>NW_027205603.1:16570098-17770098 GCF_024711535.1 Dipodomys merriami | reverse complement strand
GGGAAAGAATGCTGAAACCAAAGCTAAGAATCCTGGCCCCACACTAGAGGACACCCAGAGCTCCATTTCCTTTCTGATAGCCCATGACCACTGATCCTTGGGGGTTACTTGGTTGGTGGTCAGGACTTCTCCTTAGCAGCAGAAGTCTGGGGCCAGCTCTACCCAGGCCGAGGGACCTGTGAAATAGAACCATATGCGACAAACCCCTACTCCTGGCTTCAAGCACACGTTGCCTCTCATACATAGGCTAACTAGAGGATGGCAACCTCGCACATGCGCAGATCCCTTCCTCCCATTCACCAGGCCTTGGGCCCTCATGCCCCCAGGCTCAGCCCACGATCGTGGCCATGAACTCCTACCACACTACTTCCCGTGCTCTCGGGTCGCCTAGCTCGGCTCCGCACCTTCCCTTACTGGTGGATTTTCTTTCTTATTAGATGCCTTGCCTTGCCACTTTGCGTGTGTGTGTGTGTGTGTTCAATTCTCTGCTAGAGATGCCAAGAACCTGGGTTCTCCTGGACCACCCACCACTAGCATCGCGTCCTGACTACAGAATGGAGACTTAGGTCTCCCGTTGTCAGCAAAACGGGTGTAGAGTTCACATTCCCGAGTACGGGGCTCGCGACCCCACACACAGTCGTAGGAAAGGCGGACTTGATACCCGCACGGCAGCACTTCCGGAACAGGCTCCGAGATGCTCGGGCCACTTGGGAGACTTGGTACTGCACTGAGGACTACATCTCCCAGAGGGCCTTGGGCTACGCATAAGGCGATTGGCTGGTATTCCAACCAATAGGCCTGCGAAGGGCTCTTAGCGCCCAATCATAGGCCTGGGAGGGAGGGTCCTCTCGCCCGAGGCTAGACTGAGCGCCGGCGGACTTAACGGCACGCGCAGCTCCGGCACTCCGCGGCTGAGGGCCGGGCCGGCGTGCGCGGAGCCCCGCTGCGGAGCGTGCCAGCGGCGGGGTCGGCGCCGCGGAGCCGGCTGCGTTGCGCCGCGAGCCCCTGTGGAGAGCTCGCCCTCCCCGTCGCGTCCACGGCCCCCGAGCCGGATTCCCGGAGACATGTCGCCCGCGCTGTCGCAACCCGGTAACGCGGCGGCCCGGCAGGGCCTGGTCCTGGGGTGGGGTGTGGCCGTCGGCCGGACGGAGTCCCCCCGCGCCGCGTCCCCTCTCCCGAGATCCCGCATCGCCAGCCCGCGGGGCCACGTATCTACCTCCAGCCACGCCCCCGATCCCCCGGACGCACCGGGCCCTGGGTCCTCGGGTTTGCGGAAACGCTGCGGTCCCCGGAGCTCCGGTGCCCGGTCCTCCCCGCGGGCGCTGGGAAGTCGCCGGACGGGACCCGCAGTGGGCAGAGTTGCCCCGGGACGTTGAGGTGCCGCGGGGCTGAGGCCCCCCCCCCCAGCTCGGTGGGACGGGGAGCCGCGCGCTGGCGCTTCTGCTCCTGCAGAGGCCCCGTTGGCTGCTCCTCCACTTCGAAGTAGATCCCCGGGGGGGGGGGGGGGAGGGGGGTGTGGTGACCCCAAGAGTCAGCCCTGGAGAGCAGGAGCGAGCCCCGGGCTGTGGGCCGGGCCTCCTGTCCCCGGCTCCTTGTGCCGGTTTTCCTCGCCTGGGAAGCGGAGCTCACTGAGCTGCTCTGACCGAGGGTTGAGGCTTTACCAGAGATTTTGTATTGTGTCCACCTTTTTTCTTTTTTTTTTCTTTTTTTGGCATCAGTGTTTGTGGCTTTAGAGGCCGTAGTTCTCTGATGCATTTTTTTTTTCAATGAGTTCCCTTATTGTTGACTCTACATTTCTCTCTCCACACATCTTTTTGCTCACTTTTCATTCTCTGAAGTCAGATTGTCACCCTGTTTAAAGGTGCGCCGAAGAAAGCCCAGCAGGATGAGATTGAAGCCATTCTCCGGAAAAGGATTCTGGTGCTGGATGGAGGGATGGGGACCATGATTCAGCGGTACAAGCTCAGTGAAGAAAGCTTCCAAGGTCAAGAGTTTAAAGACCATGCCAGGCCCCTGAAAGGCAACAATGACATTTTAAGTATAACCCAACCCGATGTCATTTACCAAATCCATAAGGTAAATTATTCCCAGGTTCTGAAACTTTTATTCAAGTTATTTCATGTACACAGGTCAGACTGCTGTGCTGCTTGCTCTTGAGAATGCAGGAGAAAGAGGGGATTTATCAGGAAGCAGGTGTTAGACAACACATAAAAGCCAGGTACCATGTTGGACACTTGTAACAAGCAAACATGATGAAGGTAGGGTTTGCCCTTAAGGCATTTACACTCCAGTGAAAAAACAAACATTCTGGACAGATTGGGGATTTTATGCTTATTAGCTCATTCTCAGGCATTAAGATTTTTCAGTTTTTCTTGCTGTTACTTATTTATTTTTTTGTCAGTCATGGGACTTGAACTCTGGGCCTGGGTGCTGTCCCTCAGCTCTTCAGCTCAAGGCCAGCACTCTACCACTTGAGCCACAGCAACACTTCTGGTTTTCTGGTGGTTAATTGGAGATAAAGAATCTAGACTTTCCTGCCCGGGCTGCCTTTGAACTGCCATCCTCAGCTCTTAGCCTCCTGAGTGGCTAGGACTACAGGTGTGAGCCACCGGTGCCTGCTTTGCTTTTTTTGTTTGTTTGTTTGCATTTTTTTTTTTTTTGTCAGTCATGGGGCTTAAATTCAGGGCCTGGGCACTGCCCTGAGACTTTTTTGGTCAAGGCTACTGCTTTGAGCCACAGCTCTGTTTCCAGGTTTTCTGGTGGTTAATTGGAGACAAGAGTTTCACAGACTTTTCTGCCCAGGCTGGCTTTGAACTGTGTGAGCCACCAGCATGTGGCTGCTTAACTGCTTTTTAAAATTTGTGTAGTTAGTATATGAAGGTTGGTCCAACCCAGGTCTACACCTTCTATCTCTAGCACTTAGTACAAAGGCCAGATACATAGTAGGTGTTGGAGATAGAGTCTTTTGGACTTTTCTGCCCAGGCTGATTTGAACCTCAGTCTTCCAGGGCTTAGCCTCTGGACTAGCTAAGTTCACAGGCATGAGCCACTGGTACCTGGTTTGTACTTTTTTTTAAAAAGCCCAATTTTCATTTTCATACTTAAAAGTTTATATTACAGGCTGATGCTGGCCTAATTTTGGGCTCAGTGGGCAAAGAAGCAAAAATGAAGTGGCTGCATTCCATTTCCTCAAAGACTTTAAGGCATAGTAAGAGCAGTAGGCATAAAGCCAGTTATCTGTAGTGCAAGTTAGGAAGGGTAAGTTGTTGGGAAACATGGGTGTGTCAGTGAAGGTGTGCAGAAGAATGGGGCCTGAGGGCATTCATCTGGCTGGGCAGGCAGCACTAGTACTGGACAGTTTTAGGAATACACGCTCACCCCGTTTCCCTGTCAGCATCAACTAATTCCACAGGTCACACAGCCCTTTACTAGGAAGCCTTCCAGGATCCCAGTAATGAGCCAGTCCCTCCCTGAGTCACTCCCTCTTCTGCTCTAGCATTTGACTTGTGTGATGGGAGCTGTGCACTTGCTGTTTTCCTATCATTGCCACTCCCAAGGATCTGGTGTGAGTCTCTGCAGCTCTGTGAACAGAGAGACCCTACTGAAATGATCTGAGAAGATCAACACCAACTAATGGTGATATCTCTGGGGAAAGACATAGCAATTGGTAGGAGTCGTCGGATTGTTCAGTTCTGGGAGTTTTGTGCATTCATTGAGAAGGCAGGCCATATTCGTTGTATTTAAAGTGGAGATAAGAAAGCTGGTTAGGCAGTCATGCACAAAGCTAAAAGGATGAAAGCCAAACATCTATGAGTGGGCAAGAGAAAGTAGCCTGGACTTTTTTGTTTTTTTTTTTAAAGACTAAGGGAAATGGTGGGGAAATAATAAACACAGTTGTGCTTTTCAGAGGATTAATCTGTCAGCATGTGTAGAATGGCTTGGAATGAGAGGAGGTAGAAAGTTTAGATCTGAGCTGTTAACATTTTGCACATAAGTGATGAGGTCTCAGGCTGGTGACTGGGCTTTGAGGAAAGACAAGTGGCATCTGGATGCTTTCCTACTGCAGAAGTTAGCTTAGGCAGTGTGATGTGTACGGCCGTCACTTAGGAGGACACCTGAAGATAGCTGGGATTCAGCCGCTGGGTTTCCACTTGCCTGCTGAGTGACTAGTGCGCTCTCTCTCTCTCTCTCTCTCTCTCTCTGTCTCTCTCCATTAAGTTTTGTTGAGCTCCAGTGGCTTGTAGTCCTAGCCACTTGGGATCAAGGTTCAGTGTTAGCCTGGGCAAGAGCAAGTCCTTGAGGTCTTCTCCAGCAGGGTGATGTCATTCCAGCTCCTGAGAAGCTTAACCTAGGTGGACTGTGTCCAGGCATGAGGCCCTGAGTTCAAACTGCAGTATCAACCCCCCAAAATTAAATGGAAGCCACATGCTGTTGCCTCACACCTGTATTCCCAGCTTCTCAGAAAACAGATCTGATGATCATGGTTTGAAGTCAGCCTGGGCAGGACAGTCCGCGAGACTCTAATCTCTAATTAACCTGCAAAAGGCTGGAAGTGGAGATGTTGCTCAAGTGGTAGAGTGCCAGCCAAGTGGTAGATGCCAGCCTTCAAGTCCTAGGACTAGCACCCAAAGAAAACTAAATTGCAATTTTAATGAATTCATTCTTGTAAAACAAAGCTCATATATAAGAATAAATTCCCATCTGCCTACTCCAAGTTGCTGTTTCCGCCCCCTCTCCCCCATGGGCACTATTGGTTGGTGTTTGTTTTTCTAGGTTCTTTTGATGTGCCTTTATGTATGTATACTAGTACTGAGGCGTATAGAAAGGTCACAGTACTGTTTGTATATTTATGTTGTAAATTTAATGATAATCGTGTTTTATGTATTTATTTTGTTTTTCTGCTCAGTAGTTTTTGGGAAAGGCTTACTATGTCAATAGTAATACACAATTTTTTTTTTCCCCAGACCTGGGGCTTGAACTCAGGGCCCGGGCACTGTCCCTGAGCTTCTTTAGCTCAAGACTAGCACTCTACCACTTGAGCCACAGCACCCTTCTGGCTTTTTCTGTTTATGTGGCACTGAGGAATGAAACCCAGGGCTCCATGCATACTAGGCAAGCACTCTACCACTAAGCCACATTCCCAGCCCTACACAGTGTGTTTTAAGCTGACACAACAGTTAATAAAATGAGTAGATTTAGTTATCTCTGTGTTGATGATTTTGAGGATGTTTGTGACTGACTGTAAGTGTGCTTTTCTTGTTTTTTTTTTCTTTTTTAAAAATTTCTCATCCCTTCTGTAGTCATCACGTGCCAGCTGAGGAAAGGTTGAATTTATTCACTGTTAGAAACTGAGAGACTTAAGAGGCCCCAGGTGCCAGTCAGATTGAGGTTGTGCTGGTAAAGAGTGAAACCTGGAAGACGGGTTTCAAACAGGAAGGGCAGTACGACAAGTTCTCAAGCTCAAGGAGCAGTGCAAGTGTGGGCTTTAAAACAGGGCAGAATGTGCGATTCTGGAAGATCAGTTTGTGCTGAAAGAGAAGGTAAGGTAATGAGTTCCCAAGATGAGCCACATGTCAGAGATGAGGCCTTCCACTGTCATGCCGATAGCCACGGCGCTTGCAGAATGACCTGTATGCCTTCAAAGGAGTCAAAGGATCTTAACCCTAATGTGTTAACTCTTAGTGAATATGTGTTAACTCTTAGTGAATTTAAATTGCATGCCTTGCTGTGTAATCATTTCAGCCTCAAGGGTACTGTGTGACTCTGGGTAAGTGGTCAGAGATGGTTGGTGGTGATGGTGAGGAAAGAATGAGTTTATTGTTGGAGGGCAGGACTGGAAATGTGCTGTCTCTTCTTGTTGCAGGAATACTTGTTGGCTGGAGCAGATATCATTGAAACAAATACTTTCAGCAGTACTAGCATTGCCCAAGCTGACTATGGCCTTGAACACTTGGTGAGCATTTCCTTTTTTTCCATTTCTGTGTTGCTTATAAGAACTTGTTGTTTTGGAGGGAGCTAGTGATAAAACCTTCCGAGAGCTGCAGTCAGCTGATGCGCACTTTCTTTGTTTATGAGGAGACAGGGTAATGCTTTGAATCTTTGCTGCTTATGTGCACAGTAACCTATTCATTTTATAACTGGCTTTTATGGACAATTAATAGCCAAATTAATAAAAATACTTGTTAAGCTGTAGGGTTTTTTTTTTTTAAATGTGTCAGTACTGAGGCTTGAACTCAGGCCCTCACATTCTTGCTTAGTTTTTTTGCTCAAGGCTGGTGATCTACCACTTGAGCCACACCTCCACTTCTCTCTTGTTGGTGGATAATTAGAGATGAGTCTCATGGATTTTCCTGCCCAGGGTAACTGTGGACTGTTGGAGGGTTCAGAACCACTGTAGCATTGTATAGTGAAGCAGGGAGAGCCAGGCCAGGGCCATTGTGGTAGGAACTGACTGGCTAGTTAGGTGATGGCAGAGCTAGTCCTAGATCTCAGGTCTTGGCCTCAGAAGCCTGTGGCTTTTTTCCCACTATACTCTTTCTTTCTTAGTTTAGTATTTGACTGTGTTAGCTTGTTTTGTGACTTTAAGATGTCTAGAGGTTGTTCTCTTTGCCAGCTACTTGGGGTTTGTGAGAAGGCCCCAAAAGCAGTTGCCAGGGATGAATTTCCATTCCCAGATGCCTTTCAAAGTTGGGCAACTGATAGGGCTTCCTGGCTAGTATTGCACTCAGTCTTCAGATGAATTCATTTGACATTTCCTTGCTGAATACAACTAAATATTAGATGGTTGTCGATTCCTTATTTTGCATGGAGAAAAAACAGGACAAACTAACATTTGTGGTTGATGTGCTAGGCCTACCGGATGAACAAATGCTCTGCACATGTGGCCAGAAAAGCAGCAGAGGAGGTAACACTCCAGACAGGTAAGGGACATTGTACAGGTCATGCCTTGAGTTACAATGCGACACCTCTGATGTTCCCTGCTATGTATTATAGGTGCTTTCTCCTATTATGCCCCATGGCTCAGGAGCTGCTGCAACTACTGTATTTGACTTGTTAGCAGGTTACTTCTCAGCAGTGGCATAATGAATTATTTATCATCTCCCTGGGGTGACGTGGGCTTTGGACTCAGGGCCACCTCTTTTATCTTCTGGTCCTTGTAACTAATTTCCTGAGTTTGTAGTTAGGTCCATGACTTCTCAGAGTATTCAGAGCTAAAATTATTTTTCTCCCTTTGAAAGCACGTTATTGGGTGATTAACATAGCAGCTGGCTGAGTTGATTATTATGGTTTTCATTAGGATGTTTGATCATGTTCTTCTAAAGCTACCTTCTTATTTTGGCATAAATGGCCTTTCAGGCATTTTCTCCCTGTGTATTTGCAATGACCTTGAAGGCCCTGCTCACAGGAGGAGTGTGGCATTAGTGTCAGTCTTGCTGGACATGAAAAGCAGTTCCTGAAATAACTTTTATCCTGGCTGGCTGCCATCAGAACACTGGGCACTAGTGGATAGATTCTGAGAGAAGGAAAGGTATAGAATAAATAATAAGGAGTCCCTTAAAGATGTGGAAATATGGTTATTGCCCATGTGAAACATGTAAAGCAAAATTGTTAAGAAGTTAGCCAAACATGCTAATGAAGGACAAAGCAATTTACAGTTATGTTGCTGAGAGATGAAATTTAAATCTGTACAAATGTGTAGACTGCAGTCCACCTGAGAGGCAGGTTGAGAAGGTAATGAATTATCCCAATGATATTTTTCTTATCCTTACATGTTGTTTAACATTGGGGAAGATGAAGACTAGGTTACCAACTAGTTGGTAGTCTTCTCCAGTTTAATTGGAAAGCAGGCCCTGGGGTATTGAGTGGGTAAAAATCACCATAGCTAATTAGCAATAGTACTCCTGGTTTATGCTGTTCTATGCAAGTGAACTCAATTTCCCATGACATTTTACAGGTACTTTGACTCTGGCCTAGAGACAATGTGATATAGGGGTTATTAAGGCAACCTCTGGTCTGCTTCATACTGGAATTGCAGGCTTTTACTCACATGCAGAAAAACCCTTTGAAATGAGAGGAGGGAGAATTGAGTTTTCTTGGATTGGCTTGGTGATGACATTCACATGTCCCCCATAGTACATGATTTCTCCAGGGAGATCTGGGGAATTATATAACAAACTATATATTGCAGAATCTGAGTTACCTCATGAAATGACATAAAGGAACGAATAGGCTTTTATTCATTAGAAATCAAGTTCTGTTGTCATATGAATCAGAACAAAACAGGCTTTCAGATGCTTTTTGCATTTCTGAGTTGTGGGCAAAGGATTAGGGGTAGCCCAGTGATCTAGAAAAAAAAATCTTAAAGCTTTTTAAATTATAATATATTTGAACAACTTAGAGATCTCATGCTTTCTCTCCTTTTCCCAAAGGTATCAAGAGGTTTGTGGCAGGAGCTTTGGGTCCAACTAATAAGACCCTGTCCGTGTCTCCATCTGTGGAAAGACCAGATTATAGGAATATCAGTGAGTATTTATCCCATATGATCAGGGAACGTGGACGTGGGCCTCAGCAGTGCTAATCTGATATGGATCCAGTAGCAGGATCTGATTAAGGGATACTGTGGTATTGTCTTTTGTTATTATTCTTCCTTGACCTTGCTTTTAGATGGTTATGATGAAGTGATATATCAGTGCTTTTTTCATTTTTTTTTTTTTGATGCCAGTCCTGGCGCTTGAACTCAGGACCTGAGATTTTCTGCTTAAGGCTAGTATTGTTGCCACTTGAGCCACAGCTCTACTTCTGGCTTTTTTGGTGCTTAATTGGAGATAAGAGTCTTCACAGACTTTCCTGCCCAGGATGGTTGTGAACCTTGATCTTCAGATCTCAGCCTCCTAAAGTAGTGAGGATAACAGGTGTGAGCCACTTGTGCCTAGCAGATGCTTTTTAAAACTAATTAAAATAATGGTGGGTGCGGTGATGCATGTCTATAATCTCAGCACTTGGGAGGCAAAGCCAGGAGGATTGGGAGTTCCAGACAAGCTTAAGGTATACAGTGAGACACTATCTCCAAAAACAAAAAAAGTAATAAGTAAAACAAAAGAAATGATGTTTAAAAGTGAAAAGTAAATTTGGATACCAGCTTTTGGTCTACTATAAAACAGTGTATTGTATTTCCCAGTTAATTTTTTCCGAATGCAGCCCAAACCATGTAAACATATTTGTACTATAAAGATTATATACTAGCATGTATAAACATATTTGCTGAGATTTGGTAAAGTTTATAGGCATTCAGGTAAATTTCTCATAAGAACACTTTTAAAAATGAAGAACGAGAGCTCTGGTGCTGAGCAGTGACCCCACGTGTGGTGGAGGCCTTGTGGAGACAGGCAGGTTGGCCAGCGCAGCTGGTGGGTTCTTTTCTGGAGCTCTGCATGCTGCCCGCATCCTCCTTCCCCACAGGGGCTCTTCCAGCCCCATGTGTGGCCCATGCTCCTCTGTCCTGATGAGACTGGGCCGCCCCTCCCCGCTCGGCTGTGGGTGTGGGCCACACCCCAGCATAAATGAGTGCTTCAGTTTCCTCTGTGGACACGCCTGAGCAGCTTTTCTTTTTGAGTTGGAGACAGACTGGGGTGAGGCCTCACTTCTCAGGTGGACAAAGCACAGACATTTGTAACAAACACTTCACCTCAGAGTCAGAAAAGGCTTTGGTTTGGACAAAATCCCCTGTGGGAGAGGCCCCATCTTGTGGAGTTGGTATAGGGCAGGACAGAGCCCACAGGACTGGGGCTTTCACCACTGAGAAACCTACAGTCAGCCCCATGTATGCAAATGATGTGTCTCCACCCACCCCTTTACTGGCTGGTTAACACGTTCTTTGGGAAACCTGGAGGGAGGTGCATGCCTGTAATCCCAGTACTTGGGAGGCTGAGGCAGGAAGTCAAAACCAGCTTGAGCTGTGTATAGTGAGGTTCTAACTTCACACATAAAACATATACCCCCAAATGCGATTTATGGGCAGAATGATGTATTGAGATATATATGTTGAGAAGTCAAGTGCATGGTTCAAGAGGTAGACATGCCTTCCACTCCCATCTCAGACATGGAGGAAGGTCATTTGACCAGCCTTTGCTGTGGCTGTGTTCCGTGTGTGTGTGGGGGGGGGGGGGGGTGGGGGTGGGGGGAAGGGACGTGATCTGGCACTGGCAGAGACTATGGAGCCCTGATGTGCTTGGCGTGACTTATTCTTACAGCATTTGATGAGCTTGTTGAAGCGTACCAAGAGCAGGCTCGAGGACTTCTGGATGGGGGAGTTGACATCCTGCTTGTTGAAACGATTTTTGACACTGCCAATGCCAAGGTGAGTTAGGGAGGATAAAGGATGAAGCTGGACCGGCTGGGAGGAGTCCATAGCTTAGTGACAGGACAGGGTCCTGACCAATGCCAGATGCATTTTCTCTGCTTGTACCTGTTTGTCTTGAAAATTTTAAACAAGGCCCGTGTAAATAAGTAAAATTCAGCAAAGCTGTTTTGAGCTTTTTGAAAATGTTTTCTCATTATGATGGTAAATCTTTTCATAGATGAGTACACAGTATTCATGATTCTAATGCTTAAAGGTTCATAAGTATGTGGAAGAATTATAGTAAGTATACCTTCCTCTAGTACTTGGGTATCTTACTTTTTTTCAGTTGTTACCAGTTTGGAGGTCTGAATGGAGAGTCCATTCAGATGTGTGTGCACATGCATGTGTCTGTGTGTGCTTGCATTCCTTACTTAAGTACAAAGGTGCATGGCCAGTGGGTTGAAAAGTAAACGTGCTTGCACAGATACGTATTACAAGGTATGGTTTTGCAAATGGAAAGAATTTTTTTTACTCTTCCAGTCTGATAGGTAAAAAACCACTACAGATTTAACTTGTATTTTCTTACCATCGATGAAATTGAACTTCTGCTTTAGTTTTAGATCCATTTGTATTTCTTTTTCTGTGATTTATGGCCTATGTTTTTCTATTGGATTAAAAAAAATTGAGTCCGTTACTGAAGACTGAGATTCAGATACTCATTTGAAAAGACTCCTAGTATTGTATTATGTATTACTTGAGTAATGAGAGGAGTAGCTGGGTGTGGTGGACATGTCTGTAATACCTGTACTTGGGAGGCTGAAGCAGGAGGGTCATGAATTTGAGACCAGCCTGGGCTGCACAGTGAGATCATCTTCAAAAAAAGAAAAAAGAAAAAGTATAAAGCAACAGAAGTAAAAAGAACGAGAATAAAACAGCAAATATATTTTATTGCAGAAGGCTCTGGGTTCAGTTCTTAACGTGTAAAAGGGCTATTGAATTTTAAAAATTTGATTTAAACTTTATGTTTTCATTAAGTTTTAAAATGTTTGGCAGACAGTTTTTTTATGTAGTAGTTTTACTCATGATATGTGCAATTTATTTTGGAGTGAGTAATGGAGTGGAGATATACTATTTTTGGTTGGAAGTTAGTTATCTGCCTGTTGAGGTAGGCTACCATACTAGATTTGAGTCCATTCGATCTAGTCTCAGCATGTGTAGAATACGTCTGAGTAGATGCTTAGTGTAGTTACTTTCCTCCTTTGGTGCCAGTTTTGGGGCTTGAACTCTGATCCTGAGCACTGTCCCTGAGCTTCTTTGATCAAGGCTAGTACTCTACCACTTGATACCATTAGTGCTTAATTGGAGATGAGAGTCTCATACATTTTCCTTCCCCCAGCTGGCTTTGAACCATGATCCACAGATCTCAGCCTCCTGAGCAGCTAGGATTACAGGCATGAGCCAATGGCACCCAGCCATGGTTCCTTTTTATAAGCTTCACTTCCTTCCCCCTTCCTCCTCCCAACTTGTTTGGCTATACTTTTGTGGTAGTTTTCCCATAAGACTTTGAAGATTTTAGCTCTAAAAAGGAAATTTTGATATCACCGATTTAATAAGTTTACATTCAATAAAACCCACTGTCTGGGCTTAGGGGTGTACTAAAATGGTAGAGCACCTAATTGGTAAGCTTGAGGCCTCAGCCTGAGTTCAGACAAAGGAAAGAACACTATCACAGGGACTGTATATACTAATGATAAGTTGTATCCTGATTTCAAAAAATTAATTGTGGAAACAAATATACAACATTGAGTCGGGAAATAATATGATGAAAGAGAATCTCTATTTATTACCCAGAACTTAGAACACGGTGTGGCTAGCACAGTGATGTGGAGTTCGTGGCTTTAAGATGCGATTCGAGCTTACTATGTTCCCCGGTGATACACACTGTTGGTCCATGCATCACTGCCCATGTAGAAAGACAAGGCAGGGAGGAAGGTTCTTCTTTGTTTTTTTTGATGGAGGGAGGAAAGAGAACCAGCCCGGAGCTCTACTGCAGAGGAAGTGCTAGTTCTTAATGAACTCTTTTTTTTAGCCAGTACTGGAGTTCACACTTGTGCCTGCTTGGCTTGCTTGTTCAGCTGGCACTCTACCACTGGAGCCACACCTCCTGCTCTGTTTATTTGCTGATTATTTTGGCGATGAAAGTTCTTTTCTCTTGGACTTTTGTTCTTCGGCTGGCTTCAAACTGTGATCTCTGCATCTCAGCCTCCTGATTAGCTAGGATTGCAGGTGGGAGCTACTAGTGTCTGGCTCCAAGCATGTGTTTCAATATGTATTATCAAGTATTACACTTGAGAAAGAAGCTTGCTGTTATGCATTATAGGAAAGTTACTTTCCTTCACTGTGGAGAGTTCTGTGTATATCTTACTGAAGAAGGATGCGCTGCATTGAGTAGTGGACCGACCATGGACGTTTTCTTGGAACTAAGGATGTTCTTCCTTTTTTCCCTGGCAGGCAGCTTTGTTTGCACTCCAGAATCTTTTTGAAGAGGATTATGCTCCCCGGCCTATTTTTGTAAGTTCTAAAATGTTTGCTTGGTAAATTTTGTTTTATTAATAATTGCTATTTTGAGTCTAGCTACCTCCTCAGCTCCTGGAATAGTAGAATGGTAATACCTTCTAGATACCATTTATTGTAACTTCCTAACGCCGCTTCTGGTCAATAACAGACTCCCCTCTGGTGAGGCAAGGAAATGAATCCAGAGGTGATTGTTGGGAGATGGCAGACTGTCTAAAAAAAGCCTGTCTGAATCCAAAAGCTTAAAGGCCTGGTCTGGTTAGCGCTACGCAGGAGTGACCCTGCATGCTGATTAATACCAGATGCTGAAGACTCCAGACACCAGTTCACTCACCCAATGAGCAGATCTATGTGAGCATCCTAAGATTGCTCAGTGAGGACAGAACATCAGTGCATGGGCGTTGTATGAGATGCAGCAAGGGTCTCTTTCTGGTGAAGGAACAAAGAATGTCAGTGTGTCCATTTCATCTCTATTGCTGAATTCTCAAGACTGCATTATTGACTTGCTGTGTTAATTCAGATCTCAGGGACCATTGTTGATAAGAGCGGGCGGACTCTGTCTGGACAGACGGGAGAGGCCTTTGTCATCAGTGTGTCTCATGCAGATCCCCTGTGGTGAGTACCTCTGCCTTTGTGTTGCATATCCCTATTTATGGGGCAACCAGAAGCATCCTAGGTTGGAATAAAGTAAGACTTCTGAAACTCAACTTTATATCTCTTAGCCTGATTAACTAGGGGCAGGTAGAGGCATCAAACAATATGTGAAAGATAGATATGTAAATGTTTAAGAAACTATTGCTCGGGCTGGTAGGGTGGCTCAGTGGTAGAGTGCTTGCTTTGCATGCATGAGGCCCTGGGTTCGATTCCTCAGCACCACATAAGCAAAAAGAAAAAAGCCGGAAGTGGTGCTGTGGCTCAAGTGGTAGAGCGCTAGCCTCGAGCTGAAGAGCCCAGGCCCAGAGTTCAGGCCCCACGACCGGACCCTAGCGCCCCCCCCCAAAAAAAAAGAAACTATTGCTTACTTATTTGTGATATCGTAAAACATATAAACAAAGAACAACAGGATGGAGCCCTATATTATTGTTATTACTTATTGAAGTCCTGCCATGTCCTAGAATACTGGCAAATAAATAAACAGGTTAAAATAAAAAACATAAAGTGCTTTGCAGAAGAATGAAGAAAACTTGGCCATTCAAAGGCATAGTGGGGTAGGATTCAGAAATGGGTCTGTGGAGTAGGTACATTTAAGCAATCTCTGGAGTTCGCTAGTTCCAGAGACAGATTGTGTGTAGCAGAGCGAGTTCATGTCAGTTTGAGAGCTGAATAGTTGAGAGGACATTTCCAAATGTCATGTTGTAGTTGTACTTCAGTAAAACCTGAGAGTCAAGTGGGCATTATTTTATTCACTCAACAGATGAGAACTGAAATCACCTAAGCACTGATATGAAGTATGGGAAAGCTCAAACATCTTTTCTAGTGATAATGATATACAGAATCTTTCAGGGTTTTTTTTTTTTTTTTTGGACACATACTGCTTCTAGGCGACAAGATGAGGGAAAAGGTTAAGTGACAAGATGAGACTAGGCATGGAGCTCAGCTCAGTAAGTGTTCTGGAGCGCTGGAGGCTTCCCACACACTGGGCCTGCCAGTCTGACTTGAGTTGCTCCAGTCTGGCATTGGGACACAATGTCAGACCTACTGGAGATCAGTTTCAGATTTACAGAACATTTGAGGAGAAAGTACAGCGGGTCTCCACTCACACCTACTTAGCTCCTGCCCCTCACCATCCACTTTCTGTATTATTATCATGTACCTTGATGGTTATTTGTTACGATAAGAACCACCAGAGTGCTGTGTAACTGAAGCCTGAGTGTCTTCATGAGTTTTGACAACTGATAATTAAAATTGTATTGCCCTGAGAATCTCATAGGCTCTGCTGGTTTCTCCTTTTTTTCTTGCCTGCTGGCAGCTAATTCTAGAGTTTTGCTTTTTTTAAAGAGTTGGGGTGTAGTTGTAATTGTATAGTATATATCCTTTTCAGGTTGGCATTTTTTTTTCATTTAGCAATATAAATTTATTTATTTATTTTTGGCCAGTCCTGGGGCTTAAACTCAGGGCCTGGGCACTGTCTGTCCCTGAGCTGCTTTTGCTTAAGAGCCGTACTCTACCACTTGAGCCACAGCACCACTTCCAGCTTTTTCTGTTTATGTCATACTGAGGAATTGAACCTAGGGCTTCATGCGTGCTAGGCAAACACTCTATCACTAAGCCACGTTTTCAGCCCTTTTTAGCATTTTTATAGCTCTTTCTTTTTAAAGCTTTGAGTGATACTCTGTTCTTCATATGTACCACTGTTTGCACATTCATGGTGTTCACCTTTCGTGTGCAGTCTTTTGTACAGACATGATTTTAGCTTGCTTATGTAAATAGCAATGAGCATGACTGCTGATCATTTGGTAGGCATTTAATTCTGAAAGAAACCAGCAGTCTGTCTTTCAAAGTAGCTGCGCCTTTTTAGTTCTCCAGCTGCACAGGGTGAGAACGCATGTCGTGCCACGTCCCGGCATTTGTTTTCCACTGTTCTGGGTTTAGTTGTGCTAGCAGGGGTGTAGTGAGAACTCATTTTAATTTTCAGGCTATGGAATAGCTTTTCATATGTTTTTTGCCGTGTGTGTGTGTGTGTGTGTGTGCATTTTGGTTTTGTTTTAGTGAGGTGTTTTACATTTTTCACTTTTCACTTTTCTTGTGGCTTACGTATTTTCTTTGTATTCTCTTACTCACTTTCGTTGGTGTTGGGGTTTGGATGAGAGCCTAGTGCTTGCTGTGTAGCACTCCCCCACTTGAGCCACACTCTCAGCTTTTCTTTTGCGTTTGTTATTTTCATGTGATTTTGCCTGCAGCAAGCCTTGGACATGAAGAGGACCTATGCCTCCTTGTAGCTAGGTGTGATTGATTTGCGATAGAGACTCACTAAATTTCTGCTTGGGCTGTCCTAGAACTATAATTCTCCCAAAATCTATGATTATAGGTGTGAGCTATTATGCTCAGCCCTGTTGATGAGTTTTCTAAGTTTTTATTTTATTTTTTAAAACTATTAGCCAATCCATGACTGTATTTAAACACATTTACTCTGTAAGGCATTGCATCCTCTGGCTGGGTCCTTTAGCTGTAAGGCCATCTGAGGTAAAGGCATAGATAAGAATACTCAGTGCTGAAAGGAGGAGGTGGTTGGGACTACAGCTAAGATAGGGCTTTGCATGAAGAGAGTTTTATTATCTGCTGAATTTTAGGCCAACTCTTTTATATGCATACATATTCTGAATGGAAGATGCTGCTTCAAATATATGTCTTATCCTATTTTGTTCAATTCTAGCATTGGATTAAATTGTGCTCTGGGTGCAACTGAAATGAGACCTTTCATTGAGACAATTGGAAAATGTACCACAGCCTATGTCCTCTGTTATCCTAATGCAGGTGTGTGTTTCACGGGCACGTAAGTGTGGAGAGATCTGTGTACATAAGTGTGGTAGATGGGGCAAGTTATCGTAACTAAGAGACTTTATGTTATAGGTGTGTGTGTGTGTGTGTGTGTGTGTGTGTGTGTGTGTGTGTGTGTACATACTTGTATGTAATTCTGTATACAGAAATTTCTCAAATCAAGAATACTAGGGTGTAGAACAGTTTTTCCTTAGACTTGGAGCTTCAGGGTAGGGACTGAGTCTAGTTACAACTTAACCAAGCCTTTATCCTCAATGATGGTGCCCACTGTGGGGAGATGGCCAGAGGAAGAGAGGGGTCGGGGAAACTTGTGTATACTGTACTCCAAAAGCTAAGGCTTCTAAGGCTGGGTATAAATATTCCAAGGATATTTGTAAGTAATTATCAAGCTATTCAGGTAAATATTTGTAATACATTCATATAGTTAGGGTTAACAGGTTTGCCTGTTTGCCTGTTTGCGTGTGTGTGTGTGTGTGTGTGTGTGTGTGTGTGTGTGTGTGTGTGTGTGTTTGTGTGTTTGTGTATGTGTATATGTATGTGTGTGCCTATAGTGGTGTTTGAATTCAAGGCCTGGGTACTGGTCCTTAGCTTTTTCACTCAAGGCTAGCAGTCTTATCACTTGAGCTACACCTCCATTTTTGGCTCTTTGGTGGTTAATTGTTAAGACTCACAATTTCCCTGCCCACGCTAACTTCAAACCACAATCCTCAGATCTCAGCCTCCTGAGTAGCTAGGATTGTAAGTGTGAGCTATTGGTGCCCAGCCTCAGTAAATGTTTTTGAGTACTAGTCAGCTAATTAGGACTAAAAACAATTTTCTAGCTTTTTTTTTTCTTCAAATATATACATTTTATTTTATTTCTTCTTCAGCAGTATTGGAGTTTGACTTTTACTTGCCTAGTAAATGCTCTGTCACCACAGCATACCCCTGCCCTTTTTGCTTTAATTGTTTTTAGGTAGAGTCTCCTGTTTTTGCCTGGCACTGCAGCCTTCCTACCCTACCTATGCCTCTTGGCCTCAAACCATAATTCTTACCATCTCTACCACCTGAGAAGCTGGGCTTACAGACATGAGCCACCATGCAAGTAAGGTGTCTTACTTGCTTTTACAAGAAATTATTGTTCGATTATGAGTACCAAATTTAAAAACTTTCAATTTAAAACATTTAGAAAAAAAACAGTACTGGGCTGGAACTTAGCTCTAGAGGTAGAATGCTTACCTAGCAATCACAAGACCCCGAGGTCAGGCTCCAGACTACAAATGGACAAAACAAACCAACTGTTCCTGGTACTTTGGAATGATGCTTTTCATGTCCTTCCTCAGGCCTTCCCAACACGTTTGGTGACTATGATGAAACACCTTCCATCATGGCCGCACACCTGAAGGTCAGGCATTTCCTTTAACACGGGTGGGTTGTTTAGGGATGGATGGAATTATAGTGTTTCTTGAGTTTCAGCCTCTTAAGTAATTGGGATTCAGTTGGGCTTAGATGAAGGATATTTAGGAACAATTTACCCACAGAGAGCCCAAAGTATAAAAAAAGGAACAGTTTCGTTCCCTGGATTAAGGTAGCCGAGGCACGGGGCTGTTTCTGGTCGGCACACAGTCTATGAGCTCCGGCTGAATCAACTGAGACAACTCTCTTCTGCCACACTGCTTCAGCTGCAGCCTTTCTAAGACATGATGCTCCTTGTTCACCTGTCACCCTGCTGAATGTCTCACCCGGCTCCCACCTCCGCCCTCTTCTGTGTGCCTACCAGTTTTGACTCATGAGATGATCTGCCTACCACCACCACTCCTCAGCTCTAGTCTGCTCACCTCTGCATCTCTTGTTCCATTCCTTGAATTGCTAGATCTTGGCTCACTGAGTTCTCTCTTAACCATTTCTGAATTCATTTTTAGAATTTCGGTGGCTGGATTTTGCTATGTATTCTAGGGTGGTCATGAACTCAGGATCTCTTACCTCAGCCTTCTGAGTGCTGGGATTACAGGAGTACACTAATATACCATCAGGTCTCAGTGGCATGTATATGATCCTCAGTGCCTGACTTCAGTCTCAGCTATCCTGCGTCCCTGTCCCCTGCTGTGCAGGATGGCGCCTACTGCACATGCTGGTGGGAGAGCTTGAAATGCGCCACCTGTGATGGGAACTACATTTTTAAAGTCTAAAAGTACATTTAAAAACTTGAAAATATATTATCCAAATCACATTCATTCAGCTCAGCTAATGGGTTAAAAAAACCTTTTAACATCAGATGATGTATAAACATTTCATACTTCATTGTAAGTAATGTAAAGATTTCATGATACATGAACTGCCACAGCGCCACTTCCGGTTTTCTAATGGTTTATTGGAGATAAGAGTCTTATGGACTTTCCTGCCTGGGCTGGCTTTGAACTGTGATCCTCAGATCTCAGCCTCCTGAGTAGCTAGGATTACAGGCGTGAGCAACCAGTGCCGGCTCTGAGCTGCTTTTACTCAAGGCTAGCATTCTACCACTTGAGCCACAGTGCCACTTTTGGCTTTTTCTGTTTGTGTGGTACTGAGGAATCGAACCTAGGGCTTCATGAATGCTAAGCAAGCACTCCAACACTAAGTCACCTTCCCAGCCCCAAATATGCTTATTTTGCTTACTAGTTGTATCTTAGATCTTCAGGAAATGTAGAAAGGAACAGTTTCTGTGATGAATTGGGTTTTGTGAATTTGGGATTTAGCTGAAATTCCCTGAACCCTTTCTTAAACACAGGACTTCGCTGTGGATGGCCTGGTCAACGTGGTCGGGGGGTGCTGCGGGACCACACCAGATCACATCAGGTAATCCACCTTACTTTACAAACCACACATGCTCTCCTGCCCTTCCCCCACCATGTCTTAGAATGTGACTGTTGGGCGCCTAGGGCATTTCAGGTAAAAAGAGTCTGTCCTTGCTTTATGTGACTGGTGTCTTTGAAAGCCGGGACACAGTGCACACACAGGGGAGGGCACCCAGAGACCCGGGAGAGGTCAGCAGTCCCTCAGCCATGAGAAGGTCTTGAGGAAATGAACTTCAAGAAGTCTCTATACTTCTTAAGCACCCAGCTTAAGTCCCACTGTTCTCAACTGCTGCTATGTCCCGTGGGTGATATGGGCCTCCATTGAAAGGAGGACCAGGTGGTGAGGCGATGAGATGACGAGCGTGTCAGGGTGCAGAGGAGGGCCCTGCCTGGTCCTGTTTACTCATTGTGCATGCTGGTGAGCCAGAGTGGCAAGCAAAGACACCATCGCTGCATGGAGCGTTCGTTCTTTCCATGGTGTGCCTTAGAGATTGCAATCGGTGCGCTGGAGTACAGCGATGACTTTATGTGCTGTGCCCTCCCCTCATGCACACCATCACACACTGTTCTCATCTCCTGATAGTTCATTGCTTTTATTGACTTCCATGCTAATAAACAGTTCTTGTGGTGCTGGAGTGGGCTCCGTGTCTCATGCATCCTGAGCACATGCTCTATCTACCACTGAGCTTTACCTTCAGACCCAATTTCAGATAATGGTTTTTATTGTTATAAAGATGATGTTCAGAGGGGTTACAGTTATGTAAATCAGGTAATGAGTACGTTTCCTTTTGGACAGTGTCACCCCTCCCCTTAACTCTCACCCAGTTTTTCCCTCCCTTTAGCCCTAATTTTTGTTGTTGTTATTGTTAGTCCTGGGTTTTGAACTCAGGGCCTAGGCACTATCCCTGAGCTTTTGTGCTCAAGGCTAGCACTCTACCACTTGAGCCACAGTTTCACTTCTGGCTTTTTGGTGGTTAATTGGAGATATGAGTCTCATGGACTTACCTGCCCAGGCTGGCTTATAACTGTGATCCTTAGATTTCAGCCTCCTGAGTAGCTAGGATTATGGGTGTGAGCCATCAACCTGTTTGTTTTATTTTTATCTATCTACATATTTGTGTTTTTGCTTAGATGTTCATTTAGGAGGTGTAGAATGAGCACTGGTTACTGGTCCTGATACCTTTAGTAGTGTAGGCAGGTTTTCCTGGTTCATCATTAAAGCTGGTAAGGTGAAAGAGAATGAAGGGCCCTGGCCAGCCCTCTTGCCTGTGTTCTCCTCGAGGGTGACATCCTTTTTTTGATTCAGCTGTTGATTGGCTGTTGGAAATACTCTGTGTGTGGGTCTGAGGAGGGGAGGTTTGAGTTTGCTTTCGTAGACCTTTTCATAGACATAGCTTCAGAAATAGAAACAAGGCAGCCAGTACATGCCTGGCCACCAGCCGGCTCTTCAAAGTTCAGGTTCATGAGAAAACCAAAAGGTAGCCAGGCGCTGGTGGCTCACACCTGTAATCCTAGCTACTCAGGAGGCTGAGATCTGAAGATCGCAGTTCAGTGCCAGCCCGGGCAGGAAAGTCTTTGAGACTCTTATCTCCAATAAAAACCACTAGAAAACCGGAAGTGGTGCTGTAGCTGAAGCGGTAGAGCACTCACCTTGAGCTGAAGAGCACAGGGACAGCGCCCAGCCCAGAGTTCAAGCCTTACCACCGACCAAAAACAAAAAACAAAAAGGTATAATTGCTATAGCACATATGCAAGTAGGTATGTGCATGCTTAATGTTAACATAGACTTTATTTCATAGCTGGAAATTAATTAAATTTATTTCATTCTGAATTAATGAATATAATGTTTTCTGTTTTAACTTAGGGAAATTGCTGAAGCTGTGAAAAATTGTAAGCCTCGAGTCCCCCCTGCTGTGGTTTTTGAAGAACATATGTTACTGGCTGGTAAGTCTTGAAGATGGAGTGGTTATGATTTTGGAAGCCATTTGTACAATGTATTGGTATGTTGATTCTAAGCAATGTTTGTGCCAAGCTTCATGGTTCCTTGATCAAAGAGTAGTATATGTTTTTCGTGGCCCTTACCTGAGTTCTAGGGAAGCGCTGTCTCCAGGGCAGGAGTGGTTCAGGCGCTTTAGGGTAGAAGTGGGTGGTTGGAACAGGGAGTGGCTGGTCACAGTCAGGAACCGTGTCTTGTCTGTCCTGCACTCACACGCCTGGCCAGGCCTAAATATTTTGAATTGTCAGGCTGAGTTTAGTTACTGGACTTTGCAAATTGCCAAGGCCCTGTGCTTGGTAACGGCAGGAACATCTTTCTGGAAGTTTCATTTGCTTCCAAAACATGATTGTTACCTTCTGTTTGCCATATGTTTTGGACTTCACAAAGAGTTGTATTTACTTCTGTTTGTTTTTCAATAATTCTGTGAGTAGCCTTCTTTTTCAGCATGTGTCTTGATATTCAAGGAATGTTATTAAAATCCATCTTTTCCCAACTGTTAGAAAAATAATTTTACACTTTCATATTTTTACCACTACACATTAGTGAAGTAGTAAATAGTTTAGGCAAAAGTAGGATTTTTTTTTAGGAAAAATTATTGTTAACACATGGAGGGACTCTTATAACATGATTTAACAGCTTTCTGCATTGAAATAATTGCTTCTACTGTTATCATAAGAAAGACAAAATAAAATACAAGTTGCAGCCAGAGTTTACTCCTGTGAAGTCAGTGAACGCGTGTCTTCAGGCTAGCCTTTTTTTCTTTTGCTGCTACATGAGTCAGGGTGACACTAGGAACAGTGGGGTTTATAGTTTGTGATGGGTTCGTTGGCTCTGTCAGAGAGCAGCAGGCAGGCAGGTTTACTTCACCCCTGGAGTTTAAGGCTGTGTATTACTGTAGCTGAATGGATGCATATAACCAAGTATCCAGCCTTTGCCAGAATCAGAACAAGATAGATATTGACATAGGACATTTTAGGATTGTATATGTGTGTGCATCAGTACTGGTGTTTGAACTTGGGCTTATTACTCCTGCTTGGCTTTTACTTGAGCCATGCCTCCACTTCTTTTTGCTGGTTATTTGGAGATTACAAGTCTCAAGGTTTTTATCTTCCTCGTCTAGCTTAGAACTTGGATCCTCAGATCTCAGTCTTCCGAGATTACTAGCTAGGATTATAGATGTGAACTACTGTGCTCAGTTTTCACACACTATTTCTAAATTTCTGCAGTGGTCATCTTCTATTAAAATTTGAATGATATACAGCTCACTTTCTGAGCTGAGCTTTGTACCATTTGTTTTGTAGATGATAAACTTCAGGAGGCACTGCCTTTCCTTGATTTTCCATTGATGACTAGATGAGAAGCACTAAATGAGGTGCTGTTCAGCAAGATTGACATCCTTGAAGGAGGAGGACTATCTTGAGACTTGCTGGGTCTCTGAGGATCATTACCAATGGGAAGAGAAATCCAAAGTCAGACCATAGCAGTGATTGTCTTCTGGCAGTGAATAAATGGCCTGGGATAGTTCTCTAACCACCCAGCATCTTCTACTCATTGTTTTTTTCTTATATCTGATAATTTCAGCCACTGCTTTGGCAAAGGACTCGACAGCCCTTTTCTTTTATTAACAACATTCTAGTTGCTGGTGCTAATGTGCTCATTATCACCCAGATAATTGTACAATAGCAATATGTGGCAGGTCATTCCTGTCCCTGCTTTGTAAGCTTAGAGGCTGCACTTGTGGGAGTGGCCTCAGGTGTACAGTCAAGTAAGTGACCTAGGGTTGGCTGTCCACAGAGCCTGCACAGAGCCTGCACACAGCCATCCAGTGAGACAAAAAATAACGAGTAGGACAGAAGCAGTTCAGAGCCTTTTACTTACTGCTGGAATGTGTCCCCATGGATGAGCTGATACTTGCCCTGGAAGTAGCCTGTCCTGGAGCAGATCTGGTGACAGTGCTCAACGCCGGGTGGCTTGCTTGGGCAGCTCCTTAGTGGAATAATTCCTGTCTCCACTTGGGTCCTTCCTCACATGAGCCTTGTTGGTCATGGGTTCTTGATGTGGATCAAAGAAGGAGATGAAAAAAAAAAAAAAGGAGATGAAGTATTGCTCTAAAAGTGCTGAGTGAACTTGTTCCTTCCAGCCTTACACTGATGTCTGGGCAGACACCTGTGGAACAATCCTCTATTTTACTACTACTACTACTACTGCTGCTGCTGCTGCTGTTACTTTTAGTGACAGGGTTTTACTGTGTGACTCAGGCTAGCCTAAAACTTGAGAACTTGAGATCCTCCTCCCTTGCTTCCTGAATGCTGGGATTATAGGCATGTGCCACCATGCCTAGCATTTATGATTTTTACTTTCTTTAAGGTTTGTGTACAGTCTCAGTTTAATAAGAATGTATGATAACTCTACTTTCTCAGAGATGGTTTGGTTCAATAGAGGTATTTGTAGCACAAAGCCCTGAAATATTCCATCTTTTGGGAATTCTGTTTAAAAATATAGCTATAACAAGATGAGCTTTTGCTACATTTGAGTCTCCCTAAGGAAGATATGTTTCCATATTAGCTATCTTGTCTCTCTGCGCAGATGAGCTTTGGCACAGAAATAAGAAGAAACTTCTTTATTTGTATTAATTTTAGAACTCAGGCCCTTGGGCTTGCTAGGCAAGCAGTCTGCCACTCGATCCATGCGTCTAGTTCTGCAATTTTCTTTTACTGAAAATATTTGTGTCTGTCTTATGTCATCCATATGCTTTTTCAGGAAAATTTCAAAATGCTTCTCCTTTTAAGGTCTAGAACCCTTCAGGATCGGACCCTACACCAACTTCGTTAACATTGGTGAGCGCTGTAACGTGGCAGGATCCAGGAAGTTTGCTAAACTCATCATGGCAGGAAACTATGAAGTGAGCATCTTCATAACACCCCAGAGGCGGCTGCTCTCTGTTCTGGGTGGACAGTGCATGTGTCACTGAGTGGCGTGCTGCCCTTTGGCAGTGCCGTTAGCAGTGCTGCTAGGGAGTGTGTAAAGATGGCAGCAGGTTTGGGCTGGTGGGAGGGTGAAGCTTCGGAAAACTGAAGCTGTTCTTGTCAGTATTTGTCAAAAAGTACTGCATTTGGGACATGAAGTGGGATGGGAGGGAGGGATCCAGACTGTGGGCATCAGTTGAGAAGTAAGTTTAAGTACCTGAGAATAGCTTTTACTCTGGCTTCTCAGAAAAGGAAACAAGAAAGTTCCTGTTGAGTTCCTCCTGACCATATCAAATGCCAAATGATGACATAGTACTCTATAGGAGGTAGACTAAAACCAACAAGTAGACATATGTGCTTTGGGAAGTAGTTGTGATAATTTCAGCCATGGTATTTTTTTTTTTTTTGGTCCAGTCGTGGGGCCTGAACTCTGGGCCTGGGTGCTAGCACTCTACCACTTGAGCCACAGCGCCACTTCTGGCTTTTTTTTTTCTTTTTGCTTATGTGGTGCTGGGGAATCGAACCCAGGGCCTCATGCATGCAAGGCAAGCGCTCTACCACTGAGCCACCTTCCCAGCCCCAGCCATGGTATTTTTAACCTTATAGCAGATGAGCAAAGTTTAATCCACACAGTGACTGTCAAAGACATCTGAATAGATGTAATTGTTTTGCAAATATGAAGTTAAAAATGGAAGAACTTGGTTTGAGTTTTAGTATTTATATTATAATTATATATTAGAAGGTTATTTTGTCAACCTATTCTTCTTACTTTAAGGTTACATAATCTTTAAGATTATTACAGGCTCACGCCTGTAATCCTAGCTAGTTAGGAGACTGAGATCTGAGGATCACGGTTCAAAGCCAGTCTGGGCAGGAAAGTCCGTGAGACTCTAATCTCTAATAAACCACTAGAAAACCGGAAGTGGCACCGTGGCTCAAGCGGTGGAGTACTTGCCTTGTGCTGAAGAGTGCAGGGACAGCGCCCAGGCCCAGAGTTCAAGCCCCATGACTGACCAAAAGAAAAAAAAGAAATACATTTTCTGGAAACCAGTGTCACAGCAGATTGAGTTTGCAGTTTGAACCTGCTGATGACTGTCCTGGTGTCCTGGTGTTATCTCTTTCTTCTTAGTGCAGAACCGGTTCCCCAGTTTACTTCCTTCCTCCTTAGTACTGCTCTTTGTTGCCCTATGCTTCCATCATAGTTGGTCTCTAGCTAAAAGTTTATAGAGCAGCTTATTTGTCATTTACTTTACAGTCTACAGTCTTACAGTTGCCAACCTGCCCTTTCCCCGTAGTCTTAGAGCCTTCCTATCCTGGCCTGTCATCTGAGCTTTCTGGAGCTTTTCTTTTGCCACCATGTGTTGGCTTATTTACTCCCTTCTGAAGTGCTAAGGTAATATACAGAATGCCTAGTTATATGGCGTTCTGCAGTGAGTGTTTCTACTTGTGTTTCAATCCTCAGCCTGTTCTATAGTTTTCCTCTCAGCTCTCAATTTGATGGGTTTGACACTGAGGGCAGAGATTATTTTAGGAAGAAGCTAACTGGTGGAAGTCATTCACTTAATGAGCTATTTCTATGTGCTCATCACTGCAGTCCTGCAAATTGGTGCTGCTTGCTGTTCCCCAGTGTATGCATGGGGCCATGGAAGCTTGTTTCACAGCCAGCAAGTGACAGAAGCAAGCAGATCGAGCTGAAGCCCTTAACCACCTGCTGTCTGCCTGGCAGACACAGTAGAGGCAGGAGGAACAAGGTGTGTGTGAGGTTGCTCAGTGGATCTAGCTTTCCCTACTCTGGATCCTTTGAGGCGCGATGGTTTCATGACAAGATCACTGGCCTGTAAACAATTCCAGTCCTGACTTCTTGCTCGACTCCTGCATCTTTAAAGATACCATGACGTGTCTCTTGAGCTTGTGTCGAGGGCAAACGCCTTTGATCTGTTCTCCAGCAGTGCCCATACACCAGCTCAGGTCTTGGCTTTGTTTTCCAGGTTGTTTGCCCTCTGTTGCCTCCCTTGCTTCTCATCTGCTTCCTCCTGTCTCCCCCCACTGGCTGGCTTTCTCCACCACTTCATAGACAACTTTCATGTTTCTGGGTGATTATATAATCTCGGTATCTAAACATCACAGGCAGAAAGTCTGTCAATCAGGAAGTATCCTTGAACACACAGATATTTTGCATAGCATTGTTGAGAGTAGGAACTTAGTAAGACCTCTTTCTTGGTTTCTAAGCACAATAAGTACGCAGAAAGAACAGCAGGAAGTGACAGGGTAATCATGTGACAATGAGGTCCACAGGCCACAGAGCTCATTCTGTTCTTGGACAGTCACAGTACATGTGTATTCAGGGATTTGAACATCCTTCCAGTATAAAGATGTGCTGAAATATATTTATCTCACTTGCATGTAATGCCTCTCAAGAGCCTGTGATAAACGCTTTGTACATTTTGGCAAGCATCGAGAAGTTAGAGTTTTGGATGGGTTCTCTGAGGACCTTGCTGGAAGGGGGTAGGACTTTGGCTGGGTGTAAACCAGAGTGGAAGGGAAAAGAGATTTTGTTGCAAGCAGCGGCGCCAAGTGGGGGCAGTGGGAAGTGCAGCTGGGTGGGAGGTGGGGCCATCTCAGAAGGGTTTGACCACTAGGTGGGTGGAGAGTTTAGGGTCTTTGTTAGAAAGCTGCCTTGGTTGATCCCTGGTAGCAAAATAATGTGTGGAAGAGTTGTGTGAGGAAGATTACTTGGTGGTGGTGTGCCCAGACTCGGGCTGCCTGGGTTGTTTGCAGTTAGAAACAGCTGCCAGGTGGTGTGAATTTTCTTTTGTTGGCCTGCTTAGGGTCACCATCACCTAACTATGCTTCTCTGTCTCTTCTTCAGGAAGCCCTGACTGTTGCCAAAGCGCAGGTAGAAATGGGAGCCCAGGTGCTGGACATCAACATGGACGATGGCATGCTGGATGGGCCAAGTGCAATGACCAGATTTTGCAACTTCATTGCTTCTGAGCCTGACATCGCCAAGGTTGTACAGAGTTTCTGTTTGTGCTGACATCCATGGAGCTTTGCCAGTTGTCTCATAGATCTCTCTACTCATGAACCAGTCATCTATTTTCTTACATTGATTGTCAGCTTTTCTTGACTAATGCTCACATTTTTTTAAAAAGCCTGATTTTTGGACATCTATGGCTGGGCAAGCCTATTTCCAAAGCTCTAGGAGTGGGATTCCCCATGTGTGTGGACAGGCTGGAGCCACTTTCCACACGCTCGAGGAGCTCTGACCTGTTCCTGCAATGCAAACCTTGTTTGCCACAGCCATGGTATGCAGCGTGCACTCGCTGTGGGAAGGGATCTTTTAGGCATGCTGAAACAGCAGCATAGAATACTATTGTATCAACTTCTACATGTGTTCTTTAAGCTTGTTTTTATGTTAGTGTTTTAAGAAGTTTAGAGCATTCTGAAAGTTTTAAAAATCTCACCTCCTCTGCAATTAAATTTGATGAGAAGAGAGTTTTGAAGTTTGGCTTTTTTTTTTTTTTTTTTTTTTTAAGAATTTTCGGTGTTCTAAGAGTTTCATTTCTCAGCTTGAGCTGTCAGCAAACGCTAACGTTAAAATTGCATTTTACCCTCCTTCCATTGAGATATTAAATTCCTTCCTAAAAAGCCTTAGCATTTCCCATAGTAAACTGAGACTTCCAGGCAGGAAGTGGCTTAGTGTCAGTGAGGTGCTGTGCGACGGACCAGCTCGGCCGGAGCACTGGGACCGACGGGACAGGGATCTCGGGATAGGTGGGCAAAGGAGTCGGCGAAGTGACAAACAGACACAGACTCAAAAGAGTTGCATCTGAATGTATCTTTATTGAGGAGAATTAACATTTTTATACAGTGTGTGATTGTGACATAGATTCTTTGTTTATTTAAGCACGTAATCAATTTTTTAAAAAAGCAAAGCATTAATGAATTACATGAAAATTAATGACTATCCCACCAACTGTTTAAGCTAAGTGGTGCGAAACAAGTCTAGCATATTGTTTAATAGAATACGTCATCTATTCAGCCTTTTTTATGTTTAATAATTAACAAACCTAAGACAGGGCTGTACTTACATTATACTCTTTTTAATTTTATCCAACTAATTTCATCTTTATAAGCTCCTGTATAAGGAAATGGTTCTTGGTTCGTTCAGGAAATATGTCACTAACTTTATATTTTGTGTGAAAACACCATCTATTCCCTATAATGTAAGTTGGACTAAACTTAATCATAACTGTTGGGAGAATCTTTCTTTTTCTTTTATAATCAGAGGTCCCTTCTTTTTTAGAACTCTCTAAACTACTGGGATAACTCTTTCTAACTTAGTTTAGTTTATTGATTTTGTCTGTTGGACATATCTAGAAATTTAAGTCTCTATATTTACTATTCGTGAGCTGCAAAACCGCTTGTGAAGTTGTAGGAGTTTCTGGAGGCAACGTCACATCAGATGATAGATTGATTGGGGGATTGTCCACATTTAATCTTTGGCCTTAGTCTTTATTACTTAGAGAAGCCATCTCTATTGGACTGGAAAAATACAACATGCTCTGTTCGTGGATCAATAGAAAAATAGCCAAAACGAGAATAAAAGCAACGAATGTACAGCCAAGAAGAATATAGTAAGAATAAAGGTAGAGGCTATAAAGGTGCAGCCAAGTGTATGGGAAGCCTTGAACCAACACCCCCTTCCTGGGGGCATGCTTCCTTGAAGCTCTTTGTCCAACACAATCTCTCACGCAGACTCCGCAGAAGGTGGCGTGGCACCCACTGGTCACAGAAAGATGTCCACTCAGCTGGAAATACCAGGAACCACTGGAAGTGAAGAAACTTAAGTGTTTGACCTTGTTTCTCTGGCCAGAGACTATTCATTGAACTTGCAGTCCCTTATTCTGTTGTCCATGTCAAATTAGAAGCCATCTATCCACCACAGGCAGCTTTATGGAAGTGCTCCGCCCACCTGCGCTGGCTTCTCTTTGCTGAACCCAGCTAAGGACTCCTTGCAGACACATCTTCATGGCTGCTTTGCCTGCTGTGATCTCTGTTCCTTTCCAAACGCTTGCTTTGGCAGCTTCTTCTCCATTGTGCTTCTCGGACTGGGTTCCCATGGTGGTTGGATACTGAGTTGCTTGTTAGAGGAGGAAACAAGAGTTGTTGTATACAATGGCAGGCCTGAATTGGCCTGGAGGCAGGACAGATGCTCTCCCAGGTGGGACTTGTCAGGGCACAGGGCAGGCATCCTGCCACTGGGCCCTGGGTCACTGTGGTGAGCAACAGTCACACTGGAATGTCTCTTTCTCAGAGAACAATGGGTTAAGTCTGACCAGATTGTCTTTTTTAGGGAATCCAGTTCTCCACCAACTCCTGGGGGATGCCTGGGGCTTGGGTCTATGCCAGGCTCCACTCCTGTCCAGAACCTTTCATTCCAAAAGTTTCAACCAAGTGTATGTGGCATGGCAGTGCTGGTGGTTCATGTTTGTGATCTCACCTGCCCAGGAGGCTGAGATCTCAGTAATCTGATTCAAAAACAGTCTGGACAGAAAAGTCCTTGAGACTCTTATTTCCAATTAATTAGCAAAAAGCTGGAAGTGGAAGTGCGGCTTAAGTAGTAGAATGTCAGCCTTGAGCAAAAAAGCTAAAGGAGAATTCTCTGGGCCTGATTTCAAGCTCCAGTACTGCCACAAGTATGCGTGTGCTTGCACGCATGCACACACATACACACATACACAAGCTTAGTGGCCTGTTCAGAGTCCATCTGTCTTGAGTCAGAGGCAGAGCCAGTTGTCAGCTTTGGGCAGAAGTCTGGCTCCCTCAGCTGGGCACATGATGAGGTTTTGACTTTCCTCAGCTCCAAAGTCGTTCAGCAGGCTGTTGTCACTTGTGAAGAACCTCCTGTAACACGAGGGATTATTACCCGGTATTCCAATTGCCACAAAGCATTTTCCCTGTCTTTCCAGGTTTTTACCTATGACTAAAATCCACTAGAGGCCAAATGTTAGCCAATGAAATAGAACAGAAAAGTGTTTTAATTAGGGCCAGGAGTTGTGATGCATGATTACAATCCCAAGATACTTGGGGAAGTGGAATAGAAGGATTATGTTTGGAGTAGAAGCCAGCCCAGAGCAAAGTTAGCCCAAGATCCTGTCAGAAAAGTTCTGGGGTGTGGATCAAGTGGTAGAGTGCTTACTGATCTGAGTTTCAACCCTAGTACTGCAAAATCCGAAAAAGAAAAAAGTTCTGCTAGCATATTTTCACCAGTGCGGTTGGGACACCACACACGATTAGCAGGCCCTTGAAAACATTGCCCTGGTAGCACCATTGCTTTTGACTCTCTCTAGCGAATCTCTATTAGCAGCATGCTAAGAAAAAGCAAAATTAGCAGAGTCCTTCCTCTTTTTTTTTTCTGTTTTTTTTGGGGGGATGGCTTAGGGAATTGATAACCCACCCAGTTAAGTATCTCCAGCACAGGGAAATGTCCCAGAATTTTCCCCTTCAGCCTCCTTTGTGGGCAGACAGAGTTTAGAGTCTGGGAAGTATGTTTTCATGACAGTCTGTACCTAGTATTCATTCTGTACCTATTATTCTTGAAGGTACTATACTTACATTGTTACTTGTCTAATCATTTATCGTTTTAAGCTTGGTGAAGCTGGTAGCCTGTCTGTCTTATCATTGTCCCAACGTGGAACCCAACATGGTAGTCAGCTATTGAGTCCCTAAACAGTGGGGCCTAGGTTTCATCCTTTGCATGGATGAAACCCTCCCTTGTACCTTTCTTGGAACAGGGTATTAATTAGAAAGGAGCCTGTTCTCTTCTGTACATCCAGTGTTGTCCTTCAGTTATACCCATTTGTTGAGATCCAATTCTCCATTGCAATAATGAAATTCATCTTTTCCCCACTGAAGAATTTGATTTTGTAAAGAGGAGACTGGGTTTGAATGAGTTGGCTGGAGGGCTGTTCCCAAAGGGCTTGGCTGAGCCCAGGGATGTCCTGTTTGAGGTGTTTGCCTTGGAGTTTAGGTGCTTTGAAGTGTAAACTAGGAGGGAAGCTGACCTGATCATTCTGATTGCATTCTGGGTTTTGAATAGCAAATACTCCTTGGGCACGTGTTCTCCGGTAAGCTTTACCTACTTTAGGCTTTAAGCTTAAACAAGTACAGTAAAGTCCTATCTCTCAACACACTGTGGGTGTTTGTTTATTGTTTCTCTAAAGAAGAAACAGCACGTGTTTCAGAGTCCTTGGGAGTGGGAACATACTTGTGACCGAACTGTGGACTTCTTGCCTTTCTCTCTCAGGTCCCCTTGTGCATCGACTCGTCCAATTTTGGGGTGATTGAAGCGGGACTGAAGTGCTGCCAAGGGAAGTGCATCGTCAACAGCATTAGTCTGAAGGAGGGAGAGGATGACTTCCTGGAGAAGGCCAGGAAGATCAAGAAGTTTGGAGCTGCTGTGGTGATCATGGCTTTTGATGAACAAGGACAGGTGAGTCATTTCTGCTGGCCTAGCTCCATTGGGGAGTCAGAGAAAAGGAAGTCTGACTGATGTAGCTGTACACACACACACACACACACGCACGCACGCACGCATACACACACGCGCGCGCGATATATAGCATTGTAGATGTGTTGTTGTTGTCTTTATAGCAACAGAGAAAGGCTAGATTATTCAATAAATGCTATTGGGACAATTGATGATGCATGTAGAAGAAAATGAGCCTGTTTTAACCCATTTTGTGCTGCTTTCCTGAACAGCACAGACATAGTCATTTATAAACACTAGAGGTTTGTTTGGCTGAGTTGGGGAGGCTGGGAAGATTGAGGGACCACATCTGCTGACAGCCTCATGGTGGAGGCCCAAAGAGAAGGTGAGATAGAATGAGAGCAAGTGGCCTTTTTTTTTTTTTTTTTTTTTTTTTTATTGTAAAGATACTATACAGAGGGTTACAGTTACATGAGTGAGGTAATGAGTACACTTCCACTTCCTCTTGAACATTGTTACCCCCTCCATTGTTTTCCCCCTACCATCCCCTCCCTCCCTCCCTTCCCCAAGGTTCTTTTTTTTTTTTTTTTTTTGATTGTGATTAAGTGATTACTTAATTTCTGGAAATTCACAGTATTGTGGAATAATGATGCTCATTTAAAGTCACAAGTTCATTCTAACTTTCCTGGAGCAAATTGTCTATCACAGTCTGTAATATATAACGGTGCTCATATGTTATATACCATATATGTGATCAGCAGCATGGGGATATTTAGTAGTGGTTCAACCAGATGAGTTCTTTGTTTCTTAAGTCCTGTTAGTTTTGTCATATCACCTAACATTTTGGATTCATCATCCACTTATCAGGGAGACCATGTACTGTTTGTCTCTTCATTCTTGGCTTACCTCGCTCAACATGATTCCTTCTAGCTCCATCCATTTCCCTGCAAATGCCATTATTTTGTCATTTCTAATGGCTGCATAATATTCCATTGTGTATAGATACCACAATTTTTGGATCCATTCATCTGTGGTGGGGCATCTAGGTTGTTTCCATATCCTAGCTATTGCGAACAGTGCTGCAATAAACATGGAGGTGCACGTGTCCTTGTATATTGGTTCCTGTTGTTCAGGGTAGATGCCTAGAAGTGGTATGACTGGGTCGTAAGGGAGGTCAATCTTTAGCTTTCTAAGGACCCTCCAGACTGCTTTCCAAAGTGGTTGTATGAGTGTACATTCCCACCAGCAGTGTAATAGCGTTCCTCGTTCTCCACATCCCCTCCAGCATTTGTCGTTGGCTGATTTGTGGATGTGGGACATTCTGACTGGGGTAAGGTGGTATCTCAGGGTTGTCTTTATTTGCATTTCCTTCACCACCAGGGATGATGAACATTTCCTCATGTGTTTCTTTGCCATTTTTATTTCTTCATTTGAGAAGTCCCTCTTTAGTTCCCTTGCCCATTTAGTAATTGGTTTGTTGGGTTTGGGAGGGATTAGTTTCTTGAGTTCCCTGTATATACAGGATGTTAACCCCTTGTCTGATATATTGCTGGTAAATATTTTTTCCCAATTAGTTGGTTGTCTTTCTAGCTTGGTTGCGATAGCTTTATCTGTGCAGAAGCTTTTTATTTTAAGGTAGTCCCATTTGTCGAGTCTCTCTCCAATTTGTTGTGACCCTGGGACTCTGTTCAGGAAGTTCCTTCCTGTGCCTATTAGTTCAAGTGTCTCTCCTACTCTGTCCTGCAGTAGTTTCAGAGATTCAGGTTTAATGTTAAGGTCTTTAATCCATTTTGAGTTGATGTTGGTGCATGGTGATAGGCTGGGGTCCACTTTTAGTTTTCTGCATGTGGCTGCCCAGTTTTCCCAGCACCAGCGGTTGAAGAGGCTGTGTTTCTTCCATTGTATGTCTTTGGCTGCAAGTGGCCTTTTATAACAAACTACTCTTGAGCTAATGAACCCTTTCTCTGATGACAACATTAATCCATTTGTGAGGGAAGAGCCCTCATAAATTACACAAATTACTCAGCCTAATTAGTATCTTAGTACTAGCCCCAGACTGCCATATACTGAAACAAAGTCTACTCAGTTGAAGATTTAAATGTAAAAAATTCTAAAGATGTAGGAAAAAAGGTTATAGATCTGTTGAGGTGAAAATATGAAACTTTATGTGGTAAACAGGTGGAACTGTGGCTGTGTTTGTAATAGGTAGAGTTTTTATAAGTTAGAGGGAATCCTGAGATCTAATAATCTAAGTTCAAAGCCAGCTCTGGCAGAAAAGTCCCTGAGACTTATTTACAATTAAACACCAAAATGCCAAAAGCGGAGCTGTGGCTCAAGTAGTAGAGCAGCAGCTTTGAGTAAAAAACTGAGAGACAGCACCCAGATCCTGAGTTCAAGCCTTAGTATTGATGTTGCACCTGTATGCACGTGTACACACACACACACACACACACACACACACACACACACACACACACACACACACACACACACACACACACACACACACACACACACACACACACACACACACACACACACACACACACACACACACACACACACACCCCTGTACCCACAGAAACACACACAAAGAATGGATAAAGGGAATGGGCAAGCAGTTTACAGGAAAAGGAGAACAAGTAGGCAGTAAACTTATGAGAGGATTCTGTTTTGTAATGATTTCAGCCAAAAGGAAACTAAAGCATCAATGAGATTAGTTTCCTTCATCAAACAAAAAACTATCTACTTATAAATGGCAAGTGTCATCTCTCCAGGGAGTCGGGCCTGCGGGAAGCTTCAGGGACTGGGATGTAAGCTGCTGCATCTGTGGTAACACAGGTTCCCTGGGCAGAACCTGGTTTGAAGATAGAATCCCCTTACTTGAGAACTGCTGTGTGTAGATGCTGTGTGAAGCACTGCAAGCTGACAGGGGAGGAGCTCAGGCCGAGGGAGCCCTGGGGAGGGGCCGAGGGAGCGATCATGCTCTGCGGCTGGGAGAGGGTTAGACAGTGTCAGCGGCAGCCTGTTTGATAGGAGGGAGTCAGAACAAACTTCACAGAGAAGGATGCAATCAGCTGTTTAAAGAGCTGTGTTAGATCAAGTGGAATGAGATGGAGAATTTACCAGTGGATTTACATAGTGTCATTTGGGAGCTTGCTGTCTTGTTTCCTAGGAGATGATAGCTTTGTTGGAGCAGGTTCAAGAGAGGCTAGGAAAAGAACTGAAGTGGCAGGTGTAAAGACTTGCTGAAAAGAGGAATACTGAACATGAATCCTGGATGATACTAATAAACTAATAATTGCAGAGATTTAAAAAAAAAAGACTTGCTGAAAGGGGAGCAGAGAAATAGGATAGAACGCAGGGTGGGGGCCTTTAAGGTTAAGGAAGGGTACACATGTATACGGTATATGACTGTTTTTGTGAGCTGATGGGAAGTGATGTGGGCATTGACGCAGGAAAGCTGTGTGGGTGTTGGCTGGAGCTATGACCTTGTCATTTGGGAGAGCAGTGAGCGTCCTAGCAGACCAGGGACTCTGAGTCAGGAGGAGGCAGGGAAGTGCACACGTCTTTATGCTTGCTGGTTGATGGATGGTGGGAGCCATACTGAAGATTTTTCTCTATGGCAGGAAGCAAGGTCAACCATGGAAATGGGGTCTGGTATGCTTTGCTGGTCTTTCCCTTCCCCTCCTTTCCTTTCCTCTCCCCTTCCCTCTTTCCTCTTTATATTTCTTCTCTGCTTTGTATTGCATTTTGGTAGTAACATGGTTTGAACTCAGAGCTTTGTTCCTCCAAGGCAGGTGTTATACTCCCACAGCCATAGTGCCAGCCATTTTTGCTCTGGTCATTTTTGAGAATAGGGTCTCACTTTTTACCCAGGTTGGTCATGATCCTCCTATTTACACTTTTCTCCATAGCTGGGATGACAGGCACACATCACCACTTCCAGCCATTTCTGTTGAGATGGGATCTTCAGAAGTTTTTTGTTCTGGTTGGCCTGGAATTGAGATCATTCGGATCTCAGCTTCCCACTGAGCTAGGATGGGAGCACTGGCCACCTCGCCTAGCTAGAAGCCGTGAATACACATTTATATGTGCATGAAATGTGATGCTACACAGGGAGCACAATCGTTATTGATAATCTAATAAATATTTTTTGAGGTTTGATATTTGGATTTCTATGACATCCAAGCATTGAGATTTGAGTAAAATGAGCTCTGCTACATGGATAACGCTGTGTTTTTCTTTTCCTTAGGCAACAGAAACAGACATCAAAATTAACGTGTGTACCCGAGCCTACCATCTCCTTGTGAAGAAACTGGGCTTTAATCCAAATGACATCATCTTTGACCCCAACATCCTCACCATCGGTACAGGGATGGAGGAGCACAACCTGTATGCCATCAATTTCATCCAGGCCACACGGGTCATCAAAGTGAGTACAGTGCTTTTCCTTGTCACCCACATTGTATTAGCACATCGGTCCAGTGCATGTCCAGAGCTGTTGCATGTGTTTATTGTTTTTTTTTTTGTTTTTGTTTTTCTTTTTTTCCTGCAAGTCCTAGGGCTTGAACTCAGGGCCTGGGTGCTGTCCCTGAGCTCTTTTGATCAAGTCTAGCACTCTACCACTTTGAGCCACAGTGCCACTTCTGGTTTTTGAGTGGTTAATTAGAGATAAGAGTCTCCAGGGGACTTTGCTGTCTGGGCAGGTTTATACAGTGCTTTTTTTTAAGTTGTGGAGTCTTAAGTTGTGGAGCATCTATAAAGCATAGATGGACCTGCTTACTAAAATGTATGTTTTGAGGCTGGGAATGTGGCTTAGTGACAGAGTGCTTGCCTAACATACATGAAGGCCTGGGTTTGATTCCACAGCACCACATACACAGAAAAAGCTGCAAGGAGTGCTTTGACTCAAGTGATAGAGTGCTAGTCTTGAGCAAAAAGAAGCTCAGGGACAGTGCTGAGGTCTTGAGTTCAAGCCCCAGGACTGGCAAAAAAAAAAGTATTTGTGTTCCCCAAATCTCGGAGGAGTGTGTTCATGTGCAAGGTGATGGCCCCAGGTGAGGTTGAGCCTTTTTGTTTCTGCTCATGTTCTTTACACGTGTGCCCTGGGGCCATCGCTAGTACCAGCTTCCTTTAGTTTTGATCGTGATTTCCTTTTGTTAAAAGTGGTCTTCCCTCACAGAATCAAAATGCTGCGCCACCTAGTGTTCATGGGGTAGGGAAGGCAGTGATGTGCCTGACAGCAAAGCATGACATGTTGATAGGCAGGAGTCACAGTGCTGCTGGGCCATGGATTCAGTCTTATAGGACAGAATTACCAAAAAGTAAACAAGGCCCATATTTTAGCTTAATGTCAATAGAATCATAAGGTGCTTAAGTCTTTTTTTTCCCCTTAAGTGCATTATGTTTTTGAGACAAGGTCTGTTTTTCAGCCCAGGCTGGCCTCAAACTTGTGATCTTCCTGCCTCTCCTTAGTACTTGGGATTATAGGCACATATCGCCATTCCTGACTTCAACCCCAAGTTGAAGTCCCATCTCTGTTGCTGTAGCTTCTGTGTTCATTTTTATGAATGAATACTCTCCCCTTGCATCACTATTCCGCTGTGAACCACTGTACTGTTGATGGACTTCTGATTTGTCCCAGCTTCGGGCTTAGGTGAGCACATACTCTCTCATTCTGTATCTCCAGTACAGACCTTTCTCCACAGCCTTTGTCCAGGAGTGGAATGTTTGGGTCAGAGTACTGGACACCGACAAACTTGTCTCCCTAAAGCTTAAGCCAGTTTGTACTCAAACCAACAGCAGTAGGTGACTGGTGTATTGTTCTTCAGGCCTACTGATGTGTGACATGGCTACAGGTGGCAGGAGCCTCAGTTGCCTTCTGTGTTATTGGAATTGGCCACATCTGTAATAAACTAGAGAGTTTGCTCGTTCAAACTAGGGAAGTGGTCATCGGCTAGGCCTCTCAGTGATAGGAAATGTGTGCGTGCACGTGTGCAGATGCACACTGACTGATGCTGTCTGTCTCCTTGTTTTGTCACTTTTCTAGCAGCTGCTTTGTGGCACCATCTCTAAGTGTTGTACTCATCATGGTTACTGCAGAGGTAGACAGAGACAAAGTAGATTTTGTACTTTCCTGTGAGAGATTAAAGTAGAGCAGGAAAATCTGTTAATGAAGCAGTGTCTCAGCTTTCGTCTGTGTCTGGTAACAGCATGCTCTGAATTACTTGGGACTTCGATGTTTTTATTTTCCATTTGCATATGTAGTTTCAGAGGTGCAACCTATGGCCCCTTTTGGAAAAATAGAATAATTTCTGGTTTTAAATTTTTTCCAGGAAACCTTGCCCGGAGTGAGAATAAGTGGAGGTCTTTCCAACTTGTCCTTCTCCTTCCGAGGAATGGATGCCATTCGAGAGGCCATGCACAGCGTCTTTCTTTACCACGCCATCAAGGTAGGGTGGAAGCCAGCCTTTGCTGTGTGTGACTGGCTCATAGCCGCTGTCTGTCACAGGCATCATTGGAGCTCCAAGCCCCATCCCTGCTTGTAGGTGATCACGTGACACAGGTGTGGCTGGATGGTAGCCTGATAGGTCTTTCTGTTCAGGCATGGTGGCGAGCCCTCTCACGTTGCTTCTCTCGCCCTTAGTGTGGTATGGACATGGGGATTGTGAACGCCGGCAACCTCCCTGTGTATGATGACATCCACAAGGAGCTGCTCCAGCTCTGTGAAGACCTCATCTGGAACAAAAACCCCGAGGCCACCGAGAAGCTCCTGCGGTATGCCCAGGTATGAGGAGGGGCTGCTGAGGTCTCTCTTGTCTTTGACTTAGTTACTCATAGTTCCTGGGCATTTCTTGCATAATAGAAGTAAAAGTCAGTTGGTTTTGGCTCACTTCAGATTTCTCCAGAGAGCTCTGGCTGCTGCCGTTAGGGCTGGGAAGGAGATGAGACCAGGCAAAGATCCCTGTCTCCTTTTCTTAAATCTTAGTAGCATTTGCAAGAATGGGACAATCTAGTGTATAAGGTGGTTTCCTTCATGTAAACACATGGCCTTGCAGTTTTGTGTTTTGTTATTTTGTGCTTGGTCCTGGGGTTTTAACTCAGGGCCTAAAGTTCTGCCTCTGAGCTCTTTTGCTTGAGGCTAGCACTATACCACTTGAGCCACAGCCCCACTTCAGGATTTTTGTGGTTAATTGGAGATAAGTCTCACAGACTTTTCTGGCCTGGCTGGCTTATAACTACAATACTTAGATCTCAGCCTCCTGAGTAGCTTGTATTACAGGCATTACCTACCAGCACTTGGCTTCAGAGACTTACTGTACCTGTTGAGCCCTCTGTCAAGTAGGTTATATTAGTGGAATTATGTTAACTTCTGGTAGTTGTCAACTCTGTAGTAGTTCCTCAGGTGGCACTGAATTCAAGGGGCATGAAATGCAGAAAAGTGTGGGACAAATAAGGATCAGAGAAGTTCCTGACTGATAATATAATTGAAAATATGGGGAGAAACTCTGCCTCTGACCTTCCAAGACTCTGTTCACACTTGAAGTGTGACAGTCTGTTTTGAATCATCATTTCCCTTAACTGGTGCCCTCTGACCTGTGGGGAGTCAGTTAATTTGGAGATGACGTGCTGCTGTAACTCGTGAGGGCTTCCATGGCAGACGCTTCTGAGGGAGGTCATGTCTCGGCACAGGAGGGAGGTGGCTGTGCCCAGCACGGGCCTTCAGTGACTGTGATCTAGGGATCGATTGGATGCCTTTTTTCTGGGCCAGCTCTCCTGTTCCCCAGCCTTTCCTTTCTGCCCTTTGAGTTCACACTCCTCCTCTGTGTCTCTGTCTTGATTACCCGCTCGGTCTTAGTCCAGTTGGCCATGAGCACAGCATGACCATGTGCTGTAGCCCAGGAGCAGCTGGGTGCTGCCAGGCCCAGATGTAAGGAGCCACAGAAGGCTCATGCCTATAATCTGAGCTGCTGAGGAGATGGAGGTTGGGAGGATTGTATTTTTATCACCCTAGTTGGTGGTGATGCTTCATTCTCAAACTAACTTGTGCAGTCTGTGTGACCCACCTCAGCCCTCTGTAGAGTTTGCTTGTGGCTTCTTTTCATTTTTATAGCTTCCACCTCTCTTGTGTGAGGGCTGAGTCTAGGAAGCCTGGCCTGTTAGGACATGGCACAGCTGTAAGCGCCCGCCTCCAGGCCCCTGTCTGCCTCAGCTTCATTCTAGCCTGTACGTGTTTGTGGCTGACCACGATTCTGCCTGAGAGCTGTGATCACCCCACTGCTGGGTTACATCTCCTCCCAGGGTTGGCTGTCCTAGAAATGTTTTCTTCTCAGTTGTTACATTTTAAGAAAGAAGGAGGAAAAAAGAAACCCCAACTCTTTCTAATAAAAGTGCAAATCTTTAAATATTTCTTTTCTTCTCTAAAACATTTACTGAGACTTTAATTAGTACCACTCTGTGGGGGGCTAGAAGTGTGAAAGGAGAGGAAGGAAGGTTTTCACGTGCTGTGGAGCAGCTCAGTAAGTGTCCATTGAGACCCAGGTTTTGGTCCTGATTTCACCGCAGACTCATGGCAAAGGAGGGAAGAAAGTCATTCAGACGGACGAATGGCGGAGCAGCCCTGTGGAAGAGCGCCTGGAGTACGCGCTGGTGAAGGTGGGTATGGGCACGCGCAGGGCGCAGGCTGCACAGAGGCTCTCCTGCCGTCCTGGAGGGTTGGGGACGACAGCAGACAGAGCAGGAGAGGCTCAGACCTCAGCCTCACCTGATTCTTGCCTCTCCCTGGTCCTGGCATCTCCTGAGCCATGTCTAGAGGTGGGTAGGGTTTGGAGTTGGTGCCCAGAAATGTTAGCAAGCATCAGGCAGTGTACAGACAGCCCTGCACAGCCCATGTGTGCTCAGTGCGGGCTGCAGAAACGGCCAGTGGTCCACACCGGCTTTGGTGGCAGTTTAGATTTTAGTCTCCTAGATTCAATTTCCCCATTTGTAAGTCTGGAGGATTCCAGAGTTCTTTCTGCTAACTCCTGGACCCTTTTTTTTTTTTTTTTTTGCCAGTCCTGGGGCTTGAACGCAGGGCCTGGGCACTGAGCTTCTTTTGCTCAAGGCAAACACTCTACCGTTTGAACCACAGGTTTTTTCTGTGTGTGTTGTACTAAGGAATGGAACTCAGGGCTTCATGCATGCTAGTCAAGCATTTTCCACTAAGTCACATTCCCAGCCCTCCTGGACCTTTTGAGATCTCATGATTTGCTTGATGGAGCTGGTCAGTCCCACGCAGGGCTGGAGGGAGAAGGGCTGGTCACTGGAAGCCAGTGGGAGATGCTGTGGTTTTTGAACTTCACTCACAGGTCCAACCCATGGGTATGTGTTCTCTACCCAGTAGTGTTATCATGAGAAAACATACTGGATTTCATACGGGTGTTCATTTATTAACAGGTGATCCGTTGCTGGGAGTCAGATCTTGGGTCAAGCACTTTGATCAGTGCTTACATCATACCAGGGAAGCTGGCTTAGCATTTCCATGTGTTATCTGATGCTCATGGTCAGTGGATTAGGCAGGTACGGTTTTAAATGTGAGGGAGGAAATGGAAGCCTAGTCAATCACCCAAATAAGCCGTAGTGCTGAGGTTTCTACCTTTGGAATTCATCCTTTTAAGCATTGCTGTGATCCACTCTTGGTTGGCTGTTTGGATGTAAGCCAGTTTTCGATGTTTCTACTCCTATGTTTTGTTTTTGCAGGGCATTGAAAAATACATTATTGAGGATACAGAGGAGGCCAGACTAAGCCAGGACAAATATCCCCGACCTCTGAATATAATCGAAGGACCCCTGATGAACGGCATGAAAGTTGTTGGTGATCTTTTTGGAGCCGGAAAAATGTTTCTACCTCAGGTTGGGAGAAATTTGCTTGACTGAATCTTCTGTGTTTCTCTAGGAAGGAGTTTGCCTGTTGTTCCCAGGTTTCATTTTGGGCACGAGCTCAGAGGAATTACATTACTTGGCCTCCCTTCTCCAAGGGTACTTAGGAGTCCTGTGTTGTGACAGGCTGTAGTGCCCTTAGCTTAGTCCCTCCACCCTCACAAGTACAATCGGTGGGGCAGGAGGATAGGAGAGTAGTAGACAGTGAATTTGATCCATGGGCATCATATGCATGTATGCAAAGATCATACATACTGCCAGACTTCTCTGTACAGTTAATATACATTTAAAAATCATACTTTTTTCTGTATTGCTCAAAAGAATAAAATAAATAAAACTCAGTGTAACTGTGAAGTTGATACAGAATTCAATTTGACAATCCAGAGTTCAGCTTTAAGGACAGACTTTAGAAAAGTATTGCTCTGGTAATAATGGTTTGTCAGATGATATGTTTCAAGTGAGGTAGCACTCTTCATTTAAATTAGAGCACTTACTGGGCCCATCCGTTAGTCTTTGAGTCAAGCAAGAGCTTGGTTCAAGGGGGTTGGAGTGCTGGAGACTAAGATGCACGGCTTGGGCAAGGTGCAGGAGCGTGGAACATAAAAGATGGGTGGAATTGAGAAACATGGTGAAGGGACTTGGAGCAGCACCAGCTCAGCAGGCAGATGACATGTTTGCATTCTGGTCTGGTATTCCTTCTGCTGTGTGGGTTCCTAGCATCCCTGCTGGGAGCTCCAGCCTCTCCCTGCTCACTGTCAAAGCAATGCCCAAGGTCAGGGTGCGTATTCATTTCGGCTGCACTTTACAGGTGGTGTTAGCGTTGTGCTGTGGTTTGGTAATGAAGCCTCACTGCTGCTTTCACAGGTAATAAAGTCAGCTCGGGTGATGAAGAAGGCCGTTGGCCACCTTATCCCCTTCATGGAAAAAGAACGAGAAGAAAACAGAGCGCTCAATGGCACTGTGGAAGAAGAAGAGGCAAGTCGTTCTGTTCAGGCCCATGGTCATTGCAGGACCTGGCCCAGCAGATTCCTGAGGGGAAAGGCGGGGAGCGGCGGATCCCCAGGCCACCAAGCTGGGCTGTGTTCATTACTGAGGAGAGTGGAGCAGTGGCAGTGACCTAAGCAGCTCACTCACTCACCTTGTGCCAGGCTGCAAATGCCCTGTTCTCTCTTCTGAGTGTGGCTTTAGGAAATTTGGTTGTAATTGTTCAAAGCCCATGCCCATGGGCCCAAACCAGTTCATTCCTTGATCAGTGGATCACTACTGTATGCCATCACTATTGTATGCCAAGTTCTGTGCCACACCCCTAGCTACCACTCTCGTCCCTGCTTTAAGGATACTGCTGAGCAGTTATTTTGGCATGTCTCCTCTGCCCTGCGGTGCTCTCTGCCCCGAGGCTTCAGGTTGCCTCCTGCTCTTACCATGGAGGATGAAAGACATAACCTGCTATGTGTACCAAGATGGCATGTGGTGCAGGTGGTGCAGGTGGAAGCAGTGTTCACAAAAACACCCTGTGCCTCGCTCACCTCTTCTTTTTTCCTTTCTGCCCATCAGGGGAGGGTCTATGCTGGCAGTGCACAGAACAGCCACACTAGAGAAAGCAAACGGGAAGACGCTAGGCCCCTTCTGCAGGGTCGTCCCAGAATCTGAGGAACCTCTGCAGCTAGCCACACCTCCTCCCTCTCTCCTCCTTTTTCTTAACTTTTATTTTTTTCCCTGAGTTAGAGAGGGCCTTGTGCTTAGAGGGAGGTACTCTCCCACTTCGGCCATGCCCCTAATCCTTTTCTGCTTTAGTCATTTTTCAGGTAGGGACTAATGCTACCTGGGACTGGCCTCACACTAAGATTGTCCTACCTATACTTTCTCATGGCTGGGATGATGGGCTGGCACCACTATGCCTGGCACTCCTCCGTGCACTGTTAGCAGTAACATGGCTAGGCGATGTTTGGGGTGAAGAAGCTATGGTCCTGATGGAAGCCCTTGCACTACCCAGCAGGCCTCTTCCTTGCTCAAGCACGCGAGGCTGCATGTGCACTGGCCTGGCTTGCATGGCGGGCCTGCCTGTGAGGAGGTCCTATGTGCATTTATTCCTGTACTGTAACCTCTGCCTGGCTAATAGACCGTCTTCCCTGACTGGTGTTTGCATGCTTCTATTCCAGGATCCCTACCAAGGCACCATCGTACTGGCCACTGTCAAGGGCGATGTCCATGACATTGGCAAGAACATTGTGGGTGTGGTCCTGGGCTGCAATAACTTCAGGTGCGTGCAGGGCTTGCTCTGGCCAGCTCCTCCTCCCCTTCTGTGAGCCCTGCCTCAACAGGGCAGGGCTTTGTTGGTAGGTTGGTGCTACAACTCAGGGACATAGCTTTTTTCTTATGGCCAGAGCTCTACCACTTAAGCCACTGTTCAGTTTCTAGCTTATTGGTGGTTAATTGGAGATAAGAGTCTCACAGACTTTCCTGTCTGGGGTGGCTTTGAACCTTTATTCTCAGACCTCAGTCTGCTGAATTGCTCAGATTACAGGTGTGAGCTATGGTGTCCAGCAGTGGGGACAGTTCTTTACTGAGGTAGAAAGGAGGGCATGCCGGTGGGTATCAGGTGGCTTTTATTTTTACCCATTGTGTAGTTACACTACCTGCTGTGAATACAGCTTTTTAAACAAGTTAGTAACATTGTGTCTAGAAAAAGATACCTAGGAAGGTCAGGTGACAAGATGCATTCTGGGAGTAGGTGCTGGTGGTTGGACATTGGACTCTCTGTGGCTGGGGGTGTCCCCTTGCCTCTCAGTGAATGGTCATATTTTAGAGCAGAGATCTTAGGAGACTTGGTTAAATGAAGGTTATTTAACTGGGGCCTCTGCCACTGAGCCAGGCTTCCAGGCTGTTTTTTGTAGGGGTTATTTTGGGGGGGGGGGGCGGTCCGGTCATGGGGCCTGAACTCTGGGCCTGGGCGCTGTCCCTCAGCTCTTCAGCTCAAGGCTAGCGCTCTACCACTTGAGCCACAGCGCCACTTCCGGCTTTTTTCTTTTTGTTTACGTGGTGCTGAGGAATCGAACCTAGGGCCTCAGGCATGCAAGGCAAGTGCTCTATCACTGAGCCACCTTCCCATCCCCATGCAGGGGTTATTTTTGAGGTAGGGTCTCTTCTTGCCTGGACATGTGCTTGGACTGTTAGGCTTACTGTTGTAGCTGGGATGACAACCTCCAAGTAGCTGGGAATGGTCACTCTCTGAGTAGCTGGGATTACCGGCATGAGCCACCACCAGACAGGGACTTGCTATGTGGCTCAGGCTGGCTTGGAACTCAGTATGACTCCAAATTGGCCTCAGCCTCAAGATGCTTCCGCCTCTGCCTCCTCAGTATTGAGATCACAGTGGTGTGATGTTTCCCTACTAGAGGCACACAGAGCTGATTAAGAGGCTTTTCACTTGATACATTTTGAAGAGAAGCCTTTCAAGAATTTTTTAAAGTAGTGTCTGCCCTCAACTTTCAGCACTCCTTAACCATGGGTGGGAAACCGGCTGGAGCCCCAGGCTGGTCAAGCACTGCCATCTAGAAGTAGGATGGGTAAATTGCAGGGGCAGCAGGCAGGCTGCTACCAATGACAATCAGGAGTTAAAGGTCCCAGAAAGGGAGAGAGATAGATGCACATTTTAATTTATTTTTTAAACGTGGAGATTACAGGTGTGTGCTACCATACCCTGTCAAATTTCCATTTTTTCCCCCTTTAGACTCGTGGCAGAATATAAGACTGTGTAAAAAGAGGGACCTAGAGATGTAGGGTAGATCTGAAAGTAAGAAAAGTAAAGCAAGGGACTATGAAGGAAGGAGGCCATGCGGGAGAAGCAAGAGTGAGGTGAGGTGAGGTGGAGTCGTGGCACAGGTGGTGGGGAGAGTGGTAGCTGGCACCATATCATGGGTAGATCTTCCCACAACCCCTAGCCAAAGCTTTCCAGCCAGTTTATGACTCTGGACCTCTTTGCTCTCTGCCCGATTGCCCTTAGCATGGAGTTGAGGTAGTTCCTTCTTCATTCAAATCTGGGGTGCTTCTACTCATCTGTTGGCATGGGTGGTGCCTGCCACAGTGTTCTCAGCTTGGGCTAAGCTCATCCCTAGGCTAAAATGCTACATTCTGTTCATTCATTCATCTGTGATAGATACTCATGTCATTCCTAGGATGCTCTTTGTGGTTGCTGTTGTTTGTTTATGGCACTGGGATTTGAATTCAGGCCTCCCCACCTGAGCTACACCCCCAGTGTTTTTGCTTTGCTCTCGTCTACTGCCTGTCACAGTGCATAGAGGATGACACAGGTGAAAGATTCACTGTGCCTCACAGCCTCAGAAGCTTCAGTCCATGGCTGGTGCAGAAACCATTGAGTTGTGTGTTTTCAATGGGTGCAGGTGGAGAACATTTCAGTACAACTCTTGGGAAGAGGCTTGCCAGAGTGACTGGCACATGGCAAATGCCTAATAAATGGCCAATGGTGATGGCCAGTGCTTAGTGAACATTCCAGTGAGTTCCAGGTGAAGTTAGAGCTGCGTTCAATGGCAGATTTTACCTTGTTCATATCAGCTTTGAATCTAATGGACTCCGATTTTCTCCCATTTCTTTTCTGTGCCTCAGAGTTATTGATTTAGGCGTCATGACTCCCTGCGATAAGATCCTGAAAGCTGCCCTTGACCACAAAGCAGGTAAGCCATCCTTCAGCGTCCCCCTTGGTCTCCCTTGCATTTCCCTTGTGTCTGTTTGCACTAAATTCCAACCCATGGGCCACTCTTGCAGCCACTTTTACTGGGCTTGGGAGAGGCGCATGAGTGGCTGTGTCGATCTCCAGAGCTCTGGACATGGGACCAGGCTGGCTCTTTCTGGCAGATTCTCGTCCTGTGTGTGCCTGCTGGGTTTTTGTTCCACTGAACATTGCGATGTGGTCATGTCTGAGATATGAAATAGAGATGTCTTCTACTATACACCTTGCTAACACCAGCAGATATGTTGTTGCAAGTTACAAATCTTGTTGCTGCCCCCAACAAGAAAAATTTTAAATCTTTCAGTCAGAAAAGACGTCTTAGATCTAGAATTGGCCATTTATGCTAGGTCTTGTGTTTTGCTTCATACTTTTTCTGTGACCCTCTTTCTCATTGTCCTTTTTTTCATTTCTTTTTGAAAATAATAACAGATATAATTGGCCTGTCAGGACTCATCACTCCTTCCTTGGATGAAATGATTTTTGTTGCCAAGGAAATGGAAAGATTAGCTATCAAGATTCCGCTGTTGATTGGAGGTGCCACCACTTCCAGGTGAGTCCTGCTTACGAGCTTTGGGCAGCGTGCTTGTGTTTACAGACAGCATACAGGCCCCTCTGCTCTGGTTTTCTGCTTATGCTCAGCATGTACTCATGAATGTGCTTGGCTTCACTTGGGCTAGAACATTTTGAAATGTACTATAGGAACACTGCTACCCCTTCCTTATTTTATTTTTTGATTCCCTCGACTTAGTTATCTTTTTCCTAATCCTCACACCTTGAATTCAGTCCTGTGAATTATAATGAATTGTTATCTCGCTTGAAATCATACTGAGTAGAAATCTATGGTTTGAGGGCACACATACTTAAAAGTGCCCTGGTTCTCCATCTGTGCTCACCAGGTTGGAAGTCAGGAAGTCAGGAAGTCAGGAAATCCCTTAGATTTCAGGCAGGATATCTGGAGGTGTGTCCCCTTGCCTGGAGCTTGCTGTCTGAAGGAGAGGATGATAATTGAATGTGACCTGTGCTGTTTTCATACTAGAGGAAGCTTCTTCGGCATGCTTCCTCCTGTTCCCAGAGCCTTCTCCTGCAGTGCATGCCAGGCATCTGACAGGCCTTGGAGGCAGTGGAGCTGTCCTCTGCTCTAGCCCCAACCTGGCTCCCTGCAGCTGCTCCGCCTCTCAGTTGGGATGCTGTCTCGAAACAGCTGGCTCCTGCTCGGCTGGCTTTCTTACAGTAAGTCCAGTCCTGGCTGGCTGGAGGCTTTAGTCTTTTTTTTCAGTTACTTAGCAGAATCAGATAAAGGTTGTTGATCCTGTTTCATTATAGTTAAGTGTTTTAGGGCCACGCAGGAGAGGTCCTAACAAAAACATATTATTGGCATTTGTAATACTTCCTGATTTTTTATTTTTTGTTGTTGTTGGTTGTGGATCTCGAACTCATGGCCTGGGCACTGTGCCTGAGCTCTTTTGCTCAAGGCTCAGGCTCCACCACTTGAGCCACAGTGTCACTTCTGGTTTTCTGGTGGTTTATTGGAGATAAGGGTCTCATGGACTTTGCTGCCTGGGCTGGCTTTGAACTGCAATCCTCAGATCTTATCTTCCTGAGTAGCAAGGATTACAGCCACCAGTGACTGGCTCTGTTTACACTTTCATTGATTTGGTCATTAGAAGTTGCTTGTTCTCCATATAGACATTGTCAAGGTGGGCGGTAGGGATTTGCTGCTTGTCTGTTTTGTTTTGTGTTGAATTTCAGGTCTGGGATTCTTTACTGCAAGTATCAGGTGTGTTGATGCCCCCCACAATGCAGGAGCAGCAGCTGGGAATGTGTGCTGTGTCCCCGGTCCCCAGTTCATGTGGAGGAGGGAGCCCAGCAGACCTTGTGGGCAGCGGTGTGCACGACTACCCAGAGCTCCTCCCTTCTTTGGGCCCCGGGTTATGATGAGCTCACCCCTTGTGGGCCAAGATCAGAGACAAGGTGTCCTCATCTGGGATGACCGATTCATGTCATTTCACCTTGTTGTCCCATGTTGGGATAGAAAAGCCATTCTTGCTTCACAAGGGAAATTTGAAGTTCAATAAGTAAGAACATTGGAATCTTTGTCTGGAAAACTCTGTAGAAACACGATTGCTAATGGTTCTAACAAGAACTGTGTAGGAGCTGGTGGAGAAGCTCTTCCTCCTGCCTTTCTTTCCAGAACCCACACCGCAGTGAAAATAGCTCCACGGTACAGTGCGCCCGTGATCCACGTCCTGGATGCATCTAAGAGTGTGGTGGTGGTAAGTGTGGGCCTTCACTCCATCACCTTCCATTCCATTGTTCCAGATTGTTCTCACAGAACAAAGCATGCATTGAAAGGGAAGCTGTCACCAAAGATCCATTCTACTAAACAGAGAAATGGAGCAGCAGTCGTAGGGATTTTGGGTGCTGCTCCTGCTTCGACTCAGTAGAGGAAGCCTCACAAGCATGTCCTGTGCTTTCATAGATGCTTAAGGACTGGATAGCAGCTGGTGGGGGGGGGGGGCGCGCACCCTTGACACGTTCCACCCAGACAGGGGTGCAAGTGCACTTCCTTGGCCACTGCTGAGTTAAACAGTGCAGGGTTTCAGAAAGGACACCTGTCCAGATGAAAGGATCCTTTCATCATAACAGCCAGTTGACCCGGCCAGAAGACAGGAGACCAGCCAGCCTAGCAGATTCTGCTTGTTGTTAAGCATTTCTTCCTGCTTGTTGTTAAGCATTTCTTCCTGCTTTTCGCCCACAGTGAGGCTGATGTCCTCGCTTGTTAGCATTTCATTGTTTGCACTAAAAGCCTGGCGCCACAGCTGGGAGACAAGACTGTGTGGTCTCGTGGCTTCCATGTTCTCAGCTGTAGACTCTTGTCTATAAGGCTCAATTCATGTGTACTGCAGTGCAGTACAGGAAAAAGCCTGCAGCCCTTCCGCCCTTCACCCAACTCCTGCCTCTTACTGGAAAACCAGTGCAGCCCAACTTCCACATTTCCATGGGGAGGAAGTTGCAAGGGAGTCTGGTGATCTGAGACTCCAGTGACGCGGAGCCGGCTGAACTCACACCTCACATGTGCAGAAGAATGTGCATGGAATTTTCACAATAGCCACTGTAATTGAAAATATGCAATGTAGGTTGATTTAGTTCTCAGAGTAACCTTAAGACATAGATGCTCTTGTCATTTTAGAAATAGGAAACAGGAAGGAAGAGGCTACCAGGGACATGTCCATAACTTAACAGACATGGTATTTGAATACAGGTGGTTTAACTCTGTGATGTATTATAAGCTTTTTTCTAGTAATATTTAACAATCAGTTATTTAAAAGAATAAAATTTGCCAGATGCTGGTGGCTCACCCCTGTAATTCTAACTACTTAGGAAGCTGAGATCTAAGGATTGTGATTCAAAATTATCCCATACAGACAAATCCTTGAAACTCTTGTGAATTAGCCAGCAAAAAGCTGGAAGTGAAAGTGTGGCAAAAGTTGTAAAGCACCAGCTGTGAGTGGGGAAAGCAGAGCAAGAGTATAGGCCCTGAGTTTAAGCCCCAATAAAGGGTAAAATTAAGTCAAGCTAGAATCATGTACGATTTGCCACACAGACTGTTGTACACAGAAGCCACATGTCTGTGACTACATTTTATTTATTTTTTTATGGCAGGTCATGAACTCCGGCCTCACATTCTCACTTGACATTTGTATCAAGGCTGGGGCTCTACCACTTGGGCCGCCCCTGCACTTATGACTTAGTTTTAACATGGTTTTTATATTGTATGCTTCTCAGGAGCTTGTCTCCTTGTTTGCGTGAGCAGAGGGCCTGTTTTCAAGCTTGTTGCTGTGTCAGGTGACGTGGCTCTGAGCATCTCCATTGGATACAGTGCTGTTGGGTGTACTTAGTGTCGAAGGCAGCCGCCGGCCCTCCAGGCAGGGAGACTGGGCCCTGGGGTTCAACTGTTCAGGACACGAACTCATTCGGGAGCTCAGGTAGCCCAGGCCTTGCTCAAAGCCAGGCAGTAGCCTGTCCAGCAGTAGCCTCCATGCTCTCTATGGTTTGGTACCGTGGGCAGGTGGCAGAAATGCCCCAGTTTTTGAAGTGGCTCAAATGCAGGTCAGATGACAAACCAGTTGGGTAATTGCTGGTGACACTTGGCTGGAGCCAGTGGTGTAATTCGTTTTGGTTGGTTGTTGGCCTGCGTGATTTGATCTAAGTGGAATGAATGGGGGGGGGGGGGAAGATTCTAAAAAGACACAGCAAGTCAGTGTGGGGTCTGGGGATTCCCTGGCTTGCTTTTCTCCTATAATAAAAGGCAAGGCATACCAATATTTCTTCTAAATTACAAAAAGTTTTCAACTTATTTTTTTCCTCACTGTGCAGCTGTTGCCATGAAAAGCAAACTGAAATGAAGGAAAATAACAGGCATACTTTGGCCATGATAGCAGGAAACGTGGGATGGGCCTAATGCTTTGGTGGAAAGTTTGCACAGGTTCATCGTGTATTGCCCATGACAAAGCCCAGGCAGGAGCAGAGCAGGACAGGGCTCTGAGAACAGGAGGCTCCCTGGGACATGGAAGGTGCTAGCAAATTATAGAGCGATATTGTGGCTGCACCTTAGTAGCTGTGGAAGGGCATTGTGAATTCTCTGGCTGTTAGGGAAGTCTAGGTTTTGCTTCCTCAGAGTGGTGATCAAGCAGACTGGGGGACTGGCCTTGTGTAAGTGGGGGAGTATGCAAGTGTGTCCTTGTGTTCAGTGAGTGCTGTGTTCCCTCATGGGACACCGTAGAGGTGAGTTTAATGGAGCGTAGGGAATACTTCATTTGGGAGCCTATTTTTAGGCCTTTTCAGGTTTGATTCCTTAATGGAGTGATTTTGTTTATACTAGGTCATTGGTAATTGGCCTTAAGAGCAGAACTTTGGAATTGTGCATAGAATTACAAGCTGGGAGATATGTTAGAGATCATCCCATGTGACTTGCTATGGGACTTCCTGCCTTTTTGTGTCAGTCCTGCTGGAGGGAGTAGGGCCAGTGCAGTAGTTGCAGCCCATGGGATCATTAGCAGCCATTTCTTCTTTCTTCGTAGCTTTTGCTTTGATGGTAGCTAGTTTTCTAAACCATGTCATTTAGCTCTTCCCAGTGTTAAAATTTAATGAGCAACACCACATTTTCTTAAATTGTCAGTTTCCTTTCACATGGTAGTGAAAGCTCCCAGTTGACCATGAGGATGGGTGTAGGTGGTGGAGACGCCTCTCTGTGCGCACAGAGGAGGCACCACAGTGCCAGATGGTTCATGTGGTCCCAGCTCTCCAGGGCTTGTCCTGCAGCCTGGGCAGCAGACACGTAAGCACACCGTGGTGCATGCAGTGGTGCAGAGATGGACAGAACGTGGGGGAAGGGTTCCCCAGTCATCTCCATGTCAGGGATTTGCTGGATGGATTCATTAGAGGTCAGGAACATGGTATACTCATCATCAGCTTATTAGTGAACATACACAGCTTAAAATCAGCAAAGGTTGTGCATGCGTCAGCGGAGAGCCAGGCTCAGGTTTGAGTGTTCTCTGTGTAGACAAAAGGCTGTTTCTGATGATGGATCAGTAAACAGGAGTGTGGTGGGCCAGGACACTCTCCTCAGCCTTCTGGCTTGGGCTTTAAAAAAAAAAACAAAATGATCCTGGGCTTGAACTCTGGGCTTGAACTCTGCATGGGGTTTATCATCCCAAGCCCTGAGTATCTCTCCTTTGCTGACCCCCACAAGAGTTGTTGAAGTGAGAGCGAATGTGGGGGCAGGCTTCCTGAGGGGGGTGTCCCAGAGAGTCCTGTTACAGCCTAATTTTTTTGTGCCTTTTCTGGGTCTTGAACTCAGAGCCTGGGTGCTGTTCCTGAGCTTTTGTGCTCAAGGCCAGCACTCTACCACTTACTTGAACTACATCTCCACTTCCGGCTTTTTGTGTGGTTAATTGGAGATAAGAATTTCACAAACTTTCCTCCCCTGGCTGGCTTTGAACCAGGATCCAAGATCCCAGGCTCCTGAGAAGTTAGTATTATAGGTGTAAGCCACTGGTACCTGGCTACAGCATTGATTTTTATCTTCTGTTCATGGTGATTGAACCTTATTTTGTTTCAGTGTTCTCAGCTGTTAGATGAAAATGTGAAGGACGAGTACTTTGAGGAAATCATGGAAGAATATGAAGATATTAGACAGGACCATTACGAATCTCTCAAAGTAAGTGCCAGAACCAAACTTGATTGTTTGGGACCTAAAGTGACCCATGTTTTGAGGTGCTCTTTTCAGAGAAAGCGTGTTTCCTGGATCAAATCATATGTACCTCTAGGTTCCAAATAATTTTTGGTTATATTAAAATGAATTTTAATACAGATATGGTTGCCTACGCCTACAATCTCAGGACTTCAAAGGCTGAGTCAGGAGGATGGTGAGTTTGAGGTCAGCCTAGGCTACATAGTGAAACCCTGTTTCAAAAAAAGAATATCTTCATCCAGACACGCTGGGTTTCCAGCAGATCTTAGGCACTATGTTAGACACCAGAGTTATGAGAATGAATAAAACAGGAACTGGGAGCTAAATGATGTCCCACCGTGACATTCAGAGTCAAGACATTTAGTCTTGAGGGGATAATGGAGGAAAGCTGAAGTGTGGGCCAGGATGGACCGTGTGAGCCTAGATTCATAATGGCCTAACCTTGCTTGCTGTCCAAAAGAACCTTCCAGGCTTTCTCCAGTTAGCTTCAGGGACTCCATAATCGCCCTCTGGAAGTCACTGGGGTATTTCCTTCCAGTTATCTGCCTTGTGGATTATTGTGGGATAATTTGAACATGAAGTGAGCACGAACAGCATGAAGAGAAACTGGTCTTGTATGAGGTGCTTGTGGGCCCCAGGTGCTTTGCCCTTTCCTTAGGCTTGCTTGCTGTTGATCTTAGCTCTGCCCACTGGCGCTCAGGGAGGTGGGCGGCAGGCCAGTTAATGGGCGCACGTGTTCTGCCCACTCTGAGGGCCACGCTCTGGGGCCAGTGCACACTTACCAGTTTTCACTGTCTCCTGGGCTGCTTCTAGTGTAAGGGCATGTTGAATGAAGAAGGACGGCTTTGTAGGATAAGGACTTTTATTTAAGAACATTGTAATTATTTTCAGAGTTCCTATAGCAGCCTTCTAGAGGTGGAAAAACTAAATGACTTTTCCCCTTTCAACAGGAGAGGAAATACTTACCATTAAGTCAAGCCAGGAAAAATGGCTTCTACATTGATTGGCTGTCCGAACCTCACCCAGGTCTGTGGCTGTTGCTGGAGACAGGAACCAACTCTGTGCCAGGAGATGTTTGCAGTTACTTGGCTAACATGAAAGTCACTCTCAGTGTGTGTAATAGTGAGTCAGCCTGGCAATTGCAAAGGAAGTAGATAGGTCCCTCCCTTTCTAGGAGGGCCTGTTGTGTGCTAGACCCTGCTGAGAGGGACACACGGAGCTTGCCGAGCCCTCCTGATGGCTCTGCAAGGAACGAGGCACCGTCGCCAGCTGAGTCGGGACGGGCATTAGGATTTCCCCTGGGAGTCATCCTCTCACCCTGGCGGCCCCCTGCCCTCCTAGTGCTCCCTCCTCACTGATGAGTCTCCGCAGATGCAGAGTGCCTTTGCTCTGCACACGTGGCATAACTGTGCCAACTCTAGAGCCCATCTTTGTTCACACTCTGATTCTCTGTCTGGATGATGCCTTCCTTTCTTGAAATTCCTTGTATTTAGCTGCTACTGCTGCTTCTCCTCTTTCTCCTTCTTTCTCCTCCTCCTCCTCCTCTGCCTCCTCTTCCTCCTCATCTTTTTTTTTTAACTTTCTAGTTACCATTCTTACCTCAAATAGGTATTCCTGAGGGAATGAAATATGTACAAGCTGTTTTGACAGGCTTGGAGTGGCATGAGGTATAAATGGAAAACCGAGACAAGGTGAATAGGGCTTATATTAATTGAATCCATATTTCCAAGGTGATGTCGTGGATCAGCTCTCATTGCTCAGGATATCTGTGTTCTAACTGATTGAGTTGGAAATGGAGGTGTGCTGGTCTTAATTTGGTTCCTGTGAGTTCAGTGTGGGTGCATAGAAAGAACACAGATCGGGGCTGAGAAGCCTGGGTGTCTGACAGCATGGCTTCCGGCTGCGATGCGCTGTGTGACCTTAGCTGTCTTCCTTCCACCTCTGAGAGCTGACAGGGTGAAGTAAGGTATTATATGCAAGTCTTTGAAGAACTCGAAGTCACTGTACAGCCGGGCTGTGATTTGCCCTTTACCTTGCACTGTGAAGTTAGGCATTAGGGAACATCTATTTGGGCCAAGCCAGACATCTGAAGTATGCTTTGCAGGAACGTTCTAGAAAGGCCTGGGCAGTCCACAATGCCTGGCCAGTGGTGAGGACTCTGCATGTCCTGCTAAGCTAGTGAGGCCTCTGCTGGGCTCTGTCCTGCGTGTGTGTGAGGCCAAGGCAGGCGCAGCCTGGTGTGGGTGGCTAGGCAGCAAGCGGTATGTTGTTCCTGCCTCCCGGCCAGGGGCCACCATCTCCAGGAGCCCATGTGTGTTTTCAGCAAGCGTCCCACAGCGGCTGCTACCTTGTTACCAAGCAAACCCGCATGGTCTGGGGCACGGAGTGGCAGGGAAGCCCCGTGTGGGAAGCAGGTGTTGGAGGGGGGCTCCTGTACCCCCGTCCTCTCACTTGCCTGACACTTGGGTGTCCCTGGGTCTCTGGTTGTGGGACCTATGAGGGCTTTGGAGCCATAGCAGGACGGGTCCCTGGCTTGTGACCTACGCTGCTCTCTGGGCCCCAGAAAGCCCCACAGCACCTCTGTCTTGCCATTGTTTGTATGGCTATACACTGTAGACTCAGGAGGTGTAGAAAATGTGTATTGAGCATTCCTGTATCCCACTGGCTGATTGAGCAGCCACCTGACAGAACTGAGCGCATGTGCTTGCCTGTGGGCCCCAAGTCCCTGCCTGCAGAGATCACCTGAGCCTCACTGTGGCTTCACATCCAGCCGTGTCCCCTGCCTTGCCTGCACACGTGCTTGTCCAGCCAGGGGTTGCATGGTTCTCGACTTCACGTGCAGGGCCGTCTGCAGTAGTCTTTTCTTCTCTCTCTCTCTCTCTCTCTCTCTCTCTCTCTCTCTCTCTCTCTCTCTCTCTCTCTCTCTCTCCCCCTCTCTCTCCCCCCCTCCCTCCCTCCCCCACCTCTCTCTCTCTCTTTATTTCATAGGTAATGAGTACATTGCTTTTTTGGACAGGGTCGCCCCTACCTACAGTGGTCTTTATTTAAATGTCTTCATTTGCAGGGGTGAGGTTGAGGCAGGCTGTTCTCTTCTGAAATAGGAGTGGGAATAGAGGTGAGGAGGCTGTTTCCAGGGAATCAGGCAGCTGCAAGGGAGAAATTTTGTTCCACATTCAGTGTGGAATTACTCCTTCTCACAGTAGAGTTCCGCTCCTTGTAAGACAGCTGTGCTGACAGGGGTGGGACGCTTGGGGTATGGGGGGGGGGGTGTCAGTGCTGACAGGAAGGAGGGACACGTGGGGTGTGGAGGGTGCCTCTTTCCCTGGCTGGGGCGGGGTTCAGTGTGGCTTCAAGTCAGTGCTGACAGGGGGAGGGACGCCTCCCCCCCCCCGCCCACCGCTGGGGTTCAGTGTGGCTCCAAGTCAGTGCTGACAGGGGGAGGGACGCCGCCGCCCCCCCCCTGCCCACCGCTGGGCTGGGGCTCAGTGTGTCTCCAGCCCCGTGCTGAGAACTGCTGTGCTTTTCCCCCAGTGAAGCCCACCTTCCTCGGCACCCGGATTTTCATGGACTATGACCTGCAGAAGCTGGTGGACTACATTGACTGGAAGCCTTTCTTTGACGTATGGCAGCTCCGGGGCAAGTACCCCAACCGAGGCTTCCCCAAGATATTTCACGACAAGACCGTGGGTGAGTCCGTGGGCCTGCTGGGATGACGGAAAGCCGCACTTAGATGTACCGGGTGTTCAGGTCATGTGGACATGGCTGGCTCTCCTGGTCACTGCCCAACTGCCAGATGGCTTTACATGGCTTCGTCAGTCCTTTCCATACTGACTCACTGTGCTGTTTTGTTCATTGGTTCTTTGAATGTGTGTCTATTGGTGTTGGTTACATGCTGGGCTCTGAGGTGGACACTGGGGACAAACAGGAGACAGTGGCATTCTTGCTATCGTGGCTGTGCCCAGCAGCCCTGGGCACCTCGCTGATGATGGCTGCAGGCTCAGCTGGGAGCAGAGCGGGCTTCCTGGAGGAAGGTGATGTTGAGCTGCCTTGTGGAGACAGTGTGAGTTACTGAGGCTGGGCCTGGGGACGAGAAGCAGTGCTGAAGAAAAGGGCTATCTGTTATACTCAGAGCATTCACGTTTTGGGGTGATAGAAACATGAGCGAGTCAGCTCTCACCTCCCGTCCTCACATCCAGCTCATCCCTGACCCCACCCCAGAGACGGGATCACAGTGAAGCCATTCAGATGGTCAGAATGTGACTGGAATGCCACAGGGTGGCGGGTGGACCCCTAGAAATCCGGGGGTGAGCTGGGAAGAGCCAGGCCTGAGTGTTAGCAGCTCCCAGGTGGCCAGGGGAGGGACAGGGATGTCTCCACCCGTGAGCAGTCAGGCTCCCAGTGGGTCAGACGAGGAAACCAAGGAGGTGACCAGAGCCTGGAGCACATGGGGCAGCTGTAGAGCTGAAGCTCCATAGGACAGCGAGGGTCTGCCCTTCCCCACCCACCGTGGGCCATCCCACAGGCCGCTGTGCTCCGGGGCTGCATGGGGGTATGTGGGTGTGTGGGTGTGCGGGACTGCTGGTGGCTGGGAGCTCTCTGCTCTTCTCTGGCCTCTGATTGCTTTGACTTGAACTGCAAAGCTGGCTGTTGGGGTTCACAGAAGCTGGTAGCCCCTGGCCCTTCTCCCTGACGCTGTACCTGGGACAAAGCCTGAGACAAAGGCTGCAGAGAGGCAGGCGTTTTATAAAGCAGCTTTCTTTGCACTCTTCTCGTCTTTAAGAGATTTCATTTTCCCAACAGGTGAAGAGGCCAGAAAGGTGTACGATGATGCCCAGGCCATGCTGGACGTCTTGATTAGTGAGAGGAAACTCCAGGCCAGGGGCGTGGTTGGCTTCTGGCCAGCACAGAGTGTCCAGGACGACATCCACCTGTACGCAGCAGGGGCAGAGCCCAGGGCCTCAGAGCCCATAGCCACCTTCTATGGGCTGAGGCAGCAGGTGCGCACATGGGCACAGCACACTGTTTTGGCCTTAGGTTGCGGGCACGGAGCTTAGCAAAACGTCAGTGAGAATTAAAGAAATAGTGGAGTCTCTTCAACCTCATCCCGGCTGGCCAGCCACAGGCCCAGGCCCTGCGCACTGGGGAGGACAATGGAGAGGGTGCTGGCCTCTGGGTGCCAGCAGGAGGGAGAGGTTCGTGGGGAGGGCCTGCTGCTGCCCCAGGTATCCTCCAAGTGTCCCTCTGTCCTCCAGCCTCACCTGAGGGCACGGGCTGGCCCGTGTGGATGTGGCCGCCATTTGTCACGGGAAAGTCAGGCAAGCATTCATGCAGTGTCCTCAGGGTGCCAGCTGCAGAGGGTGCTTGTGTTTCCAGTTGAGCAGAAAACAGGTTGCTGGCGGGTGCTGAGCCCCAGTGTGTACCTCCTGTCTGTTCTTTTACCCCCTGTGGTGTGGCTCCCCAGCACAGCTCTCCCACTCCAGACCCTGTTTGGAAGCATACACACAGACATCTTAGGCAGGTTCTTTTAGCTGCTGTAAACAGTAGCTGTCCTGGTTAATTTGTAGTAAATTACTCTTCAGTTTTACCACCATTTTTAGTCATTGGAAAGTGATAGTGTTGACTTTGATCACAACCGTGACATAATTCACGATGAATTTGGTATTTTGACCATAACATCCTACTGGTATTTATTTAGTCAGTCAGTCATGAGGCTGGAAGTCGACCTGGATGCTGTCCCTGAGTTGTTTTGCTGAAGGTAAGTGCTGTACTACTTTGAGCCACAATTCCACTTTTCACAGACTTTGCTTCCTGGGCCGGCTTTGAACCATGATCCACAGATCTCAGCCTCCCAAGTAGCTAGGATTACAGGCATGAGCCACTCACTAGCACTTGGCTCTGACTGGTTATTTAAATTGGGGCTTTGAGCAGTGCTTTAAAGAATTCAGTAAGGATCGCTGTGTTTTATACTGTATACAGTGAGGCTCAGGCTGGGAAAGCACAGCACACAGAGCAGGGTTTTTAATGCTCATCTCTGGCCCCTCCTCACTGGGAAATCAGAGACTTTGCTTTTACAGGCCTGGCTAAGGTCAGGACACCTCTGCTGGGCCTGGACTTTTATCCTCTGAGTCGTCCTCTGTGTCCGCTGCTCTCTCTTCATGGGGAGAATGAAGGGGAAAGCTGCTCCTGCCTCTGCTCCGGCCTCTGTGGCGGCCACTCTGCATTAGGGTGTCTACTGTAGCACATTTCCAGCATCCATCCTCGCATAGCGCCCGGAAGGGGGACTGAGCTCACACAGGCCGTCTGTCTAACGAGGTGTTCTCTGCAGTGTGCTGACAGTTACGGGTGCAGGGCCTTCTGTTGTGCTTGCCATCCCTTCTGAAGCCCTGTGGGGCCGTGAACCACTTGGCCTGTGCCGCAAGGGACCGGGCACCACTGAGTTCTCTGGCATGTCTGTGTGCCTTCATCAAACAGTGCACCTGCAGCAGCTCAGCGTTCCTCTGCCCAGGGTCAGGCTGTCTGCTTTCATGGCAAATGGCTGGCCGCTCCTTGATGGACTGAGAAGTCCAGAGCAGCGCTGTACACACAAGTGCCTGCTCTCGGGACGGAGGGTGTTCTGCCTTCAGTCCTCAGTCCTGCTGCTCTCAGAACCTGAGATCTGTCTTTCAGCTCTCAGATTTCCTGCCTGAAAATGGAGCTGATGGGGTCATTTACATCACTGAGCTGTTGAGAGTTACATCAGGGACACGTGCTCTAGTGGCTCACGCCTACAATCCTAGCTATGCAGGAGGCTGAGCTCCGAGGATTGTGGTTTGCAGCCAGCTTGGGCAAGAAAGTCCATGAGATTTTTATCTACAGTTAACCCCTAGAAAACTGAAAAGTGGCACTGTGGCTCAAAGTGGTAGAGCGCTGGCCTTGAACAAAAGAGCCCAGGCCCTGGGTTCAAGCCCCATGATCAACAACAAATTACCATTTCATTCCATCTCTGTCCATCTTCTGTTGTTACAATAATATTGGAGGCTGAGTAATTTAGAAGGATATTTTGGAGGTTGGGAAGGCCAAAATCCCGAGGGCTAGATGCTTCCAACGTGGCATAAGTCAGAAAGGGGGAGAGCATGTGCAGAGAGAGAGAAGGGCTGGACTTTGACCAGAGCCAGCCTGTTCCCATGGAGGGAGCTCCACACCCCAGTACCCACCAACACCACCACTTCGAGGGCTCAGGTGCAAACACACACTTCTGGGGGGCATTCAAACTGTTGGGGTCCGTTTGTCAGCGAGTGTTAACTGTCAGGCACGTAGCTGAGGCGGTGGCTGTGGACAGCGGGCAGAGCCCCTCCATGCTGTGGCTTCCCACTGTGGGCTCTCCGTCCCGCTCACAGCTCTTCTGCCTGCTGTTTGCGTTTCCAGGCCGAGAAGGACTCTGCCAGCACAGACCCGTACCTCTGCCTTTCCGACTTTGTTGCGCCCCTGGACTCCGGCGTCACAGACTACCTGGGGCTGTTCGCCGTCGCCTGCTTCGGGGTGGAGGAGCTGAGCAAGGCCTACGAGGACCAGGGTGACGACTACTGCAGCATCATGGTCAAGGCGCTGGGGGACCGGCTGGCTGAGGTGGGCCACTGGCGAGCACAGCGTCTCAGGTGGGGGGCGGACGGGGGACCCTGGCCTGAGCCCGCTCTGCTTGGGGTTCGCAGGCCTTCGCCGAGGAGCTGCACGAGCGGGTGCGCCGCGAGCTGTGGGCCTACTGCAGCAGCGAGCAGCTGGGCACCACGGACCTGCGCAGGCTACGGTACCAGGGCATCCGGCCGGCGCCCGGCTACCCTAGCCAGCCTGACCACACGGAGAAGCTCACCATGTGGAACCTCGCAGGGATCGAGCAGGCCACAGGTGCGCATGGGATGTGGCTCCTGTCTCCATGCAGCTTGAGCGTGGAAGGCCTCTCGCTTTAAACAGAAGAGCTTAGGACGCAGTCACTTCTCATCCTTTCTCACTTGTAGCTTTTTTCTGGCATTTCCCCCCCATATTACTGTCTTGTATTTTCACATCATCATTGTAGTCTCTTTTTTTTTTTTTTTTTTTTTTGTCGTGAGGCTTGAATCCTGGCCTGGGCGCTGTCCCTGAGCTCTTGAGCTCAAGGAGAACACTCTATCACTTGAGCCACAGCGCTACTTCCGGTTTTCTAGTGGTTTTATTGGAGATAAGAGTCTCATGGCCTTTGCTGCCCGGGCTGGCTTTGAACCTCGATCCTCAGATCTCAGCCTCCTGAGTAGCTAGGATTACAGGCGTGAGCCACTGGTCCCCTGGCTCATCATTAGAGTCTTACAGTTGAAACCATTTCCTGGTTCCGTCTTGAATGGGAACTGGGCTTGTTCATACATGCAGTGAGGCTTTGTTGTAACACGGTAATGTCGTGCACCCCTCCCTTAGTGCCCAACCTCTGTCTGTGAGGACGGCTGTCCGCCCAGGCCCACACTGATGCTGATGATGTCTCTGGGCACAAAGTTGGCAGAGCTCCCAGTCTCCCTTCAGCTCGCTTTGTGTCCTCTGCTCTGTTGTTCATGCTCGGGCTTCTCTGAAATCCTAATTCCCCTCACATCTCACGTGATTCACAGTTGACTCACAGAGAGACATGGAAGGCTGGCATGTGTCTTTTCCAAATGACCTGGTCGCCAGCCTCCCTGGCGGGGCAGCGTGAATCAGGGTTCTAGACCAGCGTTCTAGGCATAGTGCGTGTTGTGCAGACGACTGAAGCTAAGTTTACCTTTTCAGTACAGTGAGCTGCCAGCGGGTGGGTTGAAGGATCCTCGCTGAGGGGGGAGCGGGAGTGGTGTTGAGTCTGGGTCAGTCGAGATGGTAGCCCAGTCTGGGAGTCTGGGGCCCCGCATCCCATAAGTCTCCCTTGGTGGAGTTTGCTTGTGCACAAGGCAAGTGGTGTGCAGTGGTGTTGAGGCCTAGGAGAAAGCCTGTGTCCTCAGCGTGCTATGGGCAGCAGCTGGCTGTCTGCTCTCATTCCTGGCCATGGCTCTTCTCTTCTGGCCTCAGGGGCACCATGGGGCCTCTGAGTTGGCCACATGGGGAAGGAGAGGATAGATGGGGTCTTTCCCAGACCTGTCTCTACTGGGTAAAATCCCGTGTTCCCCCCACCCCCACCCCGCCCTAGCACTTGTCCAGCCTGCCTGCTGTCACAGTCTCCCTGAAGGCAGGATCACCCCCACTCGTTCCACCAGGCACCGACGGGGTGAGTGCTCTCCTGTGCTCTCTCTAGGCATTAAGTTGACGGAGTCCTTGGCGATGGCCCCTGCCTCGGCAGTGTCTGGCCTCTACTTCTCCAACCTGAAGTCCAAATACTTTGCCGTGGGGAAAATTTCCAAGGATCAGGTAAGTCTGTGGCTTCCCCGGCTGCCTGTCTTGTTATAAATGGGGCCCAGAGCCAATTTGATTTGGAGTGGGCATCAAGTGAAGGGGAGTGCGAGGAAATGCTCTCCAGGTACCATCCTTATACTGTTTCACCCCTGCCCTCCGTGCTCCTGTGCGCACACAGCACATGGCTGCTGCATGCTGTCTTCAGCCCAGAGATAAGACCGTGGGGCAGGGAGAACATACTTCCCTCCACTGAATGCAGTGGGTGGTAATTAAGACAAGAAACATGAGGTACTTAATGTTCCTCCACAGCTGTGGCAGCTTTGGTGGAGAAGGACTTGACGCTTGGCGAATATGACGTTTCTATCTCTTGCAGATCGCAGATTATGCTTCGAGGAAGAACATGCCTGTGGCAGAGGTGGAGAAATGGCTTGGCCCCATTTTGGGATATGACACAGACTAAGTTCTTTTTACCTTTTTTTACGCTTGCCGACCTCAAGGAGGTCGGATCCACAGTGCCTTAGAAAGAACAGCAGATCCTGCCTGGCCTCTCCTGGCCTCACCCTGCCTGTGCTCCTAGAGGGCCTGTGCTGCTAGAGGCTGCAGGGCTGGTGGGGCGGGCCTCCAGCATCCAGTGCCCAGACAAGTGTGGGGCTCCCTGGAGATGGTATGCGTTTCCAAGCAGGTCCACTAGCTTTGTTCTATTTTAGCCTTGGACCTAGATGGGCACTCTCCCCCTTCCCCGCCCCCCCAAAGAAAGGCTGAAACTTGGTTGATCAGAGAAAGGTGTAGAAAAATGTTGCAAGGCACTACTGTGAGAAATGGGGTATTCTAATCTGAATGGTTCCAGTACCCTCTGTCAGGGCAAAAGTATTTCTCTACCCTCTCTACCCTTTCTCTCTCTCTTTCTCTCCCTCCCTCTCTCCCTCATCCTCTCCCTCTCTCTCCCCCTCTCCCTTCCTCCACCCCTCCCCACCTGTTTCTAGAGGCCCAATTATAAATGGTGGCAGAAATCCTCTTGGCAAAAATCATGATCTTACCTCTTGCCTGTTAGAAATCAGTCACTTTGTTGCCTGGTGTGGCAAACCAAGTACAGTCATGTTCTCTTAAGTTCTGTGTGTGTGCACACACATGCATGCACTTGGGTTTGTGTTCATGTGCGTGCACACATGCAAGTATGTCTCTCTATAAATCCATACCCCCCTGCCTTGAGGGGTAGGTAGGCTGGGAGGCAGGGCGAGTGGTGTAAGGGTAGAGAGCATCTTTGAGCTGTTTTCTGAGCTGAGTGGATTTGGGGACAGCAGGGTGGCCCGTGCTGAGTCTCTGGGGGTGGTTAGGCATGTGGGCGCTGAAGTGGGCATGGGTTCGGCTCAGTCACTTGGCTGCCTTGGGTCATAAGTTAAGCACTTCGTCTCCCATCATTGCTTGCTTTCTGTGTGTTGGTCCTCGGGCTTGAACTCAGGGACTGGACACTGTCCCAGAGGGTTGTTTTGCTCAAGACTAGCAATCTACCCCTGAGCCACAGCTCCACATCTGGCGTTTTAGAAGTTTATGGGAGATGTTTCATGGACTCTCTGGCTTGGGTCTGGCTTCAAACTACAATCCTTAGTTCTTGGCCTCCGTGTAGCTGGGATTACAGGAGTGAGTCACCAGCTCCCACCCCATCCCTGCATTCTCATCTGTAAACTGAGGACAGTGATAACTAGTTTTTTCTTTATTGACCTGAGTTGCTAATGATGGTGTTAAGCACACAGTAAGGGTTTAATGGGATTTTTTGGTAGAATTTTAGAACTCTCTACCCTCAGGCTCTGCATCTAGCAGTGCTCACCCAAAGAGTAGAGCATCCGTGGTAGGGAAGTACGCAGTGGAGGAGTGACTGATGGACTCGGCTGGTCCCTGCTGGGATTGGAACCTGTGGGCACCGCGGGGCAGGAGAAGCCACTCTTGTGTTTGTGCACACTATTGGGATGTGTTTCTCTGTGAGATGAAGCCCTCCCTTACCAAGCATGCATTGAGATATGTAGGGTGAAAGGAGGGACTCTCTGGCAGTGTAGACCTGCAGATGGGCATTTTACCCATGTGAACTTGCAGCATGGCATGTGGGCAGTGTGGCTTACCGTGAACGTGTTGAGAATCAGTGCTTCTCTTCTGTGCATGTAAGTCATGCTGCATGGAGCCTGGGGCTTGGTGTCCCGAGCCACTTAACTTGACCTGGTTTTCGTTTCATAGCATGCACGTTATTCAGGCTTGGTGACCTTCTGTGAGAAAGAATCCAACATTTTAGTGTATCTTCTCTGAGCTGTTACCGAGCCTCCCGGCTCCACTTACTTGCAGCTCCACTTACTTGCTGCATCTTGTGAGCCAGTGTGGGCAGCGTGGCCTCCTGGGGTCGCCGTTGGTCTAATCCCATGGTAGATGCTTGCTTTTTCCAAAATGTCCATTAAATAGGAACTAGAATTTGCAGGGAAGCAGGGCTCCAGGGGTCCCTGGGAAGCGCTCTTACCCATGGGCAGGACTGGGCCTTGCACACTCATGCACACTTGGCCCTTCCACATTCACTAGGACTCACATTTAGTGTTCCCTCTAAAGAATTGCCCACATTGTATTGCCTGCCCTGTTGTGTGCTGTGGAGGCTGGCTTGGGGGGGTGGGGGGGGTGGGCGGGGGAGGTGCGGAAGAGGTGAGGTTTATAATGCTCCGCCTCCATGCTGGACTCACAGAGCACAATCTGCCTTCTCCCCGTTCTCATGCATGCGCTCAGCAAATACTGACTGCCACATGCCTGCTACTCTCTCACTGTAATTCAGTGGAGATAGGTGTGTGTGTGTGAGAGAGAGAGAGAGAGGGAGGGAGGGAGGGAGAGAGACTTAGAGTCTTGCCACCAATGACCCCTTAATTAGACTCTGGTCCTTCCAGTGTGTTTTCATCTTCTTGTCGACCTCTTTAAAACTCTTCTTTCTCTCCTGTTTCCTTACCCTCCCCCACCCTTGACATCACTCTTCTGCTTAATTTTCTACATTTTTGATCATTTCTTGGCCATTTTCTGAACTTTCTATCTCTGTCCTGTTAAACGCTCGTGCCCTCAGTGTCTGTCATGAGCTCCCTTAGTAGCCTGTGGTTCCAGTGGTGATGTCATCCTGTCAGTGCCTGCCTGCTCCTTCCTCCCAGATCCTCACAGATAGCTCTCCCAGCCCATGAAGGGCGTGTAAGCACCACACACCAGGGTGTCTCCAGCCTCGCCCTCCGCTGCTCTTCTTGTCCTCAGTGTATTCAGTAATGAAGATGTTGCTTCCGCCCAGGCATCTGTGACAGTTGCCTCAAATTCGCACATAGAAGTTGCACTTTCCTGAGTTGAGATAGTAGGAGGAATATTCAGGAACAAGTGACTGTGTTGCAGATAGGAATATAATAGGTCATACAGATACCCGATCTCCCCAAATTGATGCCCTGTCCCACAGAAAGTGCTGACCTTACACTATGTCAGGCTTTGTTACAGAGATAGTGAGACCTGTGGGGCAGCTTTCTGATCGATGGAACAGAATAGCCTAGGAACTGGTTGATGCCCATGTTGATTTTTGAGGTCGATTGGGGCGAGGGACGGGGGGGGGGGGGCGGCGAGAATAGGAAGGCTAACCCCATGAATAGTGCTATCACAATGCTTATCTATTGGGGAAACAAAGTCTTCTTTATACCCACACTTTACTCAACTGTCAGTCCTAAATTTGTAAAGGGCTTTGATGCAGAAAGCAATAATTGAAAATGTTTTCATGGAAAAACGATAGGGCAGGAGTGAGTGTTTTGAGACACACACAGCACTAATCATGAAGGATGATTAAATCAACTCTACCAAAATGAAAGGATATATGCTAAGCAAATGAACAATTCAAATGAAAAGATGAGAAGACATTTTCAATATAACTGTCAAGGGTTTGTAGTCAGAATGCATGGAAAATGTCTACTTTTTAAAGAGAGATGAGAAGACATTTCACCCACAGCTGGTAAACAGATGTTGCACTGCACTGATTGCAGCACAGTAGAGTTCTGCGTTAGGCCCATTAGATTTGCGCCCCATAGACGGGTGTCAGCTGCCCTTGCTTTAGGACGGCCACATCTCCCAGGCGTGCTCCCAATGTGTGTTCAGCCAAATCTTATGCTTTGTGGGTGTGCAAAAATGTTCATGGTAATGTAACTCGTGATAGTGAACCACCGGAAAAAGTGAAATGTCTCTCCACAGGGGAGGGCTTAATTATTAGATATGTTCACTCTAAAGTATGTTCTGTGTTAAAGGTGAGTGAGCTACGGCTGTGCCTTGTAATGAGTTGAATATTACAGTCAGGCATGGCGGTTCACTTCTGTAATCCCAGAAGGACTGTTTGCAGCCAGCCAAGAGCAGTCAGCCAGATCCTGGCTCAAAAACTGGAAGTCTGGCTCAAGTGGTAGAGCATCTGCCTAGGGCATGGAAGATTCTGGGTTCCATCCTAGATGAGGGGAAGGGAAGAGGAGGGGGAGAATTTAGAAAATACAAGTTCCATGAGACTCCGCATGCTGTTCTATTTATATTGAGCATAAAAGCAAGGAAAACCAAAGACTCTTTGATTTAAAACAGTTGAGAGAAAAAAGGTTGAATGACAAACCAAAATTTACCTTGGTGATTGCCCGTGGAAAGAAGAAAAGGGGACAGAGGCGTGTGGGGGTGGTGAAGATCAGGGGGACGTTCTAGTCCTTGGGTGGAGGGTTATGGTGTTTTCTGTATACTGTATTTTGCTTTATAATAGTTTTATATGCTGTATTTAATGTATCTTAAGTATATTGCAAAAAATAAAAGCAAAGTTAAATAACCCCAAATCTTGTGATGATCTGGTATATGATGGTTGTATACATTAAATACATTTTTGGAATAAAGGGAAATTTTAGGTAAACAGGTGTGATACATACACATGAATATATGTAAATACATATATACACAAGTATATGTATATATGAGTATGTATATGTGTGTGCGTGTCTGTGTACACTAGTATGCCCAAGGCTCTCAATTCAGTCCCAAGCACTACTAAAAATAAAAACAAGCAGTTGGCATGATATATTGTTGGTTAAAAAAAAAATCTGTAGAGATGAGCAAACACATGAAGGCAGCGAAGGGAACATCATTGTGTCAAAATGCTTATTTTTAATTAATGCTGCTTTTCAGAAAAGGGAGCAGTTAGCTCCAAGACATCTCAATGGCTTGTCTCACAGGAAAGTTTTTTCCTAGCCATCTGATTTCTCCTTCCATGGCAATGGAAGCCCTCCCCCAAAGAAGGACCTTATGAGACTTCTACAGACAAGAGCCTTCACTCAGACCAGAGAAGCCTGAGGCTTACTGTGTGTGATGCGGCACTCAAATAAGGACATCGTGGTGCATGATAGGACCTTCCATCATTGCTGAATGGGTGAGATCATAGAGGACCCAATGCCAGGAAGCCAGAGAAGTCTGGGGCTTTGCTAGTCATGCCAGAGGTTTGCTGCACCTACCCTGCACAAGAAGGAAACAAACTCGGCCATCGATCAGGGACCTTTCTAAAACCTACAGTTCAGTAATTGTGGCCATGCATTAATGTGACTCATAAGTATTGCACTATTCTTAACAGTACCTTCTGAGTCATCCAAGGTTTGTTAAAATTCAATTTAGCCTCACTACAAAGTACATATTGCCATGTGACTTACTGTATTTGCAGCTTAGCTACCCAAGTATGATAAATGCAGAGCCGATCCTTTAACTGCAAAGCAGATTAAGTAAAGTTTTTTTCCTGTCACACCAGATTAGCAGAAGAGCGAGGCCTGACATTGTTTCAACTGGAGGGCAGAGGCTGGCTTGTCAGGGTGAGGGGGAGATGCTAGGGGAGCAGGTCGTGATGGGCGTCAGCACAGCACAGGAAGCCCAGGGCACGGATGCAGGGCGCGGCTGACTCATTGGATGCCATTGGCATGGAGGGGGAGCAAAGTGCTAATTTTGGATGGTTTGCAGCAGTGCTATCAGTGGGATGATCTGACGTTAGAAAGCCAAGTAATTATTGGGTTTTATCAAATGAAAAGACACTTGGTTTTGAATGTCACCAGTACATTTTTACTTAAAAAGAATGTAGGGTCGGAGCTGGTGGCTCACATTTGTAATCCTAGCGACTCAGGAGACTGAGATCTAAGGATTTGTGGTTCAAAGCCAGCCCTGGCAAGATGGAGGTCCGTAAGACTCATCTCCAGTCAACTTCCAAAATGTTGGAAGTGGATGTGTGGCTTAAGTCTTAAGCAGATAATGCTCAGGGACAGTGCCCAGTGTAAAAATCAGTGTAGGGTTGAAAAGGAGGGGAGAATTGGCATTTCTGGATGATGAGAATAAGAATGAATTTCATAGGGGGGTTGGTAATAGTAGACAGGTATTTGTGGATATTTAGGGATGGGGAAACAGTCAAGAAAGCCCTAGAAGGGGTGGGGTGGGAAGGATTTCCAGAGAAAAGGCCCTGAGGCTCATCCAGTGAGGTGGTGTGAGGTTACCCTTTGCTTCGATATTGTAAGTGCATTTCCCTTAGGTGAAAAATCCCCCAAAGGTGTACTATTTTGTACATTTGATTGCTACAATATTAGGGCGGAGCCAGGATTTGCAACAAGAGGAGCAAATGCTTTCATTCTACCTTTTAAAGTTCTCTTCCAGGAAGCTTAAACGTGGCCACGATATCAGACAGAATGCTGACTGACTGCCGCATCACCTATGCTTTTGCTTCAGCTGAACCCATCAGGAGGAAATGATTGTATTTGCTGTGCGGTGGGATGTGTGTGTTCATTTGTGTGCATTCACAGGGCCAGATCATGTGCTAGGCTGCACGTAAGGGTCCGCGAGGGGAAATGGCCTGCCCCCCTTGCGGGACGGGCCTCTCCGCAGAGGGGTGGGTGTTCCCCTTTCTCCATTGTTCCAGTCCTGCTTTCCTCCACTGGTGAGAGCAGAGAGGCCTCTCCTGGCCTGGAGCACTTTCCCAAGAGGTTACTTTGTTGCCAAGCACAGCTAGCACTGGTTAGAAAATAGTCCCTTTCTTTCACCTTGCCCATCTGCCTGCTCCAGGTTTGGACTCCAAAGCCTAAACTTACATTGACTTGAAAACTCAGGTACAATGCCCTAGTAGCAGAACCCCTTCTGAACACAAATGCTTTTATTGCTATGCCAGATCAGATAAAGCTGTGTGTGTGTGTGTGCACACGTGCACGTGTGCCTGCGTGCATGTGTGCGTGTGTATGTGCACCTGTGAACACATGGGCATTGTGTGTGTCTCACAGGGAACGTTCTGGGGTTGGCCCTGAGCTTGAGCAGCAGGCAGGATTGCTTCATGAGCGTCGATCAGGACCAGCTACCCCACTCTCCACCTGTGTCACCACCACCTCCATGAACAAATGTGCCCAGACAATTCCTTGCAGGGTAACGAGCTGCACTTGGGCGTCATATTTACAGATCAACATCTGCCCGGGAAGAGAACTCCCTGCCTGAGAGGTTCCACAGATGCTCACTGCCTTCCACCTGGTTCTCAGCCACGGGTCTCTTCTTTGCCCTTCTGTGCCTCGTTCTGAAAATTTAGAGCATTAATGTGACTTCCAAGGAGTCATAATTTCACATTAAAAAAGTCCCTCAACTCACTTTTAGATAACTTTGTTCAGTTCCTAAAGATACTTATGATGAATAAGTATGTATTTATGAGTAAGAATATTTTTATCACTATGCTCTGCCCTCAAACGCCTAGAAAAGAAATGCCTTTGATTACAGTTTGAACATGTCTCCAAAGTTCTGTAATCAAACTTGTTATTTAAACAGTATTTCAAGGTGGGCCTTTAAAATGTGATAGGAAAGCCGGGTGCGGGAGGCTCACGCCTCTAATCCTAGCCAATTGCTGGAGGCTCACGCCTCTCAGGAGGCCGAGCTCTGAGGATCATAGTTCAAAGCCAGCCCAGTCAAGGACCCATCTCCAATAAACTACCAAAAAGCCAGGAGTGGAGCTGTGGTTTAAGTGATAGAGTACAAGCCTTCAACACAAAAAGCTCAAAGATAGCACTCAGGCCCTCAGTACAAGCCCAGAATCAGCGCACGCATGCACGCACATGCACACACACACACAGATGTGATTAGGTCACAATCCTCAGAAGAGCATTAATGAAAGAAGATGCTGTGCAGAGACCCAAGAAGTACAGCTTCTAGAAACTTCCAAAAGTAGGGAAAGGGATGTGTCCCCTAGAGCCTACACATTTCTACAGAGCTGTAAAAGAATATTATTTTAAGCAAACAACAAGTTTATAAAAACACGTTACGTAGCAATAGGAAACAAACGCACAGTGAATCCATCATTGCATAAACCTACTTATCCACATACTGGCTTGTCTATATCTGTCTAGAGATTTTGACCCAAGATAGAAATAACATTAAAATTTACCAGTTTGACCCACCATCTCTCCCCTCCAGCAGCCCCCAGAAACCACTCTTCTACTTCTGTGTCTTCTCTTCTACTTCCTGTGTTACTCAGGTGGGTAGAATCATGCAGCATTGTTCTTTCGTGATTGTCTTCCTTCACTTGGCATGCCGTCCTCAGGACGCACCATTTTCTGTGTGTATCTGAAAGCCCTTCCACTGAATGGACAGCAGTGCCTTGGACATTCCACATTTTGTTTCTCCATTCCTTGGGTTGATTCCGAAGTTGGCTGCGGTGAGTGGCACGGCTGTGGCCAGGAGTGAACGAGGCCCTGCCTGAGGCCACGTACATACCTAGAATGGGACTGGTGGAGAATTTGTGAGGAGTTATTCTATCATTTTCCACAGAAGCTGAATTATTCACATTCCCACCATCAGTGCCCAAAGACCCAGGCTTTTCTATATCTGGTGGCATTTCTGCTTTTTTGGTATTTTGCTGGCGGCCACCCTAATAGCTATAGCTATGTATAGCTATGTAGGAAATAGTGCTTCATATTTACTAATGTACATTTTAGACATTGAGTGATTGCATCGTTACTTTAGTGTCTTTAAAACTTTATGTGCACTGGGAAACAAAAGAATCCTTAAGATTCATTTGATTGTCATATTTTACTGTGGTATAGAACCCAATCCACAATATTTCCAAGATATGTTTGCATGAGGAATCTGAAGTGGCCGAACTCATAGAAGCGGTGAGGTGAGTGGTCATCCCTGAGGGCGAAGGGGAGAGAAGAAATGGTGAGAGGATATTTAACAAGCCTAGTGTTCAGCCATACAGGATGGCGATGCTCTAGAGGTCTGCGCTACAATATCATGCACATGTCGGTTAACCAGATCAGTTGTACACTATTCCATATCAGTTGTACACTAAGACCCTCATGATGAAGGTAGATCTTGACCCCAGCATCCTTTATAGAAGGGAAGCCAGAATGAAACCACTCTCCACCAGCAGGAATGAAATATATGAATAAACAAATGATGGAAGAACACTGAGATTGTGGAATATTATTCAGCAATAAAAAGAACAAAGTGCAGACAGCAGTATAAATAATGTTAAAAAAAAAACATTTGGTTGAGCCAAAGACATAAAATGGAATAATCGTAACTTACATGATTCTATTTGTGTGAACTTCAAGGACAAGCTGAGGTTGTCCGTAGTGAGAGGATTCCGAGCAGTGGGTGGAGGGGCCGGGATGACTGGAAGGGGCACAGAACAATTTCTAGGCTGATGGAGTATCTCTACCCTGACTGGAGTAAAGATTCTGTGAGTTCTGTATTCTGTATTGCATGGTATGCAGAATGTACCTCCAAGGAGAAATAACAACAGATACTGAACTCAGGAATTAAATTTGCCTTTTGTAAATTTAAGCTTTAAATTCTAGTTTATGTGTGTGTGGTGCTGAGGATTGAACACATGACCTTGTGCAGGCCAAGCAAGCCCTAGCACTAAGCTATATTCCCTGCCTTAGATTAGCAACTCAAACTGTTCTTACTGCATGTGCTCCTTGCTACTGGAGAAAGTTAGAAATACAGAAAGGAGGACAGACAACTCTCGAGCCAATATTCTTTGGTATCTTGTTATTTAAACGTGAATTCAAAAAAATCCTAGAATTCAGACATTTTGGATAAGTAGAAATTTATTATAAAAGACATGGGAACCTTGCTAGTTATGGCTTTTGAAATGTGCTTCATTTAGGATTATTCTAAGACTATATTCTAAGTATTTAATAGATTTTTGCTTTGCTTTGGGGTTTCTAAGGAGTGCCTTTTAAATATTCCTTGCCAAGAAGCAATAATGCTTTTCAAAATATATGCATACAACACGGGAATCCTCTCACAAGTAGGCCTAGCCCTCAGCAAAGCCTATTTTGTCTTATTTCTGCCTTTAGCCTCTTAAACATTTCTGTTTCTATATAGCAAGAGCAGATCTCAGAGAAGTAATTCCTCCTGCTTTGTAGAAACTTCTTTATGCAGAAGATGGTAATGTATCAAACCTGTAACGGGAAGCAGCTTCTCAGCTCTCAGTTCAGCCAGCATTATGCATCTATCACAGAAAAGATGGGGAGCAATAACCCTAAGCAATCCCACCCGGCTGCCGGCTGCTGGTTGTGCACTCAGCCTGATGGATGATGGCACACAGGCTATGGGCAATGGAGAAGGGCGGGCCTGGCCTCCTGTCCACCTCTGCCTGCATCTGGCAAGAGCGTGGTTGGCTTTCCCCAAACCACGGCTTCCTCAGCACTAGGCCCTAGGTGCAGGTCTGCTTCTCCTCTGCTTTCCTTGGATTTTCAGGAAATCTCAAAGAACTACTTATGATTAAACATGATTACTTTTAGCCCAGCTCTTTGAGATCTGCTGTGGAACTATTTTACATAAAATGCCTGTGATTTATACCAAGAAACCAAAAGTGGGCATGGTAATGGGTAAAAGGAGGTGTTGGGGGGGCTTAATTTATCTTAGAAATTAAATTCTCTTCAGAGGCTTTAGAAGCATTGATTCATATTAAACTAATAAATGTGCTAATTATAGTTGAATTGGTTCAACTAATTAAGCTGGTATAGCAGACCTCTCAGCCTCGCCTGCTGAGTGGTTGAGAGTAATTACAGGTGTTGTCTAAGGTGCCCCGTAGTTAATCTGCCTTGAACCAGACAGGAAGTTCTGGATAATTTCTGGAATGCTCTCTGTCACTAACCCCGTATGTGTTTAACACTTTGGGTTTTGCCCTAACACCTAAGTTTTCTTGGCTCCTTGTCCTTAAGAAGGATCAAAATCCGTGAAACATGATCTATGATGCTAGTTGTAACATCCTGTTACAATCATTTGTTTAGACCTATTTCTGCTACACTGTAACTTCTCATCAATAAATGATTATGGAATAGCCAGGTGCCATTGGCTCACACCTATAATCCTAGCTTCTCAAGAAGCAGAGATCTGGCAACTCATGATTTGAAGCCAGCCCAGGAAGAAAAGTTGGTGAGAATTCCATCTCCAAAAGAATCAGCAAAAAGCCAGGCTGGATGTGTGGTTTGAGTGGTAGAGTATCAGGCAAGTAAATGCTTGAATTCAACCCCCTGGTACTGGCAAAAAGGGAACTGTTATGGAGAAATCAAACTCAGAGTCATTAACATTAAGTTACACTGCAAACTCATAGAGGACAAGAGTAGGTCTTAAGTTGCATTCCTGGGGCAAAATGCAATGCCCGGTACAACATGGCTCCTCAGTAAACAGTAGTGAAAAAATGGTGATGATTCTTTTTTTTTTTTTTTGTCGGTCGTGGGGCTTGAACTCTGGGCCTGGGTGCTGTCCCTCAGCTCTTCAGCTCAAGGCGAGCGCTCTACCACTTGAGCTACAGCGCCACTTCCTGGTGATGATTCTTAACTGAAAAGGAGTGAGTTGTAATGAGAAGCCAGCACTTGAAGACTGGCTTTTGGAGGGGTGTCTTTCCAGTTGTTTCTAAGGTCAGATAGGCTTCCGCCAGGAGTCCCCCACAGGGATCTCAGCCACCACAGGAGTTTGAGGAGAGTCGGGTGTGTGAATTGCTGTGCTTGGGGCCTGGCCTTGCATGGGTCACCTGACTGCAGGGTCCTGTGGATGGCACATATGTTCTCCCCGTCCTTCTGAGAATGACAGAAATGGCCACCATCGTCATCTACTAGGGACTCAGAGTTACCAAAGCAGCAAGGAGGACGTGTTCCAACCCGAAACATGAAATGCTCACCAAGCTATAAATCACTTCCCTTCATAACTCCTTGGTGTCTGCTCTTCATGCTGAAAAGAGAAAGAACTATGCAATCACAGCGACAACAAACGGTTGCAAAGGAGCAGCCTGTTACCTGGAGATCCATCTTCCCTGTCTGAGAAATGGTGAGCAAAGCAGATTTGGGTAAACAACAGACAGGAACACATTTCTCCACCTCCCCTCTTGCTAGAAGATGTCATTTGACTGAGGACTGTAGACTTAGGTGAGTTACTGGAATAGGAAAAGGGAGGAGACGGAGTGAATTCCCCTTTGTGCACTTGATCTATTCTGTGTTTTGCAGAGTTGAGCTGGACTCCATGCTGGATCCTCCTGAACAATTGAGATTTGGTAAGCATATCTCCCGGCATGTCCAGAGTGGATTAACTGGAGGGGGAACTCGGCTGGCCCCATCACACAGGCCGGGCCTGGATAGAATTCAAGGAGGAAAAGTAGAGCAAGAGTGAGCCACAGATGTTGTCCTTCTCAACTTCCAGTCTGCCATGTTGTCAGCTGCTCATCTTGGCCCTCCCCACCACAATGGACTGAAACCTGGGGAGTTTGGAGCTAAGTAGCCCTGGCCTTGCGTTACAGTTGTCTCTCACAGCCATGACAAAGCAGGCCAGCACATGGGGCCACTGTGTTCTGCTGAGTCCACTGGTTCAAATACTGGTCCGCCCAGAATCCCCCTCAGAGACACCCAGACACGGCCTATCCCAGCACCTCAGTGCAGTCACGCCATGTCCTCACGACTCCCAAGCACCCCATCCTCCCGGAGCCCAGGCTTTTGATTGCAACCACAAAAGAAATCATTTGGGAGAGATTTCTACAGGATACTCATAAGCGAAGAGTGGTTTATTAGTAATTGAAAGTAATTTATTAGTAATCAAAAGTAACTTAATCACTAATCCAAGATAAGCAAGGACTTGTTAGTAAAGCAGAATACGGCCAGAAGTGAGGGGGAAAGAAACACCCGCAGACTTGTGGAGTGAGAGCTAGGAGGCTCCATAGACAGTGCTCTCCCAGGACTTTCCCTTCTCTCTGAACTCAGCCTGAGGTTGGGGGGGTGGGGAGGGGGGATCGAGGACTTGAACTTTCCCTAGCTGAGGGGGAACCTGGAAACCTTCACCATTTTAAGAAGCCATGAGGACTTTGGTGTGTTGATGAGAGAGCTCATTAACATTTCCTTTGTTTAAGGCATCTGTTGTTTTTTGGAGCTTTTGTGTTTTTTTGGTTTTGTTTTTGCCATTCCTAGGTCTTGAACTCAGGGCCTGGACACTGTTCTTGAGCTTCTTTTTGCTTAAGGCTTGCGCTCTACCACTTGAGCTTCACACCTCCACGTCAGCTTTTTCTGAGTAGTTTATTGAATGGAAGCCTCATGGACTTTCCTGCCCAGGCTGGCTTTGAACCATGATCTTCAGATCTCAGCCTCCAGAGTAGGATTATAGGTGTGAGCCACCAGCGCCTGGTTTCTGTTTACATTTAAAAATTAATATAGCAACAACAAAAGAAAACTGTGAGGCTCGTTCCTGCTGTATTAACATAATGAGTTTCATTTGTCCTTACATCCTGTGTGGATAAAATTCCTGTCCACGGAAGCAGATACAGTTTTGGATTTTCACTGCCCCAGCATAGTTGACGCTGTGACCAGTTTTGCTCTTTGCCTGATGTCACAACATTTCTCAAGACCAGTTTTTGTTGTGGCATGACCTATGCAGTTCTTGCTCTTAACAACAACAAACCAGCGAATATTTTGGCTCCCTCTCCTTCCCCCCACCACCGCCCCACGAACTGGTCTCTGGGGACACATTCCCTGAAGTGGATTCCAGGGGGATTCAACAATTATAAACATGTCCATGGTTTATATATATATATATATATATATATATATATATATATATATATATATATTTATATTTATATCATTTGTTTCATGGGAAAATGAATTCTGACTTTTCTAAGCAAACTTGAACGCAAATAAAATTGTCTTGCATTGCTGATCCAAAAAAAAAAAAAACAAACCCAAGATCGACTTCAGTATTTGTATTTGTTACATAAATTTATTCATGTGAGTAGAGCCGCACCCACTCACCCATCTTCTCATGGATTGGCTGTGTGCCCTGGGCGCTGGCGTGCTGCCCTACTGTGCTCTAGGGTGGGACTTCCGCTTCCTCCTGTCCCCAGGACCTTGCCAGCCTGCGGGAACATGAAGGCAGGCATCTATCTTGATTCTGCTGCGGCTGTGGCTCGGGTGGAGCGTGAGAGGGGGCGGGGTCTCTGGTGTCCTCATGTCTTTCTCCGGAACATTCTGTAGGCGGGAGGAGTAGGAAGTGTTGTCGAGGCTGGGGATGCAGCTGCTTGTGCGCGGGCTCCTGTGGGCCGCTGCCTGTCCCCTCACAGGTGAAGCCTCTGTTTAAATAGCTCCCTCTTGCAGCTCTGCAGAGAGCAGAGATTCGTTTTTCTCACCGGGGGCTGCCTGCTGCCTGCCAGCTTGCAAACGCTTCCAGCAGCTGTGGGGTGGCCAGAAAATGTGCGCAAAGAGAGATCCAAAAGGAGAAGTCGCAAATCTCTTTTCTCTCCTGCCTCCTTTCCTTGCCTCCCTACTCCTTTTCCAGTGTACTTTTATTTTTGGTGCAGGTACTGGGGATTGAACTCGGAGCCTCATGCTCTCACTTGGTATTTGTTATGCAAGGCTGGCGCTCTACCACTTGAGTCCACAGCTCCACTTCTGGCTTCCTGGTGGTTAATTGGAGATCAGAGTCTCACGGACTTGTCTACCCAAAAGGATGCAATGGTGTGCACACACATCCACACGCAAGCGTGCGTGTACACGTGACAAGCACGTGTGCCTCTCCTATTGGAGACATTACCCCTGTACCTGAGGCAGGCAGGTATGACTGTACAATACGGAAGCTCAGCGGAAAGGAGAGCAGAGCCTGCTGGAAATGACCCTTTGAGCACACACCACAAGGGGGCAGGTGTGCGCTTAGAGGCAAAATTGGTGCTACAGCCAGCCAGGAGCTCCAGTCCAGTGTCCCCTTTCCCCACCCCCATTCCAATTTCCTTCCCCTTCTCCTCTCTTCCCTTGTCTCCCACAGGCCCTGTTCTCTTCCTCTGATTTGGCCCCCTTGGTTCTCAAGGTCATTTCAGGTCAGAGGTGTCTGCGCCCTTGGGGCACCATGAGAAGCATAGGAGGGAGAAAGGGCTGTTTGGGGCCTGATTTTAGTCTTCTGATGAACTCATCCGTACGTTGCCTCCGCTTCAGGGAAGATGGGCTTGAGATCCCAGATAGTTCTCAGGGCAGAATTTCTGTTTTGTTTTCTGTTTTCTTCTTTTTTTTTTTTTCTTTTATTGTCGGTCGTGGGGCTTGAATCCTAGGCCTGGGCGCTGTCCCTGAGCTCTTCAACTCAAAGCTAGTGCTCTACCACTGAGCCACAGCACCACTTCCAGCTTTTTCTGTTTATGTGGTACTGAGGAATCAAACCCAGGGCCTCATGCATGTGAGGCAAGCACTCTACCACTGAGCCACCCTCCCGGCTCCAAGGCAGAATTTCTGTGCACCTGGTTTAGAGTTACTCATTTCCACTGGCTTTCGGCCGCCTCTCAGCCGTCCCTTAGGCCAACCCCCAGAAAGAAGCCTTTCTTCTTCCCCAGTGAGGCCCCTCATTTAAGTGCCTGTCTGACATGCGCAGAAATGAAACAGTGCGGCTGTGAGTCCAGTGAGGGGATGGTCAGTTTTCAAGTCAGCTGCTCCTGCATGGTACGGGGTGATGGGCCCGCCCAGGGGCCATGGTGTTGGGCCTTGTATGTGACCAGGAGACAGAGACTTGTCCATTACCAGCCTGGTCCAGGGCAAGAAACAGGGGCTAGGGGAAAGGGGAAGATGGAAGTCAGGAGAAAGAGAGCAAGAGGGAAGAACAGAGAGGGAGAGAGAGAAGGGAAAGAAGAACAGAACAGGGGAAGAAGTAGAGGAAAAGCGGGAAGACCTTTAACTCCAGAACAGGAAGAAATCTAAGTACAAACATTGACAGTGAACCATATCTTAAATTCTAGGATTTCAACAAAAGCAGGTACAAGCCAGGTGTAGTGTCTCAAGCCTGTAATCTTAGCTAATCAGGAGGCTGAGAGCAGAGGCCTGTGGTTTAAAGCCAGCCCTAGTCAGAAAACTTCTTGAGGCTCTTAGATTCAGTTAATCAGCAAAATGTGCGAGGACAAGGCGTGGCATAAGTGGTAGAGCACCAACCTTGGGTTAAAAGCCAAGGGAGGGCCAGGCGCCGTTGGCTCACGCCTGTCATCCTAGCTATCCAGGAGGTTGAGATCTGAGGATCAAGGTTCAAAGCCAACTCGGGCAGGAAAGTCTGTGAGACTCATCTCCAATGAACCACCAGAAAACCAGAAGTGGCGCTGTGGCTCCAGTGGTAGAGCACTTTCCTTGGGCTGAAGAGCTGACAGACAGCACCCAGGTCCAGAGTTCAAGCCCCACAACTGACAAAAAACAAAAGCTAAGGGAGAGTGTGAGGCCCTGAGTTCAAGTCCCAGATCACCAGCACACATCACACACACACACACACACACACACACACACACACACACACACACACACACACACACACACACACACGTGCGCACGTGCACGCAGAGCCTGAGCCAGAGCCAAGCAACGGAAACCACTGCTTCAAAGTGTAGATCTGGCATAAAACCTTTCACCTGTGCATGAGTTTTACTCTCCGTCTCTCCCTGCTCTGCGGTCACGTCGGGGGCTGAGGAGCTGCATCTGGGGTGCTGGCAGCTGCCTCTGGCCTACAGCCAAAGCTCTCTCTTCCTCTGCTGGAACTAGCTGGTGACTGGGACCCCCACAGAGCAGTGGGCTGGGGTGACAGAGTAGCCCTTTGCTCTGGAGGCTGCGGCCATGCCCTGGCTGCCCGGCAGCAGGTGTGGACAGAACTTTGTGGCTTCTTCCCCAAGTTGGCCCCTGCCATGGCCTGCCAGTCTCCTGGACACTCGGCAGGTCCCTGTGCTGACAAAGGCTTCCAGCATGGCTGTGGTCAGGGATTGTGGGACTGCTCGACAGATTCAGGTAGTGACACTCTGTCTCTGTCTCTCTTTCTCTCTCTCGTTCTAACCATGTGTGGGGTCTCTAGTATGTGTAGTAGCCACCATAGAACGACCGTGATGTGGTCATGCGTGGGACCGCAGGACCTCAGGATGGTGAAGGCCTACCTCTGGACTGCTGTTGCCTGTCTAGTGGGAAGCTGGCCTGTTACCTAGCGGGGGTGAAGGAGATCTTGGGGTGTAGCTCAGAGCTGGGGCCGGGCGGGCCGGGGCCCGCGCAGAGGATGCAGCAGGAATCTGGTAGCTCGCCGCTGATCTCCAGGGTGGAGCCGAGGGCTCTGGGAGCAAAGCCAGCAGTGCTTTGGGTGGGTTGGCTGCACTTCTGCGGGAGGTAGAGGATGCCAGGCTCGCGTCCTGGGTCCGAGGCTGAGTGTGGATGATTCACACAGCTTCTTGAAGACTCCGGTGTCTTCTCCATTCCCTAGACATGGTAGACTTTCACAGGCTCGGCTGTGTGACAGCATTTACAAGCCCGCATGGCAGATGGCAGAGACACAAGAACCTCTCCCCTCGACCCCACTCCTCTTTCCAATCCAACACGCCGTCCTCCATTCTTCTGGAATCTTCTCCAGACCATCTCCTTCTTCAAAGATAACCTAGTCCCTGTGTCTACTTCAACCCTCAATGATTTACAAAGAGCAGAGGCTCTGAGAAGCGAATTTACACAAAAGGACTGGCTTCTTTTGGCTACCCCGAGAACATTCCACAGACCCCAGCCGCCTAAAGAGATTTATTTTTCAGAGGGTCTTGATGTGGAAGGCCAGGGCGCCTGAGGGGGCAGGTGCCTGTGTCCTCTGAGGTCCAGGCCTGGCTTGGGTGGGTTGTCTTCCTCCTTCTCACCTGATCTCTTCCTCAAAGGACACACGCCCCCTAGGGGCTCATTTGAACTTCCTTACACCTGTGAAGGCTGGTGGGGGGGGACAGTCAGAGCTCTAACAGCTGAGTTTGGGGAATACAATACAGCCCATAACAAGAAGATAACATCCATGCGTGTACAAAGAGCTTGCTGAAGGATGGAACTCCAGAGCCCACATGACGGGGTTTGTGTCTTATGGCCAGTTGAGTGTGGGGGGCCTTCTGGCTGTCATCCACTGTACCCCATGTTGGCAACCTCCTTTTCTATCCACTCCTGTGTGTGGTGTGTCTGGCTTTGCTGAAAGACACCATTCATTCATTCATTCATTCATTCATTCATTTTTTTTTTTTTAGAAATCTACTTTCTGGATTTTCATGAAATCGGCCAGTCTGGCCTCTCTCCTGGAAGGGCCAGTGTGTGTTCTGAATGGCTCCTGGTGTGGCGAGGCTTTCCTTCTGCACTCTGCCCCCACCCCCGAACCCCCCCAGGGAGGGCTCCCAGGAAGTCAGAGTCCCCCTCCCTCTGGAAGTCAGAGGGCACCCCCCCCAAGTCACCCCTTTGAAAGGGCTCCAGGCTTCTTGGAGCTGAGAAACGAAGCTTTGCTCCTGCGGTAGTGAATTGTAGAGAGATAAGTGACTTGCTGTGTTTTCATGGGGGGGTGGGGTAGGAAGAAAAAGGGGGGGGAGAGGGAAAAGAAGAAGGGGGTGGAGGGAAGGAGAGGGGGGGAGCTTTTTAGCTTTCTGTGAAAAGGGCAGGGCTCCTGAGTAATTTAGGCTGGAGGCTGGAATATGGAATATGTTGTTGGCAGAAAACACAGCAGAGCCCAGCGGGCTGCGGGCAGAGGGGGTGCACCTGACCTCTCCAAAGGCCAGCTGCAACCCGCGCGCTGCGGGGGCCAGCTCAGAGCCTTTCGCTCTCGGAGCAAATACGCTTGCGTGAGCGCACAGATGCTTGAGTTCAGACACAGCTGGAGCTTCGAGACACAAAAATACTCCAGGAACGCAACACCCACATATCCTGCTGCCCTGTCTCCACACGCCCTCCTGCCATGAGTTTTGTGCACGGAGATGGGGAACTCCGCTCCGTGCCTGGCCATGTTCACACGCGCAGGCGTCCCTGGTTCTCTAACCCTGGGGCTGCTGTCTGTCTATGTGGACCGTCTGCCCGGTGTCCAGGGTGTGTGTGGGGGTGTTCCTAGGCCATCATCCGCCTTTGTCCTTTGCGGGAGTCACGTGCTGGGCCACAGGAAGCACCCAGCTGTTGGGAATAAAGGACACTCCCTCTGGTTTAACGTGAGACCCTACCTCAAAAATAACCAGTGCAGAAATGGCTGGAAATGGGGCTGTAGTGCCACTGTGCCTATCTCGCAAGCACAGGTCTTCTGAGTCCAAACTCAGTATTGCTGTCCACAGATAAACAAGCGAAGCCAAGCAGCAGCTGAAAAGCTTGTGATCATCCAAAGCCGAATAATTCTTCGGTGTATAGTAGCTCTGGACCCGTATTGTATTGTATTTTATTATTATTTTTTATTGTGAAAATACTGTACAGAGGGATTACAATTACATGGGCAAGATAATGAGTACATTTCTTATCAAGCATTGCAGCCTCCTCCTTTGTTTCCCCTTCCCATCCCTTCCCATCCTCCCCCCCCCCCCCCCGCCCTCCCACCCAATCCTCCTCTCCCCCCCACCAAAGTTGTAAAGTTCATTTTCGACATAACAACTTGTACATCTCATTGTTGCAATGTGGACCTGTATTGTATTTTATAATACAATAGAAGCATATAGATTCATTCTGCAATAAGAAATGAAAAAGTCTGATTTTATTTATTGTTTGTTTTATTTATTATTATTTTTGTCAGTTGTGGGGCTTGAATTCAGGGCCTGAGTGCTGTCCCTGAGCTCTTTTTGCTCAATGATAGCACTCTACTACTCTGAGCCATAGTGCTACTTCTAGTTTATTGAAAAGTTTTCCTTCACCATGTCACGTAAAACAGGGCCTCCAATCTTTGCCTCCTGTCTTCCATTGCTTTATAGGACACAGTGTAGCACCCAGAAAAAACTTGTTGATTAAATGAATGAAGGAATAACTAATCTATATTTATCACTGATTTCAGTCAGTGCAGCCTCTGTGTGTTTGTGTATATATGTATGTATGTGTACGTGTGTTTAATTATCTCCTGTCATGGGCAACAGAGATGAAGTTACTAAATCATTCAGTGGCAGGCCCAATATCCACCTAAATGACCTAGAAAATTGAGATCAAACTCTATTTTGACCCAAATATAACTTCATTTTGTCTGTGGCAGCCACGCCCTACTTTGCTGAGATAAATTAGATTTTAGCAAGCTGCAGTCACGCATTGCTGGCCTAACTAATGATATGTAAATGGAATTTCCATTTTATCTGTTAAAAATGAGACACTCCTGGCTCTGAGTGTGCTTTAAACAGCTGGGTTATGTATGCTGCGTTCTCTAAACAGACATTTTTGTTCTAAGGCTGGAGTAATCCTGTTCATATGTACATGTGTTGTTTAAATTTCTTGTTAAATTGCTTCTTTCTATATTTGTGGCATGTAAGCTCAGCCGTGTTCCTATTGAAAGTAGATTTTCCTAAACTGTTTTTGAAAAGGGGGATTTATCCAAGACTCTCCAGTCACATTCGAGACAAAAATTTTAAATACGTGAGAAATTAGATTTCCATGTTCCTGTCTCAGGTGTGTTTTTTTTTTTTTTTTTTAAATAAAGCTCAAAGAATTTTTCAAAATAGGTGTTTTAGTGCGAGGGTGAAGTTTAGAGGTAGAATTGTGGGCTCAACATGTACAAGGCCCTGGGTTCGAGTCCTAGCACTAAGAAAAAAAAGATATGACTGGCTGGGCATGGTGGACAGGCCTGTAATCGTAGCTACGCAGGAGATGGAGGTAGGAGAATCATGGTTTGAGGCTAACCCCAGGCCAAAGTATGAGACCCTGTCTGAAAACTAAAAGCAAAAGGACTGGTTATGGTTCAAGTGGTAGAGCCCCAGCTTAGCAGGTGCAAGGCCCTGAGATCAAACCTCATACTGAAAAAAAAAAAAGAAAAAAATTAATGTACAACTAAAAAGAAACTCAATGGGTACAGTGACCTTGCTCCTTTAATTCACAGCCCTCTTTTCTTGAGTGAAAGCACCTGGCTTGTCATTCGTCCCCTTGTCTGTGCCCTGCTGTGCAGACTGGAGCCACAGCTCCACTTCTGGCTTTTTGTGGCGGTCCATTGGAGATAAGTCTCACAAACTTTCCTGCCTGAGCCGGCTTTGAACCATGATCCTCAGATCCTGAGTAGCTAGGAGTACAGGCATGAGCCACTAGTGCTTGGCTTCCTGCGTCTCTCTTTGTCTTCACCAGAAGCCTTTCTTAATGTGTATGTATTGTTTCTGAGAGTAATGGTGTATTCTTCAGAGAGACAGAGAGGAGGGGAGGAAATTTGGACCACAAATAGCCAGGAAGATGATTCAGTAATAATAAGAATGAATTCCTACAGAGAAATGGAGGGAGAAAAAGACAACCTCATATAAAAAAGTGAGCAAACCCAGAAAAGTACATTTCACAGGAGAGAAACCACACACACCCAATAAATACCCATACCCCAGAGCTGTTAAACCTCAGCGCCTGGACTGGAGTACATCATCAGACGCTCCTTCCTGTCAAAGATGTTTAACAATACCAAGCTTTAGAGGGAAAATGGTCGGTGGGGTCTTCTGTGTGTGGTGGGTGGGGAATTAAATGAGCACAATGGCTTTGGAAGGTCATTAGCCAGTAGACTGTCTAGCTAGCTACACGAACAGTTCAAATTCTACTTCTAGGTAAATATCGGAGAGGATTTCCAGCCTGTGTACACGAACATAATACACAAGAATGCTCCCAGAATTCTCTTCACCCCCCCACCCACGCTAGATCATCAAAAAGGCCAAGAGACAGAGCCACGGCAGGGCCGAGGGACCACCCCAGGGGCCTTGGCTGAGGGCCTTTCCTCTAGAGACCATCTGGTGTCAGCCACAGATTCTGAGCCAGCTGCAGGTGCCCAGGTTTGGGGTTGCTGGTGCTCAGGTTCGGGCACGCCAGGCCCCAGGCTTCCCTTTGGCAGGTGACAGGCACAGCTGCCGCCATCTGCACTGGGTCCTTCCGGAATGCCAGGGGAGTAGCAAGGAGGGGGGAGGGTTCCTCTTCCGAGAGTCACGGCAGATCTTTGTGGGGTCCCACAGGCACCTTGCTGAATGGGGGTAGGAGGGCAGCACGCCTGCCTAGAAGCAGAAGGAGGGTGGACGCTCCCTCCTACATGCTTGACACAGAGTCCAGCTGCCAGGCTCAGTGGGCAGGGACTGGCAGTAGAGGGAAGGACTTCTGCCAGCAGTGCCCAGGCGCTGGGCACCGGCAGCGTGGCGGCCACACCTCTGATGGCACCGAGCTGGGAGCTGGGGCTCTTTCCTTCCTGGGGCTACCACCCCGCATGTGACAGATGGTGAGTGCTGGGGGTGGGGCCCGCAACGCTGCGCAGGGTGGGTGGCGAGGCACAATGGTTACAGACATGCCTGTGCGCACCCGGCAATGCCCGGCAGAGGAGGCCGTCCCGGCAGTGAGGCCAGATGGAGGCTGCAGATGGGTGGAGGCTGCTTGCTCTCAGCCCACGTGCAGAAAGCAGCTCACGGGCGGTTTCTGGGTTGGATCCAGCCACCAGCTCACCATAGGACCTAGGGCCAATGAGAGGTTAGTGCTGTCACCACGGAGCCCCTGAGGACAGAGATGCAGGGGAGGCAGGCAGCTGGAGGTCTCATCCCATCAATCAGCTGCCGAATGATCAGATCATGGGCGCAGTGCTGAACATTTTCCTTCTGAAAAGCAATTGGGAAGCGACTGAACAAATGCTTTGGAGGCTGGAGTTGTGGCTCACGTGGAGAGCACTTGCCTAGCAAGCACAGGGTCCTGAGTTCAAAACCACAGTACTGCGAAACCAACAACAAAAACCCAGGCAAATTTAAGATCATTTGAACTAGACTCCACACTTGGGGCTTCATAGGAAGTAAATAGACAAAGCCACGGGGCTGTCCACGTGTGTGTGTGTGTGTGTGTGTGTGTGTGTGTGTGTGAGAGAGAGAGAGAGACAGAGAGAGAGAGAGAGAGAGAGAGAGATTCTTTGAACCCAGGGCACCTCGTGTGGCAGGCAGGTGTTTTACCACAGAGTTACGCCGCCAGCCCTTTTTTGCTCTAGTTATCTTTTGGGTTATATTTTTGCCCTGGACTGATCTCAGACCACAGTCCTTATCTCTCTGCCTCCCTCCTAGCTGAGTTCCAGCCCGGTTTGTTGGTTAAGATGGAGTCTCACTCACTTTTCGTCTGGGCTGGCCTTGAACTCTGATCCTCTAATTCCCATCACCGGAGTGGCCAGGACCTCTGTCACTTCTCAGAGGTGGTGTCACAGAGCAAGTGGACATGGTGGGAGGTCCAAAGGGGGTGAGGGGTCAGACAACTTTGCTTCCAGAATCGTCTCTGTTACCCAGAGCTCGCAGGTCCTTTGGAAAATGAATGTAGCCAGCCTTGGAAACCATCCTCCATTTTCCATATTGGGTGTAAAACTTCTGGAGGTTGTATGATGTATATTATAGCCATTGTATTAGTGTGCCCTAAGAAGGGGGCAGTAAGGCCAGGCAAGGTGCCTCATGCCTGTAATCCTAGCTACTCAGAAGGGAGAAATAGGGGGACTGTGGACCAGGACCAGCCTGAGTCTCAAAAACAAATGAAAGCCAAAGGGTGTGGGATAAGGTTCAAGTGGTTGAGCATGTGTGAGGGACTGAGTTCAATCCCTGCTGCCACCAAAAACAAAAGAAGCAAAACAAAAGTTCTCTGCCCTTTAGTGTCACACCCCAGTGTGTCAGCGCGACCCTGCTTTACCCGGAAACGCTCTGCAGTGCCACTGTGGTGGAGTGCCACACTGGAAGGTGGTCGCTGGCGGGCTTCTGCTGTGCCAGGCAGCAAGTGCTCTCTCCCTCTCCCCCCTTCCACCTTATTCCCTTCTCCTCTTCCTTTTTGGTATGAGGAGACAAGACTGTATAGTCCAGGCTAATCTTGAGCTTGTGATCTTCCTATCTCTGCCTTGAGATGACAGGTGGGCACCCACATGCCTGCCCATCTTTCTGCTTCCCTTCCTGAGATGCTGTTTCAGCTTTGCCTTTCATTGTTCTGCTAAATGCATCATATATATATATATATATATATATGTATATATATATATATATATATAATTTCTAGAGGTTTCCTTTTTTAAATTCTCGGAATGTTCTTTCTAGAAAGCACCATATTTTTTTTCCTCAGGAAAGCCGTATCTTTAGGATGATATTAAAGAGAAAGTTCGGGCTGGGAAGGTGGCTCAGTGGTAGAGCGCTTGCCTTGCATGCATGAGGCCTCTGGGTTCGATTCCTCAGCACCACATAAGCAAAAAGAAAAAAGCCAGAAGTGGCGCTATGGCTCAAGTGGTAGAGCGCTAGCCTTGAGCTGAAGAGCTGAAGGATAGCACCCAGGCCCAGAGTTCAGGCCCCACGACGGGACCCAAAAAAAAATAAAAAAATAAAAAAAATAAGAGAAAGTTCTGCCGTTTTCTTCTTGTGCCGTTTTCGTTTCTTCGGGCCCTGGGTGCCTACGAGCAGTCATCTGCTGGGATTTGACAGCAGGCCTGAGAGGCCTGTCGAAAGCCTCAGGTTTGCGGCGGGTCTGGGCCTGTGGGGCTCACTGTTGGGACCACGGCTGACCTGCTGCCCCAGGAAACCCGACCGTGGTATTTGCACGGGCTGGCCTGCAGGGAGAGCGCTGGCTGCCAGCATCCTGGGAGCTGGGCAGGAACGCTGCTTGCATCTAGAAGTAAATGCATAAATCAGCCCGACCCCTTGCTTCTGGCTCAGCGTCTTACTCAGAGCTGGGCCTGCAGCCTCCTGCTGGAGTCCAGGCTCTGCCAGGCAGGTCACACATACATTCTCCCTCTCCCTCTTCCCTCTCCTCTGTCTCTCTCCTCTGTCTCTCCCCCCTCTCTCCCCCCTTTCTCCTCCCCTGTCCCCCTCTCTCCCACTCTCCCTCCCTCTCCCTCCTCTCTCCCCCTCTCTCTCCTTCTCTCCCTCCCTCTCCCCCCACTCTCCCCACTCTCCCCTCTCTCCCCCTCACTCCCCCTCTCTCCCTCTTTCCCTCTCTCCCTCTCTCCTCCTCTCTCCTCTCTTTCCCTCTTTCCTCTCTCTCTCCCCATCTCTCCCCCTCTCCCCTCTCTCTCCCCTCTTCCCCCTCTCCCCTCTCTCTCCTCCTCTCTCCCTCTCTCTTCTCTCTTCCCCCCTCTCCCCTCCCCCCCTCTCCCTCTCTCTTCCTCCCCCCCCCCCTTCTAGATGTAAGCAGTGCCTCTGTGGATCAGCCTGCGGGGATTCTGGTGCTCATTGGGTCCATGCTTGGCTTACAGCTGGTTGTGTGCAGGGTTTCTCTGAGGCCCATTGTCTCTCCCTTCCCCTCCCCTCCCCTCCCCTCCCCTCTTCTCTCCTCCCCTCCCATCTCTCCTCATTTCTCCTCTCCTCTCCCCTCCCCTCCTCTCCTCTCCTCTCCTCTCCTCTCCTCTCCTCTCCTCTCCTCTCCTCTCCTCTCCTCTCCTCTCCTCTCCTCTCCTCTTCTCCCCTTCCCTCCCCTCCCCTCTCTCCTCTCTTCTCCTCTCCTCTCATTAAAAAAAAACCCGCTCCCCTGTGCAAGTGTATGGGCTCACGCTGCCCTCGCTGTTTCATTGTGAGCTAGAGCCCAGTTTGGCTCGGATCTTGCCATCCTCCTGCCTCAGCCTTCTGAGTGCTGGGATTACAGGTGTGATCACCATGCCTGGCTTTCACAACGCCATCTCTCCAGTGAACCACCTTCACTTGTCTAAGTCCTTGGCACTTTGTCAGAGGCTCCGTCCCCCACCCCCATTCTGGGTCACCCACTTTTTGAAGTCCCCTCCATGCTCCAGGACCCGGGCCAGCTCTGGCAAACTCCTTCATGCATCAGACTCAGTGTTTATTTATTTGTTATCATTGCCTGTGATAACCGAACTTCGTTGGGGGCAGCAGGCTCCCACAGCAATATGACTCATGGGTCCCTTCTTTCCTTTTTTAGTGCTAATACTGAGGCTTGAACTTGGGGTCTTGGGCTCTTGCTTGCTTTCTTTTTCACTCAATGCTGGTGCTCTACCATTTGAGCCATACCTCCACTTTCAGCTTTTTGCTGGAGATAAGAGTCTCGCAGACTTTTCTACTCAGTTGGCTTTGAACTCAGATCTCATCTCCTAAAGAAGCTGGGATTACAGGCGTGAGCCACTGGCGCCTGGCTTTGTGATGGAATGAAGAGCAAACACATGTGGACAAGATGGTCTCAGAGGGGTGTTGGGGGACTGGGGTGCAGATGGAGACACTCCGCTGGGAGGGATGGGTCAGGAATGAGCCGTCCAACCCACTTGAGGAGTGCAGTCCCCAAGGTTTCCAGTGAGAGCACCCAGGCCAAGAGCTGAAGAGAGGGGGTGCGTTCTTGCTGCCCCCTTGTGAGTCATAAGGCAGTTAGGAGAGGAAGAGCAGCTGGCTGCGGGGGGGGGGGGGGGGAAGGAGGGAGGGGCGGGCTGGGGGTGGGCAGCATGTCATGGAGACTCTGCGTCCGGAGAGGCATTGGTAGCCTTGCTGTCCACACCGGCCTGTGGCCTGGCCAGCCCTCCGGGCTGCCTGACCTCCCTGAACGGAGACGCTGAATGCTGCCACCGCTGGCTGTGCTGTGTCTTCCCTCGCCCCAGCCTGGTGACAGTATTGCGCGCAGCCCTGAAAGAGAGCTGGGCTCCCTGCCCAGCCTCCGCCCTCCCTGGCCAGTGGCCTCCCACACCTCTGTGTCCTCTGTTCCCCCAGGGGATCTGGGAAGCCAGGTCACTTGGGGGTGTCACAGGCAGGGAGAGGGGCCAGGGCTGACACCCTGTGTTATCCACAGCCCAGGGCTGGGTCACCCCCCCCCCCCGCACCCCGCCCCAAGCTCACAGCTAAGGGGTCTCAGAAGAGCAACTGAGAGAAAAACTAAAACTATAAAGCTCCATTGGACCCGATTCGGGCAGAGGCCAAGAGTGAGGAGCAGCAGGACGCTGGTCGCGTGCCACCTGTCCTGCCTTCCCTGATGTCTGGCAGGACTCCTCCTCCCATCTTCTCATACCCTGTCCCCCCTCTTCTCCCTCTTGTCAGCCTCAGAAAAGGGAAGGGGGCTGAAAAGGAGGCTTGGGGGTTGAAGGACGGACATGGACATGCCAGAGGGGACAGCTCTGTTCTTCCTCACGCGGTTTCAGCATTCTCTTCTCTCTCCGTTCTTTCAGGTCCACTTCATTTGCCCCTGCTACTGACTCTGCTGTCAGCTGGGCATTGGTGGCTCACGCCTATAATCCTAGCTACCTAGGAGGCTGAGATCTGAGGATCAAGGTCAGAAGCCAGCTGAGGCTAGGAAAGTCCAATTAAGCACAAACCAAAAAAAAAAAAAAACAAAACCAAAAAACAAAAAACACCAAAGCTGAAGTAAAACTGTGGTTCAAGTGGTAGAGCACAAAAGCCCAGGGACAGCACTCGGGCCCTGAGTTCAAGCCCAGGACATCTACATCAATTTGTGTATGCAAAATAGACCTGCAAAGTACATTGTCTCCTCTGCCACCTAGCATAGAAGAACGCTAAGCACTTGGCAGAGATACTAGAAGGATGCTCTGACGTCAGCATCCGTCACGAGATTGGTTAGCCTCTCTGTGCCGGGAGGTGGCTGTACTAGATGGGGCACCTTGATGAGGGAAGGGTCCCATCAGGGCCGGGCAGGCTTGGGTAGGCAGCAGGGAGACAATGCTGCGAATAGAAAGCCCGCTGGCATGTAGGCAGCGGGGCTGTGGCTCCGGTGTTGGGCTTTTAGGGTAGTCCTCTCTCTGCACACGGAGTTAGACAGGGCTTTGCGGGCCTGTGGTGAGCAGTGGAGGGGTGGCGTTGTGTCTACAGGAGAGTTTCCCATTTGGGGTCCTATTGTCTGTGTCTCCTTCCTGGCCCCCCACCCCCGCTGGCTGTCTGTCCTGACCCCCTGCGCATCGGGGGGGGGGGGCTCTGTGTGCCATGGCTCTTACGCGTTTGCTGCCCTCGTCGCTCCCGATGTCCCTGGCATGCCTGGCACACAGGGAGGGTGAAGTATGCACTTGTGTTGGAGCTGAGTCTGCCTCAACTTCCCCATCTGCCACTTTCCTCCAGACTCTCTGAGCCCGGACAAGAGGCGTCCGCCTTCCCATGGAGGGTGATGCTTCACCCCAGGCTCCCGTGTGCCCTTTCTTCCTGTTCCCCACGGCCAGTCCGGCTTCTGCCTTGCCTATACCCCAGGTCCCCATGTCCATTTCCTCTTTCCTGAGTCCGTTTGCGTGTCCCTCTGGGGCCAAACCTGAGGCTCGATCGCTTGAGGATAAGAATGACCCCTTAGCACTCAGAGCTGGCTGATGTACCTGTCCACAACCAGAGCCCAGGACTGATTCTCACTTCTAGAACGATTGTTCTAGAAGCTACAGCACCTAGCTCCTAATTCCATGATGGTTTCTGTGGTTAGCCAATGGGAGATTTCTGTTAGTCAAGGCAAGTCTGATTGCTCTCTGACTGGAAACCAAGCAAAACCAGACAATTTCAGTTCTTATACCAATCTGATCACATTTGTCAAAAAGTAATCATTTATGTTCAAAATGACTTTGTCCACTGACAATGATTTGGGGTAACATTTATTTATTTTTCTATCCATCTATCTACCTATGTATGTATGTATGTATGTATGTATGTATCTATCTATCTATCTATTGTGCCAATCCTTGAACTCAGTGCCTGGGTGCTGTCCAGTTTTTGCTCAAGGCTGGCACTCTACCACTTGAACCACAGCTCCACTTCCGGCTTCTTAAAAAATGGTTCATTGGAGAAAAGAGTTTCATGGGCTTCCCTACCCAGGCTGGCTTTGAAAGGAGACCCTAAGATCTCAACCTCCTGAGTAGCAAGGACTACAGACATGAGCCAGAGCCAGCCGTGCTCAGCAATTCAAGCCATCCGTCCACAGAAACTCCTTCCTGTGGTTCTGCCGACCATTAGAAATGTTTCAGTGTTCATCACCATCGTGTAAGCGTGGTAGCGATGTGGTCTAGCTTGATTTTACTATTCACGTGTTCATTTTGGCGTTTGTAGAATATTTTTGGAATACTTGTAGACTTTCGCAGCTCCGTACTTAGCTCTTGGGCATATAAATAGAGCATCCTCTCAAAAATAGTTTTAACTGGGTGACTAATCTGACAGAGGGGTGCGACAGCTCCTTCACCCAAGTTGATTTCACTGCATCGCTGAGCCGGCTGGGCACAGGGGACAGAGTTCCTTCCCACACTACTTTTTTTTTGGTCCTGTTACCACCTTCCCACCACAGGCTCTGCCCAGCTCAGGCTTCCTACATCCTCCTGCTGTGAGGGTCTCGGGTCGGCCAGGTGAGGCTCGGCAAGCAGAGCTGAGCTCATTCGTGGTCCATCCACGATGCCACCTCTACCCTGACACGCTGTGGTTCCTTGGCCTTTGTGCACAGCCAGGGGGCTGTGCTCAGTGGTCCCCATGCCCCCGGCCCACGCCCCACTTTCTGACCGCCACTTTCTGATTGGATCTGAGCAACAGCAGTCACCGTGGCCATGTGTGGACCTCTCAGATACTCCCACTTGTCACCCGTCAACTCCAATTCTCACCATGAACCCACGAGGCAAGCGTCTCCCCGATACCCTTCTTCTTCTTTCTTGCAGGGGATTGAACTCGCACTCACTAGGCAGGCCTGCTACCACTCAAGCCTTTTCACCTCCTTTCAATGCATGAACAACTTATCAGTAATATAAGCCACCTGTGAGCCAGGAGCTGGGGGCTCATGCCCGTCATCCTGGCTACTCGGGAGGCTGAGATCTGAGGATTGTGGTTTGAAGCCAGCCTGGGCAGGATAATCCATAAGATTATCTTTAATGAACCAGCAAAAAGCCAGAGGTGGCACTGTGACTCAAGTGGGAGAGCACCAGCCTTGAGAGCTGGTGCCAAGAGAGAGTGCATGCATGAGTGCACACACACACACACACACACACACACACACACACACACACACACACACACACACACACACACGCCACGAAGTTCAAGTGGAAAATCATGTCCAGGGCCACAGGAAGCCAAGCTCACACCAGAGCTTCAGCGCAAGCAGCAGGTCTGGGGTTTTCTGCTCTCCTCGCAGCCTCCTTTCTCATTTTAGGTCTCGGGAGATGTGGGGGCGCAGAGTTCTACACGCGTGTCATCTGCATTTTGTCATGTAGCACACTTGGAAACAGGATTCCCGACACCCCTGGCTCAGTGCTGTGTGCACGGAGGACCCCAGTAAGGTCTGGGCCGTGGGGTTCCCCTCGGGGACCAGAGAGGTCACGGGACTCGTCCCCAGCTCCAGGCTGGGGTCCTCTGCGTGCATTGGCTACGGCAGACTTGGCACCGAGGCCCCGGGTGTCCACAAATAGTGCTCCAGCCAGCGCCCTTTATGGGCTGACGGGCTGTCTGGCCCTCTGTAAACAGTTCTTTTTTAGAACGAGTGCCTAATTCCTAACCCACTTGGTTTATCATTTGTTTCTTGAGAAAATCATCTGTCCACATTCCCCAGTCCGGGGCTGACAGGCGAGGCTGAAGAGCCAGGCCATGTGCTGGGCCATGGCTGGACCAGAGACCCCAGCCCATTGGGACGTGAGCCAGCTTGCCACCTCCCCAGGGCCGGTGCCAGCCGGCTGCCCCTGCCCCCTGGCCGCCGAGGACTCTGGGGTTGCCAGAGGAACCAGAAAAATATTCCTCCACACGCTCCTGGCACGGAATGTCAACACGCTTCCCTCGTGTTTTAATGTGAAAACAAATGAACGTGTGAAAAGAATTCCAAGCCTGGGAGCAATTCCCAAAGCCAGGCTTCGGGAAGGAGAGAGGCGCCATGATTGTGCGGAAGGCGTCATGATTGTGCAGCAACTCTTCCATTTATTCCAGAGCCCGGAGCCCCGCACAGCACGCAGCAAAGTCAGGAAAGGCTTGTTCAATACGCAAATGACTGGCATACACGTGACTGAGAAAGTTAGGAATGCCTATGTTTGCACATGTGTGTGCATGAGCGTGTATGTCTGCATGCATACTTGCACATATAGAGATTTTTTTTTTTGAAATCAAATTCCCGGATGTTGTTGTATGTTTCAGGGTTTTAGGAGTAATGACTAGCGTTCCTTCACCCCAAATTCAGGTCTGCCCAGAACCCCCACGGTGACCTGGTTTGGACTCGGGGGGTCTTTGTCAATCACATGTGATTTGTCCAGCACCGTGAGACGAAAAATGCCTTCTGTTTGAGACCCCCGATACCCTGTTTATGGTGAGTTGCTGGGGCAGCCTTTGAGAGCTGTATAGTGAGATATTTAACATTAATATTGATTTTTTTCCCTCACTTATGAATCAAAGAGCGTATCGTGGTCTCCCGTGGTGTTTGGGAAAGTGAGCTTGTGGAGCCTATTTTGCTGTTCGGTGTTGCAATTGTAGTGGGAAGAAAACCAATGGGAAGTCTGGCCTGACTGGCTAAGGGGGAAGGAAGTAGGATTTTTGTTCTGGAACGATTCTTGGGTCATGACCAACTTCCCCAAGCTCAGGCTGGGGAGAGACAGACAACAGACAGACAGACAGCCACTGGATTTGCAAGTGGGTGAATCAAAGGTGTCCGGCCACTTCCTGCTGGCAAGGCTGGCAGGAGCCATCCATACCACTGGCCCGGCCACACAGGAGGAAGGCAGGGGCCAGGGTGGCGTGGATGAGGGATGCTGGTGTCTCCCAGCACCACCGCTGCCTCCTGCGGCTGTCTGCTGGGTGTGGCCTTCTGGGCGGGGCTTTCCCCTGCTCTGAGCTCCGCCCCTGGGCCGGGCCTTGGGGAAGGTATCCGCCATGTGGACAGGGTCAGTACCTTAGAGAAAGACTCAGAACCCTGGCTAAAGAGTCAACCTAAGCTTCGGGCTCTTTCTAGACCCACTTAAGACCCTAGAGAGAGAAATATATAGAAATATAAGATACCAGAGAAAGAGAAATATAGTCAGTCCCCCTTTATCTTTGGGGGTACACTTCAAGACCCCCAGTGGATGCCTGAAGCCACAGAGAATACTGAACCCTGAATATACTATATTTTTCCTGTACTTAGGATAAAGTTTAAGCTACAAATTAGGCAGAGCAAGAGACAAGAAGGATGGCAGTTAAGTAGAGTGATTGTCCCTGGGTAACTGTCACACAGTGAGGCGGGGAGTGTCACATTGTCCTCACCTTTCTTGTGGTACTGCAGACACTGTAAGGCCAAGGTCAGGAGGAGGACACTAGTGGTGTAGGCGCTGTGACCCAGTGTCAAGCTGCTGTGGAAGGGTTAATGCTTCCAGCCCCTCTCACCCCCGACCTAGTCCATCTGGTGATCTCACTGGCAGCTAGGTGACTGACAGATGACAGCAGGTGGGTAATGTATTCAGTGCAGATGCACTGGAGGGAAGAACCATTTCCATTTCAGGAAGAGGCGCAATGGCTTGAGATTCGGCTGGTGACCCACAGGAAGCATGAGTAAACAAACTTACATAAGTGTATATTTTTCCATTTACTAGCTGTGAACTGACCGCAGCAGGTCAGCTACAGAAGGGCAAGCTCACACACAGGGATTGCTATTATCTACCTTGTTGAAGTTCCTGCTGTTTCTGAGTCTCTGTTACGGCAGCGGAACTTACTTTAAATGACAAGAAATTCACTATCATTCTAGTGCATTATTGGTTTAAATGCCTGTCCACTAAGAAAAAAGTCAGGTTGTTTGTCTTACTAACTTGCATGGGTCTTTATTTCTTGAACGTATGTCCTTTATCACACATGGTTTTTACAAATATTTCTCTCATAATCTTTGGCTTGTCTTGGTGTGTGTGTGTGTGTGTGTGTGTGTGTGTGTGTGTGTGTGTGTGTGTGTGTGTACGTGTACTAGAGTTTGAGCTAAGGGTCACAGATTTTGCTAGGCAGGTGCTCTGCCACTTGAGCCTCTTTTTTAAAAAAAGAAAAGGGCTGGGAAGGTGGCTCAGTGGTAGAGCGCTTGCCTTGCATGCCTGAGGCCCTGGGTTCGATTCCTTAGCACCACATAAGCAAAAAGAAAAAAGCCGGAAGTGGTGCTGTGGCTCAAGTGGTAGAGCTCTAGCCTTGAGCTGAAGAGCTGAGGGACAGCGCTCAGGCCCAGAGTTCAGACCCCACAACCGGACCCAAAAAAAAAAAAAAGCTGGAAGTAACGCTGTGGCTCAAGTGGTAGAGTGCTAGCCTTGAGCTGAAGAGCTGAGGGACAGTACCCAGAGTTCAGGCCCCACGACCGCACCCCAAAAAATAAATAAATAAAAAATAAATTAATTAAAAAAAGAAAAAAAAAGAAAAAAGTTTGTTAGCTGGGCACTGGTGGCTCACACCTATCATCTTAGCTACTCAGGAGGCTGAGATCTGAGGGTCGTGTTTCAAAGCCCATCTGGGCAGGAGACTCATCTCCAACGAACCACCAGAAAACTAGAAGTTATATAGAAGTGGAGTTATAAAACTCAAAGAGGTAGAGCGCTGGCCTTGAATGAAAGAGCTCAGGGAGTGAAAGTGCCCAGGCCCCGAGTTCCAGCACTGTGACCCACCCCTCCCCCCAAAACTTTAAATTTGATGGTCTGACTTTTAAAATTTCTTTTTCTTTCTTTTTCCTGTGCTGTTCTAGGGCTTGAACTCAGGGCCTGAGCACTGTCCTTGACTTCTTTTGCTCAAGGTTAATGCTCTATCACTTGAGCCATAGCTCCACTTGCTGCTGTTTTTTTTTTTTTGGGGGGTTTTTTTTTTTTTTTTTTTTTTTTTTTAGAATTAATTGGAGCTAAGAGTCTCATGGACTTTCATGCTTGGGTTGGCTTTGAACCATGATCCTCAACTCTCAACCTTCTTAGTTGTTAGGATTACAGGCGTGAGCCACCAGTACCCAGCTGATTGTTTTTTAAACAAGAAAAGTTAAATTTCAATGGTCTAATTTCATTCATAGTTTTTCTCTTTTCTCTCTTTTATGTCCTATGACGTCTTAGATAGAAAAGCAAGGCCATGACTACTACTTCTGACATTTTTTCTAGTACTTTCTTCATTTTAGTTTTTACATTTAGGCATATGGTACATTTCACATCAAGTTTTGTGTCACTGTGTAATATAATGGAAAGGATTTTTTGCATGTTCCTATTCAGTGATGGCACCACCGAGCCTTGCCACTTGCTGCATGTTTTCAGTTTGCAAGATCTGATCTTTTTTCCCGTTTTCCCCCTTTTCTGCCTTTTTTTTTGACCATCAGGGCATTTTTATGATTGTGTTTTACTTTTTCATCTAGAGATGCTGATTAGCTGTACTTCTGTTTTATTCCTGTGAGTGGTTGCTTTAGGATTTACTCTTTTGTTTGTGGTTGCTTTGGGATCTGTAAGATCCATATTTTAACTGCTTGTAGTTCAAACAGTTACCATACTATCTGGCTGTGTATACCACTTCCCCTTCCCATCCATTGCTGAATACTTACTAGAACACTCTAGAATGAGAATACTCTAGAATGTGAGAGACACTACTCCACTTGTCATTACTTTACACAGTCAACTATTTGAAAGAACTTTTTTAAAATGAGGAAAATAAGAAAAATGTTCCTTATTACATGAAAAAAATGGGATCATGTTTCTTCCTTGCTTAAAACGTTTTGACATCTTTTTGTTACAGTTTGAATTAATTCGGTATTTAACATGTCCCACAAGTTTAAGCTAGTTAAGGGGAGGGAACATGTCATCATATTTTGAAGCATCTAGCTCCATGCTTCTTTCATGAAAAGCTCTTAAGAAATGGTGCCATTAAGAATGAGATTTCCATTTGAATGTAATTTACATACCAAATAGAGGCACCCTGAATGGGTGCCTAGTAGAAAACTCAGGGCTCATTGTATCCATCCCCCTCCCCCAGAGAAGGTTGTGCTCAGTGGTTTTCAGTCCTGAAGACAGGATGTTATACAGTGAGGTGACAGAGAAACCACATTTTGAGAGGTTGAATTGGGAGTCTTTATGAGAAGGCCAGCGATCGCAGGAGGACTCTAGTTGCAAAGACCTGCAGCCCACGAAAACACTTAACCCTGTAAGAAAACTGAGCCATGGGAGCAGGAGAGGAAAGAAAGAGCAGAAAAACAAAACCAACAAGCCAGCTCAGCTCCAATGGAGAGCTGCAGTGGGATGTCATGCTGTCGGGAGGAAAGCCAGTAGACAGGACCTATGACACATGACAGGAAGCATGCCATGGCTGCGCCTGAGCTGCTCTGGGCCTAACTGGGGTCAGAGCAGGGGGCAGGGTCACTGGGAACTTGAGAGTTCATCACCCAAGACTGGCAGGTCCAGTAACCTATTGCCCAAATCCCCCCTCACCCTGCCTGTAGAAATTCAGGCACGCCCATCACCTGGAAGGCTGGACTTCCCTGCCTCCACCATGAAGACAAGATGGCACCAGTTGAACCTGATACCCTATCCACCTCACTGCCAAGATGGTGCCAGTTAGATTCAGCAGCCTTACTTCAAGGACAGATTTATTTTGGTTCTCAGTTTGAGAGGTTTTGGTCTCTGGTGTCCTGGCTTCATGTTTCTGGAGTGAGAAGTGAGGCCAAGGATTTAGGGTGCACGTGGCAGGGACTGCTCACCTGGTGCTGGCCAGGAAGTGGAGAGGAGAATACCTGGCTCTCCCTCCTTCCCTGTTCATCCACCCAGGTTCCTAGCCGACTGGATGAGGTTCTCACATTTAGGGCCGGTCTCCCTGCTCAGTCCTACTCCCAGGGAAGTTTTGCTTATCCCCTCGGCCTCTCTCCATCCAATCAAGACAAACTGTCACAGAGGTGTCCTTGCAGGAGTGACCACGCTCATCCGGCTCCACACAGCCGTGGGGCTCAGCAGTGTGGGCTCAGAATAGAGTGTGTGATTTCCTGCATTAGTTGCTGAATTTGGTTTCCAAGTCTTTTACTATTTTTATAATTATGTGTTTCAAAGATTTTGGTCTATAGTCAGCCTCTCTCTGTCTCTGTCTCTGTCTGTGTCTCTCTCTGTCTCTCTCTCTCACTGTCTTCTGTCTCTGTCTCTCTTGTTGAGTCCCTATCTGGTTTTGGGATGAGTACATAAATCCTGGCTTTCACTGTTACCAAGGTATGGAATCAGGTCATGCTCCTCATCAATGGACAAATGGGTGAAGAAACTGTGGTATAGACACAATCTCTACTCACAATCTTATCTACTAGAAAGAGTAGTATTATATCATTTATAAAGAAATGGAAAGACATGGAGAAAAATTAAGTGAAGTAAGTCAGGCCCAGAGATCCATGTTTGCTTTTTTTTTTTTTTTTTTTTTTTTGGGCCGGTCATGGGGCCTGAACTCTGGGCCTGGGCACTGTCCCTTAGCTCTTCAGCTCAAGGCTAGCACACTATGGCTTGAGCCAAGTACCACTTCCGGCTTTTTCTGTTTATGTGGTGCTGAGGAATTGAACCCAGGGCCTCATGCACAGAAGGCAAGCACTCTACCACTGAGCCACCTTCCCTGCTCCATGTGTGTTTTTATAGATGGAAGCTTACAAAGTCATAAGTAAACACGTTGGGTGGTATACAAGAGTATACAAATGTATGAACTGAAAAATGGTAGATTCAATGGAGATCTCAAATAGTGTAAATCCTTAGAAAGCCAAAAACCAAAGTTCAGCAAACACCAGAAAGTGGGCACTCAAAAAGTGGGTGGGGCCAAGGGGAAAGAGGGAAAGGAAGAAAGAGAAGAGGGGACAACACAGACGAGAATCCAGCGTATGTCCTAGAAAATGAAGCAGAGTGAGAGAAGGGGTGGGGAGGGGAGGGATGGGTGAGAAGGTTGAAGGGGGGTGGCATTGCTTTGTGAAATGGCAGCTCCTTTGTGCAACTACTAAGATAAGAGTAAAAACAAACAAAAAAAGACATTAAAACACGATGACTTCATAGGATGATTTTGGCCACGATTTCTGCCTTTCTAGTTTGTGGAGAAATTTGAGATGTATTGGTGTGCTCGTTCTTTAAGTGTCTTCAGCCATGACTCCATCCCGTCCTGGGCGTTTCTTTGTTGGGAGATTCTTTGCTGCCATTTCAATTTCATTACTTGTTATAGGTCTGGTTAAAAGGTTTGTTGTATTCTCTTGGCTCAAGTTTCGAACATTCAGGTTAACTAGGAATGGGTCCATTCCTCCAAGGTGTTCCAGTTTGTTGCCATGAAGGTTTGCTATTGTTTGTTATTGTTGCACCAGCCCCCTCGGTGTCCCTAATTGGACCAATGATTTAAGGGGATGGGCGGGGTTTGGAGAGAGAGGGGTGGGGAGATGGTGGAAAGGTGACACATTGTACTGGAAAACTGACATGTGGAACTGAAACCCCTTTGCACAACTACTTAAATAATAACACACACACACACAAAAAACAAACTAGCTCAACCCCTGATAATACACCCAGGTGCAGGATTATGGAGTCATGGCAGCACAACACTGCTGCAGCCCATTCTCACCTTGCTTGGAATCTGTGTTGGGCGGTGCAGGGTAAGCCAGGAAGGACTGGCTGTGACCTTCATTCCTCTTGAAGGACTTCTTCATTTCAAAGGCCTTCCCGGAGGCATTTGCAGCTTGTTCACCCTTTCAAGATTTTTTTTTCTTCTAAAGTTCTTATAAAGAACTCCAAGGTCAATCTAACTTCCCTTCCTGGACTAAAACAATTAAAATGGCTTTACTGTGTGATCACAGGTGATTATTTTAAGTTTTTCTTTTTCTTTGTACTTTGCTCATTTTCGTGTATATTTTTGAATGATCGACCAGTACTGCATGTACTGTTCCAAGCGCTGACACCCACAGTTTGAGTTGGAGTCTACTTTTCATTTATTTTAGTTTATTACTAAGTTCCTTCATCATGTTACATGCTTTGGTCCCAAGGACATTGAGGTGGTCTCCTCCTGGCTATGACCAGTAACTCTTTCTTGTGGGGTTATTTGGCTCGAGAGACCTTTCTTTTTTCTCTTTAAAGGTAAGGTCTTATTTTAGCTAGGCTGGTCTTCAACTTGTGGTCCTCCTACTTCAACCTCCTGTATACTGGTACTACAGATGTTCAACATGCATGGCTTGCTTGTAGCATCTTTGTGGAGGTTGCAGGACCTAGAATTTCACTGCTTTAAAAAAAAAAATCTTAGTGTCATGGATCAACTTAGCGATACAATTTTTCTAGGCTTCCATATCCTGGGTGGGTCAAAGTCATGTTGGTAGCAGCTCCTGGGGGCTGAGCATTTTTGCTGATTTCTCCCTGGGCTTCCACTATCTACATAGTTTCTGAGTCCTTGAACCTGATTGGAGGCCCTTTGCCAAATTATGAATAAATGAGATGCCCAGGTCGGTCTGGGCATGTCTCTCCGTGCCCTCCGTGGATGCGCAGAGGGGAGTCTGGGTGATGTTTCCTAAGGCAGAGGGGATGGGGTCCTGCGGCTCCCTGGTTTCTGGGTTTCACAGACCATGGCTGGGTTGGGAATGTCGCTCCCTCAGCCTCTGTAGGGGAAGTCCTAACTCCACGGGGACAGTTGCAGTTGTGGGGTTTTGGGGGGAGGGATGGGAAGCAAGATTAGGAGGTGATTTGGCAGATGACAGGTTTGCTGTCTGTGAATCAGAAGGATCTGGGCCCTCACCAGACAAGGAACCTGCCCATGTCTCCGTCCTAGACTTTGTAGTTACACACTGTGAGGAGTGACTTTTTGTCACGCATAAGTCACTTCGCTTGTGGCATTTTGTTATAGCACCCCAAATTAACTGGAACATTTTAGTATCATTTGCAATGGAAGTGAAAGACCCCCGACTTCGGGTGTCCCCCAAATCAGGACCTCCCTGCCCCAAGCACCAGTCAGACGACACCAGATGCAAAGGCAAGAGGGTTTTATTTGGGCATGCCCAGGCTCCCAGGTGCACGTGACCTCGAGATCCACAAGGTTCGGGTCAATGGCTGGGAGCCCCGAGCAGTCCCGGGGATGGTCCTTTTATGGGACCCCTCAGTCCGTTACAGTAGAGCCCGCGCTTTTTCAGCCAGTAAATTTAAAGTGTTACAACTAGGTCTGCACGCAGGCAGCCAATCCTTTTAAAACAAATCATATGTTTTGGCCAATCACTGTTCGAGTGGGTCCCTCGGTGTACGTGCCGAGTTGTGTGTCTCCGGTCCTTGGTATGAGGAAGTGACCTTTATCCGAGTTAGCACCTGTCGTTTGCTCACACCAGGGGGGCTGGCTGCAGGGGGGGGGGCGGGGGGGGATTAGTTAGTAGGGTGTGGGCTTATTGATTAACTGGTGAGGTTAGTTATCAAAAGGGGAGTGTGGTAATATAATTTTCTTAGCAAAGCATGTTACAGAAGCCAGAAATAGCTTGGTTAAATACAAAACTTTGTTCCCCTAAAAAAAAGAGGCTCAGGGCCTGGTTGGTTAGGGAGGGGGTCTTTCAGAAGCATCATTTCCCACCTGCCTGCTTGCTTGCCCTCCCTCCCTCTCCCTCCTCCCTTCCCTTCCCCCTTCTTCCTTCCTCCCTCTTCCTTTTTTCTTCCTCCTCCCCCCTCCTCTCCCTTCTCCTCTCTCCTTCCTGTCTCTACTTGGGTCCTTTGCTCTAGTCTTTGAGGAAAAAAACCAGATTTATTATTTTTCTGGCCCTGGGCCTTGAACTCAGGGCCTGGGTGCTGTCCCTGAGCTTCTTTTGCTCTAGACTAGCACTCTACCACTTAAGCCATAGCTCCTCTTCTGGCTTTTTCCAAGGGGAAAATTGGAAATAAGAGTCTCAGAGACTTTCCTGCTGGGGCTGGTTTCGAACTGCCATCCTCAGATCTGAGCGTGAACCACTGGCACCAGGTTCACATCAGATTTTTATTAGAGAATGTGCCTCAGATTTTCCTCATGTGTGTTCCTTCAGATTCTATTCAGATCTCTCAAACAAAATTGATGTGTTGTTCTTTCAGTATAAACAGATGGACAGACATGTAGATTTAAAAAAAAAGTCTCAGTACTGTACATATTCCTTAAAATGAGACACATATATGTATACATGCATATATGTATGCATATATAACAAAATATATATCCGTTTATACATCTTGTGGAAACAAGAATCTCAATTTTCCTGTGACTATGTTCTAAGATTCTCATTTTCTCTTTAGCCTTTCAGCATTTCTTTACATTTCTTGTAGTCAGCTGTCCCACATTTCTTTCCTGTAACATTCCCATTTATATTCTATGTCCTAGAAAGTGGTCTACTTAGTCAATATTCTTCTTGTTTTTCTTCCTCCTCTTCCCTCCCCCATCTTTTTCCTCCCCCCCCCTCACCTTCTATCTTTCTCTTCCTCCTCTTCTTTTTCTTCTTGTGTGTGCTGGTCCTGGGGCTTGAACTTAGGGCCTGGGTGCTGTGGCTGAGCTTTTTTGCTCAAAGCTACCAAGTAAGTTACAGCTCCACTTCTGATTTTTGGTGGTTAACTGCCAATAAGAGTCTCATGGGCTTTCCTGCCTGGGTTGGTTTTTAACTATGATCCTCAGAGCTCAGCCTCCTGAGTAGCTAGGATTACAGGTGTGAGCCACCGGCACCTGGCCTAGTCAGTTCATTTTTATTTAATATCTTTTTCTGTTTTCCACATGTGGGAGTTACTACTGTTCTTAATAGAGTGTACATAAACACATTCAGTACTCCTCCTCTGGCTCCCTTCTTCAGTTTCTACGAATTCAATTTGCATATCCTCTAATGCATTTTAATTATTTGCTCATCAGCCTTAATGTCTTTGGCATATAGGGTATCTTTAACTAGGAGGGAAAAACAATCTCCTTCATTTCCACGCACAGAAAGGCTCCCCACAGCAACAGCCGCTATAGTCAATTATTGGAAAAACCACACAGGCTTCTGCCTCATCCCGAGTTCTCCACATTAATCTGACGGCCCAGCTCCAGGTTCCTCCCCCCCCCCCCCCCAGCCTCTAGGGCCCTGAAGACTAAAGTAAGCATCCAGTTGCTGAAGTTCAAGGTCGGAAGGGGCACCGTACCCAGGCTGAACTCCTGGATCCTCTTCTGAGAGCCCTGTATTGACTCCCGCCTGCTCCTCCCCTTGCTGCTGGCCTGCTCAGCCAGAGTCTTCCTGACCCTCCTGCCTGAGGCCTTGGCATGTCTGGCCTAGCCCATTCTCTGTCTTTTTTTGGCCAGATCCAGGGATCCTGTGGGTTGGGGAAAACTTAAGAACAGGGCTTTGGGGCTGCAGGTCTTGCCGGGGAAATGTGATTGAGTGGCTCTCTGTCCATTCATCTGAGGGTGAGGAAGGTGGTTAGGTGGGCATGACATAAACCCGGTAGAAATCACCAGGAGCAAGGACTCCATCTGGGTCCTCGCCATTCAGCAGTGCAGTAGACAGAAATCACAGCAGGGGAGAGGGCGGTCTTTTGTAGATCTCCAAAGGCTCAACTTCAAAGTCTGTTTCCAGTGTCTTCCCCGCATGTCTTACGTGGGCTTCCAGAATTTCTCTTTGGAATGTGGGGGTCTTTGCTGCCTGTTTTGTTTGGGTCTTGGGGAATTTTAGCTGAGCCGACAGGAGGGCATCTCCCATCTCACAGTCTTGTTAAATGTTTATATAACATTTTTTTTTGCCTTTTTTGGGGGGGTAATTCTTCAGTAGGTGCAGAGTAATGTTTGTCAGTATTGGGGTTTGAATTCAGGGCTTTGCTCTTTCCTGGCTTGTTTGCTCAGCTGGGTCCTCTACTCCTTGAGCCACACCTCTGGTCCTGTTTTTTTTTTTGCTAGCTATTTTAGAGATAAAATAGCTTGCCAGGAGTGGTTCCAATTTGCAGTCATTTGGCTTCCTGAGAAGGATTACAGGTGTGAGCTCAATAGCAGTTTTTCAAACACAAATTATTGAAGAAGAAGCTTCCCTAAGAAAATGGCGCCTCCCAATGGAGGACATCCAATAGTCTAGCCCAGGAGAGACATGCCCACAGACCCACAGACCTCACGATTAAATGGCAATACCGAGATGGGATTTGAGGAAACGGAGAATGTCTGTTAAATTCTAGCTTCCCTCAGAATGAAACACACACACACACAAACACACACACACACACACACACACACACACACACACACACACACACACACACACACACACACAGCAATTCTGGGCTGTTCTGCCCTGTCTTTGATCCTCTGAGTTGAAGTGAAATAGCCCATCTTGTCTCTACTTCTTGGGTTTAGTCCAGAAACTTCTTCCTCTGCCTTGACCAAACCTGTGTCCTTTATTGAAGTGGGGAGGTCAGGTTTGGTCTGCACCATCTTGGCCACATGGTAGATGGTAGGGTCTGGCATCTTGTCATGGTGGGGGCGGGGCGGGCACTTGGCTGATAGGTTACTGAACCTGTCAGTCTGGTGCCTGGGCCTGGAGTTTCCTGTGCCCTGGCGCCCTGACCTGACCCTATTTAGGCCCGGACCAGCTCAGGCACCACTACGCCATGCCACGTGTTTCCTGGCTGTTCTCTGGCCACTGTGGTGTCCCATTTCATCTCTGCATGGGAGCTGAATTGGTTTGTTGGTATTGTTTTTGTTCTTTCTTTCCTCTTGGGGCTGTTTCCTGTGTTAAGTGTATTTGCTGGCTGCTGGTCTTTGAGTCTACCATGCAGGGCCTTTTAATAAAGACTCCTGATTCAACCTCTCAAAATGTGGCTTCTCGTGCCTGGATCTGGATCTGAGTTACACACAGCATTACCAGGAGGTCGCTTGCTCTCCCTAACCCTCACCAGCCTCTCCCATCCTGGCCACAGCACTCATGTGCCACGTGCCACTGTGGACCTTCTTATTCCTTCTGTATCCCAGGTAGAGTGCACAGCACCAGGCAGTACTGATGCTGTGTGAATGATGGATGGATGGATGGATGGATGAATTGTGAATTGATTGTAAAGCTTCCTGCTGGGTCGGTCAGTCCTGAGCATAGCCTCTGATTGATTTTATTTCAGTTAATATAATTTCAGCTTTAGATTTAAGAGGAGCCACAAGTAGTGACATATACATGCCTGCCTGCATGACATGGGCTTGCCCGTGTCACCGTCATTGCTATATGATGTGAGTCCCCTTCATTTCCTCCATGTTGTACACAGAGGCACTGTGGGTTAGCCAGTTAGGTGACTGGAAGGATCTAGAAGGATCTGAGCTTGAAACCGGATAGACTAGGGAAAATGAGGCCAGAAACATGGCATTTAGAAGCATAGAAGCACTGTCTGCTTCAAAGAGAGACAACGGGATGCAGGCCTTCCCGAGGGGTACATGCCCCGCCCCAGGAATGAACACTGTATGCCTTCCTGAGAAAAAATGCTTCCCTCAAACTTAAGCCACCTCCTACCCCAAATGCAGACCACAGGAAGCCTGCTTATCTCAAGGATGAGGATCGTTTTATGGCAGGTGCATTCCTGGAAGAAATGCCCCCAAACATCCAGAAACCCAGAAAGTAACACCAGGAGTGATAGGGCAAAGGTAAAACACCCATCTTTGCTTAACTTTGAAGTCAGACCTCCTTGCCTTTACCATATAAATGTCCCTAGCAGCCAAAGAGCTGTGTGTCTGTCTGTCCATCTCCCCATGAGAGAGCCTACACTCTTGTAAGAGTGTGCCCCTGCTCTTCTGCTCATGTGTTTGTATGCTATTAGTCTGCTTGTTTACTTAATAAAGCTCTGTCAAGTTTTCTTGCCATGGTAACTTGTCCAGAAATTCTTATTCTTTGATAAAAGTCAAGGACCCTACGTGATTAAAAAAATGATAGCAGGATTTGAACTCATGGCCTTATTCTTCTGAGCCAGGTGCTCTACTACTCAGTACTCTCAGCCTTTCTCAGCTTTAGTCTTTTTTTCTCCCAGGTAGGGTCTTCCATTTGTGTCTAGGACTTGACCTCAGGCCTTGATCCTTCTACCTATCCATCCCACATAGCTGGAACTACAGACGTGTGTCACCACGCTTGGCACCTGGATTTAGATGGGAATCTCGCTTTTTTTTTGCCTGGGCCATGCTGGAGCCATTATCATCCCAATTTTCACATCCCAGTCGCTGGTACTACAGATCTGCTGAACCACCACAGTCAGCTTGGAAGATTAAAACAAAAAATTATAGGAATTAGAATCACTTAACGTGGAGATGCAGGTTAGATATCAAAATATGAGCGACCAGCATGGCCGAAGCCACTCAGCCTCTCCTCTTTTCTCCTCTGCTGTCTCCCTCGAGTCATCTGACATGAGGTGCAGGCTGGTGGTACACACCCATCAGGAATGGGGCCCCAGGCTTCCTCAGGACACATGTCTCCATTCTGTGGGTCCTTAGCAGTCCAGTGTGCACCAGCTGACCGCCATCTGTAAGGTCTGGGGCTCCACTGAGCCCAATGAGGTGCATTGTATTTTCTTTTGCCGGCACTCTACCATTCCGTACCCACCCTGGAAACCAGGATTCCAGTCGCAACTCGAAGATAAGAGCAAAGCAGCTGAGAGGGTTCCAGGGAATCCTAACTCCAAACTTGACACACTTTCCCTCCCGGAAGCCGAGCAGCAAGAGCAAGGCAGAAGCTGGGTTTTATTTCTGAACACGCTGTAAGCAATGTCTCTTTCCAGAATGCACTTGGCATTCCAAGAGCCTGCAGGACCCTGGCTGGGCCCACAACCAGGGGCCGATCTCCAGGGACTTCCAGACCCTTTTATAGTCTGTGCTGGCCTGGACTCCTCAGGCCTTTCCTCCAGGATCCAGGCAGGCAAGCAGCACAGAGTCACGATCAGGAATGTGGAGTCCCACCATCTGTGTAGGCTTCAAGTATGGAACTTCTTGAAGCCTTGTCACTTCTTTCCTAACTGGCATTGCTGAGAGGAGAAAAAGAAACAATAGCAAGGAGGTACTTGAGGCTGGCGCCAGTGGCTCGTGCCTGTAATCTGAGCTACCCAGGAGACAGATATGAGGATCACGGTTCTGTGAGACTCTTTAGCTCCAATTAACCAGCAAAAAGCCAGAAGTGGAGCTGTGGCTCAAGTAGTATAAAAATGACAAACCTCAGATGTCAAGTGCTGGGTGCTGATGAAAACTCAAAGTAAACTCCTTCTTCCCCCCCCCCCCCATTTTGTGAAGTGTATTTTGGTGCCTATGAAAATGTCCACTTGCTAATTTATTATAGCGTAAGTCTACTATAGGAATTAAGAACAGAATGTAAATTTTGTTAGATCCAAATGACATTGCTGTTTCCTACAGTGAGTAGGAAAATTACAGTTAAACTAGATTTCCTTCTTGTAGATAAATTTTTCTTACAATTGTTCAATAGAAAAAGAAGCGTGACAATCTTAAGTCATCTAAAAGTTAATAAAAATGTAAGATATTTCTGTAACTTTCACTGATACAAGTTCTTGGTAAGTATGACAGCAAGTTTTTAATTATGAAATAGAACCACATATAAAGATAACAAAATACCATCTCTTCTCTAACATAGGACAGAACCTAGGACAGCTACTACCTTTAAACCAATTCTTTATTTGCTTCAGTTCTCCTTTTGTGTGTGTGTGCGTGTGCGTGTGTGCACGCCAATCCTGGGGCTTGAACTCAGGGCCTGGGCACTGTCCTTGAGCATTTTTTCCCCCACCTCAACACTAGTGCTCTAGCACTTGAGCCACAGCTCCACTTCTGGCGTGTGTGTGTGTGTGTGTGTGTGTGTGTGTGTGTGTGTGTGTGTGTGTGTGTGTAAGACAGACTTTCTTGCCCAAGCCAGTTGTCTTAAAAAAAAAATAAAGCATGCGCATCCTCAAACCTGCATTCTATTGAAGCTTAGAACTCTGGTATTTCTGAGTTGAGAAGTCCACAGCGCTTACTGGGAAGTTTCAGTCGAGTTAAAATACCAAGAGGAAACACGAGTTTTTTTACCTACCACCGAGGTAGACGAGGATAATTCCAGAAGGCACAGCCTGGTGTGTGTGTGTTAAGAAGCTGTTTTTTGGTTCTCAGTTGATTGGCAAGGTCACCTTGACCATTTTGAGCCCAGAAGGTCGAAAGGTTTGATATTAGCTCATGAGCCGGTTCCGGAAATCAGTCGCCTGTCGTGGGTGATTTCTACCTTATCGATTGTGGCCTCACTGGGAATCCCTGTGCATGAACCTCAGGCCCCGGGCCGCCCGTGCCATCCGGCGCGCGCCGGGCTGGTGGGCGGGCTTCGGCCAGCACGCCTGGGCACCGGCCGCGTCCCGGGAGGCGCCAGGAACGACCGCAGCCCGCGGAGATCGGCTGTGCTGATCCGCGCGGAGAGCTTCCTGCGATGGCCTCGGTTCCCAGCGAGGGCCTCGGGGTCCTCGGGGTCGTGCGTGGGCTCTGGGCGAGGCCCAGGTCGCCCGCCACCCCGCCCACCCCACGGCCCCGCCCACCCACCCGCGGCCCCGCCCACCCTGTGGCCCGGCCCACCCCCACGGCCCGCCCACCCGCGGCTCCGCCCACCCCACGAGCCCGCCCACCCCGCGGCGGCGCGGGACTAGGCTCCGCGCGTGTGGGGTGATGGCTCCATTGGGCATTTTGCTCACCTGGGCCAGGCGGGGTCTGCGCAGATCCCCGCGTCGCTGGAGTCTCAGGGCGCCCACAGGCGCGGGGACAATGGGCTGCGGGTCAGGCGCGGGGCTTAGGGACCGGGGCTGCGGGTTAGGTGTGGGGCGTGGGGCACGTGGCTGCGGGCCGGGCGCGGGGCTGCGGGCTGGGCACCCTTTCGATAGCGCCCCTGGCAGATGCCAGGAGGAAGGAGCGGGGGCACCACACACCCGTAAAGGTCCGACAGAGCGGGTGTGTGCGCCCCGTGCCCCGTGCCCCGTGCCCCGGCCCCGCGCTCCTGCCCTATGCCCCAACCCCGCGTCCTGGCTCGGGGCCCCGGTCCCATGCCCCCGTCCCCATGTCTCGCGCCCCAGCACCATATCTCGCGTCCCGGCCCCACGCTTCTGCCCCGTGCCCCGGCCCCACGCTTCTGCCCCATGCCCCAACCAGGCGCCCCGGCCCCGCGCCCCTCGCCCCGGCCCTGCGCTCCTGCCACAGCTCCGCGCCCGGGCCCCGCGCGCTCCTGCCACAAGCCCCAACCCCGCGCCCCGGTCCCCAGCCCCGTGCCCTGGCCCCGCGCTCCTGCCCCAGCCCCGTGCCCGGGCCCCGCGCCCCACCCCGCGCCCCGTGCCCCAGCCCCAGCCCCGTACCCCGGCCCCGCGCTCCTGCCCTACGCCCCAACCCCGTGCCCCGCGCCCCGCAGGGAGCGGGTGGGAAGGCTGCGCGCCCCGATACCCGGCGCGGCCGGTAAGCGGCGCTGGGCCCCGCGCCGTGCCGGGGCCGCGGGCTGCGGATTACCTGCCGCAGCCGATCCCGCAGCTCCGCCCCGCGCCCGCCCCCGGCCGCCCCGTCCGCCCCCGTTCGCCGCCGCCGCCGCACTCCGGGCCGGGCGCGCAGGGCGCACTCGCTCGCCGGAGCCCGGGACGAGCGCTGGGCTGCGGGGCCGCCGCCTTCCGCGTCCCGGGCCGCGCTCCGTCCTCCTCCCGCACGGTGCGGCGCGGGGCCGCGCGCCTCCTCCACGCCGCGGGCGGGCGGGCGGGCGGCACCGCCGCGACCTGAACCGGCTCGGCCGCGGCCGGCAACGCAGAGGCGGCCGCCGCCGGCTCCGGCCCGGCCCGCGGAGCCATGGCCGATGGGGGCGAAGGCGAGGACGAGATCCAGTTCCTGCGCACGGTGAGCCCGCGCCGCCCGCGGGGAGGGCACCGCACCGCCGCCCGCCGCCGCCCGGGTCCTCGGCGCCCGGGGCCGGGCGGACCCCGTGGGGAGGCGCCGGGCTTGGTGGCAGGCGGACGCCGGGGCCCCGCTGTGCGCCGGGGCCTCCGCGGGCCGGTGCGGGGCCGGGCTGGGCCCTGGGGCTTGGGGACCCGCGGTCCTGGCGCCCAGGTCGGGAGAGAGGGGGGTCCCGGGGGCCGAGTTCCAGGGCGGCCGCGGGTCCCGGGGGCGGAGGAGACTGTGTGTGTGCAAGTGTGTATGAGGCATGTGTGCACTGTGCTGTGCTGTGTTGCATGTTGTGTGATGTGCATGTGTGTGCTGTGTGTTCATTGCGTGTCGTGTGTGTCTGTGTTGTGTGATGTGTGTACGCTGTGTATCTGTGGGCTGTGTATGAAGGTGTAAATGTGTGTGCTCTGTGTGTGCTGTGCGTCTCTGTGTGCTGTGTGCATGAAGGTGTAAATGTGTGTGTGTATGAAGGTGTGTATGCTGTGTGAGTGTGCTGTGTGTATGAAGGTGTAAATGTGTGTGCTGTGCGTCTGTGTGCATGAAGGTGTAAATGAGTGTGAGTTGGGCGCTCTGCGGGTGAGTGTGCGCGCGCGCGTGCACACGGCGGGGGCAGCCATCTAGAGCGTGTCATTCCCTGCGCACTGGTTGATTGACTCCTGAGTGCAGCCCAGTGCCTGGACGCGTGCGCGCGCGCGTGTGCACGCCTGTGTGTGCGTGCACATGTGCGTGTGTGCGCGTGCAGGGGCGCCGTGGCCAGCAGGGGAGCCGTCTGCGCGCGGGCACGGCGCTGTCTGAGGCGCCCCTGGGCGTCCAGTTTCGCCCCTGGTCCGCGGGCGCCCCGCAGACTCGGCGCCGCTCACCCGCGCCCCCCCTCTTCCCCGTCCCCCGCCCGGGCCAGAGCCTCGGGGCCCAGAAATGCAGCCGCTGGGCCGCCACCCCTAGCCGGCTCCCAGCCCTGCTCCTGGTCCTGGCCGGCTCAGTCCAGGCACCGCTACTCCCCACCGGGATGCGCCCTGGTCCTGGCGGGGTCCGGGGTCCGGGCTCCCCGCTCCCTGGCTCAGGCTGCACCTCCTGCCGCCGCGGTTCCCCAGCTCCCACGGTCCCCATAAACCTCGGGGAATCCCAGAGAGGGTCAAGGTTTGAAATAGGAGCCAGACAGCAACTTCCACACGAGGTAGCCTTAACGGTGGTTTGGGTGATTTCCTGGAGCGCAGGGCACAGGATTACTATTTTGTCTCTTTTGCTCTTTGTCATCGTTCTTGGAAGGGGTCATTTGTATATTGGGATGGCAGAGGTGGAGGAAGCTTTGGGAAGGACAGAATAAAGGACAGGCAGACCAGGTGGGCATGGTCTATTCCTGTCCGTCTGCACCCTTGTCTGTGCTCTGTGGGCTTCCCGACCATCTGGGCTCATTCCTGGCTCGTGGGAAGTATCCTAAACCTTCTAAGGAATATCATACCGTTTATTATTGTTCATAGTGGAAAAGCAAATAATCACAGCCCCGGTGGACTTTTCCCAGCACGAAGGCATCTTTTTCTCCTGACAGATGAACTATGCAGTTGCTGGATGGCTTTAAAATTCAATTTCTTATCAAACTCCACAGGGTTAAAATTAGCTATGCAGTTCTGGCTAGCTTCATCCACGCGAGGGTTCTCGGGGAGGTACTGTTATCGGAATGCTTAATGGGGCTCAGGCCTGGTGCGTGAGACGGGCTTGTGGACATATAAAGTCATGTTGGCTGCATGTCTCTGGGCAGCTGCCTGTCACCCGGACCGGCACCTTTGATAAGTGAGGCTTGGGTAAGAGCTGGCAAGCCTGGGCTGTGAGTTTTCTTTTTATAAAACATCTGTAGGCTGTTGTGCAGATGATAAATGACCTTGAAGGAAGTAGCACTGTGGAGGAAGGGATTTTTTTTTTGTTTACCATTAATATCTAAAAGAAAAATATGCCATTCTGTCAACATGTGTAATTGTAATGTGGAAATTCTCTAATCCTTGTTCAGATCCATTCCACTGCCTTCCATTCTTTCATGCTATTCTTAGTTTTTTTGTTTTTTTTTTGTACTGGTACTGGGGCTTGAAGGCAGGGCATGGGCACTGCCATGTTTCACTCAAGGCTAATGCTCTACCACTTGAGCCACAGGACCACTTCTGGCTTTTTGGTGGTTTATTTTTTGCTGTTTAATCGTGCTGTCTTAGACCTGCAATCCTCACATCTCAGCCTCTTGAGTAGTTAGGATTTCAGGTGTGAGCTACGGGCACCTGGCTTCTTTTTATTCTCTTAAATTGAGAATGTTGATAGTTCACAGATGTTAGCAGTGTTAGTAACCAGGCATGCCGTTTCTCTATTACATCCAGCTCTCTTTTTTTGTTTCTCCACATGCCCCATTTCTTTGTATGTGTGAGCTTGTCAGTATGAGTTATTTTATCTTTCATCTTTTTTTCTTCAAAAGCACACATCCCAAGGAGCCCCAAGACTCAGTGGATCTTAACTAATTGTAAGTTGAGGGTATATGGTTTCAACTTACGATGAAGCCATTGCACACAGCTGAAGAGAATGAGCTAGTCATGAAAACACTGTCAGTGTGTAGGTAACTGGGCATACTGGTGTTCCGATCAAAACCTCCCTGTCCGTTATCCTGAGCAGATTTTGTCTGTTGGACCTGTAGTCAGCCTTTTGGCACATCAAGTCATCCTTCTATCCACTGACTATAGCTTTTCTTTTTCTCTCTTTCTGCATGAGGCCTTAGAATACTGTTTGTAGGAGGAGAGGTGAAATTTGTGTGTGTGTGTACATATATGTGTGCCAGTCCCAGGGTTTGAATTTAGGGCACAGTCCCTTAATTACTTAACTCAAGGCGGACACTCTGCCATTTGAGTTGCAGCCGCACTTCTGGCTTTTTGGTAGTTACTTGGAGATGAGAGTCTTGTAGAATTTCCTGCCTTAGGCTGGGCTTGAACCTCAATCTTCAGATCTCAGCCTCCGGAGTAGCTGAGATTACAGGCGTGTGCTACGGGTGTCTGGCCAGGTGAAATCTTTGATGGTTTCCATGGTTTTCTATGTCAGCGGCTGTAAATTAAATCTTCCTTTTTAAGGATCTTTGTCCCTGTTTAGCCTACCAATCTACCTACCTTCTCCTTTCCATGTGCTTGCCAACCATCCTTCTCAGTGGGTGTGTGGACAGAGATGGATGGCTGGAGACAGGACACCATTGGCTCTCTGATACATTTGTCTTTAGAGGGATTACGGGCTTGTTGGGTGTTTGCCCTGTGATGTGGCAGGACACCTGTAGAGGCGAATCCCATCCGAAAATAGCCCCTCGTGATCTGTCCTGTCCACTCACATCCGTGATCTGAAACGTGTGCTTTACTTAGGAGATTTTATGAACTCACTAGTGTAGCAATGAAACACCATTTGGTGTTTAAAAATGTGGGTCTTTTTTAGCAAACCGTTTTTTTTTTTTTTTAAATTTCCAGCAACCTTACAGAATTTCAATGAAGGCATCAAATCTATCTCTTCAAGAAATCCTTGATAGAAGATAACCTTGGCTGAGGGCTGCAGTCTTCAGAGCGCTTTGTAATGGGGCAGTTGAGTTACTCCTGAGGAATAGTGGATCCTGTGGCTGTGCATTTATACAGACTTCAAGCTTGGTCGTGGCTATAGAAATGATGACAAGAGGGCTGGGAAGGTGGCTCAGTGGTAGAGCGCTTGCCTTGCATGCTCGAGGCCCTGGGTTCGATTCCTCAGCACCACATAAGCAAAATGAAAAAAGCCGGAAGTGGCACTGTGGCTCAAGTGGTAGAGCGCTAGCCTTGAGCTGAAGAGCTGAGGGACAGTGCCCAGGCCCAGAGTTCAGGCCCCACGACCGGACCCCAAAAAAAAAAAAAAAAAAAAAAGAAATGATGACAAGAGCTTCCAGCCTTCCTCTGGCCTATCTTTGAGTAGGAGCTGTTTTCCCGTGGATTCCTCCCCATGCCTGCACGTCTTGTTGTAGATAAGGACAGGAAGCGTTTTTGAAGATGTTCACTCATTAGCAGGGATTTGAATCAGATAGGGAGGGCGCTGCACCGCCTGTGCTAGGTGTCAGATCCTGGTTTGTAGAGGTACAGGAAGAACTGGTCTGAAAGCAATGGAGGGTTTACAGCAAACCACTTCTGTGGAGGCCGCAGTGTTGTATTTTCTCGAGGGAGCAGTGGAAATTGTTCCCTTCTCCCCACCCTCTGTGCTCATATCATCAAGACTTTTCTTTTTCTTCTTTTAAACTTAGGAATTAACGTGTGTACGCATTGGCAGGGAGAGCAGGATTTAAAACACCTAGGGTACTCGTTTATTTGACATCCAGTCTTACTTGTATCTTGTCTTTAAATACTTTTTTTTTTTTTTAAAGAAATTAAGGCTGAGTTATCTGAAGAAGGACTTTAGCCGAATCCAGATGGGTTTTGGGGGAGAGGGATATGAGATATGCATTTGCTTCCTGATATTCTCCACATTATGGGTATTTCATCCATCCAGAAAAGATTGGTATCATACGTGGTATGCTGTCATGTGTCCAGGATCAAATCAGTGGTGGAGTGGTTTGTCATGATCATTGCAAGGTAAGGCTGGAGCAGGGCAGTCAGGGGTGAGAAGCCACGCACAGCATCTCCAGTGTGAGGGTTCGGGAGACTTGCAGGGCACATCCCCCAGCCTGTTTCCACCTTTCTGAGTGTGAAGATCAGGTCCCGAAAGCGAGCCCCGAAGGAACTCAGGTCAGGATCCTGGTCCAGACTGGGTGGCCTCCTGTGTATGGGACAAATCTCAGAAGTGTCACCCCAAAATGTCATGGGCCAGCCCCATCTTCTCCCATTTACCCTTGCGCGACCTTCAGAGTGTCCTGGCAGCCACTGAAAAGGAGATCTCTTCCTTCCTTTCTTGGGTCCCAGCCCTGGGGTGCCCTGGGTCCCACACTGGAGGGACCACACATCCTTTTTACTCTTTTCTGTTCCTCGGCACTTCTCCCTTCTGGGTTATCTTGAAGCATGCTCATGTCGCCTATCCTAAAATTCCTTGGTTGACCACCCATGGCTGGTCTCTGCCTGCCCTGTGTCCCCCCCCCCCCCACCTTCTCCTCAGTGGTCCCAGAAGTCACCAGTAACCGCCTCCCTCCCAATCCCAATGTTCCTGTGTCCCTGCCCTCTCCCACTGGTCTCTACCTCCTCACCGGATCCTTCCCTGGACAGGGGTGAGGCCCGGCTGCCGAGGCATGATACTTGCCGGGTTATCTGGTAGACATTTCTGAGCCTGCCCTCCCACAGCAGATCTTTGTTACCCCTCCCACCCCAGGCTGTCTCCTCTGCCTTGTTTATCCCTGTCACAGAACTTGAGCTGTTTGAATAATGAGATTGAAAGGACTTTAACAGTGGCTTCCCCCCGTTCTGAGAGCTCGGGATTGCAGGAATCAAAAGGAGCACCGGAGAGGCTGCGCTTTCATAAGGGCACAAGTCCCAGTCACCAGGGCTACAATTTGGTCTTGAAGGCCCCTTGTCCCCCCTTACCATACCCTCGGGGCTAGGGCTTCAACATGAATTTTTTTGGAAGGTGGTAAATACTTCACCAGACCACCCCAATACCGTTTCCAGCCTTCACCACCCCACATTCTCAGCAAATAAGAAACCCACCTTGAATCCTCCTGTCATTTCTTGAGGTGTTCACCCCTGCCCCTCAGCTCATCCTAACAGCTCTACTTGGCACGTGACCTTTGATCATCTGCCCTCCCCTGCCTTGCCTTCATTTCTTCATGGTCGGGGACCTTTCTGGGATCACGTCAGCCCATTCTGATTTATCTCCTTCTGGCTATTTCTGGGGCTTCTGGTAAGTGGTATGCACTTTATCATTTAACTATAACACTCCATGGGAGGGTTAGAACCAGGCTGGGGACACTAGTTTCCCATGATGCTTAGCATGGCGTTGGCTACAAGAGAGATCTAAGTGACAAGAGGAAGGAAAGATTCTTCAGGAGAAGCGCACTTGCTGACTGGTGTTCGTGGGTATAGTACAGGGAATCCCCTTCAGGAGGGCGAGCAGGAAGGTGGGTGAGTGAAACTGAGATGAGACAGAGTTGGTGTGGAGGCCGTGAGAGACGCCATTTTGGGGCTGGCAGGACCAGAGGCTAACCGTGCCATTTCGGTTGTAGGGCGCCTGGTGCCCAAGTACCCTTTGGGGTTGTCTGAAGCACTTCTGGCACCTTTCAATAGCTCCGATGGCAAACACAACCTCCTGTGGTCTCCTGTGCCTGGCAAATGAGCACTGCTCGGGCCCGGGCTGAGTGGGGAGGGTGGAGGGGTTTTCTAGAAGTCTCTCTCCAAGTTGCTCTGGTCCCTTGCTCTCTTGTAGGCTCCTCTGTTATGTACTTTCTACTGTGGCTGCTCTTGGCTTTTCATGTGCACTTTTTTCTCATGCAGTCCTTACAGAGATCTTACAAAGGAGTGTGTGCAAAGAGTCATGACACCAACCAGTGTGTGCGGGTTCTGAGTGGGGAGTGCCAGACTCCACCCTGGGGAGGCTATTCCAGAAGCATCTCTCAGCCCACACAGTGGATTGGGCCTCTTGAGGGAGGAGGAAGGGGACGAGAGGAAGACTCACCTGTGTGCCCTCGCTTTCGGCACGTCCTCTCTAATTCTGTGAAGCTGTCACAATGCCACTGCCAGAGCCCAGCTCCATGTGTAGTATTGGGGATGGGGTCACAATGAAGTGTCGCTCTGCTCCCCATACAAGGGCCTTGTCACCCGGGAAAGCCGTCTGGGGGGGGTGTCATTCCCACCACCAAGGACCCTCAGCCAGGGCAGGAGAACTGTGCTCCTCCCTTCTCCCCTGTCCACCGTCCTGTCTCTTCATTGAGTTCATTCCGAGAGATGTGCTGAGTGCTAAGTACCCCACGTCATACTGGGGTCATGCCTTCCTTGTCCTTGTCCCCCCTGTCTACTTGGACAGACGGGGCAGGTACCAGCGTGGGGCAGGCCACCCAAGAAGGCCGGATCTGTGTCTCATGGGTCTGGTGCCCAGCCCATGGGGAGGAGGGGCATTTGTCGGCAAGAATTTCCAGCTGGGAAAGGAGCTCCGAGAACCACGGTTTAACCCCGTGGCATCCCAGTGAAGGGGGAGGAAGTGACATTTGTTCAGCTCAGACGGGAGGGTATCACTCATTGGATTCCTGGAACAATTCATTTAGTCTCTAATGCAGCTAATTGCACATCTACTGATCAGGAAACAGAGTTGTAGGGAGGTGAAATGACTTGTTCAAAGACAATTTATGAGTAAGAGAACTTGCTGGCGAGCTAGCAAGTTCCACATGCCAGGGCTGTTTCCTCCCTTCCTCCTCTCTTCCCTCCCTTCCTCTCCTCTCCCTCTTTCTCTCCTTTTTTTCTCTCTCTCCTTTTCTTTTCTTTCTTTATTTATTTTTGGTTTGAGACTGGGACTTGAACTCAGTATCAGATGCTTTCAATCATGGGTGAGCTCTCTACCAACTGAACCATGACTCGAACCCCCTCCTTCCTCCTCTACTTCCCGTCCCCTTTTCCCCCTGTCAGGAAAAGTTGAGCTGAGGTTAGCCTGCCTGCCCAACTCATTCTTTAGGGGATCCTGTCGTCTGCCTTCGATGTGCATTTGAGCTGCTTTCCACCTCTTGCTGAGGTGTAGTTGCTTCTGGAACCTTCGCCTCCTCATCACAGACAGCTCTGATTGAGTCTAGCAGGATGCAGGGTGGGTTTCGGGCCAGTCTGCTCTGGACAAGCTTGGTCCTGGCGTTCCCTAGGGTGCACGTGCTTGTGCGGGCCTTCGAACCTGCTGCACTGTTTGTCTAAGGAAGGAAGATCTTGGCCACGAATGTTGAGGTCACAGATTCACCTTTCTAAATGTTGCCATGAGGCGCAGATGAGTGTGGGTGGTGGTGGGTGTGGAGAAGATGGGGAGCCAAGGCGGGGGAGGGGGGGCACACACTCTTTTTTGGCTCCTCTCCCCAGGGTGCTCCCGGCCTCCTTCCTTGCTCTCTGTCCGGAGGACCATGGGCTCTGGGCTGCTGTGCCCTCCCCCTGGGCATGGGGGGGAGCTGCTGGGGTCCTCATTGTGGCTGGTCACTAGATGCCCATCCTTGCCACCGGGTTCCCTCCCCCTTCTTTTCTTTCCCCTCACAGCAGGGAAATGGGTCAGACCTGTCTGTGATGAAAATTAATGTGGCAGCGATTTATAAGATAAATGGGGTTGGGGAGAGAGGGAGAGGGAGAGGGAGTAGACTGTTAGGAGGCAGTGGGTGTGGGCTTGGCGTGGGATAATGGGGAGGCAGTAGTGGGTGGGAGTGGGGACCCTGAGCTCAGGGGTTCCCATTTGTCCTGGAACAGAGCTGCCTCCCTCTGGCAAGGTGCTGGCACCCTGACCCCAGCACCTCAGATGGCAGCCATATTATTCAGGAAGTCTTCCGGGAGGGGAGGGAGGTACTGGAGGGGGGGGCTGGTGCCGGTGGGGTCTCCTCCAGCGTGGCCATGGGCTGGGCCTTGGGGCACAGTTGCACGGTGGGGGTGGGGGATGGTGGCGGGACATATGTGAACAGCTACAAGCTAAGCAAAGCCAGGATGGGGTGGGGGGAGGTCTGGAGCCAGCCCTGGATGTCCCCCCTCCCTCAGCACGGCGCCCTCCGTCCATGCTCAACCTCTAGACCCTGTGCCCATACGTTCTGTTGTTGAATTGGTCCAGGAAGGAGGTGCTGTGTGGCTGTGGCCCTGACTGGAGGTTCAGGGAGGAGGGGTGGCAGAGGGCGGGCCCACAGAGGCCGCCCGGCTGGTGTTCTGGGGGGAATGTGGGGATGGAAGGGAAAGAAAAGGATGGGCAGATGCAGGTGCAGGTGCAGGTGCAGGAGGGGGAGGGGGAGGAGGAAGGGGGGAGGGGGGAGGAGAGTGGGGGGAGAGGCCGGGAAGTGGAAAGGAGGGGAGGACATGGTGTGCGTGCGTCAACTTTCCGTTCCTGTAACACATTTCTGAGGCGATGCGTTTATAAAGGGAGAAGGTTCGTTTTGGCTTAGAGGTTTGGACTTTCCAGACAGCAGCCTCACAATGGGAATGGTTCCTGGACTCCCTTCAGGAGCCCAGCTCCCACGGCCATGAAACCCCACGGGCTCCACCCACCTCCCAGCAGCCCTACCCTGGGGACCAGATGGCAACATTCGGGTCCTTGGGGGCAGACTGAAGACCCAAACCATAGCAAGCGTTATTAGTGATCGTCTCTCCTTCTCAGGAGAGAGCCCAGAATCTCGGGTTGTAGGGGAGGCTGAAGGATTAAGGCATTGGGAGGAGACAGGCTAGGCCCCGCCCCCCGCCTCATGCCACCATTTCCAGGCACATACAATCCCTCCTGCAGGTAACCAGTTGCTTCTCCACTTACCTAATTTGAGAACATATGCATTTTCATTTGACCCTAGTGTAGCTTTGCATGTTTTCGTTTTCTGCTGGGTACCTTTTGGTAAGCTATTAAAATCGGAGCCCTGTGAAGCGTTGTGGGTTCTAAGCTGGGTGTGTTTTGTTTGCAGGCTGCAGGGAGTTGTCGCTGGTTAAATATGCCAGCTAGGTTTCCTTCGTTTAGGATGAGTGGAAAAAGTCCCTTGTGCAAGGGATTAGAAAAACAAAACAACACAGCTACTGCTGGGCATTGGTGGCTTCCTCCTGTAATCCTTGCTTCTCTGGAACCTGAGATCGGAGGATTCTGCTTCGAAGCTACTGTAGGCATGAAGGGCAACTGCCAAAAGGTTAAAGAAAAGCTAGAAGTGGAAGAGGTCTGGCTCAAGTGCGCGCATACACGCACACACACAATGCAGTTACTGACTCTAAAAGAATGTAGGGCTCATATAGGTGGCTATAAGTACATTTTGGGGTACAGTTATCTTAGAAATATACCAGTTTGATTTTCAGATGGCTCAGGTTGGGGGAAAAATGCTGAAATTCATAGGTAGCAAAATAATCTTGTGAATGGCAACTAGACCTAGCTTTCCTTCTGTGGTAAATGGTTTAGCTGGCTAACCAAATGTCGGGGATTTTTTAGGAAATTAAGCAATTATGTTTTCAGAGACAGCTCCTCACCATTTGTGTGTAATTGGCACTAGATTGCATTTACGATTTATGGCTTATGGTGCATTGTTGTGAAAACTAAATAGAAACAGTGAAGGCATCTAGCATTTGAGGGTGCAGATTCCGGAGCATTTTGTACTTAATGTCAGCAATTTAGAAGTAAAAGCTCTCCCTCCACGGGTGTCTGCACCTAAAGGTAAAGCACGTGGTCTCAGAGTCCTCAGTGCACTCAACTAGCACCCACTGAACTTCCTTACAGGGAATACTTTTTAGAGGATTTGTGCAAAAGTAGCCAAACCACATGTACCCATGGATCAAACACAGCAATCTTGAATGTTGCTGTCCACCCCTGTCGGATGGAGCACATCCTACCTTCTGTTGCACACACGATTTTTACATAGATATGTGTACACAAATGTCAGAGTTCTACATCCTGTGACTTTTATTTCCTCCATGAACTTGGGGCTTCTCGTTTGGCAAGAAAGTGCTCACAACTGGCGCTCTACTGCAAGAGCCACATCTCCACTTCTAGCTTTTTGTTGGTTAATTGGAGGTAAGGGTCTTGTGGATTTCTCTGCCTGGGTTTCCTTTGAACTATGACCCTCTGAGCTCAGCCTTCTGAGTTGTTAGGATTATAGGCGTGAGCTACTGGCGCATGATTCCTGGCGATGTCCTATAACTTTTTTTAGAGCTTCCTTCGACTGGCAACGAACCGGGTGTGGTACTTGTTGCCCGGCATGTCAAGAGTGGCCAGCGCCTTGCTAGGCACCCAGAGACCCTCAAAGTGTGAAGATCAAAGGTTCTGCATTTCCTTACTAAGAATGGGCCTAGACTCAGTCTTTCTAAACACTCATGACTACTGACCAACAGGAAGATGGTAGAGGGGGGAAGGATTGGTTCAGTAGCCTTTTCCTGCCCACCACTGAGACCCCGCCATCTTTTGGTGTGGCTGTGATGCTCTAGAAGGAAGATGGGCAGGGAGCTGTGGCCGGGGCACCAGATAGAAGGTGAGAGAGAAGCCACCTGGCATTGTGATTGTAATGAATGTCAGCGTCCACGCCTCGTAGGAGATTTTCTGGGTTACGGCCTGTCCAGGACATTTTCCTACAGAACTAAATATCCCATGAGGATGTCACGTGGTGAACAGAGCAAGATATATGGCAAAGGTCACAACAAATAAAACTATTATTCAGGAGAGAGCTGGAACAGGGCTTTGCTTGTGAGTGGGTGATGGTATCTGTGATTTTTCTCGTCACACCAGCTTCATGCTGCCACACTGTAGGGCGGGGTGGGCAGGAGGGCCCGGGGCTCTGTTGCCAGGCTGATGGGCACCCAGAGATCATGCCCCCCGGAGATCCCGTGGTGACTAGCTGCATGGTGCCGCAGCGTCCACGCGTCAGCGGCATTGCACTTGAGCATCAATAATGAGTGAAAATGCGACCAAAACAGACTCTGAAAAATTAATCTTCACGTAAGGAAGAAGGTGGATCACGCCTTCCTTGCTGGCTGCCTGGTCATGCCATCAGGAGTCAGGAACTCTGCAGTTTAGTGACGCAGGGCCCCCCGAGATTGTGGGGAAATAGAATCTATTTTTAGGGCTAAATTCAGTCATTCAGTCCTTTTTTTTTTTTTTTTAATGGGCAGGGAAAGGTTCTTGCTGAAGTGGTTTTGATATTTTGATAAGATCCTTTTCTGTCTGACTTGAAATACTGAGGCCATAACAGCTTTATTTTTTCCTGCCCACGGGATGGAATAGAAAAACTGCTGTAAATTTTTGGGGTGAAGGCTTTTTATTCGGGGGCTAATTCATTGCCTCCAGGTGTTCCCGAGGCAGGAGGCTCACAATCCGCTCTGTGGGTACTCACTTCCTGTGGGGTGTGGAGCACGGTTTCGTGGCCGTGTCAGGCCATGGACACTGCTGCTTCCTGTGTGTGACTGAGGACATGGCCTCTGGAGTGCCATGTCACCCGTGGAGATGCAGTCCCTGCGTCCTCCCGTGCACGTGTTCTGGGGTGCTGTGGGTTTACCCCTGAGCCTGCCTCCTTCTTCATTTGTTGGCGATCATTTCCAGATTGTCACTCACTGAGGAGACTTCTCAACAGCCGAGAGTCCCGCTGTCAGATTCCAACACGGACAGTGGTGTCTGCGTCAGTTCGGCATCTCCTGTCTCTATAATTATCCCTATTTTTCCATGTTATCCGAGGGAAAATGAATGAGGATGATCAAATGCTGGCTGATCAAAAGGTCTTGTATTTATAACTATAGAAATACTATGCCCAGGGGCTGGGAAGGTAGCTCAGTGGTAGAGTGCTTGCCTTGCTTGCATGAGGCTCTGGGTTCGATTCCTCAGCACCACATAAACAGAAAAAAGCTGGAAGTGGTGCTATGGCTCAGGTGGTAGAGTGCTTGTCTTGAGCTGAAGAGCTGAGGGACAGTACCCAGGCCCAGAGTTCTGCCCCACAACCAACAAAAGAACCCCCAAAAATATGATGCCCAAATTCATGCATCATTATAGTTAGTATCATCGAAGTATTGTCTCTCTGTACCTGATGCCCTCCCTTCTTCCTTCCTTCCTTCCCTCCCTTCCTTCCTTTCTTTTTTCATATCCTTTCTTATTTCCTTCCCTCCCTTCTTCTCTTCTTTCCTTCTTTTCTCCCTTTTTTCTTTTTCTTCTCCCCTCCCTGTTGATTTTTGAGAGTTTTTCACCCATCCCTAATGCTAGGTCTTTATCAGGTATGTGGATCACAAATATATTTTCCCCCTTGGTAGCTCATCTTCCTTTCTTTCCTAATAGGATCTTTTGCAAAACTCATGTTTTAAATTTTGGTGAGAGTACAGTGTGCTGTCATTTTTCTCTTGTTGGTTGTATGTTTGGTCTCCGGTGTGGTAAGCTTCGTCAAGCTGGTGGCCCTGGATGTTTCCTCTGAAGGTTTTATAGTTTTGTGTTTGACATTTAAGCCTATGATCTGTTCTGAGATGATTTTTACATCAGGTGTGGAACAGGTGAAACAATGTATTTCTTGCCTGTTGATAGGCAGTTGCTTCATATGCATTTGTTGGGAAGACTGCCCTTCTTTCATCAAATTGCCCTCGACCTTCGTGAACTGTTGCTTGTTGCTTGTCCGGTCTGCACAAGGCTATTTTCTGGTTCTGTTACATTGACCTCAGTGCACCTCTGTCTGCCACTGGCACATCGGGTCTTGATTCCTCAGCTACCTGGTCTTAAACTCTAGGGAAGAGTTGCTTTCTACCTCAGTCCTCTCCTTTTAAAACTGCTTTGCCGTCCTCGCTTTTCTCTCTTTCTGCATACATTTTAGAACCCATTCTCCATCGGGAGTGAGTTAGTAGTACGCCGGGTCCCCATGCCTTCGCATGCCTTCGATGATTTGCTCTGGAGAAGGGGGCCTCTTCCTGACTGCACTGTGCCCCGCTCACATTCTGTGCTGCGTTCATTCCTTCCTGTTCTGTAATTCTTTCTAGCTGGGCTTTCTTTTTATCCTTTCTTTTTAACTGCTAGCATTCATGTTAATTTCAGATCATTTGCCCTTGCCTAGGACACCGGCTATCCGTTGCAGGCTGCCGCTTGGCACTTGGGGTATAATTGGTCATGCCTACTATTTATGAGTCCAACTAGCCCACCAAAGGAAGTCAGCATCTCATGCCTTCATTTAGCCAAAGCTCTGGCATTGTTAGTGAAGAACTTGACCTATTTTTACACCTCTTTGCTTTCTGGTCTTGCCAGTTGGCGGCTTTCTTTCTAGGGCCATTTGCCTAGAAGGCATTTTTGAGACAAAGCATATTTGGGTGTGTGTGTGTGTGTGTGAACCAGGTGGTGACTTTATTTTATTTTATTTCTTTTTTATTTTTTTATATTTTGGTCCCGTCATGGGGCCTGAACTTTGTGCCTGGATGCTGTCCCTCAGCTCTTCAGCTCAAGGCTAGCACGCTACCACTTGAGCCACAGTGCCACTTCCTGCTCTTTTCTTTTTGCTTATGTGGTGCTGAGGAATTGAACCCAGGGCCTCATGCATGCAAGACAAGCGCTCTACCACTGACCCACCTTCCCTGCCCCTCAGGTGGTGACTTTAGCACACAATAAGCAGCCAAACTCTATCCTAGGCTATACCCCTAGACTCCTTTCCTCCCTGTCAAAAGCAAGTTTGTACAGGGAGACCATAGAGACTAAGAGACCTATAGAGACAAGCTCTTGCCTGGGGTCCAACCTCACCAGTGCATTGTGGGCCACTGCGGGTGTAGTAATTGATGGCATGCTGGGAGGTAATGTTGGCACTTGGAGGCTGGCTACCTGTAGACAGCAGGCACGGAGCATTCCACTGTCTTGTCCCAGATGCACTCATCACCAGACCAACGGATGCTTTAGCACAAATACTGGCTTGATGGGTCATGAGATTTCAGCATGACTCAAGAGCAGAGGAAATGGCCAGGTTACATCAATGCTCTTGTCATGTTCACCATGATAGGTAAGCGTGTGTTGGTGGTCCCCCTGTCCCTTCCAGTGTGTTCACAGATGCAAATAGAGTCTTTGTCTTAGTCTACAATTCCATCTTTTCATGGTGGGATGGCTCTCTTCCTGGAGAGATGAAAAGGAACCTTCCATGAGTTGATTCAGTCTCACCTGCCTTGCCTCTCTCCTCCCTCTCCCCCTCTCATCATCCTTGTCGATGTTGTTGTTTCTGGGACTTGAACTCAGGGTCTGTGCACTGTTTCTGAGCTTTTGTGCTCAAGGCTGGTACTCTACCACAGCTCCACTTCTGGCTTTTTGGTGGTTAATTGGAGCTAAGAGTCTTAATGCACTTTCCTACCCCAGCTGGCTTCAAACTGTGGTCCTCAGATCTCAGCCTCCTGAGTCGCTGGGATGACAGGCGTGAGCCACAGACATCTGGCTGATCTGTAGTTATTTTAAAGCATGGAATTGAAATCTATTCTTCCTGGATTGTTCTAGGTTTTCCTGTCATGCACTGGATCCGAGGTCCCAGAAAAATCCATGTCATAAATTGTAGCTTATCTGAGTTGCAAGCCATTTATTGATTATCTGGCTGCATTTGTAACGATAAGATGAACAATACCGAAACAAACTACTGTGGGGTTTCACGTCGGAAGTTAAAGGGCATGATTTTAAAAGGATAATAAAAAGTGTGCATTCTGATATACGTGGACTTATTCAGGGAATGTAATGATTTTTGGTATTATTTGTATCTAATATAAGTAATTTATTTCAAAATGGGCACAGCAAGTTGGACATTTATAGCTTGTACAATGGGTACGGGGAGAACTTTTGCACTGACTTAATTATTAATGCCTGTCATCCAGATTGACTCAAAGTAGCCACGAAAATCAGGAATGTTTACATAACATTTAACTTAAGAGAGAATAGTGCCAAGGAGAACGTTTGATAATGCTCTTTTATCAGTAATGTGTAGCATTCTCCTCCCCAACCCCTACCATATTTTTTTTCAAGTCTAAATGACGTACTGGCTTATCAGCAGTGATTTTGATAAAGGACATTAAAAAATTTTCCACGTAGTACCAGGCATTTTTCCAAAGTGTCATTTTATTTCCAAAGTGGTTTTTACTTGGCTTTTTTTTTTTTTTTTTTTTTTTTTTTCTGTGCTAGTCCTGAGGCTTGAACTCAGGGCCTTGGTACTGTCTCCTAGCTTTTTTGGCTCCAGGCTGGTGCTCTACCATTTGAGCCAAAGCTCTATTTCTGGATGATTTTGGTGGTTTATTGGAAATGAGTCCCACAGACTTTCCTGCCTGGGCTGGCTTTGAAGCATGACCCTCAGATCTCAGCCTCCTGAGTAGCTAGGATTTCAGGAGTGAGCCACCAGTGTCCAGCAACTCTGGCTTATTTTTAGGATTCCATTTCTCAAGGAATATATTCTACTTCATTTTTTTTCTTGGCTGTAACTCTGACCATTGCGTTTAAGTTTTTTTTTTTTAAGCAATCAATACTTGAAGATTTTTTTTAAAAGAATCTTGATATTGGAAATAAAAATAGTGGTCTTTATTTTCCGCATCCTAAACGTTCATCCTTTGCTGCTGTTCATCACATTATAACAAACTCCTGGTATGTTACTCTTATCTCCTTGTCCATTTAGGCGCTGGGAGATGGCTTGACATGTGTTTGTCTCACCTTACTTCATGTTTTCCTCTTGCATTCTGGCTTGTCAGCTGGCTCTGCTCGCCATTGGTTAGTAACTCCCTCTCCAGTGTGTGGGAAGCAGTGGGAGATGTGTCCCTTAGATCTGGCTCCTTAGCAGCGGTGTGGACTGTGTTGGGAAGTTGGGAAGCTCTTGAGGTCTGTTGGTGCCCAGTGGGCTTCGTGAACATCAGTAGACAGGTGGAGAGAAGGAGAGATGAGTGGCACGGGGGAGCCAGGAGTCTCAGAGATTTTTGTGTTTCTTTTTCCATCAATGCACCAGTGGGCAGCAAGCACAGCGGGCGAGAACACCATGTTAACTGGGTTGCCACCCTGCCAGATGCGCATCGTAAGCGCACAGTGCGTTGGAGACACGTGCTTCATTTCACAAACAGTGGCAGGGCTTTTGGACCCCTCTTTCAATATAGAAATCCTCGCCGGTTGGCATCATGGGTGTTCTAGCAGATGTCCACCCTTACCTGTGATCTGTGCACCCTGGTGAATCCCTCCCTCTGCACGTGGGTTTTGGGGACCCTCCTCCAAACCCCAGCACCATGGAAGGTGCACACCATGGCTGCCCCACACCATGACTGCCCCATCACAAACGGGGTGAAGGGACTTTAAGCCCCACAGCCATTTCAGACCAGGACTGAAACCTGCTGCCTGAGCCTGTTGGATAGCTGTTCCCTGAACTCCTCAGGGCCCTGTGGGGAGCCAGCCCGGAGGGAAACACTATTTCTCATATTCTAGAAATGAAGGGTGAGCATTGTTCTTGTCAGAGAATTTCCTGGTGCAGCTTTTGTGCACTGTCCTGGTTATCTTAATGGCCTCAAACAGCCCCTGTAGTCTGTTCTTCTCCTTAAGAAACAGGCGCCATGTCAGAGAGAGAGAGAGAGAGAGAGAGAGAGAGAGAGAGAGAGAGAGAGAGAGAGAGAGAGAGAGAGAGAGATAGAGCTGCATCTTGCAGCTAGTTGCCCCTCGGGCAATTCTGCAGTGTTTCCAAGATCTCAGTTCTAGAAGGCTAATCTGCCAGGGCCTCCAGGGAGCAGATGTGTGTGGGCCGAGGGCTTGTGACTCTCTCCGAGTCTCTCCTGTATGAAAAGCGTATTAAAATTGGACCCTGTTATTGGTAAGGTTCCTCATGTGAGAGTTTAATAGAGGAAGTTCCAACGTTATGCAATTTCCATGTGAAATACGCACATTTTCCTGCTCACCTGCAGTGCTGGGTGGCATGAATTCCTCTAGCTCCTTGCTAACGGAGGGATGACAAAAGCCTGGGTGAAGCCAGCTTTTTATGAGATAAAGACTTGGGTGTTTCTAAGTTGACAGATGACTTGCCTTCTGCAGGCACTTGAAAACTTTGTGTGTGTGTGTGTGTGTGTGTGTGTGTGCGCGCGCACGCATGCGCATGCGCGTGGGCACGTACCTGTGTACATGTGTGCGTGTGCACATGTGTGCCAGTACTGGGGCTTGAACTAGGGCCTTGCACCTGGCTTTATCAGCTGCAAGCAGGTGCTCTACCACTTAAGCCACATCTACATGTCTGGCTTTTGGCTGGTTAATTGGAGATCAGGGCATCGTCACACACTTTCCTGCCCAGGCTGGCTTCTGAGCCTCAGATGTCAGCCTGCAGAGTAGCAAGGATTAGAGGAGGGAGCCCCAGTGCCTGGCCACTTGAGTGCTTTCTATTTTGTGTTTATAATGACCCGTAGCCCTTTCAGAATCATATCTCACCCTGCAGTCTGCATGACATGATGGAAAGGTCTGGTGTTTCTCTGTGAGTCACCCTTGAGACATTACAGATAGCTGTCAGTTGCCGTTTTCACAATTCATTTATTTGGGGGCTGGAGAGTAGGAGGAAAAGCAGCTGAAATGCTCCATGACAGCTTGGCGTATCCTTTGTTTGTGGCTCTTTCGTTCCTCACAACCACGAAGTGTCCCAACGCCTCTGTGTTCTGTGGCGGTTGGGAAGCTGATCACAGCTAAAAAGTCCCCCGGTACTACCATCTTGTGTGCTTAGTGCTGCCCTGGCCAGCACTGGTGCATGTGGACTTCTGCCCAATAATCTTGTCCAGGATTTAACACAAAAGCAGAGATGCGGAGGGGCCAAGCTCCTTTCTTGACCCATCAGAGGACATCTCTTCTTCCACAGCCCTTCATCACCAGCATTTGTGTCTGTGTGAGGGGTTCACAGATGGCTCAGCGGGGGGCAAGGACGGGAGTTGGGGAGGCAGTTACATCTCCGTCTGGTTGAGACTCCAGGGGGATCTGTGTGCCACGGTGTTAGCTAACTTTCTCACCGCCGGGACAACGTACTTGATGTAACACCCTCAGGGAGAAAGGATTTATTCTGATTGTGATTTAAGAGGTTTTTAGTCCATCATGGTAGGGAGGCCATGGTGAACAGGAAGGAGAGAGAGGGGGAGAGACAGGAGAGGTAAGAGAGGACGAAGGAGAGGAGGAGGAGGAGGAGGAGGAAGAAGGAGAGGAGGAGAAGATGAAGAAAAAGGGGCAGGGAAGGGAGGAGAAGGAGAGCCTGGGACATTTCCTCCTCTTTTTCCCCTTTTTTTTCCTTCTGTTGGTTCTGGGGCTTGAACTCAGGGCCTGCACGCTGTCCCTGAGCGTTCAAGACTGCTTAGCACTTGACTACTTTGAGCCACAGCGCTGTTTCTGGCTTTTTTGGTAGGTAATGGGAGATCAGTCTCACTGGCTGGAGCTGGCTTTGAATCTCCGGGGGAGAGCTCAGCCTCCTGAGTAGCTAGGATTGCGGGCGAGGCGATGCCCCCAACACCAGCCCCTTTTCTTACTGTTTTCATCTGGGTCCGCAGCCTGTGGCACGGTGCCACCCACGTGCAAGGTGGGTCTAGCCCTTGCCACATAACCTAGTGCATCTCCTGTGGAAACGGCCTCTTGGGCCTGCCCAAAGTGTGCCTGCGCCAGTCACCAAGGTGCTTTTCAAGCTGATCAAGTTGACACTCAAGATGAACCACCCCAGCAGCATGCAACAAACACAGGTCTTTTCTGTCCGGAGCAGCAGCGCACTCTGCTTCTCCACTTCCCTGCCCTATGTTTCTAGTAACTGTGATGGTGTGTTTACCTCCTGCCTCTTTCGGGGTCCATGCTGAATTCTCTGGAAGATTCCCATAAGCTCCTCACTGCGTTCCCTGTGGATGTTTCTGGAGGGCATAGGACCTGGACTCTATGTAGGAGCTCCATGGTCCTCTGAATGGGAGGCGGCGCTCAGCAGCCACTAGGGGCCCTATTGGACAGCATGGTTCTAAACAAGGATCATTTCTCTGTTCACCTATTTGGCTTCACTGCCTGGATGCGAATGCCTCCCGAGTTGGGGCCTCCAGCCCCCCTCATCTTCTCCCCGTGGGAGCCCCACGCCTTCTCTCTGCCTTCCCTCGCTTGCCCTGTGGGATCTCCCCAGATCCCCCCTCCCCCAAATGCCATCCTTTAAAGCTGACTTCTCAGCTTTCCATCATGCTTCCTTTCTTTCTCAGGCTTCTGATGTTCCCTCAGATGTTGTAAAGCACTTAGGAAAAAAACATTCAGGCTCCGTAAGCAAGAAGCCATGCATGGTAGGAGCGCGAGGTGCGGGGAGAGTGCGGACAAGTTCACTGGCGCTGTGAGAAAGCCCAGCGTTTCAGATGGGGATGCCCATGAGCAGGGGTGCGGAGTTTCACCAAGTCTAGCTCGTTACTGCTTTGGGTCATGAGCAGAGCAACGCAGCTGGTGGCACGTGGACACGTGAAGGTGGTTCATGCTCCCAGCTCCCCTCCTGGCTACTCTGAGTCCCCGAAGCTTTGCTTCTACCACCTCTCTCCCAGTTCTTCCTCCAGTGTTCCTCCAGCTCTTACTATAGCCTTGCAGTTGCTAGGTATCTGCACTGTCCCCCTGTTTTCCAGCCTAGGGAATAATGTTTCATTTTTGATCAGTTTTGTGCTAGTTCCTCATTAGTTCTCTCTCTCGAGGGAAAATTAAATTAAAAGCTGATGTGGGGCTCAGTCTAAGAGAAATCTTAACTGCTGATTCCACCATCAACCCCCCTGCCCCTGGGGGCCCTTGTGGGAAGCACCAAATGGAATTTCCTGAAGGGGCAAGGCTGGGCCGCTCATGGTCCATGATCTCAGAGAGCAGAATGACCTCATCATCAGCGCTGAGGATGATGGGAAAGCACAGGCTTCACATTGCTTTGCTTCAGAGTCTAAAAGTCTGTTATTTCATCAAGCTACCTTTCAGCTTAAACTACACAAGGGTAATGGTGCCATTTATGTTTGCTTTGAGTGTGGTTTGTGGACTTTGAAGCTTGGAGGTTTATAATGTGTCTGTACAGGCTCACACAGAAGAGAACAGATGATTACTATTGACTTAAGGGTGGTATTCAGATAGTGTTTATGGGTTCTCCCTCTTCCCCCCAGAAAACATGCTCCCCTCAGTTGTAGGGAAGAAATGGTGGTATGAGGGATGAACATACGATCTGGACTCAGAAGCCTTGGGTTTTACTCTTGGTGCTGCGGGTAGAGAAGTTACTTTAATAACCTTTTTGAGTTCCCTCCCACTGATATGAAATGAGCATTCTTAACCTGCACAGTAAGTGTGGGTCTTCTTTCTGCCATTCGTGGATGTTTGAAGGGAAATAAGAAATCTTAAGAGAGCAGTAGATGAGGCCACAGGATATGGAACAGCTTGATCTTGGAATACTTCATTAGCACACGTGTATGTGTTCCATTCAATTGTTTTTCCTGATACAAGAACTAGGAACTCTTTGGGGTAAAATGCTCTCTCACTAAAATAAATGTTGGTTAGTTTTTCATTGCTATAATAACATATCAGAGATAAACAATATAGGAGGGAAGACTCCCAGGTGCGGTGGTTCATGCCTGTAATCCCGGCTATTTGGGTGGTGGAGGTTGGGAAGATTGCAGGTTGAGGCCCACCTGGGCAAAAAGTTTCTGAGACCTCACCTCAAATTGGTTAAAAGGCTGGTGTGATGGCATGCACCCAGCCAAATGGCAAGTGTAAATAGGAAGGCAGAGGTTGAGGCCCATCTGGGCACCAACACAAGATCCTACTTGGAAAAAAAGTATAACTGAAGCAAAAGGAATTGGGGGCATAGCTCAAATGATAGAGCATCCACCATCATGCACAAGGCTCTGATTCAAACTCCAGGACTGTCAAAAGGAGGGAAATGTGTGTGTGTGTGTGTGTGTGTGTGTGTGTGTGTGTGTGTGTGTATGTATATGTATGTATGTGTTGTGTCTGTGTCTGTGTGTCTGTGTGATTTATTTTGATTGATAGTTTCAGAGATTTTAGCCCACAGTTGGCTGGCTCCACTGGGCTTATGGCAAGGCAGAAACATCATGGTGGAAGGGAAGGTGGAGGAGAGCTGCTCACCTCATGGTTGTGTGTGTGTGTGTGTCTGTGTGATTTATTTTGATTGATAGTTTCAGAGGTTTTAGCCCACAGTTGGCTGGCTCCATTGGGCTTATGGCAAGGCAGACACATCATGGTGGAAGGGAAGGTGGAGGAGAGCTACTCACCTCATGGTGGACAGGAAGCTGACAAAGACAAGGAGGAGAAGCCAAGAGAAAAAAGTACCCTTCCAGGGCACTTCCCAGGGATCTGCCTCATAGTTTCTATTGTGTCCCCATGATGCCACCAGATTATAAACCCACCAGATGATTATTGATTAGGCAAAAGCCCTTGTTGACTCTTAAGGATTAGATCCATCAGCCGAGCTTTCAACCCATGAGCTGTTTGGAGGACATTTCATATCCAAACCATCATACATACCATTTCTTGATTTTACTTGGATCTGTAGGCAGGGAAACTGAGGGCAAGCTTGGTAGGTCTGGGTTTTGTGGATCAAGCTGGGATGCTTGGTAGTTGAACCACCAATGATGCTTCCTTTTGGGGGCCCCTTTCCCTGGCTTTGCGGTATGGGGGGGAGTCATCTGTCTGTGGGTTTGTGTTCTAATCTCTCTCTCCTTAGAAGGATAGTTGTTAGACTGGGCTGGGGACTATGTATGTTAATAACTTCATTTTAACTTATTTCTCTAATACCCTAGCTTTAAATACAGTCACATTCCGAGTTGCTGGGCATTGGGGGTCCGACACAGGAATTCCACAGTGGCTCTTCTGTAGGCCATGTTGAACCTCTCTGGCTCTGCCCAGCGTGCCTAGGGCACTATGCTGCAGTTTTCACCTTGTGATGGCCGGAGAGGCGGGAAGGGCACAGGCCGTGCGGCGGGTGGAGTGTGGAGACGTGGGCCTTGTATCCTCTATCGGAGCTGGAGCCATGCTGGCCAACAGTAGTACAAGTCGCATTCTCTAGTTAGAGGGCGCTGATAGCAGCAGACAAGTTGGTTGTCTCCTCGGAGGGGCACACGGTGCCTGTGTGGCATGTGAGCCTTCAGCTCTGAGTCTGGGGGCTGGCGTGGAAGAGTGGCGCAGGCTCTGCTTTCAGCAAATATTTTCAAGGTCCCTGACTTTGAGGAAACTATCCTCGTCTCAAGGGTGCGCACGAGGAACCTTCCAGGTGAAAGCTGGCTTCCTTCCAGAAGGGGGTGCTTTAGGCCAAAAGATGGGGGTCCCCACCAATCAGACTTTATTTGTTTTGTTTCTAGGTTCAATTGCAGGTGGAAAACATGGACAGCTCTCCTCCTCTTCCTCCTCTCCCTCCCCCTCTTCCTTCTCCCCCTCCCCCTCTTCCTCCCCCTTCTCCTCTTTTTCCTCCTCTTATTTCTCCTCCTCCTCCTCTTCCTCCTCCACAACCTCCTCTCCACCTCCTCCACTTCTTCCTTTCTCCCCCTTCCTCTTCTTCATCCCCTTCTTTCTCCTCCTTTTCTTTCCCTCTTTTTCTCTTCTTTCCCTCTCTTCCTCCTCCTCTTCTTTCCCTCCTCCCATTCGTCTTCCTCCTCTCTCACTCCCTCTTTCTCCTCCGCTTCTTTTTACTTTTTCTCCTTCTTGTCTTCTTCTTCCTCCTCCCTTCCTCCTCATCTTTTTTCTTCCTCTCCTCCACTTTTCCTTTTCTTCCTCTTTTTTTCTCTTCTACTCCTTGTACCTCTCCCTTCTCCCTAACCTGGGTGCATCTCAGTGATGAATCATCTGATTTTATAGTCTAGCAAAGTCAAGATAAAAAATGTAAATGTTTTTATTGAAATGGAGATACAGCATGTGAGAAGTATAATGAGTAATGATTCATTCTTCAAGTACCATTTGTGGAGGTAGATTTATTCCTAATACCAGATGCACCCAGCACATGTAAAAAAAAAATTCAGCCCACAGAGATGTCAATACGCAGAAAATGGTGTTTGTGTCTCTTGTTAGAAACCAGGCACAGAGAGCCCAAAGCTGCTGGAGCTCTCTGTCCATGCAATTCTGTTAGAGATGGCCTTCCGTGTCTGGCTGGCCTACCTGGGTTTGTCTCCCTGCGTTATAGTGGGCTTGGGTATGTTTTGAAAACGAGCCTTCATGCACATTTGAGAAAATCTTCACCTAGTTTGGTGTGACTTCCATCTTACTCTTTCTCATGATTTGGGACATCCTTGCTGGAAGCTGGGTGGGCTCTGGAATAAATACTTTCCCACAACTTTCAAGACAAAAGCCAGCCCAGGGTATCCGTGTCATAGCACATGACTTTTCCAAGGTTCCGAGTCTGTGTCTTGCCATGTTTCTAAGGCTTGAGTTCCATTATTTGACAAAAGCTAAGTCAGGGACTTAAGTTGGGAGCTGGTGGCTCATGCCTATAATTTTTACCTACTCAGGAGGCTGAGGTCTGAGGATTACAGCTTGAAAGCAGCCTGGGCAGACAGATCCAAAAGATTCTTAACCTCCAAGTAAGTGGGAAAGAAAAGCTGGAACTGGATGCATGACTGGAGTGGTAGACAGCCAGTTGTGATAAAACAGACCGAGAACATGAGCCCCTGACTTCAAGTCCCAGTACTAGCAAATACAAAGCAAAACAAATGAAACCAAACCAAAACCACACACACACACACACACCCCAACCCTACAAAGCAAAACAAATGAAACCAAACCAAAACCACACACACACACACACACACACACACACACACACACACACACACACACACACACACACACACACACACACACACCAACCCTACAAAGCAAAACAAATGAAACCAAACCAAAACCACACACACACACACCCCAACCCTACAAAGCAAAACAAATGAAACCAAACCAAAACCACACACACACACACACACACACACACACACACACACACACACACACACACACACACACACACACACACACACACACACACACACACACACACACACACACACACACACACACACACACACACACACACACACACACACACACACACACACACACCCCAACCCTAGGAACTCAGAAATTTGCCTGTGCGAATTTTGTGCTGGTATAAAAATATTTGAGACGTTATCTCAAATTATAACAGATCATAACAGAATACTCTATGACAGGATCATTTATTAACAAGGAGTTTTCTTGGCTTTTGGGTGTGGAGGCTGGAGAGTCCAAGGTCCGGGACCTGATGTGGTAGAAGGCCTTCTTCCCATACCATGTGCATGATGAATGGCATAGCATGGGGAGAGAGAGAAGGGGAGGGAGTGAAGGAAGAGGAGGAGGAAGAAGAAGAGAAGGAGGAAGAGGAAGAGGAGGAGGAAAAGGAGGAGGTGGAGAGAAATATTGCAGAGAGCCAGGTTTGTTTTTATACCAGAGCTGCCTTTGTGGTGATGACATGAATGGGTTTGAGGGCAGAGCCCTGTGCTCTGACGGTGAGTTGAAGGACCCCGGGTCCCCATTGCTGCCTTGAAGGTCTCATGCATGAGCTGTGCCAACACACAGAGCCCGTGGCAAAGGAGAAGGCGAGTTTTCTACCCATAAGGCTGCTTCCTTGCCACCCTGTTTCTGCGGTGGATGCCTTCTCTCTGGGCATACACGGGTTCACGTAAGAGTGTCCCCACATCCACACGAGGCTGTTGTGCCAAGGACACACCTGTGGCTTGTGTGTGTCTTGCTTTTGAGGCTGCAGGACGCTGTTCTGGAGACAGCATTTTCTTGATTTTCTTTTATTTTTTGTATTGCTTGTAAAAACCCAAACTCTTTCTCGCCTGAGTTCCTTCTGTAGTTAGAAAGGCCTTTCCCCGAGCCACAAACCAAACTCATCTGCAAAGCGGGGCCCTTCAGCCTTGGATTGAAAATAGCCTGACCCATGGAGGACGGTTCCGGCCCTCTGCCCTCTCGCCTCCTCTCAGGAGATCCCTACCGCTGCCATCAGTCTTACCTGCCTCCCGCTGGGTCCACCCCCTCCAAGACAGTCGCCATAGTGGATCTCACAGTGGCTTTCCTGAGATGCAGGTGGACAACACTCTTACCTAGGTGGGCATGTGCAAACCAGCAGATGTGTCTCTTCTCCTGCCGGTCAGCTATTTAGATGCATTTCCAAATAAGACACCAGTATACAAAAAATGACCATTCTTTCCCAGATACTCTTTGCCTTGGCCTGAAAACAATGCTTCATCCTGCCTAGTGTTTTTTCATAAGAGATAGTGAGTCAGAACTTGGGCATAGTGGTGCGTATCTGTAATCTCAGCACTGGGGAGGCTGAGGTAGAAAGCTCATGAACTCTAGGCCAGCCTGGGTTACTTACTGTGTCAAAATAAATAAACAAATGAGCAAACAAACTATAGTCATGCAGTCAGTAAGAAATAACCAAATGAGGGCTGGGAAGGTGGCTCAGTGGTAGAGCACTTGCCTTGCATGCTCGAGGCCCTGGGTTCGATTCCTCAGCACCAAATAAGCAAAAAAAGAAAAAAGCTGGAAGTGGCGCTCTGGCTTAAGTGGTAGGGCACTAGCCTTGAGCTGAAGAGCTGAGGGACAGTGCCCAGGCCCAGAGTTCAGGCCCCACAACCGGACCCCCCCCAAAAAAAAAGAAATAACCAAATGATTTTTTAATGAATTAGACTAATATATATCTTGTCAGCTTTGTATCTGACCTCTCATTTCATCAACAGCATTCACACCTGTTGGAATAGTGAGTCCACACAACTTGGAGCAACTGTGGTTGCTGCTCATTAAGAGATCATGAAAAGGGGAACTGGACCCTGGTGGCTCTTGTGTACAATCCTGGCGATTCAGGAAGCTGAGATTAAGGATCATGGTTGGAAGCCAGCCTAGGCAGGAAAGTCCATGAGACTCTTATCTCCAATTAACCAGCCAAGAGTCAAAAGTAGAGCTGTGATCCAAGTGGTAGAGCACTAGCCTTGAGCAAAAGAAGCTCAGGAATAGCACCCAGGCCCTGAGTTCAAGGCCTAGTAACAGCACAGAAACAAAAACAAAAAGAAAAAAGGTGAATAGTCTACAATAATTTAGAAAAATAATTCCCATTCTTTTTATTTAGCCCATTCCAGCATCTCCAGCAGATGCTGAAATGCCCAGTGGGTAGGGCTGGATAACACGGCCGCCAGTCACCTCTGCTCTCTGGGGAGATGATGAGATGGTGCAGGACCCAGTACCAGAATGGTACTCATGCGGTACCCAGAGTGGTGGCTTCTCTCTGAGTCCCAGGATCTGCGCCCATGTCACCTTATGTGGTAGTGGGTGAGCAGACCCAGGTAATCATGGGGGTCGTTGTCTTTGGGAGACAGGAGGGCAAGGGGTCTGAGGAGGTGAGATGGTGGTGATGGTGATGGTGTGTGTGTATGTATGAGACAGAGAGAGGAAACATGATGAGAGGCCGTGAACCCAGCTCATTCCCCCTCAGGCATTGGAAGGAAGCACCCCACAGGCCCGTGTTAGACTTCAGGTCTGTGGAGCTATAGCACAAGAGCTGTACACGGTGTGGCGCTTGGTTACGGCCGTTGTAGGCAGCACAGTCGGCCGTGGGAGCACTGTCGTTTGCCATCTGCTGGAGTGGGTGGAGGTTTTGGGCACCCTGGGCCATACATGGTTGGGTCAGGGCAGGGTGCCTGGTGCAGTGTGCAGTCCGTGATTTGATCGTTAATGGCAAGGACATTTCTGGTGACAGAGAGCTTGATATGGGCAGCGTCAAGAGAAAGACTCACGTTGGCAAAGGAAGGTCCCTGGGGAGCCACTGTCCCGGTGATGGCGGGGAAAGACATGGCATCACATCAAGCCCTAGCTACCTTGCCATAATCCGAGTGGGTGATGTGAAGGCCATGTGCATTTGTGTCTGGACATCCTCATGTTAACACTGACATTGGCTAAGTTTTAGTTGATGGAGCGTTACCGTGTTGGAGGAAGATACTGACTTAGATAGCATAGAAAATGGATTGAATGGATGGCTGGGACTGAAGGGGCCCTGGTTACCTGCAGGAGGCTCTAGGAACCTCTAGAAACCTCTGTGGTGGGAATGCTACCATCTTGCAGGTTGTTTCTGGATTCCAGTTTTGTGACGTTGGCATGCCACAAGGAAGGGTCCCCAAATCTCTTAAGTAATTTGGACTAAAAAACCCAGGAATTCCAGTCCTGGCTCTTCTAAGACGCTGTTTTTTTCAAAGATACAAACACACATATACATATATACACAAACATATATACGTATATATGTATGTATATATATATACACATGTGTATACACACATATATGTATATATTTAATTTTTTTTGTTGGCATGGGGCTTGAACTCAGGGCCTGGTAGTATCTCTAGAAACAATGAGCCATAAGGCTCTGTGGTGGAGTGGGCTCTGGTCTTCCCATTTCTGGGCTGAAGCAGGTTTCTGTGAGCTGGTAGCAGTGCTGTTAAGGTCGAGCAAGGGAATATAAAAGTGCTCTGAGTATCCTGAGACTGAATGTAAATGGCCCTTTGATGCCTGACCAGCCCCAAGACAAAAAGACGTTTGTTTCCTTGCAGAGAACTGTCTGCTTAGGCTCTGCCTTTTCTCGCAGGTGTTCTTTGCAGACGATCTGACACCAGACGAACCGTTATCCATTTGAGACCACAGCAGTTTAAAAAAAAATAGATTCTTCACGCACTCAAAACACTATCTAGATGTAAGCATCCTTGCCTTCAGAACTTCATTCTGAGCTCACCACCCTCAGAGCATTCATTTCTCCGCTGGCTCCTGCAGCGTCATAGTCTTGTCCTCTGTCCTCCGCGTGCAGGGCCGGGCTGTCCTCTGACCCGAGTAACTGTTCCCGGTGCAGATCCACGCTGAATCTCATTTTGGATGCATCCTGGTAGCAGCTGGCTATTTCTGTGCCCGGCCCTCCTAACTGCTAGCCACGTGTGGCGATGAAGCCCTTGAAATGTGGCTGGTGCTGCCAAGAAACTTAATTTTCAACCTTATTTAATTTTAGTAATGTACCAGGGCTGGTGGCTGTCACACTGGACAGTGCTCCTCTATGAAAAGGTCTGGGTAAAGGACGTAGTGGGAGCTGAGGGGCTGGGCGGAGGTGCCCAGATGCACCTGTGTGATCGGACTGTCCGTGCCTTAGGCATGTGTGCCGCAGTCCCTGACAGAGGAGCTCCTGAGATGTCTGAAGTAAGTTCAGAGCAGAGGAGGCCTTCCCAACAGGATGCTGCCTGAGACGTAGGGCTCAAGGATAGCCCAGAGGGGCAATGGCCAGGGCAGCATGTCCTCATCCCCCTCACACTGCCACACATCGGGCCTCCGTGTGGCATACTGGGAGGTACCAGGTCATTAGGAGATGGGGACCCAAGCCTGGGGCAGTGGCCCCAGAAGAGGGGACAGTGGGCATCCGTGACAGCCCATCTGGCTGCTGGGAAGGTTGGCCAGGGCAGGTGGCCCCTTTGGGTCCTCTGCCTCCTCCTCTGTGCCTCTGCAGAGCCACACTGGTCGAGAGAGAGAGAGAGGGGGGTGGTTCCCGAAAAAGAGGAATGGAGGAAAGAAACAGAACACTCAGGCTCCATGTGTGCCAGGGATGGCTCCCGGACATGGGAGTCAAAATTGCTACCTCACTTACTGGGGGTATTTTAGTTATATTAAATCCCTCTTTCTATACAGGAGCTGGGAAAATGATTTTTTTTAAAAGACAGGCAGGGTCTCATTATATGACTCAGAATGGCCTCACACTCTCCATCCTCCTGCTTTGGCCTCCTGAATGCTGGAATTAGAGAGATGTGCTGCTAAACCTAGCTGCTTATATAGTTTTAAATGTGGGCTGTATTTATTAATAATCTTCTGTTATGGTTTGAAAATAAAATGGCCCCAAAGGCTCCTGTGTGGAAGGTTTGGTTCCCAGGCTGGTAGCACTCTGAGAACTTTAACTTCAGTAATGGATTAATCCCTTGATGAGTTCATAGCCCAATAGGTGATCAGGAAGTGGGCGTGGCTAGAGGACAGGCAACTAGAAAGTAGGTGTGGCTGGAGGACAGGAGGATAGTAAGTGGTTGTGGCTGGAGGACATAGGTTAGTAGTGACTAACACACCTATGAAGTGATGAAATCTTGGTAATCGAGGGCCACAAGAACCTTTTTCTTTTTCTTTTTTTTTTTTTTTTTTGGTTGGTCATGGGGCTTGAACTCGGAGCCTAGGTGCTGTCCCTGAGCTTTTCTGTCAAAGACTACTACTCTACCACTTTGAGCCACAGCTCCACTCCCAATTTTCTGGTGGTTCATTGGAGATAAGAGTCTCAAAGACTTTCTTGCTCTGGCTGGATTTGAACCACGATCCTCAGATGTCAGCCTCCTAGGTGGCTAGGTTGACAGGTATGAGCTACTGGTGCCTACGAACCCTTTTTTGTAGGAGTGTGAAGATGCTATTTATTGACAGCACTATTTGAATGTGAAGGTGCTCAATAAATATTGATTGACAAAAGTGACTTAATTTCTACCAAACTCCTCTGATTTTATAAAATTGGGTGTTGTGTTCCGAAGTAACCTGAGAGTCAAGAAGTCCATGGAGGCATTGTCAAAGGTGACAAAGGAGTCTTTAGTAGCCAGCTGGCGACTGTCCCGTCCCGGACTCCAAAGTCTCAGAAACACGGAGCAACCAGCAAATACACTTAACACAGTTAGGAAACAGGCCAGAGAGTAAAGAAAGAACAAAAACAATACCAACAAACCAATTCAGCTCCAGTGGAGAGCTGTATTGGGAAACTATGGTGACCAGAGAAGAGCCAGGAGACAGGACATGACCAACACAGAGACATGTGGCATCCCAAAATGGCACCTATGCTGTTCCCGGCCTAAATAGGGTCAGAGTAGGAAATTCCCAGTCTCAGGCACTGGACTGACAGGTTCATTAACCTATCAGAGACATGCCTGTACCTGCCTCAAGGAATTCAGGCAGGCCTATCACCTGGGGGTGGGACTTCCCTTCCTCTAGGAATTCAGGCACGCCCATCACCTGGAAGGTAGGACTTCCCCTTCCTCCTCCATGAAGACAAGATGCCAGACCCTACCATATACAATGTGGCCAAGATGGTGCCGGCCAGACCGGGTCTCTCTACTTCAGTTCCCAATCATGGGGAGCAAACAGCCTAGGTTCTATGTGTACTAGTCTGAGGGTCCTTGCTCTAGGGAAACACCAGCCAACTCCCCAAGTTCAGTACTATCCCGACTCTATTGATGGGACTCTACGATGCCAGGGGCTTAGCAGGATGGAGTGGCTTCTTCAGGCTCTAGTTGCAGGTTAAAATGTTGGAGAAAAATACCGTCTATGTCACAAGCCTTTTCTTCCTCCGGTATTTCTTCCTCAGACTTTTAGAGACAGTAAATGTAGAAGACAGCAGTCTCAAGATGTCCTGCTTTCATCATTACTGGGTTGCAGAGAGAAGCCTTGGTCTGATCTGTGAGGTTTGGAATTGCATGATTCAGACTCAGGCCTTGCACGCGTCAAGAAGCTGGGTCTCTGAGTATTGATTGCGTGGCTACAGGGGTGTTCACGGCCACTCCGATGGTGGCAGTCAGGAAATTGTGGAACGACCACCTTCCCGTGCTTTTGTGCAGAGGGTACCATGCGATCAGTCTGAAAGTGCTCTGTAGTGAAGAAGTGTGCTACACAGGAGCTGGAGGTATGGTTCAAATGGTAGCACACCAGCCTTGAGAGAGATGAGCCAGCTGTGAGTGCACAGCCCTGAGTTCAAGTTCCAGTACTGGCACAGAAACAGAATAATCTAGTAGACATTTTGATTCTCATGCCCAAGTTATTTAGGAGACTGAGATCTGAGGAACATGGTTTGGAGCTAGCCTGGGGAGAAAGAGTCCATGAGACTCTTTTCACTATTTAATCACCAAAAAACTGGACGTGTAAGCCCTAGTACACACTCTTGTCTCTCACACATACACCTATCCACACACAAATATGAATTGTTACATAAAACAAAAGCATTGGGGCTGGGAAGGTGGCTCAGTGGTAGAGTGCTTGCCTTGCATGCATGAGGCCCTGGGTTTGATTCCTCAGCACCACATAAGCAGAAAAAGCCAAAGTGGCGCTGTGGCTTAAGTGGTAGAGCGCTAGCCTTGAGCTGAAGAGGGATAGTGCCCGGGCCCAGAGTTCATGTTCCACGACTGACAAACACACACACACACCCAAAACAAAAAACCCCGGGCTCAGAGTTCAGGCTCCACGACTGACACACACACACACACACACACACCCAAAACAAAAAACCCCGGGCCCAGAGTTCAGGCTCCATGACCGACACACACACACACACACACACACACACACACACACACACACACACACACACGACTGACACACACACATGACCGACACACACACACACACACACATACACATGGCCCAGAGTTCAGGCTCCACAACCGACACACACCCCCCAAAACAAAAAACCCCAAAAGCATTGTTGATCATGACTTTGGGGTGATTGCAGTGGCTGTGAATCTCATCCTCATGCAGGGGAAGTGCCACACACACACACACACACACACACACACACACACACACACACACACACGCACGCATTGTTGATCATGACTTTGGGGTGATTGCAGTGGCTGTGAATCTCATCCTCATGCAGGGGAAGTGCCACACACACACACACACACACACACACACACACACACACACGCATTGTTGATCATGACTTTGGGGTGATCGCAGTGGCTGTGAATCTCTTCCTCACGCAGGGGAAGTGCCACACATGCATACACACACACACACACACACACGCGCATTGTTGATCATGACTTTGGGGTGATTGCAGTGGCTGTGAATCTCTTCCTCACGCAGGGGAAGTGCCCAGGCCGAGAGGAAAGCTGCGGTGCCCTCAGCAGCTTAGGGTGCACTGGGCATCAAGGAGCTGTTTTCACGTGTTCCTCTGTGCTGACCGCTTGGCATCTGTGAGATACCCTGGGGATCGCCGCCACCAGCCATCTCCACAGGTGCTTCTTCCCAGGGACCAGTGACAGGCAAGGAGGAATCCAGGGACACAGTAGGCTGCTCCTGGCCTGGCCCCGTAGGGAGCCTGCAGGGAGAGACAGGTGTCAGCTGGATGTGCATTTGGCTTTGACCTTGAAGTTAGGGTGTTCTCAGGCGGGAGGGGAAAGTAGGAACTCTGAGAGAGAGAGAGCTCAAGTCCTTGGGATTGTTCTTGAATGGTTTCCTTTCTCTGCAGAAGTCTGAGACATCAAATAAATTCTCGTGAAGCATTGGACTCAGAAATGATCCATTTATAAAATGGCGGAGGTCACGGTTGTGGCATCCTGGATCTTACGTTGTGTTTTCTGAGGCTCCCATAGACTTGATTCTGAGAAGGACAAATGGCAATCAGACGTGACAGTTTCTTCCTTCTTGCCTGCTGGGTGCCGGCATCAGGTGGCATCCAGCATCCAGTCCTTTCCCTGATGGCACCAGAGCCTGTGAGCATGCAAGAACTGCTCTGGGGAAATTGTCCCAGGCTTGTTATGCATTGGGATTTGAACCCATAGCCTCAGACTTGCCAGGCAGGTACTGTACCACTTGAGCCTTGTTATCATTTTCAGATAAGATCACACTTTTTGCCTGACCAGGCCACGGACTGTGATCCTCCTATCCATACCTTCTCCAGAGGTGGGATTTATAGGTATGAACCACCACAGCTAACCTGCTTTTTGCGTCATGAGCCTGGGGTTCTTGATAACTTTCTTTTTTGGCCGGGCTGGCCCCAAATGGTAACCATGGTGATCTTTGCCTCCTGAGAAGCTGGGATTACAGGCACGAGCCACAGGGCTCAGCTTTCTAACCTGGTTTTGTGGTAGGAGTCTCATGGTGGGAAGGAATTGCAATGGTCAGTCTGTCCCACCGGTCCCCCACTGGATTACAGTCCCAAGTGAAGGCTGCCAGTTTCCCTTGTGGCTGCAGTCTATTTTAGTGTGGCCTGTTTGCTCAAAACCTTACTAAAATTGGGATTGACTAACGGCATCCTCCGAACTGGCTTGAATTTAGTGGGGCTATGTTATTTACTTTCTCTACTCCTGGACAGATTCAAGCGTGATTCAAGTATTCCAGGGCAGCGGGAGCTCGAAGCTCCGTCCCTTAGATGGATAAATAAATAGAAGGGGGAATTCTTTGGAACTGCCAAACTGACCTTTTCCACCAACACTAAGCTCTCGGAGGAAATGGCTCAGAAATGTAAGGCCTCTAGTGGAAAGGGGGAGGGGAAGGAGCTACTCAGCTTGAAGCCACCGGGACACTCTGTCCTGTTGGGTTCCTTTGCGTTAATTTTTAATAAGGAAGTGAACCCCAGATGGCAGAACTGATTTACTTTTATTGAGTGACTGTTGAAGTCTGTTCCATTGCTTAAATCAGGTTAAAAACAAAAGAAGGCTGTTCTGTAAGTGTGTCCTCTGGGTCTCTGGTGTATTTACAAGAGATTGCTTTCCTGGGCAATCATTGTGATGCCATCTTCCAGGATAAAAAGATTGAAAAGGAGGAGAAGATGAAAGGAAGGTATCATTAAAGCCATTTCTGATTTATTCATTGATTGATGATTGACTGAATGCAGGAAGATCATGAAAGTAGGTACCAAACTCCATTTTGGTCCTTCTGGGAATTCAGTTCCTTCCTTCCATCCATCTGTCCTTCTGTCATTCCCTCCCTTCATCTCTCCCTCCTTCCTTCCTTTTTTTTTGTCAGTCATGGTCTTGAACTCTGGGCCTAGGTACTGTCCCTGAGCTCTTCAGCTCAAGGCTAGTGCTCTACCACTTTGAGTCATAGCACCATTTTGATTTTTGGGTGGTTAATTGGAGATCAAGAGCTTCATGGACTTTTCTGCCCAGGTTGGCTTTGAATCTAGATCCTCAGATCTCAACCTTCTGAGTAGCTAGGATTACAGACAGGCTGTAGCTAGTTGTATAGGAATGAGCACTGGCTCTGGCTCTTTTTTTTTTTTTTTTGCTGGTCCTGGGACTTGAGCTCATGGCCTGAGTGCTATCCCTGAGCCTCTTTGTGCTCAAGGCTAGCACTTTACTGCTTGAGCCATGGCCCTACTTCTGGATTTTTCTGAGTAGTTTATTGGAGATAAGAGTCTCACAGACTTTTCTGCCTGGGCTGGCTTTGAACCGTTATCTTCAGATCTCAGCCTTCTGGGTAGCTAGGATTACAAGCATGAGCCACTACTGCTGGCTGAACTTAGATTTTTTTTTTTTTTTGGTTCCGGTCATGGGGCCTGAACTCTGGGCCTGGGTGCTGTCCCTCAGCTCTTGAGCTCAAGGCTAGCGCTCTACCACTTGAGCCACAGCACCACTTCCGGCTTTTTTCTTTTTGCTTACGTGGTGCTGAGGAATCGAACCCAGGGCCTCAGGCATGCAAGGCATGCGCTCTACCACTGAGCCACCTTCCCTAAACCAAGGAAGATACTATTCTATGTCTGTCCACTGCTAGCGAGATTGGCCATTGCCAACCACAGATTAGGATGGAGCTACAGAGGAAGAAACCAAGTCTCCTATTCTTTGAGCTCTTGGCAAGCCAGTGTGCCTGCTTGTTGGCCTGGGCGTTTCTTGGTGTATCTGTAATTGGAGAAATATATTAGGTCGTGATTTAAATTTCAAATGGAATTGTCTTTACCATTTTCTTCATGAAAATGTGTGCATTAACATGTTTATGCTTGAAGGTAAAACTCAAGATCACCTCAGAAGATGTCTTTTGCTCCCTGTCCATCTGTCCCCCTGGGGAATGGTAAATACTCAATTATTCATGGGTGAAAATGGCATTGAAAATCTTGAAAATGGAGAAAATTTGCCAAGTCACTCGGCTAATAAAAATTCCTGAGCACAGGAAAGGAGCCAGTGATTTAGTCTGTATTGATTGGTTGGTTGGTTGATAGATTTTATTTTTTCCTCTCTTACTTTTTTTTTTGAGGTTGCAATTGAAAAGTAGAAATTACATGCATTCCAAGTGTGCAGTGCGATGCTTTGATATCTCTGTGAAGTGACTACCATAGTCATGCTAATTAGCACAGGTATCACCTCATGTAGTTACCATTTTTTTTGTGTGTGTGTGTGTGTGCACACGTGTGCGCATGTGCATGTAGAGTTCTGCAAGTGTTCTTTAGCACAGCCCAGGCGCACAGTCCAGTATCAGTAACACGCTGTGCATTAGTCGCCATTGCCTAGATACAGAAACAACCCAAACGTCCCAGGATGGATGAATGGATGAAGAGAAGGTGGCACACATCTTCTCCAGCGGAATGCTGTTCAGCCTTAAAATAGAAGGAGATCTTGTCATTTCTGACAATCTGCATGAACCTGGAGGGCATGGTGCTGTGTGAAATAAGCCAGGCACAGAGAGAAGTACTGAGTGATCTTGCTTACGTGTGGAACCTATGAGAGTCTTCACCTCCAGAATCAGAAGTCTGCCAGCAGCCAGCCACTCGGGAGGAGGAGGAGGGCAGAGATGCTGGCCGGAGGGCGTGAAGTCAGTTCTGCGGGAAGGCTCTGCTCGGAGCTCGCATGACTCCGCCTTGACTGAGGGAAGACCCTGTGACGTAGAATAGACATGCAGGACACTTGCCTGGAGCCTGAGACAGCGTTCCCGTGGCCCATCTCAGCCGTGTTGGCCCCAGCTATTCACGGTGAGTCCCAGGATGCACTGCGGGAAGAGCTTTGAGACCCACCCTGCTCTGCGTCTGCAGGGAGCTTTATCTCATGAGTCCCCATGGATTGATCTAATAATCATCTCTCTGCAACCAGAAAGTGATCCATCATAACCCAGACCGTATAGCGCCAGTATATTATTAGGTCCACAGAGGTCAGCATTCCCTTTGGGTCTGCGTGGACCGCAGGGGCAGGCTGGGCTACGGGTGTCTCTCATAGGTCTTGGCCATTGATTTTCAGGGTCAAGAACAGACAGGGCATACATAGATGAGGACACACACACACACACACACACACACACACACACACACACACACACACACACACACACACACACACACACACACACACACACACACACACACACACACACACACACACACACACACACACACACACACACACACACACACACACACACACACACACACACACACACACACACACACACACACAAATGAAACTTATTCTCCCCCCCACCCCCATTTTATAAACATGGAAATGAGGCCAGAGAGGAATTTGGTGATTTTGTCAAGGCGAAGTAGCCGTTGTGAGCAGCCGTGAAGCCGGCTGTGTGGTCCCGGGGCCAGGGCTCAGGGGCTCTGGTCTTCCGGAGGCTTTGAGCCACCTCAGATCTCCCTTGGTGCCCCAGTCGCTGTAGCTGGGCACCAGCCCTCTCCCACTTTTCCTGACCTTGCTCTTTGCTTAGGTTGGAAATGGGTCAATTTCCTTTCCTGCAGGCTCTCCTCTGGGAGCAGGTTGGAGGAAGGCAGGAAGATGGCATGAAACTAGAGCAGAGAACTGTGGAAAGGGAAGGAATTAGATGAGATTGAGGGAGTGTGTGTGTCTCTTGCCCTTCACACATCGCTGTGAAGTCTCCAGGCACAGGTTTGGCTGCTGAAGGGTCTGGGATTTCCACGGCATTTCCGTGGGTCGTGGCTGGTAGAACAGGGCAGGGCTAGGCTGTCTGGGCCTTTCTAGAGTCAGGCTCCAAGCCTCCTCTTTTTGTCAGGATCTCCCTGCCGTTGTCCTGGTCCCCGGCCCTGGAGAAAGGAAGATGGGTACCCCACGTGGTACCATGACACATCCTCTTCCATCCCATGTGCCCAGGCCCCAAAGCCTCCCCTAGCCCTGCTGTGTGGTCCTCCTCTGTTGGGGGGGGGGGACGATGGGAACTTCTGCATGGCATGGTGGCGTGGTGGCGTGGTGGGCTTCCTTTCTGACCACTGGTCCCTCTCCCCCCACCCCTCCCACCTCCACTGCCTTCTCCTGATAGGCTGTGATTTGTTCAGACGCTGGGTTCTGTCTGTCCCTGTGGGCTCACCTCCCACCCCCACGTCCCCCCACCCCCACACCTCTGGTTGGGGGGAAGCTTCCTGCCTGATGTCAGCCATGGATTTTTAGATGGCTTTTGTTTGTCTTTTCAAAGCACAGATCTTATGAGAAAAATGTTTTTTTTTTTTTTTCATTTTTAGTAGACACTGCATTATGCCATCTCATTGTTCAGGGCGAGGAGGGACTGTCGAGTGGTGGTAGATGGTGACTACTACTGTGAGAAACACACAAACAGAGAACCCCACAACCTTTATTTGCTTGTCATATCAGCCTCTCTGACTGTGGAGACAGGGGGACTTGGGGGGGTGGCTTAAGGCCCACTGGGAAAATGTTAGAGAGGCCCTATCTCTAAAACAAGTTGGGCACGGTGGCCTGTGCCTATGGTCCCAGCTACTCTGGAGGGAGAGGCAGGAAGGTGGAGATCTGAGGCAAAAAGTCCGAGACCCTATCTGAAAAGCAAAGGAGAGCAAGAAAGGGCTGTGAGCAGGGCTTACATGTAAGGCCTTCGGTTTCCCAGTACTGCGTGCACACACACACACACACACACACGCACGCACGCACGTACGCACGCACGCACGCACGCACACACACACACACACTTCCATCTGTATTTATTTCTAGTTTTCATCCTTAGTTAATGAGTGAATTAAAGAATAACCATTGAACACTTACTAGATTTTAGAGAAGGTCAGAGCAAACACTTGGTAGGAGCAAAGGGTTCGAATCCTTCTGTGCAGGTTCCAATGTTATTAAAGTATAAAAATTGATGAGGCTGGTTAGGGAGTATCAGACAAGTGGCAGACACTGTCTAACAAACCTTTCTTTGTACAAGAGTGAGCACAGTTTCACTGTTAATAGAGGGATTATAAACTTGGTGCTGGTGGCACACGCCTGTCATCCTAGCTACTCAGGAGGTTGAGATCTGAGAATCTGGGTTTGAAACCAGTTTGGGTAGGAAAGTCTGTGAGACTCTTATCTCCAAGAGAGCCAGAAGTGGTGCTGTGGCTCAAGTGGTAGAGCGCTAGCTTTGAGCAAAAAGAACGCAGGGACAGTGCCCAGGCCCTGGGTTCAAGCCCTAACACTGGCACCAAAAAACAAAAAAAATAAAAAATAGAGGGATTGTGGCTCTATTGAGCTACTCAGCCACATCCCCAGTCCCTTGGGAGATCTTAAAGACTTTGCGAGGTGCATTTCCATCTCTAGTTCGGCGAAGCATTTCTCTGTAAGCAGAGGTGGGGAGGGAAGGTGGCCATGCGTGAGTGTTTGGGTGAGCTAGTTGGCACTATGTGTTTTTATAACAGGTGCATTAATATGATAAAATGGTGGGGAGTGAGCGAGTGCCTCCCGTGCCTCCCGCCGGCAGCATCCCAGGACTTTAGAGGTCAGTGGCTCTGTGGGTATGGGCACAGACTTTATATCACACGGGATCTAGGATGGGGAGATGGGGTGGAGGGTTAATGGGTGGGAGAGGGCATGGTCAGGCTTGTGGGAGGCACACACACACAGGCTCTCCTGTCTACCATTATCCCCTTCCAGGAAACTCTGCACACGCTGCTCATCAAAGGAAGTGCTTACCCCCTGTCCCAATGTCGGGACACACCCATGTGGCCGTGTCCCTTGCAGCGCTGGCCAGCTGCCCTTGGAGAGCAGGAATTTTCTTAGGATTGATGTTTTAATGATCACGGCGTGCACAAGTAAAGCACAAATCATTTGTGAGTGTGGATGTGTCTGTGTCTTCACATTGCTGCACAAGAGATCTCCAGATCTTGCAAATCTGAAACTATGAACCCATTAGATAACTGTTTTTGTTTTTCTTAAAGTGTTAAAGCGAAGAGTAGTTTCTCAGGTGGTGGAACTGGGGGCCCAGCCCTAGAAGGGAATCAGACTTGGCCGCTGGGGTTATAACTATCGGTACAATTAGGTGTGTTCAAGATAAATATGGCTGTTGGAAATGGTGCCTAGAGAAACTGCTTAGTGGACATTATTATTATTACTATTACAGTTATAATTTTATTCCTCGGGGTGTTGTACAGAGGGATGACTGTTTCATAAGTCAGGTAATGAGTCCAGTTCTTTTTGGACAGTGTCATGCCTTCCTTTGCTTTCCTGTTCCCCCTTCCCATCCCTGCCCACTTTGATTTTGGATATGCAGTGTCTGCCCCCTCTGCTGCACATTTGGGAACCTCTTGATGCCCTCTGTGGCCCAGGGCAGTGGGAAGTGTCCTAGGGTGCATGGAGCCATCTGCCCATGGCCTGGGTCTCTGAGCTGGCTGGCCAGATAGGGACCTGCGCATGGAACTCTGCAAGTCCCGACTTTCCCCGGAGAGTGTGCCCCTGCCGCCTGCCCACTCCCACTGGACCTGCCCACTTTGCAACCGTAGTCTCCAGTTGCTTTTGTTTTTTTGATTCCAACTCACTTGGTCTCTGTTCTTTGCAACCTAGAACTCTCACTGGCTCTCTCCTTGCAAAATCATTTGGCATCAGAAAGGATAGACACACCTGTGTCTGCTTGGCTTGCTGTCTGCCTGGATTACTGATTTCATGTGGTCTGAAAATGTTATAAATATCCAAATGGCCCCTGGCAGTCACAGGATTCTCTATCCCTGGATCTGGCGCTGAAGATTCTTAAGGGATTCTGAATCTTTTTTTTTTAAGTGCTGGTCCTGGGGCTTGAACTCAGGGTCTGGGTGCTGTCCCTGAGCTTTTGTGCTAGCATACTACCATTTGAGCCACAGCTCCATTTCTGGCTTTTTGATTGGAGATAGTCTCACAGACTTTCCTGCCTGGGCTAGCTTTAAACTGTGGTCCTCAGCCCTCAGCCTCCTGATTAGCTGGGATTATAGGAATGAACCACCTGGGTGGCTGGCTTGGACTCTGAATCCTTTGAACTTTCACTGCAGGTGCATCAGTCTGGGTCTTCCTCTTCCTCACCTGGCCTCAAAGGAGCTGGAGTATCATAGCTCCTTTCCCTCCCTGCCTCCCCCTCTCTTCCTCCTTCTCTGTCTCCCTCCCTTCCCTTTCCCTCCCTCTCTCCATCCTTTCCCTCTCTCTCTCCCTCCCTCCCTCTCTCTCTCTCTCCCTTCCTCCCTCCCTGCCTCTCTTCATACAGTACAGAGGCCTAACAACAACCCCACCATTTCCAAAAGGGCTGTGGTCAGGACCTAGGGATTTGATGGATTTCCTCCTTGCATTGTATTTGGTGCTTGGAAGCAGAGTTCTCAGCAATGACTAAGCTCTCTCCTGTCCAGCACTCCAGAGCTTTGTACCGTTCTTAGGTTGCTGCACTTTTACACTTGTGTGTGGTCCTCCACTCCTGTGGGGTCCTACCAGATGTTCTAGATGATTCTACCCCTTAAATCCCTCCTGCATGCAGTGGCTGTTCTTGTCCTGTCCTTTAAGCCTCCCGGCTTCTCAGCCACAGGGACAGGGACAGCATTTTTTTTTTTTTTTTTTTTTATCTCCAGGTTCTTTATTTCTTTTTTTTTTTTTTTTTTTTTAATTTTTTTATTGTAAAGATTCTATACAGAGGGTTACAGTTACATGAGTGGGGTAATGAGTACACTTCCTCTTGAACATTGTTACCCCCTCCATTGTTTTCTCCCTACCATCCCCTCCCTCCCTCCCTTCCCCAAGGTTCTTTTTTTTTTTTTTTTTTTTTTTTTGATTGTGATTAAGTGATTACTTAATTTCCGGAAATTCACAGTATTGTGGAATAATGATGCTCATTTAAAGTCACACGTTCATTCTAACTTTCCTGGAGCAAATTGTCTATCACAGTCTGTAATATATAACGGTGTTCATATGTTATATACCATACACGTGATCAGCAGCATGGGGATATTTAGTAGTGGTTCAACCAGATGAGTGGGAGTTCTTTGTTTCTTAAGTCCTGTTAGTTTTGTCATATCACCTAACATTTTGGATTTATCATCCGCTTATCAGGGAGACCATGTACTGTTTGTCTCTTCGTTCTTGGCTTACCTCGCTCAACATGATTCCTTCTAGCTCCATCCATTTCCCTGCAAATGCCATTATTTTGTCATTTCTAATGGCTGCATAATATTCCATTGTGTATAGATACCACAATTTTTGGATCCATTCATCTGTGGTGGGGCATCTAGGTTGTTTCCATATCCTAGCTATTGTGAACAGTGCTGCAATAAACATGGAGGTGCACGTGTCCTTGTATATTGGTTCCTGTTGTTCAGGGTAGATGCCTAGAAGTGGTATGACTGGGTCATAAGGGGGGTCAATCTTTAGCTTTCTAAGGACCCTCCAGACTGCTTTCCAAAGTGGTTGTATGAGTGTACATTCCCACCAGCAGTGTAATAGCGTTCCTCGTTCTCCACATCCCCTCCAGCATTTGTCGTTGGCTGATTTGTGGATGTGGGACATTCTGACTGGGGTAAGGTGGTATCTCAGGGTTGTCTTTATTTGCATTTCCTTCACCACCAGGGATGATGAACATTTCCTCATGTGTTTCTTTGCCATTTTTATTTCTTCATTTGAGAAGTCCCTCTTTAGTTCCCTTGCCCATTTAGTAATTGGTTTGTTAGGTTTGGGAGGGATTAGTTTCTTGAGTTCCCTGTATATACAGGATGTTATCCCCTTGTCTGATATATTGCTGGTAAATATTTTTTCCCAATTAGTTGGTTGTCTTTCTAGCTTGGTTGCGATAGCTTTATCTGTGCAGAAGCTTTTTATTTTAAGGTAGTCCCATTTGTCGAGTCTCTCTCCAATTTGTTGTGACCCTGGGACTCTGTTCAGGAAGTTCCTTCCTGTGCCTATTAGTTCAAGTGTCTCTCCTACTCTGTCCTGCAGTAGTTTCAGAGATTCAGGTTTAATGTTAAGGTCTTTAATCCATTTTGAGTTGATGTTGGTGCATGGTGATAGGCTGGGGTCCACTTTTAGTTTTCTGCATGTGGCTGCCCAGTTTTCCCAGCACCAGCGGTTGAAGAGGCTGTGTTTCTTCCATTGTATGTCTTTGGCTCCTTTGTCGAATATCAGCTGGCTGTAGGCCTGTGGATTTATTTCTGGATCTTCTATTCTGTTCCATTGGTCTTCGGGTCTGTTTTTGTGCCAGTACCATGCTGTCTTTGTTATTATAGCTCTGTAGTAGAGTTTGAAGTTCGGCATGGATAGCCCTCCCATATTGTCTTTATCCCCTAGAATTGTTTTGGCTATTCTAGGTCTTTTGTTGTTCCATATGAATTTTTGGACTGTTTTCTGTATTTCAGAGATGTACGTCATTGGGATTTTAATAGGAATTGCGTTGAATTTGTATATTAGTTTTGGAAGTATTACCATCTTTACTATATTAAGTCGGCCTATCCAGGAGCATGGGAGGTCTTTCCATTTCCTAGTGTCTTCTGCAATTTCTTTCTTTAACTTTTTATAGTTCTCATTAAATAGTTCTTTTACATCTTTGGTTAGGTTAATTCCTAAATATTTTATTTTTCGGGAGGTTATTGTGAATGGGGTTGCTCCCTTTATTTCCCTCTCTTCCTGTACATTATCAGTGTATAGGAAGGCAACTGATTTTTGTGGGTTTATTTTGTATCCTGCTATTTTGCCAAAGTGATTTATGATTTCTAAGAGTTTGGGGATGGAGTTTTTGGGATCTTGGAGGTATAGTATCATGTCGTCTGCAAAAAGGGATAGTTTAACTTCTTCTTTTCCTATGCGGATCCCTTTAATGTCTTTTTCTTGCCTTATTGCCCTGGCTAAGGGTTCTAGGACTATATTGAAGAGGAGTGGAGACAGTGGGCATCCTTGCCTTGTTCCTGATTTTAGGAGAATTGGTTGTAGCTTTTCCCCATTAAGTATAATATTGGCTATTGGTCTGTCATAAATGGCTTTTATTGTTTTTAGAAATGTTCCTTCTATTCCTATTTTCTCCAGAGCTTTTAGCATGAATGAATGTTGAATTTTGTCAAAGGCCTTTTCTGCATCTGTAGCGATAATCATGTGATTCTTGACCTTGGCTCTGTTGATATGTTGGATTACATTTATTGACTTACGTATGTTAAACCATCCCTGTGTCTCTGGGATGAAGCCTACCTGGTCATAGTGAATTATTTTTTTTATGTGTTTCTGGATTCTGTTAGCTAGAATCTTGTTAAGGATCTTTGCATCTGTGTTCATCAAGGAGATTGGCCTGTAATTCTCCTTTTTGGTTGGGTCTTTGCCTGGTTTGGGGATGAGTGTGATATTGGCTTCGTAGAATGAGTTTGGGATAGCTCCTTCCTTCTCTGTTTCTCTGAAGAGCTTGAGGAGTATGGGTATTAGTTCTTGTTTGAAGGTCTTATAGAATTCTGCTGTGAATCCATCTGGTCCTGGGCTTTTTTTTGTTGGAAGACTTTTGATAGCTTCCTGTATCTCATTATAGGATATTGGCTTATTTAATTGGTTAACTTCTTCTTTGCTCAGTTTGGGCAACTTGTATTTCTCTAAAAATGCATCCATTTCTGCCCGATTTTCTTCCTTTAGAGAGTATAGCTTTTGAAAGTAGTCTGTTAGAATTGTTTGGATATCTTGGGTACGTGTGGTGATGTTTCCCGTGGCATCCCTAATCCTATTAATATGGGTTTCCTCTCTTCTTTTTTTAATTAATCTAGCCAATGGGCCATCAATTTTGTTTATTTTTTCAAAGAACCAGCTTTTTGTTTGGTTTATTTTGGTTATGGTTTTCTGATTTTCTAATTGGTTAATCTCTGCTTTTAATTTGGTTATCTGGCTTCTTCTAGTAGCTTTAGGTCCCATTTTTTCCTGTTTTTCTAGCTGTTTTAATTGCAACATGAGATTATTTACTTGGTCTGTCTCCATTCTCTTGATGTGGGCACTGAGGGCAATAAATATGCCCCTCAGGACTGCTTTTGCTGTGTCCCACAAGTTTCTTTGTGAGGTGTTTTCATTTTCATTGAGTTGTAGGAAATGCTTTATTTCTTCTCTGATCTCTTTTGTTATCCAGGCATTGTTAAGGAGTGTGCTGTTCAATTTCCATGTATTGGAGAAATTTCTGCGGTATGCTTTGTTATTGAGAGCTAGCTTGATTCCACTGTGGTCAGATAGGATACAGGGGATTATGTCGATCCCTTTGTATTTGCTTAAGTTCCTTGCATGAACTATGATATGGTCTATTTTGGAGAAAGTTCCGTGAGCTGCTGAGAAGAATGTGTACTGTGTTGTTTTAGGGTGAAATACTCGGTAGATGTCAGTTAATTCCGCTTGCAGTATGGCCTCTCTTAATTCGGTAGCTTCTTTGCCAATCCTCTGGTTGGTAGACCTGTCCTTTGGTGAGAGTGGTGTGTTAAAGTCTCCTAGTATTATCGTATTGGGATCTATTTTATTCTGTAAGTTTGAGAGCATTTGTTTGACATATCTGGGTGCACCAATATTTGGGGCATATAAGTTGATGATGGTTATATCCTCCTCTTGGATTGTTCCCTTTATTAATATGTAGTGTCCGTCCTTGTCTTTCTGTACTGATTTTAATGAAAAGTTTATTTTGTCAGATATCAGGATAGCTACACCTGCTTTCTTACTGGGGGCGTTTGATTGGTAGATCCTTTTCCACCCCTTCACTCTGAGTTTGTTTGTATGTTTGGCTGAGAGGTGGGTCTCCTGAAGGCAACAGATGGATGGGTCTTGTTTTCTGATCCAGTCCTCAGTTCGTTTTCTTTTAATTGGCGAATTCAGCCCATTTATATTAAGAGAAAGTATAGAGAGATGCATTGTTGTCCCTGCCATTCCGTTTTCCTAAGTTTTTCTTTTTTCCTTTCCTCCTGTGCTTGCTCAGTTAGACTTTGAGTAACGCCTGTTTGGGGCAGGCCCCAGTTCCTGGCTGCTTTCTTCAGGTTGTGTCCCCCCTCTTAGAATTCTTTGTAATGCTGGCTTAATGTTTATGTATTCATTTAGTTTTTCTTTGCTATTAAAAGTTTTCAGTTCTCCATCAAATGTGAATGCTAGCTTTGCCGGGTAGATCAGTCTGGGTTGGCAGTTATTGGCTCTCAGGGCTCGTATGGTGCTTTCCCAGGCTTTTCTTGCATTCATTGTTTGTGTGGAGAGATCTGCAGTAATTCTTATTTTTTTCCCATTGTAGTATAGCTCCTTCTTCATTTTTGCTGCATGCAGGATTGTTTCCTTATTATTCAGATCTATCATTTTTACTATAATGTGTCTAGAAGTGTTTCTCCTGGGGTCTTGCTTGTTGGGTGTTCGATAAGCTTTTGTGATGTAGTTAAGATGGTCGTTTTTGAGGTGGGGAAAATTTTCATTGATTATATTGTTAAATAGGTGTTGCATTCCCTTGCTCTGGAATTCCTCACCTTCGTCCACTCCAATTATGCGAAGGTTAAATTTTTTAGCATTATCTGCTTGCTCTTGAATATCCCTTTGGTTTAATTTGAGTAATTTTTCCATATCTGTCACTTTTTGGTCCAGTTGGTGTATTCTGTCTTCTGTATCTGACACTCGACCTTCCATTTCATTCACTCTGTTGACAGTGGCTTCTATTGTGGTTTGCATGGAGGAAATGGATCCCTTTATGGATTCAATGTTGGTTCTCAGAGTACTGATCTCACCTCTCAATGAGGTATGCATTACCTCTAATTTGGCGTTTATCTCACTTCTTACTGAGGTTTGTGCAGCTTCTATTTTTGCATGCATCTCTTGTTTGATACCCTGTATCTCTTTGGATAGTTCATCCTTGTGCTCTTTCAATTTCTGATCAATTTCTCGCTTTATTTCTTGAGTCATTGCCTCCAGCAACCCTTGGAAGTAGCCTTTGTCTTCCATTCCTGCTTTGCTCCCACTGGGGCTCTCCCCTGTGTGGCTGCTGGCTTTTGAGGTGAGCTTGCTGTCCTGGGTGGTAGTAAACCTTGTGATTTTTCTCTGTGATTTTCGCATGGAGGTTCAGGAGACTGCTCTTCAATTTTGTTTTGGTGTGTCTGTCTTTGCTTGGTTGCTGATTCTGTATTGGTAGAGAGAGTCTGTGCCTGATCTGGGTTCTGTTGGGAGCCTATTTCCAGCTGCTATTCTGACTTACTTAGGATTCTCAGCTCTCTGCTGTAGATTGCTGGCAGTTCCCGCCTTTGGAAGGGTTGAGCAGCCTAGACTGCTTGTGTTTGCTCCTACGGGTGCTCTTGTGAGGAACAGATGCTCTGGATGCACTCTCCCAAATGCTGGAGTCTGCTATGGGCTCCTGATGTGTTTTTGTTTGTTTGTTTTGGGCTGGTTGTGGGCTTGAACTCTAGGTTTGGGTGCTGTCCCTCAGCTTTTCAGCTCAAGGCTGGCACCCTACCGTTTGAGCCACAGCACCACTTCTGACCCTTTTTGCTTTTGTGATGCTGAGGAATCAGATCCAGGGCCTCATACATCCAAGACTATCACTCTATTGCTGAGCCGCCTTAACAGTCTGAGCTCCTGCTTACTATCAGGTGCTGGCAGCCTGTGTTGCCCAATTCCCAGTCTAGGGTATATGGGTGGAGTTTTGGTGGGGTTTGGGCTTCTCTTGTCCTGGGCCTCCAGGTCTTTTGTTGTCACAGGCGTGCTTCCCCGGGGAGTGTTGTTTCCTGGCTTTCTCCCCTCTGTTGAGGCGTATGCTCAGCTTTTTACTTCAATTGGGAGGAGTTGGTTGTGTTGTTCAGGCGCCGGATCCCCGGGCCTGGTCCGGCCCCAGCCTGGAGCGCGCTTGTTAGGCCTGTGCTGATGTGTATACCACCTAGGTTATGCAGCCTGGAGCGCACTCGTTAGGCCTGTGCTGATGTGTATACCACCTAGGTTATACAGCCTGGGGGACACAGTTCAAATTTCTTCTACTGTTGGTAGTCTTGACCCAGGGGCGCTGTTCCTGGCTTGGGCATTTAAGCTCCCTTCCAGGGGTGCTCTTGCTCTAGCCTGGCCAGCTGAGTGTGCTCCACGGGCTGGTGGAGCTCTCAAACAGTTCCCAGTTTTAGTGGGTCCTGTGGTCCGGGTGTTGGGGTAGGGAGTCTAGGTCAGGGTCTGGGGATTCCCTCCAGCTCTGGTCTCCCTTGAGGGATACACTTCCCCTGTGGGGTACTCACCCTGGAGCTGGTTGTTTCTGTGTGGTGTAGGTCGTCAGTTGTTGTTGCAATCCGGGCTGGGTTGGGCGGTGGTGGCTCTGTGTGATTCTTTTCTGTCTCTGCCTCTGTCGAAGCTGTCGGGTCAAGAGTGTCCCCGCTCAGACAGCTTCTTCGCGGTACCTCTGGGGCCCGAGTGGCCCCGCCGGGTCGTTGCGATCGTGATCGGGCGGGCGGGTGGGTGGTCTGCAGACAGTTCCCTTTGCGCGCTGCTGGCGGTTTTGGCGGGATGGAACCTCTCTGCTCGGGTGGAGAGTGCCGGGTCGTTGCGATCGCGATCGGGCGGGCGCGCTGCTGGTGCTGAGCGGCTTTGGCGGGATGGAGCCTCTCTGCTCAGGTGGAGAGTGAGGGGTGGGGGTGGGATCCTCGTGGAGACTCCCGGCTGGTAGGCTTCTCTGTTCCTGGCGATCCGCTGTTCTGTAAACCAGTACCTGGTGATCTGAAAGCGGCCCCCTGTGTCTCTGCTGTGTCTCTTGGGGCTCCCGCAGCCCCCGCCGGGCCGGCTGGCCGGCGGCTTGGCGCACTGCCGCGCGGCCAGTAAAGGTTGGGGGAGGGGTCTTCGCTTTTCTTCTGAAATTCTTCTTTTCCTCTGTTTCTTTTTTGTTATTCTCCGCCTCTGGTTTTTCTCTGAGTGTTCGTCTTTTTGTTGTTGTCGTCTTTTTGTTGTTGTCGGTCTCTTGGGGAGATTAAGCGTTGGAGCTCGAACTCTCTTTTTGGTTGGAGAGAGCTCTGGCTTTTCCCTACTGCCCCGTCGCCATCTTGGTCCCCCCCTAGGGACAGCATTTTCACTAGGGCCTCCACAGCGCCCGCCCACCTGCCCCAGGACTGTAGCCCCCCCGCGCCCCCCCCCCCCCCCCCCCCGCCTTCTGTACCCCAGCCAGCGTCCGGCTCAGAGTCTAGGAGTTAGAATGCTTTCTGTCAGAGTGGTTGCTTGACATAAGCACCGCCATTTTGCAGGTAGAAGGAGCAATTATAAGAAGCTATTTTCATAAGAAGTTATTTTCATGGCTCTTGAGGAGTGGCTCAGTGGTAGAGCACCCGCTGATTAAGAATTCTAACAACTTCTTGCTTTGACAGGGCATCTTGATTTTGTTGTTGTTGTCGTTGATGACTCAGATAAACTTTTAACTCTTTTTAAACAAGCCAATCGTGCAAAGGTAATGAAGCTAGGTTCTGACTGCGCAGAATAAGGAGCCCTAGTGCGTTAGGGATAAAAGCCCAGTGCACTGATTTATGCCTTTTGGCTAAAGTCTTGGCTGCTGAGTTTCTTCCAAGTTGAGCTGGCATCCTTATTCCTATGGGACACCAATATCTGGAAATGTTGCCCACAAAGCTGCTTCCTCAGTTTCATCTCCTTGTGACTTCAGCCACCTTTGGGTGCCCTGCTTGTTGTGGCTTTGCAGGGACAGTGCCACTTCTTACCTCCTTTGTCCTGCAGCTGCTGTGGCACTTGTCCATCTCTCTCCCCAGTGGCCTTTGTGACTGTCCTGGCTGGTGTGAGGCCTGGTTACTTGTCCTGGGTGCTGTGCTTCCTTTCTCCTGAGAGACCTCATCCACAGGTCTGAGGAAGCCTGGCTGCTAGCTGGTTGGCGGGGGAGAGGGCTCAGCGCATGAAGGGCGCCTGGAACCTCACCGGGAAGGAAGGGAGCCGCGTGCAGTGGGCAGGACAGGAGTCATGCCTCCTCCTGGCAGAAGAGGGTGGGTTCTGGGGGAGATGGTTGGGAGCAGTGGAGCAGAACCCCGGGGCGGGGGGTGGGGGCGGCTGCCTTCCTCCCTGGTGTCTGCCGGAGGCTCTGGTGTGCAGTGAGTTCTTATGCTGTGTCACCACGGGCCAGGACTCTGCCGGGGAGACAGAGACGTGACTTGGGGAGACATGGAGTTGCATTGCGCGGTGGATGGGCCTGGGTTCTCTGGGAAAAGCCAAGTGGGACAGGAGGAGGGGTGAAGTGTGACATCAGAGGTCATTCGCAGGCAAAACCTGAGCAGACTTCAGACTTGAAGGGGGTGAGGGGTGGACCCCAGGAGGAAACAGCACTGCAGAACCTGAGGTGAGGCAGGCCCTGGGAGCCGAGGGACAGAGGGAGGAGGAGGACCAGTGCAGCGAGGGCTGGGGGTGGGGTATGGTCAGGGAGTAGGGTGGTGGCGGGGTGGGGGGATGGCTGTAGGATCGGGCACCTTGCTGGCCATGACGGAGTTGTCATGCCAGAGCTTCTGGCCAAGGGCCGATTCGTTCCGATTTTCATGTAAAAGGGCTTGTCTAGGCCAGGCATGTGTCAAGTGCCTGGAGTCCCAGCTACTTGGGAAGTAGAGACCACGGTTAGGATTTACAGCCTAAAGCCTGAGCAAGGTTAAGAAGACTATGAAAAAAAGAGCTGATCGCAAGGCTCCCAGGATGTCCCCGAGTTCAATCCCCAGTGCTGCCAGAAAAATAAAAATCCAATGAAGGTGTGTGTGACTGACGTGGTAAAAGCAGCCAGCCAGGTAACAGTGGGCGTCTGGATCCGCTGTGCAGGCCTGTGGAGGGAAAGGCATAGATCACGGGTTCAGGACGTCACATGCTAGGTGAGCTAGAAATGTCGTTCTCAATGTTCTTGAGCAGCTCAGCACGCAGGTGCGCACACAACTGTCTGACGGGGCGTTCCCTGGCTTAGGACGCCTACTCCCAGAGACCTCACGTGGGGCCGGGACCTCTGCAATCCCTTACCACGGAACCCCACCTCTGAAGGCCTCATCCGAAGCTGTCTTGGGAGAGGGGGGAGAGGCTGTGTTCCTCCCCTGGCCTCTTTCCTGACCTCTCATCTCTCTGTTTTACTTCCACTGGCTATGTTTGTTTTCCTTTTTCATTAATCTGTTTTTTTTTTTTTTTTAATTGTCAAGGCTATTCTTAGGCAGGGTGGAGAATTCCCATCCATCCAAGTCTAAATTACAACAAAAACCAAGCCCGGCGCCAGTGGCTCCCGCCTGTCATCCCGGCTCTTCAGAAGGCTGAGATCTGAGGATCACAGTGTGAATCCAGCCTGGACAGACAAGTCTGAGAAATCCTTACATCCAAATAGCTATCCCCGCAAAAGCCAGCAGTGGAGCTGTGGCTCAAGTGGTAGAGCACCAGGTTTGAGTGGAAAAAGCCAAGCTAGAGCCCAAGTGTCTGAATTCAGGCCATAGTACCAGTGCAAATATGAATGAAAGTAAAATATTAAAATCAATTCAGCTAATGGCCCATCCCTTCCAGGGAATCCTCTAGATCTAATGTTTTACTCCTCTGATACAAACTCATCTCTTCAGTCTGCATATGGTAATCACTATGGTTTTAAGTTCCTGGGCACCCTTGTTTATTCGATGTAATCTCCCCGAAAGGACATAAGCCTCTCAGCAATGGGGACTATGATTCTCTGGTGACAAGCCCCTGGCTTTTAGAATAACAACTGGGCTTCTGGCTCACATTTCGTTTATAGTCCATTGTGTACTGTGCTGACACCCCTGAGTTGGGCTGGTTTGTCTTGAATCTGTTTCCTGGCTGTTAGCTGTGTTATTCCTAAGTGCCCTATCTTGCAGGGGCTCGGCATTGTATAAATATTTATGAAACCAGCCGCACAGGATCTGATCTTACCAAGGCTCCATGCACATGTCATTCTGGTGATTTGTTCTCCTCCTTGTGCCGGCGAGAATCCAGAACAAATCCCTGCTTTCTTGGAACAAATGGTTTCTGACCTTTTTTTTTTTTTTTTTTTCTTTTATCATGGAGTTTGAACTCAGGGCTTAGGTGTTGCCCCTGAGCTGTTTTGTTCAAGGCGACTGCTCTACCACTTGGAGCCACAGCTCCACTTCCAGTTTATAGATAGTTAATTGGAGATAGCGTCTCCCGGACTGTGCTGCCTGGGCTGGCTTCCAACTGCAATCTCTGAGGTCAGAAGTTAGAAGCTCTGACAGGATGTGCTCCTCTCCCACTGGCTACAGACATGGCCGCCCCTGCTTCAGGATTGTTGCTTGGCCTGGTCAGGGTCTGCACCCGTCACCTCCCCGCTCAGTTCCAGCCCAGGGCTTCCGCTTTACACGGGGGATTGGGCTGGAACTGTGACTCCCGCCAAGCATGCACGAGCTGTGTTGCTTACTTCTGAGAGGACAAAGTTGAGAACGAGAACATCACGGAGAACTAGACGGTTCAGACCTGCAGGGGAGGCGGGCAGCCAAATGACAGCTGATCACATTTACTTCAATATCTCTTGATTTGTGTGTGTGTGTGTGTGTGTGTGTGTGTGTGTGTGTGTGTGTGTGTGTGTGTGTGTGTGTGTGTGTGTGTGTGTGTGTGTGTGTGTGTGTGTGTGTGTGTGTGTGTGTGTGTGTGTGTGTGTGTGTGTGTGTGTGTGTGTGTTGCCAGTCCTGGAGCTTGAACTCAGGCCTGAGCACTCTCCCTTAGTTTTTTGCTGAAGGCTAGCCCTCTGCCATTTGAGTCACAGCTCTATTTCTAGCTTTTTTTGGCGGGGGGTGGGGTGGGGTGGGGGGTGATTAATGGGAAGTAAGTCTCACAGACTTTCCTGCCTGGGCTGGCTTGAAACTGTGATCCTCAGATCCCAGCCTCTGGAGTGGCCAGGATTATATATAGGTGTGAGCCACGGGTGCTCAGCCTTGTGGGTGTTATTTTTAAAGATCACTTGAGAACAGAAGTCCAGAACTGCTGTGTGGCTAGCTTCTCCCTGAGCATGGCAGTGGGGTCTGGTGCTTGGGCAAGGTGTCTGCTTCCTGACCTTTTGGCCCCACCAAAACTTGTCTCTGCTAGGCTCCTAGTTAGCACACCGTTCACCAGATATTTCTTTACAAAGGGGCAGAGACCTTCCTCCCAGAAATATGAGTTAAAACCCATCTCCTAGAAAAAAATGAATGCAATGGATTTATTGGAGATTGTTGGGGAGCAGTTTCTTCTTTTTGCTAAACATTTTCATGGGGAGAAATGTTGAAGAATCAGACACCTTTCCCCCTTTCCCCTCCCCTCCCAAAGACTTGGCACCCAGAAACACTTGATTAGTGTTATGAGGACTCTTACTTATTGAAAACTCTGTTAAAGTGGGACTACTACTTATTTTTTTTTTCCCTAAAAGTTTAGCCATTGAAAACATCACACCGAAGAAGTGGCAGATTGACAAGCCATTCCACCAGAGGAAAGCTTCTGGAAGTGATGAGCTAGAAAGACAGCTTTGCCTTTTTGAAGCCAATCTGAATTCACAAGGCTGAGTGCACACATTCAGGCACATTAGAACACTGCTGGAGTATGGGTAGGAGAATCCTAGTCTGAGGCTGACCCCTAGGCAAAAAGTATATAGCCCTAAAGGGAAAAACAAAACAAGAAACTAAAATCTAAAGGACATGGGGTGTGGGTGGAGTGGTAGAGCACTTACCTTCATACTGTGGGAAGCTGGGGATATTCAGATTTAAAGGCTGTTCCTATTGTGTTGACCTGAAATCCTGCTCTTCAGGGAAGAAGACAGAATGTTACTCCATTGAGGTAAATTAGTCTAGAAAAAGGAATGGTCCGGGCAGTCCAGCCTAGAGGGTACTTGAACCAGAATTCCACTTTTCAGCTTTTTTTTTGGTGGGGGGAGGGTAGTTAATTGGAGATGAGTCCCACAGATTTTCTTGCTCTGGCTGGCTTTGAATCATGATCCTCAGATCTCAGCCTCCTGAGTAGCTAGGATGACCGGCATGAGCCACCTGCGGCAGACTCCTCCTTACTTCTAACAATACATGGTCTGGTGGAGTTGTTCAATGCCCTCGAGGCTTGTCTGCTTCCTTAGGGTACTGAGGAATCTCCCTTGTGTGCTGTGGGCACAGAGGGTGATCTGGTGGTCCGTGGGGGTAAAGGTCCTTTGGGACACAATGTGACCATGTCACGGAGGAGTCCATGGCAGGAAAGATGGTCCAACAAAGCCGAGGAGCCTGGTATTACCAGCTGCTAGTCCGTCCTGGCAGAGTGAGGAGCGGATTCCCAGACTTTGAGATTGGATCTCAGAGGAAGTGGGAAGGACAGAGGCCTGGCAACAGGAGGGAGTGATTATGTGGGGGAGCTGCTTTCCCTACTTGTGTCTCAAATCCTCCTCTCCTCCTTGATCCATACGGGATGACAGGCAGCACCACAGAGTGGAGCTGGGCCAGGACCCCCACCCCCCCAACCCCGAAGCTCCCCATGCAGCCCTGATCTAGCACAAAGGAATTGTGGGTTGTTAGGCCAGCAGTGCAGAGCTCCAGGCAGGCTTTTCAGGAAAGTGTGGTGATGATTTTTTCCCTGGGAGGGAAAAATATAGAAAAAGCATGCAGCTTCTTTGAAACAAGGCTGGTGTTGTGGTAATTACTCTCTGAGGCCAAGGTTCGTTTTGACACAGAAGCACCGTGACACGGCTCCCGCAGCGAAGAAGAGCACAAAGTACGAGATGCAACCTTGTGCGAGGCACGGCTGGCTGGGGTGGGGAGTGGGGGGGTTGGGGGGTGCGTTTGATCCACAGGGGCGGCTGCTGCTGGCTGGGTTTTAAACCAAGTTTATTCTAGACAAGAAAATAGCAGGTGCTTTTATTTTTTTTAATGTGATGAAAATCACCTTATTGGGTCGTACTGGGCTGATCTTCGTTTTGTACAACACATTTCTTGTGTGTTATCCGTGGCTGAGCTGTGACAGAATGAGAATGTAGCAGAGGAGGCAGTTGCTTCTGGTTTTGCTTCTCTACCTCAGTCAGTATTTCTGGTCTCTTTCAGGGAGGCTGGACAGGGCCCCAGGCCTGTAGTGGGATATTGGGCTCCATGGGAGGAGCTAGGGTCTGTGAGTGTTTCTCTGTTTTCCAGATAGTACAAATTGTGCAAGTAGTTCTCTCATTTGCAGTGAATCTAGAGGAGTATACACAGATATCCCTTCCTTCCTTCCTTCCTTCCTTCCTTCCTTCCTTCCTTCCTTCCTTCCTTCCTCCCTCCCTCCCTCCCTCCCTCCCTCCCTCCCTCCCTCCCTCCCTTCCTTCCTTCCTTCCTTCCTTCCTTCCTTCCTTCCTTCCTCTTCCTTTCTTCCTTTCTTCCTTTCTTTCTGGTGTCAGTCCTGGGGCTTGAACTCAGGGCCTGGGCACTTTCCCTGAGTGTTTTTGCTCAAGGCTAGTACTCTGACACTTGAGTCATAGCTTCACTTGTGGCAGCTAAGAATCTCATGGACATTCCTGCCTGGATTGGCTTTGAGCCTTGATCCTCAGAATTCAGCCTCCTGAGCAGCTAGGCTAATAGGCGTGAGCCACGGATGCCCAACAAGGCACATTTTAAAATTGTGTCTGATTGAAATGTATTTACCACTTTTGATCTTGAGAGTGTGAGATTTCTTTGGTGGATTCTCTGCTCTAGAGAACACTGGAGCCTGACTACATCTGTGTGTGTGAATGTGTGTGTGTTTGTGTGTATGCGCATGTGTGCATGTATAGCACGTGCTCACCTTGGTGCACCTGTGCTAGTGTCCCCATGGTTGGCCAGGGAGCCTAGGCTCCAGGTGTCTGGGAACAGACAGGTGCAATGTCAGATGGACTGGCCAGGCTCTGTGCATCTCTTCTGGGAGGGTCAGTTTGTTAGGAGGATCACACTGAGTGGAAGGAGGAAGGGAGGGAGGGAGGGAGGGAGGGAGGGGTGCTGTGGTGTTCTGTTCAAGTTTTATGGGATGAAGCCGGGACCAGAGAAACAGGCCACACTCAAGTGGAGGGCCCTCCCTCCATCGCCCTCAGTTCCAGGGGGATTGGGGAAGGGGGTCCCCATGGACAGTCTCGGGGAAGGGGTTCCATGGACTGTAGGTCAAGCTGTGGCTACCAAATCTCTGTCCTGACTTCCAACCAATCAATTTGAGTTCTGATTTTCTCTTTTTTCTTTTCTTTTTTTTTTGTGTGCCAGTACTAGGATTTGAACTCAGGGTTGGGCACTGTCCCTGAGCTCTTTTGCTGAAGGTTAGCCTTCTATCACTTGAGCCACAGTGCCATTTTCAGCTTATTACTGGTTCATATGGATGTTCCTGCCAGGCTTAGCTTTGAACCATGATCCGCACATCTTACCCTCCTGAGTAGCTAGGATTACAGGTATGAACACCAGTACTGGCTCATTTCTGAACATTTTGATTCTGAGCTTTAGTCACAATGTAGATGCTATTAAGTGATAAATTATTTAACATTTCAAAATTAAAGGGCAGATCCATCCCTTTTCTCTTAGGCAAATACTTTAGGTAAAATTCTTATGTATTTGTTCTTATACTGAAGTTTGAGCAATGTTCTGTGTATTTTATGGTCTCTGGAGTTAGGCTTTTGCATCCTGTCTCCTCAGCTTGTTTTATATCCTTTGGCGAATTTATCAACTTTATTTTTAAATGTAAATTTTATTGCAAAGATGATATACAGAGGGGTTACAGCTCCATAAGTAAGGTAATGAGCACATTTCTTTTTGAACAGTGTTATCCTCTCCCTTATTTTCTACCATTTCTCCCCTCCCCACTGAGTCTATCAACTTTTGTGACCCTTTGTTTCTTTAGCTATACAATAATTCGACAGTTTTTCTTTAATGGTGGGGAATTGGGAAGATTATCATGGAAATCTGTGTAGGACTCACGTCATTGCCTGACTCAATGCAAGCACTGATCAATATTAGCTCTTCTTATGATACCCTTTAAGCATCCTATTAAATGATGCCTTTGGAATTGTTACGGTTGGGAAATGTACTTTGAATTCCAGCAGGCCTGGCTCACTTAGTTCCATTTACACTTCTGTCAGGGAATCTCATGGATGCAGTGTGGCAGGTTTGTCTTTGACGTGCCAAGTTGTCTGGGCAGAGCAGCTATACAGCAAGGGTCTGATGTAGGCCTGGAACCTCATAAGCATGCACTCAGTGGTGGCTGGAAAAAGTGCCTAGGCCAGGTGGGTTTAATGTGAACTGTGATCGAGCTGAGAGAGCCCTGTTAACTGCGTCTTGCCCCAGTGTCCTCACCAATAGAGTGTAAACTGGAACTTTCCCTTTCAGGCCACTTCCGGAGCTCACGTTTTCTTGCTTGAGATCATTCAGCATTGCAGGGTGGCTGTCTCCTGATGAGGGATGGGTCCCGTGCAGCTGTCAGGATGTCTCTGGCATGCACTGGTGGCTTTGCTCATTTCCAGGCGTCTGGAGATGAGTCTGGCCTCTGCCCCTCTCCGTCCTTCCCATGCCATTGCCTCCCCACCTCCCCCCAGGCTATGGGCCTGGGATGACCTTCATTGGTGGGGGTGGTGGGAGGGCTCAGGGTAGGTGGACAGAGGGAGCATCCTAGTGCAGGAAGCGAATGGGTTCTGTGTGTACAGGCATGTACATACACACTTACTTTACTGTAGCGTATGCAGGTGGTGTGGGGTGCAGAAGGTGCCAAACTCATTTGGTAGGGTGGGGACATAAAGGATGACATGAGGTCTGTGTAGTTTGCAAACCAGCAACTGCCATCTTTTCTAGGTCACATGTAGGTCAAAGAGGAGAATGAAAGAGACTTCCCTTTGGTCCCAGAGAAAGGAAGAATGTGAATTTTTCTGAGTTCTGACTTAGTGCCATGTACAGTGACTGCAGTTTACAAAAATCCTCTCATTCAGAGTGAGAGTAATTGGGGAAAGAACGAACAAATGCTTTTATTTTGCGTCTTGATCAAGAAGGGAATCAAAACCTGGGAAAAGTAAATCACAATCTTCAGATATCTGAGCTGGCTTCCTGATCTGGTCAGTGCTCCCAGGATTTTTCTAGAAATCTAGAGCCCAGAGTGTTGGCCCATTGTCACAAACCACTGAGGAGCTGCAAAGAAAGGAGGAGAGGCAGAAGACAGAAAGCTATATCTCACAGATTGCAGCAGAAGACAGAAAGCTATATCTCACAGATTGTAGATCATTGTTTTTGATAATAGCTATGGGTGACATTCTGGACTGAGAAATCCTCATGTCCTGGGAAAGGGACATGATTATCACCAGTGCCCACTGTGTGTTTACTCAGACAAGCATGATGGGTGAGCTGGTTGGGCTTGTGAACAGCATCACTGGGTTGGGAAGACCAATGGATTGCTGGCAAGATGGGTTTATGGATTCAAACGGGGTGTATTTGATAAGGTCTCCTTTGGGGTCCTTGGGGAAATTAGGCAGTGAAATTCTGAGAAGGCAGATCCACTATGATTCATTGATGTAGACATAAAATGAGTTCAGTGGCTGCCGCCTTGCAGCTATGCCTGATTACAGGTGCATACCTGTAATCCCAGCACGTGTGAGTTGAGATTGCTGCAGAAGGAAGCTTGCTTTGCCTCTTTGGATGTTGAACATTTCCTCCTGGGCTGTGACTGAAGACATAGGTAGTGGGTTTATGGAAGTTGTGGAACATTGAGAGTTGGTTAAAGGTTAGTTGCTTGAGCATGGGGTTTGCAGTAGGAAAGCAGGGTTCATGCCTGGAACAATCTAGTTAGTGCTGAAGTTCCCTACATAAACCACTTGCGGATTTTCAGTGAGAAGTGAGTATCTAAATAGGGAAAGACAGAATTATGACTTTTTTTTTTTTAAAGAAAGGGTGAAAAGGAACGTGCCTGAGATGAGATGGCATATGTGAGATGAATTTGGACTCAGCAAATGTTATGGTCTTATTAGAAAAGAAGAGAAGCCAGCAGCTAGCTAGTGTTCTGTCAGCCATGCTGCCTGATTTTTTTTTAATATGATATTTCAGAATTGTTAACTTTTGGGATCATAGACAAGCTTCAGCTATTTTGCAAACGTGCTTTTGCTTCTCAAGTCATTTTTATTGCAAGCTAACATTTTCTCTTAAGATACTTTGTTAATGAAGAACCCGGGGGTGGAAGGGCACCTGCATTTCTCAGGCACTAAGATGAAAAGATATTAGTAAGGAACATGGGTCAGTGCTAGAGGGACTGAGGACAATCAAATGATCCATTGGACACTGTGTTCTATTTTGTGGGTGTGTCATTTGTACTCAACCCTCTGCTTTGATCTTCTCCAGAACAGTGGCTTTTACCCTTTGGGGCTATCATCTGTCATGAGTGCCGAAGCCCAAGGCTGTGGGTTTGGTCCCTGACCAACTAAGGAACAAAAGGCTAGGTGTAGTGGTGCATACCTTTAATCCTGGCATTTGTGAGGCTGAAACAGGAAGCTGGAGAGTTGGAGGCAAACCTGGGCTGCACAGGAAGATTCACCTCAGAAACACACAAGCAGCAAGCAACAGTGACCACCACCACAGACGTTCCCTTCTATTTGTCCTTCCCCAGATTTTCTTCCCCCTAATCCTGTCATGTGTCCTAGGTTTTTGCCAAGGCATAGCCCACTATTCCTGTCGGTGCACAGTCTTCCCCCAGGCCACTTCTTTGTTTTTATTTTTTAATTATCTTTAAGTAGTTACACAAAGGTGTTTCAGTTCAATACCTCGGATGACAAGAGCAATGCGCTCCTACCGTCTTTCTTCCCCGTCTCTCCCAGCTACCCCCGTCTCCCCCAGCTACCCCCGTCTCCTCAAGTTCCCTGGCTGCACTTTCACACACATACACTGGATCTTAGGACCGCATCGGTGAGTCTACCCCGATGTATGGAAAACAAGTGGCCAAGCGGCCCAGGTGATGCCCTGCCCAGGTGGGATTTCTCCTCCCTGCTCTTCTAGTGCCATCTTGAATGCAGTGACGAAATGCCAGAAGTTCATCTAGGGTTAACAGCCATCTTCCCAGCCATCTCATTCAGAAACTACACACTTGTTTTTGCTCCTCTGTGAGCCAGTCTGGTGCCCTCCCCTCCTCACCCCAAGATGGCTGTACATAGAAGTAACGTATGGGAGAAATCATGGTCAGCATTGGCGGGTGACAGCTGTTCAGATGCCTGCTCCTGCAGCTTCCTCCAGTCTGCAGGCCTTGCGCGGTCCAATCCAAGAGGTATTTATGTCTGTAACGGGGTCATGGTTGCTGTGTGGGATATACCTGAAGTAGCCATGTGGTCACTCTGTGTCCTGTGGTCAGATGCTGTGACGGTTCATTTGATGCGTCCACTTGACCAAGGGATGACCAGAGAGTTGGTAGTCCTCATTTTTTGCTGTCTCTCTGAGGGTGTTACTAAAAGAGATGAACATTTAAATCAATAGAATGAGTAAAGAAGAAGAGGAGCCCTTAACAGATGTGGCTAGGTGTTGTCCTGTCCATTGGCAATGGACCAGAAAAAAAAAAAAAAAAAGAAAGTGGAGGAAGCACAGATACTCTTTGTTTGAGCAGGGACATCCATCTTCGATGCTGGGCCATGGAAACTTCTGGTCCCTGGGCCTATACACTTGAGGACTGCTTCATTTTCAGTCCTTTGAATTTACACTGGTTCCCAGGGCTTCAGACTCATACTGAATTACATCATCAGCTGCCCTGATTCTCAGCTTGTAGATGGCACATCCTGGGATTTCTCAGCCTCCATAATTGTGTGAGCTCATTCCCCTGCTAATCTCCTCCCAAATACCTTCATATGTGTGGTTGATTACATTTCCAGGGGGAGGGAGCCCTGACCAGTATGGATTTCTAAAACCTATTTCTAAGCTCTATTTCGAAGATCTAGCCGTACCCGGGGAGCTGTATCTCAGCTGTATCGGCCTTATCTCCGCTGGAGATGATGTGGCCTTTCCCCTCAGCTCAGAGAGCCGAGTTATAGTTCTCCCACTGGGCCCCTCACAGTAATCTCTTCCTACTTTGTACTCATCTTCACCAGAGATTTTCGGGTTATGAATCCTGACGGGAGCTCTATTTTGCACAGCCATGCTGCGCCAGTCCACAGAGCTGAAGCAGTCATGCAATAATGCTGGCTTTCTCATGGCCTCTGATTCTTTGCTTGTACTCTATTCTGACTTGATACCTGATGAGGCTCTTCTGTGCATCTGTCATTCATGACTTACAGCACTGCTCCCACCCACAGTTGCCACACAGTGAGTGTACCGTCTGTCCCTTTCTCCCAAGGAGAACATGCCTTACATTGCTGTCTTGTCTTACCTCATGGGGAGTGAGGTCAGGCGGAAAGCATCTGGATAGCTGGGAGTGTCTTTTACAAAGGTGAGCAGGGCCCCTGGGAACACGTCATACTCAGGAGGCCAGCCAGCACCTAGACACTCTTCCAGGGAACCATTTGTAATGATTTGTCCCAAACCTGTCAATCATCTCGTGTTCAGGTACTAGGAGAAAATACAAGGTGAGTGTTTTTTCTTTTCTATTTTTCTCTTTGCGTGTGTGTGTGTGTGTGTGTGTGTGTGTGTGTGTGTGTCGCTGTGTGTGTGTGTGTCTCTGTGTGTGTGTGTGTGTGTGTGTGTGTGTGTGTGTGCATGCGCACATCTTCATGTCTGCCAGGAGTGGGGCTTGAATTCAGGGCTTTGTGTTCTTGCTTGGCTTTTTCTGCTCAAGACTGGTACTCTACCATTTGAGCCACATTCTTCACTTAATATGACTGTTTTTCAAGTCTTTCCATTTCCTAACAAATGGGGTGGTGTCATTCTTTCTGATGGAGGCATAGAATTCCACTGTAACACACACATACACACACATACACATACCACATTGTCTTGATCCATTCATTCACTGAGGGGCATCTGGGTTGGTTCCATATCTTAGCTATGGTAAATAATGCTGCAATAAACATAGTTGTGCTCTGGTAAATAATGCTGCAATAAACATAGTTGTGCTGGTAGCTTTAGTATGGCCTTGTTTGTGATCGCTTGGGTAAATGCCCAAAAGTGGGATTGCTGGGTCATAGGGGAGCTCTATGTGGAGTCTTTTGAGGAACCTCCATACTGCTTTCCAAAGTGGCAGAACAAATTTACATTCCCACCAACAATGCAGTAGGGTTCCCATTATCTGATTCTAGCTTTTTGCTGGTTAATTGGAGATAAGAGTCTAATAGATTTGTCTTCCCGGGCTGGCATTGAACTTCACGTCTAAGATCTTAGACTCTTGAGTAGCTAGGATTACCTGCAACAGACATGTATGTGATGAAATTTGAGCATGCCTAATCTGGAAATCTAAATCTCCAGAATGTTCCAGATTCTTAATTTTTGTTTTGTTTTGTGGTACTGACATGATGCCACAAGTGAAAAATGTACAAAATCTCATACCATGGATCACAGTTAAAACACACAGAGTTAATATAACTATATTGTGTGAAATAACCATCAGACCCTGCGTATCAAAGTCATATGGCTAGACTAAGGTTCCATCTCTTGAGATTTTTGTTATATATATAAAAATATCCCCAGATCTGAAAAAAAGAACCCCCTAACATTCGTACAAGGAATACTGAATGTGTGCTCACTTGGAGACTCTCCACGTAGGAATGCGTAGCAGAGTTGCTTCTTTTAGCTCCTCATTCAGCAGAGGGGTTATTTGCCTACAGTTGACTGTCCAGCATTGCTTGGTTACCTTCAGGCATGGAGAACATACCCCCTGGCATTAGCTTTTCTATATTCTCTTGTAACAAATGACCACACGGTGATTGCCTTACAAACAACATAGGCTCATCATCCTAGCTTGTAGTTCAACATGTCGGCCATGGGCCTTGCTGGGCTAATGTTGAGGTTCTGGCAGGGCTGTGTACCTTTCTGAAGGTTCTGGAGAGAATCTGTTTCTGTTTGAAGGCTGCTCAAGGGTCTGGCTCCATTCCATCTTCAAAGCCAGCCAACGGCCATTCAAAGCTTTCCCACTTCCCAGTGCTCTGCGCCTTCCATCCTTTGCTTCATCTGTCTGCTGTCTGTCTTCCTTCTCCCTGGCTAGGTGAGGTGAGGTAGGGTGAGGGGGTGTTGTCCTGGGCTCTGTGGGTGATGAGCAGGTGTTAGTGAGGGCAGGGTTATTGTGTCTGCCACACTCTCACCGTGAGCGTGCTCGCTCTTTCTCACGGTCCCACAACAGGGGTGTTAACGGCAGTAGTGCTGTCTATTCACACAGCGGGTGAGCTCTTCAGTATAACAGAAAAGCCGAGAGATGGCCGGCTCAGAGCGAGCGGGTGTATTTGATGATTCAGACAGAAAGCTGGGGTGAAAATGAATTTGTAGGCCATAAGGTTCCTCCTCTGCTGGCTGTGAGGTTAATGTGAGCATTGTACAGAGAGACTTGCATGCACGGGGAAGAAGGGAATCTGTGAATTCTAAATAAAGACCCGAAAAGGATCTGTGGCTTCTGGCTGGTTCCTGCCCTGGCATCCTCTTTCCTGCTTGGTCAGTTTGGAGGGACTGGCCATTCTGGAGTTTGAATGTAAGGCTTTCAGCTGGCTAGGTTCCTATAATACCACTGAGCCACACCTCTAGCTTTGTTTTTTATTGGTTAAATTTTTTTTATTGGTTAAAATTTTTGGATAGGGGCCTTGGTTACCCATGTGCTTCACCTACTTTCACAATTCCTGTAAATTGTGTGTGTGTGTGTGTGTGTGTGTGTGTGTGTGTGTTTGTGTGTGTGTGTGTGTGTGTGTATGTGTGTGTGTGTGTGTGTGTGTGTGTGTGTGTGTGTGTGTACACCAGTCCTGGGGGTTGAACTCAGGGCCTGGGTACTGTTCTGAGCTTTTTTATTCAAGGCTAGTTTACTACTCCTTGAGCCATAGCTTTACTTCCACCTTTATTTTTTCAGTCGGTTGTGGGGCTTGAACCCTGGGCCTGGGTGCTGTACCTCAGCTCTTCAGCTCAAAGTGAGCGCTCTACCACTTGAGCCAGCACTCAACCACTTGAGCCATAGCACCACTTCCAACTTCTTCTGTGTATGTGGTACTGAGGAATCGATCCCTAGTGCTTCAGGTATGCCAGGCAAGCACTCTACAACGAATCCACATTCTCACCCCCCCAACTTTTTTGTTTTTTGACAGTTAATTAGAGGTAAGAGTATCATAGACTTTTCTGCCTGGGCTGGCTTCTGATGGTCATCTTCAGATCTCAGCCTCCTGAGTAGCTAGGATCACAGGTGTGAGACACAGGTGCCTGTTTTTGTGCATGACACCACACCCAGCTTCCCTCTGTAGAGATGGAGTTCCTGAGGATTTTGTTACCCTGTGATGGTATGGAACTGCATGTTTAGCCTTTGAAGTAGCTAGGATTATAGGCATGAATCAGTGGCACCAGGCTGCAAGTTTTTTTTTTCTTTAAGGTGGCTGTGGTTGAGCACAGATGTCTGGTGAGTTGTGAGTGGTGACATGAAATTATTTGGCAGTTATGATTATTTTTGAACATTCTAATGGGCAGAACTAAGGAGCTTGGTTTGCTGACTGTGGCTGCTGGTCAGAGCAGGCTAACTAAACAAAGCAGTGGCTTGAGGCTATTTTGTTCAAAAATAGCCTTAATATATATTTATATGTTATATTAAAAATAAACCTTGCAAGTTCAGTGATTTATTATTTCTTTTGCTTCCTCCCTGCCTTCCTCCCTCCCTCCCTCCCTTCCTTCCTTCTTTCCTTTACTTGTGTGCTAGAACTGGAGCTTGAACTCAGGGCTTGAGCATTGCCCCTTAGTTTTTTTTTAACTCAAGGGTGGCACTCTATTACATGAGCCACAGATCCACATCTGGTCTTTTTTTGTGCTTAAATGGACATAAGAGTCTCCTGGACTTTTTGGCTGTGCTGGCTTTGAACCATGATCCTCAGATCTCAGCCTCTTGAATAGCTAGGATTACAGGGGTGACCTCTAGTGCCTGGCTTGACTTTGTTGTTCTTAGTTGTGTGTGTGTGTGTGTGTGTGTGTGTGTGTGTGTAATTACTGGTGTTTAAACTCAGGGCTTTGCACTTGCTAGACAAGTGCTCTATCATTTGAGCCTACCGCTGCCCTGACTTCATTCTTTTATTATTGGAATGGTCAGGTTGAGTCAGCCTGTGTGGATTTTCACTGTTAGATGGACATCTTCACTTTGGAGAGAATGGAGCCTGTTTGTGGACTGATGAATGAACCATGTTAAAAAAAAACACTATTACCACCGTTACCCTAAGTCTCCCAGGTGCATGGAGAACAGCATTAAAAGGGGTGAAATCCATTTAGACACAAGGCCTCAGATCAGGTCTTTTGTGAGACACAGAGTTAGCCTCTGTTGGAAACAACCATGGGACAGTGTCGATGGCAGCCATCTGCTGGACCCGGTTAGGATGGGGTATGGAGGAAGCCTTCTGTCCCTTGTGGGTCCCTTGTGATGGACAGCCCTTGGGCTTCAGTCCTCCCTGCCTCCTGCCAGGCTTACCAGGACTCAGAGCTGGGCTGTGGGGTGAGGTGCCAGCCCCAGCCCTTCTTCCTTCCTTCCCTGTTGACCTGCCTTGTTTCCTCTTTATTATGCATGCACGCTTTCCTAGGAAGCGGCTTGCAGGGTAGGTCCTGTCTTGAGTCCGCTCTTTGGAGACAGTAATAAAGCTAGTTTTCTAGGCCGTGGTGGTTAGTCTGTTAAATTACCCTGGTAGACTAGGATGACTATTGGAATGGGGCTCGAACTCACGGCCTGGCACTCTTGCTTGGCTTGTTCCATTCAAGGTCGGGGGATCCGTCCCTGGAGCTTCGCCTCCCCTTCTTCATTCCTGTCTTTACAAGGGAGATGGCTTTTCCACTTGGAGCCAGGCGCCCACCCCCCAGCTGGAACTGGGAGATAGATTAGCGGGTGCTGATCTGCACTGCGGAGCTGCCTCCAATGTCCTTGAGAAGGAGACCTAGGGGTCAGGGGGCAGGCGGAAGCTTTGTTTAGCTTTCCAAAGAATGTAGACTAGTTCCAAGTGACAAGAAATAACTCACAGGCTTCCTAAGATAAAGACCCCCTTCTCTTTAAGGGACCCTGGCTCTTGCCTCATTTTTTAACATGAGGATTAAAGCCTCCTGGTTTTAACTTCTGTTTGCCCCTATGTCGTGTTTCTGCTACAGCCGCCCCAGGGTGTCCATCACGTCCTTTCGATCATTTTCTTTGTGGCTTTTCCATGTCATATTTGTCACATGCACAAATGCGGCATGCAACGCCGGAGTTCAGAAGTCGATGAACAGGTATGTGTGACCCTGGCACCCGGCTTAAGAGCTGACTTGGGGCATGCTCTCCTCATCCTGGGGCCCCTTGTATTAAGTTTCATGTTGGTTGTTTTCTAATACTTGTACCACACGGGTGAGCTTCCTTAACCAGCTGTTCTGTAATCTGCGTAGATTTGAACTTAAAAGCCAGTGGCACCCAGTGGGCCATCCTGGTGGTTACTGTTTGCTGTGCAACTGTGTGAGCGTGTACGTGTCCCTTTTCCTGTGCATCCGCAACCTTGTTGCTTCCTGTCTTGTGATGTCAGAGGCCCTGCTTCTGAGCATATTCTGATCACAACTCATGGTTTCCTGGTGGCAGTGGCTTTGCTGACGTCTTCAGGTTTGATTCCTGGATTGCCATCTTTCATCCTTGTTGACTTGGGTAAGCTCTGTTACAGTGGGCTCTGTGTGTGTGTGTGCGCGTGCATACATGCTGTTACTGGGGCTTGAACTTAGGGCGCTTTTTTACTCAAGGGTAGTGCTCTGACACTTGAGCCACACCTCCACTCCAGGCTTTTTGGTGGTTCATTGGGGAACAGAGTCTCATGGTCTTTCCTTCTTGGGCTGGCTTTGAACTGTGATCCTCAGAATTGGGCCTCCTGAGTAGCAAGGATTATGGGCGTGAGCCACTGGCAGCCATCAGTGATGGGTTGTTGTCTTGGGCCCAATACTTGTTGGATTGTAGAACTGTCACACCCCAGAACCCGAGTAACCAGCTCCCCATGACCAGGTTGTTCACATACAGATGCTGTGGCAGGGGGGGGAAAAAAAAGAACCCAAACAAACCCAGTTTGGAATACAGGGAGACTGGTGGTTGCTGGCCTGAAAATCAGTTTATCAGGGAAAGTACATGCCTTTGCTGTAGTATTTTTGAATGTGGGGATTTCTGACTGTCAAGATCTATTATTAGTTGAAGTTGAAGGGTTTTTCTCTCCCAGCTGTCGCTGCATCTGAACAAACAAATCTGCTGAAGGCCTCAAACTCTCAGCACGAACAGGAACACGTCACTCTTTATGAGATTAGAGTAAAACTTGCTAGGGAGAGAGATATGACAGGATTTCAGGCTAGCAGCCATTTTGGATAACAGAGTTGATGGTGGTCTTGATCTAAGAAAGCACCAATAATAGTTGAATTGCTCTTAAAAATACCCCCAAACCATCTCTTTACGAGGAGTGGAAAGAATTTGTTGGATGGGTTTGGAAACTTATAAGGAGATATCTGATTTAAAACCTTCCTCTGTCCATCCTAACCTATCGAATCCCACATTTTCATTCAGGATGAAAGCAACCTGTCTAAAGAGGATTCTGGTGTTGCTGTGTATGTGTGTGTGTGGGGTAAATGGCTGAGTTGTGTGCATGCTTTGTGTCTGATTGAAAATTGTTGAATTGACACGGAGAGGAAAGAGTGTGGATGAAATTCCAGGAGTCTCTGACCAGGTTCTTCCTGAGTCTAGTACACATCTGTCAGTACCAGAGCAGTGGGTGTTGCAATGGGCAGTACGTATTCCAATGGGCAGTGTGCATTCTAGTGGTCAATGCACCTTGCAATGGGCACTGGGCATTCTGGGCCTAGCTCACCGCTCTGTGGGAGCCATACATCTTTTCTTACAGCTCTGGGTCATGCCCCCAGCTATTTTCCTTGACTAGCTCAGTTGTGACAGTTTGAATGCTTTTAAAAACCCTTTTTCCAGGGCTGAGAAGGTGGCTCAGTGGTAGAGCGCTTGCCTTGCATGCTCGAGGCCCTGGGTTAGATTCCTCAGCACCACATAAGCAAAAAAGAAAAAAACCGGAAGTGGTGCTGTGGCTCAAGTGGTAGAGCACTAGCCTTGAGCTGGAGAGCTGAGGGACAGCGCCCAGGCCCAGAGTTCAGGCCCCACCCCCACCCCCCCAAAAAATAAATAAAAAACCTTTTTCTCCCTTACTAGTTTCTGTCTACTAGAAAATGTTTCTTCTCAGGTCTGTTTGGGCTCGGTACTCCTTTGAATCACCATCTTGTGAGTTTTCTTTGACTTTTTGCAGAAAGCATGGCTCTATTTTCGGTGTGCATCTTGAATATTGCTCTCATCTTTTCTAGCACTCTCATTTCTGAATCTCCCAACTATAATTTCACCATCCTGTTCAACGTCTTAGAAAAAAAAAAGACTAGACTTTGGAGACATTCATTATCTTCATTTAATTTCTTTCCACTTAAATCTAGAATAATCAGCCATTTTGCATAAAACATAATCTTTTAAAATTTAAAATTGCCCTTAATTTTATACCAGCTTTAAAGTTTAGAGGAGGGCTGTGGATGTCCTTTTTTTTTTTTTTTTAAAATATATATATATAGGCAGGCATGATGAATTCCTAAGTAAATCTCTTTATGAGAAGTCTTTGTAGGCAAGCAGCTTGCAAATAATAGCTTTGAAATCCCAAGAATCTTCTTTTACTTAAAATTATTAAGTGCAAGAAAAAATATTGAGGGCTGGGAAGGTGGCTCAGTGGTAGAACGCTTGCCTTGCATGCATGAGGCCCTGGGTTTGATTCCTCAGCACCACATAAACAGAAAGAAAAAAGCCAGAAGTGGTGCTGTGGCTCAAGTGGTAGAGCGCTAGCCTTGAGCTGAAGAGCTGAGGGACTGCGCCCAGGCCCAGAGTTCAGGCCCCAGGACCAGACCCCCAAAAAAATTAAAAAAAAAAAGAAAAATTATTGCAAAGCAGAGGACAGTGAAGATGCTCTTGTATTGGGGAGAGAGATGGAAGAGGGCTGGACAGAGTAGATATGTATGAAGCATGCAGAAGGTAGAGTGGTGAAGAGTCAATTGGGGAAGTGTTAGCTGAGGGGAAGGAATGAGTTAGGAACTAGTTATAGGTTTCTCTTGTTGGTAATTGAGCAAATTATAATTTTATGAATGGACACAGGACATAGAAGAAGCAAGTTGGTACCAGATGGGAAAGGAAACAGTATCTTCCCTAGGTAGCTTTTAATTGAAAACTAAAATTTTCAATGTTTCCCCCCTCCCCCTCCCTCCCCTCCACCTCCCTCCCTCCCTCCCTCCCTCCCTCCCTCCCTCCCTCCCTCCCTCCCTTCCTTCCTTCCTTCCTTCCTTCCTTCCTTCCTTCCTTCCTTCCTTCCTTCCTTCCTTCCTTCCTTTTTAAAGTAACACCGGGCCATTATTACCCTTCTATTATTTTGACAGCTAAAACTGGGTGATAATATTTCTGTGAAATAATTCTTGTACAATTATGCAACACATTTGGAATACTGATTTAATATCCAGTCAGCTGTCTCGACATAGAGGCCGTGTGAATATGCTATCCTTTGGTTCTGCTACTTCAGGAAAATTATAGATCCCAACTCCATAAATATCTTTAGTTTTTTTCCAGTATGTTTGTACACAACCTGCTAGGCCATTTTTTTTAGGCCACGGGTCAGAGATGAGCATCATAAATTTAGATGGCGTTTCTCTGAGATGTTTCATATTTTTCATTTCACTTGCCCCCAAGGCTATCTATTCAGATTGGAAATCAAGAAGTCTTTTTCTACTGTAGAAATACTGTCTTACTGTCTCACCACTGGGCAAAGAGTTTCTTTTGATTTGAAAGAAGTAGATTAAAATAATGCTATGTCTTTCTAATATTTTCTAGGCTCCCCAATTTTTCCATTCTAAAGGAGAATAGGATGATGTAGTGAATGACCTTGGAAATGACCTTGAAGGTGTGACTTTGGTTATAACCTGGTAAATATAATTGAAGAGGAAGAGGAATAGGGATAAAAACTGCATTGCAGAAGAGGTGCTGCATGAAGCCACCTGGTACTCCTTAGCTTTTTTTTTTTTTTTGGTTGGTCATGGGGCTTGAACTCTGGGCTTGGGTGCTGTCCCTGCACTCTTCAGCTCAAGGTGAGTGCTCTACCGCTTGAGCCACAGTGCCACTTCCAGTTTTCTGGTGATTTATTGGAGATAAGAGTCTCATGGACTTTCCTGCCCGGGCTGGCTTTGAACTGTAATCCTCAGATCTCAGCCTCCTGAGTAGCTAGAATTACAGGTGTGAGCCACCAGCACCTGGCTTCTCCTTAGCTGTTTTACTCAAGGCTGGTGCTCTACCACTTGAGCCACATCTCCACTTTTAGCTTGTCCACTCTAGGCCCTGGGCCACCATTGATGCAGATCTGCTTACCTGCTTGTCTCCTAGGTGTTTTTATTTATGTGGATGAGGACATTTTTTTAGGTTAAGGTAACTGATGTGGCTGAAGATGGTCCCCTACACCTTAAAAAAAATACCACTGTGTACTTGTGAACACTATTTCCACTAAGTAGATATTAGTGTGAGATGCTTGCTAAGTAGACTTTAAAAACCAGTCACCCAGGAAGGAGCCAGAATAGTGTTGTCTATTTGATCAGTGCTCAGACTGCTGCATCGTTAGCTCTCCCGTGGGTTTGAGACCGGACCCACAGTGACAAGGGCTGGCGTGTAGCTGGAGCAGTAACCTCCAGAGCCTGCCCTGTGTGCAGACAAACGCGGCGGAGGTGAGCAGTGGCCAGCGGGGGCCAGGGCTGCCTCTGGTGCCCGATTGCCCGGCCTGGTCTCTGATGGAGGCTTTGCCTCTTGCAGGATCAGAAACGTAATTTCATTAGTGCCCTGGAGTTAATGAGACTGCTGTCTTCAAGATTGGAAAGCTCACCAGAGCCAGGGTAACCTCAGCATGCTGCAGCCGACACTGGGAAGTGCCGCCCATCGCTGGACTCTTGTAGCCACCCAGCTGCAGACCTGCTGAGCCGCCTCATGGATTTGCTCACGACAGAGCAAGTGTAGGCTCTTGGGATGCTGGGTGAATCAGATGTGTGCTCTAGAGCCGGTGCTGGGGGAGGCAGGGTTCAGGTGAATGCAACATACCCAGAAGAGGATGCTTCCCTGGGGCTGGCCGAGGAAGGCAAGGTGGGCGGTGGTCATTCCACCGGCTGCTGTAGCCAGAGCAGGTTTGGTGAGTGTGGTGTTCATGGCCTGGCCCCCAGCTTTAGTCACATGCCTAGGCTTTCATTGGTTAGGTTGATAAGTCCAGCCCAAGCCAGACCATAGCTCTTGCAGGTAATCTTGCCTGTGTTTGTTTCTGATCTTGTTTCTGTTCCTTTCCTGGCTTAGCCCTCTGAAAAGGCCATCTCCGCTCTCTCTCTTATTCTCCAAACTTCATCAGGGCTCTGTCTGGCTCTTGTCTGTAAGCGAAGTACCTTTTACAATGTATTTAAGGTCCTGAAATAATCTGATCATGTGTCAGAATACATTTCATAGAATGATTTCAGTATCAGTGATTATTTATTTGTTTATTGGTTGTGGGGCTTGAACTCAGGGCCTGGGCACTGTCCCTGAGCTCTTATGCTCAAGACTAGCACTCTGCCACTTTGAGCCACAGTGCCACTTCTGGTACTTGAGTGGTTAATTGGAGATAAGAGTCTCACAGGCACTTTTCTGCTGGGGCTGGCTTTGAACCTTGGTCCTCAGATCTCAGCCTCCCGAGTAGCTTAAAGGCATGAGTAACTGAGTAGCTTGGATTAAAGGCATGAGCAACTGATGCTGGGCTGTGAATTTAACTTGTATGTTACTTATTTGTGTTGTGTGTGTGTGTGTGTGTGTGTGTGTGTTTGTTTGAGATAGGGTCTCACTAGGTAGTCTAGGTTAACCTGAATTTGACATTTTCTTGCCTCCTAAATGCAAGGGATTATAGGCGTGCACCATCATGCGTGCATTTTATTGGTTTAGTTTTTATTCTTAGCATGGGAGTACCAATGGGGCAGGAAGGCAGGGAGCGGGGAGGTGGCAGATATCCCAGAGAAACTGAAAATCAGGAAGTTTTTAGAAGGGAAACTTATTTTTAGGGGCAATGTCTTAAGTCATAGTAACAGATTGACTGGCAAATTCCTGCTGATCAAACAGATAGGCTTTTCTATCTGAAAAAACTCTTCAGATAGGCTTTTCTTTTGACTTGTTTCATTTGAACACTGGAGACCGGCTCATGAGTTGTGAATTTTTGAGATTAATGAAAATTAGCCTTGACTTTCCTTGGGGAAGGGAAATGGTGACATGCCTAACCCCAGTGATACGGTATTGTTTAATAGGTTTTAAGTAATGCTGCTCTACTTCTTTTTTTTTTTTTTTTTTGGGCCCGGTCGTGGGGCCTGAACTCTGGGCCTGGGCGCTGTCCCTCAGCTCTTCAGCTCAAGGCTAGTGCTCTACTACTTGAGCCACAGCGCCACTTCCGGCTTTTTTCTTTTTTGCTTATGTGGTGCTGAGGAATCGAACCCAGGGCCTCATGCATGCAAGGCAAGCGCTCTACCACTGAGCCACCTTCCCAGCCCCATGCTTCTCTACTTCTGCCTAACACTTCAGAGTGAGAACTTGTGAGGACAGGGCACCATGGTGAGATCTCCATGGCGGCTCATCGGTGGGTGCTTCCAGCATCCTGCTCTCCTTAGGCCCAGTGAGTCCTGATGACCCCGCCTGGTAACATTGTGTCAGCTGGCTGGAACACGGGGCCATCTTGTCATCTTCCACCTGCTTCCCTCAGCGTTTCTTTTGAGAATAATATTCAGGTAGCCCCAGCAAGGGAACAGATGTGTTCTGCATGAATGAGTTTGGAGACAGAAAGATGAACCAACTCATTATTCTGTGTTTTGAGGCCTGGACAACATTCCGCGCACATGAGTAGTCCTTTGGAGACGTGTGGTTTGCCTCTGTTCGAAACTAAACTTAGACCGAATCTGCTCAGGGCTGCAGCTCAGATTTTAAAATAATTGGGATTTGTTTTTTTTGGGTGTGGTTGGTTGTGTTGGTGTGTGAAACTGTGGTAGGTGGAATGGGTCATGTTTTTTCTTTTTGCAATGCAGCCAGTGCACAGGGTAGAATAACTGTTGAAAAAAAAAAAAACAACTCAGGTAAAATTCTAACATGTATTTTATTCATTAGATATGTTACATTGAGTCATGTAATGAGCATTTGAGGAAGCCAAATATTTCTCTAGGGCTCCACAGTTCCTTGCTGGCAATACTGCACCACAGAGCATTTGCAATTCTAGCTGCAAATTGTACTGCAATGCAGATGAGCTTGTGGCCCTCCTCTTTTAAGATGTTACTTTAGAGACGAGACAAGGAAACATCCAGCACTCTTGTTAGCTTGTTGGGTTCCAGGCTTGATCTCTGTACAGAAGGGCATAACAAGAATATCAGTAGTCACCAGAGAGACAGACAGAGAGAGGGAGAGGGAGAGGGAAAAAGGAGAGAGAGAGAGAGAGAGAGAGAGAGAGAGAGAGAGAGAGAGAGAGAGAGAGAGAGAGAGAGAGAGAGGAGAGAGGGAGAGAGAAAGCATGTATGCATAAGCTTGGCCTTCAGTGACAGAATGAAACAAACATGCTTTTGTTTCAGTTGGAACAGAAATATGGTAAAAAATAATAATAATGAAGCCAGAAATCATCTAACAAACAGAACCGACCTCTGCCGGTACAGAGTGGCTATGAGCGCTTGGCAGGCTAAGTTCATCCAAAAAAGGCTGTCACCAAAGCTTTTTAATTTGGTTTTGAGAGCCAGGCTGTGTTGAATATTTGATGAGCCGGACGGCCTGCAGTCCTGCTGGTAGCTGGAGGGTTCTGTCCTTTGGAGATTTCCAGAGATTGCTTCTCTGTCTGGGGAGTGGAGGAGACAGGCGTCATTATTCCAGTCAGATGATCAGGCCCCAAGAGGGAGAAGGAAACACTCCGAATTCCTCCTCTTCCAATAAAAATCTCAGTGGTTCCAACCTGCAGCAGAGCAGAGGAGAGGCCAGGCTTTGTGCATCCGGGGTGGGGGTGGGGGTGGGGGTGGAACTGTCTAGTATCTGGCCTCTTGGGAGGGGCGTTTTGCTGAGTAATGTCTCCCAGGATGATGGTGAGGATATTCTTTTAATAAATTAATAATATTATTATTTGTGTGCTGGCACTGAGGCTGGGCCTGACTGTCCCTTAGCTTTGTTTGCTTAAGGCTAGTAGGGCTTTGCCACTTGAATCAATTTCCTGTTTCTTTGGGGAGTCTTGTGGACTTTCTTACCCAGGCTGGCTTCAAACTACAATCCTCAAATCTCAGCTTCCTGGGTAGGTGGGATTACAGGCGTGAGCCACTGAGCCATTGCCCTGCAGGCTCTCCTTTGATCTGCAGTCACTTTTCCAGCTCGATGAATATGCTGGTCTGCAGCCTGACCACTTGCCTATGGGCCACAGAGGCGACTATGGAAAGCAGCACAGTTCCATGATGCCACGTCAGAAACTCAAGTTGGCTTGTAAGAAGCAAAGCCCAAGGAACAACAACTTCTTTCCCTGCACCAGCACCCTTAGCCAACTGAAGGCAGGTCTGTTGGTGTCCTGGCCCTCCAGGCTCCAGCTGGCTGGGGGAGCCCTGATCCCAGGGACCAGGAAGGCTGGACAAGCCCTGGGTACCATGCATGCCTTGGCCAAAGCCTGTGGTTTGAGACATTATTGCTGCCTGCGGCTGGGAGGCATGGCTGGCTGCGGAGTGGAGCTATGTGTGTCTCACCTGGGCCAGTGATGCCCTCTGTTCCTGGGCTTGCTCCTTAGTTGTCATTGGAAAGAAAACTTGAAAAAGCAGCTTGATCTGGGGCTTAGAGGCATGGCTCAGTTGGTAGAGCACCGGCCAGTGAGCAAAAGCATCTGGTATAGGGTTTGAAGAAAAAGAAGACGAGAATAAGCTTGATCTGTGTGTGTGTGTGTGTGTGTGTGAGAGAGAGAGAGAGAGAGAGAGAGAGAGAGAGAGAGAGAGAGAGAGAGAGAGAGAGAGAGAGAGAGAGAGAGAGAGAGAGAGGAGAGGGGGGAAGGCAAGAGAGAGAGAGGGAGGAAGAAAAGGAGAGGTGAGAAGGGAGGCATTGGAGGGAAGGCTTGTTTAGGGACTTTATATCAAATTTTTGATGCCATCTGTTTTCTTGGGATCATCTGTTGGACACTTATTAACGTTGATTGATGCTATTTGTGCACTCATAACTCTTGCCCATGAAAGAAGGGAGTCTGTTCTCAAGAGAGCTTTTATGACGCTGGTAGCTCCCCAAGTCCTCGTCTCCATCCGCCTCCGTGGGAGACGATGCGCGGTGCTGTTTCTTGAGGATGGAGAGAAGAAACATCCACCCACCTCCTAACCTGGCAATTTAGTGCCAAAAAAAAAAAATCCCTTTTTGCTGAAAAAAGAGATTCTGAAGCGGGTGAGGGGATCTCAACATTTTAGATTGTACTTGTCTCATTTCTTTTTGGTGGCGTTTGGTGGCGTGGCGAGCGGGACTCGCAGTCCTGGGCTGGTTCCATGTCCGATGTGAAATGCGCCACGCGGGCTGGAGGCTTGATGCCGGGGATTCCTTTCTCCTGCAATACTGGAGGTGCTGGTATGAGTGCACAGGGGGGTTTGACTTTCTGCTTGTGCATTTGTGCATGTGTGTGAGAGAGACAGAGATGGGGGAAGGCAATGGGAAGCAATGCTGGCTCTGTGTTTTTTAGCTGTTAATTGTGTGTGTGTCTTCTGAGGCTTGAATTCATAGTCTCACATTTGCTAAGTAGGTGCTTATTACCATTTCCATTAGGGCCTTTTTCTGTATGTGTTTTTTTTTTTTTTAAGATAGGGTCTCGTGCTTTTACCTGAGCTGGCCTTTGACTATCATTTCTCTCTGCCTCCTTAGTAGATGGGATTATAGATGTGTGCTACTGTGCCCAGCCCTTATGGGTTTTATTTATTTATTTAGGACTAAGGTTTTGAACTTAGGGCTTTGTGCATATCAAGCAGGTATTCTTACTGCCTGAACCATGTCTCCAGTCTTTTTTGTGCTGCTTATCTAGATGTAGAGTTTTGCCTCATGCTCTGCTGGGTTGGGTGACCAGTCTCCTGATAATTTCTCCTTACCACAGATGGCATGTCAGGTGTCCACCACTATACTCCCCTGCCCCCTTTTCTGTGGTATTGTTCTTTGGTGAGGTCGTGTGAATATTTCTATCCAAGTTAACCTGGAACCTTAATCCTCCTAATCTGGCCTAAGATGACAAGTGAGATCTAGCATGCCCAGCTAATGGTTGAGATGAGATCTTTGGAACTTTTTGCCTATCCTGGCCTTGAATCATAATCTTCCTGACTTCCACCTTCTGTGTAGCTAGGATTATAGGTGTGAACCACTGGTGCCTGGTGCCTTCTTTACTTTATCTTAGTTTTTTGTTTTTGCCTTTGAACTTTATTAGCCCAAACATCTTATTGTTATCCAGTACTTAATGACCAGATTTCCACTCACATAATTTCTCTGAAGTACTCTGTCATTAAGTAGCAATTACGGTATCAAGGCGGTGTATTACAGGAAAAACATATGGCATGTGTTTCAAATTTAATTCCTTCAAAATGTAACTTCTGTGTCTTTGGCAGAATATTTTTTACCCTCCTCAATTCAGCTTTACTAACTTACTGACTACAGTGGGGAAAAAAGCCCACCAAAATATACTTGTTTCTGAGTGACAAAGTTATGAATAATGTCTTTGAAATATTTTTCTTTACAACATCTCTGTAATGAGAATCCTCATTCTTTAAATTTTATTTATTTATTTATTTTGTGCCATCTGTAGGGCTTAAACTCAGGATTTTGTGCTCTTACTTAGCTGTTTTTGCTCAAGGCTGGTGCTTTATCACTTGAACCACAGCTTAACTTCCAGCTTCTTGCTGGTTAATAGAAGGAGTCTCATGGACTTTTCTGCCTGGGCTGACTTCCAGTCTTGATCCTGAGATCTCAGCTTCCCAAGTAGCTGGGGTTATAGGTGTAAGTCCATAGTGCTTGACTCATTTTATTTCTGGCAAACCAGAAAGAACAAAGTTGATGCAATGTCTTGCTTGAGATTGTACTAGAATGCCCAGTAAGAATACTATAGCTATATCAGGGTGATTTCTTCTTTTTTTTGGTAGTGACATAATGAGGTACCTGTGATTGCAAAACATACTAAGTTATCGAATTTCCATTAGGGAGAACACGAGTCCATCATCCTCTAAATGTCATCTAATCAGATTCTAATTTACTTTTCCCCTAGACACTGTAAGATTAGTTTTGTTTTTGTCTTCCCTTACGATATGAGTGAGTATCATTGCCTTTTTGCTGAATGAAATACACTTTTAATTTCTTGCTGGACTTAAAAAATAAATATGACTAGAATTTTGCTCTCATTGCATAGCCTACTTGAAATATTGTAAGCAACAAATGGAGAGGTGAGCCTGTGAGCTTGGAATTCTAGAAGTAATTGCAACAGTTGAATTTAAATACAATTTTGTTAGATGGCTAATTTGTATCTTATGGGCATGCTATGCTATGGGTGAAATCAACAATAAGACCTGAAGGTATGGCTCTATGTGGTAGAGCACCTGCCTAGCAACTGGAAGATCCTGAGTTCAAATCCCAGGAGTGCCAACACAGCAGATAAACAACAATGAAAATAATAACCACAATAAAATACAACAGTATGAACACTGGCTGGTGGTGATTGTTTGGTGAGTGGTACCAGGCACGGAGGTTTCTGACACACCAGCCCTGCGGGTGAGCCTGCATTCACGCCTGATTCCCACAACAGAGCTGTGATTCTCAGCCTCCCTTCCTCAAGGTGCTTGGGAACCCCCAGATGGCCCGAGGGTTCAGCTTGGAGCAATTAGCATCTCGCCTGATGAAAATATGACCACCTATTACCTGGAGATGAAGAAGAGACTCCGCTAGAACTTATTATGCCATGCACGCTTGGCTCTTAGAGTTCTCTCATTTATGCAGTGCGGTGGTTTAGAAGAAAACTGCCCAGCCCTGTCTGCTCTTGCATGGTGGTTTCTGATCTCTACAGCACAAAAGCACAATGCTGGGAGTTTGCTCCTTAAACAGTCTGGGAAGATGGGGTGCAGCCTACGCCGTTTCCCAGCCGAATCTCCATGCTCTTACCCCTGGACTTCCTGCTTGCTTCCCTGGAGGCTAAAAGCCCTTCTTCCCCAACACTGTGGTACTGGACATTGGCCTTGTTTCCTGTAATACCAGTGTCTGTCCTTCACAACTGGCAGATCTTTGAGACGAGAGTGGGAAATTAAACAGAGTGTCTGATTTCAGCAGTCTCTCCCACCAGTCTCTTATATTTGGGCACAGTTAAATGATAATTTATTTCTTGTTTATTAGGGAGATTTTTTTTTCCTCCTCTTTAATGAAGTTCTTCTTTTTCCTCCTGCTACTGAGGTTGGAACTCAGGGTCTGAAGCTTGCTCAGTTTGCTTGCTTGGTGCTCTGCCTTTGGAGCCACACCTCTGCGTCCAGCTTTTTGCTGGTCAGTTGGAGATAAGAGTCTCACGGACTTTTCTGCCCCGGCTGGCTTCAAACTATGATCTTCAGATCTCAGCCTCCTGAGCAGCTAGGATGACAGGCATGAGCCACCGGTGCTCTGCTTCAGCCCTGCTCTTATGCCAGTGTCTTGAGGAATATAGATAGCATATTAAGGTATTTAGATATCCGTATATCTAATGTTATATGTAATTTGGAGTGGCTTTGCCAGCTAAAAGATTTGTGATTCCAAGTAGAGTGCCCTGGCCACTGAGACTGAGTAGCAGAGGATACGGGAGCCAGGTACCCCCGGCCTTGGTCCTGTGTCCTCTTTCACAGATAGAAGGAGCTGTGTGAAGCCACTTCCCTTTGGTGATAGCTGAAGCTTGTGATGATGCTGGTAGCAGCTCTTCTACTCTTGTTAGTGCTCTGGGACACCAACACTGCAAGTGTGTCACACACTGCATGAGCAATAGGTTGGGAAGTTAATTTGAAAACTTTTTTTAGCAGCTCAGGCATTTAAAAACAATTATCTTTGAGTAGGTATACAAAGGAGTTGCCATTGAATGAAGCATTTAATGAATGCAACCTATCTTGATCAATGTTACCCCTGTCAACATTCTCTCCTACCCCTCCCCTCCCCACCCCTTCCTTCCCTTGTCTTAAGTTTGTAGGATATACATTGGATTTGTGTGTGTGTGTGTGTGTGTGTGTGTGTGTGTGTGTCCGTTGTGGGGCCTGAACTCTGGGCCTGGACACTGTCCCTCAGCTCTTCAGCTTAAGGCTAGCGCTCTACCACTTGAGCCACAGAGCCACTTCCGGGTTTTTCTGCTTATGTGGTGCTGAGGAATCGAACCCAGGGCCTCATGCATGCAAACCAAACACTCTACCACTGAGCCACCTTCCCAGTCCCAGGAAAAATTTTTTTATTGTGAAAATACCATACAGAGGTGTTACAATTACATTAGCAAGGTAATGAGTACATTTCTTATCAAGCATTGTTGCCTCCTGCTTTGTTTCTCCATCCCTTCAAAGAAACAAAAAAATCACACGGTATATTATAAATACATTGAAAACAACAGCAAGAAGGATAAAACCACTTGTGTCCCTATCTTGGGGTTCATTTCCCTTAGCCTCAGCTTATATGGTCATATGTACATAGCTTTTGAGCATTTATGCTTGTGCTAGACATATACTAGTTATTGCAGATAAGGGAAACCATGTTTCTTTGGGTCTGGCTTACTTTACTTAATATAATTTTTCCAAGTCTTTCCATTTTCTAACAAAAGGGGCAATGTCATTTTTTCTGATGGAGGTATAGAATTCATATATATATATATATATATATATATGTATATATAATTTTCTGATTCCTTTCATCTACTGAAGGGCATCTGGGTTGGTTCCATATCTTAGCTATGATGAATAATGCTGCAATAAACATAGTTGTGCTGGTAGCTTTGGTATGACCTTGTTTGTGATTATTTGGTAAATACCCGAAAGTGAGATTTCTGGGTCATAGGGGAGTTCTATGTGTAGGATTTTGAGGAACCTCCATACTGCTTTCCAAAGTGGTTGAACAATTTTACACTCCACCAACAATGCAGTAGGATTTCCTTTTGGCCACATCCCTGCCAGCATCTGTTGTTACTACATTTCTTGATTATAGCCATTCTAGCTGGGGTGAAGTATTGTCTTGATTTTCATTTCTTTTATGGCTAGAGAATTTTAACATTCTTTATATGTCTATTGACCATCCTTCTTTCCTCTTCAGAGAAGTTTCTCTTTAAGTCTTTTTTTTTTTTTTTTTTTTTTGTCGGTCATGGGGCTTGAACTCTGGGCCTGGGCGCTGTCCCTCAGCTCTTCAGCTCAAGGCGAGCGCTCTACCACTTGAGCTACAGCGCCACTTCCGGTTTTCTAGTGGTTTATTGGAGATAGGAGTCTCACGGTCTTTCCTGCCCGGGCTGGCTTTGAACCGCGATCCTCAGATCTCAGCCTCCTGAGTAGCTAGGATTACAGGCGTGAGCCGCCGGTGCCCCGCTCTTTAAGTCTTTAGCCCACTTATTTATTGGGCAGTTGTTTCTTTGAGGATTTGTTGTTGGGGGATTTAATTTTTTGAGTTCCAGGTATATTTTAGATTGAGACCCTTGTCCGTTGTATGGCTAGTGAAGATCTCCCAATCCGTGGGCTTTCTATTGATCTTGCTAGCTATGTCCTTTGCCATGCAGAAGCTCTGCCATTGAATTTTTTTGACTGCATTTTCTCCCTCTTCTCCTTTTGTCCACCCCTGCTTTGGATTCCCTCTTGACTCCTAAGAATGGAGAGTGTCATTCCATGTTGTAAAGATTTTTTTTTCAGATAATTTTGGCCAATTAGAACAGGAAGAGGTCCCCCACTGTCTGCTGTGGTACTCTGGGTGATGTCAGTGGGTGGCTGTGTCCTTTGGGAAAGCATGGATATGGCTCTTGGCATGATACTTCTACTGGATCCCGGCATCCTCTGATATCAGCAAACTCTAGGCTTCGATGCCAATGTTCTGTTATTTAAAAAAAACAAAAATCAATCACCAGGCTAGCTCAGTCAGTGGAACGTGAGACTCTTAACCATTTCGGTAACACAGGTTTTGTGATGGTGAGCCACGGATATCTTTCTATCAAATTTACTTCCCACACTTTCCCTTGGAAGTAGGAATTTTGCTTCCAGCCTTTAGGTTTTTAATACACGAAGAAATTTTACTTTAAGGTAGAGTATGAGGTAGAGAATGGATAGCATTTTGTTTTCAGCCGTGTGTGTGTGTGTGTGTGTGTGTGTGTGTGTGTGTGTGTGTGTGTGTGTGTGTATTTCTGAGCTCTGGATTCTGTTAAGCTTGCTTCTTCTTGGACCAGGCCACCCTTCCTGCATTCGCTTAGCAATTTTGAGTGTGGTGCTTTTCAGGCCATTCTCGCTCTTCTTCTGCAGTGTCCTGACGGCATACCATGTCTCCTGGGACTGGGTGTCTGAGAAATAGAGGAGAACCGAGGCCTCTACGTTGCCTTTGCTCATCTCATAAATAGCACACACATTAAGATACTTGCTCTTAGAGCTCATTGGGCAAAGAGTCATGAACACTGCAGTTTTCCTATAAAGGCCGATTCTGCTGGGTTGGGCTCAGGTCTTTCTTGTAGTCGTACATGCAAGCTTGAAGGTCTTAGCCAGCAGCTCAGAAGGTACGATTCTATTCTGCGTGTGACTCTCCTGGGGAAAGCTTCTACGCTTCAGGAAGTAGAACAACCTTTGGAAGTCCTTGAGATCCTGGGTCAGACAGGAGAGATTGGAAAAGAACTAACCGTTATGTGCAAATGCCCGTGACTTCATCATGGTCTTCTGGCATGGCTGGAGTTAACCTCCCAGCTTCTCCAGGACCTGATTTCTCTTTGCCCACAGATGCTGCTGTCCCTGATCTGGGCACATTCTGCCCCCTCTGCCCAGCCCTGTGCCTGTGCGCAGGCCGGGGCGCTGTGGGGTCAGGTGGAGGGACCCAGTGCCGAAGGGCAGAGAGGCAAGTGCACAGGACCAGCGGGAGGGGGCTGTTGACTGGCCCAGCACTGTGCTTGTGTTCTCCTTGGTAGAAAAAGCAGAGAAGGTCAGCCTGTCCTCGGCCAGCCTGGAGCCGGGTGGTGCCAGGGCTGTGCCCTGGCTATCTGACGGCATCTCAGGCCCGAGGCATGGGAAGTGCTTGGCCGTGACTCCTGGGCTGTTGCTGGGGGAAGGGCCACATGTGGAGGGTCAGCATGAAGTCCACGGTGGCCACCACAGGTGGGTATGGAAGACTGGAACCCTGTTGTGAGGGGAAGATGTTGGGTGGGGCCTAGGGAGGGAGGAAGGCAGGGGGCTCAGGGGAGGCCCCCCCCCTCAGCCCTCGGTGCTGGGCTTTGCTGTGTGGCCTGCAGTTCATGCTTCCTGTGCTTCAGACCTGAGCTCCTTCTCCGTTGCAATCTGGCCACTGACCAGCTGGTTTCTATGTGAACGTACCACATGACCATGTTGACTTTTAATTGTCCAGTACAATTTCTCATTATTTTTTTATTTTTTATTTTTGGTTGGTTGTGGGGCTTGAACTCTGGACCTGGGCACTGTCCCTCAGCTCTTCAGCTTAAGGTGAGCAGTCTACCACTAGAGTCACAGCGCCACTTCCAGTTTTCTGGTGGTTCATTGGAGATAAGAGTCTCACAGACTTTCCTTGCCAAGGCTGGTTTTGAACTGCGATCCTTAGATCTCAGCCTCCTGAGTAGCTAGGATTATAGGCATGAGCCACCAGTGCCCTGCTTTTATTTATTTTACCCTCTCCTTTCATAACTGTTTTTTTTTTCTCCATGTTCTCTTTTTGGTCAGCTCACATAACAGCAATAAGGAAATTAATATGCTCAAACGAATTGTATCAATAATCATTGTATTATCACTGCATAGTGATGTGTCATTCTATAATTAAACATTGAGTCAACCCTAATAAATTTTTAATTGGATTATTTAAATATTTAAAATAGCATATTAAATATACCCTAATTATATATTTAAGACTCAATGAATAATTGTGATGATATGCTAATTATTTCCTGATTGCCAGCATGCACCCAGCAGATCCAGCTGGTGTTCTAGGCACTTCTGTACATGAACTTTGACCCTCACAACCCTCCAGAGAGAAGTGCCTATGTCCCCTCCCTCTGGACTCCAGCAGCTGACATCTATATCCCCTGGGAACTCTGCAGGAGGTCTTTGAGCAGCAGCATCCCAGGGGTGTGGAGCTGGAGTTCAGGTGACATCAGAACTATCCAGAGAATCTGCATGGCGGCAGAGTTGGGGGCAGCAGGGGCTCCTGTACGTATGATTGGCTCTGGGATGCTACAGGTAGCTGCTAGGGATGCCAGACTAGCCACGCCACCAACCTCAGGGGTCCAGGGCAGTGTGCTGTGTGGTGCTGTGTGGTGGCACACGTCATGCCAGATCTAATCAATGTGCTGCCTGGACATGATGTTGTCTGTGTGCTGGCAGGGGCGGGGGTGGAGGGTCGTGGTGACATCATGTTATTTAAGTTGGTGACTTCTGTGACAGGTCATGGCTGATAGAGAAGGCCTAGAGTTTGATCTTGATGCTGAAAGGCAGTGGTTTGATGTGTCTAGCTCTTGTGTTAAACCCAGTTGGGGTCTGCTGGAGGTGGGGGGGGGCTGTGGTGTGGCATGGAGGTCTGGGGCTTGCTGTGGCTCCTTTAAAATCACGAAACGCTTCGTGTAGTGCCCACTCTGTGTGTGTGTGTGTGTGTGTGTGTGTGTGTGTGTGTGTGTGTGTGTGTGTGTGTGTGTGTTACGTGGCTTAAATGTAAGTCAGCTTCCTGTATCTCCTCCTGATTCTCCCCACCCCCCATGGAAATCGTCACTACCAGCTTATTTTCTCATTCTTGTTTTTTCCTTTTTCTTTACCACACACGTCAGGACTGTATTTTTAAATTTTATTTTGTCCCCATTTTTAAAATTTGCATTTAGGTATGCCATGGGGCTTCACTGTGATGTTTCCACAGATGCAGATGGTGTTTTCCATCAGTCTCCCCCTCCTGCTTAAAAAGATTCCAGTAAGTTCTTGTGCCAGTAGCATGCTGTTTTGATTACTATGGCTTTGTAGTGGAGTTTGAAATTTGGTATTGATATTCCTCCAGCAGTGTTCTTTCTGTTGAGTATTGTTTTAGCTATTCGGGGTCTTTTATTGTTCCATGTGAATTTTTGGATTGCCTTTTCTATTTCCTTGAAGAATGAGGTTGGAATATTGATAGGTATTGCATTGAATTTGTAGATAGCCTTGGGAAGTATTGCCATTTTCACGATGTTGATCCTTCTAATCCAGGAGCATGGGAGGTTTTGCCTAAGTTCTGTTTTGATTTCCTTTTTCAGGTTTTTAAAGTTTCATCATAAAGGTCCTTCACATCTTTGGTTAAGTTAATTCCTAGGTATTTTATTTTTTTGTGGGGCTATTACGAATGGAGTTGCTTTTCTGATTTCAGCCACACTTTTCTCATTGTTGGCATACAGAAAAGCCACTGATTTTTGAGGGCTAATTTTATACCCTGCTACTTTGTCAAAGTTTTGAATCAGCTTGAGTAATTTGGGACTGGAGTCCTCGGGATTCTTTAAGTACAAGATCCTGTCATCTGCAAAGAGGGAGAGTTTTACTTCATCTTTCCCTATTTGGATCCCTTTTATGTTTGCATCTTGTCTTATTGCTGTAGCTAGGCATTCTGATACTAGATTGAAGAGATGTGGAGAGAGTGGACATCCTTGTCTCGTTCCTGATTTAAAAGGCAATGGCTTTAGTTTTTCACCATTAAGTATAATGCTGGCTGTAGGTTTGTCATATACAGCCTTTATTGTGTTGAGGAATGTTCCCTGGATTCCTAGTTTTTCCAGAACCTTCATCATAAAGGGGTGTTGGATCTTATCAAATGCCTTTTCTGCATCTATTGAGATAACCATGTGGTTCTTATCCTTGATACGACCTCACCCCAGTTAGAATGGCTATAATCAAGAACTCTAATAACAACAGATGCTGGAGGGAACGTGGACAGAAGGGAACCCTATTACATTGTTGGTGGGAATGTAAACTTGTTCAATCACTTTGGAAAGCAGTATGGAAGTTCCTCAAAGGACTCCACATAGAGCTCCCCTATGACCCAGCAATCTCACTTTTGGGCATTTACCCAAATGATCACAAACAAGACCACACTAAAGCTACCAGCACAACTATGTTTATTGCAGCATTATTTATTATAGCTAAGATATGGCACCAACCCAGATTCCCCTCAGTAGATGAATGGATCAAGAAAATGTGGTCTATATACACAATGGAATTCTATGCCTCCATCAGAAAAAATGACATTGCCCCATTTGTTAGGAAATGGAAAGACTTGGAAAAAATGATATTAAGTGAAGTAAGCCAGGCCCAAAGAAACATAGGTCCCATGGTTTCCCTTATCTGCAATAACTAGTATATGTGTGAGTCAAGCAGAAAAGGTCAGATAAGTTGATGTTAGGTGAAATGAACCCCAAGATAAGGATTCAAATGTTTTTTTTTCTTTCATGTGATTGTTTCTAACATATTTATAAGAGTATTTCTTTGTTGCTTTTTATGTCCCTCCCCCCACGGTATAACCCCTGATTTCATTGTATTTGATGTTGGTATAATTTGTGGAGGGGAGGGGGAAAAACAAATTGTTTAAATAGGGATACAGGTGGACCCATTGCAACAATGAGATGTACAAGTCGTTATGTTGAAAAGAGAACTTTACAACTTTGGCCGGGTTGGGGGGGGCGGGGAGATGGGAAGGGATGGGAAGGGGAAACAAAGGAGGAGGCTACAATGCTTGATAAGAAATGTACTCATTACCTTGCTCATGTAATTGTAACCCCTCTGTACAGTATTTTCACAATAAAAAATTAAAAAAAAAAAGATTCCAGTCAAGCTGGGACTCAGCTACTCAGGAGGCTGAGATCTAAGGATCGTGGTTTGAAGCCAGCCTAGGCAGAAAAGCCCCCATGAGACTCTTACCTCCAATGAACCACTCAAAAACTGGAGGTGGTGCTGTGGCTCAAGTGGTAGAGCACTAGCCTTGAGCACAAAGAGGCTTAGGGACAGTGCCAAGGACAAAAAAAAAAAAAAAAAAAGCTTCCAGTTGATTTCCTTGCTGTGTTTTCATACCTGTGTATGAGGTACTTGGCCCGTGTTCACCTCCTGTTGCTCTCTCCTTTTGCCCTCCCCTTTCTGGATGGTAGCCACTCCCAAATAGCACCCATTTTACAGCAAATATATCCTTCAGCAAAATATCTTTAGATGATTATTTTTTTTGTGTGTGTGTGAATGTGTGTGTTTGGCTTCTCTAAAAATGATCACCTTCTACGTTATCACCTTCTGCATATATTCTTTTTCATGCTCACCTTCTTCTATGTACCTTCTTTGGTGGCTACATATATTCTTCCTAAGACGGATGTGTTGCTGGCAGTAGCCGCAGCTCTTGGTTTTCACACTGGTGAGTGGCAGTGAGCAATGCTTCAGTGTCCCACCGTGGGCATTGATTGTGGTGTTGGATCCAGCTGTGCGGGTGTAGCGCACACAGCGGGCCAGGGCAGCTGGGAAGGGAACAGGGGGTGGATGTGTAAGAATGGCGGACTGCATTAAGGAGTGTCATCCCACCTCCAGTGCGGTGAGATGCTCGTGTGGATTCCCTGGCAGGGTCCCCATGGCGGTGTGGTCAGCCACCTCCCCAGCTCCATCGTGTACGGGAAGCAGCCATGCGGACAGTATTCTGTACAGTGGACCAAGCCAAGTGAAGACATTAGCTGGTCAGCTGGGCTGCACCTACCCTGGCTGCAGGATTCCTCTGCTCTTTGCCAGGAAGATCTGGTGCCAGCATCTCACACACTGGCCATCAGGGGACCTAGAGGTGTCGGCGAGGCCATAATCACCATGCAGCTTTCTCTACCCAAGGGTACCAGCCAGCTTCTTCACACTTTCATCCTTTTCCCTCTTTGCCTTTGTCCTTCTTCATCCGGGGTTGGCAGGACCGACTGCGTCAGTTTGCTGTTTGGTGAGTGAAGCCCTGGGCCAAGCTGCTCATTAAGGGTTTGGGCGAGGAAGAGGCATCAGTGGCGAGTGACTGGGAGAAATGGTTTAGAGCTGAGGGCTGGACCAGGAAAGAGGAACTTAGGGCAGATGTTTCCAGATCACAGGGTGGTTTGTGTGGTGGAGAGCTGAGAATCCTTCTTCAGAGGTTCATGTCAGAGAAGCCGTCAGACAGGTGTGAGAAGTGCTGAGGGAAAGGTGTGAGCCTGGACCACTCAGAATGCTGGAAAGCAAGGGATCTTCCAGTGATCTTCCACATCCTTGACCTCTTCCTTTGTTCCACTTAGTGGCTTGCCAAAATCCTGGTAACAAAAGACAGAGGCTGAGAGAAGGAGTTTTAATGAGGGCAGCCAATGCCAGCGAGAGGTCTCATCAGCCTTTGAGTTTCTCCACCAGTATCATATTGCATATTAATTTGTGGGTGAGTCAGAGATTAGAAATCCCGAACCTCAGCTACTTACGGCACAGAAGTCCAAGAACCATCAGGTCTTGTAGTTAATTGATCATGATTTATGACCTGTCACATGTCACTGGAGGAACTTTTAGTCTCCCCCACCCCCATTCCACTGCCTTCTAGGAGGACTTACATTCATTGTGGGTGCAGCTAGCTCTGTGTGGATCATTTGGGATTTGACAGACTGGCCTGCCTCAGCATTGGTCCTGTCAGGGGTCCATCCCTCCCCGAGGAAAACCTTTATTCACGTAAGGAAGAATGCCAGAGACAGGAGGCAGAGGGGCCTGCAGAGCAGTGACCTGCCTGGCCAGACTGGGAGGACCAGGCCCTGCCTTCCCCCAATCACAAGAGGGGAAGATGCTCACTGGGCGGTGTCTGCTCATCATGAGCCAGGTTTCAAGTTTTCTCCAAGCATGGAATATGATTTACAAGGAAAGAATCTTCCAGAACTATAAATAACCTTCATTAAAGCTTCATTTAATGGAGAATTCCATCCCCCCCCCCCCCCCCCCCGCCAAGCTTACATAATTTGTTTTGGGTTAACTAAGGAATGCAGTTGCATGACTTGTAAGATTTAGATAAAAAGAACACCTCTGTAATCGACTTTATGACAAAGTTAGATGTTGATGGACTTTAGCCATTACTGATGAGCCATTTGGGGAAAGATCGTGGATGTATCAAGGATGTAAGAGGGTCACGGCCTTATCATATGACAGTGTTTCTATTTTCCCTTGAACTCAGGGCCTGGTTGCTGTCCCTTAGCTTTTTTTGCTCAAGGTTGTTACTCTATCACTTGACTCAGACCTCCACTTCTTGCTCTTTCATGGTTAATTGGAGAAGTAGACTCTCCTACCTCGATCCTCAGCTCTCAGCCTCCTGTGTAGCTAGGATTACAGGCATGAGCCAAGGTGCCAGGCTTCTGCCTATATTTTTCTAACATGATAAAAGGAGTTTAAATGGCTCCTTCCTCTCCCTCTTCCTAACGGCCGGCAGAACCTCCTGTGGTCTCATGCATTGTGCTGCTGCCTTCTTCAGTTGAGTCAGCATCCTGGTCCCCTCTGGAGAGGTCTTTATATGGAAATGTCCTGAGTGTGACTATTAAACAGACGTAGTTGACAGACCATAACGAAGCACACTGAGAGCTTGGCACATTTGCCAGGTTGACCAGAGGTAGGCTTTGTGCTCCTTCCCCTTCCTCAACCTACCCCCATTTCAGCACATGTAGGCCTGTACTTCCTGTATTCTAAAGAAGGGGGGGGGCTCAGACTCTCTCAGTATCCCATGTCAATCAAGTGACAAATACCCACCCACTGCTGGACACAGCTGACAGGAAGTGAGGCGTGTGGCCATGCGTGCTCAGAGGTGAGTGCCTGGCCTGGACAGGGAATTTCCCAGGCTGCGGTCCTCAAGGAGTGGGGCTTTGGGAGATGTAGGTGATGGGTGAGCCCAGCTAGGTGCAGACCCAGTGGGTATGCACACCTGGCTCCTCCTGGCGCCTGGGGTGCGTGCACCATGGTTCGGCTGCAGCCGGCTCCTGGCACCTCTGTGGTGAGACTTCAGTTTGTTTTCCTTGGTGTAGGGGCTGCACCCTGGGTCCCAGGGCAGGGTTTTGTGGTCAGGGTTTTATTGCTACAGATGATTCTCTGGGTCTGAGCCATAGGTTCCTTTGGCTCGGGGTCTCAGGGGAGGTTGAAGCTAGAGGTCCTAGGGGCTGCTGGTGAACTGGGAATCCATTCTTTCCTCTTCTTTTCTTGCTCAGCTCCCTTCTCAGGCATCACGACTACCTGTGCTAAGGTGACCCCTTTGAAGTCATTTATTTATTTTGGTCGGTTGTTGGGCTTGAACTCTGGGCCTGGGCGCTGTCCCTTAGCTCTTCAACTCAAGGCAAGCGCTCTACCACTTGAGCCACAGCACCACTTCCAGTTTTCTGGACTTTCCTGCCTGGGCTGGCTTTGAACTGTGATCCTCAGATCTTAGCCTCCTGAGTTGCTAGGATTACAGGCCTGAGCCCAGCTTGAAGTCATTTATAACACGTGTTGTTGCTGTTTTTGTCCTGCAGGCATGGTGGCTATGTTTATAATGTAAGAAAGACAAAGGCATGGTCCTGTGAAATCTTTTGCATAAGAAGGAAGACTGCAGGCTGGTGGGTTCCTCTGCTGTGGGGGTGTCTAGCTTTAGTTTGTTTCACTAGACCAAGTGGATCCGTGGGGCCAAATCTCTAAGGGGCATGAAGATGTGGGTTTAAGGTATCCATGATCTCCAGCTGAGATTTATAGAGGTGGCATTTTCACCTTTGCCTGCCCCCGAAATGGGAAGGCATCTTCCTGGATAACAATCTGGAATGTTCTCTTAATGAAACCTCACACAACCAGGCAAGACTGGCTTGCATAACCCAGCAGGAAAGTACGGGCTGTCCTCTCCTCGCATCTGTCCCCAGAAATCCCATCATCTTGATTTACTCGTGAAAACAAGAGAGAAGAGCCTTTAAAAAATAATTACTCGCTTTTCCCTGTGGCTGGGTGTGGAGCCAAAGCCTGCAGTAAGTTCTCAGCAGCTGGACGTATTGGTGTCAACCCTCTGCAGAGCAAGTAGGCTGGGAAGAAAGCAGCCGGTGTGGGCTCCCCCCACCTTTTCCCCCAGCGCATGGCCGTGGGCCATGCCAGGCTTCCTGCCACTGTGGCAATTGGGGGAGAAGTCCCCGCAGCGGTGCTCTGTGTACACAGGGAAAGGGGACCAACACTGTGTCAGCTCCTACACCCACCCAGAGGCGGCCATGGCTTCAGACTGATCCTGGGAAGTAGCCGAGCGGACACCCTCAATCCCCACACGTTCCCATCAGAGCTGAAAGACAAACACAGCAGTCAGAGTGAGCGTCACCGATGTGATCCTGAAATTGCTCTTTGGCCGAGAAGCAGATGGCAGGGCTCGACACAGCCTCTGCCCCGAGAGATGCGGTGGATTATTTTAAGCATCTCAGGTTTTCCCAGATTATATCTATTAGAGCGGGGGATTTCTTCTTCTTATTATTATTAATGTTTTTCTTCCTTGTTGCTTTTGAGTTGTTATTGCCTTCGCCTCTTAGCCGGCTGTCCCATGCCGCAAGACTGCTTTTCCTGTTTGGATCCCATTTACTCTGCTTCTTACCCAGCTTGCTAAAGCTAGCTGAAGGGGCAGTCAGGACTGGAGCTGTGGCGTGCCCTTGCCAGACCTCCAGCAGCTCCTCGGGGATGAGAACACCGAAATGGCTCTGGCCTGTTGCCCCTGCCTGGGTAATGCAGGAGTTCAGGGGTCATGAAGCTCAGGGGGTGAGCATGGGCCCCCAGTGAACAGTGCTCACCCCCCGTCCCCCGGAAAGAAGGAGGCTGCCCTGTCTTCAGTAGGAACAAGCCACCACCTGTAACAAGGGCTGCACGTTGATACCCTAGAGCCCTGCTGTTGTTTTTCCCCCTCTCTCCCTCTTTGGTCCATGAGTTTGAACTCATAGCCTTGCACTTGCTAGGAAGGCACTATTATTACCACGCGTGTAATTCTTCCAGTACTTTTGTTTTTATTATTATTATTTTTGGATAGGGCCTTTCAAGTATACCTGGGCTGGGCTGGAATCCCCCTGTTAATGCTTTCCATGTGGCTAGGATCACAGGTATTGCCACCAAATTCAGTTTATGGGTTGAGATGAGATCTCATGAAGTGTGTGTGTGTGTGTGTGTGTGTGTGTGTGTGTGTGTGTGTGTGTGTGTGTGTGTGTGTGTGTGTGTGTGTGTGTGTGTGTGTGTGTGTGTGTGTGTGTGTGTGTGTGTGTGTGTGTGTGTGTATCAAAGTATCAAAGCTGGCCTTGAACAATGATCTTCCCAATCTTTCCCTCCTGAGTGGCTAAGATTATAGGTATGAGCCACCATGCCTGTCTGGTTCATTTAGTTTCCCTTGGTCAGAATGATCCAGCCCTCTCTATAAGGGTTTATGTCTGGTTGTCTCTTCTGCTTTATTTGTGTAACTGCATCTTTATCTTAGTGCCACACTGTTTGGTTACTGTGGCTTCATTGCATGTTTTTTTAAATCAGGAAGTCTGAGGCCTCTAGTCTTCTTCTATTTGAGGATCTTTTTTTGATAGTAGGCATGCCTTGAGAATTCCCTACAAATTCAGTGATTTTTTCCCCCTTTATTTCTGGAAAGAATATCACTAGGTTTTGAGAGGGTTTACATTAAGTCTTAGCTGCCTTAGATTTTATCAGCAAAACTCCATCTCCAACGAGAACAGTGTGCTGTCATGTCAGCCATAAGGATTTCATCAGCTGCAGAGCGGTCTGGGTTGTGAGGTATGCTCTCTGGCGGGGCAGGATGAAGGGTGGTGGGGTTAAGCCACATGGTGGAGGCCTGTCCCCCTAGTTCTGAGTGATGAAAGATGATGTTAGCAACATTTGATTGGAGGATGTCAACAGTAAGTGTTTGGGAACTATTTCTGACAAACACTCATTTTAAACGAAGATCCCTCCCCCCTTTAACAACTTAAGACAACATCATGTGACCAAGGGAAAGCCACAGAGGAGGGGAGGTTTCTGTTTGTTGATGGTGGCTTTTGGTTTGGTTTGGCTTGGCCAAATAATACTTGCTGCACTTTTGGGTCAGGTACCTTAAGTGAAAACAGGTGAATTTGCATTCAAGCCCTGGATTTTACCATTCTTTCTCTAGTCTTACCACCTGCAGGGAAATAGGCAGGGTGAGTTTTGGAATCATGTTCTCTGTGAGGGGACTGGACTCAGGAGGGTCAGGTTTACCCCAAAGCAGAGCCGAGACTGGACCCCGGCCTGTGGCTCTCTTCTGAACAAAATTTCTCACCAGCTTAGAATATGCTCATTAATAACTCTGAGTTCACTTCTGCAGGAGAAATCTCACCTTCCATGACTGTACCTGTTAATTAGCCTTCAGGCAATGGCTTTATCTGGGAGCCACAGGGTCATGGAACATATTAATCATCTCAAACGTTGGAAAGGAAAGAACACAGAGAGTACTTTTTGCTTTTTTTCTTTTTGCCAGAGACTCTAGCATAAAAGCATGTCACTGTTACATGTAATTTATGAGGAGCTAGCTTTCTTGATTTTGGTTTTATTTAAATATGTTTCTTCAGAACAAGTTTGTATAAATATTCCAATACTGCAATATCTAAGATAGTTTTCTAGGTAGTTAAATTATTATTATTAATTGTTATCATCATAAGTTTTGTGCTGGTCCTGGGCCTTGAACTAAGAAACTTGTGCTCTTGCTAGGCTTTTTGCTCAAGGTTGGTGTTCTACCATTGGAGCTGTGGCTCAACTTCTGACTTTTGCTAGTTACTTGGAGATAAAAGTCCTATAGACTTTTCTGCCCAGGCTGGATTTGAACTGTGATCCTCAGCTCTTGGCTTCCTGAGTAGCTAAGGTTACAGGTGTGTTATACGGAACCTGGGATTCAGTTAAATTACTTGCTATTAGTTGGAATCTAAGCATAATGACACAGGTAAAGTGGGTGGGCACAGTATTCTTTCAAATTCCAAATCCATGAGCAAGATGACTCCACTTTGAAGTTCTCTGTGGGCTCCTTTTCTATTTTTAAAAACACCAGAGAAGTGGTGCTGTGGCTCCAGTGGTAGAGCGCTAGCCTTGAGCTGAAGAGCTGAGGGACAGCGCCCAGGCCCAGAGTTCAAGTCCCATGACCGACAAAAACAAAAACAAAAAATAAAAAAACCACCAGAAATACTGAAATGTTTTTGAGCCTCTTCTTGGAACTTGTTATAAGGATGTCATTGCTGATTAAAATGAGCCTGAGAGAGAAGTTCCTGCTTGCTGGACTTGTCTTCCTGGGCACTAAGCATTGAGCACTAAGCATGGAGTAATGCTTTGGGGAAGGAAGTTGTTACAAATTGCAAATATATTTTTATTGTGTGTGTGTGTATGCTGGTTCAGGGACTTGAACTATTGAACTTAAAAGGCCTGGGCTGTATCCCTTAGCTTTTTCACTCAAGGCTGGCACTTCAACACTTTTGGCTTTTTTTTTTTTCCCGCTTCAAGATAAGAGTATCACAGACTCTTATTGGAGATTTGAGGTAATTGGAGATAAGAATCTTGTGGACTTCCCTGCCTGGCTGGCTTTGAATTGTGATTCTCAGATCTCAGCCTCCTGAGCAGCTAGGAATATAGGCATGAGCCATTGATGCCTGACTGGACCTCATTTTTCTAGAACTCACATTTTTTTCTCCCCCCAGACACATTGGAAATAAGATCCACATTTTCTGTTAGTGACAAAAAAATGACAAATCTGTATAAAGAAGCATACTCAACATTATGAAACAAGACTCGGAAGGAATCTGTCACATTTTTTTTTCCTTGTTCCACTTCTAATAGTTCAAGAAATCCTCCTAATGAAGAGAAGATTGCTTTTCTCTTGAGTCAAATGTTTCCTAACTGCCTCTCCATCTTTCTTTCTTTCTTTTTTTTAATATCGAGGACTCAGAATCCTTTTGACATCTGATGTCTTGGAACAGTTGAAAAGGATTTGCTTGGAAATACGTTTCATCTGCTGTCTTGACATTTCTTTTGCATACAGACATGGAATTTCTTCTTGCCTTTGATGTAGTAGCTGGCAGAGGGAGACTGTGATTTTAGTTTTTTGTTCTCCCATGTGGCCCTCCTTCTTCTGCTGGTCCAGCGGGCTTGGAGAGATCTGATGTGAAACCCAGAGAAGAAAAGAGGTGTGGCTACCACAGTCCTAGAGGACGCAAGGTTACGCTTGCTAGTGGATTCATGGTTCCGTGTGCGTTAGCTGGCTGAGCTGCGGTCTGCCAGGGGCTAACGGAGGTGGCCTTGCATGACCAGTGAAGTCTGGGCTTACTGAGTGGTGCTGGCCAGGCCAGGCCAGGCCAGGAAGGAGCAGCGTCTGAAGATGGTTAGCCGACACCGTGAGGTGGGGGCAGGGCTCAGGGCATTTGATTGGCAGTTGCATCAGTCATGTCAGCATTCCAGAAGGCTGTCGTTGACTGTCCAGGTAGACCTGTGCCCCAGCTCAATCCAAACTTGCTTCCTCTGCCAGACATGAAGAGTCAGGAAGACTTATCAATATTAAGGGAAGACTTGGAGAGGATAATATTAAGTGAAATAAGCCAGACAGACCCAGAGAATCATAGGTTCCTTGGTTTCCCTCATTAGTGGGAACTAGAATGTACCTAGAAATCAAGAAGTAAACATACTGGGTGACACCCAGGTGGTTATAAAGAATGAACTGAAGTATAATAGACTTGCTGGGGAGGGCAAATAGTATAATTCTTTAGGAAGACTAGGTCAAAGCTCAAAATGAGTACCAGGAAATGGTACTTGTGATGGGGTGGGGACTGTCAAGAAGAGAGGAGCAGAAGAATAAACGGGGAAATGAGTGGAATGCAGGCAGGAGCGCATTGCATACACCAGAGACCTGAGACCAAGGAAAGGGGTAGGTGGGAGGGTGCGTGACGAGGTTGAAGGGTGGCACAGGTCCAGATGTACTTTATTTTTTTAATATATTTTTATTGTGAAAATACTGTACAGAGGGGTTACAATTACATAGGCAAGATAATGAGCACATTTCTTATCAAGCATTGTAGCCTCCTCCTTTGTTTCCCCTTCCCATCCCTTCGTATCCTCCCCCCCCCCAACCAAAGTTGTAAAGTTCATTTTTCGACATAACGACTTGTACATCTCATTGTTGCAATGGGTCCTCCTGTATCCCTGTTTTAACAATTTGTTTTTTCCTTTCCCCTCCACATATACCAACATCATATATAGTGAAAGTAGGGGTTGTACCATGGGGGAGGGACATACAAAGCAACAAAGACATAACCAGATGCACTTTTGATGTAAATTGCTTTGTTACATGGCAAGAAATCAGTTCACAACCTGGAAATTAAGGAAAGTGAGGGGAAGGGGAAAAGGGAGGGGTGAGTTTGAATGTTCAAATGGGTGACATGGATTCATAAACTGTTCTCTTGAGTGGCAGCTCCTTTGTACCTAAAGAAAATGGAAGTATTGAGCCAGGCCTCGGTGGTCATGCCTGTAATCTTAGCTACTGAGGAGGCTGAGAATCATGGTTCAAAGCCAGCTCAGGCAGAAAAGTCCATGAGACTCTTATTTACAATTAACCACTAGAAAACAGGAAGTGGCACTGTGGCTCAAGTGGTAGAGTGCTCCCCTTGAGCTGAAGAGTTCAGGGATAGCACCCAAGCCCAGAGTTCAAGCCCCAAGGCTGACAAAAAAAGAAAAAGAAAATGGAAGTATTTTTTAAACAAATAGGTCACTTGCCCTAGGCTTTTGATATACTTCATCAAGTTAAATAAGTTCCTGTTCATCCTAGTTTTGCTAAGGATCTTTCCTAAGTTGGCTTGAGTTTTTATCAAGTACTGTCCTTTTCTTGACTCTGTCTTAGTTCTGTGTCTGGATCACTTATTTATGTATTCCTTAATTCTTCCGATATGGAGGCCAAGACCTCCAGATGAAGAGGAATTGAGGGAAAAGAATCGACATGGTAAGATGCAAACATAAAGGGGATCCAAACAGGGAAAGAAGAAGTAAAACTCTCCCTCTTTGCAGATGGCATGTTCTTGTATTTAAAGAATCCCATAGACTCCACTCCCAAATTACTCCAGCTGATTCAAAACTTTGGCAAAGTAGAAGGGTATAAAATTAACCCTCAAAAATCAATGGCTTTTCTGTATGCCAACAATGAGAAAAGTGTGGCTGAAATTAGGAAAGCAACTCCATTCATAATAGGCCCACAAAAAATAAAATACATAGGAATTAACCAAAGACATGAAGGACCTCTATGATGAAAACATTAAAAACTTGAAAAAGGAAATTAAAACAGAACTTAGAAAGTGGCAAAAACTCTCATGCTCCTGGATTGGAAAGATCAACATTGTGAAAATGGCAATACTTCCCAAGGCTATCTACAAATTCAATGCAATACCTATCAATATTCCAACCTCATTCTTCAAGGAAATAGAAGAGGCAATCCAAAAATTCATATGGAACAATAAAAGACCCCAAATATCAAAAACGATCCTCAACAGAAAGAACACTGCTGGAGGAATATCAATATCAAATTTCAAACTCTACTACAAAGCCACAGTAATCAAAGCAGCTTGGTACTGGCACAAGAACAGACCTCAGGACCAATGGAATAGAATTGAAAACCCAGAAATGAACCTACAGACCTATAGCCACCTAATCTTCCATAAGGGAGCTAAAAAAATAGAATGGAAGAAAGACAGCCTCTTCAGTAAATGGTGCTGGCAAAATTGGTTAACTATTTGTAGAAAACTAAAGCTAGATCCTTATATATCACCCTGTACCAGAATCAACTCCAAATGGATCAAAGATCTCGGAGTCAAAGCAGACACTCTGAAAACATTACAGGATGGAATAGGAGAAACCTTGGCAGAAGCTGAAATTTTCTTAATAGAGACCCTGAAACACAACAAATCAAAGAAACGTTGGACAAATGTGATTACATGAAATTGCAGAGCTTCTGCATGGCAAGGACATATAGCTAGCAAGATCAATAGAAAGCCCATGAATTGGGAGAAGATCTTCACTAGCCATACAACGGAGAAGGGTCTCATATCTAAAATATACCTGGAACTCAAAAAATTAAATCCACCAACAACAAATCTTCAAAAAAAACATGCCCAATAAATACATGGGCTAAAGACTTAAAGAGAAACTTCTCTGAAGAGGAAAGAAGGATGGTCAATAGACACATGAAGAAATGCTCAACCTCTCTAGCCATATAAGAAATGCAAATCAAAACAACATTGAGATACCATCTCACCCCAGTTAGAATGGCTATAATCAAGAACTCTAATAACAACAGATTCTGGAGGGGATGTGGACAGAAGGAAACCTTACGGCATTGTTGGTGGGAGTGTAAACTTGTTCAACCACTTTGGAAAGTAGTATGGAGGGTCCTCAAAAGACTCCACATAGAGCTCCCCTATGAGCCAGCAATCCCACTTTTGGGCATTTACCCAAATGATCACAAACAAGACCACACTAAAGCTACCAGCACAACTATGTTTATTGCAGCATTATTTACCATAGCTAAGATATGGAACCAACCCAGATGCCCCTCAGTAGATGAATGGATCAAGAAAATGTGGTCTATATACACAATGGAATTCTATGCCTCCATCAGAAAGAATGACATTGCCCCATTTGTTAGGAAATGGAAAGGCTTGGAAAAAATGATACTAAGTGAAGTAAGCCAGGCCCAAAGAAACATAGGTCCCATGGTTTCCCTTATTTGCAATAACTAGTGTATCTCTGAGTCAAGCAGAAAAGGTCAGATAAGTTGATGTTAGGGAAATGAACCCTAAGATATGTATTCAAATGTTTTTTTTCTTTCATGCGATTGTTTCTAACACATTTATAAGATTATTTCTTTGTTGCTTTGTATGTCCCTCCCCCATGGTATAACCCCTGCTTTCACTGTATTTGATGTTGGTATAATTTGTGGAGGGGAAAGCAAAAACAAGTCGTTTAAATAGGGATACAGGTGGACCCATTGCAACAATGAGATGTACAAGTCATTATGTAGAAAACAAACTTTTCAACTTTGGTGGGGGAGGGGAGGAGGATTGGGTGGGGGGACGGGGGGAGGATGGGATGGGAAGGGGAAACAAAGGAGGAGGCTACAATGCTTGATAAGAAATGTACTCATTATCTTGCCCATGTAATTGTAACCCCTCTGTACAGTATTTTCACAATAATAAAAAATAAAGAATCGACATGGTTCATGAAGTGCATTGAGGAAGGTGGGTCTGCAGAAAGGGGTTGTACACAGGCCTGGTGCTGACCGGGTGGAAGCGTGCGTCATTTTGTGGGGACAGGGGCGGTAGGGACAGAAGAGAGAAGGTGATCTGGGGATTGGGGGGCCAAGGGAGCGAGAAATCAGGCCAGCAGTGATCATGCATTGTACATTTCATTGTGTTTCATTCCCATTACATTTTAACAGCGTACATTGTGTGTTTTTTTTTTCTTTAGCAGAGCCTGGTGCTTTTGATGCAGCTGTTCTCCACAGCTGGAGATGAGGGATGAAGTGCAGGGATTCAGTGTTCGATTGATAAGGGAAAGGGAATGAAGAAGCTTGGGATGGGTTAGCGGAGGGAAGTTGTTGATAGACTCAAGATGGAGGAGGCTGTGGTTTAGCAAATGACACACGTGGACAAACACAGAAGGAATGAGCCTGTGACTCGACCGAGAAACTATGAGTGTCTCAGCCCAGAGGTGACCCACGATTTTGTAGCAAATGGTAATGGCTAAGTTAGGGCCACTGCATTTCAAGGTTCACTGCATGGTTTCCAGAAAGCTCTGTCTGTGAGTCAGTTCTGGTCAAATTACCTGAACATGAAATGACCCCATTTGTTCCCATCTGTATTAAGTGCACTTTTATTATTGTAGCACTGTTTATTTTATGTGTCAAACTTGCAAAAGTGTGGAGTTGGTTGACTGTTTCATGACGCCGGTGTATTTGCCATCTGAGATGTGCTTCGTTTTCCTGAAATGTGGCATCAGCTGCTTTCATTTTCAATGAGTTACATTTTTATATTTCTTTTAACTTTTTTATGATTAAAAAGGTGATGTACAGAGGGGTTACAGTTACATAAGTCAGTATCACCCCTTTCCTTGCGTTCTCTCAGTGTTTCCCTCCAAATGAGTTAGATTGTTTTTTTAAAAGATATTTACTAAATATGTTGGAATGTATTTTTCTTGTGTAAGTATCCAGAAAATAGTATAATGCATAATTTTGAGGGCTCACGTCTTAGAGTGTGGTTTAGAAGAACCTCAGTTTCCCCATCTGTTGCTTGAAGGTTAGCCCTCCGTTACCCTCCTGTAGTTCTGGCTTCCTTGTGAATGGCTATAGGCTCACACGAACCTCTGGGAACCTGGCTCCTTCAGTATGTGAATCATATGAGTGTGATTCCCAGGTACTTCCTCCAGCTGATTCTGTTCCTCCTGCCGGGTGTTCATTCCCACGTGGATTTTCACGACCAGGATCACAGTGCAGGGATGCTCATTTTACTGACAGGAAACCTCCACCATCCCTCCGGTCAGCTCTGATTTTAAACAAGTGCCTCTCAATCAGTCAGGAAATGGAAAATGATGGGAGCCAGGCACACCTGACCCGGGCCTGTCAGTCCTTTCCTCTTTAGGCACTGTCGGGAAGAAATCAACCTGACTGGGTGCCTGTTTCCTCCTGCAGTCTATTAGCATCACTTTGAGGTCCTGACTCTGCCCCGTGCTATTATCCAAGGTCCGGGTTTACTGATGGAGCTTGGTCTTGACAGCTGGCTGCCTCTTCCTGAACAGTTCTAGGCAGATATGTTGAAAGCTTTGTAGCCTCCTCTGAGGTGTACGGGGGACTAAAATAGCTTCCTGGGGCTTGCTGTGATAGCTTATTTGTGGGCATGTGTGTTTTTTTTCCCTGGTCCTTCTAGGGGAACTGCCAACAGATGTATCTTTTCTTTCAAATCCTGATGAACTGGGAAGGAATGAATGATCAGCCTACAGGTTCGTGGCTGCAGGAATCGAGAGAAGCCCCTTTCTAGAAACAAGCAGTCGTGTCTTTCTTCCCACCTCCTTTCCCAGCGTCCCTGTCGCTGGGCATCTAAAGTTCCTTTATCCTTCAGATAACGTGTAGAGGGGCTGCCAGTCTCTGACCCCCACTTGGCTGTCTGATGATGGTGCAAGGGGCAGATTGTGGCGGCCGATGCAGGCTGACCTGCAGTGTCAGGAGGATGGGCTGTGTCTGCATGAGCACCCTTTGGTCTTACCTTAGTTATTTCCTCCTGCTGATTGGCTGCCTCATCTATCAGATGACTAAATGGTCAGCTATCAGAATGGGTTGCATGTCTTCCCAGCAAAGGCAGCGCTCAGTGCACGTGAGTACAGAATATCAAACAGTCCCGGCTACACCAAGCAATCGAAGAAGGGATAAACACCCCTAAGGATGAACCTGAAGGTGGACTCCAGAGAGATTATCAGTTAGTGGGAACTTCATGATAGGCAGAAAGCGATCGACTTACTTATTTATATTATATTTTGGTAGTTGGATGAAGAGGTTTCAATGCCATATGTCAGGCTCTGAGCACATGCATCTTGCTCTTTCTGCTCCATCTCTCCCAACCTCACCTCTATCCTCAGTTTACCTATTTTCACCTGTGTACATTGAATATTAGGACTCCATTCACCCACCCTTCCTCTTTCTGTTTGTCCGAGAGAGATTTTTATCCCTTCCATCCAAGTCATCTGTTTTCTACTAGCACACACAGTGTTTCAGCTTTCCTCTCATGGGTGTGTGAGAACTAACGGGTATTGTTTTGTGTCTGATGACACTCACGTCTCATTTCTTCGTCACTCAATCTGAATAGCAGGTCCTTCTGACTGCCACATTTTGATGAAGAGCACTTCACCGCTGGGAGTAAATTTGATGATCACTTAGCATAATTGAAATTTCCCCTGGTCCATTTTCTTTACAAATGATACATGGAGATTCATTTTAAAAATTACTTTTTAATGGAAGCTTGTTCTCAGTTTTCTGTCAGATATTCTGAAGTTGGCCATCTATTTCGTGCACATCTCTCTTACTCAAAAAAAAAAAAATGTCCCTTTGTGGTAGGTGTTCCTGGCTCTTATCTGGAATCCTAGGTACCAGGAGGCTGGGATCTGAGGATCACAGTTCAAAGCCAGCCTGGGCAAAAAAATCCATGAGACTCTTACCTCCAATTAACCAAAAGCCAAAAGTGGAGCTGTGGCTCAAATGGTAGAATGCCACCAGCCTTGAGCAGAGAACCTAAATGACCACACATGGCTGAGTCTAGTTTGACATTCTCTCTCCCTTTCTCTGTCTCTGTCTTTCTGTCTCTCTGTCTCTCTGTCTCTGTCTCTGTCTCTGTCTCTCTCACACACATACACACACACTCACATTCACATTCACACATCCACACACACAGTGCCCCTGAGCTGGAATTTTAGCTCCATAATGGAAGTCAAGAGGACAGAGGTGAGCTTGTGCTATTGAATGTTTACTATAGGAATGACTTGATAAAGCAACGTAATGCAAATTTTCTTAAAAGGATCATTTTTCACAACCATTTAACCCTAATAACTACTTCTGTCTGCATGTGTGTTGAGGGTAGTCTGTATAGATATAGTAATCATTGGATGGCTTTTCACTGGTTGCTGGACAACACTTCATGCTGTATCATAGTGTTCCCTTTATCCTGCTGAGGCTGTGGGGATAATGACTGTTCTTGAGATGTTATAAATGGTTCTCAGGATTTTATCTGTCCTGAAAAGCCTCCATCAAGCCCTGCCCATCCACAGCTGTGCTTCTGTGGAAGAAGCCAATGATGGGAAAGACCAGTGGAAATGAATTCTGTGAGATCTCAACAGGTTTGCAGCATACTTCACGGCACTTTGTTGTGATTCACTCTGGACATTTTCTAACATGGTTTGAGTGTGTTCAGATTTCAGCTGTTTTAAGGTTTGTCCAAAATTCAGATACTGCCACCATAAAGGTATTGAGTATTCAGGTCTTGAAGGTGTGGTTGTCAGGTGGTGAGTGAGGATTATGGCCTTTAGGAAAGACAGACAGCACCAGCATTGTGGTCTTTTGGTCTCTGGCCTTCCTCCACCTCTGGGTGAGGTCTCAGTACCCAGGCTTCCCACTCTCTATCCATTGGGTGCCCATATCTTCATCTTGGATGTCCCAACCTCTGGAATTGTGCAAAAATACATTTTCTGTTCTTTATATATGATGCTCTTGGAGGTACTTCATTATGGCAGCATAAAAGGGACTGAAGATCTCCGGTAGAATTCTTGAGCCCCAGACACTTTCTGTCTTTTCCAGTTTGCACATGGTAACAGAATGATAGTAGTGTACTCACGTTTTCTTTTGTCTTGCCCTCCGATGGTCCAGTCGAGCAGGGCTGTGGGTGATTGGGCTTCTGGGATGGCGAAAGGACTCAGGTTTGCTGTGTCCAGGTGAGGCTGGCGTGATGCAGGAAGGATGGATGACAGGTGGCTGTGGAGCTGTGGGAGGAACTCGTGCATGAGGAACACTGTTGCTGTTGCCAGTTGAGTGTTCAGGGATTGTTTCTGTCTGAATGGATCAAGTGGGGAGCAGCTCCTCTTTCAGAGTTCTCTCTGCCAGCAATTAATGGAGATGAAACAGGTGCCATCTCGCATGGAGTTTGCAGATTCTAGTTTATTGGCAATAGTGACAATTTGGAATGTACAAGGCTCTGTGCTATTGTGGTTGATGAGTGATTTCCTCTGTGTGTGTGTGTGTGTGTGTGTGTGTGTGTGTGTACCCGTGTGTGTGTGTGTGTGTACCCGTGCATGTGTGCAGGTGTACATGCACGTGCATTCTCCTCAACTGACGCCCTTTATGTACCACTGCATAAAATAAGATGCTGAGAGGCAAAAGACACATGATTTCCTTGGAGAAGTTCTGGAATCATCCAGCGGGTGACCTGCAATGCTGAGTGTGCGTGCATCTCAGGATGTTTTTAGAACATGTGGTGGAATGCACGTGGCTTTGGCAATGCCCTCCTAATTTCATCAGCTTTGTTAAGGCATAATCAACAAATGCATTTACATAGTCAAATATTCAGGTGATGTTTTAATATTCATGTACCATCATCAGGAGCTAATTAACCTATCCATTGCTTCATAAAGAGTAGTCACCTGTGTGTGTGTGTGTGAGAGAGAGAGAGGGAGGGAGAGAGAGAAAGAGGGAGAGAGAGAGAGTATACATATGTTGAAAATACATGAGATCTACTGTAGGCACATTCCCAATACAATGCAATATTATTAACTAGTGGGCATTGTGTCTCCAGGACATATTTATGTTAGGACATTTGATTGGCATTTGCTCATTCCCTACCCTTGGATCCCTGGAAACTTTCCTCTCCACTTTTATTTTAATTAAAAAAAAGACGATTCTGGTCTGTGTGCAGATCATGTGCTTCCGTTCATCCTCCCTGCAGGTGCTGGGCCTCACAGGGGTCCTTCCCCACAGCCTGTGTTGCCCGTGTGATGGCATTGTGTGGGTTTTAATGTCACAGTCCCTCCCCCCCTTCCCCCGGGTAGGAATAAAATTTTACAAACAGCGAAGGCATGTGAGAACCACTGGGCCCCAGTTGGGCCTGATTCCCTGTCGTGATTATTGACAGTAATCGAGATTATCAATGAGTGATTGGCTATACTCAGTAGGTATTCTTACCTTTCAGTGTGCCACAGCTCCTGAGGTGTGTTGTGCAGTTTCTTGGCAAGTGTGGGAGGGTGAGTGAATTTAGGGAGTTAGTTGTCACTACTCAAGAGAAGTCTCAGGTGGGTTTGTTATCTTTGCAGACCAGGCTGGGCCAGGCTGGGGTTTGACTCAGAGACAGGTGATGTCTGAGGCTGGACCCTGGTGTAGATGATGGGAGGGGATTGCTTTAGGAACTAGCACCATCATGGGAGCTGGTAGACAGGTTCAGTTTTATAGGCTGGAAGAATATTATAACTAGCGTTTGCACTCATAACCCTCCTCTGATGCTTTTCAGAGCTGATGTTCTGTCTGGGAGGATCTGCAGGCCTGCTAGCTAGCCACATAAGAGGGATGGGGTTCGAGTCTTCCTTGTGCCTCGTCTGATACTTTTCCCACCACAGATCCAGTTCCTAAACTAACTGGTTGTCATTTCCTTCCCAGGAGGCAATTTCATGGCAATATCTTTTTTCCCCGTGGTTTATCATGTATCCATTTGACCGGTCTCTGATCCATGATCCCCACTTTTAAGAAATATCAATGATCCCATGCCTGATTTGCCCGCATGCCAATGCTTTCCACTTTGATTGAGTGATTGTGGTATGTGTTTAAGGACGGTTCTTGGTAACTCACACAGACTTCCATTTCACTCTAATGAGCAAGATCTATGACTTCCATGGATGTCCCATAAGTAGCATTCCCACCCCAGGGAAGTGTCACCCTCTGTGTGGGACAGAGTTAGGTTAAAACTGATGATGGAAATAAATGAAGTTAATTAGGGGAGGGAAATTAGAAATGGAAAATAAAAGATTTGGAAGTCATATGTACAGGGCCACAAAGATCATTTACAAATTTTATGATAATACCACTTGACTTGTGTGGTTGATGAACTAAGCACTTATAAAGTTGCAGATGTATCTTGTCTTGCTTTTGCAGTGTTTGTCTGCTTTGTCATTGTTTAGAAAAGTGTTGTTTGAAAGACTTCCAGCATATGCTACAGAAATATAGAAAAATGGAACTTCTGGCTTATTTCTATCATCTAGAGATAAGGACCCCATATTGCTGAAAAACTATGTGTAAACTTTCTTCATTTAAAACTATATTATGGGCATCTTACATGGATATTAATAAATTGTGCTAGCTTTGGGTAAATTTAATGTCTTTATAGCATTCCATTCCATTCAAATTTAGATTGTTCATGATTTTTCACCATTATAAACAGCATGAAAGGAATTAACCTTACCCACATACTTTTAAGAACTAGTTAAATGCTTTTCGTAAGAAAAATTCCTTGAGCTGGGCACTGGTGGCTCACATCTGTAATCCTAACTACACAGGAGGCTGAGATCTGAGCATTGTGGTTTGAAGCCAGCCCAGGCAAGAAAGTCTGTGAGACTTTCACCTCCATTTAACCACCAAAAAGCTGGAAGTGGAGCTGTGGCTCAAGTGGTAGAGTATCAGCCTTGAATAAAAATGCTAAGGGACAGCGTCCAGGCCCCATCTTACACATGCATGTACAAGAGTGCTTTGTGTGTACACACACATACATGTACACATACATATCTCTTGGAAGAATATTAAAGAGATCAAAGCTGCACACACTTTAGGTCTTTTGAGACTAATTTACATTTCTGTCCATGTAAATAAGGCTGGCTTCCCCAGACATTAGCCATTATTGGTTATGAATTCTTTTTACTTGCTGGATTAGACCGATAGGTTAAAATAAAGAACACATTGGTTCATTTTTGTAGTGTTGTTTTTAGTAGGGAAGTTGTTTTTTTTTGGTTGGTCATGGGGCCTGAACCCTTGGCCTGGGTGCTGTCCCTCAGCTCTTCAGCTCAAGGCTAGCACTCTACCACTTGAGCCACAGCACCACTTCCAACCTTTTCTGCTTATGTGGTGTTGAGGAATCAAACCCAGGGCCTCTTGCATGCAAGGCAAGCACTCTTACCACTGAGCCACTTTCCCAGCCCTGGAAGTTTTTTTTCCCCATATTTACTTGTATTGCTTCTTTTGTGTTTTCTACTTAATATACTTCTGTGATTGTTTCTCTAATGCAAGTCCTAGATCTCCCCTCTCTCCCCTTCCCTTCCTCCTGTCCTCTTCTGTGTGTGTGTGTGTGTGTGTGTGTGTGTGTGTGTGTGGTTTACACACACACACATTCTCATGTGTGCATGTGGGTACTGGTACTTGGGCTTGCACTTGGGACTCCATAGTCTCACTGGGATTTTTGCTCAAGGTAGGGACTCCACCACCCAAGCCATAACTCCACTTTTGGCTTTTTGTGGGTTGTTGGAGATGAGTCTGTCAGATTTGTCTGGTTGACCTGACTGCAAGCTTAATTCCTTGGATCTCAGCCTCCTTTGTAGCTAGGATTACAGATGTGAGCCATCAGCTCCTGGCCAATCCTCGGCTTTAGTTTCTGTTTATCAGAGCCATTTGTATAAGATTATTTTCCCTCAGTGGCTTATATGCCACTGCTTTTCCCAGTCCCTGCGCCATGTCACGACAATTCCTGGTGACACTATCATGATGTCACCTTCTCCCCAGGGACTGCTCAAGGGTCCTATGTACTTAACTCACGGATCTACTTGTTTGCTTGATATGAGTGTCTCAATGACAGTGTTTTCAAGACTGGATATGCCTGAAGTGACAGGAGGGATATTTGGAAAAATTTAGTCTGGAACGATTATTTGTTACAAAGCGACAGTGTGCTTGATGTTGAGTTCTGGCTGTACAGCAGCCATATGACCCTCGGAGGGCTCCATTTCATGGAAGCCGAAAGCGCCTTGAGTTGCTTGGTACCAAGGAAGAACTCATACGGGTGGTAATGGGATTACATGTGCACCCCAATACCAGGTGGGCATAGCAGCAGTGCTGTGCGAGACAAACAGCAATGACAGCTGCCACTGCCTCTCCTGTGTCCCCTAGAAGGTGTCCCCTGTCTGTCTGCAGGAGTGGAGGTTCATACCTTAGATCTGTGCATCCCAAACACAGGCCTTATTGTATTTGTTTGGTGCAGAGGGCTTATTGCTGTGGCATTCAGACATAAAATTGTAGTTAATGGAGACAAGAGGATTAATGGCCAAATTTAAAATCATTTAGTGACTAATAACTTAGCAGCTTATAAAATCTGCACCTTGATACTCAGGTGGCTGTATCATTGACATTGCTAAGTTGTGGAAAAGTCACTTGGATGCTTTCGGTTGCACACCCATTTTTCTTCTTTGCTGTTCCATTCAGGAAATGTCACTAGAATAGAATAATTCCCTGTCACTCCTGGAACGATTAATACGATGCTGGTGTACTAATGGCTGTTGTTCATTCTGATGGTGGGTAAACATGGAGAGGAATCTTTGCTAAGAAAAATGGGGACTTATGGATTGTGCTTATGGGATTACTATCAAACCCCTAGACTGTTTTGGTTCGGGTCAGATGATGAAGCCTGTTCCGGTTTCCTGTGGAGCCCTGGGTCTGACTTCCTTCTGTGGCTGTGGTGGCCATTCAGCAGTGTCTGTGGACCTGTAGTCTGAACTTCACCCTTGGTAGGGGCAGGAATTTCCTCCTTGGCTTTCGATGACATCTTGCTACTAAACCCAAAGGTGATGGTGAATTTGGAGGTGGAGCTAGCCAGACCTACGGGCAGCCTGCCTCTCTGCTCTTCCATACTTGGTGGCGGTCGTGAAGATGGACACAGGGCACCTGAGCATCCTCCCTGAGGAAAGACCAGGCTTCTTGGAGCCTTTGCTCTGAAGAGAGAGAAGCTTTTCCAAAGCCTTCTCTCCCTGGGAGACTCTGGTTTATGTCTCATTTGCCAGAGGCTGCCTAGTCCTAAAATAAGCCCTAGGGATGTAAAAATAGCCAGAGCGGCTTGGAGTGGGGACCCAGGCTGCATCAGGCAGGGATGGCTATGTCACCCTACCAACAGCCTGTTACATGGAGGAAGGAAGAAGAGGATGTTGGGTTCTTCAGAGAGACCTGAGAGATGGTAGCCCTTAGCTCACATGCATATCTAGTGAGACAGACGCCAGGACCAGCATCCTTACTGTGAATTTCGGGGAGCATCAGACCAGGCGCCCTGGTTCTGGCTTTTCCTTAGGCTTTAGTAACTTTGGAGCTGGGCTATTTAATGTTGGAATCTCCCATGTTCATGTACTGGACAGTTACCTCCTGACAGCCTATGCTGTGGCCAGCACTGCCGGGAGCCAGGTCCAAGACAGGTGTGCCTGCCCTGTGTGTGTGCCCGGGCTGCTGGAGCGGATGGTGTCTCGCAGCGCGTGTGACTGGTTGTGTGTTGATGGCAGAGCACCAGCATAGCTCATGCAGCGGAATGCACTCTGCATCCTCTCTGGTGCTCACTGAAGCCCTGCAGAAGAATCTGTGTGGTGGAGAGAATGCACACAAATTATTAGTGTCCTATGGTTGTGACTGTCAGGAAGTAGTGTGTGTGTGTGTGTGTGTGTGTGTGTGTGTGTGAATCGCCTGAGGGTACAGAAATAGTCTCAGGGTTTGGAAAGGGTCCAGTTCAAGTCTCTTTGCCTTATTCATGAATGAGCTGATTTTGTACGTTGGTAGCATTCATGAGCCTTTGAAACCGATTGTTTCCCTGTAAAATGTGAATTTGTTAGGAATTTTATGAGTCAACTTTTATGACTCAAAATTTTTATGGCTCATTTTCCCCAGTAGATGCCAAAAAAAAAAAAAAAAAGCTGAGGTCTTGCTAGCATGCCGATGGTCTTTAGTTTGGTTGGCTATGAGTTGACTTTAGGTAACACCTTGCTTATTGTATGGGAGAAAAGTGAGCAGACAGTTTTCCTGACGGCATGGTTGGGAATGATGCTTGAGGGTACTTCAGCATTCAGATGCATTCTGGTTGATTGTGCTCCCTCCTTGGGGTACTTAGTGGAAACCATGCATGGCTGATATTTTTGTCAGCTTTGCACAAGATATAGAAGAAGAAAACCAGGAAGTCCAGGAGCTGAAACCTTCAAGGAATATGGAGATCGAAAGAAAACCAAAAACCAGACCCGCCGCTTTGCAGACAGGAGGTAGACCTTTGTTAAAGCAAGGCCCTAGGAGATCATTTGCTATCTGAATTCATTTTAATGCCTGGATGGTGTTCCCTTACACTGGGAGGAGTTAGGGGTTTAATTGCGATTCCTAGGACATCTTTCTTGTGTATATTTCATCTGTTGAACAAAATGCTGTCCTGTTTTTAGCAGGAAAGAGATGTTCATGATGTAAGGGATGGTTTTAGATGGCTTTATTTTTTTCTCTTATTTTTCTCTTTTTAGGTGCTTCTTTCTCTCTCATTACGACTTCCAGCTTTTTTTTTTTTGTGGTAGTCGTGGGGCTTGAACTCAGGATCTGGGCACTATTCCTGAGCTTTTTTTTTTCTTTCTTGGCTAGTGCTCTACCACCTCAGCCACAGCTCCACTTCTAGCATTTTTGGTAGTTCCTTGAAGATAAAGAGTCTCACAGACCTTTCCTGCCCAGGTTGACTTGGATGATCCTCAGATCTCAGCCTCCTGAGTGAGTAGCCAGGGTTACAGTAAGAATCATGGCTCCTTCTGCCCATGTGATTTTCAACAAAGCTCAGTGGACCCTTTGAAGCTCCCCCTGACACTCCCAAATCTCCATACACCTTGGCTGTTCACGGACAGTTTGTAGCATTTCCCCAGAATGTGGTTTTGGCTGTGTGTGCCTTTTGGCACTTGATTTCCCTGCTGAATTTCTCTCCATGGAGAATGTATGAAATAGCAGGAGTTTGCCTCTGATCTATATGCTTGGGGGAGGAGGGTGTGGTGTTGAACTTCAGGTGTGAAAATCTCTGCTTTACATACTCTGCAATGGAAAGACTTCAGGTTTCTCAACTAAGGGGTGCTGGGTTGAATTATGCAAATTGGAATATTGCACGCATACATGGAAATATACATTGCTTTTATTTTTGTTGTGAATACTGAACAGCTGCTAGATTCAAGGTTAGTGTTCTGGACATTAGAATAAACTCCAAGATAGTCTGTCAGTTGTGCTTAGTTATATGGACATTAAAGCAGGATGCTCAAATCATTCTTCCTTTTGACAATATTTTATGCATGAATTGTAAAACATTCCCAGAATTCAATATGCCTAGAATTCAAAGTTGATGTATTTATGGTCCCTGTCATTAAGAAGCTCATGGGTTTGTGATTTTTTTCTCTCTCCTTTCTGTGTGTGTGTGTGTGTGTGTGTGTGTGTGTACGCGCGTGTGTGTGTGTGTGTGTGTGTGTGTGCACGCGCGTATGTGCGTGCGCATGCGCTGGTGTTGGGGCTTGAACTCAGGACCTTGGCGCTGTCCCTGAGCTTTTTGGCTCAACACCAGCACTTGAGCGTCTCCTCTGCTTCTAGCTTTTTGGTGGCTAATCGGAGCTAAGAACCTCATAGACTTTCTTGTCCAGGCTGGCTTCAAACCACAAGCCTCTGATCTCAGTCTCCTGAGTAGCTAGGAATACAGGCATGAGCTACCAGTGCCTGGCTTGATTTTCCTTTTGAATACCCAAGAATGTAGTTTAATTTGAAAATAGTTCTTAGACACTGTGAAAAGTACGCCCCTCACAACAGTGTAGGTGATTGTAGGCAGACATGGATTTTTGTTTTTGTTTTTGTATTTTGGAAACCCTTCAAAGCATCATGATTCAGAAGTTCATGTGTCCTTTCCATCCTCCTGGCTGTGGGAAAGGGTTAAGCGTAACCAATTTCCCTCTCCCCTCCCCCCAGTCTCATATAGATGGACTCTTTCCCCTTACATAATGTTTACCAAAAAGCAGAAAGTGCCATTCTGAACAACAGCTGTCACTCAACCAGAGGAGGGCGGCGTCTCTGCCCTCATGGCGCTGGGTAATCACACAGTGCCCCTTCCTGGTGTTTCCAGTCAGACTTTGCCTTGCTCAACATTTTTTTTTTTTCTTTTTGAACCCAGGGCCTGGACCCCGTCTCTGAGCTTTTTTTCTTTTCTCTTTCCTCTCAAGACTAGCACTCTACCACTTGAACCGCAGCTCCGTGTGAGGCTTACAAATTTGAGAGACTTTTTGATTTCCAATTTACCATTAAAAGTCCGGAAGTGGAGGTGCCACAGCTGCTTCATGGACCCCATCTCTGATCTCCTCTCTGTTTCCACCCAAATGAGGTGAAGAACAGACCCTCCCAACCGTAATGTCAATCTTCCCAAGTCCGTGGGACTGGCCAGATACCCCTAGGTGTGAAACCCTTTGACTGAGCCTGTCCTCCCTCCGTCTATCACGTTTATTCAGGCTCTCTGTCACAATGAGAAGGGCGAGGAGTCCCATGGCCATGACTGCCCTGGGCTGGACATAGGGGTGCGGTCACCCCTTGAACAGAGAGTCCGGGAGGGCACTCCTCTTTGAAGAGCACTGTCAGGTGCCTCACCAGAAGGGGCACATCCCCAGGGTCACACGTGACAGGTGGCCTTTCTGCTCTAAGTCTTGCCAGTCGTGCATGCTCATGTGTCAGGTGGCATGTAGGAATCTTGAAGAAGAAGAAAAAAAGGCCTCTTTTTCACATTTTGGTGGCTCTTTGCTTCCAGCCTGAACCCAGTAATGACAGCCAAGCTCTTGAAGAATGTCTGCCCCAGAGAAACCAAGGGGTTCGCGGTCTCGTTGGACAAGTGTGTGTAAATCCTTCCATGTTTCCATGCTGTCTCAGTACATGTTGGAGATCGCTGGCATTGGCATTCTGATCAGCGTGTTTAGAGGCATTGGTTCTGTTTGGAGGTGGTCAGGCACTGCCTGGAAGCCACACAGAAGGCCTGTATGGGCAAGGTACAACCCAGGCTGCAGAGGGGAAAGCTGCTCCTGCAGGTGTGGGATCGAATCCAGCTCCATCTGTGTATTTGTCAGGGCCTGGAAGGAAGTGGGTTAGAAGGCCCAGGGAAGTGTTTGCGCTGTGGAAGTTTCGGTCTCCACAAATTTAGACTCGGGTGTGGGTAGATGGAAGAGTTTAAAAGAGGCTACAGGTCAGAGAAGGAAAACTCAAGGATAGTGTTCTGGAAAGGTAACCCTGATCTGAGAAGGTTCTAGACTAATTCAGAGCCACTACAGTTTGTTGGTGGCACACAATGGTAATCGTAAACTATGCACGAGGTTGAGACCTCAAAGATTGTGGTTTCGAGGCCAGCCGTGGCAGGAAAAGTCTGCAACATCCCATTTCCACTGAACCAGCAAAATACCTGGACTGGAGGTGTGGCTCAAGTGATAGAGTGCCAGTCCTGAGCATACAAACTGAGTAGGGGCTCAAGGACCAAGTCAGGTGCTGGTGGCTCATGCCTATAATCCTAGCTACCCAGGAGGCTGAGATTTGAGGATTGTGGCTTGAAGCCAGCCCAGGCAGACAGATCCTCCAAGAGACTTACCAAAATTAAAAGACAGAACTGGTGGAGTGGCTGAAGGACTAGGGTGCTAGCCATGAGCCCAAGAGCTGAGTTCTAGCCTCGTAAGGGCACAAAAAAAGTAGACAGCACAACTATGTTTATTGCAGCCTTATTTACTATAGCTAAGATATGGGACCAACCCAGATGCCCCCCAGTAGATGAATGGACCAAGAAAATGTGGTATATATACACAATGTAATTCTATGCCTCCATCAGAAAGAATGACATTGCCCCATTTGTTAGGAAATGGAAAGGCTTGGAAAAAATTATATTAAGTGAAGTAAGCCAGGCCCAAAGAAACATAGGTCCCATGGTTTCCTTTATTTGCAATAACTAGTATATGTCTGAGTCAAGCAGAAAAGGTCAGATAAGTTGATGTTAGGTGAAATGAACCCCAAGATAAGGATTCAAATGATTTTTCTTTCATGCAATTGTTTCTAACATATTTATAAGATGATTTCTTTGTTGCTTTGTATGTCCCTCCCCCACGGTATAACCCTTCTTTCACTGTATTTGATGTTGGTATAATTTGTGGAGGGGAAGGAAAAAAACAGTTTAAATAGGGATACAGATGGACCCATTACAACATTGAGATGTACAAATTGTTATGTCGAAAAACGAACTTTACAATTTTGGCGGCGTGGGAGGGAAGGGGGGAAGGTAGGGGGGATGGGGGGGAATATACTCATTATCTTGCCCGTGTAATTGTAACCCCTCTGTATGGTATTTTCACAATAAAAAATTTAAAAAAAAGAAAAAAGTAGACAGTTATTATCTGCCTTATCTGTTTATATAGAATTGACATGGATTTTCAGTCAATAGTTCTTGAATGTGTTCTTTTTTCTAGAAGTAGCTTTATTGTCAGGTCCTTTTATACTGTGTTTCAGGCCCCACCTCTTTCCTTCCGCCTTGCTGGGTATCCAGGGCCTCGTGCATGCTGGACAGGCTGCAGCTGGCCCCGCCCTGCGGGTTTATCACTCCTGGTCCCCAGTCCACACCGGCAGACCTACGTACCTGGGTTCACAATGCTGACCTTCTGAGGGCAGGTTGTGTTCACACATCCTAGACATCCGTTACTCAGGCGGCATCATGAGTTGTCTAGAACACTGGTGATTTCTTGCTTATTTGAAAACGAATTGCATTTTCCTCTCTGCCCAGGAGTTTCCCAACTTGGTTGTTGATTATGTTCATTCTTTTTTTGAAGATTGCGCTTGATTTGGATTTTGCTCAGAGGTCAGATTCTGTGTCATGGTTTTGACTTGCTATATACCCTATTGGTTTTGGGGTGGTTTGGTGTCACGAGCACTCCAGCCAGTCAGTGGAAGGTTGAAAGTATCCGGCCACTGATGTTGTTGCACATGAATGAGAGTCTTTATTGGAGCTACAGCCTTCTTAAAAAATTTTTTTTATTATAAAGATGCTGTACAGAGGGGTTGCAGTTTCATGAGTAAGGTAATGAGTACATTTCCTATGGAGCATTATTTCTCCCCCCCACCTCTTAACTCCCCCCTCCAAGTTGTAAAGTTCATTTTCAACATAGTGTCTTGTACATCTCATTGTTATAATGGGTCAACCTGTATCCTTGTTTCAGCATTTTATTATTTCCCTTCCCCTCCCCAAATTAGAAAAATGTATATACAAGATGCAGGGCACCGGAGTCTAATACAGTGACAACAGGGGTTATACCATAAGGGGAAGAATTTGTACAAAAGAAACAAAAAAAATCACACAGTACATTAAAAACAACAGCAACAAAGAAAAAAACCTTGTGTCTCTATCTTGGAGTTCATTTCACTTTGCATCATCTTATATGGTCATATGTGTATAGCTTTGGACTTTTTCTGCTTGTCTGCTAAGATTATTCTAGCCCTATACTAGTTATTGCAAATAAGGGAAACCATGGGACCTATGTTTTGGGGGGCCTGGCTTACTTCACTTAACATAATTTTTTTCCAAGTCTTTCCATTTCCTACCAAATGGGGCAGCGTCATTACTTCTTGAACTCCTGTGTATGGCTAAGCAACTGATGGTTGGTTTTTCACCGAAAGCCACCCTTCATCAATTTTTATTTTGTCTCAAATGGTGATGGGCAGGAATACTCTTATTTGAATCTGCTTTTCATTTTAATTTGAAAGCCAGATTCTCCCCCTCCCAACAATCCATGCCCTAATTTTCTTTCTTGGCTTTTGCCCCCCACAAGATTGCTTGAGAAGAAAGGAGAAACAATGTGTTCAGTCGTTGCAGAGCTCTAAGCCTGTGAGCAGGCAAGGTGTCATTGACTCTCTGAAATCTTAGCCACAACCACACTCTACCTGTCAAGTTTCAGGCAGTCCTGAAGAGCACAGTGTCCAAGTGGCTCCTGCATGGTGGAAGGCGCCCAATCAGGGCAGATCTGGAAGCAGAGCAGTTTCCCCAACTCCAGGAGGAAGGACATGAAGAGCCAACCCACTCAGATGTCTAGGCTCAGCCAGGTGCTAGTAGGGTTGGAAGGCTCAGTACATCAGGTCCCACCCGCGACTCCCAACCCCCTAGGGGCTCAGATGACAGTGCACTGAACCACCCTGCTGACCATGGTGGTTGAATGGAATAGAATTTGGTAGTGGTGGGGGAGAGGAAAGACATTGGGGGAGTGCGGGGGAAGGCAGGGGAGGAGACCTGCAGTGGATTATATGGCAAGAAAACAGAAGCAGCATCCAGGGCTGGCAGCTCACGCCTGTAATCCCAGCTACTCCCCAGGCTGAAATCTAGGAATCATGGTTTGAAGCCAGTCCAGGCAGACAAATCTGTGAGACTCTTATCTCTAGTTAACCAGTAAAAGTGGAGGCATGGCTCAAGCTGTAGAGCACCAGCCTTGAGGGAAAAATTACAGGATAGTGTGCAAACCCTGAGTTCAAGCCCCAGTATTGGCACCAAAAAAACCAACTGAACAAAATGAATAAAGTAAAAATAAATACAAAAAGTTAATGAACAGAAACCAGAAAGAGTCCAGGGTATTTTACTAGCTGGACAGATTTAGAGGTTCCCATAAATGTAGGCTTCTCAGCCAGAAAGTACTTCTAGGGTTTCTGTGGAGTTTGACGACCAGTAAGAGGAAGATGATCAGTAATTAGGGAAGGAGAGCCCATCGATCCCAAGGGAGGAACCCCCGGTCCAATGTCATTCACCACCAGACGCAATCTTGTTTTTCAAAGACGTAGTCAACATGAGCTGTGGCTTGTCTTCTTGGTTTTATTTCCTCTCATCAATAATCTTCGGAGAATTCATACATCACCGGGTTTTCTGCTTGCAATATGGATGAGGATAGAAAAGGTTGTGCTAATGTGATTGGGGATAGGATCTGCAAATTGTGTTGACAGCGCTGACCACCCCACAGCGCTGACCACCCCACAGCGTTGACCACCCCACAGCATTGACCACCCACAGAGCTGACCATCCACAGTGCTGACCATCCACAGTGCTGACCATCCCACAATGCTGACCACCCCACAGTGCTGACCACCCCACAGCGCTGACCATCCCACAGTGCTGATCACCCCACAGCGCTGACCAACCCACAGTGCTGACCACCCCACAGCGTTGACCGCCCCACAGCGTTGACCACCCCACAATGCTGACCACCCACAGAGCTGACCACCCACAGAGCTGACCATCCACAGCGCTGACCATCCACAGCGCTGACCACCCACAGAGCTGACCATCCACAGTGCTGACCACCCCACAGCATTGACCACCCCACAGCATTGACCACCCACAGAGCTGACCATCCACAGTGCTGACCACCCACAGCCCTGACCATCCACAGTGCTGACCACCCCACAGCGCTGACCACCCACAGTGTTGACCACTCCACAGCATTGACCACTCACAGAGCTGACCATCCACAGTGCTGACCATCCCACAGTACTGACCACCCCACAGTACTGACCACCCCACAGCGTTGACCACCCACAGAGCTGACCATCCACAGTGCTGACCACCCCACAGCGCTGACCATCCCACAGTGCTGACCACTCCACAGCGTTGACCACCCACAGCACTGACCATCCACAGTGCTGACCACCATACAGCACTGACCACCCCACAGTGCTGGCCATCCTACAGTGCTGACCATCCCACAGCACTGACCATCCCACAGTGCTGGCCACTCCACAGCGTTGAACACCCCACAGTGTTGACCACCCACAGCACTGACCATCCACAGTGCTGACTACCCCACAGCACTGACCATCCCACAGCCCTGACCATCCACAGCACTGACCATCCCACAGCCCTGACCATCCACAGTGCTGACCATCCCTCAGCACTGACCACCCCACAGTGCTGACTGTCCATAGCACTGACCACCCCACAGCACTGACCATCCCACAGTGCTGACCATCCCACAGCTCTGACCATCCCACAGAGCTGACCACCCCACAGCGCTGACCATCCCACAGTGCTGACCACCCCACGGCGCTGACCACCCCACAGAGCTGACCATCCCACAGCACTGACCATCCCACAGCACCCCATTACCCTTGGTCTGGATTGTGCTGTCCCTCTATTCCTGGCTTTTATCGGGCTCCCTGTTACACTGTAGAGTATTTGTTTCTCATTATCCATCTCCTCCCAGGGTGTGAGCGCCCTGGGTGCAAGGCCTTGTTCCTCGCTGAGTTTTGTAAATGAATTTAATCTTTACATCACAAGAAGGAAGAAACAGGTATTTAGACTCTTTTCTATCCTGGGCCCTTGGGTATTTGGTATGAATTACATTCTTGATTAATTCCTTGCCTCAATCCTCCAAGGTAGTGTTTCATTTGCATTCCTAGATGAAAGAGTATGAGTGTTGGGTGGACAAGGAGGGAGCTGGGACTCAATTCTCGGGCCTGAAACTCATTGAAGAGTCACGTTCTTTCCACTCCACCCAGATCAGTTATTAGAAATTAGTAACTCACAAGTCCTAATACATACAATTCCTAATTGCTGCAAGTTATTATAGGACATGTCACTTCCCCTAGCAGAGTGACAGGTGAGCTGGTGTCATGGATAGAGATCAGGGCCAAGCTGTCCCATTGGACCCTAAGGGTTTTCTGTGACACACGTGCTTTGTACTTCTCATGGTGTGTGGCTATTATATTTTCATTCATTGTATTATCTTTCCCTTGAAAAGTGGTAGAGTTGTGAGTTCAGTGCTAAGCCAGTGTAACTCTAGTGTTCAAGCTTGTATAGTAAATTTGCCCCTTGTACAAACTCATTTTTACTAGTGGAAGCTGGATGAGTGCAAGCATGTTGATACTTTGTTTGTTGTTGTTGTCACTGGTGGTACCACCTTCCCTCATTGTCCAACCTGCCTTGTAGCATGGACACAGTGCTGCTCAGGTATAAATTGCTGGTTCACTAATTCATGTCCAAGATAGAGAAAAAAAAAAAAACCTACCCCAGCTGAAATGTCAACTAGTCACCAGAAAACTGAGTTACTGAAAAGCCAAGAAATATATGCAAGTGGTAGTGATTGGTGCCACTGGATGGTAATTTGTATTTTAATTAATGAATTACATTTATAATTAGCAAGAAAGACCATCATTGAATGGTTTTTGCTAATTACAGAAATCAAATGAAGGTTGGCAGCACCCACTCTTACTGCATTATTATCCCCACACAAATCTATGACTTTATAGATGTGATCTTTATACACACAGAGCTTGGAAACTCTCCCATCAATATGACAGTGGAAAGACACATGACAAAACCTGCCCCAGAAACACTATTTAAGTTACTTATATGAATGAGATTGTATCCAGTTGCATGCCTTTGTTGAAAACTCTTTGGCATTTATTCTCTTATAATGGTGTGCTGTGTATCCATATTACTGCTTATATGCAAATGTAATATATCTATTCCTAAACTTTTGTTCTTGTTCTGTATCATACCACCCCTCCCCAAATACATAAACAACTCACGAGTGGTCACTGTATTGTGTGATATGAAAAAGAGATAGAGTTCTCAGAAAGGAAGTGGCCTTACTGGGTACCAGTGGTTCACACTGTAATTCTAAGCTACTTAGGTTGAGATCTGAGGATTGCAGTTCAAAGCCAACCAGAGCAGAAAATCAATGCGACTCTTTTCTCCAGTTAACTACTAAATAGCTAGAGGTGGAATTGGTAGAGTGCTGGCCTTGAGCAAAAAAAAATGCTCAAGGACAGTGCCCAGGCTTAGCACCAATATATACACACAGACACTTACAATTGTCTATCTTGAAATAATGAATTCAGGATATATAGATTCAGATCTTGAAATGTGTCTCTATAATTACTTCTCCATCTTTCTCCCATATCATATGTCACTTATGCAAATGAATGTTCTTTTCAGTACAGTATCCTTCCTCAACACGGACCCTTTATAGTTCCCCTTCATCACAGTGTAGTCTTTTTGGAAGGCTTATTTCACCTGGGCTAAGCAGTATGCTGTGATTTTCTTTTCAGGATTTTAACACCGATTATGCAATAGAAGTGTGGCTGGCTGAGAACTTCCCGTGCTTCATTAGTGAGGAAGAAGAGAAGGGTTAACCTTCCTTGCATGCACCCTGCCCCCAATCAGTACCTAATGTATCCTGTAGACACAAAGTCATACGTACAGATGCCTATCATCAGCTCTGCATGAATACAGATATTTCAGAATAGTACAAATAAATTCAAGTAATCTTTCATAGCAGGCTGTCTCATTCTCTGTCAAATAACAGGCAGTGGTCTCTGGTGTAATTGCAAGTATGGGACCTAAGGGTGTAGCCTGTTGAACCCTTGCTTCAGTCTCTTGCTCTTTGAAGTTTGGGCAGCCACCAGGCCCTGGGATGATATCATTGATGGCCAGACTAGTCTGTTTGTCTCTTGATTGATTTACATCCCTTAAGCACAAATTGGAACACATTGAAGAAATTGTGTTTGGTGCCTGGGTCTTGAACTCAGGGCCTGGGCACTGTCCTTGAGCTTTTTGCTGCTCAAGGATAGTGCTTTATCACTTAATCCACAGCTCCATTTCCAGCTTTTTGGTGGTTAAGCGGAGCTAAGAGTTTCATGAGCCTTCCTGCCCGGGTTGGCTTTGAGCCTTAATTCTCAGATCTCAGACTCCTAACTGGCTAAGATTATAGGCCGGGAACCCCGGCTCCCAGCTGTAGTTTGGATTCTAAATTCTCGTTCTGTTTTAGCACATAATTTATTTTCAGGGATTTATGAACCCAAAGGCATTTCTTGTGCCTCATTGTTTCCGGAAACATTGTGTTCCATGCTTCCTGTCCATCCCAGTTAGTTTATCCTCACTAAGGTTTAGGTGGAGTTGGTGGGAATGGCTTCCATTTATTATTATTATGTTTTGTTTGACTGGAGGGTAGATGAACTTCTGACCAATCTCACATATCGTCTTCTGTTTCTCAAATACAGAAGGCAGCTCTGCCTGCCTTGGCGCCTTTGTTCATTCTCTCCTTCGTTAGACATGTTCTTCTCCTGCCCGGGCTGGATCTCAGATCTCAGCCTCCTGAGTAGCTAGGATTACTGCTTTTGCAATATTGAAGGCAGGCATTCAGTGCCTTCTCTGTGGATGTCCAACTCTCAGTCTTTGGATTGTTGCTGAGTCCTCTCTGGTTGGGAGAGGCTGCCCATGGCCCGGACGAGAGCCAGGCTCTGCACATGTTGGTCAGTGGTAGTTGGGGTTGGAGGGATTGCAAGTGTTTGCGTTGACTTTATGGCTGCTGTAAATTTGCTGCGCCCTGGTGGCTTTCCTGATTTGAGGGAGGAGAGCCAGACACGTGGCGTCCCTTTCTAGCAGAGCGGTTTGCTGTGTCGAGCTGGACAGGAAAGGCGCCGATGGGATGTTTGTATACTCAGAGGCAGCTCCTGGCTCTGCCTGGTGGGCTGGAAGGAGACAGGCAGGACAGCTCAACCCTGTTGGACACATGGGCATTCCGGTCCAGTTTCTCCCGCCCCTTGGAGGACATTATCCAGCTTCCTTGGGACTGCCGGCCTCAGCGCCCACAGTCTCTGTGTATAAACTCTGTAGTACTAGTCCTCCGCGCACAGCCATGGCTGACTTGTTCAGCTCTGTTGTTTGTGAGATGCAAACCACGCTGCTGTCAGACCACGGCGGAAGGCGCACGTGGCTTCCGTCGGCAAGGCTTGCCTTTCCTTTGCTCTGTTGAAAATAAAGCCAGAGATAGTTCTCTACATGAAAGCACGTTAAATGTGCATGTGCAAGGGAGGAATACTCTCACTTCTTTCCTTGGCTTGTTCACAGAATCACAGAATGTGACACTGGAAGGGATGGTGAAGGAAGGTTGGTTCATCATCTGGTAGAGAGCTGGGGCTTGCTAGGCAGTCACCCTCTAGTCTGAATTGGGATCATCTTGCTGCAAATCAAAATCTGATTGAGGAGAAGGATAGATTTCCCTCAAATGTTCTGTAGTGTTATCACATGATGAATAAGAATCACGAGCAGGGGCCAGGCGGGTCACTTTTTCCTGAGCCTGTTGGTTGGTGATCGACTGGTCAACGTGCACCTGTCGTTCATTGCACACACCGGGGGCAGAGTGTTTCTGTGGGAGGCTTCTCTTCCTGGTCTCTTAGTGGTCAATCTGTGGTACATTTACAAACATGGACAGCTGGGACTTGCCTATCATAGATGAAGGGCATCCAAGAAACAAGGGGTGTGCTTGAAGTACAACTTCTTTTCTCCAAAAAATACCCATTCAACCTATTTATTGAGCACACATTTGTGGAGGATGCCGTTGGCACTGCACGGTGCATGCGCACTTTCACGCTTTTCTGATTTCTGTTTGGTGGTGACAGTGTATCCGTGGGTTGGCTGACAAGGGTGTGGTCCACACTTCTGATGTGAATTTCATGTGAGCATCTTGGATGCCATAGAAGAAAACCAGCTATGGAAGGCAGATGCTGCCATCTGCCTAGCCGGCAGAGCCTCGCGATGGAGGCGAGCTGGCCAAGCTGGTGAGGAGGGATGGAGATGGAGGGGCCCTGGAGGCAGAGACACTGGAGAGGCACTTCCACACAGGGAACGTTCTTTCGAAGATGAACACGCAGAGAAGACGTTGGGAGCTGATCCACCCATGAAAGGAATTCTCTGAAAGCCCAGAGGAGAGGATTTGTTGCCTGTAGAAAGTTACAGATGAGAAGGAGGAGGCCACAGGCTCCTGGCAAGCTCTTCCAGAGTCTTTTACAAAGGAGCAGAAGATCATCTCTCTATCCTAGCGGCTCCAGTGTTTTAAATTGGAGTGTACTAGATGAGTATTTCTTACTTTATTTTTTAAGGGGGGGGGTTAAACAACAGATATTTGTTTTCTCACATTTATAGGGCCTAAAATTCTAAGATCAAGAAAAAATCAGGGGCTCCCTTCCCCTCCCCTCCCCTCTCCTCCCCTCCCCTCCCCTCCCCTCCAACGCAATCACAAGGCTGATGGCCTGTCTCTCCCTCAAGCCATGGCCCAGGGGTTCCCTCTTATTGCATCCCTGTCAGTTCTTATCAAATGCCCACCTCCACAGTACTATCACATTGCTAATCCTCTTACATTCTTTTGAGCTTTTTCTCCCCCATCTTCTAACATAATTACAAATGAATTATGTTTTTGTCTATTCGCTTTCCCCTTTTGCCACCATGGCAGCCTGATTTCCTTTGGAGAACTCTGGTTCTTTCACTGATGAATCCCTGGCACTTAGACACACGTCTTAGCATGTATCTACATCCCAGGCAAATATCTGTCCAGCAATTCATGGCTATTCAAAAGCAGCTGTTGGTGGTGTGGCTTGAGAGTGACTTTCCCAGACTGAGAGCTGTTTCAACAGACTTGGCAGCGTGTGGATGTAGAAATCATGTCTTATTTATTCATCACAGAAATGCTTGGAATACAATAGTCCAGTTCTGGGTTCTTTCTCCATATATATCATACCCAGACATAGAAAACTAGTTTTCAAGTCACCAGCAAGTGCCCAAGAGACTTCATTAAAGGGAATTCAGCCCAGCCTCCATTTGTTGAGCATTTAGCATGCCCCGTTCTCTAAGACGGAGAATACTCTCATCGCCCTAGGTACTTAGCTCGGGCACTTATTCTATTGGGCACTTGTTTTCTTCGTGGAATGTAGTCTGACCTAGACAGCTAGTTCCTGGAGGAGACACTAGTTCCAGAAGAGCCTGACAGTCAGCCTTGGAAGGATTCTTGTGCTGTCACCCTGAGAGAAGACCAGAGTGTGGTCAGCCTCAGGCAGACAGGCCTGGAGAGAGCTCAGCGAGGGATCTTGGCACCATGAGTGGGACTTCATAACGAGCAGAGCCATTCTCAGTGCATCTCTTGAGTGTTCAGGAGTTAATATGACCCATGTGTGCAGACCTTATGCGGGGAGAGCGGTTGTCTGCAACATTTTGTTACATTTCTAGGGAAATAGGAGGCAATCAAGGGACCACACATGGCTTTATTTCCAGCCATTTCATCGAGCTCTATCAGTGGCTTCTTAGGTTATAAAATTTGTCACAGCTCTGAAATTTCTCCTTCAATATTGACCTGTTTCTTGGCTTCACCAAACCGTGAAAATCACTTATTGGGGTTGTACCATACCGTTATGTTGGACAATTACATAAGCCCTGACCTTGGACAGACAGCGAGAGAGATTGAGAGAGACAGAGAGACAGTTTCCATCTGTCAAAGATCAGAGGTGGAATGGGATCCACAGTCGCTCCTTTAGCATGTTCTAGCATGTTCTATGTATCTGACATGGTGGTACACAATGGAGATATGCTTGCAAACAAGTTGGATCTTGTCTCTGCCCTCCAAAGGCAGTTGAACACCATGGAAGTGGGTGTGGTGGGGGGCCCATGCTCCTCATAACTGCTGGGCTGTTCCCTTGCCTTATCTCCTCTGCTGCTGCTGACACACATCAGAGGGGGCATAGTCGGAGATGAATAATGAAGACTCTTAGGTTCATCCTCCAAGGCTTCAAATGCTTGTAGATGATAGTATCAAAGCAACCCAGGGGCCTGGCACAGGAGGCTAACACTTGTCATCCTAGCTTCTCAGGAAGCTAAGATCTGAGGATCACAGTTTTTAAGCCATCCTGGCCAGGAAAGTCCATGGGAATCTGATCTCCAGTGGACCCCCAGAAAACTGGAAGTGGTGCTGTGGCTGAAAGTGGTAGAGCACTTGCCTTGAGCAAAAAGATCTCAGAGATAGCTCTAGGCTGTGAGTTCAAGCCCCACAACCAAACAGCAACAGCAAGAAGAACAAAAACAGCTGAGGATCTTTTGTTTGAGACTTATTTACCAACAACAGAAAGGCAGAAAGCCGGGAAGCGCTTCTGTCACGCGTGGACGGGCTCGGAGGAGAGACCATCCGTGCTTCCTTGTGTGCATTCAGTAGATAGCTGATTAATGCTTCCTGGGGGCCAGAGAGGTAACTATTACTAAACAGGGCAACGTCCTTTCCCTCATACAACTTTCCCCTTAGAGAACCCCACAAGCAACTCACTATATGTGTCAGATAACATGGGGGAGAGACCAGAGGGGGTGCTCAGGATAATAGATACTGCTGGGATACACTGCTTAGATAACTGGTTTTACAGCCATGGATGGCTTTGTACACAGAACTGTAGTCCGCCCATGTCTGTGAACAGCTGTGTCAAGGGGGCAGAATGAGGGGCAGGCAAGCCTGTACCACCGGGAGAGACCCCATACTTTTGGTGACTTACAACGTGCCTGCCTCCTCTTTGTTCAGTAGCTTCACCATCCCGGCTGTCCCTGGGCTGGGGTTTGCTTTCATCTTCCCTTTTTCCTTCCCTGCCATCTTATTCCCATTTCCCAACCTGTCTTTAATTAGTGCATTAAAGTAATTATTTACTAAATGGTGTTTAGGTAATCTACAGCAACCGGAAAAAAAAAACACAACACTCCCTCTCCTCTACCCAAGGGTGTCATTTGTCTGTTAGAGTTTGTTCCCTAGCACATGTGAAAGATAAGACAGTCAAAGGCCTTGGAGATTCTGGCAGCATCTACTGTGTCAGGGTTTTGGTTTTTTTTCTCATTATACTACATATTTGAGAAGCACCATGGATTTTTGATCTGGCAGACTGCAGGAAGCAATTTCTGATTTTTTTATGATAGCCATTGCTGAACATGAATTTTACATTCACATGTACTTTTAGTTGAAACTCAAGCTTTTAAAAAATATATAGAGAGAAAGCAAATGACTTTTCAGGGAAAACCAGTGTTCACTGGAAATGAACAAGCTCTGGTGGAGAGTTAGAAGTTGCTTGTTAAAAATCTGGGCCTTGGGGCTGGGAAGGTGACTTAGTGGTAGAGTGCTTGCCTTGCATGCATGAGGCCCCCAGTTTGTCAATTCAAAGCTAGTGCTCTACCACTTGAGCCACAGTGCCACTTCTGGCCTTTTCTGCTTATGTGGTACCACATAAGAGCAATAGCCTTGAACTGAAAAGCTGAGGGACAGTGTCCAGGGCCAGAGTTCAAGCCCCATGACAAAAAAAAAAAAAAAAAACCAAACCCTGGGCTTTGTCCCTGCCCGGTGCTGTGAGCTGTGGAGACAGTTGCTCTCCTCTCGTGGAAAGCCAGGCGTTCAGCACTGCAAGATGCAAAGCCGAGTTGGGCTTTAACGATGGATCCTGAATTTTCTTTGGACTAGCCAAACAAAACAATAACAAAAACATGTTTTCTGCTTGGGGAAAATTACCTTCCCGTCACCTTTGCTCTTCTGTATTCTTGATGAAGGGATTTTCAATGTGATTTGAAAGGCTCGATGAATTTATTTATGCTTTAATTACTCGCCATGTACCCTTCTGGGTATTTGAGGTTGAAATGGCACTGTCCATATGGTATTTTTTTTTTCTTTAGGCTTTTGGTACTTGGGACTTGGTCAGGTGTGACAAAAGAACCACAGTGCTCATTAGTTTGGTGTCTCTTTTGTGCCGTGTGAGTGTCAGTCGCTGTGTAAGCACTTGGGCTCTCTGTCGTGGCAGAAGCTTGGTGTTTTGCATATGCTCCTACTCCACCTGTGTCCAGACTGGCACGGAGGTCCAGGGCCTGTGCCCACGGCAGCCCGCCTCGTTGTGGCTGTACTCACTCCCCCTGTGCATTGCTTTGGATCATGTGCAGTTCTTCCTGTAACCCTGCTTCCTTAATTGAGAAGAAACCGGGCTTGTCTTTCAGATATTTGAACTCACAGATGGATTTCTCTGTGCACTTGAAACATTTCTCTGTGTCAAATCTGATCAAACCTCCCGTGTCGAAAGAACCCAGAAGTTGCGTTATTGACTTGTTTTCCCTTGTAATCTTTAGGATGACCTGTGTGCTGCTATTAGAATCTGTTTCTTTGCTTTGCTTTGCTCATGGTCTTTGTGAGACAGACTTTCACTGGATAGGGCAGTCGGGCCTTGAACATGCTATGAAGCACAGGCTGGCTCCAAATTCTCTATCATTTTGCCTCAGCTTTCCAAGAGTTGGAATTACAGGTGTGTGCTACCACACTCAGATTGGTCCATTCTTGATACTGTTTGCTGTCCTAGAAATGCATCCGATCCTTTCTTGATGATGCTGATGCTGAAGCCGTGTGCTTACGTGAACACCGTGTTTCACAGTTACCCAGGCAAGTTGCTGCTGGGATCTGTAATCACTCAGAAAACTTGCAGTTGTTTTGGATAATGTTAGCCTTCCTTTTGCCTCCCAGCTGCCTTCTTGCAAGTTGACAGTAGTTCTTATTCCACATGGCTCCGTGTTCTTTTCCACCTATGCACATTTGGATGTGCACAGCATTGTAAAACTCCCCAAATGCTGTTTGAAAACAAGGGGAAGAAGGGAGTGGTGGAATCTGTGCACTGTGTGTGTGTGTGTGTGTGTGTGCGCGCGCGTGCGCGCGCACGCGCGCCCGCGTACACACAAATATAACAGTAAAACTCCATTGTGTTATTCTAATAGAATCAATTCATGTTGTCTTTAAGCCACATCAAAGAATGCCACAGAGTTGCATTATCCTCGTATGCTTCAGCCAAGTCGGGGGTCCTCACTGTTTCCTTCTCCTCCTCTTCTTTGCAGGATGACGAGGTGGTCCTGCAGTGCACTGCCACCATTCACAAAGAGCAGCAGAAGCTGTGCTTGGCGGCCGAAGGCTTTGGCAACAGACTGTGCTTCCTGGAGTCCACCTCCAATTCCAAGGTGAGCGGAAGCCGGCCAAGGGCATTTGGAGATGCGGCCCTGGCCCTGTTTACCAGCTCTCTCTATGATTTGTATAGGAACCCTCCATGTGTAGGCTGAAGGGTGGATGAAAAACATTTTCACTCTTCAATGGAGAAATGTTTTGAGGCTTTACTGAATGCAGAGACCCAATTAACATGAGTGGAAGAAGGTCTTGAACCATGATGGTTGTAGCTTAGTGGTAAAGGAAGCAGGTAAGGGGCAGGAAGGGGAGTGGGAAAGGGCTTGTCTTTCACAAAGAGGATTTGGGGAGACCTTTCTGAGCCAGTGATGTGTGGGCAGGCCAGAGCCAAGTGAGAGCGTGAACGGGACCTAGTTCTTGAGCCTTCCACAGAGAGAGAGCATGGTGATGGCAGATTGCCTGGTGCGTGTGGGCTTTGGAGTGGGGAGGGGCCATGGCTGGTGGAGGGGACTGGGCCAGGACTGTGTCTCCCGTGTCTTCCAGGCCAGGCTAGGAGTCAAGGTTTCTTCCTAGCATGAGGCAGGGCCCTGTGAGTGATACCCTTTGGCTCTTAGGTGGATTTGGAGGACTAGAGCACAGAAGGAGAATCAAGTGGATGAGTGGGATATACCAGTTCTGAGAGCCAACGCTTGCTCCAGCTCAGAACGGGGCCACTGGGGGCCAGGGTGGCTTTGGACTGGGCTCTGAGGACGGGGTCTGCGCACACATCAGGTTATGCAGAATGAGGGACAGAATGGAGGAAGGCAACAAGGCCAGCACAGTCCTTTGTGTGGTGCTGTTTGGTTTACGGAGTGCTGGCCTTGTGTAGTCTCATGTAGGGCTCACAAGAAGAGATTGAATAGTTAGCTGGCGTCATGCTCGTTGTACGGATGAGGAAATGTCAGCATTGTAGAGATAAAGTACAACACTGGAAATACTCATTTGTGACATCAAAAAACCAGCATTGGCAGTGTATTTTCAGGCTTATACTCAGGTTTGTTTACTTATGTATTGATGGATTTATTATCTTTAGTTGTACAAAGGGGTTTCCATTCGTCATGTCTATTTGCGATTACCATGCATGAAATCATATTGAGTAATATATATATATATATGATTTATTATAGTAGTTTATGCAAAGTAGTATTACTAATGTTATAATAGTTGGTCATATCATGTTATGTGTTTTATAGCCCTAATTATGTTTTATTTAGGCAAGCTTTTTAAAAAGATAGAGCCTCTTCCTACAACTTACCATGTTAAGTTCAGCTATGGAAAGATACTCTCATTCAAAAACATAAATATTTTAAAACCTGGTGTTCTCTAGCCACACAGAGTGGATAGAACAAGGTTTGCTTTTCAGCACTGGTGGCGTTTGGCTTTCCCCATTTATTACACCGAACACCGTGCCAGCTGTCCTTCTCCTGGTTCTCTGACAAAGAGCTGCCTCCCACTACTCAAAGTCAATAACCCCCGTTCTGTTGTCAGTTTACCATGCGAAAGTCAAGCATTGAAATGGGAATGGACTGAACTCTTTAGTGCCTTGAAGGGATGCTTGCGCATCAAGTTGTTCCTAATAATCCAGGAAATGGCACATTTTTATCCCGTCTGATGTTCACACTCTCTTGGACCTTTCTGACTTATCTGGAATTATTTATATTCCTGTACACTTTCAGGATATGGCTTTTTGGGCCCACCGGCCTTGTCCTTCTTGCCCTTCCACACCCCCACACCCCTCCTGTAGGCCCCTACGCCAGTTTCTGGATCCTAGAGGACTACACATATCTCATTTGTTTTCATATCTTTTGGTACCAAACACAGTACTTTGAGCTGCTAAAATTTTAATGAACTATTAAGTTTGTAAGGAATCTAGGAATCTGAGGATCATTATAATTTTTCTGATATCCACAGACTTTCAGTTTTCTAAAGTAGCAAAGAGGTAAAACTCTAGTTCTCTGGTCATGTTGGTGATAGACATATACAACACACAGATGCATCTGGGTTTGGCTTTCCTTGGGGGAGTGGGAGATGGCCCTTTTCATCTACAATTGGTGTCACTGAATTTATCATAAAAATTAGGAGAACAGAACGATTGTTGGCAATAACCAGTCAGATGATGTCAATTATCTATGTGTTCCTGGAAGCCATCCCAGAAATATCTTAAGCTGCAGAATCTTTTCACCATAGACAGTACTGACCTTTTTTTGGGTGAAGTTTATGTTTAATGATTCTAAGGTATTTATTCAGGCTGATCTTTGTCAGCAAGAGAATGGTTCATAATTTCAATATAGATTTTTCCTGCAGACAGTCTTAAACCCGATGATGTGTTTGGATGAGTTATCCCTATTTCAGAATGATTGCTATTTCCTGCTTAGTTCTTAATACAGGTCCCTTTTCATTTCTGTCTGATAATTTAGAGTTGAGGAGTTGGGGTTTGGTGTGTAGAAATTAGTGACTTTGAGGCAGATTTGTATTGTTATTATTAAAAATATAAAGAGAAGCGAGAAGTTATCAGGGAAGTGTAGTTTTGCACTTATTTGTACCTCCCCATGAAAGCAGAGTGAGAAACCCACAGGTCACACAATACGTACAACAAGATCGGTGGCTGGGTAACCCTTGATTACATGATGTCAGTTAGTATCTAGAAGGAGGTAGAGCAAGGCAATGTAATTTCTGGGTTTTTTCCCCAAACCAATAATGGGATCCCATTGGACGTGTGAGGAGTCTATGAGGGAGCAGCAGCCAGGCCTGGGAGGGAAGGCAGCTGCTGTGGTTAGGTAGGATATCTCTGGTGTGACCGTAGCCCTATGTGCTTTTATAAAATACACATTCTTCTCAGTGGCCCAGGGAACTTCCTAAATTTTCAGAAGCAAATGAGAATGAAAACAGCACACTGTAACCTATGAGCTACAGTGAAGGCGGATCTAAGAGGGAAGTTTATAGCTGTGAGTGCCTACGTGAAAGAAATTAGAGAGGTCTTATGGAAATGGTTTAGTGATGTACTTCAAGCTCTTAGAAAAACAAAAACAGGCCAATCACAAAATTGTAGAAGGAAAGAAATAATAGAAATCAGAGGCGAATTAATGTAATGGAAACGAAAAGAGCAATACAGTCTCCTAGCCAAATGAACCAAAAGAAAGAAGAATCAAATTAACAAAATTAGAGATAGAAAAGGTAACATTAAAACAAGATACCATAGCTGGGTGCCTGTGGGTTATGCCTTTAATCCTCAGATCTGAGGATCACAGTTCAAAGCCAGCCCAGCAGAAATAGTCTTCATGAAACTTTTATCTCCACTTAACCACTCAAAAACTGGAAGGAGAAGTGTGGCTCAAAGTGGTAGAGTGCTAGCCTTAGAGTAAAAAAGCTCAGGGACAGGATGCTCAGGCCTTGACTTCAAGCCCCATGACCAACAACAAACAAAAAGCAGAGACCATTGAAAACAGATATAGGAAGCCCTGAATTTCATATGAAAATACAAAAGACCTTGAGTAGCCAAAATAATCCTGAGCAAAAAAAATGGAGGTATCAAAATACCTGACTTCAGACTATACTACAAAGCCATAACAACAAAACAAGCATTGTATAGACAGGCCCCAAAACAAACATATAGATCCATTACAAAGACTAGGAAGCCCAGAGCCCAGCTCAGGCTGGTTCGATCGTCAGATTCTCAACAAAGGTACCAAGAACATGAATGGAAGACAGGGCTCTTTAACACATGGTGCTGGGAAGACTGGCTAGTCATGTGTAGAAGAATGAAACCAGAGCCCTCGTCTCTCACCCGGTACAAAAGTCTACTTGAAATGGATCAAAGACCTTAATGTAAGACCTGAGACTTTGAAACTACTAAAGGAAAGCAAGGGGAAGTGTGTGAAGATGTAGAACAGACAAGGTCCTTCCAAAAGGGACTCAAATAGCTCAGGAAATAAGAACAAGAACTGACACATGAGGTTCCATCTGGTTAAACAGCATCTGCACGTAAAGGGAACAATGACCAGAATGAAGAGACAGCCTACAGGTGGGGTGGGAAAAAAATAATCCTTGCCAGATAGACATCAGCCGGGGAATGAATAGCCAGACTGGGTAAGGATGGAAAACATGAAACCCCAAATCAAAGCAATCCAATCACTGAATGAATGAAACCGCCAGTTTTTCAAAGCACAAATGGCCAATAAATACATGGAAAAAAAAGTTTAACATCCTTAACCATTAGGAAAACACGAGTTCAAACAACACTGAGATTCTGCCTCTCCCCTGAGGATGGTTGTCATCAAGAGAAGAGCAAGGTGCTGGTGGGGCTCCTGAGGACAGAAGTGTGGGTTTGCTGTGGTGGCGGTGGAAGTTGCTTGGCTCCTGTGGACATCAGTAGGAGGTTCCTCACAGAGCTAAAACTAGAGCTGCGGTGTAGTCCCGCTGCAGGAGTTGTAGAGACATGCCCAAAGGAAGCAGAGCCCGTGTTGACAGAGATCGCCACTTCCCATGTGTATTCTGCACTGATCGCTATTGCCAAGTGACGGAATCAGCTTAGGTGCCCATCAGTGGGTTCATGGATAAAGAAGAAAATGGCTGAATAAAGTTTTATTTTGTGTGTGTATACAGAAGCACACACACTTATTTATGCAGCCAGTAAGGAGAACAAAATGAATGGATAGCCTCTAGTTACGCGAAATAAGCCAGTCCACAAAGACAGATAGTCCATGTTGTCTCTCATTGAATCTGAAAAATACAAAACCAAACCCAACCAGCAAACAAAACCCCTAACAAATCAAAGGTTCTGAAAAGTATAATGGGTTTTACCAGGGATGTGGAAGAGGGAAGGCAAAGGCTGAATAGAGAGGAAGTTAAAAATATGCTTCTCAAACATTAGGAGACTCTGATTTCTAGCTAATCACCGAAAGCCTCGGTGGAGTTCTTGCTCAAGTGGTCGAACGCCAGTATTGAGTGGAAAAAGGTAAGATAGCTTCCAGGCCTTGAGTTTAAGCCCCTCCCCCCCCAAAAAAAAGGAAAGAGAGAAGAAGAGACCAGTACTAAGATGAAGGAAATCATTTGCCAGTGTATGATCGTTAACTTAACGTTATTCCTACTTCTTTGCAGTTTTGTTGTCATTATTATTCATAGAGTAGCGTGTGACTTCCCAGCTCCCTGAGGCGTGGAGTTGTGAGGTGCTGCCTCTCTGTGTGTGGGGGGGTGCTTCAGGGCTCGGGGAGGGTCGTGTGAACAGGCTCATCTATTTCATGAAAGAGTACGTTCTTAGCTTCAGAGACCTCTGCTCTTAAGATAGAAAATGCAATTTCACCTTATGGTGTTGTTTTAATTAGTGCTCTTCAAACTTTGCTTAAGCGGGGGAGCACAGGCTAGAACAAAACCTGTTTGATTCCGAAGAGTAAATACCTGAATACAATTTGTATTTCTAGGGGTGGTATGAACTTCTTAATTTTCCCCAGCCTATTTATATCCCCTTTATTGGGGGTATAGTTGGGTTTGAACTCAGGGCCTCATCCTTGCAGGCCAGTATGAAACCATGGGGCTATACCTGTAGCCCTGTTAGCTGCTCATTATTATTTTTAATATAATTTTATTTATTTTTGTTTATGTGTACTGAGGAATTGAACCCAGGGCCTCATGCATGCTAGGAGAGCACTCTACCACTAAGCCACTTTCCCAGCCCCCATTCATTATTTCTAAGACAGAGTCTGGCCTTGTTTCCAGCTGTGCATGCCCCTGATCTATGCTCCGCTTACTCTCCATCATGGCTGGGACTATAGGCATGCACTGCTGTCCAGAGCTTCTTTTCCATTAGGATGGATGGAGTCTCTTCAACTTTTCTGCTAGGTTGGCTGCTAGTTTACTCCTCCCTGTCCCAGCCTCCTACATAGCTTGGGATGACAGGTGTGCACTACTGCACCCATCTTTGGTTAAGAAGATGGTCACTGGAACTTTTCTGCCTGGGTGGGCTTCCAGTGACCACCCTCCTGTTCTCAGCTGCCATAGTAGCAGGGCTGATGGGTGTGGACTGCGGGAGGCTGGCTCCGTGCACCCCTTTCCAGAAGTCAGTGCATCACATCCTTTAACAACTAGATTCCAGTGTGGTTCAATACTGACTGTGGTCCGGACCAGGCTTTCCCATGGACTGTGGGCTGCAGCAGGCCTCGCTCTTGTGGCTGGAGAAGCTCATGGTGATGCGCACGGTCAGGCAGAGTCCAAAGTTGCTCCTCCACTCCTCTTTGCACTCATGGTCAGTGAAATACACCAGGGAAAAGTTGCCAGCGAACCTCATGTTCCTTTACTGGTGGTTGTTGGGTTGTTTTAGGATTAACATCCAGAAACAACTCCATCGATGAAGTGACAGCCGGGCCTTGTTTAACCCAGGAGAAATGTAAAACCAATGTCTGCTGCTTTCCCCGTGGAGGAGCAGACTCGCTTTAATTCACTATAAGCGTGGAGCTGGCTGGCAAAGCAGTGGGGTGCTGGTTTAAACAGTGGCAGGGCGGACACAGCCACCCATGCTGTCCTCTGGAGGAATGCTGCGGCATTTGGTCTGTCAGTTCCATCAGGAGCTAATTTGTGGGTGTATTTGATAATAATGAGTGATGGTTAACGCCAATCACTTCCTAAGAGTCTCGCCTGATTGTGAGCATCTAAAAGGTGTGACAGGACATGCTTAGATAACATGAAATGTTAGCTGATTCTGGTGGCTCATGCCAGTCATCCTAGCTTCTTGGGAGGCTGAGATCTGAGGATCGAGATTCAAAGCTAGCCCAGGCAGAAGAGTCTGAGACTCTTCACCAAGCAAAGAACTAGAAGTGGAGGTGTGCCGGCCTTGAGAGAGTAAGGCCCTGGGTTCAAGCTCAGCACCACCAAAACCAAACCAAAACACATCCCAAACCTAATTTTGTTCAGAATTAAATCCAGATGACACTGGATCATTATATAGACCAATAGTAGTTTTTAATGTCTGAGAGTGGCTTCTGTAGACATTTAAAACCGAGGGAAAAAGAGCAAAAGCAGGGAGGAACTTAACCTCAGAACTGACACATCTTGCAGAACACCTGTGTCCCGTGGGAACCCAGTTTGGGAAACATGGTCTTACTCAAATGTCACCATGGGGTTAGTCATCACGTGCTTTTCCCCTCAAGAAGGAAAATGCCACGAGCACATCATGGTCTCACTGTGGCAAAGGTTGTCTCCTGCTGTTGATCTTGTGGACTGCGGAGGAGGAGAAAGGCTGCACACAGGGTCTTTGGATCTGCTTCGGCTCACTCAGGGCATCCATGGTTCTGTGCTTCTTAGACTAGCTGGTGTCCATAATTGGTCTGAGCGGCACTGTTGATTTCCGGCGGGCTGTTCACAGAGAAACACGGTCCTGTGGATTCTGTCATAATCAGAGCTCTTCCAAGCTCTCCCAGTTTCGTGGCCTCCCTTTAGTTAGATGCGTTTCTCCCCTCAACTGTGCCATGAGAGAACACTGCTTTATATCCAGCAACTTCTCAGTCCAGCAAATTATTCAGCACCATAAATAATGCATCGGGATATTAATGGCGCAGAAAAATTGTGCTAGTCCCCACCAGAGAGAGGCCCTTCTTCTTCAAGTGAGAAGTGGTGAATAATAAAAATGTCAGTACAAGATAAATGCAGAGCAAGATAAGGGACATTTGCTTAGATAAAGTTTCTGAAACATCTTACACATTGCATACTTCTCACTGTGTTTCCCTTAACATGCCATTGAAATAATAATTATGAGGGAAAGAGATAGTAACCTTTCTGTGTTTAGTTTTCATTGTGCAGGTGATGTACAGAGGGGTTACAGTCACACAGGTAAGGAAGTGAGTGCAGTTCTTGTTACCACGTTAGCTTTCACAGGATTTTGTTTGTGCATCAGGGAGACAAAAGAAAGATCTTTGCTTGCCTAGTGGGGAAGGAAGATAAATTAATTATGACTATATTGGTTTCTTGATATTGTTGTATTTTAGCCAGGCAACTTTTAGTTTATTTGCTAAACTGTTAAGAGGAAAACAAATTAGAGGTGGCAGAAAGAAAGTATCTCAATGTTGTGTGACTATCGAGTGACTTCCCTATATAGGCCAGAGTGGAGCTGCCTGTTAAACTGTGGTGTAGGGAGCGTTCTTGCCAGTTATTTTGCACATACATTGGTGCTACTTCCTCGTGAGGAGGGAGGCTACGCAGACGGGGATGACATAAGGGAAATCTCAACCTGGGAAGCATTTTATGGATGATTTAGATCTTACGCCATTGGTGTGTGACCTGGGCGATAGATTCATCCTGATTCATCTCTTCAAGATCTTTAAAGAAGTATTTCTATGGTTAAAATTATAAAAAAAAAATGGGGCTTTTGAGTTCCTAACTGTGTTTTTTGTGAGGTGTAATAAATGGAAGAAGCAACGTCTTAAGAAATGTAATCTGTAATCACTAATCTTAAAGCAGATGGATCCAGATGGAAATGAAACCTACCTAGAGTTACCTACAGCACACATGAGGTGACCCCCAGCCCTGAAAAGAGACCGGTGGGCAGACGCATCCACACACCTGACCTCTCTGTCTCAGGCCCGAGCCACATGCAGGGCAGACATGCTTTACCGGTTGCCTCCAGCCCTGTCCATCACGCCTCCTCCTCTTGGTGTGGCTTTGGCAGGCAGGAGGTTCACTATGAACTGAAAGCCTTTGTCCTACCAGCAAAGTGCCAGTCTAAGTCCAGCTGGGAAAACCCATGCTACAAGCTCATGCCAGGGACTGTAACTTGGATTGAGGTGTATCTGTTACAGCCACAGAGAGCGGGACAGAGAAGGCTGGGGAAGAAGCTGCCAACTTTGACCTTTCCCTTTCTGGCTAGGAGGGTCTGGTGTTCCGTGGAGCACATACAGCAGTAGACACAGCTCTCACACCAGGCTGCAGCTTTTTCTGAAGAGCTGGAGAGGAAGTATATTAGCTTTCATGGGTCACGTGTTTTCTGCTCAATTCTGATATTCATCAGGAAAGCAACTGCAGACACTATGTAAATGGATAAGCATGGCTGGCTTCTTTAAAAAAATGGCACCGTGATGGACAAAGAAATGGAATTTCAGGGTTTTTTTTTTTTTTAAAGCTTTCTGTGATATTTGTTTTGCTTTTGTTTTTTCAATCACTGGGAAACCTGTAGAAATCTTATTGTCAATGCATGGTCGGTGCTAAAACCAGAATGGAGCCAGAGATGGCTCTCGGCTGCAGTAAGCCCTCCTAATGTATAGGAAGTAAGTCCTGTATTACTAAATGGGGGGTGGGGCAGATGCAGTAAGCTGGACACTGGAAGATAGGATGGGGAAAATCTTTGTGTAGGTTACAGTGTGTCCTATTCTAACGTGGCACAGAAGGGTGCTTCTTACAATAAGCAACAAGGAACCTGACGTAGAGTCATTTTGGAAAACAGGTTGGCAGTTTCTTATAAAATTTCACATTTGCTGCTCCATAGCAGTTCAGTCTAGATTACTTTCTCCAGTTATTTATCCAGGGTTTCTACCAAATCTCTTGTAACTATATATGTTTGGGGCATTTTTACTAAAAAAAAGAAAATTGAGGCAACCACAACTTCCCATCAGCTGATAAAGAAGTATTGTGTTAAATCTGTGCAGAACTCAGAATCAATAAGGAGAGAGGAGTGGTACACTGACATGGCACACCCTGTGAGTCCATTCATAGGAAGTTGTGCAAATGACGTGCAATTGTGAGTATAGCAATAGCCAGATTAGGATAGGAAAAAAGACTCCAACTCCCAAGTCATTTCATGGCATGTAAAGAATGATTTTTATGTCCCAAGAATCACAAACGAAGCAAAATAAAGTTTTACTTGAATACATTGAAATGGAAGACTATGGGTGCCAACAAACCCCATAACAAATAAATAAGCCACACAACAGTTATAGCAACCACCAACAACTACACACATCCAGAAGATGTACACACAGCAAAAGATGCTGTAACGTGCGTGTATAATGTTGACAAAACATTGCTACCCAGAGTACAGGAAGAGGGCCTACTACCTGGTAAGGAAGAAAGAATATCCGAGTTGGAGACTGCTCACAACATTGGGAGCAGTGGTTCACAGAAAATGAAAGTCCAGTGCCTTCCAAAGTTTTTGCAAGCTGTTGGCGATGGTTGGTAATAATGAGTGTGCAAATCACAGCAAACGGGCAGGTGTGCACCCATGTGGCAAGATAAAATTCTCATACACTTCTGGTGGGAGTCTAGAGTGACACCAACTCTTTGGAAAAATAATATTATTATCATACCTAGTAAAGTTCAAGGTGTTTATAACTGGGACCCACCAAATTTACCCCTAAAGCATATCTGTCTTTGGTCAACTGTTGAACTTGTGTTTATAAATACAACACATGTGTGTTCATGTCTTATCATAACAAAACAAGCAAAAGACAACCATATATCTGCTGGAAGAGCAACACTGGCAGCTCTGCCTGTATCAAAAACTGGCTGGGTGTCGAAACTCAGGCTCATTGCTGGTGGGAATGAGAATGGGAATGGGAATGGGACAGGGATAGACACACTGGGTGGTTTCTTCCGTCGCCAAACACCCTCACCATACTACACAGGAAGCCACTCCTTGGGCAAATGCCTTGAAGGCTTACGACCTTGCAAGAATCTCTACATGGCTGGGCGCCGGTAGCCTGTGCCTGTAACCTTGGTGACTCAGGAACCTGGGAGCTGAGGATGGTGGCTCTAAGCCAGCCTGGGCAGGAAAGTCCATGAGAGTCTTATGTCCCATTAACCAGCAAAAAGCCAGAAGTGGAGCTGTGGCCAAGTGGTAGAGTGCCAGTCTTGAGTGTAAAAAGACAGACCCTGAGTTCAGTCCCCAGGACTTGTGTATGCACATGTGCGCATGCATGTGTGCATGCGTGGGTGCACACACACACACACACACACACACATACACACACACACACACTACATGGATGTTTTATAGAAGCTTGGTCCTAAATGCCCCAAATATGAAACAACCCAGCTGTCTTTCAGTAGGAGAACAGATCAAGACTCGGCAGCCTATCCATATGATTCAGCACGGAAGGGAGGTGGGACGGGAATCGGTGGAATGAGCCGGGAGAGGCTTACACATACGCTACCCAGTGAAAGAGGCCCGTCCGGGAAAGGCCCCATTCTGTGCGATTCCCATTTGGCATTCTGGAAAAGAAGAAAGGATGGAAACACTGAAGACATGAGGGCTTGCTGGGGGCTTGTGCAGTGGACGTCTGTGAACGGGAGAGCGTGAGGGCAGGGAGTCTACCATATGTATCCCGCAGTGGTGGACACGTGCCGTTACTCTGTGTATTCTTGTCAAAACCCCCAGCGCCGTGAAAACGCAGGGCCTCGGGTGACACCAGGGTTGCCGTGTGGGCTGATCACATGTGACATGTGCAACACAGTCATTTTGGGAGACAGGTTGGCGGTTCCTTCTGAAATCCAGCTTCTGAGACAGCGTGCCGGCGTGCTCTTAATTACTTCTCTCAATTATTTTTCCATGTTGTATTTCTGAAACTCTTCATTAGAAAATAGAACGGTGCTTCCCTTGGAGCCTGATTAAAAAAAAAAAAAAAGCAGTAAACACTCAAGTCGTGTAGGGTGCTGATGCATGAATAATAATTTTTTTTACCTTGCAAGATTTACATTTTCAAGGTTATGCCTTGAATATCATGGGAATGCAAGGCAACTATAAAAAGCCAGACTGGTAAATAATGCTTCAATAAACATAGTTGTGCTGGTAGCTTTAGTATGGTCCTGTTTGTGATCATTCAGGATTTTTGCTGGGTCATGGGGAGCTCTATGTGGAGTCTTTTGAGGAACCTCCATACTACTTTCTACAGTGGTTGAACAAGTTTACACTCCCACCAACAATGAAGTAAGGTTCCCTTCTGGCCACATCCCCTCCAGTATCTGTTGTTATTAGAGTTCTTGATTTTAGCCATTCTAACTGGAGTGAGGTGGTATCTCAATGTTGTTTTGATTTGCATTTCTTTTATGGCTAGAGAGGTTGAGCATTTGGCCATCCTTGTTTAATCTTCAGAGAAGTTTATCTTCAAGTCTTTAGCCCACTTATGTATGTATGTATGTATAAGGACTTATACATCTCATTGACAACAAATCCTCAAAGAAACAAGTCCTTATGTCGAAAAATGAACTTTATGACTTTGGCTAGGGGTCGGGGGTGGGGTGGGAAGGTGTGAGATGGGAAGGGATGGGAAGGGATGGGAAGAGGAAACAAAGGAGGAGGCAACAATGCTTAATAAAAAATGTACTCATTATCTTGTCCATGTAATTGTAACCCTTCTATATGGTATTTTCACAATTTTTTTTTTTTAAAAGCCAGACTGGAGGTATAGCTTTAAGTGGTAGAGCACCTGTCTGAAAGTGGGTAGCTCTAAGTGCTACCAGTACCAGGACCACTAAAAATAAGGATCAGGGCTTGGAGGTTTTATGGCTCAGTTGGTAGAGTGCTAGTCTGCTGAGTGGCAGGTAATGAGTTCAAGTCCTGGTCTCAGACCTGAAAGAAAAAAATAGTCAATAACCAATGTTGGGTTTGAGTGCTCACAAGATAGTAGGGCTCCTGTCTCACAGTGAATGCTCATTGTGAGTTCTAGAATGCTCGCTTGCTTTTTTCCTTTTTTTTTTTTTTTTTCGGTGGAATTGGGATTTGATCTCAGGGTCTTGAGCTTGGTACACAGGCACTCTGCCACTTGGAATCGTCTGCTGGTCCTCTGTATTGTTTATTTGCAAGAGAGGACCTTGCTTTATACCTGCTAAGCAATGACCACAAACCTGATTTTGTTCTTGTCTTCCTCGTAGCTATATTGAAAGCCAGTCACACTTGACGTGAGTTACTGCAGTTTGTTCCTTTTTACTGCAATGGAGCAATTGTTCCTCTGTGGGGCTGCAGCACAGTTCATCTGCTTAGTTGGTGGCTGCTTCCTTTGTTTTTCTGGAGGCCCTGGGATTTGAACTCAGGGCCTTGCCACAGGCATCCTTGAGCCATGCCTCCTACCCCTTTTCCATTGGTTATTTCCCAGGTAGGGTTTGGCTTTGTACCTGAGCTGGTCTGGACTGCAGTCCTCCTGTTGCTGCTCTCCTCTGTCGCTCCAGTACAGGTGCAAGGCGCTACCATGTTCAGCTCTTGGTCAAGATGAAGTCTCTACTTTTGTTTTGCCTAGGTTGACCTTGAATCACAGTCTGCCCATTTTCCATATCCCCAAGCAGCTAGAATTACAGGCCGGAGCCACTCAGCTCAGCTCAGGATGCTTTCTTAAAATGAAGAACGCCAAGGCCTAAGTTGCTGTCAGTCATCAGAGGTGGGCAGTTGTGACGATGATGAGCAGGATGACTGACCTTGACCTTGTTAATGGGGTAGATGTCATGAGTTTGCTCAGCAAACATTCCTGAAGGCTGTTCAGTCTCCTGCCAGTCAGGCCCATTAACCTGGTGTTTGTGGCCATCTGATCATAACTGAATAATTGAAATGAACCTAACTGACAAACAGAGATCCTGGAGCTCCTGGAGCTTGGATCCTCCCATCTATACCTCCCACACAGCTGTGACCGCAGGTGTGCTACTATGCCTGGCTTTGCCTGTTGACATGGGGAGGGTCCCCGTGAACTTTTTGTTTAGCTTGTCCTTGAGTCACAGCCCTCCCATCCCTGGCTCCGGGTAGCCAGGAAGCTGGGATTACAAGTGTGCACTCTTCCAAGAAGTATTTTATGTCCAAGTAGATATGCCTACTTCTTAGATAATTCGATCATTCTGAGCTACCCAGCAATGCATTACTTTTTTTTTTTTTTGCATGAGGCTTCCTCGACTTGGGAAAATCTTGACTTAGCAGAGAACCAATGGTGTAGAGGGCTGTAGATCACCAGCTATAATTCCATCTCAGTACCTAACAGACCTGGTTGTATAACAGGGTTCTTCTGGAGTGCGATGTGGTTCGTTTATAAATAGTAGGCACAGTGGCTGACACGCTTGAGTCAGATGTTTGCAGAATGTCGGCTCCCCATCTCACTCCTTTGCCAATGTTCCTTCCTGACCTTGGGACCAAGTAGGGTTGTTTCTGTCAGTCATGGGGCTTGACCTCAGGGCCTGGATGCTGTCCCCAGAGCTTTTTTGCTCAAGGCTAAGGCTCTACCACTTTGAGCCACAGTTCCACTTCCGGTTTTCTGGCTTTCTGGTGGTTTATTGCTGCCATCAAGTTTGGTGGCTCAAACCTGTAAGCCCTATTTTTTGAATTTTGTAGGGTTTTTTTTTTAAAGTTGAGATTGGGAAATCACAGTTTGAGGCCAATCTGGCTAAAAGAATCTCAGGAGACTCCATCTCAACCAACGGCTGGGCACTGTGGTGTGTGCCTGTGATCCCAGCTAGAGCACAGTGGCTGGGTCTGGTGGAGCACACGTTTTATCCACAGCCAACACAGGAGGCCCCAGTCCAGGCTGGCCCTGGGTGTAAAACCAAAACCTTACTTAGACAATAATCAAGAAAAAAGGGGCTGGAAGCGTGACTTACCTGGTAGAACATCTCCCTTCTAAGTGCCCGGCCCTCCATACTACCAAAAATAAAGAAGGAAGAAGGAAAGAAAGAAAGAGAGAAATAGCAGTACCAGCGGCAGACTGAGTAAATGCATTGAGCTGCCATTTTACAGTGGATTGATTTCTCCATAGCAGTGAAAATGGATGGACTGCAGGAACTCACAGCAAGCAGGGATATGGCTCAGTATATTACACAACCAGAAAAAAAAAGTTTCAGAGGAACACAAACATCATCTGTCTAGTTACACAAAGGCAGACCCGGCACTGTGCACACCTAGAGCTTGTGGTGAGCGATAAAGAGAAATGAGATGAGGTGGCTGTGGGGAGAGGCAGAGAAGGAGCTCCAGAATCACCTGTCACGGGAGAGTACTTAGCCTGGCTGATGGATTTGTGGTGTTGATTTTATTTAAAATATGCCTTTTTTCATACCCATGGTTTTGAATATAGGATGCCTTTTGAATAGGTCTATAAGAGACAGAAAGATGCTGGGTGGGGCCCAGTCTGGAAACGTTGGCTGTAAGCTAGAAAAAAGGGTGGGGGAGGATGGGAGGGGCAGGGGGAGGATGGGAAGGGATGGGAAGGGGAAACAAAGGAGGAGGCTACAATGCTTGATAAGAAATGTACTCATTGTCTTGCCCATGTAATTGTAACTCCTCTGTACAGTATTTTCACAATAAAAAATAAAAACAAACCAGGTAATAAATAAATAAAGCAAAAGTAAAAAAAAAACCTTTTCATCGAGTTTTACTAAGAGTGCTGTACTAACCAGAAAAGAGCACATCCGCAGGTCACGAATGAATGACTGCCAACTAAGAAGAGAGATGGAAGATCTCTACCTGGACTGAATGATGGAACAATCTAGTAGGGATAGGACTAAATGTCATCTGTTTTTTCTGATGATTTGTTCATTATGCTACACATCCTCTCAATGAAGCCTTGCATCTAATGACTGGATTTAAATTGTACCGAGCCTGGGTTAAAGTAAATCTCTGTGTCTGTTAAACATCAAGAGTGATGTTGTTGAATCCTTAGATTGGTCAGGGATTTAGCAGTAAAATGACAGGTAGAAAGAAGGATCTGTTGCAGAATACTTGTGCCTTGAAGAGTCCACAGGCCCTCATTACTCGGTCTTCCCTAATTTGTATCCAGAATTGTCCGCTGAAATCAATATTTTCCTCTGAGTGGAGAACAAATGTTGTGCATGGTTTCCCAGGTTGCACTTTATAGCGTTGATATTTGGTGATTTGACCTTTTCTTTCTAATGCTTTCGCTTTTTTCTTTTGCTTGGGTTTAGTTTTTGTGTTTTGTGTTTAGAGTTGTGTTTATGGCACGAAGAAGGACAGAAACAGGTCTTCAAAGGATGTGGCCAAATGAAGTGGAAATGAATAATTTGCCCTTTCTGCTCTTAAGGAAATGGAGCATGGTGGTGGTGGTGTTAGGTATCTTAAGAAACCAACACCGGTGAGGCCTTTGAATGGGAGAATCAAGCTTTCTTTGTGTTTGAGTTTCAATACATATTTCTTCCATCATATCATTATAATAAAATATACAGCATCATACACAGTAGAGTTGATAGAAAGATGGTACTCACCCTCACGAGATGAAAATCTATATACTTTCTCTGCCCTGTGCTTTCTATCAGAAAATCTTGTCTCCTGAACTGAAGTGCAGACTGGATTTTCTATTCTAGCTTCTCAGCTCTGGGATGATGACGTGAAGTTAGAACCTAAGCCATTGGCCTGGCTTAGCAGAGCTGGTGTTAGTCCTTGAGTCTTTCCCTCACTCTTCACATCATAATGAAGAATCGGAAGAGCACAAGGTCTTCTCGCGATTTACCCCACATCCCACAGCTTCCAGCCAAGATTTCAACCCTGTTTTTCAAACTATACTGTTAACCAGTTGTTTTCAGCCCAACCCGAACATTGGAGTCCATAGTGAATTTGCCAGTATTCCTAAACCAGTTTCCTAAACTAAGAAAATTAGTCTAGGATTTTATAGTACAGAGATGAGTTAGTCCCATGGGACAGAAGGAGGGATTTTTTTTTTTAAAACAATAATTCTGTGATTCCCTCATGAATTATGCACAATGTGATTTTAGCTTTCTACATATATCCATTGAACTTACTTGCCTTTGGAACTTTTGCCGTGTATATTTTTATCATGCTAATTTGAATTATGTTCCTCCTTTCCATATTTCTTAGAATTCTGGAAAGCTTCATGGTTCCTGAAATATCAGTCGGTACCCTATTCCTTAGAGTCTCTTCCACTCCCTGTGATGTGTGTACAGCTCCTGAGCCGTGGGGCTCGCAGGCAGCAGCGGCGTTATGTGTCATTGTCACTGCGAAGTCATAGAGACAGAGTAATAGGCTAACATGCAGTAATGGATCCACAGGAGGTCTGTCTGGGGTACACGAGGTAACTCAGTAGAACCCCCCAAAAAACCTCAGCTGTACTGGAGCTTGAACTGTGTCTCTCTTTGTCTCTGTCTGTCTCAGCTGTACTAGAGTTTGAACTTTGTCTCTGTCTCTGTCTGTCTCTCAGCTGTACTGGACATTGAACTTTGTCTCTCTTTGTCTTTCTCAGTCAGTCTGTCTGTCTCTCTCTTAGCTATACTGGAGTTTGAACTTTGTCTCTGTCTGTCTCTCAGCTATATTGGAGAATGAACTTTGTCTCTCTCCATCTGTCTCTCGGCTGTGCTAGAGTTTGAACTCAAGGCCTGATGCTTGCTAGGCTGGCATTCTGCTGTTGAGCCATGCCTCCATCCCTGCTTTGCGCTGGTTATTTCTAGGACAGCATCTTGTTTCCTTCCTGGCTAGGTGCAGAGCCACGGTCCCCAGCCTCCAGCTTCCATGGAATCTTGTAGACTTTTCTCCCCAGTCTGGCTGGAACTCTGATTCTCTCCGTCTCAAATTTCCATGTAGGCTGAGATTCCAGGCACACACCACTGCACCCAGCTGTGTCATGAATGGGCCTTGCTAACTTTTGTGCCCAGGCTGGGCTTGAACCACGATCTTCCTCTTCTCAGCCTCCCATGTAGCTAGGATTAAATGGGTGAGCCACTGGCACCTGGTTTGAAGAGATGATATTCTGATATATATTTTTACATATTACTTTTCTCTGAAAACAGGTAAGCAAGAAATGAAACTTCATGAATAGGTTTTTACCATATAGCCGATATTTGTTGGCCGGAAGGACGTGGTTATACAATCACCACTTGCTTCAGTTATGCAAGGCATTTGTCAGCGAGCTGGAGTGGCATTGTTAGAGTGGGCTGGATTGTAGCCTGTCATAGACAAAGACTATGTTAATTTAGTGTATTTGGGATCTGTCACATATATAAGTTCCGCGATGAGTTGAGTTCATGAACGTCAAACTCAGAATAGCAGCAGGCAGGGGGTAAAGACACTCGCTGGGTTATCTTTATCATTGTTTATCAGATTATTATTAAACATTTCAGTTCTACCAAAAAATTTGACAACTAATTTTAGCAGGTTCTGTGGAGATGCACATAGAATGGAAGATTTTACTGCCGAATATACAAGTTGAGGGGGGGGGTGAGAAAAAGGTATCAAAGTACTGTTTCCTTTAGCATAAAATCTTTGCCCAAATCAAAACCATGATGGTCGTGAGATCTGCCACGGGAAGCTCTGGTGTTCAGAGCTGCCAAGAAGTTGCCCGTGAATGGTTGTCATTATTACAAGGCTTTCGGGGGCTCTGCCATGCTTTGACACCCGAAGTCCTGGGTGTGTGGGGTCACCCTTGTCCTGAGACATTTGAGTACTGAGCACTTAGCACATGAAGTTGGATACAGGACTTTCAATGTCCCTGTGAAAATATTTCTAAGCTCCTTTGTACATCTAGCCGGGTGCCGGTGGCTTACGCCTGTCATCCTAGCTACTTAGGAGGCTGAAATCTGAGGATCCTGGTTCAAAGCCAACCCAGGCAGGAAAGTTCGTGAGATGCTTATCTCCAATTAACCACCAGAAAACCGGAAGTAGTGCTGTGGCTCAAGTGATAGTGTGCTAGCCTTGATCTGAAAAGCTGAGGGACAGCACCCAGACCAAAAAAAAAGTAGATCTAATGCATAGTCGTGTGTGTGTGTGTGTGTGTGTGTGTGTGTGTGTGTGTGTGTGTGTGTGTGTGTGTGTGTTGGGGGGGATCACTTAGAGAGCTGGCTGAAACAATGCTGGAAATGGTATTGCAAGAGATTAAGGTACCTTCCTGTGCCAGTACATGTTGGAAGAACCACAAAAAATCCCTGAGAGTAGAAAGCATGTGAAGATCTCTAGAATCAGAGGCCGACTGTAAAAACTGCACAATTGTGCCTCAATCGGCATCCTGGGGAATATATAGTGCCTACTGGATGAGTTGTTGGGTAAAAGCAAGGATGGGGGCTGGGTGGTTCTGAAGAATATTCATTAAGGAAATGTATGTCACCATGACCGATGCTTGGCTGTACATTTGCAGAAATAGTTACCGGTGTGGAATTTGTTCTTGCATAGGCAGGCTGTTGCTTGGAGAAGTTGGAACCAGAACGGAGAATCTTAATAGTATTTTATAATGAGATGGAGAATGACTGTACTGTGAACACCCTTAATCTTGTGACAAAGTTCTTACAGTGGCTAATTTGATCAGAAGGAAACTATTCTGGACTTGGAGCATAATCAGAGAGCTTTTCACAACATCCCCAGTGGAGGTATTTTCAAGGTGAAGATGACCTTCATGACAACAAGAAAGTACCTGCTTTTGAGAGGGACTATTATGAAGAAGGACATTTGGATGTGTTTCATATTACATAAATATGTGGTAAAAATATATCACAACTACAAATGCTTCTAAAGGGCAGTCTCTGTAAGCCTGAAAGCAGAACTTTTCTAATCATCCAAGTAAAGAGGTTAAGTGAGATGTGAATTCATTTGCTAGAAATGTAAGCATGAAATAACACATGATTAGTTTATAAGACACAATTGACAAGATAAATGGGAATTCACTAACAGAATTCTGGAATAATTTTCCATTTGTATCTGTGCATGTTTGTGATGTTTCAACACTATTAAAATATTAAGATAAATTGATGGTGAAACCAGTCTTTCATATCTCTCTATATAGATCTCCCTCCTTCTCTCCTTCCCTTCTTCCTTCCTTCCTTCCTTCCCTTTTCTTCCTTCCTCATTCATTGAGTAGCAGCTGCAGTGCCGGGCTTTGCCCATGCTAGGCAATTGCTCTACCATTGAGCTACATCCTAGCCCCACCTTTTCATATTGTTGGATCCCAAAGTTTTAAAGTACTAAAAGTAACGCAGCCCAGCACTGGCATCTTCATGCCTATAATCCTTACTACTCAGGAGGCTGATACCTAGAGGATCTCAGTTTGAAGCCAGCCCAGCAGAAAAATGTTTGGGATATGTTCTCCAAAATAGTAGGCTAGGGGTGTTGTTCAAGAGGTAGCATGCCAATCAGGAGCAGACATTTCAAGCCCTGCTACCAGCACAATAAACCCGAGAAATTAATGAAGCATTTTTAGTCATATTGCCCTTACTACTGAAGTACTATTTGCTCTAGTAAAATATAATTTATAATAAATATTGTCTTTCTTTTCATTTTGCTTTTTGTAATGTTAATATGCTAGCATTGAAGCACAGGTATATGATTGAAACAGCTTTATAAACCTCTGTTTCAGTTCATAGTTTAGTGAAGTAGTCTTTCTGGTGTTTGCTGAATTAACCTTAAATATTTTATCTAAGGTTAAGATGATTTTCCCTCCCTTCTCCTTCCCCTCTCCATTTTCTTCTTCCCTCCTTCCCTTCCCTCTTCCTCCTTCCTTCATTTACTCAGTCAGTGTACCAGATTTCCCTGTGTTTCTGGATGGAATTTACAGTAATCTCCACATAACATTTTCAGCTCTTGTGAAAGATGATATGAATAACTTAATAGAAAAACAACTTTAGAAGAGTGATGACTTAGCAGAAAAAAGCATCTCGTGTTTCAACAGGAATTTTCAGAGGCGAGATCCTTTCACACTTCTCAGTTTGACAGCCTTGAACATGAGCTTTGCTCAGGAAGCTCCTGAGCCTTTATAATCTCTTGTCAAAATGCTGGTAGCTGAAGTTTTAAGTTACCAAAGGTAAGACGCGGGATTGGCGATCTACTTCTCAGGTGGCAAGCTTGACGTTGGGTGACTATGACAGCTGCTTCGTTCTATTGAACGTGTATCAGGTGGACAGGAGCTGTCTGCCTTGGTTTGGCATTACTGGTATTAATCTGCAGAGGACTGAAGCTGATGGGGAAAGGTGGGGATGTTGTATTGAGCCAGGAGACAGGCTTTGCCAAAGCCCAGGGTGGGGGCTCAGCCCTTCCTCAGGTGCCTGGTCTGTGGCCTTGTTTGCTCTTCTCGTTTCTCTCTCTGCCTGGTGCTCATAATAAAGTACCAAAATTGGCTTCCCCTGGGAGGGAGATGGCCCTCCCACATCTAGGTGCTTTCCATAGGAGCAGAAACTGGCTGCATTGTGAGCCCAAACGGTGCTGTGTTTGTATGAAATGAATGTAAACTGGGATTCGCTCGGAGAAAATAGATGGATAGTTATTTTGACTATAGTGATTATGCTATTGAGTCTCTTTCATATAATGAAAGCTTTAACCAGTAGATTCTATTATTGTATTTGCCAAATGAAACACTACAAGTATATAATTTTACCATCAAAGATTAAAATGTTTTTTTAATCTAGTTCTTATTCTTGACATGGTTGTATAACAGGGTTTATGATGGCACAGGCCTATTTATGCGCCCTGCACACCTTCCATCAATCTCCGCCCCCCCCTTCCTATTTCCTTTATCTTTGATTGTGATGACTGTATTCATCCCACTGTTTCCTCTTCCACTCATCCATCCCCTCTCACCAGCCTCCGTCCTATCCAGGATGTGTTTGTTCAACTTCTTGGCTCTTGTTGACAGAGTTTGCTCCATGGAGATCCGCTCCTGTGTAGACTGTACTTGAGTCAACTTGATTAAGTATCTATGCACACGGTCTGTGTGATTTTACTAGGGAGGGTGTGAGTGTCTCATGGCTTTAGAGAGCCCTTGGTCCTCCAAGTCACTAACCCACACACAAATGAATTAGGTGAATACAGATGCATTGGTTTTTCTCATCTTTCTCCTTTCTCCGGCGTCTGTCCATCCCTCAAGTGAAGTTCCTACCTACGTGGAATTGGGCTGGTTGCATCTTACTTCCGATGGAAAAACCTATATATAAGTGCTCTGAAGATCATTATGAGAATATTTAATGTGAGAGTGTAGGGAGAGGTGAGGGACTGGAGAGAAGGCATCCAGGAAATTATCGGAAAGCAACTCCGATAGACTAAGAACAAAGGCAGGTAGGATGAGAATAAGTGTAAAATCTAAGATTTTGTTTGTCTGTTTGTTTGAAAGTGTTTTGGTTCGCTATCCCAAGTCAGATGTGGGTAACAAGAGCTCATAGCGCGGGGACCTGGGTCATGTAACAAAGGGGACATTTATGGGTAGATGGTTGCCACCTTACATACACTTCTAACTTCTGCCGTGGTCTTTGGTTTCTTAAATTGGCATTCCCATCTGCCATTGCTTTGGTACCCAAACATCATCTTTTATAGAAGCTGGAAACAGCTTCCCTGTGACTTCTACTAACACTGCTTTTCCTAAACATGCCAGATCTAGACACGCTGGCTCCCTTGGCCCCCGCCACCTCCCGCAGACATGCGGCTTTCAAATCTCGGTTCTTCTCATCGGCTGCTTTGTCGCCCACTGGGTTTTTTTTTTCTTGCTGCTTCTTCATTCCTGGTCCCCCTCCCCCTCCCCCCACCTCCAGTCCTGTGGTGGCGTACATCCCAAGCTCAAGGCGAGGAGCTCAGTTCAGCTGTGCAGCATCGCCACCCTGTCTAGTCTCTGTATATGCTGTTTGCTGGCCTTTCTGTCAAATCTAGCTTTCCCTTCCTTGTAGTTCCTCATCTAAAAATCCCAACTCTGAAAGGTCCTGAAATCTAAACCCACGTGAATGTTGTGTCCTAGGTGGGAGCTGGACACCTGGCCATCTTGCTTCCCCGTTCCTTCTAGGCCTGTGAGGGTTTCCTGGATGGCCGCTGGTCCGCAGAGCTGTGCAGAGCGTGGGGTTTTCAGCTGTGGTCATGGAAAGTGTGGAAGGTTTCTCAGCTCATTTTCAGATGCTGTGACAAAGCACTCAGGCTCACAGACTTATAAAGAAGAGAGATTTATTTAGTTCACAAGCTTGGAGGCTAAAAGCTACGAGTGGTGTTCCTGGACTTGACCCCTGATGCGTGCTGGTGACAGCTGTCCTATGAGAGGGAGAGGTCACGTGGTGAGACAGGAGGCCAGAGAAGGGTGAGGCCCACGAGGGAAACCTGGATCCTTCCCCAAGGCATGCTTGAAGAACTCCTAGCCAGGCACCCAGTCCTCAAGCCAAGCCCCCCTCCCCTCCTCTCTGCTCTGATTTCTAGGAAAGTGCTCCTCCATTGAGCTCCTGGACACTACCTCAGTCCTATTCTCTGAACATTTTTATAAAAGCTTGTTTCCAGACTTTTATTCAATACAAATCAGGCCTTTTTTTGGGGTGGGGGTGGCTGTTTGGTCCCCTATATTGATGATAACTCCCTGGCTTTTTTCTTTCTTTCTTCTTTTTCTTAGCACTAGATGTTGTGGAGAATGTATTGTGGTGACTCTGAGATCTCTATGGTGGACATTGCAGTTGGTGGTTTTTGGGGGTCTCTCCTTGTTGAGTGAGTTTTCTGGAGCCGGTCTAGGACGCACGTCTCCTCTGCGGCCTGTGGCCATTCATGTCCCTGCACATTTTTCATTCTTTCCTCCTCACGTTTTATCTTAGGGCTGGGTTTCTAGGTGCTTCCCTGTCTGAGCACGTCTCCCATTGCTTTCCTTCAGGAACAGGTGGTGCGAGGTGAGCAGGGAGGTTGAGCCGGGTTGCTGCACAGATGGTGTGGTGGGCCTCATGTGGAGTGAGATGAGGGGCTCCCCAGAGCCTCACCCCTGCCTCCCTTACAGAGCCCCCAAGGTAGATGAATGGAGCAGGGAGGGGGGAGATAGCAGGAAGCTGAGAAATGAGGAGCAGACCTTGTTTCCTTACCCAGACTTCAACAGCATAACTTTCTGGTGTTTTTGCTTGCCTTGGGCTCTGAAGGTGCTCTTTTCGCTGAATTTATTTAGCTTGTGTTTAGGGGAGAAGGTGTGCCACCCCCACCCCCCAGCCTTAGGGGAAGACTCTACAACTTCTCAAAAAGCATGCAACTGGAAAACAACCTTTCTTATTTGCCCTCAGTTGACCTTGGAACATAAACGCATGTTGCATTGCTCAAGAGAACTCATTTGATATCCTTGTATTTCCCCTAGGCTCTTTCTGAGGCAAATTATGTGAGTGATGAGATGGAATATTTGGTTCCTTGTGCTGTACTTGTTGATTGATCTAGAGGTTGGTCATTTGTATGAACTAATAAGTCCATAGAATATATGCAGATCACACAATGTTACCTCTAATTCTGTGTAGCGTTTCTGGGACTCATGGCCCAATTATCTATCCAGACTTAATTGTCTAATACATACCAGTCTCATCAAGACTCTCCAACCAGGAAATACAGCGTTGCCCAGGGAAGTACTATCTGCGGACAGTAAAGACCTTAATGTCCAAACAAGTCCTAAGAAAGCAATATGGTTTTAATGCCTTACCACTCGTGTTCTAGTACCTTCCCAGAGGGGTTCCCATGGGCCAGGAGCTCCTGGAGCAGCTCTGATGGGAGAGTCAGGGAGCTGTCACATCGAGGCTTATATTACCCATCACCAACTACCTGAAAAAGGACAGAATATCCAAACAGCCCAGAGTCAGGCTGCTAGGCACCGCAGACCAGCTGTGTGGCACGTGGGTTTCAGAAAAGCAGATGTGCCCCTTGGGAGTTAGGGAATAAATGCTCTCACTCAGCATTTATTCATTTCTAAAGTACTAATGACAAACACTTGTCCTTTAGGGTTGTGATGAGAATTAGGGCCTCACACAGAGCAAACACTTAAAAAATGATAGTACTGTCTAATATATAATATATGAATATTATATTATAATAATATGAATATAGATATATGTATTTGTTTATTTGGGGTGATACTAGAGTTTGAACTCAGGGCCTTATACTTGTTAGGCTGGTACTCTGCCACTTGAACCATACTCTTGACCCTGTTTTAAGTATTTTTTCAGATAGGATCTCACTTTTTTAGCTGGTCCAGTTGAAGATCCTGATTCTGTGGCCTTTGGTGTAGTTGAGAAGCTACATGTGTCATATGCTGACCTTGGTGAGTGTGTTGAGGTTACATTAGTTTTCTTTGCCCCCTGTGGGCCTTGAGCCCTTGTTCCTACCAATTTCTACCTCCTCAGCAGTTTGAATTATAGACGTAAGCCATCACACCCAGCCTTATTATTACTATTTGTTTTCTATTCTTACATCCATAGAAATTCCACGCTGGCCTAATTCCTTGCGAGAAATCTAAGATGTGGAATATCCCAGTCCATGTCTACCTGGAATTTCCTGTTTCTGAAGTTCTGAGTGATGGTTCTTGGTTGATTAATAGCGATTTATCTCTGGCCCAGTTAAATTAGTTAAATTAGTTTTGATGAAGTTAATCTGGCACATTCCACAGTGCAAGATGCCTCCAAAGAACAAGAGGCTGGGTAAGGGTGTGGCGATGGATTGTATTGTGTGGTTAATTAAATTTGAAGACCTCATCTCCTTGCCTATCCAACTTTATTTGGAAGCTGTAGCTCACTGTGATTTTTTTTTTCCTCCTCCTCCTTTTGACTCTCTGTGAAATTCTAGAAGACCTGGAGTCTGTTGGCTGCTGTCAAGTTTATGTTTCTGTAAGCCATTCTTTCTGTGCTTACAGTTTGGGACGAGAACCCTGGCTCTTGTGGCAAAGGCTGGGTTGCAGACTGTTAGGTTGACCTGGCGGCCTGGCAGGTGATTTCTGTTCCCAGTTCTCTTTCAGGCAGTGAGTTTAGGAACTGGTTCTGTCTCCATCTCCTGTCCACAAAGTTCCCTGGGGCCTCAGTCTTGCTGATGCTGTTTCTACTACAGGTGCATTTGGTGCAACTCCTCGCTGGGCTTCCCTGGGATCAAGGCGTTCACACAGCTGAGATCTCACTGATGCTAATATCCAACCCATGTTTGGGCCTTGCATTTTCTTGTCTTTGTTACTGCTGTATTGGTAATCACAATGGTGGCAGTGCCTGATGCTTATTACATATGCAATAATAATATTGAAAAAAATCTTTTGAGCAGAGAGCAAGACGGTCTCGAAGTGAGTGATGGCTACTTGAACTGCGGCAGTGGTTCTGATATTTCTAGTCATGGTTTGCTCCTTTGGTTGATTTACTCATTTATTCAGAGATTCGCTCAAACAGTTCCAGATTCTTTGATTTTTAAGTGGGGAGGCTTGGTAATAACTCTTTTGCACAGAAGATTTCTCTGTGTAGTGTGTGTGGGCATGATGAGAAGTTAGGTGTTTTAAATGTGATGTAGGTAAGTGGGTCATTATTACCTGAGTCCAAGCAGCCTGTCCATAGAGCATTAGTGGGGATGGTGAGTTGTCTTTGTGATCATGGGGTAGATGGTCCCGTGTCTGGGACGAGAGGCAGAGGCAGGGTTAGGAGAAGGCAGCTCCTCAGGGGAGCTACTAGTTTTCCTGGGCTGCTTTAAAAGATCATTGTGTGGAAGTGGAGGTGTAACTGAAGTGGTAAACACCATCCTTGAGCCAGAAAGTCCAGCAAGAGTGCAAACCGCAGTACTGGCACAAAAACCAACCAAATAGAAACATAAGCTATGTATTGTTTCGGGACTCAGTTCATAGCAAGAGAATGCTTTCCAAAGTCCACATAAGCACGGGCCATCAGTAATGGCCCTCACTCGAGATGTGTGTGAGTGGGTTTGCCCTGAGATGGAATTACTTCATGGGGTTAGAGTGAGAAAGGCATGCTGGGATGGGACCTGAGATTCTGTGCTTCTATTCATGTGGGTCTAGTCTATTCTATTTGGGTCTTTGACTTTTTAACTGGTTGTAAAATTACAGTAAGTGAGGGTGTCATATCCACGTGACACTAGGTTTAGAGGGTGTTGCGTTACCGAAGACAGATGCCAGGAATGCACTGTACAAGGAGCAAATCCTGTGAAACTCCCACCAGTTCATCACTGGGGATTTTCACAATTGTTTCATTGACACAGCCATGGCCCTTGGAGGTTACAATGTCCTGCTAATCGCCGCTCATTTAAACCTGCTAAGACATTGTCTCCACCTGGACCCTAAGGGGTCAAGAAGACCAGGCGCTGGGCCTGGAGTTTTCCTGAACATTCTGGAAGGCCCGGGGAGACCCAGGCATATTTGATTCTTCCAACAGGATCCCATGTATCCCTGCTTGGCCAAGAGCTGGCTGAGGAGCAGAGAACATCTTCCCTTGTGCAGGGCAATCTTCTTCACCTCTCTTGTGGGTGGGATGGAGAGAGAAAGAACCAGAAAAGGAAAATGACACAGAACCATGCACGCCCAAGGAAAATGACAAAGCTCTGGAGGAACACTCTAGGCCAGGAATTTGATCTAATCTTATCCTTGGAGTTTTGAAGACCTAGAAAGAGGACAAGGTGAACTGACTTTCTTTCCCCCTCATCTGTTCTGGCTGGTATTTCCTTCCCACTGGATTTCACCAACCAGATCCATCGCCTGAATTTTATTGTCACCAGGGAAGACATAAACATGTTAACATGAATCGGGCCCCATCTGTGAGGGGAAGTTTTGCCTGGCTCGTGTCTCTAGTTGGTAAATCCACCACCACCACTACAACTTTATCTTCCGGAGTGTTTTGACATGCCTCTGATTCAGGGGGAGGCCGACCCTCAGCGGCGACCAAGCCTTGCCAAAGGCTGCTCGGCAGATGGCGGATGAGCCCATACCAACCTGCCGCCACTGGGGCCATCTGCTCTGCTTCCAGCAACCCCATCTTCCTGCGTCTTGGTCAACCGGCAGCTCTTTTAATTTGTATGTCTGAGATTTTGACCTTCCAATTTAATTTGGGGTGTTCTTCAGTTGGACGGATATGGAAATATTTTACCGGCATGTTTTCAGTTCACAGGGCATGGATTCTTCAGAGTAAGCAGTAATGTGCCTACTGGCTGACTTCCCTGAGGCTCTTGGCTGATTCCTGGCTGTGGATTTTCGGCCTCCTCTCCTGGTCCCTGAGGTTGAATGCAGCGACTGTGTGAGGGCATGTTTTGAGATCCCTGTGTACTGTCCCTGAAGGTGGCTGGGACACATTGGAAAGGCAGTGTGAGAAGTGAAATTAGCTGGTTTGCCTTCCTCCTGGAAATCTTCCTCCTGGAAGACCACAAAAGCAAAAGTAGAGAGATCTGCCAGAAGGACTCCGGTTTGTCTGCTTTTTCCAGAAATAGATGTCATTGTAGTTTGAGGTAAAGGCATCAAACCCTGGTGCTTGCTCTGTGGGAGTCCTTGGATTGGGCCAGGGTGGTGGAGGAGGTGCACGGCAAACACCAGCCTTCCACAGGGTGGAGCAGGCCTCAGCAGGGGTGGTACACCCAGATTGTACAGCAGGCATGCTGCAAGAAATAGATGCTAACATATTCAGAATATATGATTCAATTAGAGAACTATAATTCATACAGCCCAATGGGAAAAGACAATTTATGTGTTCTATGTGATCATATATATATTTGTGTATGTATATATATACACACAAATGCATACATATAAATCATATTTATATATGTGTGTACACATACTCATATATCCATATATACACACGTCTCTATATACATATGTATAGGCATCTATACACATGTATGTATGCACACATATATGATTATACATATTTAAATACCTATGTATATTTAAATACCTATGTATATTTTTTGGAGAGTTGTACACCAAAAATCTGACTGTTCACTCTTGGGAATGAAAGAGTGCATAATTCAGTGGGAAAAGAATTTCCAAGTTTCCAGTGTTGTTTGGCTTCAGCACCTGAGCCATACTTCAGCCCTTAATTGCTTTAGTTACTTTCCATGTTATAGGGTCTCAAGTTTTTACCTGTGGGCAGTCTGGGACATGGTCATCTTAGCGATCGTCTCCATAGGTAAGGTTGGTTGTTGGTTAAGATGAGGTCTTGCTAACTTTTCGACGAGACTGGACTTGAACTGCAGTCTTCCAGATCCCCACTTCTTGAGTAGCTGGGATTGCAAGCGTGAGCAACCCTGTCTGGCAGAAAATGTGGTCAAATGTGACTTTATGTTGTGACTTAAAAAGATGACATAGTTCCCATAGGCTCAGAGATCTGGAGATGGATATTTCAGGCTAAGAGTGAGAAGGAAAAAAAAATGACCATGAGCAAGTGTCAGAATGATCAAATGGAACAGTTTGTTAGTGTTGGGTTTTACATAGTGCTGTGGGAACAGTGGCTTAATGTCACTCACAGTCTTCTCAGTTATGGGTTTCAGTTTGGTTAAGGGAATGACACGTTCTAATAGATTTTTAAGTGAACTGGGCAGACGTATCTGTGGAGGCTGAAGGACCTGCTGGGTACCTCTTTTGGAATTGATTTTATATAGCTTCTCCAGCGCCGATAAGATGGATGCTACCTTGAGGTTATTCCAGTGAATCACTCCCCATAAGACTCAGTGGCATTTGCCAGGCTGATGGGACTGGTGATCACTCCAGATTTTTAGGAGAACAGGCACAGGCTGTGCTGCTAGCCTACTTACTTTTGCCAAAGTCCATATATCCTGATGGCATGGATATTGGTTGTCTCCACATAAAAACTGTCATTTGCCTCCTGTCTGCTTGCTTTGAGCACATTCTGCAATGGTAAGATAGACAAGTAAGCAGACAAAGTCACATTCTCTGATTTAATTTTGCATATCAGGTAATGGTGTATGTATTGTGTGTGATGGGGCAGGTGTGCACGCCTATCTGTGGTTTGGGATTTGGGTCCTGAGATGATCAGAAATTTGTTTTTTTAGAAATAAATACAAATGCAACTTTATTGAAATTCAGAAACTAAATACAAATGTTTAGTCTGTGTGCAAGTTGTACTAAGTAGAGCTATGAAATTTCCAAGTTTTCCCACGTAATGGTTAAGATCTGTAACTCTGAAGTTAAGAGGATTTTGGGTTGAATTCACTACGCCTTAATGTTTTTTTTAAAGAAATAATAATAGTATTATTGATAGTATTGCTGCAATGAATGGATAAGGCATTACATAGGCTGTATCATTTATGCATATTGCTTTGGGAGAATGAACCTTGAGTGGACTTGTTACTATTGTTGTGTCTCTTCTAATGAATTCTGCAGAGCATTTTCTCTTAGAGTTTGGGAGTACACTCATAGTTGAGGCTTTCCAATGGAAGCCCGGAAGTCAATGTTTTCAGGAATGAGACTTGAGTTTAAGAATAATGAAAATCAAGGGAAAGATGATACTTGCAGATGCTTCTGAGTTGGACTGTGTTATGCACAGGTGCTAATGGCATGTTCTGTGCCTGGTCTGCTGTTGTGCCTGGAGTTGAGAGTCCCTGGGGATTGGCACTGTTTCTTGGCACTGATTCATGAATGAGACCTTTTCCTTTCAGGTGATTCAGTCCTGGGTTGAGAAAACAGAACAAAGGCATGGCGTTGCGTGTTCTCTGAGAATAGCCAGTTCAAGGTTATCTGCGGAAATACACATCTAGGCTAAGGAAAACTTTTAGTAGTTTACCTTAAATAGTACAGAGGTATCAGAGATTCTGTAGCCCAGAATAGCTAGGCAAAAGAAACACATGCTGGCCACTGGTGGCTCGTGCCTGGAATCCTGGATACTCAGGAGGCTGAGATCTGAGGATCATGGTTCGAAGCCAGCCCAGGCAGGAAAGTCCATGAGACTCCACATGATGCTAGTGATGCTTTTTACTGTTGCTGGGCACAGGGGTCGGGGATAAGCTTTTAGTGTGTTGGGCACTGGGGTGAGCACGCTATCCACCGATGGCAGCTGAGGACCAGACACTCATGGCTTTCCCTCTTCTCTCTCCACACAGAATGTCCCCCCAGACCTGTCCATCTGCACCTTTGTCCTGGACCAGTCCCTGTCCGTGCGGGCCCTGCAAGAGATGCTGGCCAACACCATGGAGAAATCGGAAGGGGCAAGTACCAGTTTCTGTAGACTTGCGGTGCAGGCTTGCATGGACGCAGGGAACCTTGTATTTATTTGTTGCAGGACGTCTGCCTGTGATTCCCTTAGGTTTCATCTTCTGCTTCAGCCGGCAGACTTAAAAAAAAAAAATCCATCGTCAGCGTGGTGTGTGTCAGTGCGTCTCATCTTGTGCTGCCGTCTGCGCTGTAGGGCAGGGGCTTTCTATGGGCATATCTGTGTCTCTGTGCGCTCACAGCGGGACCTGCGGCTCCGAAGAGTTGCGCTATGCCAGCTGTGTGCCAGTGACCTGCATTTAATTTTCAGATGCCGCTCACCATGCAACTGTGTTCTGAGGTGCTTTATAGCAAGTCGTATTTCATGACACTCTCGTGTATTCGAAGCAACAAAATGATGGTGACACATGCAGCTTTAGTTACTTATAATATGGTACCAAAAAAAAAAAAAAAAAGGTGCGAATCATTTTCTTCTGAGGTGAGGTGGAAATCTTCTTTTCCTGGGATGAAGTGTGTTATCAAAGGAAGCACTGATTTCACACGCAATGAAATTCTTCCTTTCTTTACAAATGAACCCTGTGCATCAACTGATTTCCTACTCTTGCATACGCGAATTTCTTGGTGTTTATCTAGTAAACCTTCATGAGTTCCTTTTGTGATTCAGTCAGTTGAATGCTTTTGCTTCTGTGCTATCTATACTTGTATTTGATGACCACAGCCAGCTTTCTACTTAGAGCCATTATGTTTGGTGTGGTTAAGGGCCATTTGCTCATCTTCTTGGATTTGTGAATAAATAAATGCATGATCTTCATCAAGGTGAAGGAACTTAGCAAGAAGTTCTTAACATCACTTGTGACAAAGCAAAACCATGAGTTATTGATAACCAAAAAGGATACTCAAAGTGGAACAGGAAAATTATTACCTGAGTTATGAACTCTGGTTTCCCAAAGAGTTACTGATTGTAACTCTTAGAAAAACGAACTCCCATTTTCATGGTGCCAAATGATTTTGAAATAATCCCTCTAAAGGAATTTTCTGTTTAATAGAAAAGATGTATGATAAGATAGAGATCTAGATCTACTATACCTATATCAGATATATATATATATATGTGCATGTGCATGTATCTGTATATAGTATACATGTGCAACACACACACACATATATATATATACACATATGTGCATACACACACACACACACACTACTAAAGGCCATTTAGCTTTTGGGCTTACTGAGGTTTGAACTCAGAGCTTTGTACTTGCTAGGCAGACATTCCACCACCTTACCCATGCTCCCAGCCATTTTTTGCTTTAGTTATTTTTTAAGATAGGATCTCATCTTTTTGCCTGGACCAGCAATGGACCATAATCTTCTCTTCTATGCTCATGTAGCCAAGGGCACAGATTTAGTCCCCTGGGTTCATCTTGTTTTGCCAAGATGAGAGTTTTCTTTATTCTTTCTTTCTTGCCTAGCTGGAAGTGATCTGCGATCCTCCCAATCTCCATCTTCAAAGTAGCTGGTACAGGTTTCACCCTCCATGCCCAGTCCCATTTTACCTTCTTTTCTACAGTCAGTGGCCGAGTCTTGTTTGTTTTAGTGTCTGCCCATGGGGCCTTGAGGATCTTGAGGTTGCAAACACTATGAGGGGGTTACGGCAAAGAAACTGCCATTATTTCTATTCTCTTTTGGTTTTGTGAGGTCTCCCATGGCCTGTGAAGCCACCCCCATGTGTCTCTTCTTGCTTAGGTCTCTTGGGCATAGGGTACTATAGCATAGGGCTAAATACGGGATGCTGTCATTTTGCAGAATGACTGTATTTATTTCCCCAAGGTTTTGGACACATTCAGAGAACATTTAAATCACATGAAAGGGAAAAAGATGAAATAATTTAGAAAGCAGCAGATCTTAGTCCTCTGTTGCCTTATTTAAATTTTCAGAGAAAAGAATCTTCTGGCTTAAAATTGTCAACCTTTTGGGGAGCTTTTGTCATACTCGAGTTAGGGTAGAATTACTGACTACATCATCTTTGTGTCTTGCCTGATCTGAAAGATGGGAGAATTCTGCCTGGTTGGTACAAGCAGAATAAAGCCAGACCATGGGCTAAAGACTATGTCTGTGGATAACTGGACTCATTTTTATGATTTTATTTGCTTTATGAATTACCTTTATGGCAAGTTTTGTTCTCAACCTCATCGCAGAAAGGCCTTTGCAGCATCCTGCAATTAGGAATACAAACGCCATTTAGTGTTCAGGAAAGTGTGTTGATTAATCACAACTTCCTTACATGACTGCTCTGTCTATGTGTTATAATTACTACTTTGCATTTTCCAGTTTTAATTATTCCTGGGAGCACTTAGAAAATTCGTCAGAGGTTTGAGGTTCAGTGAATCTTAATTCTGTCACTTGAAAACATGCCTAGGATGGTAAAGAAAGAAAGAGTATAAAATTCCCTGCTAGCTATTGGGAATGACTGAGAATTCAAGGAGAAAAGTGAGGTTTGAAGATAAATAGCATAAATACAGCAGGTTCTCTATACATAGCAGTCCTTTTCCTTTCTACTTTGAAGGGATAAACTCATTATTTATTGAAATTCAATTGACCTAACTAAATGCTAGTGTATTAATAAAAAGTGTCTGATGTGGATGTCATTTAATTCTTTGTCAATTGGCATTGGACTACTTATTTCACTAGTCATGAGACACCAAGAGTTCTACTTAGTCACACACATGACTTTTGTCTGGTGAAGGAAACTTCTATCTCCCCCCATAAAAAAAAGTTGCTTTAATTCGTTTGGAATCCAATGCATAGCAGGGAAATAGATGGAGAAATATACCACAAAATATTAACAAATTAAAACCATCAATATCTCCAATGAATAGCATATTACAGCTGAGCTAGGATCCAAAAGCATTTCATGTATTCACAAATCTAATTATTGTGTCTTACTACCATCAGAATGGGAAACGGGAAAAAGTAAATAGCTATCATATGGACATTTAAACACAATCACACATCTGTTCATTGTAGTAAGTTAGAGATGGAAGGTCCCTCCATGAAATGGAAGCTTCCTCCAGACCTTCTCCATCACGCAGTCTCTCTGTGCAGGTGTTCTTTGCTTTTAGCACTTTTAGAATTAAAATGTGAGCTGAAAAAGCCACTGTTCACTGTAAATTATTCAGTTAGATTTTTTTTACCTACTAGCAAGAAGCAGTTGCAGAATAAAACTTATAACTGGGTCCTCTGACATTAGTATGATAAAACATGATAGACCTAGGAAGAATGCTAACGAAAGATGAGCAAACCCCTTTCACAGAAAATTACAGCACATAGAGGAAGAAACCAAAATGATGCCCAAACAGAAGGAATCCCCTTTTTATTCCCAGAGGCTCTTTAGTACAGAGGACTCTGTTTTCAGATCACTCTGCAGATCAATTGGAAATCAGTGCATTTCAGTTGAGATCCAAGTGGGCTTTCTTTCTGTGTCCTTGAAAACTGAGAAAGTTGGTTCTCACTGTTACAGGAAATGAAGCCTACCACAATGAAGCCTACTCTGCCTTGAGGAAACGAGCAAAGTGAACGTCTTCGACTGCTGGATGTCAATGTTTGTTTTAATGTTACAATAATCAAGACAGGTTGGCTTTAGCCACGTAGATGGAAAAATAGCTTGAGATCCAGTAGAGTTCCTTGTTAGATCCACTTGGCAAATTTGTAACTGGCAGTTTAGTTGGGAAAAGGGGTTATCTTCTTAGATTGGTGCTGGGTCTGATGTCAGGTCTTCCTACACTAAAAATTCATACCGTGTGTATTGGAGTGTTCTCAGGTAACAGGAAAGAATAATGAATTTCCTAAAAAACAATATAGGAATATTGTTTCCTGGCCAACCCCCCCACCCCCTGCCAATACTCCAATCAAGAAAACTGAGAATTCTAGAGCTGCCATTACGATTACCAGTAGGAGAGTTGAAGAGGCAAAGCCATGCTGAGAGTTGACGTTGGGTGTGTATATGCGACCCAGTACCTCATACCTGAAAAGCACAAAGCACTCCCACACAAGACTGGAACAAATGCTTTCTAAGGCTGGGTATTTGGGTGTCCAAAAGCACATGAGAAGGAGTTTCTTCCTGGCAGGCCTGAGAGGAATGTGGATTCAAACAGTGCCCCAACACTCCTCCATACCCACCTGCACAGTGGAAATCAACACCACCCGTGACACCAGATCCCAGGAAAGATGGAAAGCCAGTGAAACACATTCACTGCTGACAAGAGCCTACGTTTAGGGACCCCTTTGAGAAACCATTTGGCAGAATCTAAGGTAGCCAAGCATTCATGAATCTGTGACCTCATAATTTCGCTCCTGGAATTACATACCCAATAGAAGATGTATTCACCAAAAAGGCAGACAAGATGGTTGATTACCGAATTCTTCATCCTAACCCCCACATCAGCGGCAGCCCCAACACTAACCAACCAATGAACAAATCTGTTGCCTGTGCTATCTTCATAAAATGGGATCTCGGAAGCATCAGGAATGAATTTCCTTTCATTGTGCAATGCAGTGTGATGAATCTTACAAACTTACAGCCCGCTAAGGAAGCCAAACACAGAAGATAAAATGTTCTTCTTTACAAGAAAAATCAATAAACCAAATCAAACCAGCAGGCATAAAATAATAACTATCTTTTGGGAGGATGCAAGGACAGCAGCTTCTAGATCTGGGTCTGGTTCTGCTCTTTATTTAGTATCTGTTACATTCAGGAAACAACAACAACAACTGTAGTCCTTCCAAATAATAATTTCACCTAAAAATTCCACACGATTTCATGATATTTTGGAACAGAGTACAGAACCTGCAAGACCTGCAGCCCCCTTCCCACCCCTCCATCTTAATACCAAACAAAATGTGTGGTCAGGATGACTCACGGGATAGTATTTCATTTTTGTTGTATTACTCTGTTGTATTACTGTGAAATTTAATGGCAGGGTAATAATGGGTCACAGTCGTGCTTTAAGTCTTCCCATTGCGATTCTTATACTACAACTGAAAAACTTTGAACTCACCACACATGTCTTAGGGTTGTCACATACTTATCTCAGAATACATCTACAAAAACATACCGCTCGGTGTCCAAAAGCACGCTACACACTGAATAATATTTGATTATGTAAGAATCTCTTGTATCATTTACTCAGGTTCTTTTGTTATCAACATCTTCTAGGTGCTAGCATAGGATAGCACCTGTCATAAAGTGAATAAGGGAATCCCAAATTAAGTAAAGATTAAACAGTTAAAGAGAAAGGCGTGACATACCTTGGATTGATTGACCATTGGGTCAGAATCCCGAGTTCAAATTCCTACTCCACCATGGACTCATGGTGTGCCTTGGTTGTTGTGAACTTTGTGTCACTGTTTCCTTGCTGAGGACCAAAAGTAAGATGACACACAAAGTATGCGTGTAAATCCTCAAAGCCTGCAACTAAGTATACAGTTGTCTTATCTGAAGTTTTACCTAAAATGTTTTGATTTCCCATGATCATCAATCACAGTCTGAAAAAAAGTGTACATGAAAAAAATCCCAGGAAGAAATAATTCATAAATCTTCAAGTGCAGTCTATGGTGAATAACATGATGAAGTCTCATACCATTCTACTTCATCCTGCCCAGGACTTGATGCTGGTGTATCCATTCTGTATATGCTACCCTGCCTTTAGTCACTGGACAGCTATCAAATTAACTGTCCCAGTGTGTCGGTACCAGTAAACCTTGTTTTACTCAATAATGGCCACTGAATGCCACACTGAGATGCCGAGGTGACCCCAGGACATAAGCATGGAAGGACAGATCATCTCTGTCACCAAGTGGGCATGTAGGAAAAATAAGACATACAAGAGAAATAATGTAGATCACTATCTGTGGGTGTAGGCATCTGATGGGGAGTGGGGCTAGCCGGGACCATGGCAGCTACTTGATCTCTACCTGTCATTGTAATAGAATTCTGCATCTCAGACAGGCAAATGACAAAGCTGAACAATTAGAAACAAGCACTAACAATTTTTTTTAAGTCAGAGAATGGTTTGTTTCTGTATGCCCCAAATATGTAATTAAAATGTGAATGGAAAATAAGGATGTTATATAAATTACCTGCCTTTCATACAATGGAATCAATTAGAATTACTTTTTAAAATTGATCGGTTAACCCTGACAAATCAAGTGGGCATTAAAATGATTATTGCCCTTAAGAGCAGCTTTTGCTTTGATTTGTAAAAAAAGATCATCCTTCTTAGGAGTGTTAATATGATACAACATTTAGTTTCCTACAAATATGGAAACGTGTATCCTTCTCACATAGTAGAATCAATATATTTCTTTACTATAGTTGGATAATAAAGTTATTTGAAAAAAAGTGTTCACGTGTCTTATTTATTTTGTGGATTGGGTGATGGTTTAGGTTCTGAAATGAGTCAAGTTTTTGGTGAATTTTATGTTGTCCTCCTTCATTTCCTCCATTGAGATCATTCTGCCCCACACTGCAGAGATTTAATTAAATGGCTGTTGTTAATGTTAATAAGAGACGTGTCATGAAATCGCTCTGCATCACAGATTGGTTGCAGCTTTATTGTACTTTGGGCTGTGGACCGTTTGTCTTGTCCTGCATGTAGCTAACCACTCACCCATATATTTGTTATCACTAATAAGCCTTCCTGGAAATGGAGCAGAGTCTGCTCTGTTATTACTACTAATGCTCTCCAGAATTATAATTCTCTTCAGACTAAAGACCTGTTTCTTCTTTACACTATACATCACTAAAGAGCTTCACCTAGGGCTGATGACTGTTAATTATGTCTCTTGATTACAAAATCTTTTTTCTGGCACATTCCACCATGCTTGTCTTTATTGATGTGCTCTGTGTGTGTGTGTGTGTGTATGTGTTCGTTCATGCAGGTTGAAATGTCTCACTTTAGAAGGGAAATGTAATGCCATAATGTATTTTTGATCATCATTGCTATTACCCATATATGATGCATTTTTTTCTAATAAATATAGAGAGGAAATAATTTTTACGTTTTATTGAATTATTTTTTTCTTACATGATAGGTATAAGAATTTGATTTTTGTTTTAAAGAGAGAAAAGTACACGGTAGCTGTATTATCTCAGGCGACCTGTGTGGCTCCATTTTACCCCAGAACACAAAAGGATGGACTCATCATCTGATTGGATTAATGTTTCAAATGTTGAACTTCACAACTTGAACATGTATCATGGAATCTAAGCCTTTCCTTTCAGCAAACAATTCCTTCCTAAATAATATAGTTTGTTTTTAAGATACAAAAAGGATGTAGGTTTAGAATATCTATTTTTTGGAGACTAAATTGATTTCCAAAGAAGCTAACACATTGTGTTTTAAGTAACCCATTGACTTTATAAGGGCCTCAGAAAATACCACTTATATATTTAGGTTGATATTTTTAATATTTATGGCATTAAAATTCATCATTCTGTATGTTGCATTTTTATGCACCTGGCTTTCTAAAACTTGCTTATTAAGGGGTGGAAGTTTTTATGGATAACCCCCAAGTTTTCCCCCTAAGGGAAAAATGCAACAAGTTAACTTACACTCAGTCTGGGGTGCCTCATTTCCACAGGGCACTCATCTTTCATTCTAGAGAAGGGGGTGAGTTATAGAAACTCCACTGAGACTGAGTGTCTCCTCTGTGTTTGAGTTTATCTTTCTTATCCATCTGTCACTATAGAAGGTGGTCTTTGTGGACATACGATTTTAGTCTGTTTACACTGTAGATATAGTCACTTTTGTTTTCTTTCTTTTTTATGTTTTTTTTTTTACAAGTCTCTTTAAAATTGATTTGATCCTCATTTATGTTCAAAATTATTTGACAATGCATGCTTTTTTGGGCTATATTGTGAAAATTTATGTAATGCTTGATAGAATGAGGTAAGAGACTTTAACTTTAAATGTGAGGGAAGTTGTAATTTGATATTACTTGTCTCCAAATCGATCTTTCTAACTGCAGAGAGCTTTTTCTTAGTGGTGGTAAGATCAGGAGCCCTGCTTACATATTTTGGGTTATGATTATTTAGCATATTTGTTGCATGTCTAGCTTGATGCCTTTTGAAGCTTTAATTACTGAAATTAATTGAGAGTTTTTGTTTGGTGATATTAAACGTTGATAATTAAGCGTTTAAATACTGTTTGTAATCTTTTAGAAGTGAAGTAGCTTTGGATCACATTTCAGTTGATATGAATGACATTGAAACATTGCTTGGTGTTTTCTATACTTAAAAAAAAATTTATTTTGGCTTTTTCTTTCCACAGCAAGTTGATGTGGAAAAATGGGTATGTGTTTCCATGTATTTACAAAGCAATTGTGGTTTTAAAAAAATGCATGTTTGCTGTTGCCTCTAATCTTTTATTTTGCTTCCTACTGTGGCTTCTACTATTAGCATTTGAACTAACTGCTCTGGGGTAATGAACAAATGGTTTTCAGATCTCCATTTAGAATCTTACATGTTTCTGGTTCTGTTAGAATACTCCCCTTTTCCAGAGCCTTATAGTTTTATATAACTGGATGAAGTTATAAAAATTATGATGTGCTTCCAGCCAACAGGAAGGCTTTTAATTCTCTATATGTTTTGCCAAAAAAGGGTAAGTATTAAATTTTGAAATTCTACTGCTTAGCCTTGCCACGTGCTCTAGGATGAGGCAGGCTTGCCCTTGGTTCCTGTTGTCTTCCATGGGCAGATGAACCTGCATCCTGCGGGGCAGGACAGCCATGAGCTGAGGCTGAGGGGCAGGCCCCCTTCCTCAGACATCAGAACTCTTCCTTAGCCTCAGTTTCTCTATCCAGAGAGAAAAAAAGAGCAAGATTAACAAAGGAAAGACCTGGGGAGAGAGAGAGAGAGAAAGAGAAAGAGAGAGAGAGAGAGAGAGAGAGAGAGAGAGAGAGAGAGAGAGAGAGAGAGAGAGAGAGAGAGAGAGAGAGAGAGAGAAGGGAGAGAGGGGGAGGCAGGGAGGCAGGGAGGCAGGGAGGCAGGGAGGCAGGGAGGCAGGGAGGCAGGGAGAGGGACAAAAAGGGGAGGAAATGAAAATCTCACCTGGACAGATATCCCTACTTCACATTTTCCCCAAGAGTACCAGCAATTTAAACCTATCCTCTCGTGGTGTCGCTTCATGTCCCTAGGCTTTGCGACTTCAAAGGAGGAGTCAGGAGAGACCCACTGGGCTGGACTGGCGATTCCATTTGCTTTCATTCAGTAGAGCCACCTGGTCTTGGGACCCAGTCTTTTATTTTTAGTGCTAAGATGTGAGAAGTAATTAGGGCACGATTTATTAAAAATTAATTTTTATTTAGTAATTTATGTTTGACCTCAGCGGGTGACCCTGGGGTTGTGTTTTGGCAGGCCCAGGCTCAAATGCAGGGCTTCTTGGTGGTGGGAGAGGTGACTGTGATCCAGTTCTTTGGTGCAGGGTTTGGGGGAATTTTGTTCCCATCCCAGCTGCCTTTCAGGCCTGAGCAGGAAGGGACCCCAAACTGTAGAACCCACTTGGCTTTTTGCATCTTCTGAGCTTGTTTATATTTCTTTCAGTCATTCATCCTGGGGTACCAAGGAGCATTCAATAACCTCGGCTGAAGACTCGAAAATCCTTGTCACACTTAAATATAGATGGAAATTACATGTATATGACAGTGAAATGGGCTTCCGTATGGGTTTTATAACACAAGTCTAGATAGCTCCCTAAGAGATGAATCTCCATGTTTTTCTTCCCTCCTTTCTCTGGGTTCCTCCTTCTCCTCTCCCCTTTCCTTCTCCCTCTCCTCCCTCTCCCTGTCCCCTCCTTCCTCCCGTCCTCCCTTCAGCCTCTTTCCCTCCCTTCATCAAGGTCTGTTTATGGAATGTTTGGATTTGCTTAAACCTAAGCCCACTGACTTATCAAATGCTGCTCTTCACACTTTGAAGGAGACTATCTCTGAGTCTTGGGCTCACAGTAATGAACTGGTATTTTTCCATCTACTTTTTCACCTGTCACATTGGTTTCCAACATAGAAGCCTGAAATTTCAGATCGTGGGTGGGACTACTGAAAGAACGAAATGGACCGTGTAGCTGTCACATGAGAGACCTGCTGCTGCAGCGAATGGTGTCTCTTATTCAGCTCTCTAAAAAGATATTGTAATTGTTAAGACATACATTTATTGTTGACACATTTTCACAAGCAACTACTATCACGGGACATTCTATGAAATGCTTTCATGGTATGGAGATTCAGTCATGTTTGACCATTATGCCAATATACATCTCTACACTCCAGGGTTCAGCCATGCGCCAGTCAACTCATCTCAGCCCTAAGTTTTGAAAATGCAATGTTGTTTTCTTCTCATTAGGTATTTTGTCATCTGTGGACTTCTCTTTGGAATAGAGCCAGGAAGCTTGAGGAGATCTAGGGAGAAAAGAGGAAAGATGGATGTACATAATGTGTGCATCTGTGTGTATGTGCGTGTGTGCATATGTACCCTGGGGCACAAGTCCTAGGGCTTGTACTCAGGGCCTGAGCTCTTCACTGTTTCACTCAAGGCTGGGGCTTTTACCACTTGAACCATACCACCACTGCTGACTTTTTGGTGGTTAATTGGAGAGAAGAGTCATGGGATATTTTTTCTGCCTGGTCTGGCTTTGAATCTTGATTCTCAGATCTCATTCTCTCAGGTAGCTAGGATTACAGGAATGAGCCACCAGTGCCAGGCCATAATGCTTTGTAGAAGAAAAAGTGGGGCTGTTTGCGTTCATGAGAAGAGACCATGTGACTTTAAGGAGAAAAGAGAAACTCCTTTCTGAGTTTTCTTTGGAGTTTGCCCGGCACAGTCTGCAGAGTCTAAGGAATTTTCACTTTGCATGAAAGCTGAGCAGCGCATTGTTGGGCCTTATTAAACACACCGGGATGGCTCTGTCTTGCAGCCTTCAGAAACAGAGGGGGACATGAAGGAGCTTTCGCTCATGATGCATTTTCGGGGTGATGTTAAGATCGTCTCCTTCTCCATGCTTGGAGAAGTAGTAACAGGAGTCACGCACTGCAGTGGGGCGGCATGCGGTCACCAATGATGGAGCTAATGGGAAAACATTCTGGAACAGTGTTGCTTGCTCCGGCATTCCTGTGGCATGTAGAGTTAGTACTGAGTGTTGTTACAGCAACACGGGAACCTCTTTGAATGCTTACTGTTTGACATGGCTCCATTGGGGAAGATGGAGTATTGATAAGTAATAGATTGTTTAAACAAAGTTTTGAAATGATTCATATTTAATATTTTCTCTCTTTTCCTTGTGTCCCTACAGAAATTCATGATGAAGGTAAGACATTGAATCACCTCCCTCTCTACCTCCCTCCCCCCCTTTATATATATATATATATACATACATACATAGTGCTTTGTACATTACAACTACACATATTTAGCTTTGTTTTGCATTCCTGCCTTTTTCACACTTTAAAATTTAAAAAAAGACTAAATCTTTAAAATATAATTAATCATGTGTAGACTTTCCAACATTTGCCACTTTGAGGTCATGTTGTAATATATTTAGTGTATTTAGCTAGCATTAGGAATTCCTCCCATTAAAAGAATCTTTTTGCATGACCATCTGTTAGCACACTCACCCTGGGGTGATGTGAGCTATTTCATGGCTCTGTACTCTTGCATAAATGTAAACAAACCTACACAAGGTATACAAGGAAAGGAACCAATAAACTACACTACTAGTTTTCAACTTTTAGAGTTGTTCTAGAAGTGAAAATAATTTGGCCATGGAAACTTTCATTGAGAGGAGAGGAATTAAGAGGAGAGAGATAAGTCTCTTGGATTTGTTGCCTGGGCTGACTTTGAACTAGATCCTCAGACCTCAGCCTCTTGAGTAGCTAGGAAACGTAATTTATCTTTTGCTTAAGCTTTTCCTTAAGAAACAGTAGAGAAAGATATTTATTTATCGTTAGTCAAGAATTGCTGCATTTGATTTATGAACCGAAGGATGTCCTTCTCAATGATAGGAGCTTGGAGCAATGTTGGTGCAAATTCTGTCTGCACACCAGAGTGCTCTTGCTGATCCTGGGTTCCTCATGAAGTCCCCCCATCCCCACCTTTACAAAAGTCTGCACCCAGTGCAATCTGGGAATCTCTAGTACCTCTTCCCTAACCAGAAGGGATTGGGCAGTTTGGCTCAATGGCAGAAGTATTTCTTTGAAGCCATATATGGACAAAGCCATGGAATATCTTCCAAACTTGTATATAATACTAGCTGTTATCAGATGGTAAGGAGAGGAAATTGTGCATTAAATTAGATGTATCATGACCCAGGTTTGTTTTTTTTTCTCTTGTGCTGGTATTGTCAATAGCGGGTAAGCATTGATCCGTGTTCATTCTTTGCAAGTCTTAATAAACGATGAAATTGGGTTTGAAAAGAAACATCCGTTTTTCTCTTTTAAATTTCCATTTGCTATTTTCCTTTTTATCATCTTATCCTTCTCTCAGTCCTCCAAACAATGCAGCGTTAATTTCCTTTTGAGAACATCCAAAGTGGTTTCTTTAGCTCTGTTCACATAAAAATCCATACAGGTAGATAGTGCAGGTCACTTAAATCCAAAGTGTCAAGGGCCAAAAATAATTAATTAGGCTCTGGTTTTCTTTTAATGGGAAGGCCAGGAGCCAATGGCTGATTTTCCCACCTACACTGGAAGATCTTGGAAGATGCACATCTGATTAAGTGCATACACTCATCATTTGGGCCATTTCATCAGAAAAAGATGCTGAATTGTATTGTTGTTGTTTTTTTAACCTTTCAGTCCTAATTTGGTCTTAGAGTTTTACACATACAAAGGCCTTGCTGAGCAGCGTAGCTGCAGGCAGATGCCTCTGCTTGTGAGAGAGAACCGGGCTCTGCTTGGTGCTAACTAATGAGGTGCTGGGACTCTGCAAAGCCTCATCTGTTCCCCCTCCCCCCACCCCAGACTTGTGGGTTAGACCCTATCACAAGTGAGCCATCCAGGGTCACGTGGCCATCTGGACAGCACTCGGCTGGCTCTGTCCAGCATATTGACTTTGCACCAATAAGCAGCTGGGAAGAATAAAAAGGTCTGAGGCCTGGAGGTGGTGAGATTCACTTCGGGTCTTAGGAAGACTCAACCATTGACTCCATGTTTATTTTTGTGCTTCTTGTATGTCAGGAGTTCAGCTAGGTACTTCAAGGCAGGGGTGACCAGGTCTCCTGCTTCACGGAGATTATTATACGTAAATTGTTAGAAGCTCTGGTACTTATTCACTGAGTTCGAGAGCCAGATGGAACATGAGCACACAGTAGAGACTTCATTCAGAATTGTGTTCCAGTTCCAGAATCCTTTGCATGACCGTTTGCTTTTGGGATAGTTTTTTTACTTTATTCTTTCCTGCTAAACTTTCTTCCAGACTGTGTGACACCAAGGTTGCTCATCTGGACTTTTGTCTTCTTTCTGATTTTGTCCATGCAGACAGCTCAGGGTGGTGGCCATCGGACCCTCCTCTATGGACACGCCATATTGCTCCGCCACTCCTACAGTGGCATGGTGAGTGGACACAGGGCGTCCTTCACATGGTCAGGGGGCCTGTGTGGGGCTTTGTGGGGCATAGCTGTTCAACAATGCTGTTCCTGAGCTCTGACAGATGAGCTTCTTCATGTTTCTGGGCTCTACTGAGTCCTCTCATTTACAAGATGCAGTTTAACTTAGACTGTGGTTGTTTTCTGCTTTATGATTATGTGAGTGTTATTTTTAATAACTTACTTTGGATAGGGCCATTTTAAGAAGAGAGAAGTTTTGGAGTCACATAAGAAGTGTTTTGCTTTTCTGGCTTTAAGTTATTCATTTATCAAAGAACCCAAATTTCTTTCTTAAACACAAGATAAAATATTGTCTGTGAGCTCTAATGTCAGTTCTACCCATTCACACCCTTTCCTTCTCTTTCATTTTACACCTCATCTCCTTCTTTCATTAGTGATCCATTGGGCTCCTCAGGCAGGTTCTCCTTCTCTATAACACACACACATATGCACGTATGCATGCACAAACTTTTTTATTAGTATACATTATTTGTAAAGAGGGGCATTTGAAAAATATATTTCAATAAATCATACCCCCTCTATGACTCTGCCCCTTTTCCCAATATTTTAAAAAGTAACATACATAGATATATATTATGTACTTTTTAAATGCTGTTTTGACATCGTGTACCTAAGATACATAAAAGTTTTACTTCATTTACTTACATACTTTATTAACGCTTAAAACTACTGACTTTATTTTATAAGATTTGGAAGGTATAGAAGAAAAAAATGTTTTAATCATATGAATAAGAGAAGCTTTAAAACTTGGAAATATTTCAACTTTTTTTTTCCTGTTTTAAATTTCTGACATAATTGAGGTCTTACAGTACCAAATCTTATCTCTTGGTTTTGTTTACATTTAATCACAGCATGAGCATTTCCTTGTCATTTAATTTTTCATTAGCATAATTTTAGTGATTACAATATAGTTCAATATCTGGAAGCATAATATAATTGATGATCATTTGTTTTAAAAAAGAAGATAAATCCTGTGGCATATAAATCTCTTTTGAGTAAGAGACCTGTCTTAATACAAAGATCCATCACACAGACAGACAGACAGACAGACACACACACACACACACAAACACACATACTGTTCCTTTCAGTCATGAGTATTGATGTAATGATTCAATTTAAGGTGCAGGAGAGAAGTTGAGAAGGGTGTAGGCATGACTTCAGTTATGGTTTAACAATATAATTTTCATTTCTGTGCTATATCACATATATAGGTCAAAGAAGAAAGTAGTTATCATGTAATAAGTATAGGAGAAAATCTGAAATAAGACTTGATACCCATTGTATTGTTTTCTTTTTCTGTGTGTGTATCCGGGTTGGAGTAAGGCTTGAACTCAAGGCCTTGTACACTGTGCTAGGCTTGCTCACAGCTAGTGTTCTACCACTTGAACCATGCCAAGCTAGTTGGTATTTTCTGGTAAATTGAAGATGGAACCTTGCAAGATTTTTCTGCCCCAGCTGACTTTGAACTGTGATCCTTCAGGTCTCTTCCACCTCCTGAGTGGCTGGAATTACAGGCGTGAGCCATGGCACCTGGCTTTAATGCCTGTTAATTAACTGAAGCATTGATGATTAATTTTCCCAATGAAAAGAATAGCAACACTGAATCAATAACCAATGCCACACATTTAAAATGCATAAACTGATCTTGGTAACATTAACACTAATAAATAAATAAGACATTTAATCTGCTATTGCTAGGTAATTTTGTTCTGGACTTCTTGGCTGACGTGGAAGATACAAAACAAATAAAAATAAAGTATAAAAAGTAAAGTAATACCATTTGAGAGAGTGACTTGGGTACAAGACAGATATAAAATTTGAACAAGATGATTACATATTAAAGTTTCATGAAAATCTGTTTTTGACAGCATATCAAAATGTATGACGTGCGTAGAACAACCCACATGAACTAGGAGATGTATTAAGAGAACGAATCTGTCTATATCTCTGTATGTATTAGATGAGTTTGAGGCTGGATTTGGTGTTTAGGTCTACATTCAGTCTTACTTTGCCCCATGCTGGCCAGCCTGGGCTTTCCTGAACCTCTTTAAGCTTGTGCTTGTGTCTGAAATTTCATCCATCCATTCACTAAGTACTGCTTAGCATCCTGGTCTAGGCACATAATATAGTCATGAATAAGACCAGTGCCTTGCATTTGTGGACTGTCTGATGCTTGGTAGATTAATTATACCATCCATCTCTGTGTTGTAAAGGTGAGAAGTGACTAGTGACAATGCCTGCTGCTGTATGACTGACAAGTGCTATGGAATTCTTGTTAATAGGCACCTCTTTTTGCCTGCAAAGTCTGAGGACCGTCAAACCGTGGCTTTGTCTCAACTAGAGACAGGCTGCATGTTTTTAAAAGTCTCCTTAAGCAGTTGTTCAAAGAGGTTTCAATTCCACCTGCCAGTTTACAAGTCCAGGGCATCCAGATCATTCCATCACTCTCCTCCATCTCTCCCTACCCTACCGGTCCCTTCAGTGTACCTGCTTCTGTTTTCATGTCAATATGTCGACTATAATGACTGCATTCCCCCACCCTTCCTCTCTCCATCTGTCCTCCCTCCCTTTGGCGTTCTTCTCCCCACCCCGCACAAGATAGGAGTCAGCTTTCTGCTATAGGTCTTGTTGAACCCTAAGTTCAAAGGAGTTAGGTGAGTGCAGTCCTCTTCTGGGAATGCCCTGGTATAGTCAGTTAGAGTACACATGCGCAGAACCAAATCCTGTAGACCCAGGGATCAGCGAGGACTGCGAGTCTCAAATCAGACCCTTGCTCCTGTCCTAGCTAGAGACAGGTTGGGACTGATCAGCCCACTGTCTGTCAAGGTGGGAGTCACTGTTGGTGGCCAATGGGCAGAATGAGACTGTCCGGGTCCATTTGACTCCCCATCCCCAGGCACTGAGCCACTGTGCCAGACCCTGGCCCTGTGGATTCCTCTCCTTCCTCACACTAACACCCGTTTAGCTGGATGGGCATTCTTCCATGCGAGGAACTCTGGAGCCTTTTCATGAACCGTCCGTGACTCTGGGAGTGACTCCCTGTCCCCGCTTGTCTGGTCTTCTCCGAAGGCTCCCTGGTTGTTCCCATGATGCTGAGCTCCTTGGCACAGATGGTTGTGTATCCTACTTCAGCTTGCATTCTTGTTGGCATAGCGCATCACAAGGTATCTGCAGCTCCAACAGGCTAGGAGAAGTCGACCTCAACTTCCTATCTGAGAACAGATCGTTAAGAACACCCAAAGGAGTGATGGTGTGGCTAGTCTGACGTCTCTTAGGGAAGTTTTAAAGTTAAGGGGCTGGGAAGGTGGCTCAGTGGTAGAGCGCTTGCCTTGCATGCCTGAGGCCCTGGGTTAGATTCCTTAGCACCACATAAGCAAAAAGAAAAAAGCCAGAAGTGGCGCTGTGGCTCAAGTGGTAGAGCGCTAGCCTTGAGCTAAAGAGCTGAGGGACAGCGCCCAGGCCCAGAGTTCAGGCCCCCACGACCGGACCCTCCAAAAAAAAAAAATGGCTCATATGGTAGACCACCTGCCTAGTAATTCATCAAACCCCAGCAACACACACACACACACACACACACACACACACACACACACACACACACACACACACACACAAACACACACACACACACACACACACACACACACACACACACACACACACACAAAGTTTTAAAGTTAAAACAGAATGCAAAGATAAGTAGGTATGCTTTTCCGATTTACCATGAATGACTGTCACACGAAGACGGCACTGAACCCCGGGGCCCGAATCACTGTCACTTGTCTTCTTGTCCTCATGATGCAGTTTCTAGTCTTTTCTGAGGGGAAAAGGATGGCATTTCCTTTAGAATATGGCTCCCAGTGCCAGCGGGGGAAATGCTGTTCTACCCCAGAGCTATGTACAGAGGCATCTAGATTTTTCTGCTTTTAATAAAAAGACTAATCAGCAGAGATAGATAGACATGCAGCTCCTTGTTGGAATAAGGCTCCGATGTGACTAGAAACACTTCGTGACGACTGCCAATTCTGTATCATTTATTTATTTATTTATTTATTTATTTATTTATTTATTTATTTATTTATTTTTTAGTATTTGTGCTGTCTGTCAACCTCCCGGTCCTCAACTGACAAGCTGGCTTTTGACGTGGGCTTGCAAGAGGATACCACAGGTGAGCGGCTTGTGCTGAGGTGAATCTGTGTGTGGAGAGCCCGGGCAGAGAGTGCTGCGTGGAGCCCGGATGGAAAGCAACTGCCAACAGGATCAGAAATACATTTAGATGAGTGGCTTTGTTTATGTCTGTACTGGAGTTTGAACCCAGGACATGGGTGCTGTCCTGAGGCTGATGCTCTACCACTTGAGCCACAGCTCCATTTACAGCTTTTTTTTTTTTTTTTTTTTTTTTTGCTGGTTAACTTCATATCAGAGTCTCACAGACTTTCCCACCTAGGCTGGCTTTGAATGGCGATCCTCAGATCTCAGCCTTCTGAGAAGTTAGGATGATAGGTGTGAGCTCCCAGTGCCTGGCATTAGTTTCATAATTTTGGAAGTGTATGCTTTTAGAAAACCACAATAAGAGAGTTCAAACTTTGCGTTCTTGGTTCTCTGAAGAATTTACATTTACTTTAGGGACCATTGTACAAACTGACTATGCAGTCTTTTATCTTTTACAATCTTGTACAAGCCTACATGGTTCTCTTTTTCTTTCTTGATGTTTCCCAAGCTACTAAAGCATAAATGGGCAAATAGTAAGCATACTATAAATGTCTGGTTGAAAGACCACGTACAACTTTTAACAATGTAGGGGAACAGAGATAAGGAATTTCATCAGGTGACATGCACATGAGACTGTAGGAAAAGTAGCTCAATGCACAGATAATAAGAAGCATGCTTAAGGAATGTTATTGGATTGCTCATTTAATCATTCATGCAAGTTTAATTTTTATTAAGTGGCTATAATATACCAGCAAGGGGCTGGTAGATCAAAGCACATAGCAACTCTACTGTTGAAGAACTTGCATTCTGGCATTGAGGAATTAGTCAAGAGAAAGAATTAACTTCTGGAAAATGGCAAAGATGGCGAAGGGCAGAGAAGGAGAATTCTTAGAGCACAGACAATATGAGAGCCTCATTGCCATGGCTAGTGAGCGCTTCCATGCGGGTTTGCCTGGGAATCATGAGCAGATTGAAGTGGTTTGTTTACACTTCTATCTGTGGAGACATGACCAAGCCACGAGGAAGGACATGCGGCTCGAGCTTTTGCCTGCGTTGTTCTATAAGAAAGTATTTAAGGCATAGTCACAGGCTTTTATTTCATTGTACCCTTCTGTAGTGAGCTTCTGATATTTTACTGAGATCCAGAGAAATTAGCACATTTTAACATAACAAAAATGGGGCAAACAAAGGAAATGAGATAGTAGGATTTTTAGGTAGTTACCCAGTATCCTCCTTCTGAACCAGCCCCCAAGTCATTTTTGAAGTCAAGTGATGAAAGTCACAGAGCACTGAGTGAACAGAGCAAAGGCTTGTTGTTGGTTGCATGGGGCAGGAAGTCGATGTGGCTGAAGGGTGGCTTGGTTCTCACGGGAGTCTACACGGCTGTCCTTTGTCCACAGTTCTTAGCAGGAGGAAAGCTCCTAAGATGTCACAACCCATTTCCATGGGAAGAAACTTGGCCTCTCAGAATGTCTTCACCCTAAGCTATTCTTGGGCTGCGTTCTTTGTCTGCCATATTAATGATGCACAAAATGTCCTTTTCCTGCAGCCCACACAAATGGAATCATTGCCAAAAGAGATAGATCTGGAGTTAAAAAACAAAATGCTCAGGTGTGTTTCTGTCTCCCCCAACTCCGCAGGTGAGGCGTGCTGGTGGACCATCCACCCCGCCTCCAAGCAGCGGTCAGAAGGAGAGAAGGTCCGCGTGGGAGATGACCTCATCTTGGTCAGCGTGTCCTCGGAGAGGTACTTGGTAAGTGCGGCCGGCAGTCCCGAGGGTGTGGTACTGCAGTGAACTGATTCTGCCAAACTCCGAATTGAACAGGAAAGGGAATTTGCTTCTAGACAAGCAAAGCTTGGAAAATCACTTGTGGTCAGAGTTGGGACTGTGGCTGTGCAGGTCTGGGTATGCCCGAGTCCTCCTGACCTTGGGTGGGGGTGTGTGTTCACCAGGCCCACAGCGCCCTCTCTGGGATCCACTTCCTAATAGAGTGGGAATATTCCACTGTGTGTCCTTTGAATCCCCGGGGCTGCTCTGTGGGACTGTGACTGAAGATCTTAATCTTTATGGAACCGGTTTATTACGGGAGAGACTCTCGTCACAGGTGGAATCTCAAGGTTTGTGACCTACAATTGCATTCCCTCCCCAGGTTGGGCTGCCAATGGGAGAATGAAAGGAGGAGTGGGTATTGGCTGTTGGGTGTACTTCTGGTTTTGGTGTTTCCGAGGAACACATCTAAAGAACAGGGCGGTGCAATGTTCATAAAAGGTTGCAATCTGTGGAAGTGCAAGATACTCTTTGGACTTCAGAAAGGAATTAAACACACAACAGGGGCATGGCAGGCCTGGCACTCATGTCTACCAGAAGGTCCCAGATGTGGTTGTGGGTGATGGCTGAAACAAAACCAGAAGCAGTGCCCATGGCAGGAAGCTCATGCTAGGCCGGGCTCAGATGTCACCGAGTCAGAAGTGTTCTTTGTGCCTAAGCAGTCAGGGTGAGGGAAGTCACTGGTGCCCATTGTTCGATACAAGGTGGGAAAGAGAGACAGAGGGAATGTTACAGGTGATCTTTTTGGGGAGTGGAGGGGCTTGTGAAAGGCAAGGTAAGAACAAGAAGGAGGAGGAAAGAGGAGAAAAAAATGCTTAAAGAAATTGCAAAAATTTTAAGTCAAAACCAATTATCTGTGAAAAATAGTTTTTCTTTTATTAGCACTGGCTTTTCAGTCATTTGTGTCTGCTGACCGATGACTGGTTAGTGGCTGGACCATCTGACTTTGCGTTTCAGACATTCAAGTGACATTGCCTTGACTACAACCTACAGGAAGGGTGTTTTCCTTCCCTGCAATGTGTTCCATGGGCAGAAGAGGGCGCTGTGTGGTGGGGCGCCCTGACTGAACCGGACCTGGGGGTTTGAAGACCACAGAATACAGGGTCTTATCACGTAGCAAGGTTGTCAACTACAGGCCCACGTGGTGTCTTTTCTGGCTTTTGCTGTTTTCAGAGTCTACTATGAAACCCCATCTTAAGCCTCTTTCTAGGAACATTCGTCAAGAAAGCGTGTTTATTTTTGCGCAGACTGGAAGCTTTGCCTTCTTTTAAAGAAGGCTTTGGGTAAGCAACTTACATATAAGGGAAGCACACAGTGGAGGAAACAGGGTGCGTGAATGTGAAGTCTCTGGTCCGTTCCACACTGAGCAGTTTAATTCATGCGAAATGTGAGATGTCAGGTTACCCGGGCTTGGGCCGCAGAAATGATTGGTCCAGGCAGACTAGCCACAGACCGCTGCTGCCGCATCCGTCAGTCATCTGCCTTGAGTTCCAGGAGTGATAAAAAGGCTTCAAACAAGCAATTTGGGGGATGCCTAAAACCCATATTGGATTTTTTTTAATTGAGGAAAACCCCAAATATTTGGATTAAATAACAAATTATTAAATTGTCTTAAGAGGCATGAATACAGTGATGAAAGACAATGTTTTCAAGTGCATTGTTATGTCAACCAAGTCCGTTTTCTTTGGGGGTGGGGAGGGTGCATGGCCGAACTGAGGGCTTGTACCTGCTAAACAGGTGCTCTGCCTTGGAGCTACATCTCCAGTCCTTCCTGTTCAGTGCTGCTCATTCACTTTGAGCCATTTTTTTTTCTCTTCCTGTGATTTAGGAGTCATAGAGTATGATCTCTCTATCCCTCCTTCTCGCTCTCCCTCTCGATCTCTCTTCCCTTCCCCCACTATTAGGGTTCAAACTCAGAGCCTTATATCCAGACTGTTTGCTCAGCTGGTGCTCTGCTACTTGAGCCATGCCCCCAGCCCTGCTTTTTTGCTGTTTTTTTTGTTTTGTTTTTAGATATAGAGTCTCATGAACTTTTCTGCCTAAGGTAGCCTCAAACTATGCTCCTCCCTGTTTTAGCCCCCTGAGTAGCTGGGATTAAAGGCGTGAGACCTCGGCCCATAGCTAAGAGCATCTATTTCCTTGTGTCCCTTATTTATTCTTCCTTTAATCAGGAGAAAAACTTGAAGCTAGGGGAGTAATATGGCTTACCCACTTGTGTTTCCTGTCTCTGGATGATGATTTATTTTGCATGCTCTATCTCGAGGGCCCTCGAGGGCCCTGGCATTTAGTAAGAGATAAGAAAGTGAAGAATTGTATCAGATAAGGGTTGAATTTAGAGATGAGATCCGCTGGCAGTCTGGCGAAGCATTTTGCCCTCACCATAGTCATGGATAAAGGAAATACATAGGGTTCCAAAGGAAATGGAAAGTATTGAAATACAACTTTGTGGGCATCAGGTTAGGAATTCCTGTCCCATTACTTCTGTTTCTGACGTGTGTGTGTGTGTGTGTGTGTGTGTGTGTGTATGTGTGTGTGTGTGTGTGTGTGTGTGTGTGTGTGTATGATTAACTAAAACAGAGCTTTTGGTTTAGCCCCTCTTTCACTGGCCCCACACCACTCCTCTTGAGTGTATTACTACTACTACTACTACTACTACTACTACTACTGTTGGTTGTGGGGCTTGAACTCTGGGCCTGGGCGCTGTTCCTGATCTCTTCAGTTCAAGGCTAGCACTCTACCGCTTGAGCCACAGCGCCACTTCTGATTTTCTGGTGGTTAATTGGAGATAAGAGTCTCATGGGTTTTCCTGCCCAGGCTGGCTTTGAACCATGATCCTCAGATCTCAGCCTCCTGAGTAGCGAGGATTACAGGGGTGAGCCAATGATACCCGACTTGAGTGTATTATTTTTGGACAGGATTGGACAGATCAGATGATTTGTGGATAGGGAAGCTTGAAAGTCACTATCATGAGGTTATAGCTGACACCAGGTAGCAAATCAGTCCCCGGAGCCCAGCCATATTGGTTGACCCTTCCTGATTAGCGAGTAAATTCCATGGTGCTTACTTTTTTTCAGCCCAAGGCTGATTTCTGCTTTCAACCTCAGCCGTCATCTCTTTTGGCTTTCAGGATATAGCTCATCTCGGTTTCAGAGATTGAGGCTGTTGCCATAATGTGAATATTTAATACTGCAGGCCTGACTCGAAGCTGTTCTGTCTTGGATTTCTACTTGCTGTTCAAGCAGCAAAGTTAAGTGGAAGCATGCGAAGTCGTTATACCCGGAGAATATTTTCCTTTGAAGAGTGCACATTACTTAGATAGTTCTCTGTGACTGTCATACTGTCTTAAGGAACTTCATGACTGTATAGCTCTGCGTATGCATGGTTCCTCTTTAGGCTTGGGTCTGATGGGGAAATTGCATTTTATCTCCTCCACCCCCTCATTCCTTTCTGCACTGTGATAGCTCCTTGCTCCAGCAAAAGGTCCTTGATCAGGTCCAGCCTTCATCTGTAGTTTGAAGTGGATGCTCAAAGAAGAGACTGTCCGTCCCCTGCACTCTGTGTTCTCCTATTTCTGCCTTCTGGTCTTCTGTTCGCTACATTCCCCATACTAGAGCTGATTAGACTCAAGGGGTCCCAGCCTACAGCCCATGAATGATGAGGTTTGTGAGGTATGGATTAACGCCAGACATCCTACCAGGCTAGTGTACCAAGCCTCTAGTGTGCTTTAACAGATTTACTCGTAGCACAGTCCCATGTTGAGCCAGTATACCCAAGTCCAGCATTTGCATGAACAGGTTTGGAGATGGCGCATCCCATGGCGGAGGCCCAGGTCGAGTGACCCATGGGCCCCCTCCAGCTTGAGTCAGAAGCCCCATCTCTCCCATGGAATAGGCACCAGGACTGTGGACATGAGCGTGGTTCCAGCCCTGTTTGGCGACACACGTGCTCTTAGAATTCTTGCCCCGTTTTTAACATAGCTCACAGAACACTTGGAATGCGTGGCCCTGTGGTGTGTTGTGCCTGTATTTCATCTCTTCCCCCAGGGTGGAGAGGCATTCTGTTGCTGCTTAGCCCTGTATGGATCAGTGAATCCATCATGAATTAACCAAGGGTTCTCTACGTAGTGTGGTATCAACTGAGGTTTAATTTGGCTTCAAAGCTGAGATAAAAGGAAAGCCTTAGAGTTTTGAGTTATCTTCAGATAGATTTTTGATTGTGTGTGTGTGTATGTGTGTGTGTGTGCGCACACGTGCGTGTGCATGCATGCATGCGCATGTCTTGGGGCTTGAACTCAGGGCACTGTCCATGAGCTTTTTTGTGCAAGGCTAGTGTTCTACCACTTGATCCACAGCTCCACTTCCAGCTCTTTAGTGGCTAATTGGAGATAAGAGTCTTACAGACTTTCTTCCCTGGGCTGGCTTTGGATCCTCAGATTTTAGCCTCCCGAGTAGCTAGGATTACAGGTGTGAGCCACCGATGCTGGGCTGCAGATGGTTTTCAAAAAATCTGTATCTTGGGGCTGGGGGTTTAGCCCAGTGGAAGGGCGCCCGCCCGGCACGCGCAAGGCCCTGGGTTCGGTCCTCAGCCCTGGGGAAAAAAAATCTATATCTTACATCTTAAATATTCACACACGCGTGTGTATGTAAGCAATAGATACACACATGTGTGTCTATATCTTATATATATATATATATAGATAGATAGATGTTTCATATCTATACACATATAGGTGGTATGAGATCTTTTATTAAGTCGCTGAGGCAGAAATATTTATGGTGTAACTTAAAACTTTTTTTTTTAACTTGTGCTCTTTTGTTTTTGGAGGTTTAATTGGCTTCTCTGCCTGTTTCTGTACGGAACAGCATGGTAGACGTTGGGCCCACAGGTGGGGACCCGAGTTAGATAAATCACCAGAAAGGAAAATGAACCAAATAATGATACCAGGTGTTAATTGTTGTGAAGGAAATATGTTTTTCTGGTTTGTGGAAGCAGAACAGATACGATTAGCTTGTAAACAGTGAAAATAACTGGAACACATTAAAAAATTAAGGTCAGTAAAAGCATGGGATCAAGTATGAGAATGGGCGTTTGTATGGAAGCAGCGGCCAGTGGTGGTCAAGGGGAGGTGTGGAGGACTGACTGCTAAGTCCAATGGTTCGCCTGGAAGGCGACTAGGTAATTATGAGTGTGTCGCAATGCCCCCATCAATGCCTTTGATTTTCTTCTTGAGGGTGCGAAGGACTCAGTGATGTGGAGGGCTTGTATTTTGGTAAAGGAGCCCCTGTGTTGCTTATGGGTCTGTGGTGTTCCCTTGGGTGTCTGTGTCCAGCTGTGGTTGGCGGGTCTTCATTTCCTAGGAAGATCAGAGTCCCAGGGCATGTCTGATAGGGTTAAAATCATGAGACACTGCAGGGCCAAGGATGATAGCTACAGAGAAGGCGTGGGCAGGTAGAGTTTGGAATTTTTTCACTTTATTTTGGTCAGTCGTGGGGCTTGAACTGTGGGCCTGGGCACTGTCCCTCAACTCTTCAGCTCAAGGCTAGCACTCTACCATTTGAGCCACAGCACCACTTCTGGTTTTCTGAGTGGTTTATTGGAGATAAGAATCTCATGGACTTTGCCTGCCTGGGCTGGCTTTGAACCATGATCCTCAGATCTCAGCCTCCTGAGTAGCTAGGATGACAGGTGTGAGCCACTGGTGCCCAGATAGTTTGGAAATTTTAAAGGCAGCCAAGGAGTGATGAGTAATCGAGGCATTTTGCTATAGTTATAACTTGGTTTTTAGTGTGTGTGTGCGCGCACACACACACACACACACACACACACACACACACACACACACACACACACACACACACACACACACACACACACACACACATTCTGCCCCTACTGGGGCTTGAACTCAGGGCTTGTGATGTATCTGTTAGCTTTTTATTCAAGGCTAGCCCTCTACCACTTGAGCCACAGCTCTGCTTCCAGCATTTTGCTGTTTAATTAGCAATAAGAGTCTGTAGGATTTGTCTCCCCAAATTGGCTTTGAACCACCATCCTCAGATGTCAGTTTCCTGAATGGGTATGAGGCACCGTGCCCAGCCTTGGTTAACATTTATATATTTATATATTTATATATTTATTTATTTATTTATTTATTTATTTATTTATTTATTTATTTATTTTTGTCTTGAACTGTGGGTCTGGGCGCTGTCCTTCAGCTCAAGGCGAGTGCTCTACAACCTGAGCCACAGTGCCACTTCCCTTGCTTAACATTTAGTAAGTAATATCTATATTCCTGACACGTATTAAATATTACATTTTGTGAACGCAGTTCTATTTTTTAAGGACAACCTGAAATAATAGTTTTGAGAGCTGAAGGAGGTTTAATCACCCTATTTTTAGGCAGCTATTAGGAGATACTGCCATCTACTGTCTGTGATGTCATATTGCAGTGAACAGTTTCTGTATGCGTCATCAAATGAAGACACTGGCTCCGTGGTCAACAAACTGTCACCATTATAAACTGTCACCATTATAATGTCAAGTGCCTACCTTCTGTAACATTTTTTTCCATCAACATGCCTTAAGACAAACATATAGGGCTGGGAAGGTGGCTCAGTGGTAGAGCGCTTGCCTTGCATGTATGAGGCCCTGGGTTCGATTTCTCAGCACCATATAAGCAAAAAGAAAAAAAGCCGGAAGTGGCACTGTGGCTCAAGTGGTAGAGCACTAGCCCTGAGCTGAAGAGCTGAGGGACAGCACCCAGGCCCAGAGTTCAGGCCCCACGACCGGACCCAAAAAAAAAAAAAAAGACAAACATATAGTCTCTTTTTGGCAAATAAGAGTGTTTGTTGTTGGTGTATGTGTCTGAGATCAAAAGGGAGCTTCAATCGTTTTCTTTCCCTGCTGGTGTTTTTGAGTTTCGAATGACCAAGTGGAAGGAGTTGTGTGGTGTGGGCATTTGGGAGCATGCCAGGGCAGGTTGGCTTGCCGGTGGGACTCACCCGCCATCCTCCCTTGCCTGTTCTCAGCACTTGTCCTACGGCACCGGCTTGCACGTGGATGCCGCCTTCCAGCAGACTCTGTGGAGCGTGGCCCCCATCAGCTCAGGAAGCGAAGCTGCCCAAGGTAAAATCCTCCTCTCTCATTGGAAGACTCCGTCCTCAGTGCACACACTGATCACCTTTGGGATTGTGGTCATGAGCTGCTTGCTGATGAGTGAGCTTTTGTAGCGCAAGCGATCATGGCGTTTAAGGAATCTCTCTTCAAGGGAAGCTGGGACTGAGGTTTATCTTTATTTTGGTGCTATCAGCGTGAGCTTTTTTGCCTCCTCTCCAGTGGTAACCCCCTAAGGGTTGTGTTCCTTTCATTTCTTGGCCTCTGGGCATCTATCATTCATTAGGCCAATCAAAGTCAGTGTAAGTTCATCATCCAGGCTTGTGTCTGATGGCTGCACCCCAGTGATGTTTATGCAGTTGGATTGTTTATGCAGTAGCTGCATTCTTCTCACTTTTGATAGGGTGTCACGGTGTGTGTGTGTGTGTGTGTGTGTGTGCGTGCACGTAATGGTGAGGTTTGTGTGGCTGGGCCTTAGCATGTCCTGCCTGTACCATTGACTCCTGTGACCTTGGCCAGCACTGACGTTCCATGTATAAAAGTGCATCATCGGCCCCCTTGGTGCATCTGGCCATCAGCCTGACCATTGTGACCTTGATCCTTGCAGGGTACCTCATCGGTGGCGATGTCCTCCGGCTGCTCCATGGCCACATGGACGAGTGCCTCACTGTCCCCTCTGGAGAGCACGGGGAAGAGCAGAGGAGGTAGGTACCCAAGCCCTGCACCTGGTGCTGGGGTTGGTGTAACTGATGCACGCTCACTCTGTCTTGATGGAATTTTACTTGGCTAAGAATTTGTCTGTCAGGACACTGGCATCACAACAGGTCTACGCAGTCATTGATCTGCCCACTGAAGGGAGCCATTGCTTGGTTTCTCAGGAAGAGTTTGGTTTGTTGTTTTTTTTTCCCCCATGTGTTTTTCTCACTGGACATTTTTTTTTGTATCACTAAAACACATTCAGAAGCATTGCACCAAATGAAAGGAGTGGGCGGAGCGAGCGCATGAACTTAAACTGCTTAAAATGTCATTGAGTGTTCATTAGTGTTGATGAATTCGCCTTCTCCAGGGTTTAATTTCAAACTCGGCCTCAGGAGCAGAGTTATGGAATTGTGTAAAATGTCAGGGCCCTTTTCAATTACCTCCCACGTGTTGACAGGTGATGAAGTCGACCACTTCCCGATACAATACCTCTCTCCTGTTCATAGTTCTGGGGACAGGACGAAAATTGTCAGCCTCTATTTGAAAGTGCACTGATTTTAAAACAGTAAAAACACTTGTGATGATTTGCGTGCTCCTGCCGCCCCTCACAAACGAGTCAAGGAACACGGTAAACCAAACACATCTATGAGAGATGGCAGCAAAGTCTGTCTCTGTGGTTTGTGATGTGTCTTTAAATCTTTTACCCAGCACTTCTCATAACATTGATATGGACGCTTGGGTAGCTTGTTTAATAAATATTTATTACTGTAATTTAAGAAGAAGACATAAGGAGAGTGTTAAGGAAATTAATAGCCATTTAAGTATCTTAGCGTGAGCCAGGTGCTCTGAAAGCTGGTCTCAGGACTTTGCTCTGACCAGGCAGATCTGTGTATGGTGACGCACAGAATGCAGAGCCTGGAGAAACTTCCAGAGCTAAAAACGCTGCTTTCAATGTCCTGGGGGGAAGGGATTGATGGTTCAAAGAGAAAGGGGCTGTCAAGAGCAGCCTGTTGGGGAATGAATTCCAAACACAGGCTAAATGTAGGAGCTGATGCGCAGCAGAGCAGTGCATTCTGGGAGTTGCAGTTCCCACCTGGAAGATGGAGGGATGGAAGCATGGAGGATGGAGGGATAGAGGGAGGGATGGATGGAGAGATGGAGGGAGGGATGGAGGGATGGAAGGATGGAGGGATGGATAGAGGGATGGATGGAGAGATGGAGAGATGGAGGGATGGAGGGAGGTATGGAAGGATGGAGGGATGGATGGAGGGATGGATGGAGGGATGGAGGGAAGGATGGAGGGAGGGAGGGAGGGATAGAGGGAGGGAGGAAAAGAGGGATGAAGGGAGGGAGGGAGGGAAGTGCAGCTTCCAGGCGAGAGAGAATCTATCAGCTTCCTTGGTCAGCACCATTGCCCCAGCTGAGTGGGATCCCTGCAGCTGTGACAGGACACAGGCTTAAAATTGAAGAGTCTTGAGTCAAGAAAAACCCATTAGGATTTTTCCTAATGGGTACACCTGTAATCCTGGCTACTCAGGAGGCTGAGATTTGGGGATCAAGGTTCGAAGCCAACCTAGATAAATCCAAGAGACACTTATCTCCAAGTAGCCAGCACAGAGCTGGAAGTGGAGGTGTGGCTCAAGTGGTAGAATGCCAGTCTTGCAAGAAAAAGCCAAGTGAGAGAGCACATGGCCCTGAGTTCAAGCTCCAGTACTTGCAAACAACAACAGCAACAATAATGATGATGATGATGATAGAACATGTGTTAGGAGAGGGATAGTTCACCTGACATAAGGATTCAAGGACCAGATGGGATGGGGAGGGGTCCTTGTGGGCAGGATGGTCACGTGGGGGCAGGACAGTCAGGTGGGGGTCAGGCTAGTCAGGTGAATGCAGGCCGGTCAGGAGGATGCAGGAGGGTGGAGAGCCTGTGTGGTTAGCCATGGGAGCCCAGGGTAGGGAGCGTGGGTTTTCCCAGTGCCCCAGCACAGAGCTTGTACAGGCCTAGAACAGCATCTTCCACTCCAGGGTCCCTGAATTCCTTCATCCAGGCCTCCCTGGAGCGCTTCTGGGTCTTCCCTCAAGGCCGCTAGCGATCGGTGGTTGGGAAGGCCAAACCCTAGGCTAGACGGATTAGCTTTGTAGCTCCTCAGGGGACATCATTACTTTCCACTGTTCTTGTCACCCTCTGTGAAGTACAGCTCAATTGTCACCTTCTAGTCTGTGGGGGTGTTGTGCAGAATGCTGACAAAATGAGCAGCTTGTATTTAATCCAGGTGACAGGAGCGGTGCATGGGGTACGATAGTGGCTGTCACCATCAACATCATTACTGAGACCGAACAGGCCTCATGGAGCCAGGGAGGACAGGAGGGTCTGCGGGCTGCAGGGCTCGTGTGTGGACAGCAAAGGGCTTGGGCTTTGCTGGAAGAGAGGCCCAAGGAGGTCCGAGAGAGCCTGGAGCTAAGCTGGCCACTGCTGCGGAGAAAGCGAGGGGGGATTTCACAGATGTTTGCAGACTGCACCCCTGTCCGGCCATCCACCCTGGGACCTGTCACGCTGTAATGCTGACCGTTTCTCTCTCGATCCAGTCCCGGCCTGTGTCCAGCCGAACCTCCTGGGACTGTCTCAAGATACTGGTGGCAGCAAGTTTCCGTCTGTGTTCCTTTTTTATAGCACATCCATGTGATGAAATGAGATGAACGTGGACGGCAGATTGTGGCTGAAGGGAGAAAACGAGTCAGGAATAGGCAGCCTGGAGCTGCCAGAAGGACACTTTCTTTGCAAAGAAGAATTCTATTTGTCTTGATTACATATTGGGATTCAGTGATCATTTGCACAAAACGATAGGATAATTCTTTTTTTTTATTGTGAAAATACTGTACAGAGGGGTTACAATTACATGGGAAAGATAATGAGTACATTTCTTATCAAGCATTGTGCCTCCTCCTTTGTTTCCCCTTCCCATCCCTTCCCATTCCCTCTACCCTGCCACCCAATCCTCCCTCCCTCCCCCTGTGGCCCCCCCCCCAACCAAAGTAGTAAAGTTCATTTTTCGGCATAACGATTTGTACATCTCTTTGTTGCAATGTGTCCACCAGTATCCCTATTTAAATGATTTGTTTTTTCCCTTCTCCTCCACAAATTATACTGACATCAAATACAGTGAAAGCAGGGGTTATACTGTGGGGAAGGGACATACAAAGCAACAAAGATATACTCATAAATATGTTAGAAATAATCGCATGAAAGGAAAAAAAACATTTGAATACTTATCTTGGGGTTCATTTCCCTAACATCAAATTATCTGACCTTTTCTGCTTGACTCAGACATATACTAGATATTGCAAATAAGGGAAACCATGGGACCTATGTTTCTTTGGGCCTGGCTTACTTCACTTAATATCATTTTTTCCAAGTCTTTCCATTTCCTAACAAATGGGGCAATGTCATTCTTTCTGATGGAGGCATAGAATTCCATTGTGTATATATACCACATTTTCTTGATCCATTCATCTACTGAGGGGAATCTGGGTTGGTTCCATATCTTAGCTATGGTAAATAATGCTGCAATAAACATAGTTGTGCTGGTAGCTTTAGTGTGGTCTTGTTTGTGATCATTTGGGTAAATGCCCCAAAGTAGGATTGCTGGGTCATAGGGGAGCTGTATGTGGAGTCTTTTGAGGAACCTCCATACTGCTTTCCAAAGTGGTTGAACAAGTTTACACTCCCACCAACAATGCAGTAAGGTTCCTTCTGTCCACATCCCCTCCAGCATCTGTTGTTATTAGAATTCTTGATTCTAGCCATTCTAACTGGGGTGAGGTGGTATCTCAATGTTGTTTTGATTTGTTTTTTTTTTTTTTTTTGGTCCAGTCGTGGGGCTTGAACTCTGGGCATGGGTGCTGTCCCTCAGCTCTTCAGCTCAAGGCTAGCACTCTACCACTTGAGCCACAGCGCCACTTCTGGCTTTTTTCTTTTTGCTTATGTGGTGCTGAGGAATCGAACCCAGGGCCTCAGGCATGCAAGGCAAGCACTCTACCACTGAGCCACCTTCCCAGCCCCTGATTTGCATTTCTTTTATGGCTAGAGAAGTTGAGCATTTCTTCATGTATCTATTGGCCAGATAGGATAATTCTTTATATTTTTAGTGCATGGAGTACTTGATTATTTCTGGTCTTGTTAATATCATGACCTAGACTTTTTTTTTTTGGTGCCAATCCTGGGGCTTGAACTCGGGCTATGGGTGTTGTTTGTCTCTGAGCTTCTTTGTTCAAGGCTAGTGCTCAGCTACTGGAGCCACAGTCTACCTCCAGGTTATTTTGGAGATTGGAGATAAGAGTCTCACAGATGTGCCTGACCTGGCTGGTTTTGAACCTGACCCTTACATCTCAGCCTCTTGAGTGGCTAGGATTGCTGGCAAGAGCCACTGAGCCTGGCTCACATAGACTTTGAAACCTTTTGCTCTTTCTTCCCTCTAAACCATTGCCTGTTCCTTAAGGAACTTCAAAAGCCAAAGACCACTGGGCCTATGGGCAGGGTGTCTTCCATTGAGATCAGCCTGTTTGTGAGAATCTGTAAAGATGACCTCTAACCTGTCAGGGGTCATTATGAAAGGAAGTAAAGATATCTTGAAATATATATACATATATATGCATACATACATATATTTGAATATTTGAACATTGATTTAAAAGTTGTAGAGGTTCCAGGAAAATATGTCCATGTTTCTTTTGCCTCAAACTCTGCTGAAATTCTGGAGGTACCCGTTAATTATGATTAACACAGAACAATCAGAATCAGATCAACTCTATTATCTGAAGTAGTGGAAATGATTAAGTCAGTGGCCAGTGGTGACACTTCCTTGGGAGAAGCGTGGGCATCTTTTGCTCGTCGGTGCTCTGCTTCCTCTGTGCGGTTACCCACCGTCCCTGCCGGAGCGAGTCCACTGACAGGTGTTCAATATGCATAACTATAATTGTTGTTATGGAAACTGCTCCTCAGAAAAGAGCTTGGTAATTTTAGATACTAATAGGTCTTTCTCTAACTTCCTTGTCACGGTGGGGTGTTTATGCCTAGGTGGCTGCCTCCTCTTCCTCCCTGCGAAGAATGTTAGACAGACTCTTGGAAAGCACTTAAGGAGAAGTGATTGGAGAAGAGATAGATTTTTGTCCCCATACTCCCTGTCCCATCTGTGAGATGACTTTGGCTGAATGCTGATGTGAAGTATAACATCATTATTATTTTAAGCTTACTGAGATTTTTCGAGGAGAAGGGTTAAGTTAGAAACTTTTGGGTTCTACAACCTGGCTAGCAGCAGAGAAAGTCAGTTTGGAATTTATCAGATGCGACATGGTATTTTAAAAACTAGATTCTCAGCTGGGTCTAGTGGTGCGTGCGTGTAATACACTATGCAGGAGGCCAACGCAGGATGAGGATGAATTTGAAGGCAGCCTGGACTGCACTGTGAGATCTTATTACAAACACAAGCAAAACAAAATTGCATGCCAGATGCTTTTGGTTATAAAGGCTTTTTTTTTTTCCTCTCATGCATGATGTACTGTTTATGGGGAATATTTTCTGTTTAAGATTTTTATCTCTCAACAGATTTCACTATTTCCATCTATAATTTTATAGGGACTTAATAAAATGTTAATAAGGATATTTATGTGCATATATATTCTTATTTATAGATTAAACATGCACTATCTGAATCAAGTATATGATACCGTTAAGTTAAAGCATTTCAGTCTACTTAATTTCTGTGGTACTGTAGATTGAACCCATGGCCTCACACCTGCTAGATAAGACTCTATACTGAGCTAGCCCAAGCAACCTGATAAACCTTAAAAGGGGGAAGATTAGGGAAATATTACTTGGGATCTGTGATCTGGTGAACAATATTAGACAGTCATTGTTTATAAGGCTGTATTTTTATGTTAAAAATATCTTGACTACATAGGGTATGTCCAGCTTGATTCATTTAAAAGCTATGCAGGTTATTGGAAGATTACGTTCTCATTGGAATGTTTGACAATAAAAACACAAATGTGTGTGCGTGTTTAAGTAATACCCAAAGTCCCGTGTACCCAGAGGTAAAATTATTAGATAACAGTAATGGAGAAAAATAAAGCACAGATGTGATTAGAAAGAGAGAGCGAGAATGAATGAGAGACAGACATAAAAAGACAGAGACAGAAAGAACTTGTCTCCTTCACCTCGCCAGGTGTTGCTCTCGGCATAGATCTGCCCTGTCTCGTTAGTCTCAAGTAGAGGGTAATTAAGTCATCCTTCCTGACACTACCAGCTACATTTACTTCTAGAATGTGACTTAGTAGGCAAAAACCAAGGTATGAGCCGGCTATAGGTATGCATGGCAGTGCTTTTACCTCCATGGCCCTTTCGGTATGATGGTGATTTAAGGAGCTGTGATTGTAAATAATTGCTAAGTCACGAAATGGGCTTGCTGTAATAATGCATTCACAGTTGCTCAGTCTGGCAGAGACAGAGACACGGTTTATGCTCCCACATGAACGTCAAAGCCCTTTTACAGATGTGATATTCCCCTCGGCCACTACCTAAAGAAGATTCTAGAGCAATTCTTATGTGTTCTACAATGATCAAGGAAGACATCCTTCCTCCTCTTTGTGGTGAAGAGGATAAGGTCTGTCTGGGTTCTTTATCTTTGAATATCCAGGTTTGAAGTTGCCTTTGCTAGTCTTCAATGAGCAACTGATGTTCTTCATGTGGCTCTGTTCCTGGGCGATCTGTTTTCTTGCATTGATCTATTTATCTGTTCTCTTGCCTGTCACACACTGCCTTCATTAGTGTAGATCCATAATAAGCAGTGTTCACCCCGTTGGAGTCCACAAAATAATTGCAGGACTTTGATTGGGGTTGCTTTAAAAGTTTAAACCAAGTTTGTTAGCATATTGAGGCATGTCTTCTGTACATATGGGACATGTCTCCATTTATTTACCTCTTCTTTGATTTCTTTTCACTCCTGTTTTATATCGTTCATCATGTAGAATTTATACATACTTTTTGTTAGATTTATGCAAGGTATTTTGATGTTTGGTGCTTAGATAGATGATTAATCCTAATGACTTGTTATTTATCACTGGAAATCTGGAAGCATTTGACTTTTCATATGAGCAGTATCAGATAATGGATGATGAGTTTTAGGAGTTTGTAAGCATTATGGTTGATTTTAAGGGGATGAGGATTGACACTCTTATTTACAAAGGTGTTTTTGGTTCTTTTATCCTAATATGTATAATTGGAATTTCCTTCTTGCATTAGATTCAACTTCGAATCCATTCTTGATTATGGTGTGGGGGACGGCTCTTGTCTTTTCCTAATATCAATGGTGTTGGTAGGAAATCATGAGTACATTAGCTATGGGTTTTTTTTTTTAATTTTTTTATTGTAAAGATTCTATACAGAGGGTTACAGTTACATGAGTGGGGTAATGAGTACACTTCCTCTTGAACATTGTTGCCCCCTCCATTGTTTTCTCCCTACCATCCCCTCCCTCCCTCCCTTCCTAGCTATGGGTTTTTATTTATTTTTTATTGATATTCTTTATCAAGTTGAGGAAGCTCCTCTCTGTTTGTACTTGGCTGAGAAGTTTTATATTTGGCATGATCATAGATTGTTTTTTCTTTAGCCTGGTGGATGTGTGGTGGGTGATATCAATTATGTTCTTCATATACTCAAGAGTAGCATTTGGCTGCAGTACATTTTGGCTTTGAAATAAAAAATAGTGATTCCTATTAGCTAGATATTTAATAAAGTATCTTATTTAAAAAAAAAAAACACAACTCCTGATGATTTTTCAAAGGAGATGAGGATTTCTGCAGTGCACGAGAACTCACTGAAAATTAAGTTGAAAAAAATGAAGGATCTCTAGTGTTATTTTGTTGCCCAGGCTGACCTCAAGCCACAAACCTCCAGATCTCAGCCTCCTGAGTAGCTAGGATAGCAGGTGGCTTCCACTTCTTGCTTCCTTGCCCTCCCCTCAGATAGTGACCTCATCACTATGACATCATCTGGAGAAGATTTCTCCTGGCATGGCCCATGTGGCCTGGTCTGTGTGTGCAGGGGTCTCTTCACAGTGTCCATTTTGTAAAATTGCTAATGTGTTTTATGAGATGATTCTATACTCAGAGGCCTCTAATTGGAATTGTGTATCCTATAAAATTTTATGGCGCTGTCAGCCCTGAGGAGCTTGTAAGGATTTGTGCTTTTATTAGTATGCTAATGTAGTCTTTTCTGGGCCTCAGATTTTTAAAGATGAACTCTCCTGGCTGTCAGAATGCCTGCTTTTTACTGAGAAAACAGGTGGCTCCACAGCCAAGATAAGACCCAGACTATATTTCATAGCCCCCATTTCTAAAATAGTTAACTCCTTTTTTCTCGTTGGACAATATGATAAAAGCTACGAGAAGTCAAATTCATGATATAGCAAGACCAATTTGTATTATAGAAAAATAACCTTAGACAACCTCTTCAGGGAATTTTATGTGGTGAGCTTCAAGTGTGAGTTCCTTAATGTGATATGTCGTATTAAAGCATAACACGTGATACAGACATGACTTTATAGCCCGAAGGCTGACATTTCTCCAGTCTTACAGAATGAGCTCACACAGGTGTACATATATATATATATATATATATATATATATATATATATATATATATATATATAGATGTATGTATGTATGTATGTATTTAACTTCCATTCAGTGGAATTGTAGTCATTTTGACTTTTTCTGATTTGTGAATTGGAATTTTTTAAAGTTTTGTTTAAAATAATAACAATGTCCAGTTATCTTCTTTTCCCCAATATTTGTAACACTATTTTGGTACTCTGCCAAAAAGTCAATGTGATTTTGTTTTTTTCTCTTTTGGTTGCTGGTGGTGGTGGTGGTATTTGTTTTTGCTTTTTTTTTTTTTTTTCCTTTGTTGGCCATGGGGCATGATCTCTGGGCCTGGGCACTGTCCCTCAGCAATTCAGCTCAAGGCAAGCGCTCTACCTCTTGAGCCACAGCACCACTTGTGGTTTATTGGAGATAAGAGTCTCAGAGACTTTCCTGCCAGGGCTGGCTTTGAACCATGATCCTCAGATCTCAGCCTCCTGAGTAGCTAAGATTACAGGCGTAAGCCATTGGCATCCGGTTGGTTTGTTCTTTTATTCTGGGGGAGTGAAGGGGGGGGCAGAAAGGGAGGGAGGAAGGATGAACAAACGCAGTATAAACTATATAGAAAATGGCCTGTATAACTTGTAGGCAGGAATGGGAAGGGGAAATGGGAAGGAAGTAAAAGAAGGAGTGACATTGTCAAAAAAAAAAAAAAAGAAGTATGCTCCTTGACGGACTGAGGAAATGGTAGCCCTCTGTACCACACCTTAATAACAATAAAAAAATATTTTTAAAAGCCCACATTGAACAGGGAGCTGGCTGTGTGTCTCTCAGTTTCAAACAAGTGAAACCTGTTAAGCTCAAAACTTGGACATCTTTTTGTTTCAACAGAACTGTCCATTATGAAGGTGGAGCTGTATCTGTTCACGCACGCTCCCTTTGGAGACTAGAGACGCTAAGAGTTGCGTAAGTAGAACTTACATGGGAGCTGGGGACTCCCACGGAGCAGAGCACCCCGTGTCCTGGGCCTCGGTATCCCCATTACTCAGTCCTGTTAACAGGTCCAGCGCAGGAGCACAGAAACACAGAGTGATGGAGGTTTTCCCTCTCCTCTCTCCCCTCCCTCATTGGTTACTTCGCTTATCTTGATTTGCATATCCACTTTAGAACCAGGTGGTAGACCTGAGAATTTAATTTCCTTTGTAATGAAATGCTTTGTAACAGCATCTTGTCTGGACTCTGTGTCTCCACGGACAGCATGCTAGGAAGACAGAGGCATGGTTTGGAGGCAGGGCTAGTTGTCTGGCAGCCCGTTGCTCATGTCTAGTTGGAAATGCTCTGAATTTAACCTCCTTCAAGGCACAAGTGAAGCAGAGGAGATGTGAACTCCAGAGATTAAAAAATGCTCTCTACTTACAAATAGCTTGATAACAGAGCAAGAAGTATGAATTGTAATACAAGTCGCTATATGTTCATTATAGCAACAAGAATTTATATACACATACATTTATGCATACTATTTCTGGGGAGTTCAAAGGGCGTGTAAAGAGTGGCCTTTTAGTTCTTCTCAATAATTGCTTTTAATAAATAAAATGATTATTTTGGTATGCATGCCAGTCCTAGTGCTTGAACCTAGGGCCTGGGGCTCTATCCCTGAGCTTCTTTTGCTCAAGGCTAGTACTTTACCATTTGAGCCACAGCTCTACTTCTAGCTTTTTGCTGATTAATTGGAGATAAGAGTCTCACAGACATTTTTGGCCAGGCTGGCTTTGAACTGCCATCCTCAGATCTTAGCCTCCTGAGTAGCTAGGATTTCAGGTGGGAGCTACCACTGCTCAGCAATAAAATGATTTTTGAAAGGCATCATTATAAATGGAATGAAAATATCAGCCAGATTTTTTTAAATAACTGAGCAGTTTGATCCTTGTGTAAACATGAGTTTTCAATGTGGTATTATACTGTGAGGAAGTTACTTTGATAGGGTTACGGACTCCTTGGTTAAGGTGAAGAACTGTCTTAACTAGAGTAGCTACCTTTACAGTGTGTGTGTGTGTGTGTGTGTGTGTGTGTGTGTGTGTGTGTGTGTGTGTGTGTGTGTGTGTGTGTGTGTGTGTGTGTGTGTGTGTGTGTGTGTGTGTGTGTGTGTGTGTGTGTGTGTGTGTGTGTGTGTGTGTGTGTGTGTGATTATCACCTATCTAATGGTGAGTAGAATGATTTTGTGATCTTCATTTCCTTTGGGTGAGAGCATTCCATAGAGTAATTCTGGAAAAAATTTTACATCCTTGAATGTGGGAAGGTTGACATAGAAAAATGTCAGCACCAGTTTAATTAGATCTGTGGAGGTTAACTTTTCCTACAGTAAAGGGCTGACTATTTAAAATAAAACGTTTGCACCATTCTTTTCAGGGTATCCAGCTGATAATAAAAACATGCCCCTGTCCATTGATTTACAAATACTTGAACTCTCAGAATGTAAAGCATACCTTCTTCTTATTTCTTTTAACTCTCTCCTAACAGAATTTTACTCCAAGGTGTGGGATTTTGATGGACATGCTCTTCTTTTTTTCTTGCTTATATACTATCCTTAGCAACACAATGTTTTATCTAAATTTTTACATTTCCTTCCTTCCTTCCTCCCTCCCTTCCTCCCTTCTTCCTTCTCTCCCTTCCTCCTTCCCTCCATCCCTCCCTCTCTCCATTCCTCCATCCCTCTCTCCCTCTCTTCCTCCTTCCTTCCTTCCTCCCTCCCTTTCCTCCCTCCTTCCCTCCCGCCCTCCCGCCCTCCCGCCCGCCCTTCCTTCCTTCCTTCCTTCCTTCCTTCCTTCCTTCCTTCCTTCCTTCCTTCCTTCCTTCCTTCCTTCTTTCCTTCCTTTCTTCTTTATGTTTGTCGTGAGGCTTGAACTCTGGGTCTGGGAGGTGTCCCTAGGTTCTTCAGCTCAAGGCTAGTACTCTACCCCTTGAGTCACAGTGCCACTCCCAGTTTTCTGGTGGTTTATTGGAGATAAGAGTCTCATGAACTTTTCTGCCTGGGCTGGCTTTGAACTGTGATCCTCAGATCTCAGCCTCCTGAGTAGCTGACAGGCGTGAGCCACCAGTGCCTGGCTCTATTTTCTTTCAGTCTGTCTTTTTTTCTTTCTTTTTTTATAAGTTCCAGGTTAGCCACGTGTTAGTAGCTCACACCCTTCATCCTAACTCTCTCCAATTACCAAAAAAAACAGAAGTGGAGCTGTGGCTCAAATGATAGAGCACTAACCTTGAGCAAAAATGTTCTAGGACAGCATCAAGGCCCTGAGTTCAAGCCCCAAGACTGGCACAAAACAAACAATAATAACAGTGAACAAGTTCTAGATTAGTAACACTGGTTTAAATGAACTTAAGTTTACTTCATGTGAACGTACAGCTGGTGAAATGTGCCTCCCTATGAAACCCTTAGACAAACATTGAGCTTAAAGGTTCCATGTTGTTGGACATGCATCTCAGTCACTGCAAAAAAGTGAAGCTACAACTGTTCTCCGCCAGGTGGAGCGGGAGCCACATCCGATGGGGCCAGCCCTTCCGGCTTCGCCATGTCACCACCGGCAGGTACTTAAGTCTCCTGGAGGACAAAAACCTGCTGCTCATGGACAAAGAAAAAGCTGATGTGAAATCAACAGCATTTACCTTCCGGTCTTCCAAGGTAAGTAGAATCTATTCTTTTGGAGTTCCCATTGTATTTCTTGAGGTCTCTGAATCCTACTCTTCCATCCATTCTTCTCTAGGAAAATCAATTCCATAAACCACCAGGACCTGCCCAGATATTTCACTGGGCTTATTAGTTCTTCAGTCTTACAACCCATCCACCCTCCCACCCACCCATCCATCCATCCATCCACCCATCCTTTTGACTATCTATCCATCTATCCATCCATCTACCCATCCACCCATCCTTTTGTCTGTCTGTCCATCCATCCATCCATCCATCCATCCATCCATCCATCCATCCATCCATCCATCCTTCCAGCCAGCCACCAGCACCCAATACCTTGCAATGATGTACCTTTTTTGTTAAAGGCTTAATCTAATCCACTGTTATAGGTGGATCTACCTGCTTAGCTCCAGCAAATTGCTTTATGATAACTGTATCTTTATTGCTTTAGCTTTGTGAAAATGCTGAAATTTGGTCTAATGATTGGAATGATGTGGATTAGTGGCTAGCTTCTCTCTTAGAAAGGCAAAACCATAAAGAGTTTGACTTTGATTTGTATTTCTGAGACTCGTTTGTATGTGGACATAGTTACCTTTTGAATATTATCTAGGGCTTTCCCACTTTGAATTTTTATGTTGTTTATGTAGTTACTTTTTTTTTCTTTTGTGCCAGTACTGGGGATTGAACTCATGACCTGGGCATCATCTGTGTTTCTTTTATGCATGAGTGATAGGAAATGAAGGGGAGAAAGAACATGACTGGCCTGGAAGTTTCCATCCAGCAAATGATCACGCTTCCTTTCCTAATGGCACCTTCGCAGTTATTAACTAACACAGGGTCAGAGTAACTTTTAGGACACAGTCATCAGGAGACTTCATAATTAAAATTTCCTCATCACCAGAGTGATGTCAACCATTTCCACCAAAAGCGAACAAGGCATAACTTTACAATTAATGAGTGTGTGCCTTCTCAAAACATAATCTGTAGCTTCTAGATAATTAGACTACAAACTAATTCTTTTTTGGATAAAAGAAAAAAATGTTTTATATAGGCTCAATGTTTTCTTTTTAAGAGATAATTCTATGGCTATATTTTCCCCTAGAATGCAATTCTCCTATTGACAGACTTAGTATAAGTAGATTAGTAGTTTACCTCATTTGATACCATGAAATTGAAATGGTTTATTATCTGTTTTATTGCAGACTCTTAGAATGAGGCTCCAAGTTATTTGCATAATAGTTAATTCAACTTAATTGATGATTGTATATTTTCCTAGAGGACCTTGACCTTTCTGTTTTGAGAATTTTAACTCATTTTGATTTTAAGAAGTGTTTCTAATCACTTTAGAATCATTAGTTACAAGTACAAACTGAAAAGGACATGAAAAATCTGAAATTTTGTAGGTTCCCCCCCCCCCCCTAATCATTTTCTTATATAGCACGTACATTTCACTTCAATTTAAAAATATTTGTGTAAGCCGGGCATCAGTGGCTCATGCCTGTAATCCTAGCTACTCAGGAGGCTGAAATCTGAGGATCGAGTTCAAAGCCAGCCCAGGCAGGAAAGTCTGTGAGACTCTTATCTCCAATAAACCACTATAAAACCGAAAGTGGTGCTGTGGCTCAAGCGGTAAAGCACTTGCCTTGAGCTGAAGAGCACAGGGACAGAGCCCAAGCCCAGAATTCAAGCCCCACAACCAACCAAGAAAAAAAAAATTGTGTAGTTGCAGTTAAGTTCAGACAGCAAATATCAAAGACATAGGAGAAACATAGGGTAGTTTGAAGAAGGAAAGCTAATCAAGGAAGAAGAGAATAAGGAAGCCACAGCAACGAGGTACACAAGGTTTCTGTACTGTGGTTTCTAGGCTGTTATTTACAAGGGGAATTTTACTCCCTTTCAGAAGGAAAACGTCCACCATTCAAGTTGGAAACTGCAGTAGCAGAAATTGAATTAAAAAGAAATAACCATTAGCAATATCATCATCATGGTCAAAACTATCAGAGTTTATTTGTGTGCAGATTTAATTCCAGGCTCCATGCTAAACACTTTAGATGTCATTTAGGTCAGATTTTTCTCATTACAAGCATCATCTCATGTTTTTGATTGTTCATTGAGGTACTATTGCTAATTTTATTTATCCATGAGAAAACTGGAGCTTTGCATTTCTAATTCACTGGTTAATGTCTTCGAGGCAATAAGTAACAAAGATTGTCCTGTAAAATGAATATTTTTGAACACTCATCTATCTTTTTTTTTTTAACATTTTTTTAATTGCGAAAATACCGTACAGAGGAGTTACAATTACATGGGCAAGATAATAAGTACATTTCTTATCAAGCATTGTTGCCTCCTCCTTTGTTTCCTCTTCCTATCCCTTCCCATCTCCCCCACCCCGTACCCTCTCCAGGACAAAGTTGTAAAGTTCATTTTTCGACATAACGACTTGTACATCTCATTGTTACAATGGGTCCACCTGTATCCCTATTTAAATGATTTGTTTTTTCCCTTCCACTCCACAAATTATACCAACATCAAATACTTTGAAAGCAGGGGTTATACCGTGGGGGAGGGACATACAAAGCAACAAATAAATAATCTTATAAATATGTTAGAAACAATTGCATGAAAGAAAAAACATTTGAACACTCATCTATCTTGTTCACCATTAATAATGAGAAAATAAAATAATATTGATCTTAAATGACTTAATTTTAAGTCTCTTGATTTCATGTTTGCTGTTAAGTCAAATAAGACTTTTATGTGATGGCCAAAATATATTCTACACATGTAAATAATTCAAGAATATGTTATTTGTCTAGGTAAGTTTCCTGGTTTGGTTTTCAGTGAAGATTGAATTAGAACAGTAGAATATATGACCATTAGGATTTCAGTGGATTTCTGAGAGCTGAATCTTAATAACGAACCTGTTTACAGCAGGGCCATCTCCTGTTGATATAAGCTAGTTTTTTGGTGTTTTTTTTTTTGTTTGTTTTTTAATTTGAACCTTTGCTGATCTCTTTTTCTACTTAGGAAAAATTAGATGTTGGAATAAGAAAAGAAGTCGATGGCATGGGAACGTCAGAAATAAAATACGGGGACTCTGTCTGCTACATCCAGCATGTCGACACAGGCTTGTGGCTCACCTACCAGTCTGTGGATGTGAAATCTGCAAGAATGGGATCCGTCCAGCGCAAGGTGAGCCTGTAGAATCACTCACGGGTGGAGGCCATTGTGGTATTAGCTCCTACACACCCAACATCCAGAGACTTAGCAAACCCTGCCTGTTCAGCCTCCTGCTCAAGGTCATTTTCACAATGTTCAAGGTCACTTCCCTCCATGGGTGTATTTTAGTATTGTATCCAATGCTGCTGTAAGCCATGTTGCACGCCAGTGCCTCCAGCCCCATCTGCCCCGTTTGTCCCACTGGGAGGCAACACTGGAAGAAGTGAGCTCTTCCGTTACCTTAAAGCTTCAACCCTTTTAAAATCCCTTGGGGGAAAATTCCACTGTAATAGACCTTGTAGTTTTATAATTCAAACCATTGTCTTGATATTATTACACCATGGATGGAGTGGATGAATGGATTCATGGATGTAAATATTAATGGAAGAAGACCTTCCTTTTTGGGCCCTAGTTTAGTGAGCCTAATTCCTTCTTTTGTCCTCTGCCCTGGCTGCTGCTGGGTCCTTCACCATCTTCATCTTATTCACAGGACAGAGATCACACTTGTTGGTCATCATGTGCAGCCCTTCCTGACCTTCCTCCATTCTTCTATTCATACCGGTTGCTAGGCTAGATGTCCATGCTCAGTGTTCCCAGTGTGTCACTTTAAAGAAGTGTGCAGTTCCTCAGAACACCATGGCTTTTACCTACCTGTGCTTTCAAAAGCAATTGGCCATTCATGGGCCTAGAACTCAGGGCCTGGGTGCTGTCCCTGAGTTCTTTTTGTTCAAGGCTAGTCCTCTACCACTTGGAGCCACAGTATAATACCACTTGTGGTTTTCTGATGATGAGTTGGAAATAAGAGTCTCATGGCCTTTCCTGCCTAGGGCTGGCATCAAACTGCTAACCTCAGAGCTCAGCCTCCTGAATAGCTAAGATGACAGGTGTGAGCCACTGGTGCCGAGCCATGCCTGTGCTTTGCATAGAATTGTTTTACTGTTTGGAGTGTCCTTTGAAACCTTTCTTTCCACCTCATTTCTACCCATCATTCAGGAGTTTAATGCAAAAGACCAATTTAGAAGTCATTCCAATATCAGTGAATCTACTGCCCTCTTTCTGTGATCCTATAACATATCCACATCTAGCTTATGGTGTTGTATAGATGCTCCTGTGCTATTCTTTTCACTAGCTACAGATCTTTCTGTCTCTTCTGGTCTGGTCTGTGAGTTTCCTGAGGGCGTGAATGGTGGTAGATGGGTCATATTTTTATGCATGACATGCTGCACAGTGCACAGAACTAAACAATGAGACTCTTTGGGAAAGGTGAGACCTGGGTAAGGAAGGCTTTCATGAGGCAGAAGGTTTTATTTTCAATAAACTTCTGTTTTGCCATATAGCTCATTCGGGCCACTGGGATGGATTTGGAGTAACTGGTGCTGGTTGTAGGAAGGTGGAAACTGGTGCAGATGGAGTTGGGCTGGAGTGCAGCCTTCTGTTTCCATCTCAGGCATGTGAGTACAGGTCCAGTTCTCTTGTGAGGCCCTTCTCATTAGAGTGAGATGGCCACCTGCCTTTAACTTCTTTGACCTGGGCTCACTAATCTATGAAGTGGTCATATAGATTCTCTGTATACAAAGCGTTTTTCCTCTCCTGAAGTTGAACCTAGCTGTGGTAAAACATGTGGAGAGTTCAAATACAAACCAAGTCCGCAGAATCACAAGTACACGGTCCTGTGGATCCTGGGTTTCCACCATTCCCTTCCATATGTGAATGCTGTCATTGCCATGGTCACACTCGCCTCCTTGGCCATGTCCCAGGGGACATGGCTACTTGTTCTCAGTGACTAGAAGTGTATACACATTGAAATGCAAACTCTTAGCTGTAAAGTTCATTGGTAGTTGTGGTAGATGTGGTGTTAATGGTGGAGGTGGTAGATTGTGTTGGTGGTGGTGGAGAAGGTGGTGTTGTTAGAGGACGTGGTGATGATGAAGGTGGTGATGGTGGTGGAGGTAGTGATGTTGGTGGAGGTGGTGATGATGGAGCCGGTAGTATTGGTGATGGTGGTGGAGGTGGTGTTGGTGGAAGAAGTGATTATGGTGATGGACGTGGTGGTAGTAGAGGTGGTGGTGGAGGTGGTGGTGTTGATGGAGGAGGTATTGATATGGAGGTGTTGATGGTGGAGGTGGTGGTGATGGTGGAGGAGGGGGTGTTGGTAATGGTGGTAGAAGTGGTGTTGGTGGAGGAGGCGGTGTTGGTGGAGGAAGTGATGGAGGTGGTGGCAGGGGTGGTGGTGGTGGTAGAGGAGGTGGTGTTGGTGGAGGAAGTGGTGATGGTTGAGGTGATGGTGGTGGTGGTAGAGGTGGTGGTGGAGGAGGTGATGGTGGAGGAGGTGGTGGTAGAGGTAGAGGTGGTGTTGGTGGTAGAGGTGGTTGTTGGTGGTGATAGTGGTGGTGGTGGTGGAGGTAGTATTGTTGATGGTGGTGATATTGGTGGAGGAAGTGATGATGGTGGTGGAGGTGGTGGTGGTGGTGGTATTGGAGGTGGAGGTGGTGGTGGTGGTGGTGGTGGTGGTATTGGAGGTGGAGGTGGTGGTGGTGGTGGTGGTGGTGGTGATGGAGGTGGTGTTGGTGGAGGAGGTGGTATTGGTGGAGGAGGTGGTGATGGTGTTTTTGTTGTTGGTGTTGGAGGTGGTGATGGTGTTGGAGGTGGTGATGGTGTTGGAGGTGGTGTTGGTATTGGAGGTGGTGTTGGTGGAGGAGGTGGTATTGGTGGAGGAGGTAATGATGGTGTTTTTATTGTTGATGGTGTTGGAGGTGGTGATGGTGTTGGTGTTGGTATTGGTGATGGTGTTGGAGGTGGTGTTGGTATTGGAGGTGGTGCTGGTGGAGGAAGTGGTATTGGTGGAGAGGTGTTGTTGTTGGTAGTGATGGTGGAGGAGGTAGTGATGGTGGTGATGGTGGTATTGGTGTTGAAGGTGGTGTTGATGGTGGCAGTGATGGTGTTGGAGGTAGAGGTGGTATTGGTGGTAGAGGTGGTGATGGTGGTGGAGGTGGTATTGGTGGAGATAGTGTTGGTGGTGGAGGTGGTGGAGGTGGTGGTGATGGTGGTGGAGGTGGTGATGGTGGTGGAGATAGTTGGTGGTGGAGGTGGTGGTGATGGTGGTGGAGGTGGTGTTAGTGGTGGAGATGGTAGAGGTGGTGTTGGTGGTGGAGGTGGTGATGGTGGTGGAGGTAGTGTTGGTGGAGTTGGTTTGGTGGTAGAAGTGGTGTTGGTGAAGGTGATGGAGGTGGTTTTGGTGGTAGAGATGGTGTTGGTGGTGGAGGTGGTGATGGTGGAGGTAATGGTGATGGTGCCAGTTCTGGGTTTGATCCCAGTGGTTTCATGGTATGATGCATGCATTTGCCAACACAGGGAATGTTTCCATTTCTCCAGAAAGTTGCTCTGCATTCCTTCCCACAGCATCTCATTCCCTCTCTACAATGAGTTTTTTCTTTTACTTTTTGTAACCAAACATCCATGCTGCCCAATACCTGGATATCACCTAAATGAAACCACACAGTGCCACCACAAGAAGTTCTCCTTTTCTTCTATATCCTTCTTAGAAAATGTCACCCAGCTTCCCTGTACATTTCAGGTGCCCTTTTTCCTCTCTTGGCAAGATTTTATTCCTTTCTGATAAAAGTTGTAAACTCCTGCAATCTTAGCGACAATTGAAATGGCTTTTATATTAAGTCTCCTATGACTCCCACTTTTCTTAGCTTTTTCAAAATGATCCAGTGATTTCTAGATTTTATTAATGAAGGAGAAAGAAAACCATGTTTTAGTCTCTTTTAACCTGCCACCAGAATAAATGTTATCAGACATAAAGTGATCGAAGAATCTTACATGCATGGATAAGGGCTGACGAATAGAGTGTGTTATTTTTGCAAAGTCCTATTAGACTTTATTTATTAATATTTTACGCAGCTATGTATCTGCATAAAGGAAATCAACTTTATGAGGAGTTAAGTTTGAATTTCATATAATTTTCATATGTCACAAAAAACCATGCTCTTTTGGCCTTTATTCAGGCATTTAAATACATTAAAACTGTTCCTTGCCTGGCATTGGTGGCTCAGTATCTAGGATTATAGAATCCTAGATACTCAGGAGGCTGAGATCTGAGGATCACGGTTCAAAGCTAGCCTGGGCTGGAAAGTCAGTGAGACTCTTATCTCCAATAAACCACCAGAAAACCAGAAGTGGTGCTGTGGATCAAGTGGTAGAGTGCCAGCCTTGAGCTGAAGAGCTGAGGGATAGCACCCAGGCTCAGAGTTGAAGGCCCATGACTGACAAAACAACAACAAAACAAAAACAACTGTTCCTTGCTAATAGGCTTCAAGAAAGCATTGCTAAACCCTGGTCTAACCTAGGCTACCATCAAGAACAGCTATTCCTGGAGCCTTATCAGAGTTCACCTGTAGAATCATCTTGTCCTGTGGTTGTTTTAGATATTGAATCTTAAAAAATGATCTTTTCAATATTTTCTGAAGATGCTTTTCTAGTTAATATTAGTAATCGTAATTGGTAATTAGTAATTAGTATTAGTAATAGTTTCTTGTTTGAAATGTTGTCTTTCTCTCTATTGCTGTTCAGATTGTTCTCAGGTTCCTAGGCCCCTGTGACCTCAGCCTTAGCCTTCTGAGAAGCCAGGACTACAGGCGTGTGCTGTGGCATCCAGCTATACTGATTATTCTTGTCTGTCTGTGAATCCATCCTCTTCTTCTGGATTGCCCAGGCTTGTTTGCTGTATGTGTTTTTTTTTTTTTTTTTGCCACAGAGTTGTACACAGCATTCTGTCAGTAATTAATCCCTTTCCACTGTGCTTCCTGCTTCCTATTTTATTTTTAGCCTGGTTTGTGAAGAGGCTTATCTAGTTGTCTTTTTGTAGAATCAAACTTGGGGTTCATCCATCCTTCCTAGGATTTTGTTGCTAGTTCATGAGTTTGTCTTTTTTATCTTCATTAATTCTGCTTCCCACTTTATTTGGCGTCCCATTTTCAATGAGTAATGTGTTCCTTCGTTGCAGTCGCTTCTTTATTGACAAAGGCAGGCAGGATATAATCTTTGAGCACACATGTGTATCCGTGGCTTGCTGATTATAGGTTTAGGGTTCCTTCTTGCTTGCTTTCTAGATAGCACATGATTTCAGTCTTTACACTTGATTAGGTGCGCTGTGTTACCTCGCTCCCAGTGTCGCATGAAGGAAGCCAGGTACCAAGCGCTTACTGTGCACTTCTTGCATGTGGCACATAGCTGGTCCCTATGTTGAAAGTCTGGGTTGTGGGTACTGGGAAGGCAGGTCAGGACTAGGCTTTAACAGCTCTAATCAGATCATCTCTTTCATGGTCTGGATGCCGAGTTCGCACATGTTCAGCCCTTCCCTACTCTAATGCTACAAATGCATAGAAAGTTCAGAAATGGAAAGTCTAGCAGAAAAACTGATAGTAAGCATATATACTTAATATTTAGATGTGGTGGGCACTGATGGCTATAATCCTAGCTACTCAGAAGGCTGAGATCTGAGGATCACAGATCAAAGCCAGTCCAGGCAGGAAAGTCTGTGAGACTCTTATCTCCAATTAACCACTAGAAAATTGGAAGTGGCAGAACTCTAGCGTTGAGCACAAAGAGCTCAGGGACAGTGGTCAGGCCCTGAGTTCAAGTCCTATACCCAACCAAAAAACAATATTTTAGATTTCTTAGAAGTGGTATGTACAAGGGGCTGGGAAGGTGGCTCAGTGGTAGAGCACTTGCCTTGCATGCCTGAGGCCCTGGGTTCGATTCCTCAGCACCACAAAAGCAAAAAGAAAAAAGCCAGAAGTGGCTCTGTGGCTCAAGTGGTAGAGCGCTAGCCTTGAGCTGAAGATCTGAGGGACAGCGCCCAGGCCCAGAGTTCAGCCCCACGACCGGACCAAAAAAAAAAAAAAAAAAGAAGTGGTATGTACAACTTAGTGATCCCTTGGCCCACTCTATTCCTGTGTACTGGGAGGGTTACAGTGTAACATTATGAACCTTGTGCCATTTCTTTGTGCTGTTTGTTGCTATCATAAAGTGTGGGTGAGGGTGGTATCAAAAGGTTCTGCTATTGGTTTTACCCAACTTAATGCCTTTGCCTTTCCATCCTTTGGAACAATCACCTGTCATTGAATCTGAACACAATAACTTTCTGATGTCTCCCTAACTTTTGACTGTATTGACCATGAAATCTCAACTCTTTGAGAACGTCTGGTGGTAAGTGTGGTTTGGGAAGGAGTTAGACAGTGGCTCTGATTCCCCTTTCTTCCAGGCTATTATGCACCATGAAGGGCACATGGATGATGGCTTAAATTTATCCAGATCTCAGCATGAAGAATCTCGCACGGCTCGGGTCATCCGCAGCACCGTCTTCCTCTTTAATAGGTTTATAAGGTAATTTTTGTTGCCATGGTTGTTCGATTTTTAAACATTCTTCCTAGATTTACAAGTAAACAGTTCCTAACATATACAATGATCATACATATACAATGGTGGGTCAGCAGACTACAATCAAAAGTGCTACTTAGAGAATATTTTAAAATTTAAATAACTGAGCTCATACTCAGGGCCTCTCATGTTTAATTGGTTTGCTTGCTCATAGCTGGTGCTCTACCACTTGAGCCATGCTTCCAGTCCAGCATTTTGCTGATTGGGTGGAGATGGAGTCTCACAGACATTTCTGCATAGGCTTGCTTCAAATCAGGATTCTCTAGGTCTCAGTCTCCTGAGTTCCCAGGATTACAGGCATGAGTGACCAGTACCCAGTTTTATGCCTTTCTTTTTCTTTCAAAAGAATGAACTTTTATATTAGAAATGTCTTATAAACTGTGTATGTCATTTGTAGTTGATCTGTTTGTGCTAGACCTTCTGTAGTGAGGGTATTGGAGATACGTGATGAGATTCAAAGTATGTTAAAAAAAATAAGTGACTCTTACAGTAAGTAAGTAATTATCATCATAATTGAAATAATTGCATAATCCTCAAGCTCAGTTAAACTTGTGGCCAAAGTATTTTCTGGGAACATTATGCTAATTAACTTTCTGATCCGTGATACCGTCTGTCTCTTCATATTTGGGGATTTGATAGGTGTACGTTTTTCTGTACATCTACAGCATTAGAGCCTGGCATGGTGGTTGGTGCATACCTTTAGAACAGCTTCAGCAGTTCTTGGGGGCTCCTTGGAGATACCTCAGGCCCCGGGAGGTCCCCACAGAGGAGCTGAGGCCTGGCCTGCCCTCCTGGACAGAGTACCCCTCCCCTTTCCACCTGCCTGTATCTGGTGCACTTGTATGTGGTTTTATTTCCAAACCCAAGCTAAACCAAGGAAGCTGAGACCGTGGGCCGCTGATGGAAGTGTGGGCTGTCCATTCCAGGGGCCTCGATGCTCTGAGCAAGAAAGCCAAGGCACCCAGCGTGGACTTGCCCATCGAGTCAGTAAGCCTGAGTCTGCAGGACCTCATCGGCTACTTCCACCCCCCGGATGAGCACCTGGAGCACGAGGACAAGCAGAACCGACTGCGAGCCCTAAAGAACCGGCAGAACCTCTTTCAGGAGGAGGTGCGGCTGCTCGCCCTGGGCATTTCCCCTCCACATTCTTCCCATCCATTCTACAGCTCTAAATACTCATGTACACGTAACTATGTGTATATGTACAACACATACAGCTGATGGGGTATTATACAGCCTTAAAGAGGAATATACCACAAGTGAATGAAATACCTTGCAGGAAAATGAGTGGAACTAGAAAGCAAGTTAAGGGAAATAACTTAGACTGGGAAAGACCCACATCACAATTCTCTCTCATATGTAGAATCCAGATCTTTTTAAGGTGTGTGTCTGGGTGGGTGGGAGAGGAGAATGACTGGAGAGAAAACAAAATGACTTATTATTATTAATTTTTTTGGCAGTCGTGGGGCTTGAACTCTGGGCCTGGGCATTTTCCCTGTGCTCTTCAGCTCAAGGCAAGAGCCCTACCACTTGAGCCACAGCACCACTTCTGGTTTTCTAGTGGTTTATTAGAGATAAGAGTCTCATGGACTTTCCTGCCCGGGCTGGCTTTGAACCGTGATCCTCAGATCTCTGCCTCCTGAGTAGCTAGGATGACAGGCATGAGCCACTGGCACCTGGCCGAATGACTTTTCTTTTGGCATGGCTTTGTGTGGGGGGGGGGGGGAGGGGAGGAGGCAGCAAGAGGGAGGAAGGAAGGTGAGAGGAGAAAGGGGTAGCAGATCTAATGAAGCACATCATTATTTTATGGATGCATGTGATTGATGTGTGCAGGATTAATGTAGGGATTGTTTGGAAAGGGAGGAGAGGTGTGTGTGAGCCAAGAGCGCACACATCACTCACGTATGGCAGTGCCCATGGCCATGAGCACTCGTTTCACCATGACTGTATGCTAGTAAGAGAAAACCCACGTCCCTGAATCGTGGCTCAGAGGAGCAGGTCCTTCTTCCCCTCATCTCTGTGGGGATCTGCCCGGGCCTCAGCGCCCCCTCTGTCCGCTGGCGGGCACTGCAGCTGGCTTCGGAAGGCTCACATAAATCCAGAGCCCTGAGTAGCTGCAGACGTTAGAAAAGCTTCAGCTGTGCTGGGGGCTCCCTGGAGACGCCTCAGGCCCCAGAGGCTCTGCACTGGGGAGGACGCTACCCCCAGAGGCCCCCATCCGGGGGGCTGAGGCCCGGGGACTCCCGTCCTGGACACAGCACCCCCTCCCCCTGTCCCCTCTGGGTCCAGTTTTATTCTGTCTCAAGTTCCACTGCTGCGAAGGACTCATGTGCTGTGCTTTACATACAGCATGAGTGACGCAGCTCACATCCCAGTGCTGGTTGTGGACCCTGGACCATTCCAGGGGTCAGTGGGTGTTCACTGGGCAGCCCAGGGTCCACAGGGCAGCAAGCTCCAGCGCAGTTCCTGCAGCCAGCCAGCAAGCGCTGGTGCCCCTCTGTCTTGTACTTTTAGATCTATCTTCCTCTTCCTTCCTTTCCCTTCTTCCCTCTTTCCTTTCCTCCCTTCCTTTCTTCCTCCTCTTCCTTCTCTTCCTTCTTCTTCATCTCCTCCCCCCCCTCCTTTCTTCCTCTTCTCTGTCTCTCTCTTGGCAGTACTGGGTTTGCATACAGGGCCTTACACATGTGCTTTTCCACTTGAGCCATGTCCATCCTCTTGCATTATTTTATTTTTCAGGTAGAATGTTGTACTTGTTCCCAGACCAGCCTCAGATGGTCATCCTCCTCATTAACCATTCCCTCTCCTCCTCCTCCTCCTCCTTCTCCTCCTCTTCCTCCTCCTTCTCCTCCTTCTCCTCCTCCTCCTCCTCCTCCTCCTCCTCCTCCTCCTCCTCCTCCTCCTCCTTCTCTTCTTCCCTTTTCTCCTCTTTCTCCTTCTTTCCGCCTCCTTTTCCTCTTCCCTTTCCTACTCCTCTTCTCTCTCCCTTTCCCTCTCCTCCTCTTTTTTCTCCTTTCCTCCTTCTCCTTTTCCTCTTCCTCTTTCTTTTCTCATTCAGATGGGACCTAGAATCATTCCAAAGTTCCTCTTAAATTCTCCGTTATGCAACGAATATTCAAATAAACCAAGTCAGCTGTTGGTGCCTTTTCCTTCCGTGAGCTTTGTGTCCTTCTGCAAACCTTGACTGGCAGAAGTAATAAGACACACCATTTCAAATATAGGCTGCTTCCTGGAGAACTTTCTTATGAGTTTTTTACTTGCTTTATAAATGACTTTTTATTCCCTTTCTCTTACTTAATGTATTGTGTCTTTAATGTAGTGAATGTAATAATACTGGTCTAAGAAAAAGGCCCTGCTTTTATACTCTCATATAACCACAGAACCCACTCTGTGCCCCATTCAAGTAGGCCAGTGTTGTTCTTCTTTGAGCTTGGCTCTTAGAATTTGATGTCCCCCTTGGATTATTTGAAGAACATTTCCTTTCACATGCAAATGCCTTTCTTCCTGCTCTTTAAATAAACCATCTTCAGTTTAGCCAATGGCAAGCAGACATTCTGTGAGCTGGCCTGTCTTGTCATTTTTTTGCGGGGGGAGGGGGGGGAAGGGGGAGGGAGAGCAGAACTGGTTTCCTAGGTGTTTTTCTCCCACACAGGGGGTGATCAGCCTGGTGCTGGAGTGCATCGACCGGCTGCACGTCTACAGCAGCGCCGCGCACTTTGCTGACGTGGCTGGGAGAGAAGCGGCCCAGTCCTGGAAGTCCATTCTCAACTCTCTCTACGAGCTGCTGGGTAAGTGCCACCGCCCAGCTCTTACCCAAGGCAGGCTTTTCCTCATCAGGGTTTTGAATGTTTTTTGTGGGACCAAAGCCCAGGAGGCTCAGCTCCCAGATCGGGCTCTAGGTGGGAAAGGCAGCGTTGGGTGAAGGAAGGAAGGAAGATGATCCAGGGTGTAGTTGTTTGATGGAGCTACACGAAGCCACGCATGTGGTGGTGTATGTCCAATCCTGTGGACTCTGTGCCAATACAGGTCTTCGTCTTCTTTTTTGGCCATTTTATATTTCCTGTGTCCGGTTAGGCCTCATGGTTTTGGGTTGCTGTGGAGGTAGTTTGTCCCTTGTCAAGCTCTTACCCTATTGACTCACTGGTAAGCTAGCTACTTTCCCCTTGGCACTTAGCCTTGGCCTGTATTACAGCACGTGTCCCCTTCCTGGTTATATGTGGGCCTACTTTTAAAGAAAACAACAGCGGCCTTCTAGTTTCTGTCCTTTAACTTTTGCTCTGGCATATAATGGCTCCTCAGTAAGTATGTATTAGCGATCGAGTTCTGGTGGAATAAGAATTTTAAAAAAGCATAAAAAGTAGATAAATATTTTATTATGTTTTTAAGTAGTTGTGCCAAGAGGTTTCAGTTCAACAAAATCACTTGATAAAGGTTTATAAGGTATGGAAGGGTAGTCAAAATGCTTCCAAGGGAAGTTGGACTTCATTGAGCTACCGAGAGCCAGCACAGGCCCGCACGTGGCCTCCTGCGCCGGTCCGTGTTCCTGTGGTTTTCTGAGGTGAATCGTGTGATTCGTGATAAGGGTCTCTGGGACTCTGCACTGGCGTCGAGTGTGCTGGCATTTCTCTGAACATCACTGAGGATTTGCAACTCTACGGGAATCTGGAATCATCGTCTTACCCCAACAATCATCAGGACAAAGATGCAATGGGGCTGAAGGCGTGAATAGTTCACAGATGCACAACATGCTGGTGTGTAACAGTAGTGTGACCATTCACCTCACATGACACAGCCCGAATTCCTCGATGAATTCCGTGTCCGGGTGCAGGCAGAACGCGGCTGTAGATAATCGGATACAACGAGCATGCTCTAGCTGCACGGGTGTGCGTTCTATCCTAGCGGGGTGCACGCTTCTGAGCAACTCCACAGAGTTACTTGGGGGGGAAAGTGGCTTATGTCAGAATTTGGGGACGGTGCCAGGGCCCTGGCTGTGAGCACGAACCTCATCATAATTAGTTGTGCAGTTTGCTGTGATTAGAGCACACCTAGACAGGGATGAGAAGTTTGGATCTATTCAGCTGGAATTACAGAAAGCCCTGAATCACAGGGCCTTAGACATCAGAGCATGTATTAGGGCTCACTCGGCCGGCTTTCTACCAGAATGGGACACTATGGCTCCCTCCGTGCCCCCCCCCCCCCCCCCCGTGGCCTGTTCTCCAGAACCAGCTGTCCCTTGTTGACTTCCGGGATCCCTTGCTCTCCCCCAGGGCTCAGCTGTGTGTCTCACATCCTGCAGCCATCCCTGGCTTTGACTGGCAGGGCCCATGCTAAAATTGAGGACGGGGGGGGGGGGCTTAGACTCCGCTGGAGCTCATGTGGAGAGTGGGGGGGGGCAGGAGGGGCAGAGGAAGAACAGCTCTGCCCTACAGCAGCTGTCTGTGTTCACCACGGACCCCGCAGGCTGGCTGAGCTGAATTCAAATCCAGGTACTTGTATGTGTTACCTAGTGACCTCGGGGGTGCACTCGGTGAACATTGGCTTTAATTATTCAATAAACAATCACAGAGATTCCCATTGACTTTCTGCAGCATGGTGGACTTGGCTGTCAGTTTCCTTTATTAAAAATCAGCAGGTCTATTACTCCTCCTCTGTAGGTCTCTCTCCTTTTTTTAAAAATTTTATTTTTGAGTTAGCATATGTTACTAATACAAGGGGGTTTCATAGTGACCATTCCAGAAGAGTGTACTCCATTCTGAGCAGGTTTTCCCTCTCCACTGTACCCGTTTATCTCCGTCCCCAGCCCCCACTTTCACCAGGGTGTGGAGGGTTTGTATAAATGCTGTCATGCATGGATAAAAGCTTTGGTAATAATCATCACTGAGGAAGATGTCAGATTGTGTGTTCCGGACCGGAGGTTAAATCAATGAAATTTACAGAGCCAGATCAACTTCTGCTCTGTGCGATACGTAAAACTTTAAATGTGCATATCCTTGCATTTTCTGAACTTCTACTTTAAGAAAGGTGTTCTTTAAAACCACTGGTGCCAAGATGGAAAGAATCTCCATTGTAAAATTGGTTACAAAGACCCTCAATCAATCTCCCTGTCAACAGGAGATTGGTTGTATCAGCTACAGGAGACTCAAATAGTATCAAACATGGAGTGGGCACTGAAAATTAAGATAATGCATTATTGCTTTATGTACTGGGGAAGTCATTAGAAACAAGCCAACCACACTGTAGCTCCTTAGTATTTCACTGTGGTATTAAGTGTGTGTGTGTGGGGGGGGGGAGAGGTAGATTCTGATCACATAAATTAAAAATGTGCAGGGTTAGCTATGTTCTTGTATATATATTGGCCATTTCTGAAAGAGTGAACAAAAAATGTTATATGACTATTTCTTGGGAAAAGGATTTGAACCTTTTCATTTATTATGTGCCCTTTTAAGTGTTTATTCTTAATCTGTTGGGATTCATTCCTTTTATAACATGCTTATAAAAATGTACTTAACATGGACTGATGCTTAGAGAAATGGTGATGAGAGGAAAAAGCTTCACATTAAACTTCAGTTAAGTGGAGCAAAATAGAATTATTTGATAATTGTATGCACACATGAAGGTGCTCTCCTCTGAATACAAGGCAGTTTAAATGGGACAGATGTTTCAGACAGATAGAATTAGGAGAAACTTTATCTTTTAAAACAAGATTCTTTGATTTCTCCTTGTTTTTGTATTGCTCTTATAATGATCATTGGTTTTTAAGCAGAAAAAAAGCGAATAAAGCCCCTTTTTGCTGATGCATAAAAGAAGTCAGAACTATCTGTTTGTTGCAGGCAGTTTGCATTGAATTTGGTGTCATCACATAACCACATACACCTGTGTTTATACTTCGGTTTGGAGGCCAGGTCCTAGCTCTGCAGGTGTAACTGGAGTTCTAAAATGTATATTTACCTTAGCTTTCCTTGTGATGCCAAAAACTGGCATTTCCTCCACTACCAAAAACTTGGTTCAAACATCAGCTCCAAAACCTCCTCTCTTGTTCTTCCACACATGTAGAGCTACTCTCTCCCGAGGTTACACGTGAAATATGCCCCCTTTTCTTTTCTTTTTTCCTTGGGAATGCCTATTATTGAATGGAGAGAAAAAGGTGCAGGGAGAACTGGTAATCTGTAACTATTTGGCACCTGACGTGGTATCACTTGATACGTGCGTTAAGTGGAGAATAACAGCAGTAGATTTATGAGCTGCCATCTCGAGGCCCTCCGTACGTTGTCAGCACGACTCCTAATTTCAGAAGCATTGCTGTCCCATTCTTCATACATCATGTCTGATGCTCCTGCTATTCATCTGTGGGACACTTGTAAACCGGAGTAATTTTCTAAAGATGTCTGAGAAGTGGCTCTTGGGCTAAACCTCTATGAATCACTCATTTTTCTGCAGCTTCAGAATAGGAAACGAGCATGAGAGGCCACTATTTTTTAGGTCTGGCAGACCTGACCCGTGTCAGATGACTTGAGCAGTATTCAGAGGTGTGTGGTATTTGGGAAGGGAGTGGATCCCGAGGATTCTCACATGACGAATGCCTTCTACATTTGCTGGCATTGCTAGGAGGCGGGGGAAAGTACTAGGTAAGGTCTAGCTAGAAGAGCGGGGTTACTGTGAGTATCCCTGGGATGGTACCCACCCCCATACCATAGCTTCCTAGCCACCATGAGGTGAGCAGCTCTCTTCCACCACGCCCTTCCACCATGATGTGTCTGCCTCACAGGCTTCAAATCAATGGAGCCAGCCAACCGCAGATGCAAAGCTCAGAAAACATGAGCCAAAGTCAAGCTTTCCTCTTCTAAGTTATTTACTCAGAGATTTTGTCACAGTGACAAAATTTGCACATCCCGATGATTCCCAGAGTCTCAGGGAGGCAGATTTCCTCAACCCCCGAAGACGCCAGGAAGGTAATCAAGAGACAAAGAAGGAGGTGCTGAGTCTTCTGCCCCTTGTGTCAGGCCTTGCTCTGGTATTTGTGTGTACGGGAAAGCCTTTCCTGCCCTGTTTTCCTGCAAGTTCTGGAAAGGTGTTGTGCTACTCTCCGTGCATGAGTGTCCTCAGCCGGAGCCGCCCCACTGTGGCTGTCAGGCCCATGTTTGCTCACTTGGCAAAGGAGGGACGGGGACCTCCAAAGTCGGGAATCCCTGAAGCCACAGGCTTTCCTAGGAGTTGCCTGAGACTGAGTTCGTCAGTCTGCTTCCTGGCATTCCCAGATTGTAAACAGTGATGTCTCACTTGAGAGAACTCGCTCTCCCTTTAAATATCACATTATTCAAAAAAAATCTCACCGACACTGAGCGCCTTCACACTGCCTTTGAATGATTTTATGGTATTGGAGTGGAAGTTACATTAAGAAATTTCCAGACATGCTTCAAAAGAAATGAACCAGCTGAATTGTTGTTGTTAGTCATGGGGCTTGAACTCAGGGCCTGGGCACTGTCCTTAAGCTTTTTCACTCAAAGGTAACACTCTACCACTTTGAGCTACAGCTCCACTTCTGGTTTTCTGCTGTTTAATTAGAGATAAGAGTCTCCCACACCTCCCTGCCTGGGCTGGCTTTGAACTGTGAGCCTCGGATCTCAGCCTCCTGAATAGCTAGGATGACAGGCATGAGCCACTGTTGTCTGGCCCAACTGAAGTTTTCAATTGAAAAGTGAAAGTTTTAAAATGGGGGTCTATAAAGTAGGTTGAAGAAGAATTTCCTATAAAGAAGATTTTTTTTATTGGTCAAAAAATTGTAGAAAATGTGAGCTCAAAGTTATTAGAATGAATTTCTTTAAGTCATCTGAGTGTTTACTATGTATTGTGATTCTCCCACTAGAAAGATTTTATAGACACATACATATACATATATATGTGTGTATGTCTGTGTATATCTCCTTTTTAGTCATTAACACTTATATCCTTCCCTCTACATAACATTCAGCTATTTCTCCTGTTAGAGCTATAAGTACTAGTTCTAGCTTCATGAATTTTGGGTGCATTTTCAAGAAAACCAATGTGTTGTTAAGTTCTTCAGTATAGAGGTATGAAAAATGGACTCTAGAGAGAGGAAATAATTTAGTCTCATGGCCAATTGAAGTTAGTGTGCTTTGGAACCTAAGCAAAGAACTTCCCATGACACTGGCTTTTGCATCCCCCCCACCCCCCCTTTATTGTCACCTCCCACAGTGACATGTTACTGTCTGATGGTTTTTTTCTCATAAGCAGTGGGGGTTTTCAGCCCTCATTAGTACATAGCAGGTCACTTTGATGGTTTTGTGCATGCATGTGCACGTCTTCTCTCCATTTGCGTAGGATTTGGATTCACGAAAACATTTTGTTCTTGAGCCAGTATTTTAGCACTCCTATTAGCTTACCTTGATTTTTGAACTAGAGAAAAAAAAATCACCAAAATGTGACCTCTTCTTTTGCAGCTGCCCTCATTAGAGGAAATCGCAAAAACTGTGCTCAGTTTTCTGGTTCCCTGGACTGGCTCATCAGCAGACTGGAAAGACTAGAAGCTTCCTCAGGTAGGTGCTGTGGTTTTCCCCTTGGGTGAGTGAGATGTTATTCCTGTTTTCCTCTATCTCTTGCCCTTTAAGTTATGAAAACAAATTCTGATTTTCAGTGCAATAGTAGTGCTTTCCTTTTAATTATTTGGAGATTGTCTGCTTATTGACTCAATCATTACTCATGCCATGAGTTATTTCTGAGCAGCAATCTAACAATACCTTGTCCATTTACATGTTAATTAATTCAACTTAATTTAATTGTGAAATACTGAATTCTCCTTCTATTCTCAAATCACAGACTCCTGATGTACTCTGTAAACAAAAAGAGGAAATTGCAGTCCTCAGTTTTTTTCTTGGTGTTCAAAGGTTATTTGGATAATTGGGTGGGGGTAGGGCTGAGGGTTGGTTTCACAAATAATACAGTACAATATGTTATTTCAAAAGGGATTTCTTAAATGATAACCAACCGTCGGTATAATAGGAAAATAGAAGCAATCTGCCAGTTGTGTGCCTTTCTGTCATACTAGTTTTATTTTGGTGGGGGCGGACTTCTCAGTGATTGACAGGCTTTTCAGATGTGGGGGGCGGGAGTTCTCAGTGATAGGCTTTCCAGATGTGGGGGACAGGACTTCGCAGTGATTGACAGGCTTTTCAGATGTGGGGGGCAAGAGTTCTCAATGATAGGCTTTCCAGATTTATGTGTGTGGGGGTGGGACTTCTCAGTGATTGACAGACTTTCCAGATGTAGGGGGCAGGAGTTCTCAGTGATAGGCTTTCTAGATATTTGTCAGAAGCGGGACTTCTCAGTGATTGACAGGCTTTCCAGATGCTCCCAGCTGTTGATCTTACTGAGCAGGGGGGTTGGAAGTGGGGTGAGGAGGGGGAAGCCCACTCACCAGGCCCTCCATGGAGTTCCGTGTGAAAACCTGTGAATAGCTAAGTGAGGAGAGATGGAAGAGACACAGAGGATTAGGGTCACATGGGGTCAAGTCTGCTGATCACTGATACCATGATTTTTCAGCTTCCTTCCTTTCCCTAATTTTCATCTTGCTTCTGTCACTTGCCACTATGAGCAAGCTATACAAAGTGCGGGCGCTAGTGGCTCATGTCTGTAATCTTAGCTAATTAGGAGTCTGAGATCCTAGGGTTGTGGAGAGACTGGACTGAAGCCAGTCTGGGTAGTCTAACATCGATGGCCAGACAGCCGTGCAGGGACCTTGCTGCAGGCGCCGAGGGCAGATGTCCCAAGTCTGCTGTGAGGGGCAGGTGCTGTTTGGTGCATGTTAGGTTTTTTAAAAAAAGAGGTAGCCGAGTAAGAACCACACCATGCACATGGTATTCAGGTAAGGGGTAGGTTTATTCCGGCTAGCACCAGGCCATCTTGGCCCTCCACGTGGCTGGGAAAAGGACTGAGAAAGAGGGCATCTGGCCCTGGGCTAGGCCTTATCTAGGGTAGGGGCCGGGGTGGGGTGAGGTGGAGGGGGGAATGTGTGGCCACATCCAGTCCGGATGTGACCTCCTCCAGGTGTGCCAGTTGCCTAGGTAACGCAGGTACTGGGCAGAGACTTTGCTGGAAGGAGGGTGGAGTCTGCTCACCATCCAGAAGCGGAACCTACAGTGCGCTGTATGAATATTAATCATTTAATTCTCACAGCAGCCCCGAGGGGAGTATGCCAGTGTTGTACACAGTTTGCAGGTGGAAGAGAGACTCAGAACCAGGACAGAGCCAGCATTGGGGCCGGCATCTAAACCATCTAAACCATCACACTATGCTGTCTCTTTACAGGTTCCTCTGTGTGTGTGTGTGTGTGTGTGTGTGTGTGTGTGTGTGTGTGTGTGTGTGTGTGTGTGTGTGTGTGTGTGTGTGTGTGTGTGTGTGTGTGTGTGTGTGTGTGTGTGTGTGTGTGTGTGTGTGTGTGTGTGTGTTACTGAGGTTTGAACTCAGCATCTCAAACAGGCTCTCCTTCCACTGACCCATGATGCCAGTGTGGTTTATGCTAGTTATTTTGGAGACTGAGTCTTGCTTCCTGTCCCAGTGTGTGCCTGAGTTCTGAGCTGCATGTTGTAGGCTTCTCATTGTAGTTAGGGTGGCAGGCATGCGGTCCTGCACCCAGCTTTCTACTAAGAAGTGATCTGGAGAGACCTTGGACCCCTTTCTGTCCACGCTGGCCTTGAACTGCGATCCTCCCAATCCGAGCTTGCCATGGCTCTGGGGTTACAGCCGGGAGCCAGCAGTGCATGGCTTCTTTAAAGGTGCTCACTGAGGGTGTGACTATTAATGGGGTTAAAGTATGTGTTGTTAGGTGGTTTGGGATTCAGTTTTCTTGTTCTTTTTTAAGGGAACAGTAGAACTTCTGAGCCGAGTTGTCATGGCCTTCTGAGCTTTCATTTCCTTGACTATCTTCATGTGCGCTTAAAAGGCTCCATAAATTCACACCGTAAACACCACTGGTGAGAAACGATCAGCGGCCACAGTGTTAGGAAATAGGAGAAACATGACGATGTTAAGCAATCATTTACAGGGAAAGTGACGGTGAGATCTACAGGGACTCCCATGAGACAGACATCGAAGGGACTTTTAAAGCATTGCATCACAAATTAAGAGAGGAGAGACATTTATGGGGTATCAAATATCCTGACATACCTACACAAGTTAGAATAGCGTGTCCACGTGAGTTTATATGTCCTTCATCTCAAATATTCGTTTGTTTTGTGATGAGAGCACTTGAAACTCACTCTCAGAGATCACGTAGCTGTACTGGCTTGCCCAAGGAGCACGGGAGCTGGGTGCTAGGCGCTGGGTGGTGCTGAGACTAGGGGTGCTGACTGAGTCCCTCCATTGCCACGGAGGTCAGGGAAAATCCGTAGCAAAGAAGTGCAGGATCTGGTAGAAGGTGAGGTTGCATGGCTTGAACAGGAAAGAGGAGGAATTGTGCAGAGGCCCACCTGCGTCTGCTACCTCTGATGGTATGATTCAGCATGTCCATGTGTGGGTACATGTGTGTGTACATGCATGTGTTTCTGTGTCTTTGAGAGATGACCTGTGTCCCAAGTGTATAAAGCTGTATTCCAGTATCTGATCACTGTGTGAAAAGCAACCACTCTCCACTTCTTGTGGGTGGGTGCGGGGAGATGATTTCTTTATCGTCTCAGGCTAAGAGCATAAATGTGCCTCTAAGCCAGAGTGAATTGCAAAGGCAAAACAAGGGATCTGGCGGAGAGCAGGGAGACTGGATGAGCTGCATTTTGTCTGCTCCCCCAGCATTTTGCCTGACTAGCCCTCTTTGTCTGAGAAGCCTGCTGTGCTTCTTCCCTCCGCTTCCTGGGCCTGGGTGAGATCCCCTCTCTTACTAGCCATCCTGGTGCAGAGGCCCCCTGGGGTGAGGTGGGAGGAATCTTTGGGGAGGTGCAGATGCTAACGTTTGCGTACAGTGTGACTCCTAGCACAGGAAATGATCACATCTTTTAATACTCCCAGAGTTCTCACTACTATCTCTCAAACAGTTTTCAAACTTGCCATTCTTTTTTCAAAGACAAGCACAGTTAATAATCTGTCCTAGTAATAGTCTGGCCAGCAGTGGTCTGTTTCAGAATCTTGTGTTCTGGGATGCCCTCCTCCTCCTCCTCCTCCTCCTCCTCCTCCTCCTCCTCCTCCTCCTCCTCCTCCTCCTCCTCCTCCTCCTCCTCCTCCTCCTCCTCCTCCTCCTCCTCCTCCTCCTCCTCCTCCTCCTCCTCCTCCTCCTCCTCCTCCTCCTCCTCCTCCTCCTCCTCCTCCTCCTCCTCCTCCTCCTCCTCCTCCTCCTCCTCCTCCTCCTCCTCCTCCTCCTCCTCCTCCTCCTCCTCCTCCTCCTCCTCCTCCTCCTCCTCCTCCTCCTCCTCCTCCTCCTCCTCCTCCTCCTCCTCCTCCTCCTCCTCCTCCTCCTCCTCCTCCTCCTCCTCCTCCTCCTCCTCCTCCTCCATCATTAGCTACGTGTGAGCTGATGGTTAGAAAGAGGAAGCTTCGTTGCGCTGTTCTCTGACATCTGCTAGGCCTGAGAGAGACATCATGTGTAACAGATTGCAGGGACTGAGTGTTCACATATCACTTATGGCAGGGAGAAAGAGGCCGTTCACCAGGGAGAGCCTTGGAGAAGTGCAGGTTAGTTCCAGAATCAAAGTTTTGGATTTTCCTAAAAAGGCTATCATGCTATTCCCAGGTGATCGTACACCTGCACTGGAGGAGAAACTAAATGACAATGGAAACTGTGTGAAGGAAATCATTTGTGACAGCTGCTGAGTACAGTAGCTATCAGGCCCTGGGAGCCTCTACTGTAATCTTCTACAACATATTCCAAGGATGAATGGTTTTTGCATAATGATCCTGGGTTATCAAGTTACGTAAATTAGTCAAAGCTAGTGGCTGATGCCTGTCATCCTAGCTACACAGGAGGCTGGGATCTGAAGATCAAGATTCCAAGCCAGCCCGGGCAGAAAGTCTGTGAGACTCTTATCTCCAATTAACCACCAAGAATCCAGAAGTGGAGGTGTGGCTCATGTAGTCGAGCACCAGCCTTGAGTGAAAAAGCCAAGGGAGAGCATGAGGCCTTTAGTTCAAGCCCCAGTACCTGCGCGCACGCACACACACACACACACACACACACACACACTCAGAAGTTATTTCTTGTAAGCTAATAGATTATCTACTGAAGGTTGGGAAACAGCAGTTAAAAAAATCCTTTTGAAATATCTACTTAGAAGCTACTGATTGAGGAGCCCATATACTGGCTTCTGTTCTCCACCAAGCATTATGTTATAACTGGGCAAAAAATAAAAGAGAACAAGTGACAGCCTGGATTTTGAGGGATCCCTATGTTTTGTTGTATTTTACCAGCAATAAGGAAACAATAAGAAAACTCTAAATGAAATGGAACGTTTTTTCTTTAATAGAAAGAACAGGTACTGGAAGCGCCCGAGTTATCTAAGATCTTGATCCCTATGACAGCGCTTCTCTCCAAGCCCTGGGATTAGCAGGAGAGCAAATGACTTTTCTAGAAAATAGTTCTGGAGATGAAAGATATTCCCACCCTTTTCAGGTTGAGAAGAAAAGTCTCGGCTTCATGGGGCTGAAGAGGGTTTTTATTCATTTCCCGTGATCGTTCCTTCAGTCTGTTTCTCCTTTTTGGCTGTGGGCGCTGGGGTATAAAGGGAAGTAGATGCAGCCGGGCCTGGGCTGGCAGAGGTCACAGTCTGATGGCTGGTGTGAATGCCTCGTGCTGGAACAGGCCAGGGCATCAGAGACCCTTTGGCTGCAGTGATGGACTTCATGTTTGTGAATAGTCATGCAGTTTTTTCCCATCTGTTTTCTTTTTAAAATGTTTTTCAAAGTCTAAAACACTTGCAGCATGTGAGTGAATCATGAAAACCCCAAACCATGAGGTTCATCGCGATGCCGGAAATCTCACAGCACTGATGCTTCTCATTCTGAGTACTCTGAGTTCTGTGAGCTGTTGAGGTGTCACCATTTATACAAACAAGTATCAATGCAGCGTGGAATTTCACTTGTCACTTGTATGATGAACTGTCTTTTTGTGTGTGCGTGTGTGTGTGTGATGTTCCTGGTACTTGTGATGGTACTGGGGCTTGAATTCAGTCTTAGGCGTTGTCCCTTAACTCTGTCACTCAAGGCTAGTGCTCTCCTACTTGAGCCACAGCTCTACTTCTTCCAGCTTTTTGGTTGTTCATTGGAGATAAGATTCTCATAGACTTTCCTACCCAGCCTGTCTTTGAACACAACCCACAGATCTCAGCCTCCTGAGTAGCGAGGATTACAGGTGTGAGCACCAGTGCCTCTTTTAGTTTATTTTATCTTCCATTTAAAGTGAGGACTTATAACACTAAACACAAATCATCTGAAACCTTACTAAATTGACACTGAGCATTATAATTGCATCCCTCGTGGAATGAGTTCTGTTTCCAATTTACCCAGGAGGCTTTTGACTCATACTCATCTTCCACTAAAGTATCTTTTTTCTTATCTTGCATGTATATATATATATATATATATATATATATATATATATATCCATGATATTCTATTATTCTGTATATGAAGTAAGAATGTAATACATATTCCTTTGTTTTTTGTGGCACTGAGGTTTGAACTCGGGATTCTGAGCTTGCTTGGCTTGGCTGGTGCTCTACTTCTTGAGCCACATCCTTGCTCTTGCTTTTTGATGGTTATTTTGGAGATGGTGGATATTGAACCTTACTCATGCCCTGGAGTGGTTGGGATTATAGGAGTTTGTCACCACTCCCCACAAACTTGCATTTTTTATTAATATTTCTCTCCCTTCCTTGATTTTACCAGACTGTGTTCTATTTTAATTTTAACCCCTGTCACTTTTTTCTCTTCGCGGCTTTCTGTGACTCAAGATTTAATGAGTTTATTTTCTTCCTTAGCTTAAAAACCAGTATAAAAAATTCCAAGCATGTGCAATTATGTTTCCAATTTGGCTTGGCACTACACTTCTTATGATTGCTATTTTAAGTCTTTATGTAATCAAATATTAATGTTATATATTTTTTCTATCTGCATTTGAGTGAGATGTACAAACTGTATGTAGAATAACTTGGATTTTGGGGGGGAAGGGTGAGCCCCTGTTTACAGAAAGGCAACCAAGGGGCTGGGAAGGTGGCTCAGTGGTAGAGCACTTGCCTTGCATGCCTGAGGCCCTGGGTTCAATTCCTCAGCACCACATAAGCAAAAAGAAAAAAGCCAGAAGTGGCGCTGTGGCTCAAGTGGTAGAGCGCTAGCCTTGAGCTGAAGAGCTGAGGGACAGCGCCCAGGCCCAGAGTTCAGGCCCCACAACCGGACCAAAAAAAAAAACAAAAACAAAAACAGAAAGGCAACCAAGTTCACATGGCAGTTGATCTTGTATGGAAACCAAACTCATTCCCTGACTTCAAATTGATGCCCATTTTAAACAAACAAGCGCATCTTCTTGCTTGGTGGTACTTTAGATGGCAGCCCGGCAGACCTGATTCATTCTTCACCGCCTGTGATTTCACCTGAGTGGGCACAGACTGTTTCGAAGGAAGAGAAGAGTAGGCCTCTATCTCATCGGCTCCAAGCAGAAGTTTCTGCCGGTTCTTCCCGGTGCCCAACTGACCACTGTGCCCACTTGGGGTCCTTCCTGCCTGTCTGTGCACAGGCAATTTCATGTAGGTAGTAGAATAGCACAGGCAGTGTGCGGGCTTGGGGTAGCGATGTCTGCGTCAGATCTATTCACGAGGCCACGTTTTACACACCGCTGGGATTCTTCCTCTAATCCCTTCACCACTGCTAGTTCAGTGAAACAGAACAGAAAACGTCCCCAGACCCCCTTTGACCTGGACCTTTGAACTTTGGAACTAGCCTGGCAGTGTCCTGTGCTAACTCAAACCGTGGCTTGCTTCCTTTGTATGACTTTTTCCCCCTCTAATAATGCGGTACCCAGGAGGAGGCGCCCCTTTCCTCCTGGGGTGTTTCACGGCATTCTTTCACACTGACCAAACCCTCCGTCTATGTGGCTGGGCTGCCACCATGTTTGAGACTCTGCTCTCCTGTGGTCTCTGGTGTCCGGTCCCTTGCAGTTCTACCTTCCTGCCCTTCTTGCTTCGTGCTTCTCTCCCCAAGGTCTCCTACGTTAATGAACATACTGATTTTTTTTTTTTTTTTTTTTGGTCAGTCGTGGGGCTTGGACTCTGGGCCTGGGCGCTGACCCTGAGCTCTTTCAGCTCAAGGCTAGTGCTCTACCACTTGAGCCACAGCGCCACTTCCAGTTTTCTGAGTGGTTTGTTGGAGATAAGAGTCTCACAGACTTTCTTGCCTGGGCTGGCTGTGAACTGTGATCCTCAGATCTCAGCCTCCTGAGTAGCTAGGACGACAGGCGTGAGCCACCAGCGCCTGGCACGTGTATTGCATTTTGTTGTGCTGACTTATCTTGAATATCCCTAGCTTCCCACGGGCCTGCCTCCCTGTCCATTGCTCATCGCAGAACCTCTGGCTGCTGGGATGCTCTTCTTGGTAGGATGCTTTTCCCTCCACCCCACCTTCACATCCCTTTGTTGCTGGTATTATTGTCATTATTATTTTTGCAACCATAATGTCCCAGCAGGTGCTGGCACAGTATGACTGCGATCCTGACCCCCTCCTTTGTGCCCTGCCTGCCATGTTCTCTGCCCAGCGACCTCCAGGCCCACAGAGACTGCGTTACAGAGGTGGACGGTGGAGCCCAGTGTGGTTAGGCGACTTGTTGAGAACCTCTGGCCCCCATCTGCGTGCAGGACCACCCCGCATGAGAGAACACAGGAAGAAGCAGCCTCTTCTCATGTCCACACCCAGGCTGACTAGGCAGTGTTCAGGAACTAGGCTGGCTGTGTTCAGGAATATTCTCCTCTCATTGTTTTGGAGACCTTTGGCCTGCGGTCCCCGCTTTCTTAGTCATTTCCCAGCTTTTCCCTCCTAGCCTTGCCACTCAGCATGGCGCTTTGCTCACATGTGTTCTCAGCCCATTTTCTTACTTGTGCGTCCTTCAGGGAGCTCTAGGGGTACTTAAAAGGCCCAGCCCCAGAAATTGCAAAGAATTTAGGCTTCCAAGTGTGCCACAGGGTGGCCAAACCTGTGGCTGCAATGACTTAATTCCAGAGGCTGTGTGCGGTGATCCTGCCTGGGAGCCTCTGGCTGTGGGGTTTCTCTGACTGGTCCCAGTGTTGCCTTTCTGAGGGGCCCACAGTGGATGGAGCCTTCCCGTGGCTTGGATCAAGGCTAGTGAGAATTATGTACTCAGTAGAGAAAAGCCAGGCATATATATGTATGCTATATATGCTCATCTGCTGTCAGGAAAGCAGGCTTGTTGACAAGCCTGTCTGAATTGAGTACCATTGGATATTAGATATGTTTTTTATGAAAGTTATACATGCTCATTTAGTAGATTTTGTGAAATAGTCAACAAGAAGTATACTTTATTCAGCAATAACTGTGATTTTTATATATCAGCTTCAAGGCTTTTATGAGACATATACTTAAGAAATAGCATAGCTTACATGACTGCAGTCATAATCTATATCCAATTTTGTATCTGCTCCTGTAATTTACACTATAATATAACTCCATGATATTAAAATTTTCCCTAAAGTTATTTATGATGACTTGTGGAAGGTAATTGTTTTATTTTACTAGTTTTTGTGTCTTTTTTTGGACAATTATTAGAATATTCTTAATTCTTCCATTTCAGTAATACTCTTATAAAAATCTTCCCAGCTTTTATACTTTCATTTTTTCTGAGTCTCAGAAAACTGTATTCGCTTTTGTCAGTTCTGGGTTTACTCAATATATTTATTACTAGTAGTCAAATCACCTTTAGTTCAAGTATTGCATTATAATCCCTAGTAAGTATCATTTAATTTCCCATTTCTTACTCGAGTTCAAGGCAAATCACAGTATAATTTAAGTGCACACACAATTTAATACAGCTATTCTTTGTTTATTTTGAAAATTAAACAATGAGTCTTTCAGTATTTTCCATAGGATTATTTTTTCTTAACCTCAAACAGCAAATTTGCAACTGAATGTGACAGTCAAAAATAAAATTTCTCTGGCATATTGTCAGGCTCCAAGAGAGAAGTAAAAACAGTTTAAAAAAAATGAAGTAAGTGATCTTTTGTTGGATCTGACCAGGAAGAATTAATTTAAAAAACTTTAATAGGAAGCACTAAATTCTGGAAGCCTTCTGTCAGACTATGCTAAATATGAGAAAAACAGGAAATCTTGTATGCCCACTGCACATTTTGTGATATATGCCGTTCATTTCCAGAATCTAGTCCTGCAACTTTTCTGATGTATTTGGTTTTGTACTTGTTCTGGATCTGCAAGGGTGTTTGTATTTGTTTGTTTGTTTTGTCAGGACAGTCCATTGCTCTGGGCCTTTTATTTGTTGGTCTTCTATTCTTAATGGTAAATCCATAGAAGGGCCTGGTTAACTTTTTTTGTAGAAGGTGAATATCTGGGTCGGTTTGAGATGTTGAAATAAAATAACATAAGTCAAGTGGGTTGTGGCCAACAACAATTCAGTGCTCACACTTCCAGGTGGTGTAAAGTGCAAGGTGAGGGCCACAGTAGGTCTGGTGTGTGGTGAGGATCCTCTTTCTTCTAGAAACCTCATCCATGCTGGATGCAAGGGACAAAGGCGCCCCCTAGGGACCTCCTTTGGGCAGGCAGTAGTAAGTCCATTCATAGATTTTAATCAAACTCAAGACTTAAACACCACCTGACCCACCAACCGCTTTCCCCGATTCCATTTATTCTTTATGTTAGTTCACAATGAGAGCACTTTATCTCACCTTGATAGACGTGAAGTGCAGACCCACCCCTTTCCCTGATTGCATTTTCTCTTTATGTTAGCTCACAGTGAGTGAGATCATTTTATTTCACCTTGATAGAAGTTCTGTAACTTACTTGTTGCCTTTTTATATTGTTATTGTTGGCTCTCATTGAGTTTTGTCATGGACTTGTCGAAAACCAGCCGCTGGGTTTGAATAACACCAAACTGAATTTCAAGATTTTGGGGGGTTACTTTTGAAACTGAATATGTGTGTTCCCATTTCAACAGCTAATGTCGTAAGTGGAGAAATTAAATTCACAGGCATCACATGGGTAGCGGACTAGGACTTGGGTCTGGTGTAATTGGTGACAGCGATGAAAAATGACGTCCGAATTGTCCCTTCATGAAATGAACTCTGTCCCGTCCAGGAAAGCAAGCTCTGCATGCCGGGACTATAGAAGGGTCTCCCCAGTTTGGTTTGATTGCAGAGAGAGACCACGTCTATCCCCATGTTAGGACTTGTGGCTAACGGGGCTGATGGTGCGTAGAGCTGGCAGGGAGGAAGCTTGCTGTGCAGAAAGGGCAGGGACATTCCTTTGGCCTTTTACGTTCACGTGAAACAATCTGCTAATGAGATGTATTTTCTCTCCTCTTTTTAAATGCCAAGACAAGGAAAGGTATATTATTATATCTTTTTGTGATGGCTGTAGTTTATTTTGCATTTTATACATGTCTTGTGTTTGGCAAATAAAAGGTCCATTTTCTACAGTGACTGTACATCTGAGGCAGAAGAGAATGATCTCCCTGGATTGAGATGCATTATTATGGTTTTTTAAAAATACTTTTATGCCAAGAAGCTTCATAAGCGGCCCTCAGCTCCCGTGCCCTGGCACACTGGGAGAGTGCACCTCACAAGACTGTACTCACGCCTCCCTCCTGGACTCCCAGAAAGCATGGAAGTGAATGCCCTTCTCAAAGCCATGTCTAGATGCTGCTTCTAGCCAGGCTGGGTTACCACCTCCTCAGCCAAAGGGTATCTTGGTATTTCCCTTTGCCCACCTCCTCTGGGACTTTATCATGCTTGGACATCGGCCTTGTCTCGCAAGCCTCCTCAACCCCCCACCCCTACCCCATCACTCCTCATCAGAGGTTGAGTACAAGATAATCAGATACGTTGGACAGAGTGCACAGAGTTTGCTGAGTGAAGAAGGAAGACCGGTCAGCCATCTCTCTCCCTCTCTTTGTTTTACCCGCAGGCATTCTTGAAGTGCTACATTGTGTGCTCGTGGAAAGCCCTGAAGCACTAAATATAATTAAAGAAGGACACATCAAATCCATCATCTCACTTTTAGATAAGCACGGAAGAAACCACAAAGTGAGTAGACCATTTTATTTCCACGAGCGCGTCCTGGAGTCACTTAAAGTGTAACAGCCACGCGCTGTATACTTGAAAGAGCTAGAAGAAAAGATTGGTATCAATTAATGCTCAGCTCGCGCCACACACACACACACACACACACACACACACACACACACACACACACACACACACACTGTACCATACACACACACACACACACACACACACACACACACACACCACTGTACCTGTGCTTACAGTTTGTAAATGTTTCTATGTAGCAGTTAAAATCTCCGCCAAAAATCTGTCTTTAAAAGAAGAAAACTTATCAAAGACGCGTTGAGTTTTTCACGGGCGTGTTTCATCTTCGTTATGGTGGAGAAGTCCTGTGTGGGGTCCCCAGCCCCCTTGTGGGGCAGGTCTGCTCTCGCTGCTGATCTGGGTGAAGGATAGCAGGGACTCCTGTTCGCTGGCCGGAGGGGATGCGGTGGCTCTGTGGGAAGGCCTGTGGGTGCCAGGATCTGAAAGGTGGCTTCTCATTCCAGGTCCTGGATGTCCTGTGCTCGCTCTGCGTGTGCCATGGGGTCGCTGTGCGATCAAACCAGCACCTCATCTGTGACAATCTCCTGCCAGGAAGAGACCTGTTGTTGCAGACCCGTCTGGTGAATCATGTCAGCAGGTAGCCACATCGGTGCCGGGCCAGAGCTAGGGAACAGCTAATGTTCTCTCGGTTTAGCTCTGCCGCTAGGAGAGCAGCTGGTCAGTGGTTTTATAGAATTCTATTTCCCCAGGAAATAATAGATGTACTTTTTAAAGAATTAAGCTGATAGGTTCATAATAACAATAGACGAACCAAGCAAGCTATCACTTTATCACAAATGGGTGTGAGAACTTTGGTTCCTGTGTGAATGGAGAAGTTGCAGCTTCTATACTAACAGACTGACATTCCTAGCTGTAGGTAATTAGGTTTTTTGCCTTCTTAGAAATAGCTGAAGATGTGTCCTTCAGCATCTTTCAAGATCTGCGCTACGTATGGTTTACAAATTCAGTTTCTAAGCCAGGTGCTGGTGCCTCACACCTATAATCCTAGCTACTCTGGAGGCTAAGATCTGAGGATTGTGGTTTGAAGCCAGCCCAGGCAAGGAAGTCTGTGAGACTCTTATCTCCAATTACAGAACAAGCCAGAAGTGGAGCTGTGACTCAAGTGGTAGAATGCTTTAGCCTTGAGTTAAAGAAGCTCAGGGACAGTGCTCAGGCCCTGAGTTCAAGCCCCTGGACTGGCGCACGCAAATACACACACACACACACACACACACACACACACACACACACACACACACACACACACACACACACACACACACACACACACACACACACACACACACACACACACACACACACACACACACACACACACACACACACACACACACACACACACACACACACACACACACACACACACACACAAAATATAATAGGTTAGGTTACACAAATAGCTCATAGAATGATATCTCCAGTCCTTTTACTACCTTTAGGGCATTTAACATTCATTGAGGAGAGCTAGGATGCCAGGGGTTTCACACCTGTCTTAAACAAAAATGAGCAGCTAGGTGTATCTGTCCACAGTATGTTTTTAAACGTGACTGACTTTCCACTTTGTTCCTGGCTTGGTAGCAGACCTGCAGTTAATGAGTAATGTCCCCTGCCTTCTCCTTTAAGCCTGGGATTCCCACAGGGTATCAATCCCTCCTGAAGATGAATGAAATGCAACTTGCTAAAAATTCTTCTGCTCACCACAAAATATAGACAATAACATCCCTCACTAGCTGCTTGGGTTCTACCACAGGCAATATGGCCTGCTTCAGCTCACGCCCCATGTGACACAAAGCTCTCTGATAAACTGGGTGCTGGTAGCTCATGCCTGTAATCCCAGCTACTCAGGAGGCTGAGATCTGAGGATCCCAGTTTGAAGTCAGCCCAGGCAGGAAAGTCTGTGAGACTCTTATCTCCAACTAACCACCAAAACACCGGAAGTGGAGCTGTGGCTCAAAGTGTTAGAGCTCTAGAAAAGAAGGTCAGGGACAGTGCCCAGGTCCTTAGTTCAAGCTCCATGACTGGCACCCCCCCCCAAAAAAAAAGTGTCTCATTTTGTGCTTTCATTTGATTAAAGAGAGAAAGTATCATTAATTGAAGAGTGGCTAAGAAAAAAAAATAACATTAGATTCTTGTATGGCATTTCCAAGTTCACCCCAAAGCAAGGAGCCATTGTTGAAGTTGATACGGGACACAGGCTGCACTGTGTCCCACCTGAGCGATTGTCACAATGGTTCTATAACACTTAAAGCAATGTGGGTTTGGGCTGGGAATGTGGCTTAGTGGTAGAGTGCTTGCCTAGCATGCATGAAGCCCTGGGTTCGATTCCCTGGTACCACATACACAGAAAAGGCCAGAAGTGGCGCTGTGGCTCAAGGGCTAGCCTTGAGCATAGAGAGACTCAGGGACAGTGCCCAGGCCCTGAGTTCAAGCCCCAGGACTGGCAAAAAAAAAAATTAAAAAAAAATAAAGGAATGTGGGTTTGGGACTCACGTTCAGTGGCAGGTGTTCTGGTTTGGCCTTTCCTCACACGCTCTTCCTGTCTCCTTGAAAGCATGAGGCCCAATATCTTCCTGGGCGTCAGCGAAGGATCCGCTCAGTATAAGAAATGGTACTATGAGCTCATGGTGGACCACACGGAGCCCTTCGTGACGGCTGAAGCCACCCACCTGCGGGTGGGCTGGGCTTCCACCGAGGGCTACTCCCCCTACCCCGGAGGGGGCGAGGAGTGGGGCGGCAACGGAGTCGGCGATGACCTCTTCTCCTACGGGTTCGATGGCCTTCAGCTCTGGGCAGGTAGGCGCGGTCTCTGTTGCTCTCGTGTTTCAGGAGGGACATGGTGGGGCCTCTCTGAAAGTTGTTGGCATGGCTTCTTTGGGGATTGTTTGTTATCCAGAAATCAAAAGCAGCATTTTAGTAGGGCAGAAGGAAAAGGTGTCCGCACCATTGCATGTCTCCAAAGGGGTAGATTGCTTTCTGAGCAATGTATGTGTGTGTGTGTGTATGTATGTCCAACTTGCTCTAATTGGCATGTGCAAAGATCTAGCTTCTACTGCAAGCAAAGTACAAACACGAACCCTGGACAGTAACAGGGAGAAGTTAGCTACTCCAGCCTTCTGCAAGAGAAGGGAAAGACTAGAATCACCAACTTACAAAGCTCCAGGTAGAGTCTACTCATAATGAAATAGCACTTTGCTTAGAAAAATAAGGAAATGTATAATTCATGCCACCAGCTTCTGCCTCTCGGGCTCTGTGGTTGAAGGTGTACGAAACATGAATACCGTGAGGTAGTACAAATAGGACTCTTTGCTCTGATTCATAGAGTTACAGTTTGGACGACTGAGAAGCTTGGCTCTTGCGTTGGTTGGAGCTGTTTAGCTATTATGATAGTGCATAGAGCTACATTTCAAATTTAATCTTGGGATGGCCCTGCCTATCTTGGGACTGGAAGACATAGTAGGTTTCTCTCCCTTCCTTCTCTCCTCTTGAGCTTAAGGCCACGACTTGCTAGGCAGGAACTCTATACTTGAGCCACGCGTCCAGCCCTTTTTTGCCTTGGTGATTCTTTTAGGCAGCCCCTCTTCCCCCACTCCCACCCCCCTGTGGGGGCTGGTCCCAGCTGCTGCTTGTCACCAAGGTTGACGGGCATGTGCCACTGTGCCCAGCCACTGTGCTTCCCCAGTAGCTGGCATTACACAGGCTCATTCTCCAGCCATGGGTTGAGATGGTGTCTCGTGAACTTCGATACCCGGGCTGTTCTTGAACCATGATCTCATGACCTTTGCCTCCCAGATGGCCAGAACTACATGCCTGAACCACCAGGCCTGGCCTCCCCATTCTGTTTCTTCTTAATGGTTGATACAGGGTTTAGAGTTCCTAGTGTAAGCGATTTCTAGGAGACAGCAGATGTTTTATCCGTGAACATTTAGACACTGGAGAGAGTGGACATAGTTCTTAGAATCAGGGCCTGGCTCATAATCCTGAGCAAAGTACTTGAGACCCCATCTCTACTAGTGAAAACCTAAGCATGGTAGTCTATGCCTGTAATCCTACTACACGGGAAGCATAAATAGGAGGATTGCTGTTCCAGCAATTGTGAGCATGAATGCCCCAAACATAAAGAGCTAGAGATGTGGCTCAAGTGGCAGAATGCTTGCTTAACAAACAGAGCACTCTGAAGTCATACCCAGTATAGCAAATACTATCATAGCTGTCAAAATACATCTTCATCTGTTCTCTCACATTTAAACTCTGTGTACACTTGTGATTTGGGCCTCCCTGATGTTTAAAAGGGAACAAATGTTTGCAAAGTCTCTATGCTTTTAGAGATTTTAAATGTGGAAGAAGCAAAGGGAGGGATATCCTAGGGGCACAGGAAAGATGGACAGATGATGTCTTGTCCAAGATCTACACATCTCCTTTCTGTCCCTGTCCAGCAGATAGAACACAAAATGACCCCTGAGAGGTCACACCATGGCTTTACATAAATGCACTGTCCTGATGCTGTCATTGGCTTCAACACTGGGAGTGCTGTCCATCCATGACCTTCGTGTATGACCTCACCAGTGGCCTTCTCCGTCCTTCCTGTTTGTTCTAGGCATTGCAAAGCAGCGTTTTATGGACAGTGTTAGCAGTAGTTAGGATTGGCATTAATCATATCCCTGACCAAAGTGTTGGGGACAGTAAATCCTTATTTTCCATAGAGTAGCTAAAATAATAACATTTTCATTAACTATTCATCTTGGAACAAAGAGACCTTCTTCTACATGCTACATGGTTGTTGTTTTTTTAAGCTACCTCTTTTTTTTTTTTTTTTTTTTTTTTGTCAGTAATGGGGCCTGAAGTCTGGGCCTGGGCACTGTTCCTCAGCTCTTCAGCTCAAAGCGAGCACTCTACCACTTGAGCCACAGCGCCACTTCTGGTTTTCTATTGGTTTATTAGAGATATGAGTCTCATGGACTTTCCTGCCCGGGCTGGCTTTGAACCGTGATCCTCACATCTCAGCCTTCTGAATAGCTAGGATTACAGGTGTGAGCCACCAGCACCTGGCTACTACCTCTTTTTTTCAAGCTCAAGCTACCTCTATATTTTTAAAGCACTGTATTACTTGCAAGTTTGAACATCAGTAAAATTAAAACATGTCCTTTTTTGTCCCCCCAAGTAGATAGCATTTATCACTAGTGTTTCAAATAAATTGCCTATAGAACCCTTGACATGCTAGGTGTAAAAAGAGGTGCTGTGGAGGTGCGAAGTGTACAATGTGAGATCTGTTTTTGTCTTGGTTTGAATTGAGGGGTATGTCTGGGCTTGTCCACATGTGTATTTGGGGGGGACACCTGCCCTTCCCTTCTTCCCAGGCTGTTGTGAGAAGCAGATGCCCCTGGTGTTGGCATTCATTGGCAAATGACTTCTGATAGAGTCAGGAATGGGTTCAGATCCTTGGCTGGCCAGGGCACGAAATGACACTAATCAAATATCACTTTCATGCATCTCGTCCTATCCTGCTCTATTACAAGGCCAACTGTGATCTCACATAAAATAAATTCAATTATGAAACAAAAGCAAATTGACATATGATTGTCTCAGAACAAACAGTACACTGTGAGAACAAATGACATAGGATTTTGCTCTCATTATCTTCACTTTTATGTTGAATGGACAGAGCAGGGAGGACTTAGTATTGGAGAGAGGATCTGGCATGAAGTGCTCACTGTGCCAAAGACTGTGTTACTTGTAAACCATGATTCAATCATGGTACTAATTCTAGAAAGTATTTGGTGCTCTAGTTATTAGAAATCAAGGCATGGAAGTTCAAGTTCATCCCTGTAGTCCCAGCTACTCAGTAGTTGGTGATTGGCAGATTATGGTTCAAGGGAATCCTGGATAAAAGTACATGAGACCCCATCTCAACCAGTAAAAACCTAGGCATGGTGGTCTATGCCTGTAATCCTACTACATAGGAAGCATAAATAGGAGGGTTGCTGTTCCAGCAATTGTGAGCATAAATGCCAAAACTACAAAGAGCTAGAGATGTGGCTCAAGTGGTAGAATGCTTGCTTAACAAATAGAGCACTCTGAAGTAATACCCAGTATAGCAAACACTATCATAACCATCAACATAAAAAGATCAAGGTTCAAAGAAGATAACTACTGGCCAGTGGTTGTGCACGTTGGCAAGGTAGCTATTGGAAGTCAGATCTCTTCCTGGAAATTGTCCGCTCACAACCTCATAATAATGGGCAGGATAATTTCTATGATCAGACATCATCCTCTTACACACAGAAATATCTACCTAGTAGAAGGTCCATTTCCAAAGAAGCAGCACAGTTCTCCAAATCAAAGCCACTTATTATCATCATCATGATGATGATCATCATCATGATGATCATCATCGTTATTTTGATCATGAGTTTAGCTCACAAGTAACATTAGTTTCCATTCATTCCAAACTTGGTTGACTGGGTCGGCTGTGTGCTCTGGTCGGTCGGGGCTGTCAGCTCGGTGCTGGCAACCCTTGCCGTGGCTGCAGAGTGAGCTCCCTGTGTCTCCCTGGTGATAGGTTGCGTGGCCCGGACAGTCAGCTCCCCCAACCAGCACCTGCTGAGGACTGATGATGTCATCAGCTGCTGTTTGGATCTGAGCGCCCCCAGCATCTCCTTCCGCATCAATGGACAACCCGTTCAAGGGATGTTTGAGAATTTCAACATCGACGGCCTCTTCTTTCCCGTGGTCAGCTTCTCTGCAGGCATCAAGTGAGTGTGCCCCTGGTCCAGGGTCTGGTTCTACTCGTATTTGCACAGAGGACCATGCCTGGCTTCACATTGCTTCTCTCGCCTCTGTTCCTCCCTCCTGGGAGGTGTTGCTTCTTCTCAGGAAGAAGAGGGAAGGTTCACCTGGGAGGTCCTCTCCCGAGGGCACCCGTGCCTGGCTTGCCTGTCCATCCCAGGGTCTAGCTGGGATTGTGTATCCTGAAATAGTCCAGGACATTGTCTTAAGTTCCATAAGGGGACATGGACAGTACTGTGAAGAAACCACCTGTTTGCTCCTGTGAGTTTTGGTTGGTTCCTTTTGTCCCATTCCAGCCCTCATGACCTCACTGGGCAGAAATGGATGTGCCTTCTGGGGACGAGGTTTACCTATGGCTCGCCTTGAATTTCCCTGCCTGCCCCCAACTGACCTGCTGGGTCTCTGTGGCTTTCTCTTTTTCCATGCTTCCCCTCTGGCCTTCCCTCTCCCCACAGAGGCAGGGGTAGTGAAAATGATTGAATGTGTGATGGTCAGTCACAATATGGAACCACCCTGCCCTCTGTTGTATTTTTGTGTCTGCCTTAGTGTGACTCCCTGCTGACTGTGTCCTCATTTTGCTTGTTAAAAATAGTCACAAGAGATCTGAGGATCGTGGTTCAAAGCCAGCCCAGGCAAGAAAGTCTGTGAGACTCTTATCTTCAATTAACCACCAGAAAACAGGAAGTGGCGCTGTGGCTCAAGTGGTAGAGTGCTTGCCTTGAGCTGAAGAGTGCAGGGACAGCACCCAGGCCCAAAGTTCAAGACCCATGACCGACCAAAAAAAAAAAAGTCACAAGGGCTGGGAGTGTGGCTTAATGTTAGAGCACTTGCCTTGCATGCCTGAAGCCCTGGGTTCGGTTCCTCAATACCTCATAAGCAGAAAAGGCCAGAATTGGTGCTGTGGTAGAGTGGTAGCCTTGACATGAGGAGCTCAGGGAAGCGCCCAGGCCTGAGTTCAAGCCCCAGGACTGGCAAAAAAAAAAAAAAAGTCACATCTCCTCCTGACATGATCCCTCATTACAAAAGTAAGTGCTGAGTGATCATGAAATATCGTGTAGAAATTACCTTTTCTAGTATATTTATGCAAATTGTGCTTCTTTCTATAGGTTTCTGAGTAATTTTATTTCTCCTTTTTGTTCTTTGTTCTTTGCTTTTTAAAATTTTATTCCCTTCCACTTTCATTTATTCCAATCTTTCCTTTCTTTTCTTGTTTTTTTTTTGGGGGGTGGGGTGGGGGAGGAGGTCTGTAGGTTTCAATTTAGAAGCTTTCAAATTAGGAAAGGGATTGATAAGGAAAAGGAAAAAGAATTGAATTTGTTTTCTTGTGAGCCGGTTGCCCCCAAGAAATCACGATCACTTAACTGTTTCAAAAGTATGTCTTATTCAGTGGCAATCAGACGACATTATTGGTGCTGAAAGGAGGGTCATGTTCCAGGTATTTCTGGAAGTTGATCGTAGTTGAAAATGAGGAGCAAAAATAAAGAAGGCCGCTTGAGTTCCTCAGCACAAGCCTGCTTTCAGGACGCGTGAACTTGGACACTGGAAAATAGGTGTTTTTTTTCTTCTTTATACCTAGACCTGCCCTGTGGTTTTGAAGCATACAGATGCTGAGGTCATATCTTCCTTTGTCTGGGGATGTTGAGCGAGCAGTTCTGTGAGCTCGCTTACATGGATATGACGTGTGGGCTTTAAGGGGCTTCTCCTAGCTCTAACTTGGTCTTCACTGGTTCATGTCTTTTCTCTTCTATCAGTACAACACCCTCCTGTTTTACCTTTTATGTGATTCTAAGCTGGTGATGTTATTATACTGAGGGAAACAACCTGGCTTCTGATAAAGCACGATTTTTTGTACCGATGATTTTCTGTTTTGTTAACTAGGAAACTTTGGCCTGCACCAAAGATGCACTTGGCCCTGAAATGCGTTGTTTTCCTTTTCAGGGTGCGTTTTCTGCTAGGAGGGCGACATGGAGAATTTAAATTCCTCCCTCCACCCGGGTACGCGCCTTGTTATGAAGCTGTTCTTCCAAAAGAAAAATTGAAAGTGGAGCACAGCAGAGAATACAAGCAAGAAAGGACGTACACGCGAGACCTGCTGGGCCCCACCGTCTCCCTCACCCAGGCCGCCTTTACCCCTGTTCCTGTGGACACCAGTCAGGTACTGGAGCAGCTGCCACAGCCCTGGCTTGCACTGTAGCTCTCCTGACTTCAGTGGCTTCCAAGGGGGAACTGCAGGCTGGGGGCGGGGCCTCAGGAATGTCACTCATGTGTCAGATTTAAGCAAGTGACATGTGATGATGTTCCTTGATCCTCCCTCCCTCCCTCCCTCCCTCCCTCCTTCCTTTCCCTTCCCTCCCTCCCTCCCTCATCTCCCTCCCTCCCTCCTTCCTTCCTTCCTTCTCTCTCTCTCTCTTTTTCTTTGGCCAGTCCTGGGGCTTGAACTCAAGGCATGGGTGCTGTTCCTGAATTTCTTTTGCTCAAGGCTAGCGCTTGAGCCACAGGGCCACTTCCAGCCTTTTCTGAGTAGTTTATTGGAGATCAGAGTCTCACAGACTTTCCTGCCTAGGCTGGCTTTGAACTGTGATCCTCAGATCTCATTGTCCTGAGTAGCTAGGATGACAGATGTGAACCACTGGCACCAGAATATTTCCTCTTAAGAGTTGCTTCAACTCAGTAAGTTAATCAAGATGAAGTTTTGCAAACACTATTCTGGGATGTCTTTAAAGTTTTATTTAAAAAGTTAATATTTAGTCTGACTTTTTTAAAGTGAGTAATAACAGCAACAAATAGAGTTTAGTTGCACAATTTTCCAAGGGACTTTAAGGTGTAATAGTGTTGTTGGGATAACAGCATGCTGATGTAATGTGCACTGATTTTAAAGTGTGCATTTTTATGCACCGTAGGCCTGGGGTTTTCATGCTGTCTCCCATATAGATGAAGCTGTTGTGTTGAGGACGCTGCACTGACTTGGTCTTGGCTAGAGACTGGGTCCCAGGGCCAGCGTGCCCCAGATCAAATGCCCACTCTGGACACTGGGGAAGGCCAGCCGTCTGACTGCGGGAATGCCGAGAGCATGCGTGCTTCACTGGGAGACACAGCCGTTCACACACACATACTTCCCAGGCATGGGAGCCATTGTGGTGCTTTCCTGTCTACTTGCATAGACAGGCAGGAGGGTTTCTCAAGATGGCACCGTCCCCACCCTTCCTTGTGAAGCCATTCTGTGTTCTTTACAAAGAGGGTCATTGAACTTTCTCTGTGGGAATGGGGAGAGGTCTTTTCCTTTGAGGTGTGTCTTTGGGAACCCAGAAGAGTTCAGGGGAAACACAAACCACAGCCAGACTGCTGCAGGCTCTATGAGCCAGGGAATTTGAACCTGGCACTGACTTCACCTTGATCCCTGCTGCTGGCTGGCTGGCTGGCGGAAGAGTACGCATGCATTCACTTTTCACATTCTGTTGCCTTCTTTAGACGTCTCTTGTATCCCAGTCATCTTTCAGGTGTCTCGCCAGCCCGACACTTTTTTGTTCGCTGATTTCCTTGGAAACTTAAATTGTCATGCATAAAAAAAAGTAGAGAATTAATACCATGAGGTAAGTCAGGTGTTGGCGGTGTACATGTGTGATCCTAGCTACTCAGGAGGCCAGGGCCTGGAGGATGGTGATTTGAAGCCAGGCCAGGCAGAAAAGTTCACAATACTTCATCTCCAATTGACCAGCAAAAAGTTGGGCCGGAGATGTGGCTCAAGTGATAGAGTGACAGCCATGTCTAAGCAAGCTAAGAGAGCACAAGGCCTTGAGTTCAAGCCCCAATACTGCCCACCCCACAAAGAATATCACCAGAGATAACATCTTTAGAACTTAGTTATCTTACTATGTCAACAGCTTTAGACCAGTTTGTGGCAAGGAAGAACTTGTTCTGTGTCTTACTACATTTGTTCCTGATGTGTGGTTTTTCTTCTTTTAAATTTTAGATCGTTTTACCTCCTCACCTCGAAAGGATCAGAGAAAAGCTGGCAGAGAATATCCACGAGCTCTGGGTTATGAATAAAATTGAACTTGGCTGGCAGTATGGTCCGGTACATGATTTTAGAATTTATTTTCAGTTCCTGTTAATAATACATCTTCTTGAAAACATATTCTCCCCTCCCCCGACTCCATCTTGCAATGGGGTGATAGGAATCAATCAGATTGATTTCTTTTGGTGCATATTAGGTTTTCTGCATGGAGGGAGGGTGGAGGTTGATATTACCTGCAGGCTCTCTGCAGGCGGCTAAGTCTCCTGGACAATGGGAAAGTGGCCCATCTTTGGGCTGAAAGTTGTGCTTTAAAAGCAGAGTTCACAGAGACTGGGTTTTACAAACACAGTCACACTGCAAGTGGAAAGTGGAGTGGGAGAGGTAGGTCCTCTCCTTGGCATGTGCCTTTCGGCCTGGTTGTGCCCCGCGGCAGGAGCCGGGGCAGGATGCACTGTTAGTTCACCAGTGGAGGATGGGCTGGGAAAAATGACAGCATGTCTTTCCAAATGCTTATCACTTATAATTTGTCTCTACGCCTTAGATGTAGCAAACGGACAAAACAAACAATTTCCCGTGCCATCCCAATGCATGAGAAACCTGTTTTTTTGTTTTAGCAGGAGCTTGGTAATACTTTTGATTTTACAGTGTTATTATTCTAAATGCTCCTAGACCTGCAATGCCTCCTACTCTTAGACTGAGTATAGGAATGAGTGTGTTCCTATCTGCACACATAGATCACCACATTTTGCTCTGAGTCAAGAGCATTTGTTTCCAGTGCTAGTTCTAATATCCTAGAGTACTCAAAACTGCTTTGCAGTACGTGTGCATACATGTGTGCGTGTGTGTATGTACATGGGCCTATGTGTGCATGTGCAGGCTTGGTAATCATTTATGGTTGTGTGTGCCTGTGTGTGTGTGCAGGCAGGAGTGTTCACACAACGAAGTTACAAGTTGACTAACCATGGAGGAGCAGTGCCCGCTAAGTGGAGGACCCAGAAGGTGTAAAAGCAGAGGTGGAAGGAATGACCAGGGCATTTTTGGTAGCACAAAATTGCCTGGATAGAGAACAGGAGGCCCGGGTGAAGGGAGTAGAGGTGGAAGTCTGGTTGCGTGGGCAGGAGGCGGTCACAGAGGACTGTGGACATGCTGTGTGTGATTCTGTAGGGAGCTGAAGAAGGCTGTGGAGGGTGGGTGCATGGGGGAGCTTTGCTCTTAGGTGTAAGAGCAAGAGGCTGGGCAGGAGGAGGGCAGGGAGAGGCAGGGAGCCAGTGTGAGAGGAGCATTTCTCAGTCCTGTCTCTGACAGTGGGGACTGAGGGGCGTGGCTACCGGCCTTCTTGTGTTCATGCTCCAGATATTGTAGAGAGAGGAAGGAATGTGGCAATGTGGGCTTATCTCTGGCGTAGGGAATAGTAGAGTACAGAAATAGGGGGTCAGAGCCTCAGCACTCAGATGAATTCCTTTGCCCTTTCATGTTTAGAATTCAGGATAAGGGATATAGAATTACATTTTGTAACAACAGTGCCTAGACCCAGAGTTCAAATCCCATGACTGACAAAAAAAAATTGTAACTCAGTTTAAATTATAAGTCTGATTCCTTCATAATGGTCACAAGAAAGAAAAGAATAAAGACATATTATAATAATGATGTGATGATGTCTGATTCCTTCATAATGATTACAGAAAAGGAAAGAATAAAGACATTTTATCATTATTATTAATGTTGTTCTTTGTTGCTGTTTCTAAGGTTTGAACTCAGGGCCTGGGCACTGTCCCTGAACTTTTTTGCTCAAGGCTAGCACTCTACTACTTGGGTCACAGCTCCACTCCTGGTTTTTGGTGGTTGATTGGAGAAAGAAGTTTCATGGACTTTGTTGTCCAGGCTGACTTAGAACTGTGATTCTCTTATCTCAGCCTCCTGAGTAGCTAGGATTACAGGCATGAGCCACTGGTGCCTAGAAAAGATGTCCTTTCTAACTTGGCACCTTATGTAGATTTAAAAAGAAGTTCTCATTCATGTTTGCATGCCTCTCCTGTGGCACTGATAGAAGCTGGTAAATGTCCGTGGTGTCTGCCCCAGTGGGCTTTTAGCTGTTCTCTGGATGCCACCACAGCAGGGTTGCGCCCATAATCTTCATCTCTACCAAGATTTTAAAAAGACTTATTATGAAGGCAAGGGTGGGGAACATCTTTCTCATTCATTCTTTCCTAAAAATCTAGAATTTGGTGTGATGGTGAAACTAGTAGACTCTTGTTAATTTTGGGTTCTACATCCATGGATTCAGAGAAAAATGTCCTCTCTACTGGACATATACAGATCCCCTTTTATTTGTGGTAGCTTTGACACCCGATCAGGTCTTGAGAGTCAGGTACAGATGGCTTCGCTTGTGCAGGAGGAGATTCATTGGTGATTGCCACCCATCAGGACATTTTCTTGAAGGTCGTTGAGCAAGCTTGGGTTTTTTACTCACTGGCTCCTTTGTGGGTACAGAGGAGTAACTGACCGTAGACATGTCTCAGGATTTCTTCAACAATGCCTTTATCATGGGGACTCATTTGATTAGAGTAGAAGTAATTTGAGAACAGAAGGCAACTTCCCAGAAAGACTGTGTAGCGTTTGTAGCTATCCTGCTTATTAATACCTCTGATTAGTGGGCCCAAGGCAGACGGATGACTGCAGATGAAAACGAAGTCTTTATCGCACATTCTGACACAGAATGCATCTCAGCTTATAAAATATTTACTTGATGTATGAAATGTTTGTTGAGTGTCTGCCACATGTCGGGTGTGTCCTCGCTGTTAAGGCCACAGAAAGGAGTAAAAGAGGCCCAAGTCCTTGCTCCTCTGTCTTATCTTCTGGTGCAGAGAGGGTAGACTGTATCCCAGTAAGTGGGCATCCACTTTGTGACAGGTGGTGAGGATGGACAGATTTTATTTTAATGTAGGATGGATGGGCAGACTGCCATAGTTGGCAGAATTCCAATTTGAATAAGAAGATCTCAGCAAACACTGGAAAGAGCCAAGCCAGCTGGCATGTGGGCATGAGCAAGCAGGGCAGAGGCACACGGGGGCTGAGGAAGGCGCCGTTCCAGAGAAGAGAGCAGAACACAGAGGATGCTGCCCTTTACCTCTGGCTGTAACCTTTGATGGGAGTAGATTCCTGGAGATGCCAGAAGTTTCTCTGGGGCTGGGGAGGGGGCATGGTGATCTAAGTGCTCCTTCTTGCTTTCTACTTCTGGGCATACAGTGAAGTCATCACTGCACATGTTTGATTTTGGAGACCATGATATGCCAATTTCCTGTGCTGTTTCAGGTCAGAGATGATAATAAGAGACAGCACCCGTGCCTGGTGGAGTTCTGCAAGCTGCCCGAACAGGAACGCAATTACAATTTGCAGATGTCCCTTGAGACCCTGAAGTGAGTGTGATAACTTTCTGTATTTTCTGATCTCTCTCACCTAAAGGAAGTCAAATATTAGAGTGTTTTACTTTAATTCGTCACAAAGTTATTTGAGTTCCAGCAGGAACTTTCCAGAGGGCCCAAGTGAATCAGAATGATTCTCACCATTATTGGTGAGAATTAGACTATGATCTAATTTGTGTGTGTGTATATGTGTGTATGTGTGTGCCAGTCTTAGGGCTTGAATTCAGGATCTATGTGCTGTTCCTGAGCTTTGCTCAAGGCTAGCACTCTACCACTCGAGGCTAGCTCTCTACCATCTGGCTTTTTGGTGGTTAGGATTATGGCATGAGCTACCAGTGCCCAGCTGGTCTCATTATTTTATGTTTTGTTGTTCTGAATCAGTATTTCCCAAATGGTGCGTTACAGAATTTTGAGTTTGTGAACTGACATAGTATGACTCATAGTAGAGCGAGGGACCTAGGCCATCCACATACTGGTCTTGGCTTGTCACAAAACAAGTGTGAGATGTTAAGAGGGAATATTTAGAAACTCTGATATCAACTTCAGGGAGAAAAGTTTATGTCTGTTAAAAATGTAGGTGAATATCATATATTTTATAGGTTTTCACTTTGGAGAATTAGATTTTTCTCTAATAATTTTAATGTATTTTTATCAGAGAATCACATAAGAGAGACTGGAAATGAAGCAAAAATAGTTTTCTTCACTGAAGATCACTTTGGACCCAAAATATATAGAGGATGTGCTATTAAAATAATTAGAGAGATTTTTATTGACAAGTGTCCTGTTGGTCTCTAAAATGGGACAGAGTCATCTTATGATGTTTTTAAATTGATTTAGCCACAGAAATCTTTTTTCAGGAAGAGCCTCTGGGACCATTTCTCTCTGTAGCATACTTTGAGAACAGCTACCCTAGGCTATTTTGTGTCATCTTATAAAGGCAATTTTTCTTTTTAGTGACTTTTTGCTTATCAATCTCTAATTTACCACATTTTCAGTTGGAAGAATGGATCTGGGGTAGGACAAATTAAGCAATGTATTTTCAAATTTATCTAGATAAAAGATTCAGAAAACAATTGCGCAATCTTTTTCTTTGCCTTCTTTCTGTCCCTTGACTTGGTTCCAAGAGTCCTCCCTACCCTTGTCTGCTCTCATATTGCTTGTTTTTTTAAGAGCCAGGGCTAATTTCCAGTGAAGCTATTGCTCCAAGGAGCTAGAACATAAACTTTAAATAATGTTTAGATTCTAGGATTTGGACTCAAGCATCTACTATAAAAGATGCAGATCCATTATCATGGAAATAGTCAAATAAAGCACAGAGCATGAGTTTAGGTTGTCCCAGTAACTCTGAGGAAGAAGGAATTTATATACATCAAGAAAATCAAGAACCAACTAGGTTGAAAACATGACACATCCTTCTGGATATAAGAATGCAAGATGCACAGCCTGATCCACCCTGTTTTGTAGTAAATATCTCCTGTTTCCCTTTGTGGCCGTGACACCAAGTGAGCTTGCTACATCCAGTCCTGTAACTCATGATAGCTCATTATTCCCCAACGTTTGCAACATAATTCAGTTAAGTCTGCCGTCCGTTCCTTATCATTCTGGAAATTGACAGCTAGGCCAGCCATGGCACGGTACGTTCTGGTGGGCAGAGCTCTCCCTGCTTATATTTTGTTATGCTGAACCTCTGCCAAGTGCGTGCATATACCAGTCTCCTTCCCAACCCCTGCTGCTGGCTGTGGTCATTAATCATCAGATGCCTTGGTGTGGGTGGGGTGTGGCTCCCCATTGTCAATGCAAACGGCTCTCTTTCCTGAGCTAACCCTTCACATTGCTGTGCTGTTTCTTACAGTGACAATGGTGTACATGATGGTTTTTATCATGAACGGATTGCACCTGCTTCTTTGCCAGTTCAATGGTATTTGAGCTTACCTCTCCATGACTTACACTTTGTGCAGTTCCACTCGTGCAAAGGAAGCATAGTGCTTGCTTGTTTAATTTCCAGTGCTCATTCATTTATTGACCGGTAGCTGCAGCGACTGTGTGCCTCTGGAGATGGTCCGTCTTCAGGCCCTTACCAGCAGGCTCTTCCTGTGGTGCTCAACCTCTCTGAGTCTCAGGGTTTGTTCTGCTCGGTGGCTTGGAGATCGTACACAGGGGAGCTGTCCTAGGGCCTGCATGACAGGTGTCACAACACCTTCAAAACCCCATGCCCCGCAGAGGGAATGTACATGCTTGTTGACTTTATTTCCTGTTGCTTGTTCACTTCATTTGTTTCAATCCTGCGAAGTTACGAGTCAAAAAATAGATGAGAAAATTCTCCCAGAATACCTCTTGTGTTGAGCTGAGGTAAATCATCGCTGAAACTCTCGTGCTTGACTTGGCATAGACACAGAGCCCTAGCTACCAGGGGGTAGGAGAATCCCTAATGCTGTTCACTTTTGTGAGAGGAGACAGCCAGAGAGAAGAGGATCCAGAGAGACATATCTATTCAGGAGATTTCTGTGTCATTTCCATTTCTAGTCTTAGCTCTTTGGAGTACATAATTTAGAAATAAATGTGTTTTCCTGTTGCTTAAAAACAGGAAACGTGTGTCCCGCTGTCGCATTTGCTACGGGGGTTGGTGTTGGACCCGGGGTGGCCTTCCTGTAGCTCACCTAGGCCTTTGTGTTCCAGGACCTTGCTGGCTCTGGGGTGTCACGTGGGGATAGCAGATGAACACGCGGAAGAAAAGGTGAAGAAGATGAAGCTTCCCAAGAAGTGAGTGAGGGAGCGCCAGCACCGGGAATAGACACGTCCATGTCACACTTCCCAGGTTGCACTTGGTAGACACACACGTGTCTTGTACACTTAAGCTGTATAAAGTGGGTCCCCAAATACACCCAAGCTCAGTCACACTAGGGAATACTTCAGGTCTGTGGTGGAGAGATTGGATCTACCATGTTATAGAGAGAGAAGGAAGAAAAGTGCAGCATAAATTTGGGAGTGTGTGATTGAAGTGTGCTGTTTTTCCAAGTGTGTGTATATATAGGGGTATGTGAACATATGTCCACATTTCTACATGATTATATATAATGTGCCATTTCCTGACAGCATTGTACATACCTTCATTTGCTTTTGTTTAAAAAAATGCTCTTGAGGAATCAACCTGAAGTCAGTGTGATCATCCTTATGAGAGGATGAGAACAAGCAAGGTGGTTGAGTTCTGTCGGGCTGGGTCACCTGCGGTGCCACCACCTATGGCTAAGACATTGTTTAACTTCTTAAAACCGTGCCCTTATCGCCTGAGACCAGGCCTTAGTGACCCTTGCTTCTTAAAGACATCTCAGTATTTAATGACTAAGAGTTAAATAATGGTGATTCTGTCATGCTGTTATTTTTTCCTCTTTTATTTCCCCTGGATTATCTTTTGTTTAAAAAACCATTATTGTAAAGGTGATATACAGAGGGGTTACAGTGACACAAGTCAGGTAATGAGTATCTTTCTTTTTGAACAGTGTTACCCCCTTCCCTGGTTTTCTCCCAGTTTCCCCCTCCCAACCTCACCCCTCTACAAATTGTATAGTTCATTTTCAACATAGTGTTTAGTAAGTATCACAGCTATAATTGTTCACTCTTTGTCCCACTATTTCTGTGTTCCCCTCTTACCTTTCCCCTAACAGATAAATTTACATTTAAAACAAAAGGTACAGAAAAATCAGTGACAAAGGAGAAAAACAAAAACAAACCCAAGAAACAAAATAACAAAAAAACCTCATTTCTTTTTCTTGAAGTTTATTTCAAGAAACATCATTTTATATGCTCATATGGACATAGTTATTGAGCCTTTGTGATCCACTCCTAAGAATATCCTCCTTTCGTCTCAAACTGTGTCAATGTCTAGAGATATGTATAGTTTATTATGTCTAAGTATTTTTTAAAAAATCTTTTACTATCCAGTGTTTTTACTTGTAGATCTATAGGCACATTCCAGCTACCACAAATGAGGGAAACTATGCAACCTATGTTTCTTTGGGTCTGGCTTACTTGGCTTAATATTTTTTCCAAGTCTTTCTATTTCCTTTTATACAATATCATTCTTTCTGATGGATGAGTAGAATTCCATTGTGTATACCACATCATCATCCACTGAGGGGGATCTATGTGGACTGTATATCTTGGCTATGGTAAACAACACTGCAATGAACATGGTTGTGCTGGTAGCTTTCACATGACCTTGTTTGTGGTCAATTGAGTAAATGCCCAGGAGTGGATAGGGAAGCTTTATGTATAGTCTTTTGAGGAACCTCCATATTGCTTTCCAGAGTGGTCAAACAAGTTTATATTCCTTCCAACATTGTGGTAGCAATCCCTTTTGGCCATATCCTGCCAACATCTCTTACTGTTAGTTTTCTTGATAATAGCCATTCTAACTGGAGTGAGGTGACCTCAACATTGTTTTGATTTATGTTTCTCTTATGGCCAAAGATATTGGACATTTCTTTATGTGTCTATTGGTTGTTCTTACTTCTTCTGAGAAGTCTCTCTTTAAGCCTTTAGCCTGTTTGTTAATTGGGTCGTTGTTTCTTTGAGGATTTGTTTTGGGGGAGTTTTATTTTTTTGAGATCTAAGTATATTTTAGATATGAGGCCCTTGTCTGATGCTTATCTAGTAAAAATAGTCTCCATTCTGTGCTCTTTCTACTTATCTTGCTAGCTATGGCCTTTGCCATGCAGAAACTCTTCAATCTGATGTAGTCCCATTATCCAGTCTTTCTTTGATTTGTTGTGATTCTGGATCTTTACTTACAAAGTTTCAACCCATGCCTAAGAGCCTTAGTGTTTTCCCTCCCATTCTTGTAATATTCTCAGGGTAGCTAGCCTTACATTGAGGCCTTTGGTCTATTTAAAGTTGCTTCCAGTGCAGGGTGAAATATAAGGATCTAGCTTCAGTTTTCTGCACGTGTACAGCCAATTCTGCCAGCACCATTTGTTGAAGAGGCTGTCTTTCTTACAACCTGTGCTTTTGGCTTCCTTATAAACATTGGCTGTAGGTCTGTGGGTTCATTTCTGGATCTTCTATTCTGTTCCATTGGTCCTCAGGCCTACTCTTGTGCCAATACCAAACTGTTTTTATTACTATGGCTTTGTAATAGAGTTTGAAGTTTGGTATTGAAATGTCTCCAACACTGTTCTTCCTGCTCTTTTTGCTATTCAGGATCTTTTATAATTCTATATGAATTTTTTTATTACTTTCTTTATATCATTGAAAAATGTTGTTGGGATTTTGGTTGGTATTGCATTGAATTGGTTTGGGCAGTATTGCCATTTTCACAATGTTAATCCTTCCAATCTAGGAACGTGGAAAGTTTTTCCATTTCCTTAAATCTGCTGTATTTTTTTTTCAGATTTTTAAAGTTTCCATAATAGAGGTCGTTTATATCTTTGGTTAGTTCTAGTTGTTTTTTTTTTTTTTTTTTTAAAGTTGCCTGTTTATTTTGGCTGTTACAAATGGAGTTGATTTCCTGATTTCAGCCTTGATCTTTCATTGTTGGCATACAAAAAAGCCAGATTTTTGTGGGTTAATTTTATTCACTGCTACTTTGCCAAAGTTTCAGATCAGCTCAAGTAACTTTGGGGAGGAATCTATAGGGTTCTTTAAATACAGGATCGTGTCATTTGCAAAGAGGGATAGTGTTACTCCTTCTTTCCCTATTTGAATCCCCTTTATGTTTTTCTCTTGCCTTATTGCTTTTGCTCAGAATTTCCCCTGGAGTACCTAATCTGTTTTTCTGAGCTCACGGATTGTAGGTAGCAGGTCTGGGTACCACATGGCCTCCTCCTAGGCTGGGATATTAATCATAAAGTCCAAGTAGAAAAATGTGTGCTTGCCCAAAAGCTCAGAGTCTCTCAGGTTTTAGACTTCTCTCAGGTGCTCCCTGAAAGAATTTATGAAGGCTATGTTATTACTTTTGTACATTTGGGGTTCTAAGAAGTTTTTGTCTGAAGGTTTAAAAGGTTCCAAATCATGTGATTTTTTTGAATGGTACATTTCACATATTTCAGTTTTGAAATTATACTTTTTCATCAGTTCTTAATGCATCCAGTGGAAGCAGACCCACAGTGATTAGACATCCATCCACCATTAGAAGCTATTTAAAAACCACACAAAAAGATCAGTAACAGGGAATAATTCCAGTATATTTCCCACATGCATGTCATGTTAATAATATGCTGAGAAATCCTGGATCTTATACTTGATAATCAAGGTATATTTCTCAATTGAACTTTAAAATTTTGTTTTCTGTGATTATAATTATATGTGTAAAATTGTTTACTTGATTACCATTATAATTATTTTAGTATATCAGCACTAAAAGCAACACAAATTATTGTTTTATAATTAAAAAGTTAGATTATATTAGAAATACCTCAGAGTGAGATGTACTTAGCTTTTCTCTCTCCAATTACCTCATTTCTCCACATATAAACATATTTATTGGTAAGAAACAAGTTGCAAGATCAATTGTATTCTTTGTTCCCATCAATAACTTTTTATAATTAGAAAGATCATTCAGTTTGGCGTGCCAAAATGCAGAGTTGTTTATTGTGAAAAATGTTCTTTAAGGTGACAATTCAATCATATTCTGTGGGCCAGTGGGTGAACCTGTGGGCCAGTGGGTGGGGGAAGGCTCCTTTGAGTTGGCCACTATGGACAGATGTGTCTGCGTCCACCTCTTCTGGCCTCTTGTGCTCTTGTGCTTTCTCTGCTCGGTTGTGGTCAAGGTCTACATAGGGGGCTCTTTCCTCTTGGGGAGATCACTGCCACCATCTTGGCTTTACCCAATTCTCTTTGGGGACCAATAGGAGTGTAACAGTGTTCCCTCTGGGAACTGGCAGTGAGGCGGTAGCAGTGCATGGGTGGAAGAAGGGAGGATTGCTTCCTGCCCACCTATACCTGGACCATTACCACCTCTTCTTCTGCAGTGCCCTGTACAGGGCTTGAAGTGGACTGAAGGGACTGGAATTTTATGGAGTAGGATCTAGTAGGCAGGGCAGGAGTTGCCCTTGGCTCTACAGGGGTCCATCTGGTCCCACCTGGGCAGGGGTGGGAAGTCCGGCCTTCCCTCCCCCTCGATGCCCCTAGACTCTGGAGCCATCAGCTTACCCAGGACGAGAAACCCTCGCTTCTTTATCCTTCATTTCCATCCCAGGGCCACAGGGTCCTCTCTTGGTTGTTGAGAGGTGGAATTTGTCCTAGTATGAGGCTCTTTACAAAAGGCTGCTTCTGGCTCTGCCCTGAAATATCAAAGGTATTACCTTTGAAACATCCCAAACCAAGGACAGCTTTATGAGGGAAATCTTCCTGGAAATGGCTATTCCTGGTGGAGAACGGTCTTGGGTCAAGGAGACTGAAGCAAAGAGTTGGGGCACAGGGTGCACAGCTCATATTAGTTGGTGATTTTGAAGCAGATCAAAACAAGCAAAATCATGGAGGAAAAATATCCCTGGTCCTTTCTTGTTTTAATTTCCATTACAAAGTCAAGTCTTCTGCCATGTTTGCTTTCTGGAGGGTGGCTTTAGGATGCTCGCTGTGTGAAAATGCCATCCCCACATTCATTTCCACAAAACATGCTTCTGGCAAGGTGGGCTGTTCCCATCTTCTGTGGTGGCCGTGTTGGTTCTAAGGCACTGGAAGGGCTGATCTGGTGTTGAAATTCACAGCTCACATCTCCTCGAAGTGCACGTTAGCTTCCCAAGTCTCTCCCATGTACCTTTCAAGGATTCCCAGGCACCACTGAACCTGATTCCTGCTCAGCAAGCCATGTGGGAAGGTGGGGCCAGCCAGAAAACCAGGGAGCGCCAGCTTCTTAGCATCCCTTGTATCCTGCCACCTTGTGTTTGTGGCATCATTTAATTTGGCCCTTGAGTGAGGTTATATGCGTTCTTTTTTCCCAAGGCCCATTTAGGATATGCCTGTACAGGAAGAACACAGGTCAGATGGGCATGAAGCATCAATGTGAATCACTATTTGACATGAAAACCCATCAGCTAGGCAAAGTGCCATCCGTGTTCTTTTATTTTTGATGTTGATAGCTTTGGTAATTTGACACAGATGGAATTGGAAGAATGTCAGGATTTGTTTATAATGCATTAAAAATTACCTTTAAGTAGCTATACAAAGGAGTTGCCATGTAACACACCAAAATTTTGGTGTGTGTGCATGCATGTGTGTGGTTCCTGGGGCTTGAACTCAGGGTTTGAGTGCTACTCCTGAGCTTTTGTGCTCAAGCTAGTGCTAGTCTGAAGGAAGGGCAAGGAAAGAGAAGGAAGGAAGGAAGGGAGGGAGGGAGGAAGGAAGGAAGGAAGGAAGGAAGGAAGGAAGGAAAGAGGAAGGGAGGGAGGGAGGGAGGAAGGAAGGCCAGTCTAGGAAGGAAGAAGGAAGAAATGAGAAGGAAGGAAAAAGGAATGAAATCCGGGTGTTGGTGGCTCAGCCACTCAGGAGACTGAGACCTGAAGATCATGGTTCAAAGCCAACCCGGGCAGGAAAGCCCATGAGACTTTTATCTCCAGTTAACCACCAGAAAACTAAAAGTGGTGCTGTGGCTCAAAAGTGGCAAAACCCTAAACCTGAGCAAAAGAGCTCAGGGACAACACCCAAGCCCTGAGTTGAAGGCCCATGATGGACAAAAAAGGAATTATTAATTATTAATATGCAGGGTCTGTGTATAAATTTAGCACAAATCAAATGATATCATCTAGCAACCAGCCATGATGAGGTGCCTTGAATTGTCATATATACAAAACAGAGTATTTCTGTAAATTTTCCTATAGAAAAATTGTTTACCAAATGTGAGCTATTTTGCAGTGAAATAGGAGTAATTACGTAGAGGCACCCTTATTTCACTGTGAAGAGGATTTCCTGGGATCATTGTTGCCTGGCTGTCATGGTGGCCCTGGGGATCCATGGCTAGCTCTGACTCCCTGGTGGGCAAGAGTGTCTTCATGCCTCTGCGTGACAGCGGTGGGCCAGGGGAAGATGATTCGACTTGGCTTGAAACAGCATTTTCTCCCATGTCCTAATCGTTTTTTAAGCTAGCATTGCTATCTGGTGAATTTGCTTTTCTTAAGCTTTGTGATAAAAATCATGGTTATTTGCATTTATTTAGTGAACAAAGTTCATTCCTTCACACAGTATTCAGCAAAAGGCTCCATACCTACTGGCAGCTGTTTGTGGTGTGGTGTGATGGAAGTTTGGTAACTGGACTAAAAACAGATCACAGTGTGGTGGGCAGAAATGACCCCGCACAGCAGTGACGTAGCACAGTTGTTACCTAAGCGCTGTGCCGGTGTCGGAAGCAGAAAGAGGCGATTCCTCTGTGTGTGTGTGTGTGTGTGTCTGCACGCACGCACGCACACGTGTGTACATGCATGATGTTTTGGGGAAGCATTGTTGATTATATACATTGGTATTGAATATTTAATGATTTTATACTTCTCTGGAAAGATTAAAACTTGTAACTGTTTTAGGAGCTTCCTGTCCCCCTCAGTACATGGAAGCAGGCTCTGGTAAGAGTTCCTTGAACTCCCAGGGAATATGATGGAATCATACATGAGATGATTAGGAAGCTGAGATTTTTTTCCTTCTAATCCCTTCCTGATTTGGAAGCTCTGAGGAAGTCACTAGGGATGGCAGAAGGGTGATGAGTTACAAAGAAGTCAGAATTTCTCTGTGCAATAGGAAGAACTCTCCAATTTATGAAACAAATACTATGTGACTGTAACATTATAAAGAGGAAAAAATAGGAACTTTTTAGGAAGAAGAGTTAATTAAGTGTTTTGGTTGATAAACCAAAAATAGGTACTTTGATCTGAGACTTTGCCAAAGTCTCACTTATTAGAAACACATTCAGTAAAAAGGCAAAAATGTTTGTATGATCTGAAGAGAAAACTGAATGGATCAAGAAAATGTGGTATACACACACAGTGGAGTTTTATACATCCATTAGAAAGAATGATATGGTATCATTCAAAAAGAAATGGAAAGACGTGAAAAAATTATATTAGAAGTAAGCCAGACCCAGAGAAATACAGGTTGCATGTTCTCCCTCATTTGTGGTAGCTAGAATGTGCCTACAAATCTATAAGTAAACACACTGGGTGGTGTGCAGGTGGTTATGGATGAATTAACTGAAGATCATAGACTCTATGGAGAACTCAAACAGAATAACTTTTTAGAAAGATCAGGTCAAAGCCCAACACAATCAGTACCAGGCAATGGGTATATCCAAGATGGGGAAGGAGGATTGAAGTGGTGGAAGGGGTGAAATGCAGTCAAGAATTCATTGTTGATACCACAAAATTAACAAAAGGGAGGGAAGGGTGACACTGTATTTGTAAACTGCTTTGTTACAACTATTTTTTGTGCAACTTTGTACAACTACTTAAAGATCACAATAAAAGAAACACATTTGGTGTTAGGTCTTTTGCATCTTTGAGAGGAAAGAAAAATGTCCTACCTCTGTTTTATTGACACATGGATGGAAACAGAGTTCATGCGGTTCATCCACGTCATCAACCATAGGGAAAACATCCCAGGCTTACTGACCAATCCCTTACCCAGTCCTGCTGAGGCTCTGGGACTGTTGATATGTGGGCCAGGCTTGCTGACTAATCCTTTATCCCCAGCCCCAACTGTGGCTCTGGCATTGTTGGTAGGATGTGGACTAGGACAAAGTTGTCCTGGGGTCTTCAGGAAAGAACTATTTGTAAATGTGTTTGTTTTTGCCTCGCAGTTACCAGCTGACGAGTGGTTACAAGCCCGCACCCATGGACTTGAGCTTCATAAAGCTCACCCCCTCTCAGGAAGCCATGGTGGACAAGTTGGCAGAAAATGCTCACAACGTGTGGGCCCGGGATCGAATCCGGCAGGGCTGGACGTACGGCATCCAGCAGGTATCAGAGGGAGGGGGGAGAGAGGTCTCAGCATGGGGTCTGAGTTTCACCTCCCATGTGAATTATTCTTATTTGCGACAGGAGAGATTAATATATCACGACTGGATCAAACCTCATATTCTTAGGGCTGGACTCAAGGAGTTATACTATCTGAGCTCTTAGGACACTGCTGTTCTAAGACAGCATGGCGTTTCTCCTTCAGAGATGGTATTTTCGGATGGGGCTTTGAAATACTAAAATGAAATAATAACAGTAGACGTACAAATTCCTTATTCTTTCCTCCATGGGGCCAGATACTATTACATCTGCAGAGAGAGGGGTGTCCACCGTCACTAGTGTCTGATGGATTAGTTTGCTATGGCTGTTAGAGGCTCAAATTCCCCAGCTGGCCCTTCTTGACTCATGCAGATAAACGACTCTTCTTCCTACTTTACCCCTGGTGTGCACACAGCCCTAGTGAGATCAGTTTGCCCAACACTGCCCCACCCACAGGTCACAGCTCCACAGGCCACAGACCCAGGGCTGGCACAAAGCTGCCTGACGCTAGGGCCAAAGGTCCTCACGTTCTGAGTGCAATCCTTGGCAGCTCACGATGTGACAGCTTTGCTTGAATATTTTCAGGCCCAAACTGGACCACTGCTCCCCGCTGGTAGAAGTAGATACTGTCTAGAATGAAAAAGCTAGTTGGAAAAAAAAAAGCGTATATCACAAACTCTTCTAATCCAGTAGCTTCTGCCATTTAGGAGAATAAAAGTGACTTAACTAGGCTTGTTTATTTTTCCCCCAGATGACATTTTTGTTTGGTATTTAAGTGGTCTCAGAATCCCCTGAACCTCTATGTGCATGTGCACGTGTGCACACGGATGTGTGTGTGTACCCTGTGACTCAGAAGAGGGCCCAGTCCTTAATTGGCCCCTTGTAGCAAAGCTTGTCAGGAGCACACCGTGATGCTAAATGTTCTCAGCTGATCCATTGCCTGTGCTGGTGGCCGGTGGGAAGCTGTTGTCAGGCAGCAAGCCTGCTTCTGTTACTGCCCTTCATTGTTTCCCTTCCTTTTGGAGAGAGACCACGTCAAGTCCGTGCTCTTATCCATTTGCTTACAACTGTTATAGCCATGGTGTCTGGTAACTTCTGGAAGCTGAGAAGATGAAGGAAACCAAGGCTGGGGCTGCTTCTGCCCTGGGAGACTTTGCATTTTGATGTTTCCATCGCCACCTCACGTCTCAAAGCTTCTGGCATATCTTTGGTGATGATCTGCCTTTATTTCCTCCCCGCAGGATGTAAAGAACAGGAGGAATCCCCGCCTGGTGCCCTATGCCCTCCTGGATGACCGGACCAAAAAATCCAACAAGGACAGCCTCCGGGAGGCGGTGCGCACATTGCTGGGCTACGGCTACAGCCTGGAGGCCCCGGACCAGGACCACGGTATGCCCTGGCCTGGCCCCTCGGCAGTCAGGCCTTGGGGTGGTTCTTTAAGGCTAAAGAATAGAAGATGGAGTGGGCACAGGGGGCCTGGTGGCTTCCAAAGCTTTTGCAAAGAGCTGTAGGGATGGAAGGAACCAGAAAATTCATCCAGAAAGTTCTTGGGTGGCAGAATACACGCTGACAATGAACTAGTCCTTTATGATTATATTTTGTAATGGAAGTATAATTAACAGACAGCAAGGTCCGCAGGTTAAATGTTCAGTTTGAGTGATTCTGACAGTTTTATGCATGGAAGGAACTTCCACCCACATGTCCAACGTGACCACCCACACGGCCACCCACACGGCCACTGCCAATGTGTTCTGCGTTGCCTAGTGTTTCCTTGTTGTAAGTGGGAAGAATTTCACGGCTCTGTTATTTTGGTTTTTATTGAGGTTGGTAGTCCAGTTTGAATGAATTTTTGTTCAGGATGTGAAGGCCAAGGTTCTTTTTTTCTTTTAAATACTGATGGATGTCCACTTGTTCAACACCCATTATTGGAGCAATTATTCTTTTCAAATTAACTTACTTTGTCTTTTTTCCCCCCTGTGCTTGAACTCTTAGCCTCACACAGTCACTTAGCTTTTCTGCTCAAGGCTAAGGCTTGAGCCATATCTCCACTTCTGGTTCACTGCTAGTTAATTGGAGACAAGAGTCTCTCAGATTGATCAGGCCAAGCTGGCTTTGTATCTTAATCTTCAGATTTCAGCCTCTTGCATATCTAAGATGACAGTTATGAGCTGCCAGTTCCCATCTTTATCTTGGTATTTTGATCAAAATAGATAAGTGACTTCCATTTTGAAACAGTGTACTATGTTCCATTTACCTATATCATGGCTGTCTTTAAGAGTTGATCACACTGTATCACTTCAAAGTGAATTTTCATACTAGATAAAGTCATCCAACTCTCTCTCTGTATCTACATATATTTCAGATTATGCTTGTCAGTTTATTTTAATGGAATTATGCTTAAATTTATAGACTGTTAATTTGGGGAGAATTGATACTTGAATAGTATTGATACTTGAATAGTATTTAGTCTTCCAGTTCATGAACATGGTATGTCCCTGTGTATTTTGTCCCTTTTTAATTAATTAATTTTATTTACATTTATTTTTTTGCAATATCTCAATCAGATTTAATATTAGGGTAAAGTTGCCTTCTTAACATTAAGTTAAGCAATGACTCCTTCTTCCTCTAGTTTTCAATATATTTGTGTTATTTGCTTTCTTTAACTATTTGAAGTGTTTATCTATTTTTTGTTGTTGTTGTCATGGGGCTTGAACTCTGGACCTGAGCACTATCCCTCAGCTCTTCAGCTCAAGGCAAGCACTCTATCACGAACCACAGCGCCACATCCGGTTTTCTGGTGGTTAATTGGAGATAAGAATCTCACGGATTTTCTTGCCTTGACCAGCTTTGAACTGCGATCCTCAGATCTCAGTCTCCTGAGTAGCTAGGATTACAGGAGTGAGTCACAGGCTCCTGGCTAGGGTTTATCATTTTAATCCATTGAGTCTGGCAATGTCTTCTTTAGGAGAGGTATTTAAAATATCAAAAATGTGGCATTTTCTCATCTCCCTTCTCTTCTGCTTTTTATGTCTGGAGTGACTCCCTATCTTTCATTCCTGATGTTGATCATTTTGTGTTTTCTCTTTTGTCTTTGTCAGTCTTCCTAGGGATTAATTTCATAACTCTTTTTGAAGAGGCAGTAGATCTTCACTGTGAAGTTTTGGTTAAGGTTTCACGTATTTACTTTATCCCATCATATCTCAGGGGCTGGGATAAGTAAACTCCCATGATTCTGAGTGGCAGTGTGTTGTTTTTCCTCTCGGAAGCATCATGTCCAGTGAGCTGTGTTGTCACCACAGCCTTGGCACATAGTACTGAGGAATTCTATTTCCACATCCCCAGTGGAAATGGTTGTGTCCCTTTTATATGAGCAGATATATGTACACAGAAACAATTGATGATAGCTTTAATGATAACCTTGAAAGTTTGAGGTAATGAAGTGGATAGTACATTTCTCCCCACATGAAAATGTGTGTTATATGCCCAAACAATCATTGATATTTACATTTTAAAGATATAATTGCTTAAAGATTTAATCTGTTTTCAATTACCTTTGACCAATTGCCTTTCAGGGACAGTTACTCCGCAAATGATGCTGGATGAGTATGGTGCTATTCTGAGGACATAGGGTAGTTTATTCTGTTTTTAGCTGTTCTTACATCTTCCTGGCAGCCCTGTGGGCAGTGTATTGCTCCCTCATGGTTACCTTCTTTCTTGCGAACTAGGTGAGTTTCAAGGAGGAGGAGAAGATTCTTAGCTGGGTGCCATTTTGCTGACGTATTTGAAATTCCTGTTTCCATTTGATTTTTATACATAGACCTTGAACTCTACTGCGACTCATTCTGGGCATTGAAGGGTGTATGTGGAGCGGCAGGGGAGGTAGACTAGCTTGCTGACAGGGTCACAGAGTCCAGGCAACATGTCCAAGAGCTCTGGGAGAGAGGGTTTCAGCAGCCTGGTGATGTGTGGGAACTTGCCACAGAGAGGGCCTGTGAGTTACCTACCGCTGATCCAGCCTGCTGCACTTGAAGCATGTAGGGCTAGGGCAGGGAGCAGCTGGCTGATGAGTTTCGTCTTGCTGCAGTGATGCAGTCAGATGGGCAGGGAGTGGCGTGCGGCATGTTCCATCCACAGCCAGGGCCCCAAACCCAGCATCGCCCTGTGTTATACTAGGAATTCAGTTGCACATCATGGAAAGTAGAGTTGTATCTGACAAGTGACATCAGGAACCAGAGAAAATGTCTTCTGATTAGGTGTAGAAGGGATCAGAATGTCAATCAGTCAGAGTCAAAACCCAGCTGAGCTCTGGATCATTCTGGGCCACAAACTGGAGGAAGTACCAGCCCCAGAAGTTTAAAAGCAAGAGCTTGATGTGTGATCGCAGCTTACCACGACAATACAGCTATGGCAACTGGAACAGGAAGGAACAACTTGGAGGACGAGGGCTTGGGGAGATGGACAGACCATTGGGAAGTTTTGCAAACACTGGGATTTTTAATTTTTGTTTTCTGATCAAGGATGGTGGGAATGGAAACCATAAACAAATTATATGACAGATTTTATGGTATAAAGCAAAGTAAGTCTTGTAGTCATAGACAGAGATAAGATTTAAAGTACTCATTTACAACTGGCTATTCTATAGCTGCTGGCATCTGAAAGCAAAAGCATAAAAGGTGGATGAAATTGAAAGTTGTCCTCTGTGATGAATTGGAGCTATCATTTATTTTCTAGTCTTTAGGAAGATGCTAACATATTCCACATCAAATGTGAGCTCGGTGTCTGAGTTGTGCTATCTTTGGGTGTAGTTCTCAACCATCTATTGAAGCTTTGGAAAACAGAGCTTATTCTTCACTTACCAGGTTTTGTCACAGTTTGCAATGCTTTGTTAGAAATAACACATGGGAGCTGAAACTAAAATCCATGTAAAAGCATATACACACACACTTTCATGTTGTCTTCTATGTATAGGGAACGTTCTAGGGGCTAGTTTGCATTCCTTGCTTAGCGTAAGATTTTCATACATAACTAAGTCTTGACTGCCCTCTAGCGGTGCCAAGCTGGGGTGGTCAGTGTGGTGATCCAGGCTTCAGACTTTGACCCCGCCTGACCTAACTGTGGGCACTGAGGGCTGGGCACAGACCCTGATGAGAGATTCTGCTCATATACACACACACACCCACTGCGGGCACCACACAACACTGACGGACACACTGACCCAATCCAACATTTGTACACACACAGCAGATACCACATAACAAACACAGACACACACACACACACACACAGGCAGACACACAGACCTAAACCAACACACACATGCATGTACTTACAGACACACACGCACTGATAGACACACAGACCCAATCCAACACACACATACACACACTGACAGAAACATAGACCCAATATAACACACATACATAGAGGCAGACCCAACACAACACATACACACACTGATAGAAATATAGACACAACACATGCATAGGCAGACCCAACCCAACACACACACACTGACACACAGACACAACACACAGAGGAAGACCCAACGCAGTACACGCATATACACACACATATTGATACACAGACACAGCACACAGACACAAAACACACACTGACAGACACAACACAGAGGCAGACCCAACACAACATACACATACACACACACATTGACACACAGACCCAACACACACATGGACAGACACAACACACACAGGCAGACCCAACCCCACACATACACAGGCAGACCCAACACACACACACACACACACACACACATACACACGCTATACAGACCCAACACACACTGCAGGCCCAGCCCAACACTTACCCACTCACTGACAGATACAACACAACACACACACTACAGACGCAACACACACCCCCTTACACACATACTGACAGACAGACCCAACACACACAATACACATACCGACAGACACACACCACACACAGAGACACACGCCAACCAACCCAGGCCAACCAATGTGTGCACGCGCGCGCGCATACACACACACACACACTTCGCTGTGCCTTGGGTCCCAGCGTGGACTCGGGCCACTGTGTTTCCTGCCCTGCGGCTGCGTGGGAAAGGAAGAGTGGGACACTCTGTGGCTTCCTTCCAGACCCCCTCTCGTCGTCCTCCCTCCCTTCCCCCTCCCGACCACCCCTCCCCCGTTCTCAGGCCAGCCCTGGGGGCTCCGGGCCTCTGGCCCCCCAGGGCTTGGCCCAGGCGGGGTCAGAGGGCAGCACAGTGGGGTGCGGGTGCGGATTTCGGGGTGCGGGGTGGGGTTCGGGTCCGGATGGTGACCCCCCCCTCCTCCCGCCTGCAGCAGCCCGCAATGAGGCGGGCAGTGGCCCCGGCGAGCGGTTCCGCATCTTCCGCGCCGAGAAGACGTATGCTGTGCGCGCCGGGCGCTGGTACTTTGAGTTCGAGGCGGTGTCGGCCGGGGACATGCGCGTGGGCTGGAGCCGGCCCGGCTGCCAGCCCGACCTGGAGCTCGGCTCGGACGAGCGCGCCTTCGCCTTCGACGGCTTCAAGGTGAGCCAGCGCGCATGGGCGGAGCCTGGGGTGGGGCGGGGCTCTGGGCGGGGCTCTGGGCGGGGCCTGTGTGGGGCGGGGCGGCCTGGGATGGGCGAGGCCTGGTCTTCAAAGGCTTCAAGGTGAGCCAGAGCACATGCGCCGAGCCTGGGGGCGGGGCTGGGGTGGGGCTGGGGGGCGGGGCTGGGAGGGCTGGGCGGCCAGGGCGGCCAGGGAGGCCAGGGACATGCGCTGGCCTTCGAACGCTTCAAGGTGAGCTAGTGCACATGCGCAGGCAAGATGGGGCGGGCACGAGGCGGGGCAGGGAACCGTGGCGGGAGGGGGACCCGGGAAGGAGGGGGACACCTCGGAACCCCCCCCCCCTCCAGCCCTGTCCCCAGCCCTACCACCGTGCAGGGGAGGGGGCGGCCCAGGAGGCCCTAGCCCGAGGACCTGGCGGAGGCCGGGCCGTGTGCAGAGCGCTTGTTTCCCGCCAAGGCACAGGCCGTGGCCCCGAGCTGCGCGGGCTGGGAATCCTGTTTCTTATTTCTGAGGGAAAATGTGAAATTCTGTTTTGATTGCATTGTCTGAGGGGTTCTAGATAATGTGAATGTCTTCATGAGACACACGGAGAGCTGCGCAGATCAGAAGGTAGTGTCACACCTGCCCACCCCAGGTAGAACTGGGTGTGTGACACCTGGCCCCCAAGTAGGATTGGGTGTGTCACACCTGCCCACCCCAGGTAGAACTGGCTGGGTCACCCCTGCCCACCCCAGGTAGAACTGGCTGGGTCACACCTGTCCACCCCAGAGCAGGCCCAGGAGCAGACTTGAGTTCTGAAACCCAGAGGGTTAGGTGCCCCCAACTTTGAACTGTATTTCTCACTGATGGAAGCTGCTAAGATCTTCAGCAGGAGGGGCCCCTGGGAGCACAGGGCTTGTTAGCTTTGCAGACCACAGACAAGGGTGGAGCCATTGGGTGGAGACCGACAGATGTGGGAGACAGAGATGTGGAAGACAGATGTGGGACACTGACAGGCAGATGTGGAAGACATACAGACAGATGTGGGAGACAGATGGTTGTGGGAGACCAACAGATAGACAGATGTGGGAGTGGGGTGGAAGAAGAACATTGTTTTACCTGGTGGAACCACTGGCCCATGGTCCCAGTGAGGACAGACGTTGGAAAGATTAATCTGACAGAACAGGGTCTCATGTCGTCTCTGCCAATTAGTGAAGCAGACTTGAGGACCCCAGTTCACATTTATCACGGCTGTGTTTCCAAGGTACTTCAGAACTGAGATTTCCCTCATGTGTGTAGAGGGCTGCTGCCAGAAGAGTCCGGTTTTGGCTAGCTAGATCTTAGCAGACTGCTTAAGAATATTTTTAGGTTGGGATTGAAGCTTTTGTGGTTTTAAAATGGAACCAAAGAGCTTTAAGAAACCTTTTGTTTTTTTTTTTTTTCCCCAAAGGAACTGGATTTATTTTGAAATAGATGAAAACTAGAGTGTGTTATTTTCAATCACGTATTCTCAGCTCTTAAATCTTTATTTTATTTTTGTGGGAGTTGAGCAAAACAGCCTGTAATCCTGGGGGAAGCCTTCGTAGGAGCAAATGACCTAAGTAGAGTGTAAAGGCGGATCGTTTTTCTTTGAACCGAAAGTCTGAGGGGTTGCTCGGATACTTAACCACACTAGACTCACATTCACAAACCTGCGCTCACGTTTCCGCTCAGCTTCTGCTGTAAGGCTGAGGGGCCTCTGACTGTGCACGCTGGCTGGGCAGTAGGCGGGTGCGGTGTCCCTGGCTGGCAGTGACCCAGGCCCTTCTGTCCTTTGCAGGCCCAGCGGTGGCACCAGGGCAATGAGCACTACGGCCGCGCGTGGCAGGCTGGGGATGTGGTGGGCTGCATGGTGGACATGAACGAGCACACCATGGTGTTCACACTCAACGGGGAGATCCTGCTGGACGACTCGGGCTCTGAGTTGGCGTTCAAGGACTTCGACGTGGGCGATGGTGAGTGGGCCGCATGTGCTGGTATTTCTGGCTGTCAGTACGCACTGCAGGGGTCTGACTGTCTGTCCAAGGTGGCTGTCTCTGTGTGAGGGTGAAGCAGAGCAGTTGTCTGTGCGCAGGACCTCTGAGAGACCTTGGAAATCCCTTTGCTATGCTGCGTGCACGTCTTTGCTAGGATGTTAATGAGGTAGAAATGGCTTTTAAAAAATTATTATTATTTTGTCAGTCGTGGGGCTTGAATTCAGAGTTGGGGTGCCGTCCTTTAGCTCTTCAGCTCAAGGCTGGTGCTCTACCACTTGAGCTACAGTACCATTTCTGATTTTCTGAGTGGTTTATTGGAGATAAGAATCTCACAGACTTTCTTGCCTAGGCTGCCTTTAAACCACGATCCTCAGATCTCAGCTTCTTGAGTAGCTAGGATTATAGGCGTGAGCTGCCAGTGCCCGACAGAAATGGCTTTTATGAGGGTTTAACAAAAACCACCTGAACAGTGGTATTCCACTGGGAAGTAGTTTGGGGCTACCATCATTTTGTAGTAGGGGAATCCACGGCACCTGGTTCTGTCCATTTTCCTGTGTAGCCTTGGGAAACAGCCTCTCTGTTCTCATTTCTGGAAAATAAAAGTAGTATTTGGAGATGATGGTGTCTTCAGTCGGAAGATCCCAGAAATCCAAATGACCATGTATTTTCAGCTTGTGTTGGCTTTCAGCCCACAGCATTCTTTATTTCAATGGTGACATCTATTTGATCAGATGTAGGACTCTACGCAAAATGATTTCATGTCTTCTTTTCTCATCTGGGAAAAAAAAGCGGAACTCATTGGCCTGTGTGTGTTGAAGTGTTACCCTTTCTTTTTCGTGTACTAAAAAGGTTTGTATGTATATTAAATATGATGTGGACTATTAAAAAATCTGTTTGGGGCTATTTCATTTAGGTTTTTAGATGTGAATTCTTCTTTGTATTTCAGAAATGGGAAAAAAATCTCAAATTATATGTCTTTAGGAAAGTGAGTCTAGTTTGCCTGTGAGCTGCTTTACTTTCCTCTCATCCCTAGATTTCCTGTGCATATTCCCTTCCAAGCAGGTGGGCATGTCCCCAGCCTGGCAGAACCTGTGTGCTCCCAACACCGCCCCCTGCTGAGACACACAGAGGCTTAGCACTAGAGAGAGTTAGAAAGTACCCAAGCCATCTGCCTTGGGGTGGAGAAGCAGCAGCGTCACCATAGGTTCTAGCTAATGTTTTAACAACTTTTTCCCCCAAATATGGTAGGTCTGGCTTATGCCCAAGTAACCAATTGAGCTCCTGTGCATGGATTAAAGCTCCACTGCCAGGAAAGAGAGTTTTGCTTAGCAATCAGCAGGCTTTGCTATTTGTAGAGTGTCAGTTAAGGTAACTAGGGTGGAAGATAGTGCAAAGGTCAGAAAGGTAAGGTCCTGTATTTTACATGGGCTGCACGGACATGTGGACATCTGTTTTTATTGTGTTGAACTATGTGTGGGCTGCTTAGGTCCTACTCGTGAAAAAATATCAAACCTATAGGTTAGACATAAATAGGTTATCCTATTTTGATGTTATTTATGAACTTGTGCTGGTTGAGCTTAATAGTATTTATTATTTCCTGATATTTCATTTCATCACCTATGTTGACATAATGGTCTCCTAAATTACTTACTATATGTGTTTTGTAATTAAAGCTAAACTCCCAGTTATCAGAGGTTCCTATCCATACTTACTGTGTCAAATACTCCCTTGTACCTGGTGTGTATTTATTAGATATTAACTGAGGCAAATATTTAATATTTCTCCACGTAGTATCAGGAGGCATTTCGTGTTCCTAAGAGAAATGAAGAACAGTAAACCTAGCACAGCATTTTATATACTGAGGTCCCCAGGTCCCAGCCAGCCCACTATGTGCATTTATAAATAAAGTTTTATTAGGACATGGCTACATTCATTTGTTTACCTACTGCCTAAGGTTGACTTAGCACTATAACTAGAGGTTGGGTGCCCGAATAATGAAGCAACAGAATGTGTCATCTACTAGTGTGCATCGAGTAAGCTGAGGAAAATAATCTATATTTGTGTAATGAAAATTGTTAAAGTTATATCTCTATAGATGAATAGATGGAGATATTTAGATAGATGTAGCTATAGATATAAACTCTTACTCCCTAGAGGGGAAAAACCCTTGGCTTTTGTTGTGTTTCTCTCTTTCTCTCTTTTCTAAAGAATTGGCATGATATTGTGAATTAAGCCCTCTTGAAACTTGAAAGTATTGTCCAAAGGCCTAAAAGTGCTTTTAACAGGATTTTAAAGTCTTCTACTACACCGCATATTTTGAGAAATCAAAGTTCTTCCAAAAAAAGTAACACTTTTGTATCCTTCACCTAGAATGATTGCATTTGTGAATTCTTTTGTATGAGTTTTGTTGCTCTTTTCAGCTTTACTCTGGGCATCTTAAGGATGTGTTTACTTGCCTACATGTATTTAGCGTGTATGTATATCATGGCTTACCACCATTCTCTTATTTATCCATAGCTTACTTTCTCCTTTTACTTTTTTTTTTCCAATTTTTGAATTAAGTGTTCTGAACTTTAGTGCTAAAGCAGAATACTTTGTATGGGATTTCACCTTAAAAATCCCATGGCTTAGGTATTTTGGGATTAAACCACCAATGGGTATTTTAAAGGAATTAAAGCTTAAATAGTATAAGTACCCCGAAAAGATCAAATAGCTATTAAGGCTAAGATTTGACCCGAACGTGGTGGAAACTGAACTCTCTTCTGCATAGTGTGCTGCGCCTCTACTTTTCTTTTTGTTTTGTTTTGTTTCTTGGCTTGTTTTCTGAGACAAGGTCTTGTTATATAGGCCAGGCTGGCCTTGAATTCCCAACCCTCCTTTCTTAGCCTATGGTGTGCGGGGGTTGCAGGTGGAGCACCAGGCCCAGATTACCCTCTTCTTGGATGGTAATTCTTCGGAGACTGACCGCCTTTCTACCCTTGCTCTGCTACTGCTTGCATTTTCCTGTGCAATGGCTGGAGGTGAGGAGGTAGGGGAGGGGCTTTGTTTTTTCCCTCAAATTTCTTCTTGTCTTCCCTCCCTTTATTAGGCTCTGAGCACCTTTGAGCCAGGGTATGGGTCCGTCACCTTTTATTAACCACTTTTTACTACATGGCAGCTGCTCAATAGATACTTAATCAAATAAATGAGTGGTTGTGCTGGGCGTGGGGGCTTATGCCTGTAACCCCAGCTACTTTGTAAGCAGAGATTTATGAGTAACTTAGTCTGGTTAGTATCACTTGTCCGGCCCAGGTAAAAATGCAAGATTCTACCTGAAAAATGAAGCACAAAGAGCTCAGGGACATGGGCTCAAGTGGCAGAACACTTGCCTAGCAAGTGGGAGGACCACTTAACTCCAGTACCACCAGAAGAACAAAGGTTAAAAGTTTACGGCATGCACAACAAACTGTCCTAATTGTATCAGTCCAATGTAAGAAGCGGGATGGATGTTTGGTTCTGGACTTAGCACACGTCGACACTTAGGGTTGAAGGTGCTGTGTGAGATGTTTTGCATCCCTCTCTGTCTTAGACATTTATGCAGGAGAAGGATGTAGCGGTGTCCTTTCATATTGAATGAAATAATTTTTATTTTTGCTTTTACCCTCTTGCGTTTCTTTTTTTTTTTGAATGAAATAATTTTTATTATAACTTTCAGTTGTACAAAAGAGTTGCCATTTCACAAAGCAGTTTATGAATGCGTGCATCTGGGGCAAGGTCGCCTTTTTCCGTGTTCTGACCCACCCCGCTCACCAGCCTCTCCCACCTGCCTCTCTGTCACTCTTCTTAATTTTGTAAGATGTTTTTTAATGAAAACTATCCCTTGTTTTCAAATAAATTACACATTCACCAAAAGCAGCTTGTTAAATGGAAGGAACAACAACAAAAAATGTTGAAAGTCCTACCACTGTGAAACTTCAATTAAAACAAAAACTTTTTTTTTCTATCAACCCCTCCCTCCCTGCTGGGTGTTGGTGTTTCACGCCTGTAATCCTAGCTACTCAGAGGCTGAGATCTGAGAATCACGGTTCAAAGCCAGCTTGGGCAGGAAAGTCCATGAAACTCATTTCCAATTAACCACCAGAAACCTGGAAGTGGCACTGTGGTACAAGTTTCTTCAGCTTGTACACATTGTGAATGTCTTTCTATATATTAACATACCTCTGAAAACTGAAATGAACCTTTAAAGTCTGAATTCTATAAAAGTAAAAACATTCCATCTTATAAGGAGGCATATTATTAAGGAAAAAATCCCACCTGTACGTGGGTAACCAGTATAGGTAACCAGTCTGGAAGAAGATATCTTTGTGTATTTCTCTAGTCACTTAACCTTCTTTCCCCCCAAAAAAGTATTTGAAATGTACAGAAGCATTCATGGATGAGTATGAGCTACTGGAACCCTCTGCAGATAGAGTGACTAGAAATTAGTGGGTGCTCACCATCTGAGAAGCTGTTTTTCTTTAAATCATCTCGATGTAGACATACAGAGGAGATACCACTGAACAGAGCAGTGTGTGAATACAGATACTCTTGATCGGCGTCTGCCCCTTCACCATTCTCACAGCCCTTCTCTGATGAGTGGCTCTAACCCTGTCCCTTTGATTATGCAAGATGACTGGAGATTTACCACTCGATACTGATGCATTCCAACCTGTCGCAGATCGGTTGTACTTACCCAGTCTTTCCTTGTGGGGAGGGGGTACTTACTTAGAGCAACTTTCCTGGCACAGCTGCACACACACAGCTACAGCTCCTTTCCTTGTAACTGGAATCTTTCTGTCCCCAATTCCTGGAACCCAGGTTGAGCACGCCTCCCTCCTCCTGGGCCACCACAAGTCACGGCCATACTTCTGGAAACACTGGGAATAAGCAGGTGTCATCTGTATTGTCTTCTGCTTTGTGTGGCGTGGCATAAGTCATTTACTGGCCAAAATGTTAACAAGGGCAGAAGTTTGAAGGATAACAGTAGAACTGAGTATCTTAGTTCTGCCATCGGCTGATTCTTAGCATCCACTACATAGTTGATCTACACATTAGAGAATCCAATTAGATCCTCTGGAGTCTGTGGACCACCCATTTATTGTTCTTATTGTTTCACATGTGTGTGAAACATTGTAGAACGACATGAAGAGTACACAAATGCTCCCATTACTCCAGAAAAACACCTTCTCACCCTTGTCATGACAAATGACCTCTCACCCCCTGATGACTGTTGATTCTAAAGAACTCAAAGAAACAATGAGGAGCATTAGTGTTGGTCCCCTCCTGCCTCAGGAGCAGAAGGGTGTGCTGACTTGGTCCTCTGTTATATTATGAACTATTTTGTCTGTTTGTCCCATGGTCCTTGCTGAAATGTGTGTATGTGTGTGTATTAAACTTCCCATGTAGATAACATGTACATATAAGCATATACTTCTGAATAAGTATTCAGAAGTAAAACAATCAAAGTGCTTCTCAAAGATCAAAAACAGCTATTTGCATGTGAAATGGTTTTAAATGCTTGCCCATAGTCTTCTTTCTTGGAGTTACCTGAGAAGGAGCTGACAGTGTAGACTCGTTGGTGTCCCCACAAATCAAGCTTTTTTAGCAGCTTGAAGAGCAACACAAAAGGCAGCCACCCCTCCAGCTGACAGAAGGGTCTTATGTAAGGCCACACTAGTAAATCATGAGGTCAATATCAAATCTTGTTTTCTCTCCCTGATGTGAAACGCTCAACGTCTCTTGCTTCTGTTATTGTCATCTTCCTAGGATGGTGGCTGTATCATAGATCAGAGTCCTGGAACTATCCACTCAGTGTTCTGTGCCAACAGGCTCTTGGAATGACTATCCTGAAGATTGTGACTTTTCTTTTTTTCTTCCCAGGATTCATTCCTGTGTGTAGCCTTGGAGTGGGACAGGTGGGCAGGATGAACTTCGGAAAGGACGTCAGCACCTTGAAATACTTCACCATCTGTGGCTTGCAGGAGGGCTATGAGCCATTCGCTGTTAACACAAACAGGGACATCACCATGTGGCTGAGCAAGAGACTGCCTCAGTTTCTGCAGGTTCCATCCAACCATGAGCACATTGAGGTTTGCCTTTCCTTTAAAAAATCAGACCCCCAAGAGCAAAAAAACAACAACAGATTCCTTTATCTATGAGAGGTCTTTGGCTGTGATGCATTCATGTGTAGCAGAATTGATAGGTGCTCTACCAGAACCTTTTTAGATGGATGGACAATTTTCTTTTTGTGCCCAATACCTGAAACAAAACAAAGCAATTTAAGGGAGAAACGTTATTTTGGCTAATGGTTCCAGAGGCTTCGATCCATGATGGGTTGGCTCCATTGCCATGGGTTTTTGTTGTGATGAGGCAGAGCATCATGGCAGCCAAAAGACTTGGTGGAAGAAAGCTGTCCTCATGGGAGCCAGGAAGTAAAGAGGAATCACAGCCAAGATAAAGCCTCCTAAGTCACAGCCCCGGGTTCTACTTCCTCCCGTTTGCCCAAGCCTTCCACAGTCCAAAGCCACCCAATAGTCTGTTCCACTTTTGAATCCATCAGTGGAGTAAGGTGTCAGGTCAGAGCCTCATGGTCTCATTGTCTCTGCATGCTGAGGTGTGCATTGCCGAAGTCCTCGGCATCTCTCAACACAATCATGTTGGCAAATCAGGTTACCCAGCTTGATGCTTTTGATATGGAGGCCAGGCCAGGCTGGCTCCATTGTGTCCATGATAGCACAAATTCCCCCAAGCTGTCTTTAGAGTTAGGATAAGAACTGTGAATACAGTTGTTTCTTAGGGTCCATAGAAAATTAGTTCCAAGACTCTTGGGCATGTCAAAACCTGTACGCCAGTCCTTCACATAAAATGGCGTTGTACTTGCCCCAAACTTCTGCATGTCCTTCCATCAAGTTTAAGTTTCTACATTCCTCAGTCATTCCCTAACAGAATGCCAATTCTGTCTATCATTTAAGGAATGAGAACATGGAAAAGTGTCTTGATTGTATTCAGCACAGATGCACTATTTTACAAACATTTTCTGAAGCAATGGATTAAATCTGCAGAAGGAGCAGAAACTGTGGCTAGTTAGGGCTGACTGCACATTCCTAACAGAGGCCTCTGTGCTTCCTTGTCTCTGACAAAGTGATGCCGTGTTTGGGAGTCAGGAGACATACTAGTCCTCTTGAAGATCAGGAAGTGAGGCATGGTGATAAACTAATGTGAACTAACGCCTCCTCATCCTTTGCCAGGTGACCAGGATAGACGGCACCACAGACAGCTCCCCGTGCCTGAAGGTTACCCAGAAGTCCTTTGGCTCTCAGAACAGCACCTCAGACATCATGTTTTACCGCCTGAGCATGCCCATTGAGTGTGCTGAGGTTTTCTCCAAGACGGTGCCTGGGGGACTCTCGGGCGCTGGCCTCTTTGTGCCCAAGAATGATCTGGAAGACTACGACACGGATTCTGATTTTGAGGTTCTCATGAAGACAGCTCACGGCCATCTCGTGCCTGACCGCATTGATAAAGACAAAGAAGCCACAAAGTCTGAGTTTAATAACCATAAAGACTACGCTCAGGAAAAGCCCTCCCGCCTGAAACAAAGGTCATTAGCAGTTATGACAGTGATTCTCAATACGTGGTAATCGTGTGTGCAGGGTTACAGTAGAGGAGACAAGGTTCCCAAATAGTATTCCTGCCCACCTCTCTCTTCCCTTTTTTTCTTTTCCTTTCTTGCTGTATTAATTTAAATTTCTTTGGCCCCCAATTTTTTTCTTATAGGGGAAGATAAAACAGCCTGTTGGCCTCCTAATTTGTTAGCCCTCATGTAATGTGCTTCAAGTTACTTCTTAAGATGTCCAGGTGGACCTTATTGGTTAAAGCTTAGAGAGTGTGCTCACCACATTGTATGTTCAGGATCAGCAAGGCCGGCTGTTTTCTTGTAGTAAGTCAGGGCCTCCCACACTCTGCATGATGGACAATCAGTCCTTGTGGTGGGAGCTGTGGGGGCACCGAGCGCCACTGGGCAGCCTCCCTTGCCTCCCGCGCTGGACACCAGGCAGAGCTCCAGCCCCAGCTCTGACAGCTGAGTCTGACTGCAGGGTCCCACTGCTCCCTGGGGAAGGGGCGCAGTGTGGACCAGGCTGAGAACCACGAAACTGATGACATGATCCTAGTCAAAGTAAGCAGAACATTAAAAAGAAACCATTCTTGATTCTTTGTCCTCTAATATATTGCAGATTTTTACTTAGAAGAACAAAGCCAGATTACAGCACCAGCCATTCTGCCAGGCTCACTGAAGACGTCCTGGCCGACGACCGGGATGACTATGAATACCTCATGAACACTTCCACGGTATGAGCCGGTAGCTCCCACCCATCACCTCCTGTCAACCAATCCCTGTGCTCTCCAGCTCCTGTCACTCACTCTGTGCTCCACCTCAGACACCATAATCTGATCTGTTGCCTTTAGGAACATACTTGTTATGGAGACAGGGTCTCAGTCTAGCCCACGGTGGCTATGCACTTGCTCCTCCTGACCCAGCATACCTAGTGCTGGGATTATAAATGTGTGCCACTATGCCAGCTGGGCATCATTCTTAAAATAATTATTTGTTTGTACTTTTAGATATACCTTTAGGATATAAAACCCAGAAATGTTTGTGCCACAATGTCTGTTATGTCGTAAGAGAGCTAACTTGGGGAAAATATCCTTAATGACACCCCTAATATTATTCTGCAATACAGTTTTATAATTTGTCCTTGTCTTTTCTAAGTCCATGTCATTTCTTTCATTTTACGCAGTTGTCTCAACAAAGCAGATCATTTATCATGCTCGCTAAGAAGTCAGCTCTTGTCCACTAACATTAAAACTTTCAAATCCTGACATGCCAAATGAAAAAAAGTATGTAATTCCCATGTTTGAAGCTCACGTACTAGATCTGAAATCTTTCTTTATTTCTAAATGAATGTATAGACCAGGGGTTTCATTGTGGCATTTCCACATTTACACACAGGGCATTTTGAGCAAATTCACACCCCCTGAACGTGAACGTTCCTTCCCTTCCTCATTGCTTCTTTCACAGTGTTTAGTGTTGAGTGGGTTCCATTATGCTGTGTTGATATATATGTGTATGTATACACACGTGAATATACACAGCAATTCCTCGGACTCTTTTCCCAATCAGTGTCCTCTTCTTTCTCCCCCACCCCTTATTCTCTCCCCTCCTAGACAGCTCCCCTTGTACATTTATGTCCCATTGTCATCATCACCACTGCCTCCACCACCACCACCATCATCATAATCATCATTATTTTAGGTCTGTATGGACCAATGAGTGAGAACACGAGGTATTTAGCTTTCTGAGTCTGGCTTATCTCACTTGACCGGATGATCGCCACTTCTACCCACTTCCCTGAAGAAGACACAATTTCATGTATTTGTTTTCACTGTTATCTCAACAGTATTATTACTCGGTGATGTATTTGTTTTCACTATTATCTCAACAGTATTATTACTCGGTGAGGATCTTCCCTGGACAAGAGCCGGCAAATGTCTGGGTGGGCTGGATCACGTCTGACTTCCACCAGCACGACCCTGGCTTTGATTTGGACAGAGTCCGGACAGTGACCGTCACGCTGGGAGATGAAAAGGGAAAAGTCCATGAAAGGTTTGTTCTCTTCAGTGTTTATCCTGAATGAATGACCTCTGGAAAAACAAAACAAAGCAAGATAATACTGGTTTAACTTAGGTACTTTTCTTTTTGGATTCTGTGCCCAGGATATGTATAGAAATAATATAATGAAACTGTTGATATCACTGTCATTTTTGTTAGTCCTACAAACCAGCAAGGAATGTAAGAATATGGAAAGCAAGAGCTGTTATCTTACCACCAATGCCCCTCTGTGGGCAAAGTTCAGTATTGCTTAGGTGTCATGACTAGAGACATGGGTTATCAAGGTCTAGCCTTGGCTGTAGGGATAAAAGTTGGGTGGAGATGAGAACTCCGGGACCTGGATGTGGTGGGTGGGGGGTGAGAACTGTGAAGAAAGAGCGTGGGCTGGTAGTTGAGACAAGGTGCACACCTTTGAACTTGGACTGAGGAGTAGTGGGTTCTTTCCTCAGCTTTGCCATTGACTCGCTGTGTGGCTTTGGGTAAGTCACTTACACTTTCTGTGCCATCCTTTTTCCATCTGTACAACAAACCAAACTGAAACCAAACCCTGCCCAAAGTGAAGACGGCTATCTTCCTTGCAGAATGAGACAAGAGAAGATCTGACCGTTTGCTTCTATCTTGTGTGCCCATGCCTCCTCTCTGATCTGCTGTGACAGGTCTCAGAAATCAGTCTTCCATAACGTTGCTTTTCTTCTCTACCATCCTTGTGGGTGACAGGGAACCTCGCTGACCGCCCTCCAGTTGTAACCCAGGCAACACAATGGACTGCGCGCTTGAGATGGAAGCCTCGGTGCCATCTCCAGTGATGGACGCCTGGCTTTCATATTTGTAGCAGGGTCCAGGCAGCGCGGTCTGGGACAGTTCTTGGGAGTGCATTCAATTTTCAGAGATGGCAACAGTATAAGGAGAAAAAAACAACAACCTCATGGTAGTGATGGAATAGTGGACAGGTGCTTTTGTGTAGGGGATTTAGAGCAGGAAGGACCAGTGGATTGTACAGAGCTCACGCAAAGAAACAGCCTGCATTTGATGACCTTGACTTGGACTTGACCTTGGCCTTTATGTTTCTTTCCTCCTGCTTGCCTGCTGTTGGCCTTTCTTTGCCAGTGGTGTTAGTTGTTGGCAGTGCAGGGCGAGGCAGGTTGGGCTCAAAGTATGTCACTTCACTTCCATCTTGAACAAAGGTTTTGGTAAACCTGAAAAAAAAACAGGTGAATGTTTGCTAGTGTCACCAATTTTGTACATCTTCAAGTTAACCCTGTTTCTCATAACAGATCGCCAGCCATAAAAGGGCATCATTTTAGCCAAATTTTAAATCTATTTGAATCATTGACAGCCCATGAAGAATGTGCATAAGGAAATGAATATTTCTTAGAGCAAGTGGTTAAAAAAATGAAAGAGATGCACACTCAAATTTGGATGCTTATGAAATAGTTAAAACTCTTTTGAACCTCAGACAAAGGTCCAGTTTGGTTTGAATATTTTTAGAGAGAAGGTGCAGGTCAGTTCTTCTTGGGTTCCAACCCACTGGCCTGTGTCCCTTAGAACAATGTGGAATCTAGAGCCGCATCAGACTTGATCTGGAACGGCCACCGCAGTTGATGGAGTTTCGCTCAGAATCACAGAACCGGGCCCATTGTGCACCTTCCCATTGCCGCATGAGCTTGTTGCTTGCACAGCATATTTTAGGTTTAGTTCTGCAAGATACACATGCTTTCCCTCATACCCACTGGTCATGCCAAGATGAAAATGTGAGTTTACTTTCTATGTATTCTTCTTTTAAACGTGGCAAACCAGCATCAAACGCAGCAACTGCTACATGGTGTGTGCAGGCGAGAGCATGAGCCCCGGGCAAGGCCGTAACAACAACGGCTTGGAGATCGGCTGTGTGGTGGACGCAGCCAGCGGGCTGCTCACGTTCATTGCCAATGGCAAGGAGCTGAGCACTTACTACCAGGTACGTGGCAGCGGTCAGGGATGGCCTCGTGCTTCTAGGGAGGGAAAGGGGAAGACATAGTGGAAGGTCAAAAATTAGAAAGAAAATAGGGAAGCAGAAAAGGAGATGATGATATATACTTAGATGTCTGTCAGCCCTCTTCATTGCTATGACCTTTCAGAGTACTATGTGCCTGCAGAGATGTTCGCACAATCATGATGTTCTCCAACTAATTCTGGGAAAATCAATATTGCTGTGAGAGGAAGGAAAAAATATTTCCTTGTATAAAATGTTTCTTGGTTGTTCTGTCTCCTCTCTTGACTAACATTGGCAAATGCATTTGTTTGTCTAAGGTGGAGCCAAGCACAAAATTATTCCCTGCTGTGTTTGCACAAGCTACAAGCCCCAATGTTTTCCAGTTTGAGTTGGGAAGAATCAAGGTAAGGATGGCTCAATCCTAGTGTTGCATCGTGTTCTTTTCTGTAAAGGCCTAGCATGTACTCCTGAAAAGGATTTAGTATATTACATTGTATGATACAGTAACATAGATCAAACACATCATTCTTCAAGGGACTGTAGCTGTGTTAGAGAATCTCTTTCTAGTAACTGAATGAGTTTATCTTTGATTTTCAGTATGTTATTCATGAGTAGTAGGGCTATACAGAACAAAAAAATGACAAATTCCCTACAAGTACAGTGACCTCTGAACTCAAACGTGAGTTAGTGAACACACATAAAGATTTAAAACCTTGTCACTTAAACAGCAGCATGTATGGAGATCTCTGGAAACATAAATGAAAGAACAGCAAAGAAGGTAGGGAAGAGCCAGGAGATCAGAAAGAAGAGGTATATTTAGGTTGATTGCTGTTACATTGGGATCCATGTTTGCTAGGGGGAAGCACTCTTGGCAGAGGGAGTAAGAATATAGAAGTTAAGTAATTTGATAAGTGTGCACCAAGAGATGCCTTCCAGGATACGGCCAGAGAGAGCCATGTATAAATTTTTTAAAAATTACTGAAAATATTGATTCACCCTTTACACATGGTGCCTGCTCAGTAGATTTTCACATTACATAGATAAGATCTAGATGCACAATCCATATGCATACTCACCTGTGTGGAAGGAAAGAGAACTGTGGTGGGAATGGTGAGGCCAGTCATCCAGAAGTCGGCTGTGACTCCTGGTTGAGAGGAGTGAAGGGAGTGTTGGAGGCAGTGGGTGAGAGGGAGGTAGGGTGGATGGAAGAACCCTGCTGTGTGGTCTCAGGAAGAAGAGGCAGAGAGGGGCCGAAGGGGGGACACAGCTCCAGGAATGGGAGAGTAGGGCTGGAAGGGGGAGAAGCCTTGTGAAGCCAAGGGAGGGAAGGCTTCAGGATTGAAGGGGCGGACAGTTGAAGATAGTTCCTGCCACAGAAGGGTCAGTGATGGAGGGTACCTGTGGAGGGTCTTGTGGATGGTTCTAGAATATGGGAGAAGTCATATGGCAGTGAGTTCAAGACAGCATGAGAAAAAGGAGGTGGGAAGCTTAGATCTCTCTCTCTTACACACACATATCATCATCATCTAAATATATAGTATATAATAGCATTTATGTATACATATATATAGCAATGCACATGTCATTTATATGCTGTGTCTCTATTCACATATATGAATATGAGTATGAATATATACATATATGTTCATATATATGAAGTAGTGATAGTTCAGCTACCTCTTGGCCTTTCCATTTGCTGTGGAGAGTGCTATGTCCCGATTGAACAGCTGTGTCTCCACACTCCCTCTTTCAAAGGGCTCCTTTGCCAACTTTCCTTAATCCCTGATCTGTTTTCCGAAGCTCTAAATCTTGGTGCCATCCTCGACTTCCTTCCTTCATGTTCTATATCAAGGTCTCTCCAAGGCAGGTCTTCTGCTTATGACTCCTGTAGCCTTTCCCCTGGCTGGTCCTCATGCTCAATCCCACCATTTCATTACCCTTCTGGATGAATCTGCACACCCTTATGTAACTCTGCCTTGTCCATCTGACTATTGGACTATAATCCTCACTATTTTACAGTGGCTCAGGCCAGATCATTCTACCACAGAGAGGGCCAGAAGAAGCCCTGCTTCCCTGAGGAGGATGGAGTTCAGATGCTTTTGGTGGTCCATGGGCCACCACGAGGCCTGACGTCCTCTCCCCTCCCTGATGTCCTCTCCTGTTGGTTTCCCATCTGGCTGTACTGAAGCCACACTGGCCATGACCTTCTGCAGGTCATGTTTCCTCCTCCCTGCCATCCGTGTGGTCCTTCTCTGTTTGTCTTTCTTTAAATATCACCTTCTCAATGATGCTTATCATAGCTGCATGCTGTTCACAACTGTTTCTGGTATACTATTTAACTTACTTATTAGTATTGCTTTATATCTGCAACAAGAACAATGAAAGGGGGAGGGAGGACAGGGATTCTGTGTGCACTCTAGTGCCTAGAGCAGCGTCTGGCTCCTCAGCCTCCCATTCACAAAGGGAACAGCAATAGCTTGAGGCCAGGCAGCCTGGAGAGAGCAGGAGAGTTCTCACCAGAGGAAAAGGAGAGTGGGAGGGTAAGCAGACCTGTGGGGCAGATCCCTTCCTCTGAAGGTAAGCACGGAGGGGGCGGGGTTTCTACATCAACTGTGAGTGAATATGTGTCAGCACAGCGGAGGCCTCTCTTTCTTTGGGCCCAGAGGACACAGGCTGGCTGAAATCGCCTATTGGAAGTGAAGAACACAAACTACGTTGGTCAATGCCAAACCGATTGGACTTACTTTGATGAGTGGGTTTAGGTGTTGAGTTGGTGTGATTGCTGATTAGATGGAATGGTTAAGGATGGGAAGAGCTGACCCACCCAGGAGCGTGGGGTGGGTGTGGCAGGGGTTGGGTACTGAATTCTGTCCTACAGCCTGATTCCTCAGGGGCCCTGCCTGGCAAGGAGGTTGGAGGGCCACAAGGCTCTGGGCGGTTGCATTTGCAGAAAACATCCTAGAAAGGGCACATTCTGAGACCTCTTTGCCTGCCCTGCATTTTCAGAGGGTTTTGCATTATATTCTGCCTCCTTCCCTCCTCTTCTCTCCCTCTCCCCTCCTCCTCTCTCCTTTCAGGAGCTCTTCAGTTTCTCTCATGCCCCTTAGGGAGTCTCAGTCTCTTACCTCCACTGGCTCTTTCCTGTGAAGAATTGCATTATGGCTTTAGGAACCTCAAGGGATGTGGTAAATCCATTCTTTTTTCCCCGTTTTCCTCCTGGTCTAGAATGTGATGCCTCTGTCGGCGGGCTTGTTCAAGAGCGAGCACAAAAACCCCGTGCCCCAGTGCCCCCCACGCCTGCACGTGCAGTTCCTGTCGCATGTCCTGTGGAGCCGGATGCCCAACCAGTTTTTGAAGGTGGATGTGTCTCGCATCAGTGAGCGTCAGGGCTGGCTGGTGCAGTGTTTGGACCCACTGCAGTTCATGTCCCTCCACATCCCCGAGGAGAACAGGTGAGCCCCACGTGCACACACGCTCATGCGAGGATGACGATGGTCCACACATGGCCCCCAGTCGGGGAGCAGTGGATAAATCAAATGCAGCATAGATGGTGTGACAGTACAGATGAGTGAAATACTGTATCAGAGAGCAAAATGGAAGAACCTTGAAAGCACAGTGAGCCCAAGAAGCTGGTTACAAAGGACCTGGAAGTTTCATTTGTATCAGAACTCTGTCTTTTTTCCCCCTGTTTTTTCTTTCTTATGGATCTCTAAAGAGAGATGGTAGATGGATAGCTACTTAGGTCTGGAGGAAGAACTGAGGATTGACTGCTAAATGGGTTTCTGCTAGGGATGATGGAAATGTCCTATATGTAGTTTATGGTTAAGGTGTACACATCTCCATTAATGCATGAAAACTTTGAATTCAGTGTTTCAAATAGGTAAATTGAGTAGCATGTACACCACCACCACCACGTCCTCCTCCTCCTCCTCCTTTTCCTTCCTCCTCTTCCTCCTCCTCCTCCTTCTCCTTCTCCTCCTCTTTCTTCTTCCTAATACTAGGGTTTTAAACTCAGGACCTTGCCCTTGCTCTACCACTTGAGCTATGCCCCCAGCCTGACATTTTTGTTGGTTCATTGGTGATGGAGTCTCTCAGGCTTTTCTTCCTGTGCTATCTTTGAGCATTAATGCTCCTGATCTCAGCCTCCTGATTAGCTAGCATTACAGATATGAGCCAACAGTAGCTGACTTTGACTAAAACTATGCAAATATTCAATTAGAAAGTTCTCTAGCTAGCTGCTTCATGCTTTGCATGTCTACCTACTTTATATGAAGTAATGAGATAGGTCTTTCACAGTATGGCCTCTAGATGATTTTGTTTGAATTTGTGTGGTTCATACTTTGTGTGAGATTGAGATTAAGTTGTATCAGAATTTTGCATCAGACTTTTTTTTTTTAATTTGTGGTTAGAAAATTTCAGTGTCAAATTGTAGGTGGACGACAATTTGTAAAGCACTCAGAATTGATTTTTTTCGCATATTTTTATTGTTGAGGGTTACCGTTTTGTAACTCAGGTTACAAATACATTTCTTTGTGGGCAGTGTCATCCATCCCTTGCTCTCTCCCCGTTCCTCCCTCCCATCCCCACCCACAAGTTGGATAGTTCATTTTCAACATAGTGTCTACTGAATCAAAAGTGATTTTTTCCCCCCCAGAGGTCATTTTCAGCCATGAAACGTGTCTGGAACTTTCTGCTGTGCACAGCTTTCTTCCCTGCTAACAATTTTTTCTCTGTGGTCTGTTTCTGACCTGGCTGCCTTTCCCCTCCTGCTCTCACACAGATCTGTGGACATCTTAGAGTTGACAGAGCAGGAGGAGTTGCTGCGATTTCACTACCACACACTGCGGCTCTACTCGGCAGTGTGTGCCCTGGGAAACCACCGGGTGGCCCACGCACTGTGCAGCCACGTGGACGAGCCTCAGCTGCTCTACGCCATCGAGAACAAGTACATGCCTGGCCTGCTACGCACAGGCTACTACGACCTGCTGATTGACATCCACCTCAGCTCCTATGCCACGGCCAGGCTCATGATGAACAACGAGTTCATCGTCCCCATGACGGAGGAGACGAAGACCATCACGCTCTTCCCGGATGAGAACAAGAGGCACGGGCTCCCCGGCATCGGCCTGAGCACTTCACTGCGGCCCCGCATGCGGTTCTCCTCGCCCAGCTTCGTCGGCGTCAGCAGTGAGTGCTACCAGTACAGCCCCGAGTTCCCGCTGGACATCCTGAAGGCCAAGACCATCCAGATGCTGACGGAGGCGGTGGAGGAGGGCAGCCTCCACGCACGCGACCCCGTTGGGGGGACCACAGAATTCCTCTTTGTGCCCCTCATCAAGCTCTTCTACACCCTGCTCATCATGGGACTCTTCCACAACGAGGACCTGAAGCACATCCTGCAGCTGATCGAGCCCAGGGTGTTCAAGGAAGCCGCCACTCTGGAGGAGGATGGGGACCGGCAGGAGAAGGAGCTCAGTGCCGAGGACTCCAGGCTGGAAGGGGCGGGTGAAGACGAGGCCAAGGTGGGCATGCGGCCCAAGGAGGGCCTCCTGCAGATGAAGCTGCCTGAGCCGGTGAAACTGCAGGTAATCTGGAGAGCATTTCAGACTCGATCACTGCTGAGGTGTGAAAATGTACCTGTCCCGTCCTCCCTCCTTTCCTTTCTTCCTCCTCTCTCTTTCTCTCTCTCTCCCTCTCTCTCTTTCTCTCCTTCTCTTCCTCTCTCTCTCCCCCCTCTCCCTCTCCCTCTCTCTCCCTCTCACCCTTTCCCTTTCTCTCTCTCTCCTTCCCTCTCTCTCTCTTTTCTTTCTCTTTCCCATTTTTTTTTTGCCAGTCCTGGGGCTTGACCTCTGGGCCTGGGTGCTGTCCTTGTGCTTCTTTTGCTCAAGGTTAGTGCTCTACCACTTGATCCATAGCTGTACTTACAGCTTTTCTTTTGGTAGTTAATTAGAGATAAGACTCTCATGGACTGTCCTGCATGGGCTGGTCTCCAGCCATGATCCTCAGTTCTCAGCTTCCTGAGAAGCTAGGATTATTGGCACGAGCCACTAGTGCCAGGCAATTTCCCAGTCTTAATGAGGTTACATTGTCTCTTGTTTTTTTTCTCCTACTCATTAGCACTTTCCTTGTATCTCTTGTGTCCCTAAATATATTTCATCTATGTGATGTAGGGACACTCAATCTCAGGCACTAGAACCCCTTTCCATCCTGCCTTCTCTCAGGACATGCATGCTTTCTTACCAGCCACATTTACTACCTGATGCTGCCTGTTCCTAAGGAATGGGAGGCGTTGCCCGGCCCCGTGCTTGGAGGCTATTTGCAGGGTCTCCTCTTCACGCCTCGTCGTTCCTTAGACCCAGTCTGAGTTTGCTTCTCGATTGGGTGTTCTTATTCTCTTGTGTCAGAGGTGTGAGCCCATCTTGCACATGCACGCACACTCCAGGGAAACACACAGGTTCTGTGCATTCCTTTTCACGGCCTTTGGTACTCAGAAGTACAAGAATGGACACGTAGAAGAGCGAGCGTGTGGAGACTGTTAAGAAGGGATGGGGAAACCAAGTCAGATGGAAGAACTGGATTTCAGAAGGGCAAACAAGATGGAGTCAGGCAAGGTGGCCTTCACCCACAAGGCCGACAGCCCAGCCTGGGTTCCCTGGCCAGAGAGGCCACCATGGCAGCTGCAAAGAAACAGAGATTATGGGACTCACAGGTGACCCTGGGCCTAGAGAGAGAAAGGGACGGGGTGGGGCAGGGGTCCAGGGTCTGACTCATCAGCTGCAGTGCTTTCCTGCTTTGAGGGACTGGTGCCACTCCGCTGGGTTGGGGACAGGGGTGAAGGAAGGGGTGGATGGCCGGTTCAGCTTCAGAGAATGAATGTGAACTTCCTCCAGAGATGCTGACAGGAATGGTTGTATTACACAGGGTGGTAAGATTCTCTTTTATTACCCCCCCCTTGTATTGTCACAGGTGTCATTATACTCCCTTGTATTTATTGTCACAGGTGTCATTATGTTTTCCTGGCATTCGTTCACAGACATGTTTCTACCCATAAAAAAATAAATAGCCCAGCCGAGCATTGGATGAGGACACATTCATCCCTTACCCAACATGCGTGAGTGTTCTGGAGTCTGGAACTGGCACTGGAACTCAAGGACACCCCTCTGCACTGTGACCCCGAGCCTGCAGTTTGCCCCTGAGTTCTCACCTCATTCCTTCTGCAGCGCCGCCTGTGTAACACAGATCATGCTTTGCTGTGTGTTCGCGTTTGCAAGAGCAGATGCTGAACTCTTATGTCTCCTTGATTGCCTTTTTAGATGTGCCTCTTGCTTCAGTACCTCTGTGACTGCCAGGTCCGGCACCGGATCGAAGCGATTGTGGCCTTCTCAGATGACTTTGTGGCCAAGCTCCAGGACAATCAGCGTTTCCGCTACAATGAAGTGATGCAGGCCTTAAACATGTCAGCGGCACTCACGGCCAGGAAAACCAAGGAATTCCGCTCACCCCCCCAAGAGCAGGTACCAGAGTGGCATGGAAGCCCAGCCTTTCTGCTTTTGATTTCGGCACATTTGGGATTTGTTGCAAAATTATACATGTTATATACCCTTTTTGAATTTCCTGTTCCATTTAAAGTTGCCCACATTTTTGGGGGGTAATACTTCTAGTTTCTCCTCAAGCATATTCTTGGTTAAATGTATCATGGTCAGAGAAAGGCCTGACAGATAGGAAGGCAGTCAACCACAGATGGGTGGGACAGGGCACTGCCTGGCATCCTAAGGCTCCATGCTAGCTGCTTTCTATTTGGCACCTCAAAGAAGTACCCGATGGTGGCCATCTTGCTTCGAAAGATGGATCATCCTGTTTATGACTCTTCACTTCATGTCATAAGATATTAAAATTTTCATTTAAGACAAAAAAAACCCTTATACCAAGAAACAGGAAAAGCCTGAATGGGAAGAGACAATAATTACTAAAGTTGAGAGGGCAGAAGGGTTAAACTCACTACAACTCATTGAAAGCCACCCTTACAAAATTATTTCAAAAAAGGGAAAAAAAACGGAAATAGGAAATCTTAGCAAAGAAATGAACCCTATGGAAACTCCAGAAGTGAGAAAATGCCATGTCTGAAACAAAATGCTCAATAAGCATGCTTAACAGTGGAAAGGAGAGAGCAGAGGTAAGAAAACATCTCCATCTGAGGGAAAGACATAAACAGGGTATAACATATACCCAGAAAGGTTAGATTCACGTCATTCTTGTATTTATGACTCATGGCACAGCATCTTCTGTCAGCCCCGAGTTCCATACACCATGAAAATACCTTTCTAGAGGGAAGAGAGATGAAGACATTAGCAAGTCTGCTATGCAAGAAAGCTAAAGGAGGTTCTTCTTCAGGCAGTTATTGGGAACATCCCCAAATTGGTTATGAACATCTTTGCTTTCACCTTTGTGCTGTCCATCCCAAATTCTCTTCTTTTTCTTCCTTCATCTTTCCTCTCTCCGGCCTTTCCTCTTCCAGATCAACATGCTCCTCAACTTCAAAGATGACAAAAGTGAATGTCCATGTCCTGAAGAAATCCGCGACCAACTCCTGGATTTCCATGAGGATTTGATGACACATTGTGGTAAGGTCATGGCGACCCACCCCTCGGGCTGAACGTGTCCCTCTCACATATACGCGTACACAATGGGGTATGCGTGTGGGCAGCTCTGTTAGATGTTCATGTAATGTTATCAGGATGCAGTGGTTAACTGTGTCTGCAGTAGATCGGGAGGGTTGAGCCAGAGGGGCAGGAAGACTGAGCGAAGATGAGCTAAACCCTCAGCAGTGGCTGGGAACGGCCAGGCACTCTGGGCAGAGGCTGTGGATTCCATCGATTGATCATTAACCATAGTTTCCCTCGCACAGATGAGAAGCCCTGAGAAGCCCTGTGTGTTGCTGATAGTTGTGTGTTATGTACTGGAATTTTCTAAGAGGGTAGGCTTTATGTTAAATGTTCTTACAGCAACAACAGCCAACCAACAAACAAAAACACCAAAGAGAGGAGTGCAGGGGAACGTTAGAGGTGACAGTTTATATTGTCCCTTCACGGTAGTGATGCTGGCTTCATAGGTAAACACATGCGCCCAAACATTTTCAACCACACATGTTGACCATTGGCAGTTTTCTTCTGTGAGCTGTACTCCAACGAGTCTGTTTGCTGATCGCAAACAGTCGTATTTAAGCCAGTTCAAAGACCACCTCTGAGGACTGGCCTAAGAAATAACGAGTCTTCTGAGTGAGCATGCCTGAGGAAACCCTACATTGCCATTCAGATCTAGTGAGGAAAAACCCCTCTCCCTCTACTCGCAGAGCCTCTCACGTGGAGTTGGTCAGAGGTTCTGGCTGTGTGATTCTCTATTCCCTTACGAAATGATCAGGAGGTGTGCGGTTTAGTGAGGAAAAGGTGCATAAATCATCCTTTGAGTAGACAGAGCTCCATTAAGATTATTTTTTACCTCATTCTGTAAAAGAATAAAAGCGCTGCCTTGCACATGAATTCATTTTATGAATGAAGAGGCACTAAATGAAAGCATGGATATTATACTATATATTCATGATCAATAAATGACACTGCAATAGACTTTCATTGCTACAGATATTAACCAGTCCCTGTTTAGGGTACCTGATCGTGCCAATTCTCTCTGTCTTACAAGTTATCAAGGTATTATTGACAATTTTGGAGGAAAGAGAGGAACACTGACATCCTGATTTGCTTTGAGGCAGGGTGGGACTGTAGCTCTGGGTACCTTGCATCCTAAGGAAGCACTTCGGAAAGGCTCCACCAAGAGCAGAATTGATCATAGCTTCTCAGGATGTCTTTGATTTAGTCTTGTCTCCATCCTGATTGTCAGTAGCCCCGAGACCCAGGGACAGAGGGACAGAGGCTCACAAGGGAATCCACATGGGGGCAAATGTTTTATTAGCCATCACATGATAGGAAGACATGAATGGAGTTGCAGAGACTGAGAATTATTACTTTTTGTTGTTGTTTCAAATGTATTCCTTCACTGCGTTCTGTACTGTCTCCGTGTTAGGAATTGAGCTGGATGAAGATGGCTCTTTGGATGGAAACAGTGACTTAACCATCAGGGGACGTCTGTTGTCCCTGGTAGAAAAGGTGACATACCTGAAGAAGAAGCAAGCAGAAAAGCCAGTGGCCAGTGATGCCACGAAGTCCTGTAAGCATGTGACAGCAGGGGCACAGTGAGCAGGCTTTGGATGGGCACTCATCCTGGGAACGGGTATCATGCCAGATGAGCAGAGAGGCCACGGTGGTCCCAGCTTCTGGGCCTCCGGTTCCTCACGGTATCTGTAGCTTCCAGAAGTAGTGTAGAGGAATTAGGCTGAGAGGTAGCATCGGATAAAGGGGAAGGAGCTCCCTGGAGAACCAACAATTCAGACAAAGAAACAAAGACTATCAAGAGAAATTATACAGCTAGGCTGCAGTGGCTCACGCCTGTAATCCTAGCTTCTCAGAAGGCTGATAACCAAGGATTGTGGTTAAAAGCCAGACTAGGCAAGAAACTCTGTGAGACTCTTATCTCCAACTAGCCATCAAAAATCTGGAAATGGAGGTGTAGACTCAAGTGTTAGAGTACCAGCCTTGAGCAAAGAAGCCAAGCAAGTGTATTAGGCTCTGAGTTCAAGCCCTAGTACTGACCACAGCAGCAGCAGCAGCAGCAGGCAGAGAGAGAGAGAGAGAGAGAGAGAGAGAGAGAGAGAGAGAGAGAGAGAGAGAGAGAGAGAGAGAGAGAGAGAGAGAGAGAGAGAGAGAGAGAATGAGAGAGAATGAGAGAGAATATAAAGGAAGTAATTTGGCTTTTATATATAAATACCATGTGTGCACTTGATTCCAGATTATTAATTAGTACATTAAGTTAAATAGATAATGTCTGTAACTATATTTAATTAGTACATTAAGTTAAATAGATAATGTTTATAACTATATATATTTCTTAACAGTATGCATTTGTATGCATTTGTGGTTCATCCACATCTATTTACTTAAGAACAATGATGGCTAGTCCTGAAAACCAAATGTGAATGTCGTAGGCCCGCACTTAGCCCGTGTCTCAGGGCACAACACACTCATCGTAAAGGGGTAACAGGCAGGCCTGAGAGATCCAGATTTTTTAGGACCTCACTTGTAAGATTTTTTTTAAGAAGCAACACTTGTTTATTAAATGCATTTTCTAAATTATAAAAAAATTCGCTAGGATTTTTTAGTTTTTTTTTTAAACTGGTAGCACACAATGTAATCTTTGCAATGTAATCTTTCTTCGTTGCATACCATGATGTCTGTACTTGCCCAGTGTGCAGTCCTCAGGGCCATTCCACAGGCAAAAAACTCATCTTCAAAAATCAGAACCCAAGCCGGTGCTGGTGGCTCAGCTACTCAGGACGCTGAGATCTGAGGATCGTAGTTCAAAGCCCAGCCTGGGCAGGAAAGTCTGTGAGACTCTTATCTCCAATAAACCACCAGAAACCAGAAGTGGCGCTGTGTTTCAAGTGGTAGAGTGCTCGCCTTAAGCTGAAGAGCTGAGGGACATTGCCTAGGCCCAGAGTTCAAGTCCCATAACGGACAAAAAAAAAATCGGAACCCAAAGTTCCTTATGAGCCACCTTGATCCCTGTAAGATTTATGAAAGCCTGTTATAAAGGCAGAGGGGTTTTTAGCTAAATAGAAATTACTGCTGCTTTGCATCTCACATTTGGATAAAATCGATGGTCTTTGCTTTTGCTGGGTGAATTCCCAAGTGTAAGACACTTTTGAAAACCACACGATGTATTAAATTAGGAATTAAGGCCTCACTGTACATGCACATGAACTGTACATATACCAGCCTCACTTACTTACAATAACCCTGCTTTTTAAGAGGCCAGAAGTTTCTGTTACTTCTAAGTGAATTGTATTTATTACATGTTCCACCACAAGTAATCATGTATGTCTGACTCACAGTTCATTTTAATACAAGTCCAACCTGCAAGGCTTTAGAAGACATTTTAAGTGTTAGTTCAGGATCCAAATATAGGTAAGATCATAATTGTGTGGTCACGACTGGAAATGATTTAATTAAGACGTTAACTATAAAGACTCATAAGCACTTTGATGTGTCCATAGCCCACGTCTTTAAGGATATTGATGTCAGACCTTCCTGGAGGAAAATAATAGAACCAAACATATAAAAAGTGAAAGTTAGAACACCTCATGTGAATTGTTATACTCTTAATTTCTTATCACCTGGGAACAGAAATTCTGAAAAAGTTGTTATAGCTTTGAAACGGCTAATTCATTTTTAATTTGTGTGTGTGTGTGTGTGTGTGTGTGTGTGTGTGTGTGTGTGTGTGTGTGTGTGTGTGTGTGTGTGTGTGTGCATATATATGCATGTGTGTGCCAGTCCTAGGGCTTAAACTGAGCACCTGGGTGTTATTCCTAAGCTTTTTGTGCTCAAGGCTGGCACTCAACCACTTGAGTTACAGCTCTACTTCAGACGTTTTGCTGGTTGATTAGAGGTAAGAGTCTCCTGAACTTTTCATGCCCAGGATGAATTTGAACCATGATCTTCAGAGCTCAGCCTCCTGAGTACCTAGGAATACAGGTGTGAGCCATTGGTGCCCCACTAGTTGTGGGAGGTTTTTAAACAAAAGATTTTTATGTGTTTCTCCTTGTTTATTTTTATCCATAACTGGTTCTTACTGAGATAACGCACTATATTTTCTTCAAAGAATACTCAGAAGTTCCCCCTGCAGAATATCCTAGCCTTTTCAGTTCTGGTCCAAATAGAGGCACCGGTTTAGGGCTCTGGGAAGATGGAAGGGAAGTTCAGAAATCCCCCTCGTCTTTCTGCAGCCAGCCTCCAGCAGCTGATTTCGGAGACCATGGTTCGGTGGGCTCAGGAGTCTGTCATCGAGGACCCGGAGTTGGTGAGGGCCATGTTTGTGCTGCTGCACCGGCAGTACGATGGCATTGGAGGCCTAGTCCGGGCCCTGCCTAAGACCTATACCATCAACGGGGTGTCTGTGGAGGACACCATCAACCTGCTGGCCTCTCTCGGGCAGATTCGTTCCTTGTTAAGCGTGAGGATGGGCAGAGAGGAGGAGAAGCTGATGATTCGTGGATTGGGGTAAACGATCTTTATATAAGTCTTTGTCTTGTACATGTCTCCTTTCTTACTTTTATCTCAGCCTAAGTGCCATAGGAGAATTAGCACAGATAAAGTGTGTACAGTTTTTTGATTTTTCAATGAAGTTAATGCTTTCCTAGAGATTATGTTTTTAAGCTAACTTGAAGTTGCTGACAGATTTCATAGTGAGAGACTAATGTGGCACAGCGCACAGAAACAAGCTGAGTATTGTTCAACCCCTCAGAAACACATGATCACATACATTGAAATCTGTGTGTGTGTGTGTGTGTGTGTGTGTGTGTGTGTGTGTGTGTTTTGAGTTTAAGCTGATGTTTTATACAGATGTGGAATTAGTCTACATCTCATGTTCAGGAAGGAGGGCAAAACAGACAGTAGTTACTTACCATCATCATTGAAAGACTTTCCAGTGTTGGGAATGTTAAATTAAGAAAGAACCAAAAGAATTAACAAAATAAAATCTGTACAGATGAATAGGGATGATGTTCCGAGGAAGACGTAAAAAGATGTAGAAATCAGGACTGTAGATTATTAAAAACTGATGAAAGGCCAATACTTGGCAAACAGCTTGATTCAATTTTATAAATATGAGAGACACAGATGATACCGTGGAGGCTGCCATTGTGTGAATTAAAAGAAACAGAAATTACCACATGGATCCTCTGAATAAAACTACACAATTCTTCTGAGTCACAGAAAGAATCCGGGGACAATACAGATTGTGTAATTCCATTTATGTCCCTTTGGAACTCAGAGGCAATACCATATATTATTCACAGGCCTGTTAGGTTTTTAAACTTGTAAAGATGGACTGGAAAAGTTATATTCCAAATTTATAATAATGGATCACAGTAAAGTAAGGGTACTACTCAGACAAAGGAAAATAGAAAAGCTTATGATCAAAAAAAATCTAACAATAATAGCAAATAGTTTGTCTTTGTTTATAATTGTATGAGCCTGGATTATATCTGAGTGCTAATATTTAAATCTAACCTAAGGAATCATTTCATAAGAAGTTGATTTAAAAAAATCAGAATAGATTACATCTTCTGAAATAAACCAACAGTAATATGTACATTAATAAGTCAGTGGTTCATTAGTGATAAACACACAATGATAATAAAAATAAAATGCAGCTTTTATGCTATTAGAAATGTTTTACACACAACACAAAGAAATGTTTCATACAACAGCTTAGCAAATAACCTCCCAACTGGATGATAGAATGATAAATATATGCATATGAAACTGAATAACTAAAATATATCAGATGCTTAACTGAATAAATTAGTGATTCAATTAGGGAAACAGATTGGAGGTTTCCATTTTCTTGCAGGCTATGTGTTCATTTTTTGCCATGGGTCTAACAAGGAATGATTCTTACACCAATTTGATTTATGTTTAAAACAATCACCAGATTTTTTACTTACAATATATGGTAATTACCACCGAACATTAAGATTCCTACAACTGCCTGCAATATTAATATTAATACTATTGCAATAATATTTAATAATATTTGATGCAGAAATGACAGTATGAATTATGTTGACTATCATCTGATGATATTTAAGTTGAATGTCCATTTAATGAGTTGGGTTTCTTGTTTTTTCTTTTTTTTTTTTTTTTTTTTTTTTTTTTTGGTTTGGTCGTGGGGCCTGAACTCTGGGCCTGGGCGCTGTCCCTCAGCTCTTCAGCTCAAGGCTAGCACTCTACCACTTGAGTCACAGTGCCACTTCCGGCTTTTTTCTTTTTGCTTATGTGGTGCTAAGGAATCGAACCCAGGGCCTCATGCCTGCAAGGCAAGCGCTCTACCACTGAGCCACCTTCCCAGCCCCGAGTTGGGTTTCTTATACCTGAACTTCTCTTGGAAAAGAATAATTTTTTCAAGCATTTTACCACAATGATAACATTGCTGAAAATAGTGTTTATTTATGTAATTATTTATGTTGGATTAAAATTGCATGTGGATGAAAAAGAGATAATACATGAAATAATTATGTAAGAATATATACATATTATATCATTTCTGTGCAAAAGAAAAGTTGGATATATGATTGAATATCCACAAAATTAGTAAGTGTCCAAAAAGTCATTTATTAAAACTTAAGTCTTATCTCCATAACACATTTCTCGTCATTCAAAAGAATAGACAATTTGTATATCATTTTTGGTAGACTTCTAAGGAAATCTCAGGAATATTCATTCACGTTTCTGGGTCAGCTATCAAATGCTCTTACTTTTCCATGCTCATGAATTACTTCCACAACACTTGTCAGAATTTCAGGGAACTGTTGGCCTAAACTTGGCTCTGAACTCTGTTCATCCCCTGTCCCTTCCAGAGATATCATGAATAACAAAGTGTTTTACCAACACCCTAACCTCATGAGGGCCCTGGGCATGCACGAGACGGTGATGGAGGTCATGGTGAACGTCCTGGGCGGGGGAGAGTCCAAGGTAAGGGGAAGCCTTTGACCCTCGGGGTGGTATTTGGGGGGTTCTGGATTGCAGAGCATTTATGAGAATGAGAATTTCCTAAATGCTCTTTGGAGGAATGTATTTTTTAAAGGACACCATTTACACAAACAAACGTGTGCCTTTGAGGTTGAGAGTTGGATTTTTTTCTTGGCTGTTGCTACAGGTTTCTATCTTATTCTGTATGGTTTGTTGTCTCCTAAATTATTCTAATTTAGAAGCTATTGAAGAAGTTCTCTATTACCAGTCAGATCTTACCATGAGTTCATGGTACAAATACACCCTAGCCATCCCCTTGATTCAGACATGCCTCAGAGAACACATTCCCCAAATTCCTGAACCAAATCAGGACTCAGCAGTGATATTCTGGAATGTTCTACTGTAAGGCCCTAAAGAGAACCAACCAACCCATCTTCCTTCCTTCCTTCCTTCCTTCCTTCCTTCCTTCCTTCCTTCCTTCCTTCCTTCCTTCCTTCCTCCCTCCCTTCCTCCCTCCCTCCCTCCCTCCCTCCCTCCTGCCCTCTCTCTCTGTCTCTCTCTCTTTCTTTCTTTCTTTCTCTTCCTTCTTTCTTTCCTTTTTTTCTTTCTTTCTCTTTCTCTCTTCCTTCTTTCTTTCTTTCTTTCTTTCTTTCTTTCTTTCTTTCTTTCTTTCTTTCTTTCCTTTCTTTCCTTTCTTTCCTTTCTTTCTCTTTCTCTCTTCCTTCTTTCTTTCTTTCTTTTCTTTCTTTCTTTCTTTCTTTCTTTCTTTCTTTCTTTCTTTCTTTCTTTTTTTCTTTCTTTCTCTCTCTTCCTTCCTTCCTTTCCCTCCCTCCCTCTCTCTCTCTCTCTCTCTCTTTCTTTCTTTCTTTCTTTTTATATGCTGATTCTGAGGCTTGAATTCAGAGCCTGGGCACTGTCCTTGAGCTTTTTTGCTTAAGGTTAGTGCTTTCCATTTGAGCCACAGCTCCACTTACAGCTTTTTGCATGATTAATTAGAAATAAGCCTCACAGACTTGCCCTCCTGTGTTGGCTTCAAACTGCAATCCTCAGATCTCAGCCTCCTAAGTAACTAGGATTACAGGCATTGAACCACTGGTTGCCTGGCTTCAAAAGAACTTTTATGTAATTGCAATTTTAAAAAAATCCTTGAAAATCAAATAGGTGTTAGTGGAGCTATGGCTCAAAGTGGTAGAGTGCTAGCCTTGAGTGAAAGAGCTCAGGGACAGTGCCAGGCCCTGAGTTCAAGCCCCACAACTGACAAAATCTGCAGTGAAATTCAAACAGGTGGTACAACATAGTAAGTAATTCAGATAAATTAGTGTAATTCTATATAATGTCTGAGATACAAAATGTACTTCTGGATTTAAAATTTTAATATTTTCACAATATGGAAATAAATCTATATTCCCTTTGAGTGTTCTGTCTCTGTTTAACTGTATATTGTACATAAATGAAACACGTGAATTAAAAAAGTTAATATAAAACAATGCACATAGCATATGCATAGTTTTGTTTTAAAAATTCACAATGCACTCTGTTTAGGGAGAGGTATGTGGTTGAAGTGGGATGGCTTTGCAAGCAGGCCTTCCTGTCAGGGGCTCAGGAAGAAAGACCTACAGAAATCAGGGAGCTTGCAAACCATTTGGGTAATGACACCAAGTATTGAACTGTGCTTTCCTGAAGTTGTCTTGGCCTCTCCTCTCCCTTTCTTAATTTACATGGTATTATTCATATGATTTCAGTTCTCCAGACCTGAGTCAAAGACACTGTGTAATTTCCCAGGAAAGCACAGCTAATAGTTGTAATCTGTAGCTGAGGCTACCTGATTCCTAAGCCAGGCTCATTGTACCTTGGAGTTTCTGGCTGTTGTTTACCTCTCAATCCCAGCTTCTTGGTGGTAGCGGGGTTTCTGAGTGGGGCTCTGGCTGGATTTCCAGTGGCTCAAGGTCTAGGTGAGTCCATATGGCACCTAGATTTGCTGACTCTGGGCTGACAATGTCACTGAGACTTGACCTCCCCTATTCAGTGTCAGGAAGATGATTTGTTTCAACAGCTAATCAAGTGCTCTTCATTTAGGAGATCACCTTTCCCAAGATGGTGGCCAATTGTTGCCGTTTTCTCTGTTACTTCTGTCGTATAAGTAGACAGAATCAAAAAGCTATGTTTGATCATCTCAGTTACTTACTGGAAAACAGCAGTGTTGGTCTTGGTAAGTAAGTGGATGGCTTGAACTTGATCTTTTTAAGGTAAAAAGTAATGTGCATATTGCATGTAAAGTTGAGCCTCATGTTAAGTGAACACAGTAGGAATGGAAGGAATGCACCTCAACAAGCAAAGGCCATCTATAACATACCCACAGCCAACACCATAGTAGACAGGAGAACTGATTTTCCTTGACGGTGAGGCACGAGGCAAGGGTGTCTGCGCTGTCCACTCAGTATGGAACTGACATTCCTAGGCAGTAATTACTACTACATGGTTCCGAAGCAATCATGTAAAAGAAGGAAGAAGAGGGACCCAAATAGGAAAGAAAGAAGTAAAATCCTGATTTGCAGATGAGATGATACTGTACTTAAAAGACCTCAAAGATTATACTCCCAAACTCCTGGATCTGATGAACATGTTGGGCAGTGTAGCAGGATACAAAACTCAATGTATAAAAACCAGTAGCTTTTTCTGTAAATCAACAGTGAACAGGCTGAGAAAGTAATTAGAAGATAGATTTCATTCACTATAGCCTCCAGAAACCCAGGAATACACATAACTAAGTAGGCAAACCACCTCTATAATAAAAGCTATAAAACCTTGAGGAAAGAAATTAAAGAAGACACCAGAAAGTATAAAGGCTCCCATTCTCAAGGATTGGCAAATTTAGTATCATGAAAATGGCCATACTGCCAAAAGCAAGCTAGAGATTCAATATAATCCCCATCAAAATCCTTACATTTCAGCCTCTTCAGTAGCTCAGATTACAGGGGTGAGCTACCAATGCCCAGAAATAGCAATGTATTTTTTTAAATCACTAAGAGAATAGGTTTTAAGGAACCATTACATATCTAAAGCGATTATCTAAAGTGTTGATAATTAAACCAATTGCATTATTCCACATTGTCTACATATTTTAAAATGTACACAATAACGGTATACACTTTTTTTGTTGTTGTTGTTGGTCATGGGGCCTGAACTCAGCCTGGGCGCTGTCCCTCAGCTCTTCAGCTCAAGGCTAGCGCTTTACCACTTGAGCCACAGCGCCACTTCCTGATATACACTTTTTATTTGTCAAAAGTATCTTTAGACAAAGTGAAATGGATTTAGTCCAGGGCTGTGTGTATGTCATAAAATGCAAACGGTGGTGTGTTTTTGTGGGGGACTTACAGTTATAGCACAACCTGGGTGTGTCTTTGCCTTTGCTTGAATTAGCCTCCCCTGCCATGAGAGGCTCCACCCCGCTCGATGTGGCTGCAGCATCGGTGATGGATAATAACGAACTTGCCCTAGCCTTGCGTGAGCCGGATCTAGAGAAGGTAAGGCGGGCCTTCTGGCTCTGTGACTGTGTGCACTTCGTGTACTGCTTTCTCAGTTATTTCAATTTCTGCAGTTTTGCTGTAGATCTATTAAAATAAAATACATTCCTGTAATTATGTAGTATGTATTATGCTGTCTGTAATTCTCTGCATATTATAGTTCAATGTGAAGAAGGTACCTCCTCTGATTACAAGCATTTTCTTTTGCAAAACAAAGTATCTTTAAGTAGTGGTACAAAGGGGTTTCACTTCAACATGTCAGTTTGTGAGCACAACGCATCTCGATCCACGTCATCTCTTCCATCCCTTTCTCCCAATCTGTCCTAATCCCTCAGGTTTCCTTCCTTCCATCACATATGTCTTTTGAAGCCTAGGTACACTGGTTCTTCACAGATTTTTTAAATAACTGGATTGTGTGTAGTTGGAATCAATTCATTGGATTCGTGGTCTTAGATGTTTTTGTCTTTGTGACATTTGTCAATTTTGCTTTAACTGTACCATTTCTACTTTTTTTTTTTTTTTTGGTCCGGTTGTGGGGCCTGAACTCTGGGCCTGGACGCTGTCCCTCAGCTCTTCAGCTCAAGGCTAGCACTCTACCACTTGAGCTGCAGCGCCACTTCCGGCTTTTTTTCCTGGCTTTTTTCTTTTTGCTTATGTGGTGCTGAGGAATCGAACCCAGGGCCTCAGGCATGCAAGGCATGCGCTCTACCACTGAGCCACCTTCCCAGCCCCCAACTTCTTTAAGAGTTGTTTTACTGTCCCATATATATGTATATGTATATATATGATTTTTGCTTTAATGTTCCATATATATATATATATATTTAATTTTGTGCTGGTATTGGGGCTTAGGTGGTTTTCCTTAATTTCTTTACTTAAGGCTGGTGCTCTACTACTTATTCACTAGCTCCACTTCTAGCTTTTTGTGGTTAATTGAAGGTAACTATCTCACAAGCTTTTCCTGTCTGGGCTGACTTTGGACTGTGATCCTCAGACCTCAGCCTTCTGCACACCTAGGAACCCAGCTCATCTCTTCAATGGCAAGGTGTTAGTGATCTGTGAAGCCATTGCCCTCTGTGCATAAGGAGCCTCTTGTTTGTGAGCTGACATTACAGAGGGTTTGCTTTGTAATGTAGCTGTAGCAGCATCCCAAGTCATCACCATTCCTTCCTTTGGTCCCCTAGGGTCTTTTTTGTTGTTGTTGTTGTTGTTTTTGTTTTTTTGTTTTCCCAGAGCTCAGGACTGAACTCAGGGCCTTGCACTCTCCAGGCAGGCACTCTTCTGCTGAGCTAAACCCCCAGCACCTGTTTTTGACTTTGCTGATAGAGCCATTCTCTTAAAAGGATCACATCTGAAGGAAGATTTTCTGTCACTCCAAGTAAATGCATTCCAATAGTTCCCATGCCCTCTCATCTCTCATCTGGCTTTGAGTTTGTGCCCTCCCACTCTTCTCTCTTTGCCCCTGTCACATGGGTCTCCTGTAACTAATGTACCAGGCATGCCCCATCCAAGTGCTGTTTCTGTCCTCCCCTGCAGTATCTGAAGGGCACCTCTTGGCCTACTCTTCTGTGTGTAGGTCGTGCGTTACCTGGCTGGCTGTGGGCTGCAGAGCTGCCAGATGCTGGTGTCAAAGGGTTACCCGGACATTGGCTGGAATCCTGTAGAGGGAGAGCGATACCTTGATTTCCTCCGATTTGCTGTCTTCTGCAATGGTAGGACTTGCTCGTGTGAAGCTTTTGCCTGTTCATTGATAAAGACTGCACGCAAATAAGGTCCAGTCAGTGTTCCTCGTCAAGGGACCAAATACCAGTTAAAGAACTGTATATTTTGTAATCAGGCTTTGTTTATAGCCCTAGTTTATTATAAATATTTACATGGGTAGTATTTTCATTATTTACCTTAAAATCCCCAGGTATTTTTTGTAACTGGATTATTGTGATTCAGATTATGATGTCTTTTCCCATCCTAAATTAATGGGAATTAATAATGTTTTTCTTCACTTTGAAGATATGAAACGAAAGAAATATAATAGGCTAGTATAAAACTAGTAAAATTTCTGTTGAAGTTTTGTTTTACAAATAGGTTCTTTTTTTTTTGTCAGTGTGGGGCTTGAACTTTAGGCCTTGGCACTGTCCCTCAGCTCTTCAGCTCAAGGCTAGTGCTCTACTAGCACCACTTCTGCCTTTTTCTGCTTATGTGGTGCTGAGAAATCGAACCCAGGGCCTCATGCAGGCGAGGCAAGCACTTTACCTCGGAGCCACCTTCCCAACCCTCAAGAATAGGTTCTTGAGTTTTACTTGTTTCACCAAATGAGATTATTATTACAGCCTTCATGTGCTCAGAAACCTGGCATGATCATATTTGCATATGTTCCTCTTTTGACTGCAGGGGAGAGTGTGGAAGAAAACGCAAATGTCGTGGTGAGATTGCTCATCAGGAGGCCCGAGTGCTTTGGGCCTGCGTTGAGAGGGGAAGGTGGGAACGGACTCCTTGCTGCCATGGAAGAAGCCATAAAAATAGCTGAGGACCCTTCCCGCGATGGCCCCTCGCCTACAAGTGGCTCCAGCCGGACACTGTAGGTCCAGTGTTCCTGCCCTCACTTGTCCCTCATGCAGGGTGGCTGACGTTCATAAAGTAGATCTGAAATTGTCTTCGCTGCAATATGGCGTCTGACCTGAAGGTCTCAATCCTTGGCCAGAGCGTTGTGTCTTAGATGTGGAAGGATGGGTAGTTGAATGAACAGACAGCAAGCTGGAGGGTGTGGTGTGGATTTATAGAGAGAATTCTAGGTTAAAGGAGGAGGTGCATCTTGTGGATGCTCCTAGGGGGAGTTAGGCAAAGCAGGGTGAGCCTTTGGACTTGGGCCCAATGGGAAGGTAGTTCTTAAAATGTTGATACGTATGTGTGTGTATATATATACATATATACACACACATATATATATATACACATACACATAAATATACTAATATACTGTACATAAATGTACATATAGTATGTGTATATATACATATACTAAATATATTCATATATGTGTGTATATATACACATATAATATATGTAGATAGAAAGACAGATAGATGATCTTAAGAGGACAGGGAATGTACCAGATGGGTTCAGTAGTGAAATCCAGAGCAGCAGCTTTCCCCTTGAGAAGTAGAGCTCTGGATTACGGTGCTGGGCACTCTGGGACAGCAGCCACTCTCCCCCATTCTCCACAGTCGAGTTGTTAAAAGTGTCACAGCATGGGTCCAAGTGAACCCAGGTGTGCAGGGTACCTGTGCCGCCACGGCTTTTCTCTGCAGAGGTGAATGCGCTCCTCATGGCCCGTGCACCTGCCCGGCACGGCACTGCTAGTACCACTGGTAAAGACTGAAATCAATCGCCATTGTGGGGGAGAGAATTTTGGAGCAAACACAGTAGCCTATACAGAATCCCGCAGGCCTTTATGCTCCCATTTAGAGACTGGACATGCATCCATATTTCCACTGAGGTTGCCCCAGAGTGAGAATCACAGCTTCTATTTGTTATCAGATGGCCAGAGAAGAATCAGGGTGCCCTTCGCTTCTCTTAGTTGAAAACACGCAGAGAGCTCAGAGTAACCAGCTGAGGCCACACCAGCTGGTGCCTGGTCTTCTGAGAGTTGCTTAATGAGCATGAAATGTCAGCTGACCCATTTGCTTTCTGTTTCTTTTGGAAAAAAAATCCACAAAAAAAGAGACACAGAAGAGGAGGAAGATGACACCATCCACATGGGGAACGCAATCATGACCTTCTATGCGGCCCTGATTGACCTCTTAGGTCGCTGCGCCCCTGAGATGCACGTGAGTGCCCTGAGGCCTGCAGAGCAGGCCTGTCTGTCTCTGATAAGACAGAGCCACATTCATGCTCCATTAAAAATAAGAGCTTCTGCCTCTGTGGAACACGAGTTTGTTCAGTTGGTGATGTCTGGTTGGTCGTTAAAGTTAGTGATGAGATTTCAGCATGAGTCATTAAGAGAATACTTTGTTACCCTCTGCTTTGTTCTATTCCCAGTGATCCTATTTAATTCCAATGCATGTGTTTAAGAAATACTAGCCAGCTGGTACACAACAATTTTCATGACCTGTGATGGAGAAAGGAGTTTGAAGCACGTTGACCAGTGGTGGGGTTGAAGGGTTAAGAATTGCAAATGAACTTTCAAACAGGGATAAGCAAAAACCCAGACCAATTTATTTCCGCACACATACTCCTTTCTCTACCGCTGGGATCTGAGTTTATTTTGGTTGGGTTTGGTAGGGTTTTAGTTTTTGCCTCTCTTTTACACTCAGAGATTAAAATTTATCTTTCTTACCCAAGGGTTAAATTTGACTTACTGTATTCTTCTGCTATGTGCAGAGAGAAATCACAAGATAGATGTTAACATGTCTAAAAACTTAACATTTGTGTGTGTGTGTGAAAACATATTTCTTGGTGTTGCAGGAACTGATTTCTAGTAAACAGAACAAGAGTATGGGAGATTTGTGCCCTGGAGGGGATCAGAGAGAAAATATATGCTTCCCTCCAATCTTGGTGAAGAGATCAGGGAAACTAAGGAAGGAATGGTAGAAAGCTTTTTGTTCTGTTAGCACATCTAGATTAAGGTTGGGGAAACACTAGGGTGCTTATGAAGACCTGAGAGCCTGGTATTTCTGGAATCAGTCCATGTTTGCCCCTGTGAGTGGAGGCCCTCTAGGGGCCAGAAATCATACTGGAGTTTCTTTCTCAATGGTGCAAGAACAGATATCTGAACTGGCTCTGGGAGACTAGTAGAATTTGGGGCTCCCTGCTGTCTTCCCTTGAACCTTGGCCCAGTCTCATTATAAGAAGAGCTCCATCAGTCAGTCAGTGGCAGGCTAAAGGAACCGTGGAGATTCACGTTTACCCTTTCCCTCCATTGTCCGCCCAGCTTCAGTGGCAGTAGGTAGAACTTGAAGAAACATGCACTGCTTATCACCAGGCAAGAAGCAGGCTAAATCATAAACTCTAGTGCACTTTTAGTTACTGAAGAGAATAGCTGTCCTTTCGTGAACTTGCTCTTGTTTTCAGTATTTGGAGGGGAGGGTATAAACATTCACAGGCTTACCATACCCTCAGTTAAAAGATCCCAAAGACCATTAAAAACAAAACAAAACAATGGCTCTTAGAGGTGAATCAGCTGACCTAGACCATAGCCTATCATTTGTTGTATGTTGAAATCTATGGGCAAGTGATTGTCTTATTTCCACATCTGAGACAAGAGTCTGAGAAAGTGGTCCAATTTGTATTTATACCATGCAGGAAGTTGTTTTGGACATGAAATCCCCCCAATTCAGGTTTTTCTAGGCAAGTTTCTAATCCTGATTCCACAAACGTATTCTAATCATCACCCTTTCTTCCCGTGTAGTTGATTCATGCTGGAAAGGGAGAGGCCATCAGAATCAGGTCTATTTTGAGATCTCTCATTCCACTGGGAGACCTGGTGGGTGTGATTAGCATCGCTTTTCAGATGCCAACCATCGCCAAAGGTAAGGCCGGCTCTCTCGCCCGTGTTTTCAGTAAGATTCAGGATACTTCGAAATCTCTTCTCCTGACCCTCACAGCTTGGCCCCACCATTTAGCTTCCTTTAAATAATTGGAAAAAAATCAGGAAGTGTTTTATTGCAGCATTACCTGCTTTCTGTCTCATTGTCTTCAAACAACTGTCTTTTCGATGTCTTTTCATTCCTTTACCTAAGTGTAAACAGCCTCTGTCTCTCTCATCTCCTGTCTCTGTTTCAGTCCTGGGATTCCCCCTTGTTGGTCTTTCTAGAACTTACTCCAGTACTTCAAACTGTGTCAGAGTTTTAAGTTTTTCTTGTTTTTATTTTTTTCCTTAGTTTTGTTTGCTTGTTTTTTTTCATAGTTTTTTTTTAACTTTTTTTTTTTTTTGGATCCGGTCGTGGGGCTTGAGCTCTGAGCCTGGGCGCTGTCCCTCAGCTCTTCAGCTCATGGCTAGCGCTCTACCACTTGAGCCACAGTGCCACTTCCGGCCTTTTTCTTTTTGCTTATGTGGTGCTGAGGAATCGAACCCAGGGCCTCATGCATGCAAGGCAAGCGCTCTACCACTGAGCCACCTTCCCAGCCCCTCCCCTTTTTTAAAAAACATTTTTCTTTTAAAAGAAAGAGTCATTAACTATTGACTTTGGGAATTAGAAATTCTCTGTGCACTTAAAGAAAAGCACTTCTCAAGATGAAGAACATGTTTAAAAGGTTAAGTGATTCATTAGTGACAACTAAAAGATGAATAGGTCCACAAAATAGGCTTTTGCTTCTTTTTAGTCTCTGTGTTGCTTAGTTTTCAGTGCTTCATTGGGTATTTATGTATAAACCAAATATTACCTAGGGTTCTCATTTTAGAACAGAACTGTATTATGTAGAAAGCACATGCTCTTTATACTTTTTATACTTCATTTGCACAGAAAATGTGAGCTGTGAATAGCTCAAGACTGAACAATCACCATGCACCCACAGGTAGCCCTCCTGCTTGTAGCCACATATTGTGGAGGAAGTGAGCCTCCTGTGTGCTCACCTTATCACCAAACCTACAAGGGGACAAAAACTGGCATCGTAATTCATCCATAAATGAAGTTAATGTATGATTATTTTAGGGAGCACTGGAACTTGAGAACTGTTCCATGACTTGGTCTGACCTACCTGGGTCATGCTCGCCTGACTCCTTTGCACTTTCCTTCTAACTCACGTTCACTCCCGAATGGAAAAGAGCTTTTGTTCCTCTACTTGAGCACCCCAAAACGGACACTGTGAGGACAAACTTAAGAACAGTACCAGGAAGCTGGGTATGGATGACTCACACTTGTAATCCTAGCTACTTAGGAGGCTGAGATCTGAAGATTGTGATTCAAAGCAAGCTTGGGAAGAAAAGTCAGTTAGCCAGTGAAAAAGCCAGAAGTGGAGTTGTGGATCTAATGGTAGCATGCCAGCCTTGAGCAGAAAGCTAGGGAAGAGTGCCCTGGCCCTAAGTTCAAGTCTTAGTACTAGGACTTATGTATGTATATATATACACACACACACACACACACACACACACATATATATATATATATATATATATATATATATACATACACACATATATACAAATATACATATATATACTATATATGCTATATATAACAGTATTATATTATATAGTACATATGTATATATTATATACATATATTATATATGATATATGTACATATATGTGAATTTTCAGCTCACTTTCTTTCCTTTCTTCTGCTTAGTTGTGGTCTGATGATGTGCGGTGCTCCATACACATACAACATGTGATTTGCACCTAGACTTGAAGGGTTGTCTCATTTTCAAGCCACCCTAATCACAGTACAGGTTAATTTTTAAAATGAGCAATCATGGGTCAGTGGCTACAACATTTCTTTTATTGCTTTCTTATGTGGTACATACAGGCAGAGACCTGTGTTTCGTTTTACTGTGGCTCACTAGACATTATGTGGCACATACAGGGAGAAACCTATGTTTCAGTTTACTGTGGCTCTCTAGACATTCACCTGTAACATTCAAGCAGCAACGGATGCCCTTGATTTCTACATTCAGCCAGTTGGCCCTGGAAGCATTGCTAGGTGACCGTGCTGTTAGCTCTTGCACACTCTACATTGAGTATAGGAAGACCGCCTCTTTCTCCTCTTGGTCGTGTGGAAAGTCTTCCCCAAATATTTTATTATATTTCTGCAAGAATTAGGGTCCTGGAATACTAATGAAAGGGCAGGGTTAGCAGATGTGAGCAGTAAGCTCATTGCAGCCCGGCAACAGCTTGGCTCACTGCTCAGGGCTGTCAGTTGGGGCGAATGAAGAGTCTGCATGCTCCCAGTAGCCGTGGGGTCAGCACACTGGCCTTGCTTGGTACAGCACAGAGGCTCCTTGAGTCTGGAAGGAGGCGGTCCTCAGTGCCATGGTCTCCAGTGTACACAGGAGGGGGTCCAAATCAAACAGCCACCATTCCAAACCGGCGGGGATTCAGCCCCAGGAAGACATCTATGAGCACTGGAAGTAATGCTCCCATCTGGGTCATTGATTGAGTGGCTCATCTTTCCTCTAGGTACAGGTGCATGCTCAAATAATAGGACCTTATAAATTTAAGTACCCTGTAATGCGATTTCTTTTAAGGGGAAGCCCAGTGGAATTTTGTATTGATTTTATTTGAAAATTAGGGCATGCAGTTGTCAACAAAAGGTTACATCAGCTACAGTTGGATTTTTTTTGACGTTTGACAAGGGTGTTTAGTGCATTTAATGGGTTCAGTTGGATTTTAATCCCAGTTTTAGTTGCTTTAAATCCAGCTTTGCCAATTGCTTAGTATACAGCCATGGGACAGTTGCTTAGCTTCTTTCAAGGTCAGTTCTCATCCTCAGCTACATGAGCACCACCTACTTGCATTGTACAAATGGCATGTGAGCATGTGTGTAACACAGTGTGAGCACATGTGTAACACAGTGTGAACATGTGTGTAACACAGTGTAATCATGGGTTACATAGTGTGATCATGTGTACAGCAGTGGGATCAGTGTATAAATGTGATCACATGTGTGAGAGCATGATCATGTATGTGAGTGTGCAGTGATGTGTTCAGCAGCACAGATCATGTGTGTGGCAGTGCACAGCCATATGTAACATTCATAGCGTAGCACCTTTAGTGGATACAAAGGAAAAAAAAGCTATTACTTTCTTCCCTTGAGATGGCCAAGTGTTAGCTTTCCCTCAGTCCTCCTTTCCTCAGATTGCCTCTGTACTTAAATACTTAAAAAATCCCCTATCATCATTTAGAGAAAGAATCTTACTATGTTTTCTTAGCACTGGTTTGGCATAATTACTGTATGGTTGAAATAGGAAACAAATAAGGCCTTTGGTATTTTTTTTTTATATGTGCTGCTACTGGGGCTTGAACTCAGAGCCTCTGGATATCATGGGTATCTTTTGACTTTGCTCTACCACTTATGCCACACCCCCACATCCAGATTTTTGCTATTTTTTTTTTTTTTTGAAATCAGAGTCTCACAGATTTTCCTGGCTAGGCTGGCTTTGAACTGAGATCCTCAGATCTCAGCCTCCTGAGTAGCTGAGATTACCGGCAGGAGCCACTGGCATCTGACAGTCCTCAGTATTTTAAACTGACACATCATCTCATCATTTCGCAGTGGCCCCCAAACTGGGAACCCATGGGAAGTTTATGAAGGATTCACTGATCTGTATAGTCATTAACAATTGAGTGGTGATGCAGAAAATGTTGTAACTCAGAGATGTTTAAAATGCTGTTACAATTACTTGCACATATTGAGTATGAATGCCATACTAGTCTTACCCGTGTTGATTTATAAGCTTGTAACTATTCTAAGTGATGGCAGTGTCAAGATGTCAACATTGCCATTAGAGAGGGGGCGTGAAGGAGCATTATTAATGTTTACTCCATGTGTTCTGAGGTGTATGCGAAGCTTCTATGTTTCCTTCTCAGAAGGATGCCTAAATGCTATGTCATGATCAAGCATGCAGTCAGGGAAGAGATGGCCAAAGGACATTTCGATGACCTTGGATTTAAATGGCACTGCCATATTCCCTCAGCAAACGTGCCCTCTTGCTTGAGGGCACTAGCAGAAGAAGCCATGTCTTTGAGGCAGCTGGGAGGAAGCCGTGTGTTATCAAGCCGCAGATGGCCTGGCCAGGCCATTGACACCAACATGTCACCTTCTCTCTTTTAGATGGGAATGTGGTGGAACCTGACATGTCCGCGGGGTTTTGCCCAGATCACAAGGCAGCCATGGTTTTGTTCCTTGACAGGGTCTATGGGATTGAGGTGCAAGACTTCCTCCTCCACCTCCTTGAGGTTGGCTTTCTGCCAGATCTCCGGGCCGCCGCCTCTCTAGACACGGTATGGTTTGGACAAGGAGTGGCCTCTGCCTCCCCCTTTGTCGTCCCGCACCTGTGGGCCTTCACTCACAAATATTTACTGCATCCTCAGCTTAAGTTGAAGCCAGGGGTGGGTAAACGGGAAACAGACCAGGATCCTCCGAAGAGTGAAAGAAATGAACACCTCAGGGGTGTGCTAGGAGTTTCCATGAGGTGGTCCTGATCTGGGGCTCACTGTGGCTCCTGTTAGTCTTTTTGGTGCTGAGTATTCAGTCAAAAAAGTCATGCTTCTCCATGGGATCAGTCTGAGTTTTAAGACAATTTAATTGATACTGTTGGCTCAGACAACTAATAATTATGGTATTGGTGTTGTCCTTGGCCTGCTAAAGTACAGCTTGTCCAGGATCTGTCCTGTGTACTGGGTGTCCTACGTTCTGGATGTGCCCTTACCATGTAAACATAGCCAAGGTTCCAAATGCTCTCGGAGCGGTAGTACTTATTTGTTTCATCAATTAAATGCCCCCTTTTGAGCCCAGGGGAAATCCAATCTTGAGTTGACCGTAGCCCTCTCATGATATCTATGACTAAGGAGTTAGGAAAATGAGCTGGATATTGTATTGTGTTACTTTCACAGGAAATGGCAAGCCCACACTAATATAACTGACTCGAAGCTTGCTTGACACCGATGAGCAGGAGCCAAAATAGGAGTGAAATGAAGACATCCAGTTCGGAAGGCATTTGTGAACCTGTGATGGGAGTGAGAGTCAGGTCTTCCTCTCTCCTCCAGTAACAGTGCAAATGCTCCCATTCTGGACACCGTGTGTGTCTTCCTGTTACGTGGATCCTACACGGATAATTGTTTATGATAGGATCTGGACCATTTGCGCTCTTTGACCAAGACAGCTATCAATTCATGTGTTTGACGCTACTTGCAAGCAATTGATAGTTGATTGATTTTAGTGGCAAAGGCCATTCGAAAGACACTTGAAAGACATATCTGAGGAGGGCATCTCTTGTTCCATGGTGTTGTCATTTGCTAGAGAGGGAAACGACCCGTCCATGTGTTGAGCCCTTGGCAAGCTGTCTCCCGCCAAACACAAACGAGTCTGTGCTGATTTTGATTCCTTTGCAGGCCGCTCTGAGTGCTACAGACATGGCCTTGGCTCTCAATAGGTACCTTTGCACAGCTGTCCTACCTTTGTTAACCAGATGTGCTCCTCTGTTCGCGGGCACAGAGCACCACGCCTCCCTCATCGACTCGCTTCTTCACACTGTGTATAGACTGTCCAAGGGCTGCTCCCTCACCAAAGCCCAGCGGGACTCCATAGAAGTGTGCCTGCTCTCCATTTGTGGGTGAGTAGGGCAGCTGGCTCTTGAGCAGCCTTCTTTAAGAAAGAAAATGTGACATTTTAGGAGTGTTGAGATGATTTTGGTAACCAGCCCCCCCCCCCAATGTTATTTCATTATGAGTAGTTCCACATGTTGAGATTCTCGCAGCTACTTGGAGCATGCTAACTCCTGTTGCTGTCAGAGGACATCTGAATATCCCTTCAAGGTTCCCCATGGGTATCTGATTGGTAAACATCGGTGCTGACCAGGTCTAGAATATTGTCTTGGGTGTTGGGGGAGGTAGGGACTGGTCAAGATTCCTTGGCCATAATGGGGATAGGATGCATCCTCTCTCCTTTTTTGCCTGTGTGAGATAGCTTCCACTCCTCTTCCAGAAGAAGAGAGGAAAATAGGTTCTTTCTAACCCTAGAAAGGCTACAGCATCCTTCCTATGAGAGCCCCCGCTGTGTGGTCCTGCTGAGGGCGGACCCTCCAGCTGGACAGGCCTCTTCCTATGGGAAGGCCTGGCCCGCCCTCCCTACCTCTGCTCAAATCTCAGTGGTGGGAGTGACAGTTTCCCAGGTCCCTCACCAGGGGGTGACCCTTTCTGATTGGACGGGAACCCCAGGAGGTGAACCCCACAGCCCATGGTCCACAGTGAAGGAAGGTTTCACTCATGATGGAGTGGATGGGAGAAACAGCCAGGTAGAGCTGCAGGAGAAGGTTCAGGAGAGTCTTTCTAAAGCCTCCATGACCTGAGATTGTGTGAAGCCCTGTCAGAGTTCTCAGTATCCAGTATCCAGTGAGGTGGAACTCCTGGTGTTTGCTGGCATGGCGGCGTTCATGCAGACTTAGCTTTCTTTCCCTCATGTGGAAGCAAAGCCAGTTTCCTGCCTTACTTCACACCCAGGTGGTGCCCTCAGTCTACCCCCGCAGCCCCCTGCCCCGCTGTGTGCTTCACACCGTGTTCTCTGGGATTCTGTTCATGGATGAGAGTCAGAGAATGTGCTGGCACACACCTAGGTGGTACCTGTCGGTCACTCGGTGTGGTTTCTCAGGGTTTCTCAGGTGTGGCTGAAATGGGGATGTCTGTGGTAGACTGCTCCCCCTAACACATGTGAGGTGCTGGGCTCCACCCATAGCAGTGGAAAGAACAATGAAACAAAGAAACAAAAGAGACAGACAAGGTGATGCTGAGGCTGATGCTGCTGAAACATGGCCACCGTTTCCCACGTTTCACATGCAGGTTTTGTAGATGAGCATATATGAACAGTACTAAGGGGCTTCACGGTACGGCTGCCAAACATGAATATTGAAGTAAAAGTGTCAGATCATAAATACTTAAGCCAATCCCATCCTCCCTTACCTATCTTCATCAGATATTACAGGCCGTCCATACTATACTGTGCCTGCTCTTGCTTACCTACAACTAACTAACAGGGGAGTAGCTTTGAGTGTATCAGCAATACCAGAATGTGTCAGGGAAGGTTTGTGCTTAGAAGTTAACTCCAGTTAGGACATCACTAGGGAAAGGGAAATTTGGGGTTTTAGTATAATCTTCTGGGTTCATTCTATGTTCACTGAAATGACTTTATGTCATTGTCTTAACTATTGCTGAATCTTTGACTAGAAACACGTAATGGGTATGGTGTGAAGAGAGGCAAAAGGGCAGGCTGGTGGCTTATGTAGTCTAACAGTTATCTGCTTATTTTAGACATATTTCATCTTTACAATTGTTTTTTCCCCCTAATAGCCAGTTGAGACCTTCTATGATGCAACACTTGCTCAGAAGACTCGTGTTTGACGTCCCATTATTAAATGAACACGCAAAGATGCCTCTGAAGGTATGGAGATGAACAGTTTGTAGCTTTCTGAACACTCTTTCCTCTTTGTTTCTTGTTCTTACACGGATATCTCTTAGACTTAGTGTGAATGCTGTTGGCTACTGGGAAGTTTCTTCCAATTATTGAAGTGACCGTGTAAGTTTGTAGAAATGATACCTGAAACAAACAAAGTCATCGATTGCTGTGAAAATAAAAGGACAAGCATGGACCACAAAGAAGTGATTAAACCAAGACATTCTTGGACTGAAAAATCCAGTCACAGACCTGGCCTAAAATATGATTAGTAGTCTTTACGAAACAATGTTGTAGATGTTGTTAGCCACTTGGCAGTTCTCAAGTAGCATGTCGTAGTGCTCAAAGATAACTTCTCGGTATATACAGTTGTAGCTTCCTAGATAGAAATATGACATTTTTTTCCCCATCTAGCTTTATTATCCAGTTCATTCATTACCAAGTCTCATTCTTTCCAACTGACTTCCAAATGTTTCCTGTTCGAGCTAGACTCAGGATGATATAGTCTGTGCATCCAGGTTATGGTAAACATGTGCTTTTTCAGATGACCACCGGAAGTGGCCTCTAGTAAGTGTCTCCTTCCACTCTCCACTCAGTGACAGCCCTGTAGAAGAAAAGGGAGGGGATATAGGCATACTCTTCTTTAAAAATTCTTAAACAAAGTATTTTTTGAGAATTGGCAAGATAACATTTCTTTAAGGATACTGATTTTGGTTTAATCAACCTAGATGAGTAAAAGCATTAAATACAGTAAATTGCAACCTTACAAAAATCTCATTTATGAATGGAGGGAGGTTTTGTCATGAAGATTTTTTTCTTAGAACAAATGAGTTAAAATTACTTGAAAAAATTGGAGTAACATGTTTTAAAACCCCTTTTCATGCGTTCTTATTGTTATCATGAAGGTGACATACAGAGATGTGACAGTAACATAAGTCATATAAAGAACACATTTCTTTTTTTTTTTTTTTTTGGTCCAGTCGTGGTGCCTGAACTCTGGGCCTGGGTGCTGTCCTTCAGCTCTTCAGCTCAAGGCTAGCACTCTACCACTTGAGCCACAGCACCACTTCCGGGTTTTTTCTTTTTGCTTATGTGGTGCTGAGGAATCGAACCCAGGGCCTCAGGCATGCAAGGCAAGCGCTCTACCACTGAGCCACCTTCCTAGCCCAAGAACACATTTCTTTTTGGACAATGTCACCCCTTCCTTTGCGCTCCCCTTGTTTTTCCTTCCCATCCGCATTCACAATTTGTATAGTTCATTTTCACCATAGTGTCCAGTGAGTACCACTGCTGCATTTGTTCATCCTTTGTCCCACAATTTCTGTACCCCCTTACCCTCCCCAAAGACAGGTAAATGAACAAACAAGACAAAGGGAAAAGAAAACAAAAAAAGCAACAGCAGCAACAACAAAACCCTCTTGTTTCCATTTCCTGGAGTTCATTTTGACAAATATTTTATATGATCAGCTGCATATAGGTATTGTGCCTCTCCTAAGAGTTTCCTCCTTTGAACTCACTGTGTGAATGCCTAGAGACCTGTATAATTTATCATGTTTCAGTGTATTTTTTGCCATCCATTTGTGTTTATTTGCAGACTTATAAGCACATTCTAGCTACCACAAATGAAGGAACCCATGCAAACCCTTTTATATCATAGGTATATCTGTGTTACTCTAAGCAAATTAAATCTCAATATTATATCATTTGTTATTCCTAAACTGTGTATATAATATATACCTATGTATTTATGCATGTATATTTATACATATATAATTGTATATATTTATATATAACACATATAGAAATATATATGATATATAAAATGTATATACATACAAATATATTAAAATACACATGTGTGTTTATGTTTAACAGTATATATACTGTAAATATATGTATATACAGTATGTATATACATAGTATGTATATACACAGTACATATAGAATACTTTTTTTCTTATTTTTGTGGCATTACCAGGTCTTGAACTCAGGGCCTCCGATTCTTGTTCGGCTCTCTTGCTCAGGGCTGGCACTCTACCACTTGGACCCCCATTGCCAGCCCACATATGCAGTGTTTTGTAACTAAAAGGGAAATGAACCAAGAAGAACTATTTCCATAGTTTCTTTAATCATGACAATCTTTGTAAATGTATTTTCCTCCTTGGGTGTAGAAAAAATTCAAACATAATTGAGCCTTATAGAATAAATTTGCCAAAAAGCTTTCAAATAATTGAAGATTTTTATTTTTGTTTTTCATGTAGTCGGAAAGTTAGGAAGGTAATTAATGGCATCTCTTGCCACCCCAGTAATGTATATTAATTTAAACAGTAAATTCAATTCAATTAACTTTGGGAGTTTACTCCTCAAAGTTAAGAGTAGTTAAGGATAGACAGAAAGAGAAAGAAAGAAAGCGAGAAGGGAGAAAGAGAGAGCAAAAGTAATCACAGATCTACAGTTCCTTTGCTTTCCTCTTGAGTCGCCCTGCCATCATTTCTTTTATGCTTGAATTCTGGAGAGAAAGCTGGTATACTTGAGAGTAGAGAACCTCTGTTCAAGGCAGAGTCATTAGTGAAGCTGAAATTTGGCACGTGTATGGTGAGCAGCGTTATATTTTAAGGGGACAGAGAGTATGTAAGCAGTCCTATTTTCCAGAAGTACTCCTGGACAATTCTCGTTGACCTGATTAGGTCGCCTTAACATGACTGATGAGGAAGGATGGGAGATGGCAGAGGTGCCTTAGCTCACTGTAATTTTGCGATTGCTCTCTGGCACAGCTGTTGACAAACCACTATGAGAGATGCTGGAAATACTACTGCCTGCCCGGTGGCTGGGGCAATTTCGGTACTACCTCAGAAGAAGAACTGCATTTATCACGAAAGCTGTTCTGGGGCATTTTTGATGCCTTGTCTCAAAAGGTAATGGAATGTTTTGTGGATTTATGTATTTTGATAAAAATGATAAAAAGCGGCAGGCTCTTGATAAGAACGTCCTTGGCGTGGAATAATCTCTGTAGCAATCAAGATTTCAGGTAGCTTCTGTTTTCCTTTTTCTCAGCTTCCTGAATACACTGTCGCGGGCTTGTGATCATAATGTTGTTTCTGAATTTGAGGTAGCAAAACATTTCAGGGAGTTACATCTATGGCTGTTGAGTGGTGAGTGCATCTGGATGCATTTGGGACTCAAACCGTCCCCAGTAACCTGTCAGATCTTACAAAGCCCGAAGAACTTGTATCAAATAGAAGGCTATAGCTGGCTGCCAGTGGCTCACACCTGTAATCCCAGCTACTCAGGAGGCTGAGATCTGAGGATCACGATTCAAAGCCAGCCCGGGCAGGAAAGTCTGTGAGGCTTATCTCCAATGAACCACCAGAAAACCAGAAGTGGCACCATGCATGGCTCAAGTGCTAGAACGCCTGCCTTGAGCTAAAGAGCACAGGGACAGCGCCCAGACCCAGAGTACAAGCCCCACAACTGACCAAAAAAACCAAAAAGCTGTCCAATCTTAGGGAATTGGAATGTTGCCATGGCCTGCTGACACCTGCTTTTGTGCCAGAGAGATTCAAGTACCTCTGTTCAGGGTGGCGTGGTGTAGTGTTGGCTTACAGCGGCCAGGTCTCTGGTGAATACTTCGTGTATTTTCAGATGACTGAGAAGGGAGTGAGACCAACACATTTGGTAAGCACACACTTGAGTTGAGCAAAATCAATTTGGGTTTTGGCAGGTACTGTTAGGACCTGTGGAGCGATGCACTCACAGGTTTGCTTGGGGAGAAAACTCTGTGCTTACATATAGTAGTTACAGCATGGTATTTTTTCTTACTTTGGTAAGCTTGAGAATCATTTAAAAATAACGTGGAGGCATTTTTCAGTACATTTACGACATTAACTTAAAAATAGAACATTTTAAGTGAGATGGTTTAAATATTCATACTGCTTTTTTAAAGACCTTCAAGGTCAACTAAATGTGTCATTGATATACAAATACCTCTTCCCAGGAAATTTCATACTGGCTATAGATCTGTAGCTAGCATACAAGGATACTAGAATAGCATTTCAGTGTAGGAATTTCACTTTCATAAGGTTATAATGCAACACAGTTAAATGTTTCTTACTCTCTGGGATGTTATACTCTGTATTTTTCCTGTGTAGTCATTACAATAATCTATAGTTATGTGGGAGATAATCAGCATTGACTGAAATGCCCATGTTGTAAAGGTATTTTTTGAGGGGAAAAATGGAGGTTGTGCTGGGATTTGAACTCAAGGCCTTAAGTTTGCTAAGCAAATGCTCTGTCACTTGAGCCCCAACTCCAGTCCATTTTAGTTTAGTCATGAAAGCCTGGAACTTTCCCTTGGGCTAGCCTCACACCCCAATCCTCCTGCTTCTGCCTCCGAAGCAGCTAGTATTACAGATTGTTTTATACAAACTTAGAATATCTTTAAGGTTAAATATAGGAGGATAGACTTTTGAGAAGTGAGGATTTTATCACCCTTAAGCTGCCCTCCAGTAAGCCCCATCTTTGCTGTGGGTTCAGTTTGCGGCAGAGAGGATAGTCCCCGGTCCATTCACCTTTTCTCCTGCAGCGTTGTACTGGCCGTGATGATGCCAGCCTTTGTTACAAGGTCATGTCATGACTTTGGTTTGACTTGTCTCTTTTTCTTCCCAGAAATATGAACAAGAACTTTTCAAACTGGCGCTGCCTTGCCTGAGTGCCGTTGCAGGGGCTTTGCCTCCCGACTACATGGAGTCAAACTATGTGAATCTGATGGAAAAACAGTCGTCCATGGATTCTGAAGGGAACTTTAACCCCCAACCTGTTGATACCTCAAAGTATGGACTCTTTCTATTGCAGCAGATTTTTATTGTAAATGATGTGTGAAGTCTGAAATTGAATAAGGTACTGATGTGAACTTTCTCTGATACCTGCCCCCTTTGAATTGGTATCCTTTTAATTAGGAATCCCTTTAATTTATCCAATGAGAGCAACTCTAAGATCAGGAGCAGATGAGGGTTGCTTTTGAGGATAGTTTTCACTTGATGATGATGCTCTATAACTATGTGGCAATAGCTCATCATATTGGGAACCAAGGAGGCAGCTGTTAGCCGTGTTTTGAGTTGGAAGTTTGCCTGTGGTGTGTTTGTCAGTATCCATAGGTGACCACTGTGTAGTGCTCTTTAACATAGGCAATCCCAGCGTGAACCGCGAGGCTGATTCTGGGTGACAGGGACTGGCTTCGTCCATCTCAGCCAGACCCAGTGTGTGTGGCGGACGCTTTGCCTCAGAAAGCTCATCATGAGACCGGAGAGACAAGACATGGATTTTTTTGTGGGGGAGGAAGCTTGCAGAATGTACTCTGACAACTGGAGACCAGACATCAGTTAACTTTATGAGACATCTCATGTCTGCTTAGTTGGGTGCCTTCTCCTACAGATAGGATGCATTGGCACTCCGTGTGTCTGAAGTGTCATGGCATTTCATGCTGTTACTGATTTCCCATGCTACGTGATCATGCCAATTCCTTGGTGACTTGGTAACTCCAGTTAGCAAGTGGTGGTTATTATCTACTGCTACTGGATTTACTTAGGTTCAACTTTGAGCCTCTAGGGTAGCCCCAAGCTGGTTTACCCTACTTTAACCTTCCGATCACATCAGGATTCAACCCACATACCCAGCCATTAATCTGATAATGCCTTAAAATGACACCTTTGATATTTGACAGAAGTCTTAGGAGAAAAAGTCAAAATTTCCCCCTCCCACACCCCCAGTATTTGGCTTATGTGATTGACCCTGTGTGTCTTCTAAAGTAAGTGACCAAAACATCACAGGTTTAAACTCCTACCAGGGTAAGTATGTGGTTTGCTCACATGCAGTATAAACCCATGGTTTTCTATTTCTATTTTATTGCCATCTTTAAGGAGTGGTACAAAGGATTTGCCATTTGACAATGCATCTTGATCGTTGTCAACCCTTTCAACATTCTCACCCATAGGATTTTCAGATGACAGAGGAACAGTGACATGGGGTTGGTGTTGACTATTTAAATCCAACTAATGATCAAGAATTGGGCATGTGTATGGATTTAACTAGGCATGGCTTGCCTCTTTGGGAAGTAGTTAACAGGTATAGTGATAGTGATCATTCCTATAAGAGTATATTGCTTCTTAAATATCCATGTGTCAGTGACCAACTAATAATTCTGCCGAAGAAAACCATAATAGGACACCAGGCTTCATTTAGAATTTGAATCTCAAAAGTTAATTGCTTTAGTGAGTTACCTTTACTAATGAATGGAATTCAGTGTCTATCTAATTTTCTATTCATGAGTAGGTTTGATATTCTCAAGTCTTACATTTGCTATCAGATGTGTCATCCCTCAAATGTGCTGGGTATCTACACAGGGGAGTAAATAGTAATTTAAACAGGAAAGGAGTAACATTGTGGAAACTACAAGGCATGACTTAGGAAATGACTGTTGCCTGCAGTCAATATCAGTAACATTTATCCTCTTATCTCTAGACCATTGATATTTGGTACCATTAACACAGCACTGGAAATTAATTAAAAAGTCCAGCAGGTCCAGTGTCTATGATCTTTTGTCTGTTTATTGTTGCAACAGAAACCATGAGTCACAAACAGGGATTATCTTCCTAGAATGTATGGGAGAGAAACATTGTCTTTAAGCTCATTGAGTCTAATTATGTCTTGATTTAAGGTTTTTAAAATATATATAATCTATTGTTTTCATCTTTGAATACATTTACACTATGCATATTTTATTATATTCCATTTGTTACATTAAGACCTAATAAGAGTGTTATCAATCTCAGAGCAGATGAAACATTATCTGCTTGACTTTCAATTTTTTCTTTTCTGAAACCAGAAGTAATACTTTGTCAAAGCTATTTTTAGCAGTTAGGCATTCAGTGGCTCTAAGCATTCATTACTTGTGAGTAAATTATGACTTTGATTTCCTGTAAATGCTGTGAAGATCAAGCTTTTCCTTTCTTTTTCTCATAGTATTACAATTCCTGAGAAGTTGGAATACTTCATTAACAAATATGCAGAGCATTCTCATGACAAATGGTCCATGGACAAGGTAAAAGTATGAACTACCTCCTGTTCAGGCTGTCCTTACTAGTAATCCGTCACTGCTTACATGTGTCTGTTCTCATGACAAATGGTCCACGAACAAGGTAAAAGTGCGAGATACCGCCTGTTCAGGGCTGTCCTTACTAGTAATCAGTCACTGCTTACACGTGTCTGCTTGTGACAGATTTCTGAGTTCAAGGGAGAGTTTTAAGCTAGGAGAGCAGATTCCATTACAACATGCTAATAGAATATTTAGCTAGCTCAGCCATAGCAAAAAGAAGTGTATATGAATGAGAACATTTGTCTTAATATTAAGCATGACTTTAAGATTTCAAAAGCAATTAAAGATAACATGGATGCGGTTACTAAACACATTGCTTATGGAGTAAAAGGTAAAAATCATGGGACTTCAGTCACGATGAAGCTGTGACCTCAAGTTCCCAGTGTAGCTCTTCTATCAACATCTCCTAACTAGGGGGCTCCTCTCTCTGTCTCTCTCTTCCTCTTCCTCTGTTCTCTTTCCTTCTCCCCTCTCTCCCCTCCTCTCCTCCCTTCTGAGTCCCACATGAGCCACACCTCCAGCCTGGCATTTTGCTCACTAATTTTGGTTGGAATCTCAGGGACTTTCTTGCTGGGCTGGCTTGGCACTGCAATCCTTTGATCTTGGCCTTCCGAGTAGCTGGGACTATAGGCAGGAGCCACAGGCCCCTGGGCATAAGGGGCTCTTTTGTATATTGACACCACTAAATTTTGAATGGCCGGAGTTGGTGGTGACTAGGTGTAGTGCAGCAAGGTAGCTCCGAGCTGTACCAGTCCCCTTATCCAAATCCCTTGGCACAGAATGCTCCAGGGAAATGGCAATGTGTCCAGACGGGTGCAGTGATAGGGGAACCAGGTGTGTTGGCATGGCAGATGTAGCACTGTTCGGGAAGCTCCTGAGTTGCACACTCCAGTATTCTTGTTTTCAATTAGTGTTGAGTAGACCTAGGTGGGGTCCCCAGACACATCAAGACAAGCCACACCGGGGCGGGGCTGGACGCCTGTCTTTTGTGGGATTTTTGCACTGGGGACACAGAGTGTCCAATCTGGATGAGGAGACTCACTCCAGATTACTACTGATTACTACTTCATTGATGAAGATGGAGCTGTGTGTGGTGGTGTGTAAACTCAAGCCCAGCACTGGTGGCTCACACCTGTAATCCTAGCCACCTAGTTGGTGGAGATTTCAGGACCATAGTTCGAAGCCAGCCAGGGCAGGAAAGTCTATGAGACTCTTATCTTCAATTAATCACCAAAAAGTTGGAAGTGGAGCTGTGGCTCAAGTGGTAGAACAAAATTACTCAGAGACAGCACCCAGGCCCTGAGTTCAGGCCCCAAGACTGGCACAAAATAAAAAAAAGTAAACTCTAATCCTTCTCTTGGTTCACTTTAGGTTTATTTTATCAAACATATTTAAGACATACGCTAGCTAAACTAGCTAAACTAAACATATGCTAGCTAAACTCTCTAAAATGGATACTTGTGAAACAGGTTCTGATTTTTGTATTTCTTTTTAGTTGGCAAATGGATGGATTTATGGAGAAATATATTCAGACTCTTCAAAGGTTCAGCCATTAATGAAGCCTTATAAACTATTATCTGAAAAGGTAAGGACCTTTTCACAAAGTTTTCATTGTTTGGAAATTATTTTTCATTGTATATTTACTTATTAAAATATCTTTTTTATTTTATATGTATATTTTAACTTTCCGATTTCTTTTATTTTCTTTTCCCCTTTTCTTTTTTTCTTTGCTCCTCCCTCCTTCTCTCTTCCCCTTCTTCCCTCTTTCCTCTCCTCTTTCTCCCTCCCCCCCTTTTGTGGTTCTGGGGATTGAACTCAGGGCCTCATGCTTGCTAGGCAAGTACTCTACCACTGGAGTCATATCCCCATTCCCTTTTGCCTTAGTTACTTTTCAGATAAGGTCTTGCTACTTACCTCAGGTTGGCCTTAGGCTGTGATCTTCTATGTCTATCTTACAGGCAACTGGGATTATTGATGTGTGCCACCATGCTAGGCTTGTTCTTTGATATAGTCTTCCTCTCACCTGTGGCCAGGGCTGGTCTCTAACTACAGTCCTCACAAATCACTGGGATTATAGAAATGAGCCACTCTGCCCACTCTGTGTTTTACTACCTGTTTTCCTGCTCTGTTCTCACTTTATGCCAGCGTTTCTTCTTTCTTTTTTCCTTTCTTTTTTTTCCGTTTCATTCCTGCCTTCTATATTGAAGGACCTTAGACAATATTTTCATCCCAGCTGAGAGTCTCTGGAGAGGGGTACATAGGACATGCCTCGTGTCTGTGGTTTTGGTTCTGTGAGGGAATATGAATACTTCTGCATGGAGGGAAAGGATTCTAGCATGGAGCTTCGTACGAAGAATGAGCTGTGTGTGCAGGGCGCCCTGCCTTCCCCAGAGCAGCACCATGGGATCTTGTCCCCCGGGGGGGGGTCTCTCCCTTCTGGTTTCTATAAAAGGTCCCAGGATGGGGGGGTTTTGATGTCCCACTGTGGGCACAGGCCGGAACCCCCTCTGGGCAGCCGCATCTCCGCACACGCTCTTTTTTCTTTGCCATTTATACTTTAGCTTTTCATTTTTAAGTAGCTGACACTAATGCCAGTTTTTTTTTTTTTTTTAATGAAGGCAGTTTATTTCAGAAGAACAGGAGAGCTATTTGGAATTTTCACAGCAGCTATCATATCCCTGATCATTCTTTTGTTTTTGTTCCCCCCCCCCCCCCACTAGGAAAAAGAAATTTATCGCTGGCCAATCAAAGAGTCTCTGAAAACCATGCTGGCGTGGGGCTGGCGGGTGGAGAGGACCCGGGAGGGGGACAGCATGGCGCTGTACAACCGGACTCGCCGCATCTCCCAGACGAGCCAGGTGAGACCCACACAGGGAAGGGGCTGCTCCCGCCACTTTAAACAGTATTTGGAGTGCTCATGGTGAGACTTCCTGTAGTCCCAGCCACTCCGGTGCCCGAGACAGGAGGCTCATGTGGGCCTCCCCCAGAATTTGAAACTAGCCAAGACATAGTGACAGACTTTCTTGCAAATAACCATCGCCATCACGTTAACAATAATTTATGAAATGGGTGAGTGTTTCCAAAGGGAAATGGAAACGTCTCAAGCCTAACAAAACTTACAAGGGAGAGGAAAAGACTAGAATACCTCAGCTATATTTGAGTGTGTGTTGAGGCATTGAGTCTTGCTTTTCCTGGCTGGTATAGATAGGGCTCCCTGTCCTGGAGCTTGATGGATACACCACTCTCATCGCTGTAGTGCGTTGCCTGTAGAACTTTCTGCTGGCTTCCTGCCACCAGTGAGGCCTGCTTCCAAAGGAACGGGGTGATGAGACAGTGGGCCCCACGTCTGTAGGCCAGGCCATCTGCACACCTTGAATACCAGTCCGGCACCAAGGGAGATGGATGACCAGCAGGTAGCACAAGGATTTAGGAACAGGAGCCATGTTCAAGCCAGCAGCTAGCATCGTGACTCTCAAGCCTGGTGGCTTCAAGTTCAGGGTAGGAGAGGCGAGGTCAAGACTTGACCTAGGACTCAATCTTAGGGCCTGGAAGCTGGGGAGGAGGTAATTTAATGGGAAATTTGAAGCCAGACTGGGCAGAGAAGTCCAAGGGACTTCTATCTCCAAATTTGCCAGCAAAAATGCAGACTGGAGGTGTGGTAGCATGCCAGCTGTGAGGGAAAAAGCTTTCCTAGAATGTGGGGCCCTGAGTTCAGTCCCCAGGACCAGTGCAAAAAACAAAAGGGAAAGAAGGAAAGGAAAGAAGGATGGAAAGAAGGAAGGAAGGAAGGAAGGAAAGAAGGAAGGAAGGAAGGAAGGAAGGAAGGAAGGAAGGGAAAAACCTACAGAATATCATGTGTTCTCCTTTCCTAATTCAAAGCTGATCTGTTTTGTCCTAGGGTCTAACCCACAAGGACACTGGTAAATTCTGACCTTTTTGACTCCTTATTGCTTGGTTGAAGCAGAGTAATTCATTACAGCTAAGTAGGATTTATAAGAAAGTCAAGAATACAATGACCTTTGTATAAGGGAACATTTCAGAATTTGGAATTCACTGGTGAACTCTGACTGTTAGGCTGTGGTATTTTCCAACCCCTAAGATACTCAAGTGAGTTTTTAAGCATAAATAATTGTTAGACACCCAAATAGAATGTGATTTTCTGAATGTGTCTGTAGGATCATTTAATGTAGATAACTCGCTGCTTTTCTCTGTGAATATGTGTGTGGAAGTTTGTCTACAGTGTATTTCTAGAGTGATGCTTCTCCACAGGGGTTTAAATGAGGCACTGTTTGTTTGTTTACATGAATGATGTAGGTTTCTGTGGACACTGCCCATGGTTACAGCCCCCGAGCCATTGACATGAGCAACGTCACACTCTCCAGAGATCTGCATGTAAGTATTGCTCAGATTTCAAAGTGATCACCAAGTTTGAGTTCTAGAAGGTATCCCGTCATCCCTGCCACCTGAAGTCTTTGACTACAGTGATCCTCGAACGGACCTCTGTCTAGTTGAGAGCTATGTTGGGTCACTTTTAGTATCTTAAAAATTGCGGCAGTTAGTCTCACTTGGCTACAGATCCACTTCTGGGATTTCAGTTATTACCACCCACACTGCATTCCATGAGATTAAACGGGCAGTTCTGGGAGTGATCAGTTCTGAGGTTTGAAGTCACATCCCACTATGAATGGCGGACAGAGCTTCCTGCCATCCTGTTCTGCTCTGCTCTGCTCTTCTTGGCCTGGCTGGGAATCATTCCTTTGTCGACCATTTCTATGCTGTATGCGCTAGCCTCCTTTTAATCACTTGGCAGTTAGTAGATCCTTTTCCATGGCTTATAGTGCTTGTGTTAAGTGAACCTCAGTTTACCTTCATAATGACCCCAAAGTGCAGGAGAAGATAGATGCAAAGGAGCTGACAGTGCATAAAACACGGAAGGGCAGATGCAGTCTGGTACGATGCAAAAACACTATATATATGTCATATAGAGGATTTAGTACTACCTGAGTTTTCAGCTCTCAACTGAGCATCCTGAAACACATCTCCCCAGATAACAGGTAACTGGCTGTATAAGCTTTTCAAGGATGCTTTCTTCCTGTAACACATTTTCCTTCAAAAACTGATATCCACTGTGATGATCTACGTGTGAGAAGAGAATAATAATGAGTAGTAACATGCCACCTAAGGTGACTGTGAACTATTCACCGAAGAACATGTAATTAGATTGTTCACCTGGAGAAATGGGTGGCATTTCCCTGTGTCATCCACAGCCTTATCTGTCACTAAGGAACTTACTGTGAAACAGCTGATTTGAACGAACGATAAAGCTTGTTTCTGTAGAATGTAAGGGAATGCGTCAGTCTGGTACAATTACATTGTTAGCTCAGGAGGTGTAAGGGGAGAAATGTAACTTTTATTTCTGGTTAAATTTTGTGGATCTCCCCTTAGCTTTTTCTCCTGTAGGAATGTATTAGAAGTATGTAGTGAACTTAAATACAAACTGAAAAGAATGATAGAAGTGATTACCAAAACCCACAAGCTTCAGATTGCATCATGTGACGAGTCCAAAGCTTATTACCTGGGTTGGGCAGAGAATGATCTAGAAGTGAAATCTTTTGACCCTACCGGTGTTCTTTGCATTCATTGTTTAATAAGGTCTAGGCCATCAGTTAAAGCTTTTGCAATCCACATAAGAAACTTATAAATTGTAATATATTTTATGCTGAAGCCCACCACTGTTTCGAAGCTTCATTATTGTGTTCAGTAAAGATATTCATTCCAAAGGAGAATTGTGTTTGATGTTCTTTAATGTGTCTTGGTGCTATTACTGTGACCTTATTTGTGTAAGGCTTATTTTGATATTAACTTTTAGAAAGCAGATAAACTCTTCTTCACTGAAATGTAAGTTAGATCTTCAATATTTGGTACATTTCAGGCTATGGCAGAAATGATGGCTGAAAACTACCATAATATATGGGCAAAGAAAAAGAAAATGGAGTTGGAATCCAAAGGTAAAATTTTCTAGAAACCTCCATTAAAAACGCATAGCTTAACTCCAGTCATGTGTGGTGCAGATGCCATAATTATTTCTTTTAGCACAAGAGCTTATTAGAATGTTTCAACAGTGCAAGATTTCAGGTGGAAACTTCTATAATTTCCTGATTACTAGTGTGTGTCTTCCCATGTCTTAGAAGTTTGGAGGCTTTCTGTAACCATTTTGTCACTGTCTATAATTGCACGATGTAGAAGTGTCTCTCTTGGTTCTTAGCCCCAACTTAAATGTCTTTTACTTCATGTCTTTCTATTTTCCATCTCAGTTTCTTCCTTTGTCCAGTCTGTTTAACAAATCCCCTTTGTTCTGTCTTTTATATACTTGTATTTGCTATTTGTTTGGCACTGGGTATATGTCTAAATTTTGTGTGGGAGGGGGAGAAGAGAGAGAGAGAGAGAGAGAGAGAGAGAGAGAGAGAGAGAGAGAGAGAGAGAGAGAGAGAGAGAGAGAGAGAGAGAGTGAGTAAGAGAGAGTGAGAGAGAGAGAGTCAGAAACACTGAAAAATCCAGCCAGCGCAATTTCTTTCCCAACTATTCTGATCTCTTTTTATCATTCCTATATCCATTTGAAGAAATGAATCTGCTTTAGAAAAACTTAAGAAAAACTCACATTTTGCCTTTTGTGCTCATTGACTCTTCAGTGTTCTGGTTTGTGCTTGAGGAAACTCAGAAGGGTTTGGAGGAAATCAAATACCATACTGGAAATGTGCATTAAGAAGCAAGAGCTAGGGATACAACTCGGCGCTAGAGCTTTTGACTGGCAGGTGCAAGGCTCTAGGCTCAATCTCTAACCTCCCTAAAAGGAGATAGATAGATAGATAGATAGATAGATAGATAGAGAGAGAGAGAGAGAGAGAGAGAGAGAGAGAGAGAGAGAGAGAGAGAGAGAGAGATAGAGAGATAGAGAGATAGATGAAGAAGAAAGAGGAAGAGGTGGATAAAGGAAGGAAAGGAAAGAAGGAAGAATGAAAGAAGGAAGGAAAGAGAAAATGAAAGAAGGAAGAAAAGGAAGGAAGGAGTGAAAGTCCCCAAACTATTATGAGTGGTTCAGTGGTCCAAAATGAATGGAAAAAAAAAATGTCAAGAGCCAGAGTTCGTTTGTCTTCTTTTTCTGATCTATGTTCTGATCTGTGGGCCGATCTCAAGTGTACACCTTTCCTGTGTAGTTCAGCAGCGCTCTTGAGGTGAGAAGAATTTCTGAGTCAGAGATTTTTGTGTTCTTTATGTTCTTGAGAGTTTTAAATTAATAGACTTTATTCTGCCTGCCCTTTCTGTCTGTCTGTCTGTCTGTCTGCCTGCCTGTCTGTCTGTCTCTCACTCACTCATTGATATTTGACCCCAGAATCATTGTGGATTGCATGTTAGTTGTCAAATGAACATGATCTAGAACTGAATGTAGTAATGCAGTTTGAAATTGGGGTTTACTGATTAAATGGTAGTGATTACATTTGATGCACAATGAATTCTTTTTTCTCACAATGTATCCAGCCACAGGAAAGCAGCAGCCTTCTTTTGCAAGGCTCCTAGCTTATTTTATAGCTAAGGCAGCCTTAGCATTTAAAGTTGTTTTCGCAATCCCTGCTAAGCTGCTATAGAAACTTAGGTGCTATGTATATTGTTTCCATAACTCAAACAACAACAGTCATGTTCTGTTTCTTTCTCAAATTTCTTTAGCTGCTTTACCTCAAGGAATTGAATGTGCTGCCCAATATTCATTACATCATAAGTTTTATGATGTTTGCATTTTCATGGACTGTGTACTGCTACTTCAACCACAGTCTTTATGCAAGATCTGGACCCTTGAAAGAGTAAAAATGAACTTCATATTTTTTATAACTTAGCATTTTAAAAAATTAATGTTTTGTACCTCTAGACATTTTTCTTTAGTAATTAAACATTCTAGAAGTTTTTAAATCCAAAGGAATGGAATGCCTTTGTTACTTCTTACAGACGAAAAATACTAGAAATACAAATTCTTTTTTTTTTATTGTGAAAATACTGTACAGAGGAGTTACAATTACATGGGCAAGATAATGAGTACATTCCTTATCAAGCATTGTAGCCTCCTCCTTTGTTTCCCCTTCCCATCCTCCCCCCCAGCCCCGTACCCAATCCCCCCCCATAACGACTTGTACATCTCATTGTTGCAATGGGTCCACCTGTATCCCTATTTAAATGATTTGTTTTTCCCCTTCCCCTCCACAAATTATACCAACACCAAATACAGTGAAAGCAGGGGTTATACTGTGGGGGAGGGACATACAAAGCAACAAAGAAATAATCTTATAAATGTGTTAAAAACAATTGCATGAAAGCAAAAACATTTGAATACATATCTTAGGGTTCATTTCCCTAACATCACCTTATCTGACCTTTTCTGCTTGACTCAGACATATACTAGATATTGCAAATAAGGGAAACCATGGGACCTATGTTTCTTTGGGCCTGGCTTACTTCACTTAATATAATTTTTTCAAAGTCTTTCCATTTCCTAACAAATGGGGCAATGTCATTCTTTCGAACTCACTGTCTGGCTGCAATTCCTGAGCTTTTTATCTCAAGATTAGTGCACTACCACTTGGGCCATAGCTCAGCTCACAACTTTCTTGGTAGTTAATTGAAGATAAGAGTCTCATAGACTTTTCTGCCCTGGCTGGCTTTGAACCACGATCCTCAGAGCTCAGCCTCCTGAGTAAGTAGTGTAACTGGCGTGAGCCACTGGTGTCCAAGTGAATGCTCAGACTCTTAAGTTGCATATTTACATAGAGTTGTGTGTATTTATTAATAATGTCACTCTAAAAGTACTTACAGACTTAAGAGATGAAGTCAAACATTCTTATTTAACATAGTTTTTCTCTGTGGGGGGCAGAAAATGAAATTTGCCCTCTCATTGTACTGGGTCTGCTGTGTAGGGCTGAGAGTGGCTTTCCTCTGCCCGCATCCAGGAGAGATCTGAACAGAACTCCCTCCTGCTGCTCAGTGTCACCTGTCAGTGCACACTTATGGTGCAAATGCCCTCAGAAAGGCACGGGCGCCATCTTGCATCGATTTCCTGAGTTATTTGGGGTGCCCCAGGCACTGTAGGGGGGAGGGTAAAGGGGCATGAGTATCTCTCCAGAATCCCAGAGACCAGTGCAGAGGCGTGCTATGGGTCATCTGAGGTCGCATGTCCCTTTCTTGCCTTGCTCAGGAGGCGGAAACCATCCCCTGCTTGTGCCCTACGACACGCTGACCGCCAAGGAGAAAGCCAAGGACAGGGAGAAGGCCCAGGACATCCTCAAGTTCCTGCAGATCAATGGCTATGCCGTGTCCAGGTAACAGAGCCCCACTCCACGCCTTCCTCGGGAAAGAATGCATAACGAACTCCCCCACTGGAGTTCAGCACAAACATGAATTCAGTGATCTGTTCAAAACCTCGGGTACTGTGTTCAAAATACACCAGAGATATTCAGGCATTGGCCGTTCCTACTTACGTGAGTTCCTTCTGGGAACTGTGTTCCGTGATCATCCATGGTGTGGGCAGAATGGCCAGCAGACTCTCCACCGCACAGTAATCGAGTTATTCGCCACAGTGTTAGGTCTGGTGCAGAAGACTCCATTTAAATTAAAATCTCTCTCTCTCTCTCTCTCTCTCTCTCTCCCTCTCTCTCTCTCCCTCTCTCTCTCTCTCTCTCTCTCTCTCACTCTCTCTCTCTCTCTCTCTCTCTCTCTCTCTCTCTCTCTCTCTCTCTCTCTCTCTCTCTCTCTCTCTCTCTCACACTGGGCGTTGGTAGCTCATGCCTATAATCCTAGCTACTCAGGAGGCTAAGTTCTGAGGATCATGGTTCAAAGCCAGCCCAGGCAGGAAAGTGTGTGAGACTCTTATCTCCAATAAACCACCAGAAAACTGGAAGTGGTGCTGTGTATCAAGTGGTAGAGCGATTGCCTTGAGCTGAAGAGCTAAGGGATAGTGCACAGGTCCAGAGTTCAAGCCCCATAACTGACATCCCCCCCCAAAAAAAACTCTCTCACCTTAAAGTGGTAAAAGAATATTAGATAATCTTCAAAATTTGCCCCAAAATTATATTCATGGCTTTTTGTTGTTGTTTTGTTTTGTTTGGTGTCTGTCTTTGGGCTTGAACTTAGAGCCTGGGTACTATGAGTTATTTTGCTCAAGGATAGCGCTCTACTACTTGAGCTACAGTGCCACTTACTGCTTTTTTCGTAGTTAGAGATAAAAGTCTCATGGACTTTCCTGCCTGGGCTGGCTTTGAACCTCAATCTTCAAATCTCACCCTCCTAAGTAGCTAGAATTACAGGTGTGAGCCCCCAGCTCCCTGCTTGGTTGTTATTTATTTATTTTTGTTGGTGGTGGGGCTTGAACTCTGGGCCTGGGTGCTGTCCCTGTGCTCTTCAGCTCAAGGTGAGCGCTCTACCACTTAAGCCACAGTGCCACTTCCAGTTTTCTGGTGGTTTATTGGAGATAAGAGTCTCACACACTTTCCTGCCTGGACTGGCTTTGAACCGCGATCCTCAGATCTCAGCCTCCTGAGTAGCTAGGATTTGGTTGTTACTTTTTAAGCAACATTTGCCCTTCTAAGAGACAGTGCTTACCTGTTTGCTTGTTTCCGGTGTGCCATTCCAGAGGATTCAAAGACCTGGAACTGGACACGCCTTCCATCGAGAAGCGCTTTGCTTACAGTTTCCTCCAGCAGCTCATTCGCTATGTGGACGAAGCTCATCAGTATATCCTGGAGTTTGGTAGGCACCTGGGCCCCTTGTGAATTCACTTATCAGTGTTTTCGATTAGTTACTGTTGTTATTATTGTAGAACAGCACTAAGCTCAGGGTGGTTCCCCATCCCAGATCTCTAGTGCACTACCAAGCTCGGTCCAACAGCCAGTAGACAAAGCGGCTGCTGCTGATGGGGAAATGTGGGAACTTTAAAAATGTCCACTATACGCAGTTCCTTTTGCCGTGGGATGCTGATGGGTTTGACTTTTTGTGATTAGAAAAATATGCGTGGGGCAAATTTTAAGGTAGAGTACAATCTCCTGTGAAAGCAGTTGGTGTACTTTAGGAAAACGACATTCTCAAACGATATGAATCCTAGGAAGTCCTAAGTGCTGTAGGGGACCAAGGTTAGCTTTCCAAGGGACAGAGCAGGGCTTTGCAGTACAGGGGACTCTGTTATTGGGGAGCAGTGAGGGCCTCTTCCGCCTGCCGGGTGCCACGCCAGCATGAGACTTTAGAGATTAGGAGGAAGGCATCAAGGCAGCCTCTCCTCTTCAGATCCACCTCGGTCAGGTTGCGGAGCTGAAATTCTCGTTCGTTACTTTCCCTCTGTCAGATCACCGTCCAGTGCTGGGTGGTAAGAGGGTGTATGCCATTGGTCTGTTCCTTTTGGTGGATTCCCTTTTCACTCCCAGTGGTTTGTTTCTTCCCTCCTGCCCCTATTGGTAGTACTAGGATTCGAACCTAGGGTCTCATGCTTGCTAGGCAAGTGCTGCACCACTTAAAGCCCCCCCCTCCACCCCCCACAGATGGAGAGCCTCCTAAGTAGGCCTCCCTAATAGCTAAGCATTCATCCCCACACTCATGCTTGTTTGCTGAGATGGGGTCCTGCTAACATCTCTTCTGGGGTCAGCCTGCATCAGTGATCCTTCAGCTTCCCTCTTGAGTAGCTGGGACAGCAGATATGAGCCGCTGCTCTTTTCCTTAGGGTTTGTATTTGGTTTCTGGATCAGTGTTGGAGGAAAGTGTACAGAAATTTGAGTTCTGGTATTTTCTTCTTGTTCATGGCTGTTGAATCCTGAATGGGATGAAGGACATCATTCTGATAAACAAACCAAGTTCTCTTTCAACCTGCCTCTTTAGCTATAGCTCAGATATTCTCTCTGCTCTCAGTCATCTTCTTTCGTGTAAACTAATTTATGACGCATCATCTCTTTACAACTTGTGCAACTGTAGGTTTTAAAGATAGGATTCCTGGTTCATTCTAACACATCACCACATTAGTCTGAATGAATGAATGAATGAAACTCACCCTAAGAATGAGAATGAAGTGGGTGTAAATGTTTGAAGCATCTTGCATCATTTCCAATCTCCACTTAAAAGGATCTGGTGTGGGAAGGTGGCATCAGGTTCAAGCCCAAGGCCCAGTCTTCTTCTGGCACGGAAAGAGAGATGGTAGAACAGTAAATAATGAAGGAGAGGGAATAAAAATATTTTTTAAGCTACATACAGAGTAGGAGTGGGTTGAGCTACTTTTTCACACTTTCTTCCTGTTTCCAAATAAGCACACCTCCAGTGCTTCTGTACAGGGAGTGGCAAGTATCCTGCACCAAGGCGAGTCCTCCCACTTGGAACATTCTTTTCTTTCCACAGGGAGAGAGGATCATAGAGACAGGATGCTGCGGGAAGGGGGTGAGGAGGGGAGGGGAGGAGGGAGAGTAGGTCACAGAGATTGAGTGGAATGAAAGAACACTTCCTACAGTGTTTCCTGTGGCATGTACCTTTTGCAGATGGCTGAGACAGAAGGAATTCTCTTTTAAGAAACATGTTGGAGGAGCAGGTAGAGAGCTGGGATGAAATCTTCATCTCTCTCCCTTTGCCTCTTAGGTTGTTACTACAATAGAACTGCTGCACCTTCACCTTTGTCTTTGACTTTACACCATATACAGAATGTACTCCTCCTCAAGTCTGAGGGAATTGTGCCCTTTCTCTGTTTTTCTTTTCTTGGTGGTACCAGGGTTTGAGCTAAGGCCTTGTGCTGGCTATGCAGGTGCTCCCCCACCTGACCCAGCCCCTACACACTTTCTTTTGCTTTAATTATTTTTTCAGATAGTCCTAAGATACTTTGTTGTCGTTCTGGGCAAGCCTCAGACTGCAGTCCTCCCATGAATCCTCCAACACAGACCAACCGCACCTGGCAGAAGGGAGCCTGCCTATCTTGGGGTGTATATATTATATCGATACAGTTTGGTGGGATAGTGGTTAGCAATGTAGTCAAAGCTTGGTGGGTAAGTACCTTGTCATCTTCGAAGCTCAACATGTACCTAAAAACTTTCTCTGTCCACAGATGGTGGCAGCAGAAGCAAAGGGGAGCATTTTCCTTACGAACAGGAAATCAAGTTCTTTGCCAAAGTACAGTATTTTGAACCCCCAAAGAGTCCCTCTCCCCCCAGTCTTGTTCACGCTTCCCTATGTGTTTACAGTGTTCATGGCATCATTGGTACCTGTCTATCCATGTGCATTTCAACTATGAGTAAATGTTCTCTGGCAATAATAATAATAATGGTAACAATAGCCATCCTAACTGTATGCTGCTTTGCTGCCAGCCTACCTGTGCATGCATCACTCCCTCAGCCCTCTCTATCAAAGCCTTCCAATGATTTTGAGCCAGAAGAAGTTGAAGTCAAGAGTTCTAACTCTTTGGCTTTCTTGTGTGACTCAGAAGAAAGTTTTCTCCCTTTGAGCATCTGGAGATTGTTATGATTTAATATTTTACGTGAACCTTTTGGAACGGAAGGCAAACGTTAGCTCATTTGTCAGTAATTTATGAACGGTGTATGACCGCTGTCATATCCATCTTACAGATGAGAGAATTGGCTCAAAGGACGTTGCGTAGACACAGGCATCTCCCATTCTTATTACCCATGTGCATTGATAAGGACTTACCAAGGGTGTGTGCTGGGGTGGGCACACACATCGCTTCCTTTCAGTCAAGAGGGGAAGATGATGAAGGGTTGCAAAGAATTAGTTAATTAAATCAATTAATCAGAATTAATCAATCTGCATTGTGGCGCAGTAGGCTGTGACCTGGGTTTGCCATGGAGACACAGTGCCCTTGGCTAAGAGCTTTGCCCACAACACTTTGCAGTTAACCTGATCAGCTCATTATCACTCTCAGTCTTCCTTCTGCATACTTGCTTTGGATGGTTGGGAAGATCATTTGATACAAATACCATAATTCATGAATTGAAAAAAAAATTGTGCCAGTACTAGGCCTTGAACTCAGGGTCTGATGCTCTGGCTTGGCTTTTGTGCTCAAGACTGGCACCAGCCATTTGAGCCATACCTTCACTTCTGCCTTTTTTTTTTTTTTTTGCTGATTAACTGGAGATAAGAGTCTTAAGGATTTGTCTTCCCAGGCTGGCTTTCAACCTAGATCCTCAGATCTTAGTAGCTAGCATTACAGGGGTGAGCCACCAGTGCCCAACTATTCCATGGGTTTTTATTTTTATTTTTATTTTTATTGTCAAGTTGATGTACCGAGGGGTTACAGTTACATACGTAAGGTAGCCTGCTTTGGATTAATTTTTGTCTTCTATTAATTTTTCAGAGTTAGACCCTTCACTGTAAATAATTTTTCTTGTCTTTCTTTACACTGAGAGAAATAGAATAATTCCAAACTGTTGGACATCTTCTCTTTCCTACAGTCACATGCCAGCTAATGGCACTAGCTCTGTGTGTGTGTGTGTGTGTGTGTGTGTGTGTGTGTGTGTGTGTGTGTGTGTATGTATGCATGCATGCATGCATGAACACTCATGCAGCCCTTCAGGATGGGTACAGGATGAGGGGGCACCTCTGAAATGGCAGGCATACAGGACTGAGCTCTGCATACCCCGAGCCTCTGCTTTCTCTTATCCTCCATGAGTCAAATCCATCATCTGATTTCTTCTCCTTTCTTACAGGTTGTTCTTCCCTTAATTGATCAGTACTTCAAAAACCATCGCCTGTATTTCCTGTCCGCAGCAAGCAGGCCTCTCTGCTCTGGAGGACACGCCTCCAACAAGGAGAAAGAGATGGTGACTAGGTAAGGAGCCTTAAATCCTGGTGTTCAACCCTCTGGCCCTCCCCTGGGCTCTGCCACCTAGAATTCAGCACTGGACCAATGACAGGATTAGGAGAGAGCTGTTGTAGATGCCCAGTTTCTGCTCTCTTTGCTGATCAGGGTAATAGTGGACACAAGGAATAAAATAACTCAGAACATGTATCCACAAGGGGTACAGCAGCCATGACAGCAGCCATAGCAATAGCTAGGACATCCAGAACTTCTACAAGAAGTCTGTGAAACATGATACTTGCCTGATGAGCTTCTTTGACAGTCTGCATTCCCAGTGTTTTGCCAGCCCTTCTAGTTCAGGAAGGCAAACTTCTCACTTATACAAGCTTATTCAGAAAACTTAAGGCCAGTCTTGGAAGATAATGGAATACACATAAAAATGTGCATGCAAAATGTTTCCCCTCCTGCTATCTAGTCTGGCTTCTTTGTGTCTCTGCCAAGTATTTCTCATAGATTTTGTGTTGTTGTTGTTGTTTGTGTGTATGTAGTTCTGCTAGACCTAGTATACTTGAGATTCACTAAGGAATCGAGTCTTCCTGTATTATTACATGGCTCAGAATCCATACTGTAATTTTAGAACATGTCTGTACAAAATTTCTGTAAAAGCCAGTGAAGTACACAGAGCAGAAAACCAGCAGGGCCACAGGCTTTCCCCGCCCTTGACTTTGCCACCCAGAGGGCAGAGGGCGAGGCTGCTGATCGAGGCTGTCACCAGAAGGTGGAGAGCAAAGAGCCCACACTGAGTAATGGTGGAGGAGGCGGGGCGCGGTGTACTCATCACTAGCAGCCAGTCAGGGGATGGAGCATGGCCACAGCCTTCAGGGTGTCTTCTATCCTCAGTGTGTAGTCATGGACCAGCGGGAAGGATCTGTGCAGGGCCTGGGTGTGGCCTCCATCTGTGACCAGACAGGAAGCCAGGCAGTGCCAACCCTTCCTACCCTGCTGTCCTGGCTCCCTTTCGCCTGCCGTGGAAGGAGAGTGACAGTCCCCAGCATTTCCCACTCTGCCCTGGTCCACTTTGTGGGCCACACACTCAAGTAATTAAGAACACAGAGACACCAAGTTCCCACGAGATGCAGGGAGACCCAGGACCCCGGGGGCTCCCACTCTTCCCAGCCCAGTGACCTGTAGTTCATGTAGGTGCCCCTTGATTACACAGATCAAGAGAAGCTATAGACAGAAAATGGGAAAATACAAGTAAATGGTCCCCAAACCCACCTTTCCCCTTCTTTTCTCCTTTACTATTTTCTCTCATCAGTGTCACTGACTCTCAGAAGTATTAACCACAAAGGATCATACAAAAAATATATATATATCAAAGCAGCAAGATGGACTCATAAAATACACAGTTTTATTTCTTAACTGTATCTCAGTAAGGCTGGAAAATTTCAAAGAACCATACAACAATTTTTAAGAAAGATTAGCTGATTTACAATTCTTTATCTGTTTTTTTTTCATAAAAACAATTTTTTGTACTGAGTGCTTCATTTTTAAATGTCAGTTTTTAGTTATTTGTTAATAGTGCCTTGCATGTTTGCCCTGGCTGGCCGCAGAACTACGACCCTCCTGCCTCCTCCTCATATAGCCGAGATCGCAGGGGTACACCACCATGCCAAGCTTTAAATTTAATTTTAGCAGGTATTTTCCCCATATTCATAGGTTTGTCTTACTGTGATTTGTATGTTTTTAAAATGAAAAATAAAATAGAATTTTCTACAGATTTGTATGACAACAAGCAGTAGGACTATTACCCTCTTCTCACACACACACACACACACACACACACACACACACACACACACACACACACACACACACACACACACACACACACACACACACAATCATAGAAAAAAGTGAGATAAAACACATTAGAAAGCTGCCCTGCTACTATGAACAAGCGTTTAAACATGTAATAGTCACTAAAGGATTATTTTCAGTTGTATGTAAGTCACAAGTAGCAGTAGTTTTTCATGTGAGATTCAGTGAGATTCTTGGTACTTCCTGGCGCCAGTAGCTCTTCGAAGGGCATTTGCTGTGTGTCACATTGGGACCATGAAGGATAAGATCTAGTCAGTGTCTATGTATGGAAAACCTTGGGAGAGTGGCAGAGACGTGCCTGGCAGTCCACAGGACTCATGGCAGGCCTCAGAGCGGGCTGATTGTCATGTGTAGCAGCACCCTTGCAGACTGATTTAAAGAGCTGGAGGAAGGGGAAAGTTTCGAGGTGAACATAACCTCAAGATAAAAGCATAGCGTCAAGAGAAGCTATAGACGGAAAACACAGGGAAAATACACAGGTAATTTAGGGAGATTGTGTAGATTGTGTGAGTTGTGATAGATAGTAGCTTCCAGAACACACACAGCACTGACGGCTCAGGAAGTTAAGATAGAGATACAGAAGTCGGATGGGGATGGACAGGAGGCCTAGGGTCCGGGGTGGGGGTTATGGGGGGAGCTGGTTGTGGAAAGCAGAGGAAGTTAGGGTGGCTTTTAGCGAATCACAGAGGAAGTAGATGTGAGTCTCCACAGGGCACTGAAGTTTTAACTCTAAGTAGTTGAAACATTGTTGGTATCACTCAAGAACAAAACAGACTTCAGGAGGAGAACTAGTTTCCAGAAGAGGTGGCTGAATTCGGTTGGATATTTTTTGATGTGTAGGTATGTCATTTGGCTGGAGATAGTCTGCCGGCAGTTTGAGACTGGCTAAAATGGATAACAAACAGTATAGTCTGTACAAAAATGATGCCCCCTCTCCGCCAAATGGATAGTCCAGGAGGAGAAAGGAAAATAACATGTCTTTTGGAAAGGCCTAACCTCCCTCTCTCTGTATTTCTCCTACATATGGTTAAGGGACAGCAGAGATGGCAAAGAAGTGGAATTTTTGCTGACAGAGCCCTAGCCATTAAATTGTGTCTGGTTGAATGAGATCCAGTTCTTAGGTGGTTTTTGTCCTAAACACTAGCTGTAGATTACAGCCAGCCCAAGGGTTCTGTTCTCCTTGCTTGTTGAGTTGCATTCACAGCATTCATCCATGAACCCTAATACATTAGGGCTCTGAAGCAGAGGCCCTCTAGTTAGTGTCTTATCTTTTCTTTAATGATTTTTTTAATGATGTCAGAAAAGCACTTCATCACTCAGCTAAAGTCTGACCTTACTTGTCCTCAGTTAGTAAGCCACAGCAAGAGTATGAGCAAAGTATGTATCAGAGTAGAAATGTTATGATGAAATGATGTATGACTTAACAGATGCCTTAGATCGGTGCCTGGCACTGGTGGCTGTACCTGCAATCCTAGCTTTCTCAAAAGGCTGAGATCTAAGGGGTATGATTCAAGATCACAGATCAGAGCCAGGAAAGTCCATGAGACTCTTATCTCCAAGTTACCAGTAAAAAAGCTGGAAGGGGAGCTGTTCTAACATTGAATGTTAGCATGCTAGTCTACAGCAAAAAGCCTAAGGGATAGTGCCTAGTTCAAGCCCCATTATCAGCACACGCAGTGTGTGAGCGTGCATGCACACATGTGCACACACACACACACATACATTAATGCCCCAAATTATAACTTAAGAAATGAGGATCAGGGGTCTAATTTCTAATCCTCCATGTAATAGCAATTTTCACAGGTTGTGAACTTTGAACTATTCTACTCCACTAACAGATTTTTCCATAGCTCGATTCACCCAGGCATTTGTGGATGAACGTTTTGTGGAGAAAAGCTACAAAATGCCCTGTGTTATTAACTTTCACCAACACATTAATCCTCATTGATACTGAAGTGAGCTCCGATGGCCAGAACTTACTGGAAGAGAGGTCATCAGGTGTGACCCTCTGTCCCTTTTCTGTAGCCTTTATGTTACAGAATGGCTGCTGTGTCCCCAACTCAGATTCTGTGGGTATTGGTGCAAACCTGGTGCCTGGAAGGAGAGCTTTCAAAGAGAGTGGGAGCAGTAATGTGCTAGCTCCCCTCATTCTGAGGAAGATCAGGTCCAGTGTGGGCACAGCTTCACAGACAGAAGGTCAGAGTTGTAGGGTGTGCTTGCTAGGACCAGCCGTGGCTCTCCAAGAGCGCAGAAGAGTGGGGGGTAGATGTAGAAGCAACGTGAGGTGGCACTCAGGAGGTGGCGCTCCAGGGTGGATCTGAATGATGTGGAAAGGGGTCTATTTTCCTTTTGAACACTGTACCATAGGAAAGACATCTTGTGGTCTCAGCATATCCTGGACCAGGCCCCATGGAGTGGGAAGTTGGTAGAATAGCAATGGAGTCCTGAGCAGGATTTACCTACCAAGCTTGGAAGGGGGAAAGCTGGGGCTCTCCAAGGCCCAGGGGTCTTATCAGGGGAGGTAGCAGCTTCCAGGGCAGTGATGGAATTTCAGCTTGCTAATTGCCACATGAGCCTATGCAGGAACTTGCTCTAGAGAATGTGAGAAATAGCTCTAACTCATTCTGCTACAGGTGTCACAGGTGTGATTTCCTGACTCCTGTTACTTTACAGATTCTGAATTCACTGGGTTTTGCTCTATGCATAAAAAAAATGCTGTCAAGGTTGGGCAGAAAAAGGAGATCCTATAATAAAAAGCATACTAAAACCTACAGTAAAGTTTTATAGTCGAAGCACTACATTGTTAAATAATGTTGATAAAATTTAAAAAATTTAGACATCCAGTGGTTCCTAAGATTAAGTTTTTCCCTTGTGGTATTTCAGTAGTTCTGTTCCCATGGGTTCATAAGACTGCTTTTATATTAATTAGCTTTGCTTTCAATTTTTTTTTTCGTTTCTTATAATATGTGCTTTTTTAACCATGTTTGTTAAAGATATGCACTCAAAGACTCTTTTTGTTAATATCTTTATCCACATTCTGCTCAGAGAATTGATTCTTTCTGCGTGACATCATGTTGCTTTATTCTGGCTCATATATCAGCTGTTTTTCTTTTTTTTCTTCTTCTTTTTGTTAATTTTTCTTTTGTAATTTCTCCTTGTCTTTTCTACCTTCCCTCCCCCCTTCCCCTCTCTTTTGTTTTTCTTTTGTCTTCAGCCTATTCTGCAAACTTGGAGTACTTGTCAGGCATAGGATTTCACTATTTGGTAAGGAGACCCTTGAAACAAAACTACTGGCATGGCCTTCACTTGGTTTTCTTTGCCATTTCTGCACCGTGTTGCCTGCGATGTTGCATGGACGCATGTTTGCATGGCTGCATGCATGATTGTCAGAGGCCAAGACATGTTCCTCGAAGTTGATATTGAGTAGTAAGTTGCATTACCTTCAGTAAATGCTGGGCTGTGTCTTTTTTGGTACCAGTCCATCACGACATTGAAAATCAAAGGGTGTATTATTAAAAACAAATGAACAGAAGTGAGAAGTTCTGCCGTATTTCATTTCAAGAGTAAAACAAAACCAGGCTCTTGGATTTTTATTTGATTAAGTAATGAGCTGTAATAAACCAAAACTTTAAAGGTCACTTGTTTATTTTTAAATGCTTTTGAGTACAAGAGGTGCATGTCTACCGTATTCCAAACTTCGAAGCTTTGTAGCTGGGCAATGGAGCTAAGGACCTTCACTTCGCCCAAGTGACTTTTCTCGCACTACTCACCCACAGTCAGTTTCTGTTTGTGTGTGAGAATCCACAGGGCTGGAGGCCATGCTCCTGGGCACCTGCTTCTGGGGCAGCCAAGCTGGCTGGCCACTCACTTTCCCAGCTGGGGGCGCAGGAGGAATCTAGAGCAGCTGGCAGAGTTCATGACTGTCATTTTCTTGCATTTGATTTCATAAGCTGTCATGGCAAATTGGAGATATCCGCTCAATAGGTTTTTAGATAGTGTTGGAAAAAAATTAGTAATAAAACAAAGAAAGTGGGGCTGGGAAGGTGGTTCAGGTAGAGTGCTTGCCTAGCATGCATGAGGCCCTGGGTTCAATTCCTCAGCACCACATAAACAAAAAGAAGAAAACATAAAAGTTCAATTATATTATTCCAAAAACTAAACATTAAAAACATTGTCATTTTCTGCAAAAGACATAATGAGTAAATTGACCATTATAGACACACACAACCACATACATACATGGGCACATGCACACAAACTTTTAAGGTCTTTGCACTATAATTTTTTAGGAATAACTAGTTAGTGCTGTAGTCTTTGGCTTCTATTAATTGCAATATTTGATTTTTCTCTTAAATTTAGTAACTAAAACTTGTATTTCATATTTTTTGTATTATTAATTTTTAGTTATTTAAATACAGTGAGGCATTCATCTTCAGACTAATTTTCATTTAGCTGACTTTTGTTCCTTTCTTCTCAACAGAGAGCAATGCCCATAGGAATTGACAACATTTTTACCTACTCTCCGAATGTCAATGGATTCACACACTCTTCATTTGTCTTCAAAGCTAATTTTATATTGCTCTAACTGAGACTTATTTCTCACCTGCAACATTTCATATTTATTCATGAGGTTAATAACATTTTCTGTTGCATCATTTCTAGCAGCCTAACTTTTGCATACCATTATTTTCCTATGTTATATCTTTAGCCATAATTTCTCTTTTCAAATTTTTTTGACGTATTTCACATAAATCACACAAATCTTAAGAACAGTTTGGTAAATGTTTACATACATACTCAGTATGTATGTTCAATACAGAACATTTCCAACGTCCCCAAAGCTACCCCTCTGCCATTTTCCAAATTATTTGAGGAACCATATGGGCATTTCCATTGTTATTGATTAATTTTACTTGTTCTCCAGCAGCTCCCACTTTTCCTTACAAATATGATATCTAAGGGTTTGGTAACTGATAACAAATCTGTAATACAATTTGTTATTCTTTCTGGGAAAGAAGAATTAGACCTCAGCATTCATTTTGTCTTTAGGTGATCCTAATATTCTGTTTAGCTATTGTGTTTTAAACTACTTACTTTTTTATTGTAAAGGTGATGTGCAGGTTACAGTTACATGTAAGTCAGGTACTGAGTATGTTTCTTTCTTTTTTTTTATACAAAGCATATCTTTAATATTTTTATTGTAAAGATACTGTACAGAGGGGTTACAGTTACATGAGTAAAGTAATGAGTACATTTCCTATTGAGCATTGTTACCCCAACCAGCCATCCCTTCCCTCCCCACCTCAACTCTTCCCTCCCCCCTCTCCCGAAGTTGTACAGTTCGTTTTTAACAGTGTCTTGTACATCTCATTGTACAGGTCAGCCTGTATTCTTGATTCAGCATCTTGATTCAGCATTTTGTTATTTCCCTTCCCCTCCCCAAATTAGAAAAGTGTATATACAAGATGCAGGGTATCAGAATCAAACACAATGAAAATGGGGGTTATATTTTGAACAGTGTTACCCTCTCCCTTTAAATTCTGTTATTCTAAACAGGAATTTGTTAGACACCTATTATGTGGTTTTACATAATTTTATGCTTTCATTTATTATTAAGGTGCCTATTGTTTCAGATTTTCTCTAGCATATGCTTTTAAAATGAGACTTTAGCAAATATGCTCCAATACAGATATATCTAATTAATAGAATTTTTAAGTTTTAAGCACTTAAACATGACATATTATCATTATCTTAGATTAATATGCCATCCTGGGAGAGTAGTATCATTTGAATCTGAAAACCTAGATGGAAGTTTTATTTATGTATTTATTCATTTATTGGTTTATTCATTCATTTAATCATTCATTCATTCCAGGCTCTGGCTACAAATTTGCCAGCCATTGTCCCTAAGTTTTTATACTCAAGGCTAGTGTTCTACCACTTGAGCCACAGCTCCATTTCCAGCATTTTGCTGATGAGTTGGAAATAAGAGTCTCACAAACTTTCTTGCCTAGATGGGCTTTGAACCACAGTATTCAGATCTCAGCTTCCCTAGTAGCTCGGATTATGGGTGTGAGCTACCATCATCTGGCTTGGAAAGTCTTATTTTTGAAAAGTAACTCTTGAGATGATTGAGACAAGGAACTTGAATTACCTAAGGGGCTCCCTCCATATTTATAGTAGGTTAAAAATCATTGCTAGTTTGAGAAATCTATTATGTGTATCAAATCTAATGTGTAATTATATATATATATATATATATACACACACACACATATACATCCTGAAAAATTCTGGAAATTGGAACCTTGTAACTTACATAAAGGATTCCTAATTTGACTGACTGGATTATTGCTTATTAGATTTATTTAGATACAATGAAGCCTTTTTAATTGATTCCGGAATGAATCAGAAGTAATGTAGTCCGAGTGTTTGCTTTTTAGTTGGTCGGTTATTCTAGCATACAGTTCCTGAGTGGGAGTGCCTGTGTGCGGCACATTAACCTCTCACCTTTCCCTTTCCCTTTCCCTCTCCCTCTACAGTCTGTCGTTTTTGTGCCTTTGGACTGAACCCAAACAGATTCCAAAACATATTTTCTGTACAACCTTAGTTTAAAAATGATGACCCTACTTAAGAATACAGCGAAAAGAAAGAAAAGAAAATGTAGAATACAGGGAAAAGAAAGAAGAAAACGTAATTTTGTTACATTTAACAAAGAAATACTTGACGATTGTGAACAAAAATAAAGTTGTTGAAAGACACGTTAACATCACAGATCACTAGGAACTGGAGACCAGAGAGGAGAAGCCCAATAAACCGAGACAAAATACTTGCCCCACTGAAGGGAGCTGTGCTCAGCAGGTCTCCAGAATTTCTAGTTAGCCCAAGTAGAAATGGAAGTAATTTATGTTTTAGCCAAGGCTGAAACACAGGGTTCACGCCCGTGCCGTGATGCTGGTCAGCCATGGAAGATTTAGTCGGAGCGGGCTGCCAAACCGAGCCTCTGTCTCTAAACCTCGTCTGTGGTGGAAAGGTCTTTCTGACATCTGAACTAAAGAGTCTCAACAGTTGGACTTCCCTGTACATATGTGTGTATCTTTGCTCGACTCTAAAATATTTCCTCTGTGTTGAAACTCATGACCTCAGGATGAAAAGATCCCTAATGTACCAGCCCCTTATCTGTTCTTGAAGAAGCTGGTTATTTGGAGATAAGAATCCCTTAGATTGGGCAGTTCCAGCAGCCCCTGAGCCAGGTTTCTTAGATCTCAGCCTCTTGAGTAGCTAGGAGTATAGGCAGGCACCACCAGTGCTCAGCATAAATCTTTGATGTAGCAATGAAGCCAGCATCTGTTTGGTGAATGGTTTCTAGAATTTCTTCTGGCCTGACCTCACAGTGACCCTGAAATGCAATATTACTGATACCACTCAATGTTAGCTGCAGGAATGTATGTTGCATAACATAAGCATTATGGTGTGTTAAAAAGAGGAAGTAGGATTTATTTATTTATTTATTTTTATTGTGAAAATACTGTACAGAGGGGTTACAATTACATGGGCAAGATAATGAGTACATTTCTTATCAAGCATTGTAGCCTCCTCCTTTGTTTCCCCTTCCTCTCCCCCTTCCCCCCCTACCAAAGTTGTAAAGTTCATTTTCGACATAACGACTTGTACATCTCATTGTTGCAATTGATCCACCTGTATCCCTATTTAAACAATTTGTTTTTTCCCTTCCCCTCCACAAATTATAACAACATCAAATACAGTGAAAGCAGGGGTTATACCGTGGGGGAGGGACATACAAAGCAACAAAGAAATAATCTTATAAATGTGTTAGAAACAATCGCATGAAAGAAAAAAACATTTGAATACATATCTTGGGGTTCATTTCCCTAACATCAACTTAACTGACCTTTTCTGCTTGACTCAGACATATACTAGTTATTGCAAATAAGGGAGTAGGATTTATTACACTTTCCCTTTTTTTCCTCCTGGTTGAGTATATGTACCTAATATAAACCAGTGTGTGAATCTTCACATTTGAAAGAGTTTTGGAAATTAAATGCTAAAGTTCATATACAGAATTCTTTCATCTGATACCTCTCCTTCATCATGAATTAGTAGATTAGGTTACACCTTCTGATGTCTCTTCCCCAAACTCTGCAGGTACTTAAATGATGACTGCTGTTCTCTATCAGGACTATTAGAAAATTAATATATGCTTGTATCTCTAGCAAGGTTGCAAGTGTGCTTAGTTTTTAGATCTATAATGAAGGGAAGAATCACTTAAGTACCAGGAAACTCAGTCTCACCCAATCTGCTTCTATTTCCTGATCATTGTTACTTATATGAATGACCAGGAAGGGCTTTCTAGATTTTAACCAGTGTATCCTAGGAAAGAGCCCATTTCATAAGGAGAAATAAATTAAGAAAAATTGGAATCAGACATTTATAATAAAAATAGTATCAGAAAGTAATTTTGGAACATGATAGACATTTCTTGTTTCTTTCTATTGAATGTTGCATTAATGAGGGAATTTCTTGATATTGGTACCCATGAATAGCATATGGAGTAAACCAAAATGGGTTCTCCATTTAACTGAAATTTCTCACTAAATTAGAGAGCCAATACTTTTACTCTTTCCAGCTTGATAGCCTTCAGAAGTATTAAGTCATTGACACTCGCCAATTTCTTTCTATCCCCTCAGTATTTTGAGAGAACGTTTTATCTTCTAGCGTAATTTTATTTTGTGTGATCAACAGGGCTTCTGATACAATTAGACATTTTTTTCCAAAGGTCATAATGAGACATTATTTCAAGAGTCATATTAGAAAAACAGGGAGTAAAAAGTAGAATGTTTGCTGTCACTGTTTCCAGAGAAGAAAAGAGACCATTCTAGGAATCTGCAGTATTTCAGATTCCAAGACACAAGTAGTTCCCGACAGTAAAATCTGTGGTTGCATAGAGAATTCCTGAGTTACATACATATGTTCAAAACAAAACAAAAAACCAGTTTAGGATTAAAATACAAGACAGTCTTTTATATTTTATACTAAATGTTCTTCAAGATTGACATTTTAATTATTTAGTGAGGTGTATTAGAGGATTGTCACAATGTTATTTGAAATCCAATGTGATCTGCTGTTTTTAGAGTCAGTTATGAGGTGTGATCAATTATGTGGATTATGTGCTATGTATGTGCATGTACACACATTCAGACACTGCTATAAACACATGATATTGAAAAGAACCACCCTTGAGGGAGGGACTCATGAGCACTTACAGTCTATCCAATCCCTACTTCCTTATTTATTTCAAGATGCTAACTCATATGCTGACTTTTTGGCTTAATGGTTTATTATTATATCCCCATCAAATTCAAGTACCCTGGGGACTATTGCACTTTATTACTTCTATTATTATTGAGAGTGCCTAGGATTTCATACTTTTTTGTTGCAGTAATTAAGTGAATGGCATGTTCAAGGGCTAGAGTAGAAGTCTTGGGACTGACAGTCCCACTATCCAGGCAGAACTTTCTGCCTTTCTACTAATTTTTTCCTTCATTAGCACTGGAGATTCTGAAATTTGAATATGAATGAGACAGTTTCTGAAAAACCTTAGCATCTCAATAATAAATATTTTTTTTCTTTGTATTATATCTCTAAATGCCCATGTTCTAAGACAATTATTAATTTGGATGTGTATTTTAGTGATATATATTATTTATTTATTTATTTTTGGTCCGGTTGTGGGGCCTGAACTCTGGGCCTGGGTGCTGTCCCTCAGCTCTTCAGCTCACGGCTAGCGCTCTACCACTTGAGCCACAGCGCCACTTCCGGCTTTTTTCTTTTTGCTTATGTGGTGTGGTGCTGAGGAATCGAACCCAGGGTCTCAGGCATGCAAGGCAAGCGCTCTACCACTGAGCCACCTCCCAGCCCTTAGTCACATATTATTATCTTATTTATATTTACTTATTTTTAATTGACACAGTGTCTTACTATGTAGCTCAGGCTGCCTTGAATTTACAATTCCCTCACATCAGCCTCCTCATTGCTACAATACAGGCCTTAACCATCACGCCTGGCTATCTGAGGAAACATTTTGTGAATAAACACTGTAACATATTCACATGGTATATTAAAAATTTACATTGAAATAAGCCTTATTACCCTAATGGCCCAGGAGATGAGTATGTGTGCGTGTGCATGCGTGTGCATGTGTGTGTGTGTGTGTGTGTGTGTGTGTGTGTGTGTGTGTGTGTAGTGTGTGCAATGTGTAATGAAATCACAGAATGAGGAGCTGAAACATTATACTGTAGTTGTCAAAAGTATTTGGGATTCATTATTTCATTTGCTTTGAATACCCATCACAAAGCAAAATCCATGCTTTTCTTCCACCACTCCTATCTCCATCCTGACCATACAATGTACCCTTGGATGTGACTGGATCTCACAGTAGTTGAGGGCAGAGTTAGTTTTCACACCTCTCCCCTGGGCCTTAACTTCTTCCACCTCTGAGTTAACCTTGACATGCTGGCTCCACACTTCCTTTCTGTCAAAGACCAACAACACTGAGGAAATCACTTTATCTCACTGTGATAGAATTCAGGCAGATGAGTTCATCTTGAGGCAATTGAATGAAATAAGAAGGCAGAGCCACTTGGAGTAATTGCAATGGAATTAAAATGTTTAGGCATTTAGCCTCACATCTCATAAGGGATCTGAGCTGACTGGCTTGAGGTGTGTTAGTGTGGAGAGAATGATTTGGAAGAATTCGGCTAAATCTTGGCTTTGTGCAATGCCTTTGAACGCTTCTTGGGAATGCCAGCTATTTGGTAAGACATGTTGTATTTGCTTTTCTACTTACATTGCATAACCACTTTGAAGCAGAAAGAAAAAAAACTGCATGACTTAAAACGATGATTAAAAAGCCTTTTAAATTATTACTGATTTGTGCCATCCACCAACATTTTTTTTCTTCTGGGAGGCCACGAAAATATCAGTAGGAAAGAAGAATGGTAAAGAAAAAAAATCCTCAGGGCAATTTATACAGCATTTGTTTTCCCTTTAGGAAATGATGCCACATCAATTGTCAACTGTCTTCATATTTTGGGTCAGACATTGGATGCCAGGTAAAAGGACACATTTGTATCGAAATCAATTAATGTAATACTGATAGATAATTTCTTTCAAGTACCCAATATGTCGAGTCTGTGGGTTGTAATCAAAGATTTTAGCACAAGTACAAGGAAACCTTTTTTCTAAGTGACCAATACATGGGTAGTTTATTTTTTGCAACCATACATAGGTTATTTAAATTTCTAGTAATTTCTGTAGCAACTCAGAATATACCTGTGGATAAAATTGTGATTGTCTCAGCTGAGGACCAAATAGTAAATGATAACCATAAGGACTCTGAGCTTCCGGGCAGCTATACTCACTGTTGGTGAAGTTTTACTCTGTGGACTTGTGGGAAGAGGTTTATCTTCACTTTGGAGATGCATAATGCATGCTTGAATATGTAGGCGGACTACTGTTTCCTAAGTCAGTGTATCATCTATTCTTTCCTGTTGTCAACATTTCCAGAAATCCAGGCTCCTGACCAAAAGTATCATCAGTTGATAATTGCAATTGCACTGTTCCTTTAAGCCATACACTTAGTTCATATACTATCCAGGAGAAGTCTGAATGAAATCCCTAAAGTGCCTGCTGAGAACATTCTTTGACTTTTTTCCATTCTTGTATTTAGGGCTTTCCTAGAGTTCTTTTCTATAATGGAAAGAAAGGGGACCCCATCAGGTACCTCTGTTTTCTACTAAAAATAATGGCCCTAGGACATCACTTCAGTGTGAAGTTCAGCCTCCACTGGCTTTGTGAGGAGACCCTGGATTGATGTGCTTGACAGTACCAATGCTTTGCGGTGTTGGGTGATGAGGTTCAGCCAGTGTTAAATGTGTCTTTCATGCTTATTGACGCCGAAAATACTCTCATTCTGTGGAGCCTGGGATGAGGTCACTGGCCCTGAAGCAGCTTTGTGCTAGTAATAAAATAACTATCTCAAAATTTGCGGTCACGGTTGGGGAAGCATCAAGTTTGAGGCTCATGATGAAGTCAGAGATGCTGCCGTTTTCCCAAACGGTTTCTAGAGCAGCATTCCTGGAGCTTGCAGTGTCACGAAAAAGCTGTGTTTGGGTGGATGTGTTAGCATAAATAGTGGAGTGATGGCATGGTAAGGGAAAGCTAAGCTCACGGAGGGCTGTGTTTGGGCGGCGCATCCGTGGCTGCTGTTGAAGGCCCATGCCCCGCCTCCTCAACTCCCCAGGACGGTGATGAAGACGGGCCTGGACAGTGTGAAGAGTGCGCTTCGAGCTTTCCTGGACAATGCCGCCGAGGATCTGGAGAAGACCATAGAGAACCTCAAGCAGGGCCAGTTCACGCACACCCGGAACCAGCCCAAGGGGGTCACGCAGATCATCAACTACACCACCGTGGCGCTCCTGCCTATGCTGTCCTCCTTATTTGAGCATATCGGCCAGCACCAGTTTGGAGAAGATCTGATATGTATGTACACCTAGACTGCAGGGTTTTGCTTTTGAAATAATATAACTGGAAAGTATGACACACACATGCACAAGCGCACACACACACACACCTAGCTATATTAACCCCTCCCCTTTCTTTTTGTTCAAAACCTGTGCATTACAGAAACTGTTCTTACAGAGACAGATTTCTTAAGAGCATGGACTTCCAGAAGGGACCAGGGAGGGACTGGTTGTGGACAATTGCTTCTCTGTGGTTAAAGGTCCGCTTCCAAACTCTCACCTTTCTCTATTGCCTCTTTCCATGTAAATTCTCAAATGTGCTGGGACTATACAGTATGCCTACCATGTTAAGTGTTTTCTAGTCAGTTCTGGCTCAAACAGATGGTTTCTACAAGCAGGAAGTAATAGGAAGGATACGAGACAAAACCCAAGTCTAAAGGATCAGATTATGTTTGGGGTAGGCCCCTGATACCTTGTCTATACAGGATTTAGTCATTATTTTGTTCCAGTTCTGGGACTTGCAACCCAGGCCTCAGGGCTGGCTCTTCACTTTTTTCCCTCAAGGCTGGCACTATAAGACCCTTAGCTTTTTAGTGGTCAATTGAAGAGAAGAGTCTCATGGACTTTTCTGCCTAGACAGGCTTTGAACCGCAGCCCTCAGATCTCAGCCTCCTGAGTCATTAGGATTACAGGCATGAGCCACTGGTGCTGGGTGGATTTAGTCAGTGTTTATGAGGACTTAGCTGACATTTTGGCTGTAGTTAGTAGACATGTCCACGCAGTGCCCAAGGTCAAGTAGAAAGGTAACACACAAGCTATGCTGATGACACGGATGTGGGAACAACTGGGCCTCTTTGGCAGACTTAATTCTGCAGGTTCCCGACACTTGCGTTCAAACCCCTGTGCTATTCAGGGGCTGCAGCAGCTGCTTGCTGTGAAATCTCAGTTTTAGCCAGTATGAGGGCCGCTTGTGGCTGGGGTGTATGTGTGATAGGTCTGGGGACAGGAATGCCCGCTTCCTTTATGTCATGATGTGTTCAGGGGGACTTGGTAGCCCTGTGGGTATGAGAACAACTCTCACTTTGCAATGTGTTTTATTGGGTTTGACTTGATTTTCTAGAACCAAACACTGCCTTGCTTTGAGTGTCAGGCCATCTGAGTAGTAACGAACAGACTGCTCCCTCTTAGTTATTCGCATTTGAGGAAAAGTGTTATAATAACTTACTTATGAAGAAAAGACGTGGTCCACACATACTTTACATATGCCAAAAGGGGTAGTCTTTATTTACCTTTGGAATAAGGTAAAACACTTACCTGTATGCTCTTTCTCTCCAGTTATTTTATGCATAATTATTGGAAAAAATTCATTTTCATACCTTGAAAAAATTACAAAGAAAATGTTTCTAGAATGATCTGAGTAATAGTGACACACTTAGAATCTCTTCATCAAAGAATGTTGACTGAAAGGGCTTTGTGTTTTATTCTAGAAGTCTGTTCTTATTTTCTGTTTCCAAAATAACATAATGTTAGCATGCCTTGAATAAGAACTTTGTTAAGTAGTGGACCAAATAATCATTTTTCCAGTGAGATTCTCTTTTGTTCTTTAGTGGAAGATGTACAGGTGTCTTGCTACAGGATTCTAACTAGCTTATATGCTTTGGGAACCAGCAAGAGTATTTATGTGGAGAGGTAAGAATTTAAAAGTTTAAGTTCACATGAGTAGCTGTTCCCTGTAAACGCTGTACTGTTTCTAGCTTCTTTCTTTTCTAAAAAAGGACCATTTAGCTTCTATTAAGTGGAGGGAACTTTGCTTTTGAAAATGCATGCGTTTTACATAAGGAAACCAGATTTGGGGGGGGGGGTTGATTTTATTCGAGGTTGAATTCAGCGATCTAAACGTAGCTTCTTCAGTTCTTCCCTTGGAAGACATAAAACACTGTGTGCCCACCTTGCAGGCAGCGCTCGGCACTGGGAGGCTGTCTGGCTGCTTTCGCTGGTGCCTTCCCTGTTGCATTTCTGGAAACACATCTGGACAAGCACAACATCTACTCTATCTACAACACCAAGTCCTCGCGCGAGAGAGCAGGTAATGCGGGAGCACAAGCAGTGTGAGAAATGAAGCTGAGATGAGATGGCATGTATTGCGTTGTGTTGTTTTGCATTGCATCATATTACACCACACGCATTGTCCTGTACAGTGATTCTGCACATGGTCTTTGTTGGGACTTCTATTTTTAGAGTGCTGTGTGCTACTCCCCTAATGCTTGTAAAAGAAAAATCTGTTTAACTGGTTCTATATTTATGGACCATAGACAACACTATTGTGAGTAGACAAAATGATCAGCCAGTATGGACCAAGTTAGTCCCTCTGGTTTCTGATGCACTGGTTTTTCAGTCAGTCAGCAGAGGTCATGGTGTCTTACTCAGCACATGTAGGGATGTCCCCTTCAGGACTCATCAACCATGTCTGACTCATTACGATAATTTCACTCCAGGTGGACTTTTTGTTTGATTGCATATTTTGTCATTGAAAAATTTGCAGAAAGATCTCAGAGACAGGCAAGAATTCTAATTTTGTACCTGTCCCTAGTGTGTGTCTCTCGGTGTCTGTGTATCTGTGTGTTCATGGGTTTGTCAGTACACAGGTTATGGACATAGAGAGTGCTCTGGCTTCAGAGTGCCTGAAGAATAGTGGATTATCTCCCGGGTAGATAAGCCTAGGCTTGTACAACTGATGAGTTCAGTGATTGGCATTTATGAACTCTAATTTATGTTGCATTGGATAAACAAGCAAGCAGAAATCACTCTCTTAAGTGGCATCTCAGACCAATCAGAGCACAGCCCTGAGAGCCTGCACATACCACCCACACCCTCTTGTGGGATTGGCTTCTGTTTGGTTTTCTCTGAGTCTTATAAAGTCTACAGTGTTTGGGTGGTTTGCTAATAGCCCTAAAGTTCTCTGGTACTTTTGGCTGTTCTTAGACACATATATACCGGTCAGTGGACATCTCTGAGTATCTGGTGTTTTACCAGGAGCTCTTGGCTGATGACATTGAACTCAGGGCTATATGCTCTTGCTTGTTTTTGCTCAAGGCTGGCACTCTGCCACTTCAGCCACGTCTCTACTTCTGGCTTATTTCTTTCTTTGAGCTAGTTATTTGGAGATAAGAGTCTCAGACTGCTCTGGTCAGGCTGGCTTCGAACTGTGATCCTATCTTCCTTAGTTGGAAGGAATCTTTTAAAGACTCACATAATTATTCAATTTGCTCTGTTTACAGTTTTGACTTCATATAGTAGATGAAGTTAGAGACAAATAATGTTGAACAGGCACTCACAGTTTTCAACATAATTTGCACAGTGTACTTTTATAATTAGTTTATGAACACTGGTTAAATTTAAATTATTAATCTGTATAAACACATACCATTATCTTAGTAAGGTGAGATCCTAAAGCATGAGTATTTTTCTCATGAGTCAAGAATGAAACAGATTGGTTATTTCTTTACAGATGAGGAACTATACAAATCAGATAATTTACCTGCTCATGTTTCTACGACATGTTTGCATAACAAAGTAAATGAATTAAAGTTAACGACTCCATTTATCTTTTTGCCAGCTGAGAAGTAATTTTGGGAGGTGCTGTGGTAGGTAGAGGAGCTGTGATATGCATGAAGCTGCAATTCTTCTCCCCAGGGAGCTTTAATTTGCAGAAGTAGGAGAGAGATTGATGAACATGTGTAATACAGTTGAGAATAAACAATATGAGGGGCAAAAAGAAAACCATTTTTGATTAAGAATATCTGGAGCCTGATATCAGGAAACTGAAACTGGTACATTCAGAGAAAATTCCAGCACTTCATCATGAGAGCAAGGGTAAAATAGGAACTTGGGGAAAAGAGAGACTGCAATGTCTGGCAGAGGGAAAGGAAGTCAGTTGAGAGCCAGCAGGGCTCACCCAGCTCTGAGGCTCACCATGAAACCATTGCTCGTGTCTGTTGCATGCAGGGCCAGGGTCAGGGGTCACGGTAAGTTAATCATGCCAGTGATGTATTTGTGGCATACATCAATCTGCCACATGGTGCCAATTCATTTCCCAGTGAACAGGGTCCATTTTATCCATGCTTCTGCAGCTCTTAGTTTGCCGGCAAATGTGGAAGACGTGTGTCCAAACATACCATCCCTGGAGAAACTCATGGAGGAGATCGTGGAGCTGGCTGAATCCGGCATCCGCTACACCCAGATGCCTCATGTGATGGAGGTGGTGCTGCCTATGCTGTGCAGCTACATGTCCCGGTGGTGGGAGCACGGGCCTGAGAACAACCCTGAGCGGGCCGAGGCCTGCTGCACGGCCCTCAACTCCGAGCACATGAACACGCTCCTCGGCAACATCCTGAAGATCATCTACAACAACCTGGGCATTGACGAGGGAGCCTGGATGAAGAGGTTGGCAGGTACGGCCTGGAAAACCAACTGGGAAGCGAGGGACAGATTGAGGTAGGGGGGGATGAGAATGAAGGAAGGGTGACTCTCGCTGTACCTATGAAAGGGCACATTCAGCAATGATTTGAAGATAATTGTCAAAAAGGAAAGAGAAAGGATCGGAAGCATGGAATAATAAATTTGTTTTATGCCCCACATGATTTGGAAGACAGAAAATTAGAAATTTCCCACCTATCTTAACACTTTCTTCTGTGCTCAAAAAATGATTATTTCTGTCATGCTATTTCTTTGGGGAAAAATATGGGTGTAATCAGACATTGGGTAGTTCATTACTACTTTCAAGTAGACATTTCCCTGATTGGATGATGTGCATAAGATCCATTAGTAATAATGAGTAAAAAAGCAAAAAATTGTGCAGATCAAGATAAAAATAAAGCCAGCTTTTGAAACAGTCACTGTTTTTACATCTTGTATGAGGAATAATCAAGAAGTCATCTGTTTTACATTAAGTTTACCTTCTATCACTGCAGATTTATACTGATGGTTTTTAAACCAGCAACTGCAATGTGGTTAAGAAGGCAATGGACATTTTCAGACCAGAATATCCTGCCACTTTTAAACACTGAAATTTCAGCATTCCTTGGGGAATGCTTATGACATCCTATAGGGTAAAATGAAAGCATTTTTAAAAAATTCAACATGATATGGGTATAATATATGTGTTTATAGTTTATCAAAGAAAACTCCACAGAAATAACACCAGTGCTGTGAAAATGTGGGTTGGCGGTTATGGCTCATTTGTTTTTCCAGTATAGACATGTTTTACTTTTAAGGGAAATCCTTTAGAACCACAACTGATGGCCAGAACTATTATGAAATAAGATAACAGAGTAAGGATGGAGGTGTGGTGGCCTTGTGTGATACAACATCGGCTGTCTCCAAGCCCAATTTTGGACTTTACTTTAGCTGAAAATAATTGATCTCTGCAAGACTAATTATTGAACTAATCGTTTTCTTTCTACTCAAAACTAGCTATTGATTTTTTTTTAATTAAGCACATTCAATTCATACTAAATAATTTCTTTTGACCATGAGCTGTGAATTTGGTACTGGGCTAGGAAAACCATGGTGACATGGGTTCTGTCCCGAAGGAGAGAGGGGTGTGAGCATTTATATAGCGACTGCCATTAGAACCTATCCTCATTTTAGGACATTTATCAGAGCAGCTTTCTATTGTCTGTCTCCCAACAGTATTCTCCCAGCCTATCATCAACAAAGTGAAACCTCAGCTCTTGAAAACACACTTCCTGCCGTTAATGGAGAAACTGAAGAAGAAGGCAGCCATGGTGGTCTCGGAGGAAGACCATCTGAAAGCCGAGGCCAGAGGGGACATGTCGGAGGCCGAGCTCCTCATCCTCGATGAGTTCACCACACTGGCCAGAGATCTCTACGCCTTCTACCCTCTCCTGATTCGATTTGTGGACTATAACAGGTACACGGCCTCCAAGTCACTCACACCCAGTCAGCCCCAACCTCACTTGGCTCTTCACACTCTATTGACTTGTTTCCTTCACTGATTGGACCGGAGCTTGTTCATGGTTAGAACATAGATGTGTTTATAGGGTAGATGCATTTTTTTTTTGTCACCAGGCCTTTTAAATTTAAGATTGGAAATTGTATTCTGAAGTATCCTACCTTTGGCAGATAAAACACATTGGACAGTTATGATGTTTATGTGTTTTAACTGTCTTGAATGTACACTAAAATTATTATGAGCTCTGTGATCAACACATTTAACTTTGGTGATTTTGGTGATGGTAATTTAAAAAAGTCTAAGGGGTAACTGAGAAATCACTTTACTTATGTGGTCCAGGGCAAAATGGCTGAAGGAACCTAACCCAGAAGCGGAGGAACTGTTCCGGATGGTGGCCGAAGTCTTTATCTACTGGTCCAAGTCCCACGTAAGTGTAAGAAGAGGGACAGTCTATTGTTTGATGTGTCCATCCCCATGGTAACTGGCTGTGACAGTGTTTTTCAATGTATTCGGTCCCCAGCACCAAATATGTGTGTATACACATATGTGTGTATGTATGTATATATATAGATACACACATATTTAAATATTCATTATTTGTGGAAAATTATTTTAGATCTTTCACAGATACTAAGTATCAGTGTAAAGATAGAAATGTACACGTTATAAAAGCTATTCCATTCTATTTTCTCTATGTCTGATATTATGATCGGCAGACTCCTTAGATGTAGACAACAAATAATGCTTATGATGCTATTATTAAAGATGCACTTTCTGGACAAATAAATGCTCCACCATTGACTACATTTTACTATGTAGAGTTCAGGCTGGCCTTGAACTCAGTGTATCCCTGACTGGCCCTGAACTGGTGATGATTCTTCTGCCTCTACCTCCCACGTGCCAAGAGAACAGGCAAGCATCATCCTGCCCAGAAAAGGATTTCGCACCCTATGCATCCTCTTTAAAATGGATGCATTAGATTATCTAGGGTATTTCAGAGGAAAAACTAATTGTAGAAGAAATCCAATTCATCTTCACCTTCCATAGAACAGAGATGGATTGGCTCTTCTATCCTTATTTTCTCTGGTGCATTATCCTTCCTATTATGGCTAATGGGCAGATAGGACAAGCCTAGGAATTAATCATGTAAGAAAATGAAAAACTGACTTGTTTTCCTTGGGTGATTGACACCACCCAACTCTCTCAAGTGCTAAAACACCAGTGAAGCTTCTTGAAATGTATATAGAGGGCAAGAGTTTGGAATAGGAAAGTATCATAATTAGTAGGTTTTCAGATGAATGTCTAAGGATACTTTCAAGAAAAGAAAATTCTATGTGTTTGATGTACATTTTTCACATTGGCTTTTGAAACACAGGTCTGTTATTATGGATTGTATTTCACTGTGAATAGTTAGTTGAACGTGAATTCATGTGTTCATTCTTCATACGTTTTCGAATACAAAGTGGGCAAAGAGATGTCATAACACAGATATCTCTCAGTATAGACACTAGCATCACTAGTCTTGAGAAACCTGGGCTTATCTTAGGAAGATAGACTCTGGGCACCAGCTACATTGGTGCTGGAGTGATCATTTTTACCTGGTGACTTTGAGCCCTGGTGACTTAATCTTTCTTTGCCTTATCGGAAGTAAACGTATCTACATGTAGGTTTTAGATACCCAGAAACTCAATGCATATGATTGACTTTCTCGCTAAGTCTTACATAGCAGGTCAGTGCCTGTCTCAGAAAAAGCTACTGGCTCTGTGTGACCTCTAATTACCTGACCTTCTCCTCTGCTTGGCTTTAACTGACATTCCCTTTGCTTCTTCTTCTTCTTCTTCTTCTTCTTTTTTTTTTTTTTTTGGTAGAATTTCAAAAGAGAAGAACAGAACTTCGTTGTGCAGAATGAAATCAACAATATGTCTTTCCTTATTACTGACACGAAATCAAAGATGTCCAAGGTACCATGCTCATCTGTTCCACTCCTCTCTCATGTTCTGCTGTATTTTCTACATTTGGAATGTTCGGGAGTGGGATCTGATCAGCGTGATCATGGTCCCTGCGGGTTTCTATTAGATTCCCAAGGACTGGCTAGGTTTGGGGCTGGTGAGATGCGACCAGCAGGGGCGCACCACATAGCGCCATCACACAAGAAATCACAATGTGAGCACCAGACTTTCTTGTGGTTTCTAGGTGGAGCAGGCTAAGCAGGAGAGGCAGGGTTGGGTAGTCAGACTTTTTCTTGGTCCCTGGGCCTCATGGGCATCTCTAGCTGTCTGCTGCATGGCTCTGCGATGGTCAGGCCGGGCGGAGCTTGCTTGGAGCGTGGGGGCTTGGTGGACATGGAGGAATGGGGGCCCTGGGAGGTTTATTTGTCCATCAGATCTTCCCTTGGAAGGTCTTAGTCCTGAGAAGGGCAGTGTCTCCAACATCAACAAAACATAGTATGATAGACCATCTGAAATTACCACGCCCTTCCTCATTTCTGCTTCTGTAACATCACAGCATGCCTGTTGGCTCTGACAGTTACCCGGGAACTTGTCCTTATGAGTTGTAATGACCTTGGAATTAGAGAGTAGAACCTTAAAGACACTGAGATCAAAAGAGGGGGAAAAAGGTTTCAGGACAGCTTGCTTTTGGAAAAATAAGAACCAGGAGAAAACAAGGAGGCAGAAGTAACAACTGAATCAGAGAAGGTTCCTAATCCTGCGTGTAAGAATCCGGGCACCCGTCCCAGCTGTTTTCTGTTCTACAGGCAGCAGTTTCTGATCAGGAGAGGAAGAAAATGAAGCGCAAAGGGGACCGGTACTCCATGCAGACATCGCTCATCGTGGCTGCTCTGAAGCGGTTGCTGCCTGTCGGCCTCAATATCTGCGCCCCTGGTGACCAAGAACTCATAGCACTGGCCAAAAACCGGTTTAGTCTGGTAAGTCTTCTTTCCACCCCGGGGGTCGCGACCATTCACCTTCCACCACCAGGTCTTGCCTTCCCTTGTCTTCATGTTCTTTGATGACATTTAATTTGGCCATTTTGGTTTTCCTTTTGTTTCCATAAGGCTTACATCAGTGGTTGCTTGTTTTCTTTCGAAGTTATATATGTGTGAGACTCAGAGGGCATTGCTCCCTATCCTGGGTACCTTGGAGCAGTAGTGCAGCAGCCATCTGTCTGTCCTCCCAGGCAGGAGTGTCTGGAGGGGAGGCGGGGAAAGAGCTGGCACACAGGCAAAGCCCTGTGTGTGTGGGTTCTGGTCTGTTTCATTCCCAGGTGGATAGTCCTCGTCTTTCCAACATGGTGGGGGAAGTGGTGGATTTACATTCTGCTTGAGCTTCTGCCTCTCCTTGCTATGCTTTGGAAATGAATTCTCCTGTGTGATGATATGCTTCCTGTGTGATAAAAGCAGGCACGGCGATGTTGGGAAGTTATCTGAAGGAGAGTGCCCCAAGTCTATGGTTGGAATCAGCAAAGATACTTGTCAGGCATACACGACCTTTGAGTGGTATCTAGTGACTGGGGACAGTTGACGAGTTTTAAGCCTCCTTTTAGTTAACATGTATTTCTTGACAGAAAGACACCGAGGATGAAGTACGAGACATCATCCGTACTAATATTCACTTACAAGGCAAGGTAAGCCACAGTTTACCCGAATGCACTTTTAATGTCTACAAATCACCTCATCTTTACAATGATGCTGTAGATCATTTTCCTTCTCCATGGAGGCACTGAAAAACATTTCAAGTAGTCATTATCCTGCTTCCAAATTCTTTTGTGTTAAAAATTCAAAACCAAAGTGGTAAAAAAGAAATATTCTAAAGGTAACAACTGATCTTTAGTTAAAGCATCCTGAATGATGTACAATTAAGTTCTTTGTTGTGGTGAGAATGAGCTGTGTTCTAAATTTCCTGAGTTGGTATTATCACCTGTGAAAGTGAACACCTTAGGAGACTGGGGAAAAGAAAGAAGGGCTTTGCACCCTCCCTTCATCTCCACCTCTCAGACAGGCATGGAGTCCCCTTCACGTGCTGAGGGAATGATTCCAAAGCACCACAAAGTAGATTACAGCTCATGGTAAGGTAGAACTTATTACAATGAATAAGGTTTCAACATTCTCACCATTGATCCAGATAGATTACATTCATAAACCACTTTGTTAAATGGCAACTCCTTTGTACAACTACTTAATGATAATAATAAAAAAAATAACAATACCTTGTGAAAATAGATGAATAAGATTCACGATCACAAGGGTCTTCCTTACCTGCCATCTTCATTGTATAGTAGTTTTATTTTTTTTCCCAATCATAGATATTTAGAGTACATCACATGACATTTTGGTGTACACTGTGACATGTGGACATTGGTTAAGCAAGCACCACACTTCCCCACAAAGTAACCTTTACTGTACAGATGGTAAGAGCACCTGGAATTCAGAAGTTTCCAGTGTTCAGTGGTGTAGTATCAGCGGTGGTCACTGTGCTCTCTGTTGGACCCCTGGATTTCCTCACCTGACCTAGCTCTATCTGCAGACACCTTAAGACTGTGTTGGGCTTCATAAGTACTTGCAGATTGTGTACGACTTTGCATCAGTGCCTTGTGCTTTGTGCCCTCCGCCTTGTCCTTCAGCTGGAGGATCCTGCAATCAGGTGGCAGATGGCTCTCTACAAAGACTTGCCAAACAGGACCGAGGATGCTTCAGATCCAGAGAGGACAGTGGAGAGAGTGCTGGATATCGCAAATGTACTTTTCCATCTTGAACAGGTGATTCAATCAGATTTGCATTAACTGAACACCATATTTCCAAAAAGAAGATCTATGTGAATTCTTAAACATTGTGCCCCCAGACACATAGATTCAACTTATTAATTATAAAGATGTAATTCAAGGGTATCTAGTAGTTAATTAACACATTTTCCAAGCTTAAAACTTATGAGTGGTTTCATAGCTAATATATTTCAAGGGTTCCGGTCCTTTGTTTTATTATATTTTAAAAAATATTTCTAAATGCATACAGATGATTAAAATTACAGAACTTTAAAACTTCCTGGCAAGATAATTGGGTGTTATGCCTGATTTCAAGCATTTTATGCTTATGTCAGTTTTCTTTCCATTTGCAACAGCATACATGAGAATCTCTCTTTCCCTGGTGTCATATTTCAAAGGTTTTCTCTTTTGTTTCTTGTTCCACCTGCCCTTTCATTAGAGATAGTTTGAGTGATTTCTCTCCAAGATCAGAAATAAATTCCATTTAGGGAAGGGTAATAAGTGGATATTAAAAACCCACATGAGAAAAACATTTGCATAATAACTTTGCAGTTGTCTACCATGTCATCATATGAGTCATTGTATGTTTTCATTGCTTTTCCCCCCTATGCTCAAGAGTTTCCAGGTCTCTTGAGTAATACTTGAGCCATCCTGAATGGGCAGCCATATTTCTGGGTGTCAGGTAGAGTCTGTGCATCCCAAACACTGTCTTCTTCCCACGGGGATGACACCGCAGGGTGGGGTCTGTGTTCCCCTCCCAGTGATGGGTCACCAGGCCAGGGCTCTCTTATGGTTCTCACCTGGCACATATATTGCTTACTGAACATGATATAGTGAAATGTCCAATGCCAGCTTGGGAATTTTGCCACCTAAGTGTTTTGAAGAATGAATATTAACTTTGAATCTCTTTGGCCATATCTGAATATGTTGTCATAGCAATTTTAGGCATTTTGATTCATACTTCATATTATCTAAATGTCCACTCCTGCCTTCACTTGGCTGATAGGTTGCTGAACCTGTCAGTCCAGTGCCTGGGAATGGAAGTGTTCTGTGGCCCTGCCCCTAGCCTGGACCCTATTTAGGCCCAGACAAATATAGGTGCCATTACGCCATGCCACATGTCTCTGTGACCATGTCATCCATCTTGTTTGCTCGCATGTCTCTGGTAAACAAAATTATATATATTTCTATACCATTTTTTTCATTTATAAGTGAGGAATCAATCCGGGCACTGGTGGCTCACCCCTGTAATCCTAGCTACTCAGGAGGCTGAGATCTGAGGATAGTGGTTCAAAGCCAGCCCAGCCAGGAAAAGCTATGAAACTCTTATCTCCAATAAACCACCAGAAAACTGGAAGTGGCACCATGGCTCAAGTGGTAGAGTGCTTGCTTTGAGCTGAAGAGCTGAGGGACAGCGCCCAGGCCCAGAGTTCAAGCCCCATGACCAAAAAATAAAAAGAAAGGAAGGAAGGAAGGAAGGAAGGAAGGAAGGAAGGAAGGAAGGAAGGAAGGAAGGAAGGAAGGAAGGAAGGAAGGAAGGAAAGAAAGAAAGAAAGAATTAGAGGCAGGAGGAGCAGGAAGAAAAGAAGTAAATTGATGTGGGCATTTGTTTAAATGTTTTATTGATTCCCTGGAGGATAGAGGACCACAGAAATAAATGTTCGTTAGTTCTACAAGTTTTGTTAAAAGTTCTAAGCAAATATAGTCCAGACATTGTGTTTTTTTAAGGTATTACTGTATTCATATTTTGATGGCTTTAGTGCAAAGGATAATGAAGTCAGTTTTACTTTTTTGGCTAACATAACATTTTTATTTCTTCCAGAAATCTAAATATACTGGCCGTCGCTATTACAGTCTGGGAAGTACAGTGCTCAATTGCTTAGCAATTACTAATTAACTTAGACTCCCCTGTTGGGACTCTTTCTTTCTAATACTTATTATCATTAATCTCTTTTCTCTTTCAAGCTCCAGTCACCATCTGTTAAAATTGATAGCCTGCTTTTGTTATGTCCTGTAACATAAAAATCATCATTTGTCCTTATCTAACACAGTAGTTGTTCATTTGAGCATTCTTATAAAATCCCTGTACTCACTCCTGATACATTGTGTGCAAAAGCCTTGTCATCTCCTTCAAAGAAGTGGAGTTGTCATTGACTCTTCATGCTTGCTACTGTAGTACGTATGATGAAATTAGTTCCTGTGGATATGTAGGTATGTAAGAATTGGTTAACTCCTCATATAGGTGGCAAATGTTTAAAGAGGCTGGGGCCAGTAGCCCATGTCTATAAACCTAGCTAATACTAGGAGACAGAGATCAGGAGGATTGCAGTTTGACATGGTCTGGGGAAAAAAATCATGAGTCTCCATCTCAACAGAAGAAGCTGGGTGTGGGTATGTGTGCCTGTCATCCCATCTATCCATCTGTGTTAGGAAGTGTAAATAGTAGGATCATGGTTCAGGCTGGCCCAAGCAAAAACAAACAAAACAATGAGACTCTAAAAAATATCAACCGGAGCTCCCAAAATGGTTGGAGGCATGGCTCAATGATAAAGCACCAGCCTAAGAATTACAGAGCCCCGAGAAAAGAAAGAAAACCCAAAGAGCCTGAGAAAAGGTGGCTTTCTACAGAATGCTTTAACATCTGATTTTTGAGATGACAAAGCTTGTGAAGCACACTCTCTACAACATAGGAAACTTTTACTAAGGACATGGTGGGATGTTTGAAACAATCTCACATTTGGCCATGGGTAACTTAGGTTATAGATTTGACCAAAATAACTTGAAGGTCCACAGTGCGGCTGTCTGATACAGTGTTCTGAAGGGTAACTTGGGTACCATCTGTGTTTATTTGTGCTGTTCTACTCCAGGTGGAGCATCCTCAGAGATCTAAAAAAGCCGTGTGGCACAAGCTCTTGTCTAAACAGAGGAAAAGGGCGGTTGTGGCCTGCTTCCGGATGGCTCCCTTGTACAACCTGCCAAGGTAAGAACGCTTTCAATGCTCACAACAAATTAAGGGTATTTTCCTCTCAGTAGTAAGCGAATGGAATATGTCCAAATGCAGTGTAGTAGTCTAAGCAAAGATGGAAGAGGTGTATTGATTCTTTTCACGAGATTTCACTTTGTTTTCCTTGCTGATCTTTTCCCAGAGGTTTGAGGTCTGCAGTGTAATTGTCACACATAATGTTTAGGAATGAGTGCTTTAGAGTCAAACTGCCTTGACTTCAGCCCATGTATCATGGTTTCTGTGCTATATTACATTGGTCAGGTTATTTGTTTAACTACATTCTAACAAGCTAGGTTTTTTTGCATCTGGGACTATAAGAAGTGACTCATAAAATTGTTTAGAAAATTTAGAGGGGTTAAAGTGAATGAGCTTATATAGAACATATGGGACTTTGTGCATATATACTATATATTATATAGGTATTATATAATATATATGTATGTATTATATGTGTATATATGTATATTTTATATATACATACATACCTACATTCATATATGTGTATATATATATATATACACACATATATATATATGAAGAGAACTGGAGCTATCCTGACTCACAGGAAAATAAGGCAAATGAGTCTGATAGATCTATCACCTTCTCTCACAGGTATAGATGACACACCCATGAATGCAGAAGCAATATTCGTAGTTTGGATATGCATATCATTGTTTATTCATCTGAGGATAAGCAATAGCCATCTATATCTGTTCCTTTCCTTAGTTTCATTTGTTTCTATTTTTCAGCACCTTGGACAGAGAATGGCCCATTGGCCTTGAGTAACTGAACAAATGTTATATAAAACAAAATGCTCCACCAAGATAAATGACAAAACATCATGCTTTGCACTTTTGCTAAGATGGGAAAATCCCTTACCATTGCGTTCTGTGTGTGGAGTCTCAAATGTATTGGCTTCTGCCTCAAACGCTGTGCTGCTTCGATGCTCTCTGATCTAGTTCTGGTATCACCATGTGGTCAAATGGAATATGAACCATCAAGCCCCATTCACCTTTTCTCCTGTACAGTTCTTCTCTAAATCTTATTTTCTTTCTTTTTTTTGGGGGGGGGTGTCCGGTCGTGGGGCCTGAACTCTGGGCCTGAGCGCTGTCCCTCAGCTCTTCAGTTCAAGGCTAGCACTCTACCACTTGAGCCACAGTGCCACTTCCGGCTTTTTTCTTTTTGCTTATGTGGTGCTGAGGAATCAAACCCAGGGCCTCAGGCATGCAAGGCAAGTGCTCTACCACTGAGCCACCTTCCCAGCCCTCTAAATCTTATTTTCTAATAATTATACTGGACATGATGCTGCAAGGACAGGGCATGAGAAGAGGCAGCCACAAGGGAGAGTCATGATGTAAAACACATTATTAGAAAATGCGATTTAGAGCCTACTTATTACTCTAAGACCCACTGAGTTTGCTATCCCACTTCATGCTGATGCTTTGGTGAGACAGACCTACATGCATTTCAGAAACATCCATGTCTGAATCTTACTGCAATCATCATTTTTACCAGGGCCTAGCTTGTCTGCTGCCTACGGCTGTGCTGGAAATTCTCAGGTCTAGAATTTGTGGTGATTTCTAGAGGAGATGGCCCTTCGTAAACCTGTCTCACAATTTGTTGCGGGACTCCTTAGCCTATTTAGGTTATTCCCAAGCTTAGCTTCTGGTGTCATCAATAGCTTCCATCGGTCACCTCGGCTGCTTCCTTATCATGATCCTTGATTATAAGGCTTCCTTTCTTCTATTTTTCTAGACTTTCAAGGTCTGTGTCTATTGTTCCTTTGAATTCAGACCAGTTCTTCTATCAACATTTATTACATTGCTTATCAAGAGCCATTCTGTGTAAAAATAGCTTCTCTAGATACTATTCTGTCCAACATTCTTTATATTTCATTTTGATCATGTAAAGTACACATGAATAACTTGACCAATGTTACAAAGCACAGAAATGGCCAAGTTGGGATTTAAATCCAAGTCCATAAGTGATTTGAGAAGCCTGGCTGTGTGTATTACAAAGGGCTACCTCTGAAGAGAAATATCAAGAATGAGAAGCTAATTTTTATTTTATTTCATTTCTAATATACAGAAAAATCTAGTAATAAAGTATTACTGAACTCTTTTTCAACTTCCTTTTGTTTAATAAAAATTTTGTTTGAAATTGTGTTTCTCTTTTAGGCATCGGGCTGTCAATCTCTTTCTTCAGGGATATGAAAAGTCCTGGATTGAGACAGAAGAGCATTACTTTGAAGATAAACTGATTGAAGATTTAGCTGTACGTTTTCAGTGCTGTTTTAAGTGGAAAAGGGTTTGAGCTTGCTGAAACATGGTCAGTGGGAAGAGTTTTTAACGCAACATTGAAGAACAGAGAATATCCATGCACTATCTTGGTCTTAAGAAATATATTTTTTTCTTAAATCACAGTTGGTACTTCTCAGCGTTTGCAGAAAAAGCTTCCTACCTTTATCTAAGGGATCTCAGACAAAAAATACAAATATATTATTAATTAAACATGCTTGGATTATTCTTTTTAAACTCTTCCAGCAAACTCCACCAACCTCAGGAATCAAATGCCGAAGAAATTGAAGACTAATAGAAAGTTGCTGGTTTGCAGACAAAAGCCATCTTCCAAAAAAAAAAAAAATTCTGAGCATAGAGTTACACGAAATTTTTTCAATGTAGTCAGAGACTTCAATGAACCTTAGTTTAAATCTCTCTCATCTCACCCTTGTGAGACTTCACACCTGAGAGTCTAGCATTATGTGTAGGCAGGGTTGCAATCAAATTAAAAGTCAGGATTAATTAATTCTCCAGAAAAGAAAAATGCTTAATAATTTTCCTCATTGTTAAAGTTTCTCTCCCACCACACAATTTAATAATTGTTTTAAAATAAGTGAAAATATGAGAAAAAACCTAGTAACTAGTTCAAGCATTACCTCGTGTTATATTCTTTGCCTATCTTTGTATAGGCAAATAAAATACTTTATCTGGGAAGCAGCTACATATATGTGGACTCAAATTTCATACTTATGGTATAAAACTGAATTTTTAAAATAAATTTAATATTCTCCAAAACTGAAACTTGCATAGCAAATACGCTTTCAGTTAGTTATAACCTGCTTGTGAGATTACAGTGGGAAATTTTTATCTCTGAAGGTCATCCTTGCCCATAATAATTTTTTCTCAGATTACAAAACAGCAGTTTTAAGCTACCTGGTTTTTAATTGATAACGTAATACCGTATATATTATGTAATGTAATTTATATAACATTGTTTCTGTATGTTACACATACATAAACAAATGTATACATATATACATATCCATTACAGCACTCATATAGACTACCCATCATGCAAACTGAAAAAGGACGGGTTCTCTTTTGCACTTTACCCCTGATTTTGAGTGGACATCTCTTTTAAGTGACACCATTCATACACTGGACTTTTTTTTTCTTTTCCAGAAACCTGGAGCTGAGCCTCCAGAGGAAGATGAAGGCACTAAGAGAGTTGACCCCCTGCATCAGCTCATTCTTCTGTTCAGCCGCACGGCTTTGACGGAGAAATGGTATGGTTGGAGGGTTCCTAGGAGCTGGGCGGAACAAATAAAGAACTCCTTTCCTGTCCCGTGTTTGTTTCACCTTGCTCCTGTCAGGAGAGACCATGGTGTTTGCAGACTTGGGCCTCCGGCTGAGCTCCTGAGCCTCTTCCATTCCTTGTCAGGTGTCCCCCACCTACAATAGGAGTTCTTTGTGATAGGCCGATGTAGTTGATTCTGTGTTTTTTCCCCAATGAAATGCCTTCTCTCTGTATCATAAAAATCCCTTATAAATAATATAAAAGAATGCAAGTCCAAATTTGGTGTCAGAATGCTTAGAGACTGAGGTAAATGGTGTCTCCATTTGAGTGGGTTGTAGGAAGCCCTTCAGGAGTGTGGGTAAGTTGTTCTTTCAACTCAAAAGACCTCTCAACTCTGAGGTCTGTTTTAAGGGTATTGCCAATTTTCTTTGCTTCTTGTCACAAAGGGAAGACTTCTATAGACATAAACTTTAAAAATGCACTTTGAGTCCCAGTAATCACAATATCTCTGCCTCTCCTCACTACTGTGGAGGCTGCAAAAATAAACTGTACACCAAGGCATTGGGAATATTCTAGAACCTTTATCTCCTTCACGTTTTTATGAAAGAAAGCTAACTTTCCTTGGGTCTTGACCCTCTCTCAGAACCAGGGAGATCATTGAATTGTCAACCATCTCCACACGCGTCTTCTCAGAAGTCCTGAAGAGTTCACGTGGTCTCTGCATGTCATAACAGAGTACTTTTCTCCCTCTCAGTGAATGTGGTCCATCCTTTCACTGTCCTGCTCTCTCACGTTTCTCTCTCCCTCTCTCCCTCTCTGTCTCTTATTATTTCTCAATTAACGAAACCATCTCATCCTTAAGCATAGAGCAACTCTGTCTGGCATTGTCAAGAGCTAAGGTATTTGTCATAAGCAATTTCTTTCTTATAGCCGAAGTGTTAAACTGCTAAAAATGGCATTACACATTTTTTTTACTTTTTCATGGGAAACTTTTCCCCCTAATATTTTAATCATTTTCATATATCTTTACAAAGAAGATGCTAAGCATATTTTATCTTGTATTAACTTGTAAGAGTCAAGATTATAGTCGTCTTGTTTGTCTGCCCATTCAGTGATAGGTGTTACTTCTGCCATCAAAAGCTCCCATGTAATTTTAAAGTTTCCTGTCTCAAATCTTATAGCTGGAAGAAAATTAAAGTTATTACCTTTGTAGGCAAATCAATAGCTCATTTCTTTTCTGAGACTTGAAGATCTCTTCTGGAAGGTAAGGAGTGATGGATGTTTAGGAACTCTGAGCACTTTGATTGCTTACTGTAAAATATGTTTGAAGGACTGTTTCCTAAGTTTTGTGCTCATTTAATGGTGCTTGTTAGAAAACAAATGTTTGAAACAATGTTTGAGACAATGATGGTCTAACCGCACATGACTAGTCTACTTCAATAATGATGCCTTCTTTTCTTGTTTTCCATAGCAAACTGGAGGAAGATTTTTTATATATGGCCTATGCAGATATTATGGCAAAGGTAAATAAATATCCTCCCTGATCTTAATGTTTAATAAAGAAAGGTTGCTTTCTTTTGGCAAAGGATAAGAAATAACACATTTGGGGCTTAAAACAGAAAGTTATTAATTCTTAGCAACACAAGGCCCATGAGTTTTCAGTTTTCTACTTGTTGAACACATTTCTGCCCCACTTCCTAGACAAGCAACCATCATTTCTTACTTTACAATTTTGTTAATGGGGTGCCGACTAATTTTCCAAACATCCATTTGTTGAGCAAACACTGGCTGGTTACCCAGGTCCTAAAAATCATGTGTTGAAAAAGACAAACATACCACATGACTTCTCAGAGTTCAACATCTGATTGGGAAGATTAAATTTTCTACAGATGATCAGACAAAAACTCTGTAAATGAAATGGTAGATGATCTATCAAGAGTATTAAGAACAAGAGTATTAAGAACAACGTAGAGCCTGAGAGGCAGCCCTGGACTGTTGAGGGATGACATTGCCACACAGAGAGAGTAACCGCGAGTGAGCCTTCTTTGTATACTTCGTTTTCTCAGCAAGCAGATGAGCTGGGGAAGGGCTGGATATAGAAGAGGAGCCAAGCTTTTGCCAAGGCTTCTGAGCCTGGCTTACTTATAAGGTCATTGTCTGAATGTGCAGACTCAGTCTTCTTGGTTCCGCAACTTCACCGGGTACTTCTTCCAACCAAATGTGCTCTCGGGACGCTGGCAATTAGAGGAGATACATCAAGGCTAAAGAGTTTTTTACCTGACTGTGATTGAGGAAAGTACCAGAGTGGCTCAGTGCCCAGGAACACAGGGGTGGAGACAGAGAAGCTTCCGACTTGGGAACAGGCTGTTTCTGATTGGTGAAGTTGTTCCCAGTTGACCAAGCAAGGCCTTGTGTCCTAAAGCCGCATCTCCTTTCGGTGGATGTTGAGTGTCATGATGACTAAGGTGCTGATTCTTTGTCTTATGATTTTCCTCTTCAGAATTAGCCTATTACTATTATTTATTGTACCCAAGGGATTCCATTTATTACACTGTGCAAGTGCTCCAATTTATCAGATATCCCCTCCCATAGTTAATTGAACACACACTTTTCCGATTATCTGCTCGTATGTATGAAATGTATGCATCATGTCCTTCCTCTGGTTTAAGAGTCCTTTATATTTCCTACCAGGTGGGGAAACTCATTGCAGTTTTGACAGCCAGCTCATATTTCTGTCCCATTTTTGAGTGTGTACGTCAACTTGAGTTCCCAGTCATGTTCTGGATTTCTATTTGGTTTCATTTCACATACCTTGTTTTTAGGCAGATTTTTTTTTTTTTTTTTGGTCGGTCATGGGCTTGAACTCTGGGTTTGGGCACTGTCCCTCAGCTCTTCAGCTCAAGGCAAGCACTCTACCACTTGAGCTACAGCGCCACTTCTGGTTTTCTGGTGGTTTATTGGAGATGAGGTTCACGGACTTTCCTGCAGGGGCTGGCTTGAACTGTGATCCTCAGATCTCAGCCTCCTGAGTAGCTAGGATTACAGGCGGGAGCCACCGGCACCCGGCCTAGGCAGATTTTTGAAAATTAAGTTACGTCACCATTTGTCTAGCTACAGTTAGACAGTTGCCCAAGACCAAAAGCTCTTTGAGGTCAATTTTATCATCCAGTGTTGGCGATCTGTTTCCATCTATTTGGGGATTTCCCAGTTTATCTAAGTTGATGGTAAATACAGTTTATTTGTAAACTTTTTCCCAGACTCATAATCTACATTCTTTTCTGCCCATCCTGAGACTTGAACTCAGGGAGGGCCTGGACAACTGTCCCCGAGCTGCTTTTGCTCGAGGCTAGCACTCTGCCACTTGAGCTGCAAGGCCACTACCTGCTTTGTCTTTGTATGTGGTACTGAGGAATCAAACCCAAGGCTTCATGAACGTTAGGCAAGCACTCACCACTAAGCTACCTTCCCAGCCCTCTTTATACATATATATTTTATAAACTTGAATCTTATCTTTTCACTCTAACTGTCTAAAAGGTTGTCAGAGATAAATCCATGCTCCACAGTTACTTGGATAAGCTATTCTAGAATAGAGCTGCTAGTGGAGACACAGCTTCCTTGCAGGTGTTGGGTGGAGGTAGCCTTCCTCCATATTGGAGCATCATGGGACAGTGAAAGTTTCTCTTGCAGGCTTCTCGACCCTCACCCACACTGATTCAGTGTCCACGATTGGTCACTTTTGCCCCGAGTCTCTTCCAGAGGTATATGTCCTCTTGTCTTCTTTTATCATTGCCACTCCTTTGGAGGAAGGGTTTAAATCTTAGGTTTCAGCTTTCCATTTAAATTGTTTCTTAACTTTATGATCACAGAGTTTCAGTTCATTGTCACAATTGATGCTCGTTTTTTATCCATTGGTGGCCTGCTTTGTGAATTGTGGTTGTGTAGTCATTTGTAGTAATGTAGAAGCTTTTGTAAATCCACCATTCACATGAAAAGGTCAGACTTGGATTAACACACAGGTGATCTAGCCCTTCACCAGCTCAACCTCCCACACAAGCCATCAGCCCTCTATTTAAGATGATCTTGACATTCTTTTCCTATAATTTTGTTTACCTGCATGTATTTATCAAGCATATTTTAAATTTCAGGGTTTTTTTTAACTTGTCAAAGGGAAGTAAGGTAAATGTAATGCTCTGGGATTAGTTGTTTCATTAGTGTTGTTTTCTGAGATTTCATCCACATGTCTCTGTTGCTGTTGGAGTTCATTTGACTGTCCTATTATATTTCTTGAAGCAGACACTTTGCCGCTTGCCTTTTATTCGGATGGGCTTTCGTGCCACAGCCTCAAGTGAACAGGGATTGGCTTGCCTCTTCTTAGTTTATATCTCTTGTTGTGCAAAATTTAGAAACAGTGGGATATATGCCAACTTGATAAAAATGCCAAATTGTTTCCCAAAGTTATACCCTGAATTTATATTCTCTACCAGCAGTGTCCAAGAGAGATTCTGATAGTTTATAATTTGTGACATACTGAATAGATTTGTGACATACAGAGTAGATCCCACTGCAATCTTTTTTTTGTCATATTTGTCTATATACTTTCTGTACCTAATACTCACTTCTCATTGATGGCCAATTCTGAAACAAAAGAGCAGATGAATAGTGCTACATGTCCTCTGTATTACTACTTATTATTAATTATTATAACTGCTATAAATCATGTACATATTATATCTTGTTCTTGTTTTGGTGATAACTTAAAAAAACATAAAATCTTTGTAGTTTGGAAGCAACACTTAGTTCTGCCTTTGGGTTGCTACTCTGTTTTATTGTTGTTCTGCCTTTTATGACCACCTTTCTATCCAGCATGTAGCTCTCCTCTTTTGAACATCCTATCAGAAAATTTCTGATCAGTTAATTTGCATCTAGTTAATTTTCTGCTGACACCAATGGCTGCCTTCATTAAGCCACCTTTGCTGGACTTCTCAGAATTTCTCTTTACTGCCCACCATCCATTCTGCACTGGCTAAAGCTACATTACCTACTGGTTTTAACAGCTTAAGGGAGATAACCATGCAAAAGTGTGTAGAATGGTACTGTTACCAATTGAACACACACAAAAAAAGGGATTTTGTTCTTAAGTTTCTAGCAAGGAAAACTTTTCTCCTTGTTCTCTCCCACCTCTTACAAACTTCCCCATCTTTATATGATACATGGTGAGTTACAGCTCATGTTCCATTTTTTTTGTTGGCTGATTGGTTGGAATGATAAAATGGCTGGCTACTTTCTCTCTCATATATTAGTTCTGTGAGTCAGATTTAAATCCATTTCTCGCTCACAGATTTAAATTCATATATGTTTCTGGCTTTGTTTCCTCAATCTTTTCTTCAAAAGATTAAGGAAAAGTCAGAAAAGGCAAAAGTAAGAAGATGGAAGAAATAGACTTCTTTTGCAAAATTTCTAGTAGATACTAGAAAGCTAAAATGCTGTGTTTCCTTGCATTCTGCACATCATTGCTGGTTTTAGTTTTTATTCTCCCTTTTCCTTTAATCACGTATGGAGAACATTTACTTTTTCTTTCCTGGAATACAATCCTACTCGTTCCTGACTAAATCTTAGTGTCTTGATCTGGACAGCCAAGTGTATGCACAACTCCCCATGTGTTGGGCATTCTCACCCACACTTACTATGTGGGTGAAGTTTGCTAAGGAAAAACATGCCTGCAAAGTCTTCGGTTGCTGTCAGATGCTTCCCGATTGCTGGAGACCTGTTGGTGTTTTCTTGTGGTCCCAGCCCACTTAGCACCTGACCCCATAGTGAAACGTCACTTTAATTTCCTCCTTGTAGATTTTGACTGTGCTCATATGCTTCCTGTTCTAAATGGAAGGGGTGATGCTATGTACTTCTCACTGAACAAATGAATGAATGGAGAATATGTGAACCTTTTAGAAGCTGCCACCGAGACATTGGACCAGTCCTTTGAGACCATTCACCCTGCTTCCACTTCATTTCCATACCCAAAGAATTGTGCCTTATTGAGGTGCCAGTGTTTTCTTGGTGTATACTCATACTTCACCTCTGAGCACCTCACAATTACACCAAGCATTTAGCAAGCCTAAGAAATAACTGAGAATGTTTGGGACAATCTGGACAATACGTTTCCTCTTACATACAATATTGACTAATGACTATATTGGCCAATGACTCCAAATTCCCAACCAGAATAGCAGTGTTTGCTGAGGTTTATTGAAAGCATATTGATTTTCAGATGCAAACATTATACACATACTAACCCATATCATCCTCTTAGGGACCCAGGTATGCGTTTTCTCATCTCCATCCTCAATGTGAAGGAAGGGAGACACTGGGAGAAGAAATAACTTGCCAAGCCTGAGCAAATGATAATGGAGTTGTCAGGCACTAGGTCTTCTGAGTACATGCCCACAACCACCCTTTCCACCCACTCCTTAGCAAGCCCGTGTTCCATCTGTGGGAACTAGATAAGAATCCATGTCCAACCCTTTTATCGCTTTGGGTGAAAAAAATGGGATAGTTATTATTACTTATTATTATGTTTGAAGAATAATATCAGTAGACTTTTGGGTGAAATATAATAGACCTGAACTTGAGAATTACAGAGTCATTTCAATGAGTAGATATTGCTTTGTTATTAATGTCAAATAATGACTGTTGTATGCACCTCTGTTAGCATTTTCTAATGGCAGCCTAAAAAGAGAAAGGAACTTTGTCTTTAGGGCTTACAGTTGTCTTTGAATGAGATAAATTACTTAAGTAATGTTGTAGAGTGTTACAGACCCCACTACGAGCTCTGTTACCTGTAAAAGAGTCTATTTAATATCTTAATTTTGTAAAAGCATACAATGTAGAATATCACTTTATTTTTTTTTATCATAAACCGATTGCTAATGTCTATGCACCTTGTCTAGTCTGTATGTTTAAACAGTGCTGATGAAAATGAATATGAATCACTTGTGATGATAAATTCATTCAACTCATCTGTATGTATGTTAAATAATTCTTTACCCCTTTATGCTTGACTATATTTGTGTCTTCTTTTTTTATCCCTTCCTTCCCCATGTCAGAGTTGTCATGATGAGGAAGATGATGATGGAGAAGAGGAAGTGAAGAGCTTTGAAGTAAGATGGATCTTTCTAGAATGGCTTTCCTTTATTTTGAAACATTAGTTCATAGCTTATAAGTGACCTTTATGTTTCTTGCTTCATGGCTTACTGCAGCTGATTGTGTCAAGGAACTGCATGTGATGTCAGAGCTGGATGGACAAACCCAAGTCCTAACATTGCTGGAGTTAAGACAAAGAAGTGTAGACTCCCTGACCCTTACGAGAAAGCCCCTGTGTTCAGAATGAGCGTGCCTCATTCTGCTTCAGATTATTCTCATCTCAGCAATGTTATGGGCTCTTAATTTCCAACCGACTGTATGTGGAAAGTATTTATTGAAAAGTAACATGATCTCGAGTTTTTCACCTTTGGTTGGGCATTTCCTTCCACCCCCACCCTGAATTGAAGTCTTAAAGTTCTGGCTACATTAACTTCACCCCAATTAGGTCACTCATTCCATGCACACACGAGGTGGTAGCACATGGGCTGTTTGCTTGCATGTGGTAGGAATATGTGTATTCCTAGGACTAGATTCGGTTTGATGATCATCATCGTCCTCAAGCATTCTCAGCTTTAAAATAACATGTGATTTGAAATGCTGCTTAATGTTGACTGGCTGAAAGAAAAGTTAATATTATCTTCCCCTTTGCGTGTAATATACTTTCAGGTTTTTTAAAAATGAGAATAGTTATTGCTTCTTATTTACTGGTCGTTCTTTTTTTGTTTTTTTTTTTTTTTTTAGATTTTTCAAAAAGAAATTGAGAGGAAGGAAATAGAGATTAGATCATTTTCTTCCTGTGACTTGACATGTCTAGACTTTGAGCTAGAAATCTGGAACTCTGTCACTAGCTGGCAATGAATCTTTAAATCACGGTGGGCCCACAGAGCATAGCCAAAGAGACCTGAAAGCGGTCAGATCCACTTCCAGGAGCAATTTGTATAAGCATGTCTGCGAGCATTGAAGTCAGTGTACCAGAAACTATCCAAACAAACCGACTCGAGAATAACCCGTGACCATTGCTGGCGGAGAGACATGCCGTACGATTAATTTCCTGTGATTCCGTAATCTTTTCTGATGTACGTGCATTCCAGTTGCAAGTCCACCTCTATAGTAAGAGGCAGGTGGATGAGAATGATTAGTGAACAGAAAATAATGCCATTTTCCTGACATGCCCAGCATGTATGGTCTTACCAGTTGTCTGTAGAGCAATTGTTTATTGCTGTTTTGCTTCTTGTCCTCATCCTTCCTTTAAGGTCACAGGATCCCAGCGCAGCAAGGTAAACCCATGTATATGTGTGTATGTGTCTGGGTCTGAGTTTTAGTTTCTTGTGACTTTGGCCTTTGTTAGACCCAACATCTTGGACTCTTTTGTGACCAAAGGTCTTTAAAATTCTGCCTGTGACTTCGTTAGTGCCAACGCAATTGATCTCTTTCTTTGGTGTATTCTTCTTGCAGTCTACATGACTCTTGATCTATAATGTCTCCTGTGTTGACGTTGAGCTGCATACAGAAAGGGCTAAAAGCCCGTTAGTGGATGAAGTGTCTGCTGAGGACTTTCCAGTGCAACCTCTGGCCTTAGCCCTCTTGATTTTTTAAAATTTTGTTTTGATTTTAAACAGTCTCTTTGCTCAAAAACTAGACTTGGTAAATGACATTGCTGTTGAGATTGGAGAAAACTCTGTTTCTCATTGTGATATTAGTTCTTTGGGCACTTCATTAAAGGAAGGAACTAGGTGATGATTTCTGTCTCCTAGTATTTTAAATATTTGCTCTGGAAATTTGCTAAGGGAAAACACCTATGAAGATACTCTTTTCTGGAGTTAATCATAGGATACCCACAAAAACATGGAAAAATTTGACCAGACAACTGAATTATTTCTCTCCTGATAAGTTTAGAGACCTTCCAGGTGAGATATCTGATTGTTTGACATAATTTACATATCTAATTTAATAGTGGCATTTACAAGTTTTAATAACTTTAATAACATTTATAGTTTTAATAACTTTTGTAACAAATTATGTTAATTAAGTCGGAAAAAAACAAAGTATGTGACAAATGAATTTTGCTGTAGTTTCTACTGAAGCTCTTTGTATTCAACAAAGACATTGAGGAAAGTAGATAAACTCAGAAATGTGTTGTAATGAAGAAATTTTCCATGAGGATTATAGAATGTTCAGAACATGGAAAAGAGGAAGTTAGGATTAAAACACTAAGTGTTTGACTCCTCTTCTTTCTTATGTCACATTTATGTTATATTGATGCAGTCATGCTACAGTTTCAGATTTATCTTGATAATCTACTACATTTTATCTATAACATAAACAGGCTTTCCCTATAGCTACTCATTGAGTAACTCGGTTATATATTTAGGTAATTATTCTTTAGATTATGACTACTTCACTGTGAAAGTCATAAAAGGACTGCTAAATCTTATTAAAAGGCCAATATTAATTGAAAGAGTATCTGAAAAGCCAACTATTTGTAGTTAACTGCTTTATTTAGCTTTTGAATTTTTCATGAGCGAAAACAAAGATGAAAAAGAATAATAAAAATAATAATGCTTCAAGTTGAATAAGTTTATTTTTGAGCAGATGAAGGTTTTTTTTCCTAACAGAGATTCTTAGAGCTTTTGGTACCAGAATGGACCCTGTATTTAAACTATGATTTCTGAAAATTGGTTGCTTCTCCTGTTGTTCTTGCAAAAAAAAAAAAAAAAAACCCTGAAGCTATGACTTTCAATGATGATAATTGAGTAAAACCATTTCTGTGACTATCAGAGTCCTGTAATACAATCTATTACTCCTTGTAAAGCCTGCATTGATGACAGTAGAGCTTAGATAAATGAGAAGAATGGAACTCAGCTTTTCTTCTAGTCCATCTTTCTCAAATCAGCAAGCAAGCTGCAAGTGTCAAGCTTCTACCTTGGCAATAAACAAGTCTCTGAAGTTCTATCTTCCTGTACTTTGGATTAAGGACAGTTTCTCTGTCTTAAATACTACAACTGCCTGTGGCAGAGTTGGTGTTTTGTTATAAAAAGTTAGAAGGCTAGCATATTATCTCCTGTATGATGTAATGAAAATTACACCATGCCTACTAAAGTAATTGGAATGATGCTCTCCTAATTTAAAGCATTGTAGCATGATGGATGGAGGAGTCATTCTAGAGCTCAGATATCTTCAGGGCTTGTATTGAGTTAACTGGACTTCCATCTAGCCCTGGGGGGGGGGGGAGGGTAATTCCAGTAGAATAAATTGAGAATAAGAAAGATGCATGGACCCTGATCAGCACATAGCTTGTACTTTAAGTAGGTTTGTGTAAGCAAAGTAGAATCCTTGAGTATAGAACTGTGGATTTAAAATACCAAACTGATTATGCCTTTTCTCAAGAAAATTTCAGTCCTTTATGTCTCACTGCTGAGGCTATCTGCATTCAAAATAGGAACTGCAGAGGAGAGAAAGGGAAGGGATTCTGTGGGCTGCATAATACTGCCGGGAGCTGCCAAGCACATGTTCAGACGTGAAATGCTTGACCTCAGATACTAACCGCATGTATCAGTCCAGGTTTTAGAGAAAGCAGGATGAAAGCTTACGTGCTGACAGTTTATTAAGCTTAAGGGTGTTACAAATGTAGGAAAGCAAGCGTTAGGAGAACAAGAGAGATGATACAAGCAGGAGGGAGGCTTAGAAGTCCAGTGCTTGAGCCGGCCACCAGTGCTCCATCCCACGCCTCGTTGCTTGGTTGTGTGGAATGACTCCAGAGCTACCATATTCATCGTGGGCCACCCCTTCCTGGGTGAAGGATGGGCATGTCCCGTCATGTCTGGGTCATCAGGATTCCTTCCTGATGCCTCCTCCTGAGTGTAACATGCTCTGGTTGCTAGGCAACCCTGGGGGAAGTTGTAAACACCTCAGGTCCAGCCTGTCCAGCACCCACGCGCTGCAGTGTGTCTTTACCCATCAGCACGAGGCCTCCTTGTGGGATGGTCCTGGGGTTAACAGCTGGTTTTCATAGCCACAGGTCAACCAGAGGCAGGACTGACCGAGAGGTCAGGGAGTCAGTCAGGAGAGTCAAGAGAAAGAGACAGCCTGTTAGAAGAAGAGTCACCAACTCAGCCTCACCAGGAAATGCAGGGGAGGCGTTGGTTCCCATAGCTTTGCTAGCTTTCTAGATCAGTATTTCTTTCTTTCTTTTCATGATAAATCTTAGAATTTTTTTTTTCTTGGTGGTGGTGGTGGTCGTGGGGCTTGAACTCTGGGCCTGGGCGCTGTCCCTCAGCTCTTCAGCTCAAGGCTGGTGCTCTACCACTTTAGCCACAGTGCCACTTCCAGTTTTCTGAGTGGTTTATTGGAGATAAGAGTCTCATGGCCTTTCCTGCCCAGGCTGCCTTTGAACCGTGATCCTCAGATCTCAGCCTCCTCAGTAGCTAGGATTACAGGCATGAGCCACCAGCACCCGGCTTAGGAAATTCACTTTTTAAAGAAGACAATTGGATAGTTCCTCTTCAGCTTAGCTTACATGTCAAGTGTGACTTCAACTGTAGAGAACTTACTAGAAACCTTGTTGGCCAAGTGGTTCTAGCAGATCCCTGAGCCCATCTACCTGCTGTTGAGCACAAATGGCAATTGTTGGGTTTTGTCCCTAAGATTGGGTGGCATTGACTCCTGTCTTCCATCTTTCATGGGTTTCCTGGTGCAGACCATCCTGTGTTCAATAGTAGAACAGCTCTTTCTGACTCCTGAGGCTCTGTAGTTGGTAAGATGCTAGGGCAGTTCCCTAAGCTAATGATACCTTATATCATTTTCTTACTGAAAATCCCTTTCACAAAAGGAGTTGGTCAAGCTGTAAGCGCACCATTTTTTTTTAAGCTCTGGCAATGGGAGAAAAATAAAAGATCGTTGGGTCTAAAAGGAAGAAACAAATATAGCTTCATTGATTTTAAGTGAGAGCTAAAGAGTCAACGAAAGGGTCTTCTTTTCAGTTTCCCTGGCACCGTGTTGTAATGACCGTATGGTTTTTGTGTGTCTGTGTGTGGTTATGTTTCTGTTTTGTTTTCGACTTCTCAGGAAGAGGTTTAAACATGAAGGCAAATCTATTAGAAGTTAGCATGGCTACACACGAAGCACAGCTACCCATTTATTTTTCTTTTCTCTGCTTCCATTTAGGCCTATCACCTAATTTAAGAAAAACAATAAAATTTAACCGCAGGACCTATAACTATAGTGTGAAAAAAAAAACCCTGATCAATTTTGTTTTTACAGCACGATATTATCAAAGATTTAAGAAACAAATTTGCCAGCCTCGGCGAGAAATCTCTGGTAACAGCATAACTGTCTGTGTTGGTTGCTTTTGATTTAAAGGTTTCTTTTTCTTTTTCTTTTTCTTTCTTTTTTTTTTTCATTTGTTTGAACCCATTTCTTCCCTCCCTCCTTTCCTTCTTTAGTTTCCTTTATTTTTCATATCCCGTAACTTAGCAAGCCTTCATTTTTTAAACCTCTTCCATCTTCCCAGTGTCTATTTTCCGTACGTTGGATGGAAAGTTTATGGAGCAAAGCTGGCTACCTCTGCTGTAACCCTCGTACTGCTGTGAGGTCATATGTCTCTGGCCGTTGTGTGTCCGGACATGATGCGGACTGAGCGTCTCATGTCCCATAGACTCAGCTTCTCTACCACGCCATCCTGATGGCCGCGCTGTCCTAGGGGCTCTATGCAACTTCCACGCCGCCACTGGTACTGCTTAGTTCCGTCTCAGTGCCCCAGCGAGCTGGCTTGCTCCAGCGAATGATCCTACCAGACCTGAACTTGCTGTGCCTTTATATTTTTCTTTTCTTTCTTTTTATTTATTTATTTGGTTTTTAATTTCTTTATGTTCGCAGTGATAGCTTAAGTGGAAAAGAACCAACTTCAGCCATTGCTCTTAGCTGGCCCCATGCAGTATCTTTTGTTACCACCAGAGAATACAAAATATAAAGGCACATTGCTTCTCTTGTTCTTTGGAGGGGTGATGGGGAGACCTGTCCTACAAGTTTACAACTCAGTTGAAGCCTATGATTTTTTAAAAAAAATTCCATATCAACCTCCAATTTTGTATAAAGTCCAGATGTCTCACTTGATGTTCTTGTTTTTGTTTTGTTTTTTCTATGATGCAGTGATATACTTGCAACTCGAGCCATTTGCTGAGCAGTATCAAGTCCTGGCCATGACATAGGAGATTATAAAACAAAAACCTGACTCTTAAGTTATACACAAAACATTTCAATCGGAAAGTACAAGTTTCCATGATGAAGTGCAAAAACTGTGATACAGGCTTTGGACTAACCAAGCAATTAAAATTGAGAACAATCCATTCAAAAGTTATATTGTGAAAAGAATATATCAAGGGAAAAGAGAAAAAAAGCAAACAAAAAGAACCCACAAAAAAAATGAGAGTTAAACATGTGATTATCTGTTTGATGACATTGCTGGTGTTGAAATGGTCCATAATGTTGTCATAGAGCCCATACATGGAGAGATGACTAAAAAATATGGTCTATAGACAGCTTCTCTGTGGCTGATAGCCGCCACATAAATGGTTGGGGTTTGTGTTCAGGAAAAGGAAATGGAAAAGCAGAAGCTCCTGTACCAGCAAGCCAGACTGCACGACCGGGGCGCGGCGGAGATGGTCCTGCAGACTATCAGTGCCAGCAAAGGTGAGTCCGGCTTCTGTGTGTGTGTAATGATTGTCTTGAAGCACATGTACCAAGGTGTTTCCGTTCAACAGATCCGTTTACAAGTACAGTGCAGCTTCATCAGGGTCACCCCCTACCGTCCTCCTCCCTCGGTTTCCCCACCTCCTCACCTTCCCTTGGAGGCACAGGATTCAGTTCTCACCTATTCACACTGCATACAACGACTGTGCTTACCCACCCTTTCTTTCTCTATTCGTCTGACACCCCACCCCCCCCAAATATTCCACTTTCCTGATCGTCCTATTGTTGAACTATTCATGAGTTGTTCAGAGTAGTTAAGCCCTCAGAACAGGAGGAAATAGTCTTTGTTTAAAAAAAAAGTTGTACTCTTATGATCTTTAAGTAGTTGTGCAGAGTTAGCATTTAACAAGTCAGATTATGAGTACAGTGCATCTTGATCGATGCCAGCACCTTCTTCCAAGGGCTCCCTGCTTTTAATTCCGCTGATGTTTTTAGTCCTTGATTTTTTTAATTTTTTTTTTTGCCCAGTCCTGGTGTCGCCAACACCGGCCTTCATGGTCTCCAACTTTGTCATTTATTTATTTATTTAGTCTTCATATATGTTCTTTTAAGATTTGAAAGCTCTGCCCTGAACCCACCTTAGTCAACAGATGCTATAAATTAGGGGTTTGCAAGCTTTTTCTGTAAGGACAGAGAGTAATTGTCTCTAGCTTCTTGGATTGTATGACCCCTCCCCCCCACTCCCTGTCAGCTCTGTCTGCTACAGGAGCGTGAAAGCAGCAGACTACTAGCCATATGGCTTTGTTCTAATAAAACTTTATTTGTATAAGCTGGAGGCCAACTGTATTTGGTCCTTAGACCACAGTATGTTGACTCTTCATTTTAATGTATAAGCATCTTTAGGGAGTGTTTTTAACAACTACTGTACAAATATCTATCTCGGTAGCCAGCTGTGGATGAGTTTTCTTGTATTAGTGATTATTTTTTTTTTTGGGAAACTATTTTAATATACTTTTACTGAAATGGGAAAATAATGCTGGTACTCTGCTACTGAACATTTCCTAAATTATGAGGATGATTTTTGTTTCCAAGTAGGGGAGAATAACATAAAATATAATGTATTAAACAACAGAAAACTGTGTGGGTTCAATTTTTTTTAGCATTATCTGAATAATTTAAATTGGAAAATTATCATCTCAGTAAAGCCTGACAAGACCCATCTATTAAAAGTGATGAATGACAAATGATAAAACTCCAATATAATACTGTTGAAAGATGGAGAGAAATTTTATTAAACTTTCAGATAGCTTCTATTCATTTTGATCTTAGTGTAATGCACATGGTTGGTTTTGAGTCTTCATAATTCTGATCCTAAGTACTTCACAATCAATTGCTTTCTCCTGTTTAATCCCCTGGATATTGAATTTATTCCCCAAGTTTCACAAGAGTATTGGTGGCAGATGTGTATTGTGACTGTGGTTGCTTTTTCTGGGGCATAGGTCTGTAGAGCAGCCTAGGTGAATGTAGCAGGTGCAGTGCTAAGGCATTCTATGTTTTCTGTTTTTCAGGTGACACTGGACCAATGGTGGCTGCTACTCTGAAACTAGGAATTGCGATCTTAAACGGCGGCAATTCCACAGTGCAACAGGTAAAAGCCTTCAGGCATGCCGCAAAGTACTATTCAAAAAAACAAAACTAAACCCCCAACCAGGGGGTACATTTCTTTGCTATCTATCTAAAATTTGTCTCTCTTTCAATTTGCCACAATACTCTTTTTTTGGGGGGGGGTCCGGTTGTGGGGCCTGAACTCTGGGCCTGGACACTGTCCCTCAGCTCTTCAGCTCAAGGCTAGCGCTCTACCACTTGAGCCACAGTGCCACTTCTGGCTTTTTTCTTTTTGCTTATGTGGTGCTGAGGAATCGAACCCAGGGCCTCGAGCATGCAAGGCAAGCGCTCTACCACTGAGCCACCTTCCCAGCCCTGCCACAATACTCTTAAGAGAACATGGGAGGGTAACATAATTATGTGACAGACTTATCTGTTGAAATGTAAACTGAGGTAAAAGTATCTGGAAACATAAGTTGAATATGACCTTTTTTGGAGATAATCTCAAGGCTTGCACTCTCACTTGGCTTGCTTGCTCACACTTGATCCATACCTCCAGGGTGGCATTTTGGCACCATTTTTGGTGCTTATGGAGGTGTGGGCACAGCCTTCCTGCTTGCATCAGGTTACCTCCTCCGGCCTTTGGGAGTGTGCAGGGGTCTTACTTTGATGTGTCTATCACCATTTCATGATGCAAGTGACAATGGTTGTAGTTGTTCATGGTAGGTAACTTTACCTTTGCTTCAGAATAGAAAGAGTGTTTGGGTGGTTGCTTATGACAGCAAAAAGTGATGAAGAAAGCAGCAAGGCTTGTATGGGGTAAACCATGTTTCTGTTTCTGTTCTGCAGAAGATGCTCGACTACCTGAAGGAGAAGAAGGACGTGGGTTTCTTCCAGAGCCTGGCAGGCCTGATGCAGTCCTGCAGGTGAGCACACACACGCTTTGCTCTGGGCAGGTGCCGTGTCTTTCTGTCCTTACATGAAGCAGGATGCGCAACGTTGTGGGTGATGCTATGTGGGTGAGAGAAGGTGTTTTCTACCTCTCATAAAAGAGCTAAAGGACAGGAAAACATTTAAAGCAGACAGAGCAAGTTTATTTGAAAGTGAGAGACAAGCAATGTAAGGAAGTCAATCAGAGTCTCTGAGGAGAGAGGCCCTGGAGAGGATTCCGCTGGTGTCCATTGAAGGGTGGTCTTCTAGCACAGGTCATTCCCTGCTCTTTTCCCCTGGGCTTTGTCTTGACTGGTGGCCTTGGCTCTTTTCATTGCTTGAAGAGGCACCCAGAGCATTATGGGAAGGAGAAGCCTTTTGGAAGGAGTACCAGACACTGTGAGAACAAGGAGCACTATGATGTTCCACGTGTCACCGTGTCACGTCTGCCACTGTTCATCCCAGTCCCTCTTTCTCTCCCTCCAAAGACATGCCATGGAAGTGATCTTCTTGCCTTGCTCTTTTTAAGTGTTAGTGATGTCCTCATGACCAGTGAGTCATCATATCCTCAACTAGCCCCTCCCACACCAGAGATTTAAAGTATGTATGATGTGCTGGAAAATGCACAGTACACAATCATCAATTAGTGACCATCATTTCCTATGTCTTACAATGTCCAGAATTGTTCAGACCTCAGTAGGCCCAGGTCCCTGATATAAACGTGGAATACCGTGATGATTATAATTACGTTTAAACACGTTTGCCACCTTAGTAACCCCACCCCCAGCTGACGTCTACAAACAGAACTTTGTATTGGAATCTCACACAGAACTTTTTACCTAAGGAAAGGCTGGCATGTCAGGAAGGACCAGAGCATTGGAGAGGGCTCATGTTCTCAGCATATATTAAAAGTTCCGGTCACATTTCAAGACATGCTGTATTTAGACACTCACTCTTCTGAATGAAAAAAAAAAAAAGACCAGCTCCTGTGAATCCTGTAAACGTGTTTCTCTTTTTTCTTGTAGTGTCCTTGACCTAAATGCATTTGAGAGGCAAAACAAAGCTGAAGGCCTGGGCATGGTGACAGAGGAAGGATCAGGTACTCATCTTTAGGTCCTGGGGCCCGTCCTCGGTCCTCCCTGAAGCACGTCCACCATCCATGTCCTTTCACACAGAGAGATCCAGGGTTGTTTGAAAACAGATAAGAGGCCCACGTGACCCACACGTGTGTCTTGTTGAACACTCATATGAGTCACTCCCAAACCAGGGCCCCAGGTCAGTCAGAGCTCTCTTTTGTGTCAGCCTTCCCCTTCCAGCTCTTTCTGCTAGTTGGTATTCATAAAGGAACAGAGATCTAATAAAGACCTCTTATTAAAGAATTATTTGCAATATCACCAAACACACGGATGAGTCAGACTTTCTCTGGCCACTTTACCAGTCTGCCCGGCTCCCATTCTCTCCATAGGGCACGAAGTAAGGTGTTCAGGACTTTCCATCCAGCACCATCCTGGGCTTCTCCTTCATGACTTCTGCTTCTCTTACCAAGCCAATACCTTTGCATGTCCAGATGTGTTTAATGAACAGTCTGTGTCTGGATGATGCTGTTGACCCTCTGCAGACACAAAGTGTAGCATGTGATCTGTTTAGAGCAATTATCAGCAGTACTGCCCCCTTGATTTTAGGAATATTTATTAAGAAACAATTATACTTTCAGTTTGTTTCCTTCTGTGCCTGATGATTGGCGAGGCCCTGTGTGTTGAACTGGTTTTGTTTGTTTAGCTCAGACTTGTCATCTACCTTGTCAGCAAATTAGCTTTAGAACAGTGGGGCCTTAATTGGACTTATCTTTTTTCAGAAAATAGATTTACCCCCATCTAACATTTCTAGTCTTTGTAAACCTTTTTTTTGGGAAAAAAATTAGAATTAATCTTTTTACATATCTTTGATGTCACAAATAGGAAAAATAACTCCATTCTCATTCTGTTTTAAAGCTTATGGCTTACGCTGAGTTTACCCCTGCTGGTACCATTATTTTATTTTGTTTTACATTCAGTCATCAAATATAAATCATAGGGTTACTTAATCAAGTTAGTTCCCTTCAAGAAAAATTCCAGGGGCTGGGAAGGTGGCTCAGTGGTAGAGCACTTGCCTTGCATGCCTGAGGCCCTGGGTTCGATTCCTCAGCTCCACAAAAGCAGGAAAAAAAAGCTGGAAGTGGTGCTGTGGTTCAAGTGGTAGAGCGCTAGCCTTGAGCTGAAGAGCTGAGGGACAGCGCCCAGGCCCGGAGTTCAGGCCTACGACCGGACTCCCCACCCCCCTCAAAAAAAGAAAAATTCCAGCCCTAAGTGAACCAACTGAGGGCTTCTTAAGCGTCCCAAGTGAACCAATCAGAACAATTTTAGAAGTCTGGGCACATGTCTTGTCTGACTGATGCCTGTCCTCAAATCCCAGGCATAGTTGAGCTGTAGCAGCCCGAACGCCAAAGGATCATCTGTCCTATGGCTGAGTTCTTGATGTAGAATTGGAGCTTGAGTTGATTTTTCCCATAGTGATCACCCAGATCTGAGGTTTCAGAACAGCATCTGTAACTCATTCTTAGTCTGTGGAACCATCCGTTTCCATAAAGGCCTTAGCTAGCAGCCTCGAAGGTGGCCTCCTGGCTCCAGCCAGGCATGGCTGGACCCACAGCAGTGACTGTCCTGTGTGAATCTCTTCCAGCTCTCCATGGTCAGGTCAGTTTCATGTGTGTCAGCTTTCTCAACATGCACCCAAATAATTGGCTGGACTGATGAACATATTTTGTTTCATTGTTTTCTTTTTTTTTTTTTTTTCTAATTTCTCTTACGAAGAACAAGTTAGAACCAAAGTCTCAACTTCTCTTTCCCCCCATTTCCCTGTCTTTTGACCTCTGTAAATGTACTACCTTCCTTTTTTTTTTCTTCAGTCATCACTCATGAGCGTGGTAATTATCACAAACTAGACTGCCTTTTGTTTATTTGCTCTTTTATTTGTGGTTAGCTTTGTGTATGGACTTGAGAGTGATAGTCTTTGTGCATTTTCCCCTCTTATTTTTTCCCCTGTGTTGACAAGTAATGTATTTAATTTGTATCATTATGCATCCTATTGCTTTTTAAAAAATGTATTGACTTAGCTCTTTCTTCTCTTTATCTTCTTTCTATGAAGATGTACCATGATTAGTATACGAGATGTAAAGAGGCTACCTGCATTTACATTGTCTTTGGATTTGGTTTTCTTTTTGTTGGTTTGTTTCTTTCATGTAAAAAAAAAATGTTCCGTGTGGGCCCAGTCACATGGAAGGGTCTTAGGGCACGTGTTCTAGTCTGCCTGTGGCATATGTGTCTAGACCATAACCATGGCTTTATGGCTGTATTGATGGTCCGTGGGATCAGCAGCTCATGGGGGTTTGCCCAGGGAGACCCCCGACCACTGAGCGGAGGTCTCCAACCTTCCTCCCTAGAATTCCTGACAGCATCAAAGATTAGCCATCCTTTCAGGTAAAAGCTATTTTTTTTTATCCTTGAGACTAAATTTTAAAAGTACCTGAAAAGAGCAATACATCTTTACTATTCCTAGTAGGAGAACAAAAATGGCCTTTGTACTTCTGAAAGGCACTCTGGGTGATGGTAAGAAAGGGATTGAGATTCAAATAGAACCCAGAACGTCGTTGTCAATAAGTCTTTCAAGACTCAGTCACACCTTTTGAGCACAGGCAATTACTTTAGTCAACATTCCTATGAAGAGAAAAAGGCAGGTAGCTCACTAGTTCTGTTAACATTATAGTATTTGCCACTTTGCTTTAGGAATCTCTATACTGTCTCTGTTTGGGCTTCTTGTTGACAATTCCTGTGATGAGACTATTCTTTTGTTTAAGGTTATACAAATTTCAGAATAGCTCATCCCTTCTCTTAGAGCCATCAGAAATGGCTCTAAGGAAAGGCTGAAAACCTAAATCTGCTATAGGCGTCATTTCTAGTTATTTAGTTATTTAGAAATAATGTCACTTCTTAAAGGCTCAGAGCATACATTTAGTTCTGCAAAACAGTCCACTAGATGGAAGCCTTCACCGTCTTCACTTACTATCTTTATTAGGCTGAAGTTCTTTCTGATGATACTAATAGGACACCCAATGACACGGCCATGATCACATATAAACGTTAGGGAAATTTTTTTTAATGTTTACAGCTCTGCAGGGTTCAGGTAGCTCTGAGCTGGATTTTATAGAAGAGGAGACTGAGGCTCAGAAAGGCCACCTGGCTTGTCTGCCTCATACAGTTACTGGTCAGGAGCCAGGTGCTTCCCAGAGTTAAGCGGACAGATTCCATGAACCAAAGCCCCTTTTCCCCAGCCTTTCCTGTTCCCTGGGGATGTGGCTCCTATTTAGCTTTGTAAGCAGCATTGTTTGTCTGTGAGGGCTAAGGGCTTGAACTTAGCGCCTGGACATGGTCCCCAAGTAGTTTTTTTGCTTAAGGCTAGTACTCTTACCATTTTGAGCCACAACTCTATTTCCAGGTTTTTGGTGGTTAATTGGAGATAGAGTCTTATGGACTTTCGTGCTTGGGCTGGCTTTGAACTGTGATCCTCAGATCTCAACCACCTAATAGCTAGGTTTAATAGATATGAGCCACCTGTGCCCAGGTGTTTGGTCTTTTATCTTCTATTTTTGCACTTTCTCAGGACAGCAATCTGTGTTGTACTTATTGTTGAAGGCTCAAAATCACTTTTGGATTTTTTTAACATAAAAAAGATTTACTTATTTTTTACTTTTGTTTATCTTTGATTTCAGAAGGAATGATGATTTCATTCATGTCCTTAGACACATCTCACTTTTGAATTTTTTATGATTACAAATGCTATTCCTAATCTGGTATTGAGATACAGTTGGGATATATGTGTTGTTTTAAGAAATATGTTTCTTAAGACTTACACATAAATATTTCAGAGGAATGATTCATATTCTTCCCTCTACTACTGTTATTATCATGTAAGTTTGCCCTATTTCTGTTACTCCTTGAGATGGCCTCCTTTTTGACCAAAAGCCTGAACTTCCCACTTTCTGAAGCCAACAACAAAAAGGACTTCAGTGAAACTTTGGAGGATTTAGGATGTGCTAACATTGTTATTCTCTCTGCGTATGTTATATTCATAGAAATTTTTTAATGCCACAATGGAATTCATAAACCTATATGGATACTTAAATTTTTATTCTGTTTTTGGATTCTTCATATTTGCTTTTAATCAGAGCCATTTAGCCCCATTACCAAATCATGGCCAACTTGAAAGTACAATTTCCCTTCTCTTTTTGAAATTCTGGGAATGTAATAGAAGATACTCTTTTTTTGTTGTGGTACCAGAGCTTGAACTCTGGGCCTGAGGACTGTCCTTGAGCTTTTTGTGCTCAAGGCTACAATTGTACCACTTGAGCTACAGCTCAAGTGTTTTTTTGTAGTTAATTAGAGGTAAGAATCTTGTGGACTTTCCTGCATGGGCAGGCTTTGAACTGTGATCCTCAGATCTCAGCCTCTTGAGTAGCCAGGATTATAGGCATGAGCCACTGGTGCCTAGCTACTTCATTTTATTTGTGATTATTGTGTATAATTCCCCAACTCCACAGGCAAGATAAAGTTTTGAAGTTGAGCTGAATAAATAGACAGCATTGGATCTAAAACAAAAATCTTTCCTAAACCTTAATTGACAATTAACTTCCCTCAAATTTCCAGCTGGTAACTGGTAATGCATGGTAGTGATTTTCTCACTAATATACGTCCAGTGACCTCATCCAGTTTATGAGAAGTTGAAGCAGCAGATGTGTTTTTAATTAATTAAGCCAAGTGATACATCGATCTTTAAGTATTGGCCATGGTGATTTCTTGTTACAAGTTTTATTGTTTTATTATTTATTGTGCTCTCTCTCTTAAGTGAGCTACTTTAAGTGTGCCCTAGTATTCCTCCTCTGTCCATCCACCATTCCTGGGGGAATAGCCATTCCTTACCATGTTGGTTCATGACCCCAGATCTCATGACCTCAGATCGGTTTCCCTAACATCCTGGCACAGTTTGTAAACTCAGAAGTGTTTAAGTGTGAGTGGCTGGTGTGTGCTAGTTGGTGTTGTAGGGCTGAGAGCTCAGCATGACACCACAGACTTGTACACATCACTCCGCAGCCATCCTCCAGGGGCAAGCAGCAGAAAGCCGGGCCTGCTAAGGCCCTAGCGACAGGTCTCGGCAGGTCACATCTAGCCTAGAATCAGGGGCCTTTTCAGCAGATAGGCAGGGAAGAGACTTTCTACTGGAGTAGAGCTGCCTACCATATTTACGGTAGAAAATATGGCTGAGAATCGTGACCACAGACAGTTGGTGTAGTAAAGTGGTCAGATGGAGGTTGGAAAGATACTTTGTGGATGACCGTAGAGAACCATTTCTGCCCAGCCTGAAAATTCACACTTATTTTCCCCGGAGGCTGCTGAGGACTGTTCATGTAAGTGGCCCTTAAGTGATGCCATGAACTATGTTCAGTCATCCGTCTGGACTTCGGCTTCTGCTATCCCTTGCGGGAAGAATGCCTTGGATAGATGGCACTGATGTTCAAGTTCACACGACGTTCTTATTTCTCAATGATGCTACTGTGAAACAACCCAGCCAGGGTCCTCTGAGGAAAATGACCAGCATTGTTTACTTGGTGGTGAGAGGGGTGTTTGGAGCTTCTTCTAATGACAGATAGTAAGGACAGCTTCAGAAAAGACTTCCTACAAAAGGTGACAAGTAATTCCTATAAAAGTTCCAGGAATCCCTGTTTGAATAGAGGAGTATCATCCCGGATGCATTTGAGCAGTGGCTCCTAGGCAGCACGGTGTAAGGTGGATGTGGCTGTCTGAGGCCAGTTGGGCTCAGTTGAGGTCAGGTGGGCTGTGGATGAGTGGAAGGGAGGGAGGACCCTGGGCAGCTCAGGGTGAGTCACAGAGCCTCTGGCAGTAAGGGAAACCATCCCCAAATCATAGTGAGGTTCCTCGACAGCTACTTTAAGTTAGTTTACATAGACAAAGGCACTTGAAATCTGTTATGCTCAGGTCTTACATAGTTTATTTCACACAGTGGTCATATTCTTGTTGTCTTGGATCTGAGATAGGGTTCTAGTACCTTTCCTGCATGATGTCAGGCTGTTGACCAGATTGAAATAGATGCACCCAGTAGATTTGGTAAATGGCCATATGACCTACGCAAAGACGGGGTACTTTAGAAACTTAGGTCATTTAGACGATGGTCTCACAACCTGGAGAATTCACGCTAATGCCTTTTTGTGGCTTTGCAAGTTTCAAAGCTCTTTAATTTCTTTTGAGTCAATGGGCTTCTCCCAGCAGCCTGGGAGGCAAAGAGACAGAAAGTCTCTTAATCCCCATGGCAAATATAGAGACTCCAAGGTCAGCTCACCATGTACAGACCTGGAGGTGGCCTCCCTTGGCTTTCTGAGCTCATAATTTAGAGAACATATAATATGTATGATTATTCTGACAGATTTTCTTTGTTGCTGGTTGCTATCTTACAAGGTTTAGAGAACTAAAGCACACCGTAAAACCTCATCCTGCTGAAACTGCCCGCTCACTGGGCACCTGGCCACCTGGCGCCTCCATCTCCCAAGATGCTGGCATAGAGGACGCGTTGAGTCACCATTTATCCAAGCTCACTGGCATCAGATCTGTCCTGGTGACAAGCCGTATGACCTGACATGCTTCATTCCTCAGTGGTTGATGGAACCACACCATGGAATTATACTTACTTAAATGTACAGGACTATTATTAGCCCCAAAGGAAATGATAATACAGTCAATCTAGTACAGAGTCACTGAATGTCAATCAAATCATTTTTTTAAGTATTAGTCTTTGTTAGTTGAATTGTAACATGTGTGAAGTAGTCATAATTAAGTTATTTAAACAGTGATATCCAAGTGACCCACAGATACATAAAATGTCTGTTTCTCATCATTAAAAAATAGTTTTAGTATTAATTCCTCAGATCTTCTATTGTGCAAAGTAGAGGTAAAGACTTCTAAAGATCCATCATCAGAATATTGCTCTGCACAGGACATTTCTGATGGGGTGCTTGCAGGTTACATTTGGCAACAGACTGTGGGAAGCGCTTTGGTATGCCCAGTCTCCTGTTCATGCCATTTACCCTCCTGTCTGCTGGAAATGCTGACAAGACCTCACAGAAAAATAGAGACAGTAGTCATTTGGAGTCTACCCTATTCTGATTTTTTTAATGCATATAGTAGGTAGTACTTTTACTTATGTTGTTTCAGTTTATGAAGATAAATAAGTATGGGCAATTCATTATTCATTAGTATTAATTATCTCAAAGAGATAAAAGCTGTGTTCAGGGGCCTTGTAAGTAATCTCTGCATGCACATATAGCATCTGCACAGACATACACAGACATGAAGACATGCACAGACATACACATACACATGTGTACCCATGTGCATACATGCACAGACATGTGCACATACAGACATGTAAGGACATGCACACACTTAATTATTTTATTGCATCTAAGGAAATACTTGAATACTTTCATATTAATTAGATGAGCCAGCATGTTAACTTTATTAGATCTCTAACGTAAGACTCACTGTTTCACATTTATTATTTTATTATTGTTTTCAAGTAAAAATCTATCATTCCAAGACTGTTTGGGAACTACAAAAATTGAGGAGGCTTTAGAAGATATAAAGCAAATAAAAATAATATTTATCAGCAGTGCCTTGCTGCCTTTGTCTAGTATAATTGCACTGCTCCTAATTATTAGCCTATATAAAATTTATAAAAATTAACAAGTTATGTAGAGACGGTGGACACATGCTTTTTTCTAGATGAGTAAACTAAGGTAAAACAAACAGAACTCACCTTGAGCAGAACAGTAGTGAAACAAATCTCTTTATGACTAAGAGACATCTTAATCAAGCCCCTTATAAAAAAGATGACACGTACATGCCCTCCACATGTCTACATGGCTCTCCTCCACCTATTGCAAATGATATGCTCAGAATGTAAGAGGACTTTCAGCTCTGCGTAGCCCATTTCCTTATATGTCACCGATCTTGGTTTCCATCTTCCAGTGGGATTTCTTTTGCATCCATCACAGAGCAGACTGCTGATCCTGCACCATCTGCAGACATAAAGCCATCCTCCATCCATGTTCCTGGGCCACTTCGTGCAGCATGGGCAATGGCAGCATTTTAATCTGGTACCAATATGGTCACTGAGCAATAGTGCTGGGCTTATCAATGAACACTTGCTCCAGCACTCCCCTCCTCCTCTCCCCCACATCCCTCTGCATTCTTACAGAAGTGAAGTTGCTTATATGTGTTTTAGTGTACAATTGAGAAAATATGGTACATGCTGAAGACCAATAGTCCCTCCAGTAATAAACCATTATGAACCACGCTGAGAATTTTGAGACACACAGGGAGATTATATGACACTTACTTCAGTGTTAATTGTGCTGAGTACTTTCCACAGAGTAGGTTATTTCACATTGAATATATCGACCTTGATAGTGGATTTATTTTATTGATTATATAGAGAGTTTTAAAAAATAGTTTTTAGATGTAGTTTATTGATTCTGTTTTCTGCATAGAAACATTTGACAGCCTCCCCAAGAACCAATAAGTCATGTAATTAATGTGATATTTTGATGTAACTCTTGAGCCTTCTAGTTTAAATGGCTCAGGAAAATGATAGAATCATCAATGAATGGATCAGTGTATCAGGCTCAGCTGTTCTCCCCATCTGCCTGAGGAACGGACATACCAGGCATCTCATTGTCCACCTCAGACTTTTGACATGGTTGATTTTCAGCATGGTCACCAGATACCATATCTTGTGGTCTAACCCAGGAAAAGGAGCACAGTGACTTTAGATACGCTGTAAACATGTTTATCTTAGTTATCAAAATGATTTTGCTTCCATTACACGAAGCCTCTCACTTTGAAAGTCACAGGCTGCAGACTGGTAAGCCATTGGCTTTCTGTCATTACAGTCATTTACCATTCTAATTAAACATATTCTAATTAAACATTCTAATTAAACACCATTTTCTTTCTTAGCCCAAACGATTTCCAGTCTGTGAAAAGTCATTATCCTTTTTTTAAAAAAAAATTTGTAAATACATAAGTATATCCATTCACTGGCTGAACAACATCATGAATTTCATTTGCTTTTTAAACAATTCTAGATTCCCAAGTAGACACTCATAACTTAAATTATTTTTCACGAAGTCTTTGTTTTACAAATCGGCTTTCATTTGTGTGGTACTGTTTTCTGTTTGTTTCTTTCCTGTGTCTATCCTTGTCAAAATAAATCATGATCAACTAAGCCCCCGTCTAGGTCTTCACATTGTTGATAAAGATTCCTAGTTTTCATGCTACAAGATGGGTCTCTACATGACCCTAAGAGGCTCAGCTTTTACAGTCCTTCTTATGGGTTTGATATTTAAAAATGAAATCTTTTTCTGCCAGGCCCCTTCTTCTGGAAAAGTCCACCCCCCCCCACACACTTCTGAAGTCTTCACAAGCATTTTTAGCAAGTAACAGTTTTTATGAATATCCTTTAGTTATTTTTCAATGAAAACAAAAGCTCCCCATACTTTGTGTGGGTACATAAAAAACAAGCAAAGACAACTCCAACTTTGAATCAAAGCACTTGATCCCACCCTGATAACAAAGACGGTTTAACATGAGAGATGCAAAGATCATTTCTGCATGGACTGTCTTTCCCCAAACAAGGAGGCGACAGAAAGCCCCATTTCAACCTTCAGGTTGTGTGTGTGAAATGTTACCGAACCCATGCTGCTACTCCTACCAGAGAGAAATGTGAAGCTTCAAGATCCCGGTGTTCTTTGCTTACAAAGAAAAAGTCCGTCTATCTGCCAAGTGCATGATCTCCGGAGCTTCAGATAGAGCGCGACTGTTCTGGCCTGGGAACAGTGCTGTGTGCACATGGGGTGCTGGGGTGGGGACCCCCGGGAGGGCTGCCTGCTGGTGGCCACCTTCATCCCTCTGCACTTCCCACAGGAGAGAAGGTGCTGCAGGATGACGAGTTCACCTGTGATCTCTTCCGCTTCCTGCAGCTGCTCTGTGAGGGACACAACTCAGGTGTGTGAGAGCCCCGGCTGACGGACAGGGCTGAGGCAGGAGCCCAATGGTCCCAACCAGGATGCTCTATCTCTTGAGTCAGGCCTGTGCCTTCTCCCAGATGAGACAGGCTCTGTGCCGGGGTTTATATAAGGCTTTGCTGCTACCAGTCCTGGCATCACTGTCTCCACTTGCTTCTCAATTGTGAGGGTAGAGAGAGCGGTGGATATAGAATAAAAGACGATGAATTTGTTCCAAGTACATCCTGTGCATGTATGGAATATCACAATGAAAAAACACATGTATGCAAGTTGAAGATAATAAACACAATGTGAATTAGGTAGGTAGCTTTAGAGTGACGCAGCTGTTTACTTTTATAGTGCTTTTCTTTACCTGGAGAGCACATCTTGTGTTACTTAGCCTCGTGTATTTCCATTGGCCTTGAACCCATCTGTCTTTGCCAGCCTGTAGTTCAGGACTCAGGTCTGAGTTTTTGTGTTCTCTGCATGTTAAACGGTACTGAGGAACACATGATTATTGAATAAATAATTTCATTCTTAATAAAACAGTTGTTAACACCTTCACCCACAATTGAGCATTGCTATTCTATGAAGCAACTAAGATGTGTTTCGGGGAGGGGATGGGCTGGTCATTTGATTTTTAGGGAATGTGTAGATTATTTCATGTTAGCACTGTTTGATGAGATGCTACCTACCACCACCAGGATCACTTCCCAAGTCAGGAGAATGACTGAACTGCTCTTGAACTCTTCAGTGAGCTTCGGTAACGCTTTTCTTGATCTCATGCAGATTTTCAAAATTATCTGAGAACACAGACTGGCAACAATATGACGGTCAACATCATTATCTCTACCGTGGACTATCTCTTAAGGGTTCAGGTACATAGCCTTGTGTCTGGGCGCCGGGAGAGGGTTGGGGTTATTGGACACAGCATAGCTGGGGGTTAGGCAGGCATATTTCATGTTTCATTGTGTTTGGGCCTGTGATTAAATGGAACTTGGGGTCGTATTGTGTCTTTGATCACCATCTTTCTGCAATTTTTACAACAAAACTCACTGCTATAGCTGCTCAGATCCACTTTCTTTGCCATTGTTTTCTTTCTATGAAGAGTGATGCCCCTCCCCTTGATTTTTAACTCACTGATACTTTAAATTCATGTCCATTTTGTGAAGTACTTTTCTATCTGTTCTTACAGAAATGAAAGCTTTTCTGTTACCACACACTTAGTTTTGACTAAATTTAATCCCTTCAACTCTGCTAACTTGTACACTGATGTTAAAAATCACCCTAACACCCCACTGCTTAAAAATATCATCTTTGATATCGTAATTCCATTGAACATGTGGGCCAAACTGGATCTGAAGGCTTTTATGCAATGGCAGTCCTGTGTGACTTGTATTTCCCTCATTTCTGTTTCCATAGTAACCTTGTGCAGTACTTTTAACACCACAAATTATAACATTCAGCCTTCTCTTAATCTGCGAGGATGTAACAACATTACCCCCACCTCCTTTTTTTTTTTAACTTAAACTTTCCTGGCTGGGAGAGGTTGAGGGCATCAGTTTGAAGCAAAAGTATCAAGCAATGTGGCTGGAAATGTATTTGTGATTTTAACAATCAGATCTTAAAACTGCAGCAGAGCAGGTCACTCCGTGGGTGAATAGCATTTGTCTTCATGAATCCTTATGTTTGGTGAAGTTCCAGGTCATCACACACAGGGAAGATTTCTAAAGCTACATTTTCTGCTTCTTGCCTTCACTCAAGTTGTTTGTTTGTTTAATCTGGAGAGGTTGTTTCTCTGCTTTATGTTTAGGAATATCACTAAAGAATGATGTTTATTTCATTGATATTGTTCTTGCTGCTGTATGTTTTATTTGGAATCTATCTATCTATCTATCTATCTATCTATCTATCTATCTATCTATCTATCTATCTATCTATCTATCTGTCTATCTGTCTGTCTGTCTGTCTGTCTATCTGTCTATCTGTCTATCTTTCTGTCTGTCTGTCTATCTATCTATCTATCTATTTATCTATCTATCTATCTATCTATCTATCTATCTATCTATCTATCTGTCATGATGGATTTCATGCTGGGACAGGCCGCTGATCACTTCATGATGCTTTAATGATCTGATCTCTGTTCTCTAGGAATCCATTAGTGATTTCTATTGGTATTACTCTGGGAAAGATGTCATTGATGAGCAGGGACAACGGAACTTCTCCAAAGCCATTCAAGTAGCAAAACAAGTCTTTAACACTCTCACAGAGTATATTCAGGTAAGCACTAGAACATTTCTGCTGTTTGAAGAAAGTGAAAAAAAGTATTGGCGGGCTAGCACTGAATTCAGAGAAAATGGCCTAAATATGCCTAAAGTATTTTCCTCAGCAACCATTGACCCCTTTCACCAATGTCCACAAATAAAAGACTAGTTTAACATGTGCGTATATTTGGAGTGAGATGGCTGCCATTTTGCATACTGAGATAAAATTGACCCCCCACAACAGACTGTAGTGAGGGCTGCATTTCATCTCCAGGTTCTGGCATAGGTGATAAGCATTCAATGACATGAAGGAGGGACAGAGAAAGAGGAGAAGTGTGTCAGTCTCCTCCCCAGCCTTGTTTTCTCCTCTGGGCTGTGTTCCGTGTCTTGAAAGGATCCCACTGTTGGTTTGCTAGCTAGAAAAGAGTCATTACTTCAGCTCTTCCAAATGGAAAAGGCATACATGTTTATCCTAACAACTACTCAAGTGGGTTGGTTTCTGTCTTTTCACACCCGTTCCTTATCTTCCTGGATTGCCTTAGTAGTCCTTTGGAAATCTAGAAGGATAGCCATACGTAAGCATTCATGGTCACTTCCCTGATTAAATCAGCTTGGGTAATGACAATAGCGAGCTGGGGAATCTTATAGAAATTATATATATATATATATATATGTATATATATATATATATATATATATATATATATATATATATATATATATAGTTTTTGTATTGCAAGTGAAACATAAATCTTTTTGTTTAGCCAGAAATATGTATCTCTTGGGATGTAAAATGAGCAAAATTCCTGAATTTCTGTAGAGCTAGAAGCATCCATGGAGCAGATGCCTTAGGGGTGCCTTGGAACATGTTTCTCAGGGGTCCCAGGGTTGTTGGGTTGAGTCCCATGGTTTGCCTTGCTCAGTGCATTCCAGCCCCTCTTCCTGCCTCTGCGGACCAGGCACAGTCCTACAGAGTATTACTGAAACGTTCATTTCAATAATGACTACTCATCTTAAAAAGAAATCTCAAGGGTGTCACATGGTGAAGCAGCTGTACAATTAAGAAAGGTTGAAGAGGCTAGTTCTCTATATCCTTGTCTTATCCAGGTTACTATTTAGGAATAAGAAGGACCTTTCGTCAGAAGCAGAGCCTCCTGCTCTTTTTACACCATGGGGTGATGACTGATTGATTTAACGGAGGAGCATGCCAGATGACCAGTTCCTCACTCTTACCCATTCCTTCTAGAGAGGTTGAGGCCAGAAAGAAAAATAAAATTGTTAGCTAGTATTTTACTCCTCTTACAAAGCCAAAAGTATTTATGAGGACTTACTAAATGTTTCAAAGAAGAAGCCATCACTCAGAGGAATCCTTCAGTTTCACTCTTAGATTCTCTCTCTCTCTCTCTCTCTCTCTCTCTCTCTCTCTCTCTCTCTCTCTCTCTCTCTCTCTCTCTCTCTCTTCATTTGTGGGTCCTTAACTGTTCAAGTAACCTCCTGTTTTTGCAGTAGGCATGGACACCTGATGGCCAGGAATGATTGCTGTCTGTGTTTGTGCTGCAGGGACCTTGCACGGGCAACCAGCAGAGCCTGGCACACAGCAGGCTGTGGGACGCGGTGGTGGGCTTCCTCCACGTCTTTGCCCACATGCAGATGAAGCTGTCGCAGGTAAAGGAGGGGGCATGCTGGGCACTGTCACCTGACGGTCACCAAAGGACGTGAGCATGCCTGGCTGGGGTTTGGACGTTATCTGTCTCTGATCCTCTCTTCATGCTTCCTTTACCTAACATCAGAAAAGTCTTAAGTAAAACAGTGGCTAGAGTCGATGGCTGAGAACCCTTGTTCAAATATGAGCACCAAGGATGTAGTGAGTGTAATGCAGAAATAACACTGGGGAAATGCCCAGCATGGTACATTTCTGTCCTCATAAATGTGCATCCTGCTATTTGCTCAGTGGGGATTTTCCTCCTTTTACAACTACTGGAAAAGTGTTGGCAAAGGTTACAGAGGACTTTTTAAGGGAGATTGACAAAAGGTTGGCATGTGTTATGAATCTCTTTTGAAGTAGCCACAAGCAAGCAAAGGTGGCATGCCTCCACTTCACTCCTTGCAAGTCGAAGAAAAAATGAAGAGTGGTTAGGATGAGCAAATAGAAAAGCAGCAGTCTTTCTGCTTTGTTTTTATATAAATTGAAGGATTCCTATTGAAATAGCTTATTTACCCTTTCCTGAGTCTCTCCCGTGTGAAGTGGGGGGCGGTGGTACGGGAAATAAAGTGCACCCAGAGAAAAGATCTTGATATAGATGTTCAGTACATCTCAGTGATGTACACAGAGACCTGGATCTCTCCTGGGTGGTCACGTGGAAGAAAGATGGCTGCATTTAGAGTCAGAACGCTGCTCTTGAGTTTCTCAAAGTTTCACACCCCTGCCCCCCCCCCCATCCCATGAGGGTGGGCCAGTCCCTTCTTCCCTGAGATCTTGTGTAGTTGGGAGGAAGGGAGGGGACACCTGCTCACCGGCCTCCTCCGTGCAGGTGTGCTGTCAACGGTGAGCCATGGCGGGTGCTCATGCGTGCAGGACAGATGTGATTCAGTCAGTGCAGTCAGAGCAAGGGTCCCGGGTACACAGACACAGATTCAGCATGCACCCGGGCGGGTTGGTGTTTGAGTGGGAGAAAGAAGAAGCAGGCAGGAGAGGAAGCTGCGGGGACTCGGGAAGAGAAGAGTTACAGCGGAGCAGGGGGTGTTAGGGAGGGTCTGGCTAGCTGTGTGCCTGTTAGCTGGCAGTTGTCAGGAGGAGGAGTCTGTCTTCCCTGGAGACATGGGGACCAGGGTCTGTCTCTGGGTGTTGTCTGGACACTGAGTTCTAGGGTAGCTTTGCCTGGTCATTTCAAGGGAAATTTAAATGAAATCAGATCATATGCAATGTGGATATGTTATTAAGTATAATCTATATTTTCCCACTTGGTCAAAAGATAATGACTTCTATCAACAACAGATCTAGGCAAAATATTTTATTTTTCAGACTCAAAAGATCAAAACTCAATAAAAATCCTAGGAAAGATTAACCAGAGAAAGCTTAATGATACATCATGCACAGGTATTCTGTGTGTATATTTTAGGGTAGGCTTATGTACGACAAATTTATGTTGTATATGTCCTGGATGTATCTGGATTTTTAAAAAATAAGTTAAATTTTACACAATACACAACGAAATTTTATATAAGACATAGAATAAAAAAATGAAGTCTTTTCAAGTAAAAATAAAAAGGACAAATTGTGGACGTCCAATTTGCCCCACAGTATGCACACACAGCTGAAATTCTTACAGAACATTTATGAACAGTCATGGAAATGAATAGTAAATACCCTTTAATTTAATCAAGATATACCTACTTTTGTCCAGTCATGGGGCTTGTACTTGGGGCCTGAGTGCTGACCCTGAGCTCTTTTGCTCAAGGTGAGACTCTACTACTTTGAGCCATAGCTCTACATCTGGTTTTCTGGTGTTTAATTGGAGATAAGAGTCTCATGGACCTGCTTGCCCAGGCTGGCTTTGAACCTTATTCCTCAGATCCCAATCTCATATCAATTTCTAAAATAATTTAACTGCACGATGCTTCAAGGTACCTGGGAATGGCCGGTGGTATGTCCTCTGTGGGAACAGGCCTGGTGTTCTTCCTGTGTATGATTTCTCCTCCTGCCTCACATGCCAACTGTGTCTCTCTTCAGGATTCCAGCCAAATTGAGCTGTTGAAGGAATTAATGGATCTCCAGAAGGACATGGTGGTCATGTTGCTGTCCATGTTAGAAGGTAGCTTTTCCTGATGCCCTCAGCTCCCCTTTATGTCTTTATTTGGGGGCTCAGTATGTGTTTGCCTGGACCAGCAGCCAGCAGCCTAAACAACAACAACAACATCAAAATCCAGTCATGTTAAGATGAGACTGGTAGTAGCTCTGATTCGTTTTGATTTATTGCTGGAATTTTTCTTGTTATCAAGTCTGTGCTTTTTGTGAAAGAAAGGGCGGCATATGTCAGTCCGTGTAACTGCACGCTGGAAGCAGCTTCAACCACAGCCTTCATGTCAGAGTACTCCCCATAGAGGATACACAGTGTCCTCGGAACAGTGCATTAGTGTCTGTGCCTCAGTAATGGGCTGGGAGGTCAAACTCTGGGTAAACTCTGACTGTGTGAATAGTTCCTTTGAGATGACCACAGTTGCCCCGGGTGGTCGAGACTGAGGACAAGGGTGAGGTAAGGCAGCAGGGGCTTCAGCCTGGCTCTTTTCCCTCCACTCCATCCCCACAGCTCCCACCCCTGCTTAGACAAGCCATTTCTCCATTTTTCCTTCCCTCCATAGAGCCACGTTGGACGAAATGCAGGGAAACGACGTAAATCCAACCAGAGCAACTCAGATACATTTGCAATTACGTCATCTCTTGTTTCTCTCCCTTTCCTCTGGCCACGTGTTGCCTAATCCCACTTTGGTCACCTGCCGCAGACTTCTGTTTTACATAGGAGGAAACTAAGGCTCCAAGGCTAAGAAATCCTCCTCATCCCCATTGATTGGCCACATGAGCTCAATGTGGGAGAGAGGTCTAGCTCTTCCCCTTTTTATCTGTGGTATTTGGTACATGTCAGGCTACAGCCTTCCTGCCCAGCCCAGTTTGCTAAGATCTGTCTTGGGTTCCATAGCATCTTCTGTCCCAGGAATGAAGCAGTCTGTGATTCTGTCATTTCAGAAGCTGTCCAGTTTACTCAAGCTCTTGGTAGCCTGCTCCATTTAGCTTTCATATCTCTGTGTCCTGAGAGAAGGTGATTTCCATTGTAAGTCAGTGCAAGCTGGTAATTTGCTCTCCGAAGATCTAGATGGTCTGGAGTCTAGAGCTAACCCCTTCTCCACCCTCAGGATCACGTCACAAAAGACACATGTATTGGACCTTTTTGAACCCGAGTCACCTTGTTCATAAAGTTAGGGTGACACTGATGGAGGCGCACTGTATTCATGAGCTGCTTTGTTGGATGATAACTCCTTTGTACAGCTACTTAAAGATGCTGAAAATACTTTAAAAAATTCAAATTGATTGCTGAGTACCTTCCTTGTAGATAATTAGAGCATAAAACCAGATTTTCAGCTTTGCCAGAGGTTCTTCAGCCCTAAAGAACGGTGCAAATGTTTGCTTGCATCATTAATAGGGCCCACAATTTCAATCTTGACAGTTTGTCCTGCATTCTGGATCTAAAACACATTTCCTTGATTTGAGAGGAAAACAGATTTTGTTTCGAATTTTTTATGCATGTCTCTTGTATTATTTTGTAAATACGGTTATATGTATTGTTCATATGATCACCTTTTTCATATTTGTTGCTGATGTTTTTAGCTCAGAGCCTCACACTTGCTGGGCAGGTGCTTTCCCAGGGAGCCGTTTTTCTAGCCTAGTGTCCTATTCATGAGGCAGGATGTCACTCCCTGCGTGGGCATATGCCTGCATGGTAATTCACTTATTTTAGGATTCCAGTCATAGCAGGGATGACAAGATTTGTGGATTTTTCTGCCCATACTGTCCTCGGACTGTGATACCTCCTACGTATTTCGGCATGAGCCCTGGCACCTGGCTGGGAGCTGAGAAACTTTTCCGTCTAGGTTGGCTTTGAACTGTAGTCTTACCATTTTCTGCCTCCTTCCCTGGGGGTTACAGGCATGAACAACTGCATCCAGCTATCACGTGATAACTTTTTAAAAATGGAGTTTAGGAATAATGATCTGTCTTTCCCTGAGAGACTTCATCCATTAGAAGATCAATACGAGATATCTTGATTTGGCTTTTATGGAAGATCTCAGTTGTTCTTGTGCCCACAGACACTAGTTTGTCAGCAGTGATTGTTTTGAACCGATATGATTGCTTTCCCACCAGGTAACGTTGTCAATGGGACGATTGGCAAGCAGATGGTCGATATGCTTGTGGAATCTTCCAACAATGTGGAGATGATCCTGAAGTTTTTTGACATGTTCTTAAAACTAAAAGACTTGACCTCTTCAGACACATTTAAAGAGTATGACCCGGACGGCAAAGGTGTCATTTCCAAAAGGGATTTCCATAAAGCGATGGAGAGCCACAAGCACTACACACAGTCCGAAACCGAGTTCCTCTTGTCGTGTGCGGAGACGGACGAGAACGAGACCCTGGACTACGAGGAGTTTGTCAAGCGGTTTCACGAGCCGGCCAAGGACATCGGCTTCAACGTCGCCGTGCTCTTGACCAACCTTTCTGAGCACATGCCCAATGACTCAAGGCTGCAGACGTTCCTGGAGCTGGCCGAAAGCGTGCTCAACTACTTCCAGCCCTTCCTGGGCCGCATCGAGATCATGGGCAGTGCCAAGCGCATTGAGCGGGTATACTTCGAGATCAGCGAGTCCAGCCGCACCCAGTGGGAGAAGCCCCAGGTGAAGGAGTCCAAGAGGCAGTTCATCTTCGATGTGGTCAATGAGGGTGGGGAGAAGGAGAAGATGGAGCTCTTCGTGAATTTCTGCGAGGACACCATCTTCGAGATGCAGCTGGCAGCCCAGATCTCCGAGTCGGATTTGAACGAGCGATTGGCCAGTAAAGAGGAGGGCGACAAGGAGAGGCCGGAGGACGAGGGCCCCAGGATGAGCTTCTTCTCCCTCCTGACCCTCAGGTCCGCCCTGCTGGCGCTCAGGTACAACGTGCTGACCCTGATGCGCATGCTCAGCCTGAAGAGCCTGAAGAAGCAGGTGAAGAAGGCCAAGAAGATGACACTGGGGGACATGCTGGCAGCCTTCTTCTCCTCCTACTGGGGCGTCTTCCTCACGCTCCTGCACTTCGTGGCCAGCGTCTGCAGGGGCTTCTTCCGCATCGTGTGCAGCCTGCTGCTGGGGGGCAGCCTGGTCGAGGGGGCCAAGAAGATCAAGGTGGCGGAGCTCCTGGCCAACATGCCTGACCCCACGCAGGATGAGGTGCGGGGGGATGTGGAGGACGGGGAGAGGCGGCCCCCGGAGACCGCGCTACCCTCTGAAGACCTCATGGACCTGAAGGAGCTGACGGAGGAGAGCGATCTCCTCTCCGACATCTTTGGCTTAGACCTGAAGCGGGAAGGAGGGCAGTACAAGCTCATCCCCCACAACCCCAACGCGGGTCTCGGCGACCTCATGGCCAATCCCACCCCCGTCCCCGACATGCAGGAAAAGCTTCAGGTAATTTCTCACACCAGCACACACTCTCCTTCCTCTCCTCCTCCTCCTCCTTCTCCCCCTTATCCTTCTCCCCCTCCTCTTTCTCCTTCTCTTTCTCCTCCTCTCACTCCTCCTCCTCTTCCTCTCTCCTCCTCCTTCTCTCCCTCTCTCTCCTCCTCCTTCTCTTCTCCTTTTCCTCCCCCTCCTCCTTCTCCCCCCTCTCCTCCTCCCCCTCCTCCTCCTCCTTCCTCTCTTCCTCTTCCTCCTCCCTCTCTTCTTCTTCCTCCTCCCTCTCTTCCTCTTCTTCCTTCCTCTCCTCTTCTCCCCTCTTCCTTCTCCTCCCTCTCTTCCTCCTTTTCCTTCTTCTCTTCCTCCTTCTCCCCCTCTTCTTCCTCCTCCCCCTCTTCCTCCTTCTCTCTCTGCTCCTCCTCCTCCTCCCCTCCCCTCCTCCTTTTCCTTCTCCTCACTCTCCTCTCCCTCTCTGTCCTCCCTCCTCCTCCCCCCTCCTCCTCTTCCTCTCTTCTCCCTCTCCTCACTCTCCCCTTCCCTCTCTCTTCTCTCTTTTCTCTCTCCCCTCTCTCGATTTCAGGTAGGTATAATAAATAAGTATTAAATTAGATTTGGGGATGTTGGCAGTGGGATTAAAAGTAAGACTTTGAATTTGCAAAAAGAAGCGATTTTTTAATGGTAGACAAACCCTTTGAAAATGATTAGATTACCTTAAGTTACCAGGGTATAAACTTAAGTGCCTTTCAATAACACTAGTCCATTAAGCAATCACCCCTATATAGAAAGATAGACAGATAGGGCTTACGTGCACAAAAATGTGTAGAAAATTATTATATTGTCAGATGGAGCGTAAGAGTTGTTTTTTCAAAAGAGCAAATACATGGTTAATAGTATGGTTAGCAGAAGAAGAGGAAAGATGAGGGAGTTACCCGGACCTTGAAGGATGAATGAGATTTGAGTGGGGTGGTAAAGCACAGAAAAGCACCTCCGAAATGAGGACTGACGTGGGAAGGGACCCCAGGGTTTCACGCATGTGTATGTCCTGTCTGTGCAGGGGTTGATGTAGATTAGGGCAGCATGTGGACCTCAAGAGTGAACAGTGCATGAGGTGTTCTTGCAAGATAAGTAACAGCTATGCTTGTGGCTTTGGTCTGGTGCGTGCTCACTTCATCATGTTTGGAGACGGTGTGTCACCCTGCTCTTCTTTTTCCCCACTAACCTGTTCAAGGAACAGAAGGCAAAAGAAGAAAAGGAAGAAAAAGAGGAAATTAAATCAGAACCTGAAAAGGCTGAGTATGTATCATTTTTGTGTACATCCCTGTGTTTCAGAGAGGGTCCCTCTCTCTCCCCCTCCCCCACCTCTTCTGGAGTTGGAACGATGAATCTTACCCAGAAGGAGTTCCGTGGCCACATTTGCCATCTCAGCACTGGCTGGCACCTATTGTACCCTCCTGGGTAGGGAAGATGCCCATCATTTTGTGTCCATAAGAAACTTAAAAGCCACAAGTCTAGATTGGGCACTGGTGGCTCACACTTATAATTCTAGCTACTCAGGAGGCTGAGATCTGAGGATTGTGCCAGCCAGGGCAGGAAAGTTTGTGAGACTCTTCAGTTAATCACCAAAAAGCCAGAAGTGGCTTAAGTAGTAGGGTGCTAGTGTTGAACGAAAGAATCTCAGGGACAGTGTCAAGACCCTGAGTTCAAACCTTAGCACTGGTGTACACACGTGTGCACGCACGCACGCTCGTGTGCACGCACGCGCGCTCGTGCACACGCGCGCACACACACACACACACACACACACACACACATACCTGCAGAATGGCATTCCTTCAGGGGTAGCCCAAGGCCATGTATGCCAAAAACCACCTGAGGAATTAGTTACAAAACAGGCTCACAGCCCGGCAAGGTGGACGTATACCTATGATCCCAGCCTTTGGGAGAAAGGCAGGAAAATCACGAGCTGAAAGCCAGCCTGGGCTAATTCAGAGACACTGTTTGAAAATCCAACCAGCCAGATTCTTGCACCCTATCCTATAAACCTCTGACAGCCCTATGATCCTCATTTCTTTGGAAACCCCTGTGCTGGGCAGAGGATGACACTTTCCTGGGCCTGTGTTCATTGTATATTCTTGATGGTCAGCACTATGCCTTGTCCCAGGTCTCATGTAGTTTGATCAGTTGGAGACCTGTCCACATGAAAATAGACGAATGGAACAGAGTACAACAGGCACTTCAGTGGCAGCTCTAATATTAGATATACCTCATTATGGGGTTATATCTGTGGGAGTGGATTATGGTTATATGATCTCATTTTCAGGAAACGTTGATATTCTGAGCCAAAGGAACTTTAGTATAAAACTCCAATCCTTCTAGTTCTGTCATTACCTGGACTTAATATAACCATCTAATCAACAATGATATTAAAATGAATAAGTGTTAGTTAATACAATTAAGTAAATATGCAGTATAGTAGCACTTTGACACACTTTATACATGAGAAAAACAAGAGCACAGGCCTTTGATTTTAAATCTTGATAGGTAGGCAGTGGAATAAAATGAACATTAAAAGTCATAATTTAAATGTGTTAGTAAAAGCCAAATTTCTTCATTGTTATGGCATTTTAAATCAAATACTTTTATGGCACAATTGAGGGAGAATTTTCTACATCTGAGTAGAAATGTTCCTCAAGCTTGTAATGTCCAGTAGATTTGAACCCCATAGAATTACCCATCTATGAGGCATGGTGATAAATCCTACCATTGCTAACCAAAATTACTCAGTGAGAGAGAAATGAGTCCTCACAAATGACAGCCTCTGAAATACTTGTTCACTTTGATCATTTTGCACAGCCCTGCTTCCTTCTTTCATTTCCACAGGGGGGAAGATGGAGAGAAAGAAGAAAAAGCCAAGGAGGACAAAGGCAAGCAGAAGCTGAGACAGCTTCACACGCACAGATATGGAGAGCCAGAGGTCCCAGAGTCGGCCTTCTGGAAGAAGATCATAGCGTACCAACAGAAACTGCTTGTAAGAGGCTTTCTAAATGAGTGTTGCTACCAACTAGCTGTGAGAACACAGCCATTCACGCTCAGGAAGTGATAACTAACTTCTTTCTCGGGGAGAAATACAGGCCCCTTCGTCACTCCCATTGTCAAACCTATCGCCTCCACATGTCACATGACTTGAGCCCCTTTGACTTAATGACCCAATTGTAAAAAAAAAAAATTAACTCAAGGAGCCAAAATGGTTATTGATGGTAACTTTCAGGTAGAGACAAGTAAAAGGAAAAGAAAAAAATAAGAAAGAAGACAGAGAAGGAAGTAGTTTAGGATGTAGTTAATGCATTCTGCAGAAGTTTTCTCCAAATCTTATATTTTTTTCCCCTGAATTGTTTCAAAGTAAAGTGAACAGCAGCATTTTTTTGTTGTGGTGGTGGTTTTAAATGAGAACTCTCGGTAATGGTTGGCTCTGTGCACTATCATGGTTGCCATAGCAGCAGGTGTAGCTCTGTTAAGATGGCTGAGATGGGTTCTGTGTTTCTCTACAGAAATCCCAGCGGGACCCTGGAGATGAGGTCTCACTACAGCAATAGAGATTGAGGGAGTTGAGGTTTTTTCCCAGCCAGCTTCTCCAGTCCTGTCTGAGCAGCTCCTCTATGGTCCTGCTTTGGCTTGTAGTTCGTTGACAGTTTCTGCCTACCACTTGCACGCATGTGACCAATCACAGTTACAGCCAGCCAACACATCCCCTGTCCTTCACACCTTTACCACCAACCCTCTGGGTTAACCCTAACTCAAGTCTCTGTCACCTAGTTCTCCCTTAAGGAGAACCGACGTGCTTGGTCCAGTGTGAGTGTTGAGGCCAGCCTTGATCTAACCTAACCAGTGCTGGCAGTGAAGCCAAATGAAGCAAAGCAAATGGTCCCATGAGGGCTACATGTGCGAAGGGGGTGGTCCTCAGAGGTGTTATTACTCTCGTACAACTTTAGGATGTTAAAGCCCCGCTTTATCTGCTTGGGTTCTTTACCTATATTGCCACCTTACTAACACAACAAATCCTTGATTTCCCCATGGTCTGTTCCTTCCATCAACGCCTTCAGTGTGATTTTGTTGTGATGTCCAACTCAATAAATTGTTCCAGTCATTTACGTAGTTTCCCTGGCTCCTAAGCCCAGATGTTATTAGCTTTTAGTATTTTCTCAAAAATATAATCCAGCAATAACTCTCAAGTCTTCCTTCTAAATTATATCCAGGATCTGTTCAGCTCTTTCCCTTTCTATAGCTGCCACTCAAGCCGAGTCACCGCCCACATCACCTTTCTCTTCTGTCTCCCGGTGCTCATTCCTGTCCCTCACCATCTACCTTCCACACAGCGGAAATCATAATCGGCTTGCAACCAGCCTTCTTCACATCCTCCAAGACCATCTCACCCACCTAGCAGAGACTAATTATAATGCAGGAGGATCGCATATACCGATGAGTATGATAGGAAGGTTAATAATGTGGCTTAGATGAACTCGGTTCATCTGAGCACACTGAGAGGCAGGTTCTGTGGGTATTTTTACATTATCGATGAGCAGGGATGCCCCCCGAAGGGGTGAGTCTTTTATCCATATCCAAATCTAGGAAGTGGTGGTGGTAGGCATCTTGTCTGAGCAGAATGACCCTATAGGTCATAAATGGGTTCAGAGGTCATGAACCAGGGAACTATAAAAGACGACACAAACTCTATCAGAAATCTTTGACACCTGACGGCTGGCATGCTGGTCCCTATGACCCTATTCCCTCCCTCTCTTTTCTTCTTGGGGTTCATGAACCCCATACTTCAGACACATGAGGAAGCCCTCACTATCAAGTCTGCCCTCCAATCCCTATCTCTGACTCATTCTTGAGTGTGGGCATGATTTCCTCTGCTGCTGCTCTCAGACCACCTCCCTAGCCATCCAAATTACCACTGCATTTCCCCACCTGGCAATTTTCCTTCACAGCACTTAGAATTTCCTGGCACCATGTCTTCTTTATTTTTGGTGTGTTTCTTCATTCATTGTCTCCTTCATGGTATCAGAAGTATCCCCCTTGCTGTATGCAGGAGCCTGGAAGACAGGGTTGAGTGAACGCTTCATTTCAATCATCTGTGTGTTTCAAGTCTCTTGACTCTGACTTTTCCATAACCTTATTATTATTTTTTTATGTTTAGAACTATTTTGCTCGCAACTTTTACAACATGAGGATGCTGGCCTTGTTTGTCGCATTTGCGATCAATTTCATCCTGCTGTTTTATAAGGTAGGTACGTCTCAGTATATTCCTGGCCAGCCTGTCCCACCCAGAGATGGGACAAATGTGCAGACTTCCTCGCTCTGCCAATGAGCACATCAGAGCCTGTTCTAAAGCACAGTTGACCGAGAGGCAGCAGTAGGAGTCTAGGGTACATGGTTGGGACCCAGGAAGGCAAGAAGCGTTTGCTCCTGAACTGTGAATCACCAGGGCCTCGGCTCCATTGGCTTTGGCAGAGAGGCCACCACCATGTTCCCTGTCTGACTTAGCTGACTGTCTTATCCATGACTATGTAGATGTGGCTTAACTTGTATCATGCCCTTGTGAAGAAAGTCATCTAGGATTTTCCTGCAGGTGTTAGAAAACTTACAACTTCTGGTTGGGTCTGGCCCTTGAAGGGTATAGAGGAAAGGCCAAGGGGCGTGGGGGGAGGAATAGACCAATGAAGAGAGGAAGCTGGGTGGGGGGTGCAGTCATAACACTTGACATACACTGTGAAACTAAAAAAATTGAGGAGAGGGGTTGGGTTGGAAGGGATGGAGGAGAATGATGAAAGAGATGCTACCCATCAAGATGCATTATACTTGTAAATTGATTTGTTGAATGGTACCTCCTTTGTGCAACTACTTAAAGATAATATATATATACATACATATATATATATATGTATATATATATAGTTTTTAAAAAGTATATGTATTAACAAGCCGGCTACTCAGTAGGCTGAGATATGAGGATCACAGTTCACAACCAGCTTGGGCAGGAAAGTCTGAGACTCTTATCTCTACTTGATCAGAAAAAAGTCAAAAGAAGTGGTTTGCTTCAATGGGTAGAATGCCATCCTTGAATGAAAAAGCTCTAGAGACAGCACCTAGGTACAGAGTTCAAACCCAAGTACCTTGTACCCCTTCATACACGTAAAAAAGCAGACATATATTCTTTGCTTTGGGTATCTGAAAATGCATCCTCTCAGGCTTGGACTGAGAGGACTATTTTCCTTGTGCATTGGTTTTTCCATCCAAGTACTTGCCCAAAAGGCTGTATCCGTGCTGTGCAGCCAACTGACTGTGTTCTCAATGGTTGGAATCAGGTCTCCACTTCTTCTGTGGTTGAAGGAAAGGAGCTGCCCAGTCGAAGCCCCAGTGAAAATACCCACGTGGCCATCAGCCTGGACAGCAGCACACCCCACATCATCACGGTCCACTATGTCCTGGAGGAGAGCAGCGGTTACATGGAGCCCACGCTGCGCATCCTTGCCATCCTCCACACCGTTATCTCCTTCTTCTGCATCATTGGATACTACTGCTTAAAGGTAAGAGATGCAGGCACCAGCCAACTTACACGTGTGTGTGTGTGTGTGTGTGTGAGAGAGAGAGAGAGAGAGAGAGAGAGAGAGAGAGAGAGAGAGAGAGAGTGAGAGAGCGAGCAAGAGAGAGAGCGAGAGCGAGAGAGAGAGAGAGAGAGAGAGAGAGAGAGAGAGAGAGAGAGAGAGAGAGAGAGAGGAGAAAGAGAGAGAGATGTAGACTGGAGCCAGGTGTGGGATGGAAATTATGGTCATAGGCAGACATAGTAGGCCCAACCATACGTCTCGGTCACTGAAGTTGGGACATCCCTTCAGGAGGGTCCTAGGGATGGCATGGACAGTTTTACCAGTAACTTGGCCCCACAGAAGTGAGCTCCCCTAGCCAGCCTCTCACAGTCTGCTAGGACTTAGAGAAACACTGGGGAGTTGTCTGCTTGTCCCCTCATTAGGTTAGGGTCTACCATCATCCCGGGTGGGAATACTGTCCAATTTATGCCACTTTAACGCTGTGCCTGGGGACAGTCAAATTTGATGAATTGAGTTCAAGGTCAAGTTCCCCCAAGTGCTGGTCAGATTCTCCTGCAAACCTGTTCATCTTTCCCAGAAAGACACCGTGCTGCTGCCATGGCTGTATTTCAGTTTCCTTAGTCTCTCATTGTGAATGGTCCAGAAGACTTTTAAAACCAGGGCCTAGGCTCAAAAAATATGTTCTCAGGGAACTTTCCTCCTTGGGGAGCCTTGTCTTGCATGGGTGAATTTTCTTAGATGCCTCCCAAATAGCTGTGTCTCTTCTGTCTGTGCCCGTATAAAATCTCAAAAAAGAAGTTCCAGAGACAACTTGGCAAACTGACCGAGATTTTTTTTTTTCTGCTTTGGTGATGTGGAAATTAAAATTTATCTCTGAAAAAAAAAATAAAATTTATCTCCAGATAGCATGTGGGCAGGCTGGGCACCGACTTTATTAAAGACATTTCTTAAATAAAACTTCATTTTAGTAGCATATGTTTTGGAATGCTAGTAAAGATTGATAGGATCTTTATATCCATATATATTCATGTATATATCCATATATACACATACACACAAATGCTTTCCTATTTCTCTTTTTCTCTTTAGTATTTAGAGTGGTGTTATTCATACAATTATCTATGAACCTTGTGTTTAAGACTTATTCATATATTTATATCTATTATGTCTTCTCTTTTCACCCAGCCTAAATGGTTGTTGTTGTTTTTTCTACCTGAATATAGTCAATTCATTTCACTTCATTTTTACCTTTCTGGAAGTACATAGGAAATAGGAAATGTAAATATCTATCTATCTATCTCTCTATCATCTATAATCTATCGATCTATTTATCATCTATCTATCTGTGTGTGTTTTCCAAAAAGCAATGACCCTGAATAGGAAATACCAGTCAATCCAAACTAAATGTAGTATGTTTACTTTTTCCTCTGCAGGTCCCATTGGTTATTTTCAAGCGAGAAAAGGAAGTTGCCCGGAAACTGGAATTTGACGGGCTCTACATCACAGAGCAGCCCTCGGAGGACGATATCAAGGGCCAGTGGGACAGGCTGGTCATCAACACGCAGTGAGTGACGGTGTCGCAGAGGCCCGTCTGCGCTCGTAAACACACTTTGCCAGACTTCTGCAGCTCTGCCCAGTGTTTAGCACAAGTGAAAAGTAGCTATCTATTCAGTCAAGAAAATCAAAAGACCCAGCACCATCGCCTCCTCATGGATGCCTGCATTTTTGCCCCCCCTCCCACCCCCTCCATCACCTGAGGTCCTTAATCAAAACAGCCCTGGAGGCCATTTCCACCGTGCTGATGGGACCATCCATTAGGAGCGCTCAGAGAAACGAACAGCAGAAGGCAGAGAGCTGGCACTGCCCGGCTATCTTACCCAGATACTCATTTACTCATTAAAGGAATTGTTGTAGCATTAAAGGCAGACATACTGAATTTCACACTTTGAAATGCATCCGAGTTAGAAACTTTCATATGCAGCCATCCAGCTGCTTTGTGCAAACCTGGGCAAATGTTCGTGTGAGACAAGGTAAAATATAATGCGGAGAACCCAACGGTTTTCTATGCAATGATTCTTTAGCCTTGGGAGGTCAAGAATCAAACAGCTACCTGCTGTGACAAGTATGAATCCATCACAGCATGTAATTGGCACCTTGAAAAAGTATTGGTAATAAAATATTTTTCAGTAGTTTATACTACTCAGGGGTCAAATATCTTCTTATGGTTGTGATTATTTCTGCTTATTTTGAAAGCTGTCATTTCTGGTAGGTTCTGAGCTTTTCCTGTGGGCTTGATTTATGTATGCATTATTCATGTGTATTTTAAAGGCTAAATGTTTTCATTATGCTAATCTACCTGTGAATATAAACACGAAATCAAGTAGGTTCCTTTCAGTAAACTGTTTTACTGAAGATGCCAGAGTAAGGGATTAGCAGTAGGCTTCAAGTTTCTTTGAGAACTTGAAAAAAAAAAAAACAAGGGCTGATTTCTAGATACTTTTAAAGACAATTAACAAATCTATATCTTGATGTATGTTATAATCAAATGGTAAATACTATTATTCATAAGTGTTATATTCTCCATGAAAGTATCAGCCCTAACCTTTTTATGTGATTTATATGTGTATAATTCTATATAAATAAGCAATTTAAAAATAATATTTAATATACTTGTGATGCAGGAAGCTTTTGCAGTGAGATGGTAACTTAATGTGCTTTTGGGGGGGATGATGACACAATATATGTTTATGTATCATTTAAATTATGTTGTTCAAGTACTATATTATTTATCATTTTTAAAGACAATACTACTTCACTTCTATGTTTTTGTATCTTTTAGGTCATTTCCCAACAACTACTGGGATAAATTTGTTAAAAGAAAGGTAATACTTCTTGGAAAGGATAGACTTTCGTTTTTTTTTTTTCCCCTAAAGTACAATTCAGATTTGAATTTGATGTAGCTATAGTTATAGCATGAGATATTGAGGCATGCTTTATCTTCCTGACAATGTGATTTCAAAGTGCCTGTACAGTTGAATGAGCATTTTGAGCACAGCACATAAGAAATTCATACTCTGAAGCTCCATGATAAACTCATATGGCTCCATCCATCCATCCTGACGTAGCCAAGCATTTTAGGGCATTGTTGTTGTTGTTTTTTTAAAAGTAATAAAATTGGTGAGAATTGTTCTGAAATCATCTAGGTGATCTAAGTTGACGAAACTCTATTTTTATTTCCTTCATGTAGCTTTAATGACTTGCTCTGAAAAATACAGTTTTCTTCTGTGGCCAGCTGCCGAGGGGTGGGAGGCAGGGGGTGCGGATGGGGACCCCGCCATGCCCATGGCACCTGCTGAGTTCTGAGATTGAACTTTGACTTGAGGGGTCATGGGGGTCACAGAGGAGTTTCCCTTGAATGTAGTAGTGCACCTAACTGAGCATGTGTGCCCAGTGGCAGGCCCGATATGAGCAGAAGACCCCGGCATGAGGGAGGGCACCCCTGGGTGCGTTCTGTCACAGTCTGTGCACTGGCTTAGCTGCAGAGTGGAATGCTCCCCACGTGGGTGTGTGGATGGTGTTGAGGCCTGAGGCCAGTGCGGTGCCTTTACCCCCGCCACAGGTTATGGATAAGTACGGGGAGTTCTATGGCCGGGACAGGATCAGCGAGCTGCTTGGCATGGACAAGGCAGCATTGGACTTCAGCGATGCCAGGGAAAAGAAGAAGCCCAAGAAAGACAGCTCCCTGTCGGCCGTGTGAGTGTGGGAGGTGGCCGCGGATGAGGGGCTAGGGAGGAGAAGCCCCCGAGGGTCTTGTTTCCCCCTCTGAGTGTTGCAGGACCCAACAGACCATGCGGGATGCCTCCCTGCCCCTCTGCGGACCGGGAACTGTGGAATTAAGGGATTTTTTTTTCCCTTTCTTTGCTGCTGAGATAGTCTTTCTGTGTAGCTTAGACTACTTGGAAAGTTCACTTCCCTGGGGTAAGACTGGAACTAGAAGGGTGTCAACCAGTTAAATTGAGTTTCTCTGAGATCAGATTCATCTCTTTTCTCTCTCACATGCAACAATAGTCATAAGTAATACATATATATACACATATAAATTAGATTCAGTTGATTAAAAAATATATAATATACATTTTATTATACATATATAGTACATTGTATGTTACTGTTATATTATATTGCATTTATTCATATAATACATACATTATATATGAAATGTATATTATTATATATTACATTATGCAATATTGAGCTACATCTCCAGATCATCTGTACAATTATAACCTCAGGGATGTGATGATTGCTATGTCAAACTATATATTTCTGTAGGGAGGTATATTCTCTAATGAAAGAGGACTGGCGTATGCCCTCAGAGCTACTCTCTGCTTTTCCATTGAGCCAGGCACAGAGCTGGTCTCCTGAGCAGGTTTCTAGCCTAACACATGGGATGCAGAGGTGGGAATTCTCCCAGGAAATTTGCATTTACTTCTTCTCTTTCCCTGCCCCCTCTTTTCCCTTTGTTATTCCAGGCTGAACTCCATTGATGTGAAGTATCAGATGTGGAAACTGGGAGTTGTTTTCACGGACAATGTAAGCCATTTCTATCTGTCTGTTTCTTTTGTTTTTCTCTTTCTTCCTCTCTTTACCTTTTTCCTTTCTCTTTTTTTTTTTTGTGCCAGTCCTGGGGCTTGAAGTCAGGACCTTACATTCTTGCTTGGCTTTTTCATTCAAAGTTGGCACTCTGTCACTTGGGCCATACTTCTTGCAGCTTTTTTAATTCATTGAACATGGATGTGTCTGCCCAGGCTGGCTTCACAACAGGCTCCTCAAATCTCTGCCTCCTGAGTAGGCTGGAATACAAGTGTGAGCCACAGCCCCTGGCTCCAAACATCTTTTTAAGACCTTTTTAGCCTGTGAGCCACTGGAGTGTTATTATGGCTTCTGTTCGGCCAGTTCCTTCTCCACACATACTATATTCACTCAACAGTATGGTTCTGTCTGAAACATATTTAGGGTTGTCTGATGGAATACAGGATATTCAGTTAAATTTCATATCAGCAAAAGAGAATAACTTGTAGTATGGAAGTGTAATCCAATACTGGCAAAGACGGAAGGGAAGTAAGATCAAAGTTAGGTTGGAAAAGGTCAAAGGCAGGAACTACAGGGTGAAGGAAGAGGAAATGCCCAAGCTTATGACTTAAACTTAGGTCGCAAGAATGAAAACAAAACTCCTCTGTCATCTCTTGGAACTGGTTGATCTCCAGGAACACCAATCAAAGGAAAAAGAAAGGAGGGGAGGAGTGGGTGGAGTGAAGGAAAGGTGGTTGGTTCTTTGGCGGACCGCAGAGGAGGGTTCTCCACTGGGGTCAGCGTTGCCCTCCCCCCCCTCCACCAGGCGAGATGGTTGGCGGTCTGTGGAGGCATTTTTGGTGGCCTCAGCTGGGTGTTGTCTGCATCTAAGGGTGCTGCTAACTGCCCCTGAGCCACAGGGCAGCAGCTTCCACAGGAAAGAATGATCAGATCCACAATATCAGTAGTGCTGAGGCTGAGAAACCCTGCTTCCCGGAAGTAATTCAGTAAAGTTCTCTCTATGGGAGGGTAAATGGGAGAAGACAAATAACTCAGAACTTTGCACAACCATCTCAGTAAAGAAAATAGCAAAGAGAGCATGCACAGCTAAAGCCACGGATTAAGAAAGCGACATAAACAAGTGAGTAGCTGGACAGCAGCCCGTGCTGTGTTTTCTGACCTCCTCTCCCCATTCTGTCGGACAGTCCTTCCTCTACCTGGCCTGGTACATGACTATGTCCGTTCTTGGACACTACAACAACTTTTTTTTTGCTGCTCATCTTCTTGACATTGCTATGGGCTTCAAGACCCTGAGAACCATCCTCTCCTCTGTGACTCACAATGGCAAGCAGGTAAGTTGAGCCTTTTCTTTCCTTGTGCAAACTGGAGGGGAGAATTTGAATCCTTTCTTTTCCAAGCCATAGGGATTTGTTTGGGAACCTGGAGACCGGATTTCTAGTCTTGATTTGACCAGTTAGTTGAGTGACCTTGGTTAGGCATATTAACATTTCCAGATCTCAGTTCTCTTAGTTTACTCATTAAAAATAACCAAAGGCTGAGTGTCAGGGGCTCACCCTTATAATCCTAGCTACTCAGGAGGCTGAGATCTGAGGATCAAAGTTTGAAGTCAGCCCAGGTAGGAAAAGTACATGCGGCTCTTATCTCTAGTTAGGCAACAGAAAGCTGGAAAGGAGGTGTGGCTCAAGTGGTAGAGTGCCAGCCCTGAGAAAAAAACATTAAGGGACAGCACCCAAGCCCTGAGTTAAAGTCCCAGTACCGACACACATACACACCAAACAAATTACTCCATCAGATTTTGGTGAAAATTAAATGAAGGTAGATCTAGAGGACTTACAACCACACCTATTAAGCACTAAGGAAGTTAGGTACTATTTAGCTCCTAATGAACCGTGGTTTACGCCATTTCATACAATGAGGAGCCAAAAAACAGTGTCTTGATGAGCTTCTTGTGTTAGTCATAAAGCATTAGATGCCTCAGTTTCACTCAATGTGGTATTTAAAATATATTTACATTTACATATAGTGAAGTAAACTATATGTAAATTTAAATATACTAAAGGATATGTATTTAAATTGAACAATAACAACAATAAAAAAACGAATAAAATTTCAAAATCATACCAGGTTGGAGGGAAAGGGTTCAAGGACCAGACAGTTGATGTGGTCACAGAAATCAGTGTTTCTGAGTTCAGGCTTTCCTTGTTATCAGACCCAAGTAAGAGCACACACTTATTCATTCATTTGCCCAAAGGGTGGTAACACATTTGTCACCACTTATTGGCATCCATGAGCCTTCGTGTCCAGAGTCTCCTAGCCAGGTACACGTTAAGATCTCTGTTGCTTAGAGATCTGTGCTATGTCTGCCATGTTGCTCGCCTCCTTGGGGTCCTTGGGTTCTGACTTCAGTATGTGGCTTCCAAGTGACTTTAGGTTCTAAGTATGAGGATGGCCTTCCTGGCAGGTCGTGGCCCAAGGTTTTCCCATGCCAGAGGCTCAGGTTCTGTGCTTATATAAAGAAGTGGCATTACTGAATCTATTATGTATTTCTACACAAAGGATCTGTCACTGCATCCAGTTTCTGAGCTTCTGAAAAGATGATTCCTTGTCCTGTTGCAGCAATATATAGGGTTTAATAGTTCACACAGGTAAAACGTGCAAAACCTTGCACATCACCTGCAGGAATGAATTAAGTCATCTGTTAGGAGACTTGAAATTCCAGAAGGAATGCTGTGGCTCAAGTGGTAGAGTGCTAATTGTCTCAGGACAATTTTAAAGTGATTCTGTGAAGATGTAATGAACATAGAGAGATGTTCCATGATAGAGCCAGAAATATATTTAATTTTATTTTTACTAACTTGGCTAAAAAGGTCACCTTTACAATAAAATAATTTTTAAAAAGGTCACTTTTAGAAAAAAATATACCCAGTACTCAAGTCAGATGTATCATAGTTATCTTTCTATAAAATGCATAGTTTAAAATTAAATATTATTTATAACTAGAAGGCCTTTTCAACTATGATGCTTAGTTGGACACTGAGAAATAGCATTGGTCTTAAACATATTTTTTCCACTGGAATGGTTGGTCATTTTGTGTTTCAAAGCAAAGCTTTTTGATGTTGTATTTAAAAATAATTTATATCATACATTATTACTAGCTGTGTTCCCTGACTTTGGAAAAGATGAAAAGAATTTACCATCCCTGGTATTAGCCTAACAAAAAATGAGATGGATTTTTCTTAGGAATATACATTATTTACAGAAAATTCACTTCATGGGAAAGGAAAGAGTCCTCTATGCAGTCTTCAATCCTAGATCGAAAAGTGCATGTTGCAAGCTGCCTACTGATATTACCAATTGGGTTTGGAGGTGAAATGAAATCATAATTTATTTATGCTCTAGAAGCTCTACTGTGCATTTCTTAGCCAGCTAAGTAGTAAAATTTCACATGAAAGGAGTGCACTGACCACGTGATAGAATAAAGAGAATACATAAATAAATTCCTCCATTCTGGGCCCAAATTACCCCAAACAGATGAAAAATAATGAAGGTTTGGGTCCTGTTTGTTTCCAGGCCATATTAGCATGCTCCCTCCCACCCAGGGGACAGATATGCCCGTCCACTTCCTGTATGTCTAAGCCAGGTCCCATGTTGCATTGCTTTCCAGCTCGTTCTGACTGTGGGCTTGTTAGCCGTTGTTGTGTACCTCTACACTGTGGTGGCATTCAATTTTTTCCGGAAGTTCTACAACAAAAGTGAAGATGGAGACACCCCAGATATGAAATGCGATGATATGCTAACAGTAAGTTTATTACCTCCGCTGTCATGAAGGAAATAATTATCCTGTGTTTTCAACCAAAGCACTTTCCTCTCTACACAGGCAAAACAGAAAATCCTGTGCACAACAGGACATTAATAAGCTCTTAAAATGTATCAGGAAGCCAGATGTGGTGATGCACAGTCTCAGTACCAGCACTCAGTAGATAGAGGTAGGAGGATCACAAGTCCTTATTTATTGTAAGGACTTTAACTAAAGTTACTAAAAATCCATACTAAAATCCAAGAATATATTAATAGAACTACTACTTGCTTTTTTTTTTTTTTTTTTTGGTCCGGTTGTGGGGCCTGAACTCTGGGCCTGAGCACTGTCCCTCAGCTCTTCAGCTCAAGGCTAGTGCTCTACCACTTGAGCCACAGCGCCACTTCCGGCTTTTTTCTTTTTTTGCTTATGTGGTGCTGAGGAATCGAACCCAGTGCCTCAGGCATGCAAGGCAAGCGCTCTACCACTGAGCCAACTTCCCAGCCCTACTACTTGCTTTTATAATGGGTATTTTAGCTTAAGGTTGGAAACTTAAGGTTAGACAAAATTATGCACCACTAGCTGGAAAGGGCTGAATCCTTCAATGAACTTGCCATAGAAAAAGAAACCTGTATAATTAGGAGGAGAATCCATGAAGCTAGTATAATGCTATGATCAATTTTTCTCTAAATGGATAAATAGCATGTTGTCGGGCACTGCTGGCTCATGCCTGTATTCCTAGCTATCCGCCAGCCCAGGCAGGAAAGTCCATGAGACTCTTATCTCCAGTTAACCATCAAAAGACCACAAGTAGAGCTGTGGCTCAAGTGGTAGAGTGCTAGCATTGAGTGGAAAAAAATACTAAAGGACTATGTCCAGATCCTAAGTTCAGTTCCTAGAACCAACAGAAATATAAAGAAAAGTAAATAACTCTATAAAAGAATGATAAAAAGAAATACAAATATTGTAAAGACTTATAAAAATGACAGTTTTGTACTACATAATGACAAGTCAATGGGACAGAGTACAGTCTTGAAAAGGTGCAGATGCTCATGGAAATATAGTAAAAGAAACTTTTGCAATCATACAGTGGAATTATTGCAGAAAAAGGTACTGGTGTCCCAGACAAGCTCCCGGGAGAAAGAGCAAACTAGACTCCAGTTTTGTTATTTCACTCAATAACAGAGCAGGTTGGAATCCTTTTAGCAATGATAATTTTTAAATGAGAGAAAGTCTTTCTATGAATGATATAAATCCTAAGTGCAAAAAACCCACCATAGGATCCATGAATATATAACAATTATTTTTTTTGAAAAAGAATAACCAAACGAAGTCTTAAAAGACAAATGATCAGTTCAGTATGATAAAGAGCCAACTGTTTATAAAATGAGTTCCATTTCTATGCTGGGAAAGACATGAAAATTACTTTCTAGTGGGAAAAGCAACATCTAAACAGTATGATAATAGGATTATAGGAAGTGGGATTGTAGACCAGGGAAGCGTTTTTTAAAATTTTTGTTTTGTTTGGTGGTTATTTGGTGAAAAGAATCTCACAGATTTTCCCACCCAAGCTAGCTTTGACCTGAGACCTAAGAATCCCAGCCTCCTGAGCAGCTAGGATTATAGATAGGAGTCACTGCTACCTGACTTGGCTTTTCATTTTTTAAAATACCTTTTTTCTATCTCAGTTATCTTTTATTTCAATTATTTTTCTGGCCCAGTATATTTTCTTCCATTTTTAAGAGCCTAAAACAAGTTTTTTCTTGTCCTGTGATTAGTCTTGATTTTGAACTTGAATTAAGGAATGCGGTAGGACGACAGTATCGTTTGCCTGGCGTATGGATGGGATGTCAACCAAGAAAACAGAAATCTGTCTCACTCTAGGGTAAGGAAATAGGCTCTTGAAAGTCTGAACAATGAGTTAAGCTAGAATCCAGATTTTCTACAAGCCTGAGAGATTTCTGAGGGTCCTTTTGAGTGACACCATGCACACCCAGCTCTGGGTAGCATTGCTCTCTCTGCTAAGTACCCCTCACCCTGCCTTCAGCAGCGTGAGGTTGGGCTCACCACGAAGACATTTTCCTCACAGAGGAGGAAACTCGGTTTTCAGACACTGAACGGTCTAGCCCATGACTCATTCCCAAGGATGACTGGTACCAGGAGAGTCCTGACAAGCCGACGGCCAGATCATTATCCATAAAAACCCCAGAGTGTGATATCTCATCACCAAGAGGCACCTGCATCCCTCTCTCATTTGACTTGTCACTAATCTCTGAGCATCATTTGCTTTACAAAGTTCACAAGTTAGCTGAGCACCAGTGGCTCACGCCTATAATCCTAGCTACAGGAGGCTGAAATCCGAGGATTGCAGTTTAAAGCCAGCCCGGGCAGAGAAGTCCCCATGAAACACTTATCTCCCATGAACAACTCAAATACCAGAAATGGCGCTACTGTTGCTCAAATGGTAGAGCGCTAGCCTTGAGCACAGAAAGGCTCAGGGGTAGCGCCCAGGCCCAGAGTTCAAGCCCTACAACTGACAAAAAAAATGTTTAAAGGAGCACATGACAGGAAATTCCAGGTTAACTTTTCCAGTCTAGGTCTTTAGGGAGAATCCTTGAGCTGTATGACCAGTGGCTCACATGTGTAATCCTGCCTACTCAGACGGCCAACCTGGCTGTCAAGTTGGCTCCTCAGCCTATAGCTGGGCACAGCGCCATCTGCCATTCTAGTCAGATGAGTGTTTGTAGATCAGGACATTTACAGTTCCAGCGCAGCCCATACAAAAACGTCCAGCAACTTCATCTCAAAGTACGAAGTCAAGCAAGAGGGCATACACACCTGTCATTCAAGCTATCACAAGAGGCACAAAATAGGCAGATCACAGTCTTGATGTGGTCCAGGTAAAATAACCAGCAACAGACTGGAGATGTGTAGCTCAGCAGTTGAGCACCTGCCTGGAAAAATGAGATCGTGAGTTCAAACCTCAGTACCACCAGAGACAGAAATGGAGAGAATGATTGAATGAGATCTTTGTGTGACCACCTCTCGTTATCGTTCCTCTTCATAGGATGAAGTCCCTGCTCCCTGTGATGTGGGCAGGCTCTCTTGAGGTGCATGTCCCCCTCCCTGCGTTGGGTGGACGCTGCGTTGAGTGGACGCCGCGCTGGTCTCCTTAGCAACCCTGTCTGTCTCTTTGGCCTTGAGGTCTGGGGAACATTTCATCAGTAGAAACTTCATGGCTGACAGCAGGTGGCGCTGTGGCTGCAGAGTTACAGGCTGTGTGATGCACACATGGCTTCCTTCCTGGGTGATGGTGCTTTGAGCTGAGAATCTCACTAACCCGGGCCGTCCTGACAGACTTTGAACCTATCTCCTCTCCACTCGGAGAGCGCAGGAGGACAGAGTGGATTAAGGATAGAGAGAGGATGGTAACTGGGTAGCTGGGGAGTCGGACTGGACATGTACAGGAAGTTCATCCCTGCAGGAGTGGAACCTCAGGGCAGCTCAGTGAACCCCCTGGGGTTACAGTCCCCTGTCTCCTCCAGTGTGCCCCTAAAGGAGAGGCCCAGGGAGACTTTGAGGTGGTCCAGAGAAGAAACACATGCCCCAGCAAGTTAGCCCTCTCCCCTCTCCTCTGCCCTGCTTTTTGGCCAAGATTGAGTCTTAGAGAAGCTTAAAGCAGAGCCAGGACAGGAATGGTTGACGTGAAGGATGTGTCTAAGAGCAGGGCTTGCGTGACCCCCACGGGGATGAATGGAGCCGACTTCTGGGAGCTCAAGTAGAGAATTGAGGCCTGTCTTGACTAGGAATAAAATACTGGATCTTCTGCACCCCTTGCGCTCAAACCAGCACCACTCTGTTCCCAGGGGGACATTATTTTTTAAAAAAATTGTTGCTGTGGTATGGTTGTCATCAGCATCTATGGAGTGAGATCAAAGAACCCTAAAAATCCACCACACACAAGATGACCTTCCCTTCAAAAGAAACACCCCAACCCCAGAGGCCAGCGTGGCCAAGGCTGAGAGCCTGGCCCCAAAGGCACTTTGTGTGTGTGGGGGAGGGGGGCTTCCTTTTCTGCATGGAGTGATGGCCGCCATCATGGCTGCCCGCTGTGCCCCCGGGGGGGGGGGCGGGGGAGGTTTATGCTCTGAGCTGCTATCTCCTCATCCTTTATCTTCTCTGTCGTGTTTATTGCAGAGGTAAAAAGTAGAACATTCTAGCACTTGTTCTGTGTATGATAGATTGGACAAAGGTTATTGAGAGCTGTGCTCTGCTTTTGTTCTGATTTGGTTTCTCAGGTGCCACTTTTCACTGCACCAGGCTTTTGTTTCCATTTCCTTTGGTTAGAATAAACTGGACAGTACAATGAAGTACACACGTGTACCCTCTGAAGTGATCGTTCCTCATTATCACAGGGGGCTTGCCTGCCAGGATGCTCATGAAGTATGTTTCGTTTTCTTGGAGTGCAGCCGAGGGCACGAAGCAGACAGCACAGTGTGGGCTTTGATTAAAAGGCGGTGGCACGCTTGCATTACATGCACGAGGACTTCCATTTGCCCAGTCTTGAAACAGTTGTATCAAGGGGTGGGGGAAACATGTCAACACAACATGTCCATGTGTGTAGAAATGCATCCTGACCAGTGTCCAGGGTCTCTGCCATTCCCCCTCACATTCCCTACCTGCATTTTCACACACATCCTCGCTAGTATTACGACCATGTCCACCCAACATTCCTGTCTCTACCTTCCTGGGATTCATGTAACGAACTTGCTCATTAAAGGGTTACGCCATGGAAGTTCATCACTGCCTGCACCATCCTTTATATCGACAAGGTTTTGCACAGAAAGGCAACACGTGTTTTCAGCGTGGGGATGGGTCGGGGCTCTGGGGGCAGCATGGCCGGCATGGTGGGTGGGGGCGACTGTGAGGAGTAGCTGTGCCCCTCTTTTCCAGTGTTACATGTTCCACATGTACGTGGGGGTCCGTGCTGGAGGGGGCATTGGCGATGAAATTGAGGACCCTGCAGGTGACGAGTATGAGATCTACAGAATCATCTTCGACATCACCTTCTTCTTCTTTGTCATCGTCATCCTCCTGGCCATCATACAAGGTGAGCCATGGCGCTGTCCCCAGGCTTCTAGAGCTCAGCCACTTGTTGGAGCCAGTACCCGGGATGGGACCCCAGTGTCCTGTGTTTCCAGTTAAGATCCCAGAAAGCCCTTCCTTCTCTGTAGAGGGGGAAATGATGGCGTGTGGGCCTGGGACGGGTGGCACTGGATGCTTTTTTTAATGGTCTCTTGTTTTTATCCAGGAACACTTTTATTGGCCTGAATTCCAACCCTACCACTTAATGGGTTTATGAGTTTTTAAGGGGAAGAAAACCATTTAGCCTTATGGGTCTATCACATACTGGAGACGTGTGTGTGTGTGTGTGTGTGTGTGTGTGTGTGTGTGTGTGTGTGTGTATGTAATTATATAATTAGCACATAATTAGCACATCTTGGACTGTTACACCACAGCCATTGTTGAGTACCTCCTTTGAGTCAGCCGTAGGTAGTAAGTGTGGAAGCATGTCTGAGTAGCATGGCCAGAGTTCACAACTGCTCAATGCTGTCTGGAATGTGAATCTGATCTAGTCCGGTTAGTCTGGATTCCAGGTCCTCGCTTGGAACTGCAAGGCCCACTTCACCGGCGTGGCCTTCCTTTCACCGCAGATACACCACCGCAGATACACCACCCCTGTTGATTTTTTCTGTTTAATACCTCCATCCAGGTTTGGACGAGCTATCTGTCAATGCGATATTATACTTTTAAGTTCCAGAAGCATACACTGGTGCTATTGTTTTGGCAAGGTGCAGGGACACGTTTAAAAATACATCTTCATGTGTATGGAGTGTAACGGTAAATTGTTCCAGAAGAGAGCAAAGTCAGAAAGCGCTTGGCAGGAAGTGTGTGCGGACGCCTCCCAGGAGACAGAGGAGGCGGAAGCCGAACAGCTCCATGTAGTTTCGAGTTGCCACACTGCATAAAACTATATGGTTTATGGGGACCTTGTAGGAAAGTGGTTTGATGCAGAAGACTTAATTGATATGGTACAACTTTTAGTTGTTCTCTCTTTTCTCTTTTTGTGCCAGTACTGGAGCTTGAACTCAGCCTCGTGCTCTTGTGTGTCTTTTTCCAGTCAAGGCTAGTGCTTTTCCATGCAAGCCACAGCTGCACTTCTGGCTTTCTGGGGTTAATTGCAGATAAGAATCTTATAGACTCCTATGTGGGCTAGCTTTAAGAACCTCAGCTCTCAGCCTCCTGAGTAGTCAGGATTACAAGTGTGAACCACCAGCGCACAGCTTTATTTTCAAGTTAATACTTGAGAAACTTGGTGGAGTTGTCTGTGTTTTACTCAATGGCTCTTCTCAGCAAGAGGCAAATAGAGATATACCACCCATGGAGGCTAAACTGACTACCAGGTTCTCTTGCTGTTCAAATGAGTATTCATCCTAGTAACTGCATGCATGCACTTCTGCTCAAAGAGAGAGGAAGGGAGGGAGGGAAGGAAGGATAGAAGGGAGAGAGAGAGTTTCCTGATAGGCATATCAGATGGGGTCTCACACTGTACCACATTTTGAACATCTGCCATCATGATCGTGTGTTTTCCCTTTCCTCCCACTCAATAGCCAAGGAGCTGTGAATTGAACTACATGTCTCTGTTGGACAAAGCTTTTATTGTGTCTGTTTAACCCCAGGTTTAATCATCGATGCTTTTGGAGAGCTGAGAGACCAGCAGGAGCAGGTCAAGGAGGACATGGAGGTGAGCGCCCCCTGGGCAGTGCTGGGCTCCCCATCTGAGAGGATGCATGGTCATTCCGACTCTCAGACCCCGGTGGGAGGTGGAGTGTCTGCGTCCCCTCAGTTGAGGAACAGGCCAGGCCCACCTTGGCAGAACTAAGCAAGTGCTCTACAGCAGTCGCCTTGTAGAGAGGTGTGGGAGACACTCTGGAGGGGGGAAACACTCAGCCAGGAAGCAGGGCGTGGACACGTCCTGTGGGGAATTACATACCTGGCACAGACCAGACACGCCCTCGCTGAATCGTGATGGATCAAGGGGCTGCCTGGTGCCAGTTTTCTGTCCTGTGGGGACGTTATATGAGGAGGTAGGGAGCTCAGGTGAGGACGCAGGGAGACGGGCCACAGCAATGAGGAGGAGTCACTGCAGCTTAGCACCTCACGTCCGGTCTGGCCTCCTGTTGGCACCCAGGCCGTGTAACCAACATGTGCAGCTGAGGTGCAGCCCGGGCGGCTGTGACCTGTGTATTCAGAGGCGTGAGAAGCGCGCGTGCGCGTGCCCGGAGAGGACCGAGAGATGCCGGTGGCTGGCCGCCCCTGTGCTCCCTCCGTTTTGACCCCTGGCCTCCCGGACACTTGGCTGTTTTCCCTTTGTCTTCCAGACCAAGTGCTTCATCTGCGGCATCGGCAACGATTATTTCGACACAGTGCCACATGGCTTCGAAACCCACACATTACAGGAGCACAACTTGGCCAATTACCTGTGAGTGCCTGTCTCAGAACCCCTGCCCCTTGCCCAGCCGGCTCCTCCCAGAGGCTCGCTCTGCACCATGTCTCAAAGGCTTTGGGGAGTGCTCCTCTCCACATCTGGATGAGCCTGGCTCTGGAAGTGAGCAATTCTTTTGGAGGAAGTGGAGTAGAAGACCCCAGAACCTTCTCCACAGAGCCTTTTGGGGAGTCTTGGGTGTGCTCCTATTTCAATCAGGAATCCTTGGAGACCTGCGAATCTTTATTCCTTTTTCTCTCTCTCTCACTCCACCCGAGATTTAGAAAACTCTTGAGGCACTGTTAGAAACTTAGTTAAAAGTTGCATTAAAAAAAAAAAAACCAGAGAGAGAACTCTTGCCATTTCCTGGGCTAACCCCATCTCTAGTTTGGTAAAATACTAGTCTTAGTTTCTGACCCACATTTAGCACCAAATAGACAAGGAATGTTGAGTAACATTGCAGGAGGAAGTAAAATTGGTGGAATAGTCAATTGAACTGATTGGTAAATTGGAGCATCTTCTGAAGCTAGTCATCATTTACAATTTGAAAGTGTTGATTTAGTCCTGGCAAAACTGTATACATTGCTTACCTTCAGCTAGCATGCTTCAAGGGTAAAATTGGGTATCACATTAGAAAAGCCATGTCACAAAGCCACGGTTCACACCTCTAATCGTAGGGACTGGAAAAACTGAGATGTGAGGATGGTGAGTCAACACAGGCCCAAGCAGAAAGCTTCATCAGACTCCAATTAAATAGCAAAAAAATAAGGCTGAAAGTGGAGCTGTGGCTTAGTGTAAAAGCTCAGGGACAGTAGTGCCCAGGCCGTAAGTTCAAGCCTCAATACCCATAGAAAAGAGAGAGAAAGAGAGAAAGAAAGAAAAGGAAAGGAGGGGAGCAAAGCGGACAGCTATGTCCTAAGCTACCCTTAACTCTTTGTGGTACACTGTGATTATTTTTCCAAAGTAAGTATTTGTGGTGTTTTCTCTGGACCTACAATGGAATGCAATATATATTGAAAAAAGTTCCTGGCTGTTAATACTAATACTTGATGTGGTCTATTCCTGTTTCTCTTATGTCCATAGGTTTTTTCTGATGTATCTCATAAACAAAGATGAAACAGAACACACAGGTCAGGTAAAGTATTCTGTTTCTATACCCCATCCTCAGGGAGAATGACAGGAAGAAATGCCAAACTCACTGGAATGGAGTGAGCCATACTAGCCAAGAGGAATCACTTAAAGATGTTAGCTGTGATGTCTTGACACAAAATTCCTGTTATCTTGAATGAGTGTGGAAGGCATTGCCTTCTTTGGATCAGTAAAATTCAAATTTCACATTTCAAAATAAGCTTTCATTAGCTGAAAATGGTGGGCTGGAGGTTTGCACCCCCCTTCCCCATTACAAGAACATTTCGTGTTTCTAATTCTAATGTCCTCGATTGCTTAATCAGATAGCTGATGATTTCAAATGAGCATCCACTCATTGTGGTCTATTCACCATGACTAAATATTACAGGGCTGAGGCTTTCAAGCTATTGAGTAGTTCCCTTGCTCACCACAAATGTTTTAATAGTGTGAAGTTGAAGAAGGATACATTAATAATATTTGAAGAGACTCCTGGAAACCACATGAAACAAACCCATTTTTGACATTATTTCCATCATGGGCAAGTTGAATGTTTACACATGTTTGTTACTAGGAGTCAACGATTTCTGTGATGTCAGCTTGGAATTGGCTGAATTAGCCTTTTCCAGTTACATATGATCACCATAAAGTTGAGTCTCTTTCTCTCCTATTTTTGTGGTAATGGACAAACTTTCCTTTGCTGTTTGCAGGAATCGTACGTCTGGAAGATGTATCAAGAGAGATGTTGGGAGTTTTTCCCAGCTGGAGATTGCTTCCGGAAACAATATGAAGACCAGCTAAATTAAAAATCTACCTTGACCACTTTGAAACTCCAAACAGAACTCTTTTTCCCTTCCTTCCTTCCTTCCTTCTTTCCTCCTTCTTCCTTCTTCCTTCCCTCCCTCCCTCTCTCTCTCCCTCCCCCTTGGAAACATCTTGCTGATTCTGTTATTTGCCAGTGGTCTGTGCTTTCTGGGAGCATCAGAGTCAATCTCTGAGGACTTGGCTGTTTTTTCCCACCACCTCGTGTATTTTCTTTGAGAAATAAAGACCGAAGAAGAATCTAAATCCATACATGGACCACATAGGAACTCTGGGAAGAGAACCAGGGTGGACCGTCCCACGCCCAGACAGTCTCCCCCACCAGGGACCTGGGAGGCTCCTGGGACTGAGGTCTTCCCCAGGGACCTTTCCAGCCCAGCGTGACAGCCACACTCACCCGGCCTCTTCATTTCACCATCCGGAAAGGAACTGTGTAAGGGTCCCGAGCACTGTGGCACTCATCAGAGGGCCGTGGACAGATAGCATTTGTGAAGGAGAATAGTGCCTTACTATATGTGGGTTGAGCTATGCAGAAGATATGTGCATGAACAGACACCTTTTATTTTCTTTATGTCAGCCTTTGTTTTTTCACTTAGATTGGTTTTTGTGAGTGGTTTTTTTTTCCTTTCTTTTTTTTTCCTTTGGTGGGGAAAGGTAAGCAAAGCCTTTTGCACCTTTTTTTCCAAAAGGCGGTGGTATGCGTCGGGATGGAAGGAGGCTCTTCTGTTCAGCGACTTCATATCTGCCCTCCCCCATCTGCTCCTGCTCTTCATTTTGATAACACTCTGAAAGCAGCTTCCTGAAATCTTTGTATGAAATCAACAGTAACAACAGCAGCAACAACAACAACAAAAAGAAAAAAAACGACTGCAAAAAAATCAAAAACAACAGAAACCAAACAACCACACGCACACTTTCAAAAGAAATAACTCATTGCATGTGTATTATGCAAGTTTAACCGAACCAAGAAACCTTCAGAAGCAGGTTGAGCAACGTAAGAGAATGTTCATGATCATTCTAGTGATTGCGTGCCGTGGGTTCATTTGTATTCTCGGAGCCAATGTCATTATCCAATCACGTGACACCTTGTGCACCTGAGCGTGGTCTTGGGTGACCCTCTTTCTTTTGGCCACCTCCTATCAGTGGGGAGAGCTCCTCCCAGGTTTTTTTTTCTTTCTTTCTTTTTTTTCCTGTTTTTTTTTCCTTTGATATCAAAGTTGAAGCAATAGTCGTTCAGGGATTTCATCAGTTGCATCATGAATCATGAATGATTATCGAAATTGCTCCATTTCTCTCTCTCTCTTTTTTCCCCCCTCCATTTTGAGTCCTTTTAAATGTAATGTTAATCTTTACAATTTAAAAAGACAGATTCAGAATGGAAGCAAAATCATTTTGCGAACATTGGAGCTCTTTTATTACTGGTCTGCTTGTTAATTTTAGAATTGTAAAACTGCTCTGATTAAACTATTTAACTAACTTTCTCACCTTCTTTCTTTTCTCCATTTCACTGATACCTGGGGCTCAGTAAACCATGAGCTTGAACTTCAGCTGGGCATAGGACAGTCCAAGTGGCATGCTTTCCGACACTGTGGTTAGACAAAGTTTGCAGCATTCTCTTGGTGACCGGGGACCCCAGCATCTGCTTGGCCCTGACCTTGATATTTACTGACAGTAAGGTGTTCAGTAACAGAAAAAGGAAACATCCTTATTCATTTTTTTTTTTTTGTCAGTTGTGGGGCTTGAACTGTGGGCCTGGGCGCTGTCCCTGAGCTCTTCAGCTCAAGGCAAAGGCTCTACCACTTGAGCCACAGTGCCACTTCCAGTTTTCTGGTGGTTTATTGGAGATAAGAGTCTCACAAACATTCTTGCCTGGGCTGGCTTTGAACCGCGATCTTTGGATCTCAGCCTCCTGAGTAGCTAGGATTCAGGCATCAGCCACCAGCGCCCAGCTTCATCATTTTTTTTTTTTAAATAAAGCTCACTTTACAAAGCTCTTCTTTGCTCAATGCAACTTACCCCTATCATGATAGACACCCATTTCCTATCTCAATATAACAGAACCAGGGATCTGTTAAAACACTGAAATCCCCACTGAGGCTGGGAGGGACTCATGCCTATAATCCTAGCTACTTCCTAGCTACTCAGCAGTCTAATTGATGGGGAAGATGGGGAAGACCATGTTGAAGTACAGGATAGCCCAAGCAAAAGCGTTTGCAAGATCCCAACAGAGACAAGCTGGCTGGGTGCGACCATGCATACACGTTGTGTCATCTTTGCTCTGGTGGGAAGTGCAATGACGTAGGATGATTGTGGTCCTAGGCAAAAAGCAAGAGACACTCTTCAGAATCACCAAGTAAATGCATGAGGAGTGGGGCGTGAGAGGCATGTCTGAGTGGATTTTTGCCTGCACAGCAGGTCCCAGGCTCTGAGTTCGCACCACCAGAACCCTAAAACAAAACCAGTCAGAGCAGGACACCACAGGGAACAGAGGCCTTGTGTTTGCTTTTGTGAATTATTAATGGCCCCCAGGAAATGGCTCAGTGTTTCTCAAATCCAGCTCATCCCTCTTATTTTGCTCCCTTTATTTGCTACAACTTGAAGCCACATGGCCCAACATCAAGAGTATCATCATTTTCTTAGAATATTCTCACGGGTGCTGTGTATTTCCATCCCGGTGTCCTTATGTCCAGACAGCATGCTCTTCTCACCTAATCTACGCTGCCTGTCCTTTTCCGTCTGGAAACAACTTACAAATCTACTCCGTCAAATAAGTTGAGATCTATGACCTGAAGTTAAATTTTCCAAGTGCACCCCAGTATCTAAATTGTGCTCCTGTGGACGGATGGTAGATAGTTTTTTCTTTCTTTCTTTCTTTCTTTCTTTCTTTCTTTCTTTCTTTCTTTCTTTCTTTCTTTCTTTCTTTCTTTCTTTCTTTCTTTCTTTCTTTCTTTCTTTCTTTCTTTCTTTCTTTCTTTTTTTGGCGGTCGTGGGGGCTTGAACTCTAGGCCTGGGCGCTGTCCCTCAGCTTTGCAGCTCAAGGTGAGCACTCTACCACTTGAGCCACACTTCTGGCTTTTTCTGCTGAGGAATCGAACCCAGGGCCTCATGCATGCGAGGCAAGCACTCTACCACTGAGCCAACTTCCCAGCCCTTCTTTTTCTTTTTAATTATCTTTAAATAGTTACACAAAGGAGTTTTCCATGTAAGGAAGCAGTTTGTGAAAACAATGCTGCTGGATGAGTGCTGCCCCTTAGAACATTGTCACTTGGTATTTTTCATGGGTAGGAAACAAATCTCTTTTCAACCTCACAAACGCACATTACAAGGAAAATATGTTACACTTGACTGTGAAAGTCTTATCTAGGAAAATTGAACTTTTTGTTTTCATTTACTTGTTCTCCTGGAGAAATGTTTAGGTTTTTCTAGTGCTCCTATTTTCTGGGTGAGTATGCCACCCCCATTTCTGTTTGTGTTTGTGCATGGTGGTTAGAAAGATGACCTTGCATGTTGGGAACACAGTGAAGGGAACTTTGATTTCTCACCTCTGCCCAATCAGGGAGCTTATGTAAATGGGGGCAGTTGGATGATTCTGGAGCTTATGTAAATGGGGGCAGTTGGATGTTTCTGGAATTATTTCGTGAATGCCTGCTGTGTTGTGAAAAGGTGACATCATCATCCACCATCACCGTCACCTTGCTGGTGGCATTTCTGCCCAGCACTTGGGTGTTAGATCCATGGAGAGCCATGGTGGAGGCTCAGGAGAAGCCATCTCCGTTTCACGGCTGGGCCTGGGTGGCATGTGGGATTGTGGGTCGTAAATAGGATGTGTCCTCCCTAGGGCAAGGTGTGCGGTCATGGTCTGAAGTTAGGCCATGATGTGCCAAATATGGAGAGAAAACAGGTAGCTGAGGAAATCCTCGAATGTCCGTAGTCTTCAAATGAACTAACTTTTAAAGAAAATCCCTCATTCTGCACAGTAACGATTTCCTCATAAAGATGGCATTCCAGGGTCCCAGGATGGAAGTACAGGAGTCCCACGCAGATCTCTGCTGTATCCAGGCAGCTCAAGGGTGGGGTGGTGTCAACTTGAGGTTAATGGGAGAGCTGGGTCTTATCGGAGAAATTAGGTTTGTTGTTGCCTTTCTCATCTCAATCAGAATGGTACGACAGGTCCCTGTGACCTATCCTGCAGGAAACAGGAAAGCAGAGCATCAGGCAAGTTGTGGGTGAAGTATTGGTGGTATCCACTGATCTTCTGTGGCTAGATGATTCTGGGTGTGATGAAAGTAAATGAGTAGCTGTCTTCAAAGTGGACCATTGAAAATGCCTACTTATAACAAAAAAAAGCCGAGTGTCCATTTTAGTTGTGACATTAAGTGCGACGGACCAGCTCGGCCGGAGCACTGGGACCGACGGGACAGGAATCTCGGGATAGGTGGGCAAAGGAGTCGGCGAAGTGACAAACAGACACAGACTCAAAAGAGTTGCATCTGAGTGTATCTTTATTGAGGAGAATTAACATTTTTATACAGTGTGTGATTGTGACATAGATTCTTTGTTTATTTAAGCACGTAATCAATTTTTTAAAAGGCAAAGCATTGATGAATTACATGAAAATTAATGACTATCCCACCAACTGTTTAAGCTAAGTGGTGCGAAACAAGTCTAGCATATTGTTTAATAGAATACGTCATCTATTCAGCCTTTTTTATGTTTAATAATTAACAAACCTAAGACAGGGCTGTACTTACATTATACTCTTTTTAATTTTATCCAACTAATTTCATCTTTATAAGCTCCTGTATAAGGAAATGGTTCTTGGTTGGTTTAGGAAATATGTTACTAACTTTATATTTTGTGTGAAAACACCATCTATTCCCTATAATGTAAGTTGGACTAAACTTAATCATAACTGTTGGGAGAATCTTTCTTTTTCTTTTATAATCAGAGGTCCCTTCTTTTTAGAACTCTCTAAACTACTGGGATAACTCTTTCTAACTTAGTTTAGTTTATTGATTTTGTCTATTAGACATATCTAGAAATTTTAAGTCTTTATATCTACTATTTATGAGCTGTAAAACCGCTTGTGAAGTTGTAGGAGTTTCTGGAGGCAACGTCACATCAGATGATAGATTGATTGGGGGATTGCCCACATTTAATCTTTGGCCTTAGTCTTTATTACTTTAGAGAAGCCATCTCTATTGGACTGGAAAAATACAACATGCTCTGTTCACGGATCAATGGAAAAATAGCCAAAATGAGAATAAAGACAACGAATGTACAGCCAAGAAGAATATAGTAAGAATAAAGGTAGAGGCTATAAAGGTGTAGCCAAGTGTATGGGAAGCCTTGAACCAACACCCCCTTCCTGGGGGCATGCTTCCTTGAAGCTCTTTGTCCAACACAATCTCTCACGCAGACTCCGCAGAAGGTGGCGTGGCACCCATTGGTCACAGAAAGATGTCCACTCAGCTGGAAATACCAAGAACCACTGGAAATGAAGAAACTTAAGTGTTTGACCTTGTTTCTCTGGCCAGAGACTATTCATTGAACTTGCAGTCCCTTATTTTGTTGTCGAGGTCAAATCAGAAGCCATCTGTCCACCACAGGCAGCTTTATGGAAGTGCTCCGCCCACCTGCGCTGGCTTCTCTTTGCTGAACCCAGCTAAGGACTCCTTGCAGACACATCTTCATGGCTGCTTTGCCTGCTGTGATCTCTGCTCCTTTCCAAACACTTGCTTCGGCAGCTTCCTCTCCATTGTGCCTCTCGGACTGAATTCCCATGGTGGTTGGATACTGAGCTGCTTGTTAGAGGAGGAAACAAGAGTTGTTGTATACAATGGCAGGCCTGAATTGGCCTGGAGGCAGGACAGATGCTCTCCCAGGTGGGACTTATCAGGGCACAGGGCAGGCATCCTGCCACTGGGCCCTGGGTCACTGTGGTGAGCAGCAGTCACACTGGAACTTCTCTTTCTCAGAGAACAACGGGTTAATTCTGACCAGATTGTCTTTTTTAGGGAATCCAGTTCTCCACCAACTCCTGGGGGATGCCTGGGGCTTGAGTCTATGCCAGGCTCCACTCCTGTCCAGAACCTTTTATTCCAAAAGTTTCAACCAAGTGTACGTGGCGTGGCAATTAAGGAAAGGGCTTGTCTTGATGTTTTGCTTCACTAGCTAGCTAGTTTCTATAGAAACCCTTGGTTTTCATCAAGTGTCATTTGCAAGTCATTTAATTGGGGCTAAAAAGGTGTGGTTGTACCTATAAAATTCATCACAATTGCAATTACTTGGATTTTCTCTTTTTCTCCATGGCTTTGGGCATCATTCATGGGCACAGCTTTCAGACACACAGCCCGTTGGACAAATGCCTTGGTGATGTTTTACTGGTAACAGAGCAACGAATCTACCATGGTCACTCTTTGCAAAGAGGAAATGTCTTCCCCTCTACTCTGTTATACCCAGGGTTCAGAGATGTGCAAATTAAACTGATGAGCAACAGATTCATATTCTTTGAAAGGCTTTTTATTTGAGGCAGATGTGACTGCCACAGGCTGTGAGAAGTGGGGGCCAGTAGGTATGGGGTGGGCAGAAATCAGAGGGAACAAATGACTTCTGAGAGGTGGAGAGTAGGGAAACACAAATGGCTCTCAGGAAAGATAACAAGATGGTGCAGTTTTGCCAGCATGAGGCTGTGTGCAGTAGGGCCTAGGCTCCAGTCTCTAAGAAGAGGTAAGAGTTGGGATTCAGGGTGACTGAAGGCTTTGGGGAGGCTCCGCCTTGGGGTGGATGAGATATTTGGAGAATGTAACTGCCTTGCTCTCAAAATCACTTCTATGACGCAGTGGCTTATGGGAGAGATGCCCTCCCTCACCCATAGACATCCCGTTCCTGCCTGCATTCCAGCTCCTCTGTGCACCACAAATTTCATGTTTATTTTCTTCTAAGAATTCTTTGAAGTTTATATATGGGCACTCCATCTTCATTAATCATGGCGAACTCGTTCTTGGAGTTTCTGTTTGTAGAGAAAATAATGGACTTTTATGGGGCTGGTTAACTTCGCAAAATATCTTAAGATGTAATGTTTCTAACATATACACAATGTCATATTAACATGTAAGTACGGTTTAGTATAAATTTAAGGCCAGACGATTGCCAGATTTCTATTCCTATATGCATCTAGAAGAAAATTGATTTTTTAAATTACTAAGGTGAACTGGCAGAAATGTTCTTCTTTTTGTTCAAAGGAAATAAATCCTGGAATGGCTGCCTGTATATAAAAATGTCATAAAGGCTAAGTTCCAGAAAGAATGACGGCTTACATACCCATAAATACAATTTCTGTTTCATACTTGACATAACAATGAGGAAGGACCTATTTTCTGGCTATTCTAGATAATACCTGCTTGATGGTGTCTACACCTGGCTTTTCTGGAATCCATCCAGAGGCAAGGATGAATGTGACTATATTTTGTTGGGGCCACTTGGACAGCAGAGCGAAGATCCAGGGAGGAGGAGCAGTGGTGTAAACTGAGGCACACATGTGCTAGCCACCATTGCACCACCTGCCAGGAAAGGAGGATATGAGCTATGTGGGATGTGTGTAGTTCACAAGGTGTCTTGTGGACAGCCTCTGGAGTATGAGATGAAGGAAAAGGACAAGGGGAGAGCCCTCACTCTCCTACCATCTCTTGTCACAACCCTGGTCAAAGCCCAGTCTGGACTTTTCAAGTCCTCCTGAGCCTCAAGGACTCCATGCTGGATACCAGATTCACACAGAGTTACATCCCAGTCTGGAAGACACCTTGAGAGCCAGAAGCTTCAAGCTTTAGTTGCTCAGCCTTATGGTATAATGTGGGAGGCGGGGTGGGGGAAGCAATGTGCCAAGGAAAAGAGATGAGTTGGCCTCGGAGAGCAGAGCAAAGGGACCCTGAATAAAGTCATGTTGTGTGGGAAGATGAGGCCAGTGGGTGGAACAGAGGACACCAACGGTGTTTTCTACCTCTGTCCCACAATGGGTCGGGTGATTTTGGAGGAGGTATAGTGCTCTCTGGAGAGAGAGATTGCCTAGCACTTTGTCACTATTCTCCATTCAGGAAGATAAAATGTGAGCATTTATAGATAATTCTAATACCTCAGCCATACCCCAGGAGAGTCTGATTTGTAGTTCTGACAAGATCAGGTAGTTAAGCATTTTAGATAAGTATCCAGTGCACAAAACATTGATATAAGTGGTTTACACAAAAAGTTCAAAGAAACACCAGATGTTCAGACACCCAACCAGTTTGGATGTCTGGAGATCTAACCCTGGCCATATAGCACTTATTAACAATATATTCTTGATAAATTTAACCTGCATTGATGAATATATTGAAACTAGCTAAAATCAGATCACTTAATCTGGTTTGTAATAGCAGAATTCTGAAGATTAATGTTTATGCAAATGCTAAAAGACTCAATTCTCCAAAAGAAGAATAGCAGATTGGATCACAAAACAAGATCCATCCAGTGCTTCCCTTCTGTTTTGGATTATTTCTGAATTGATTACAGCTTCCACTAGGTATGATATATGTCTTTTAACATGTTACCTGTATGTCACATTTGTTGAATAAATAAAAGATACTCATCTCTGATCTTATATGAAAGAATTCAGATACAGGCATTTGTACAAAATAACGTACCCTTAAATATAAAGAACTGTTAAGAACATCATAAAGGCTGCCAAACTAATTTTAATTAATAGAAAACAGCCCTATTGCAAAAAAAGGTAAGGTTTAAACCAACAGAAAATATTATCTTTCCCAAAGTAGCAAGATTATATTTTCCAGGAAGTAATAGCTCCTAAACTTAAAACTATTTTTCTAAGACTAAGGAGAAAGCGGTTTTCCAACCAGTGCATTTGTTAATGTAAAATCTGCTTTATCTTCTAGATCTTGTAACTGCCTGATTAGGAAAACCTAAAATGCCACACTTTATATGTAAGTCCAATAACTCCTTTATTCTCTTTTATTAGTACTTTATTATTGTGGCTCCTTTCAGATTCCTGTGAAGTTTATGCTTGTTAAGTGCCAAAGAAGAGTAGGAGTATTACTTCCAATTGTATCTATCCAGGTTAAAGTTCACCAGAAGACAGTCATTTCCTGTGGATTTCATCTTAGTTCTAGTACTGAATAAGGCGGCCATTGTGGAAACAAAGAATCAGCAGGCCCTTGTGACCAGAAGGAAGGTGAGGAGATGGGCTTGATAATGTTCCTTATTCTCAATCCTAGTGCAAAATAAAAGGCCAAAAGCTAGTTGGGAACAAGCACCATGATTATAAGGATGTTGCAATTTCTATATGCTTATTGTTAATCATAGCAGGAAATTAATAAATATTCCAAAATAATAATTGTTAAAATCGAACATATCAAAATTTATGAAGTACAGCTAAAATAAAGCTCATAGAGGCAAATTTATGGCTTACATGCTTGCATTGATTAAAAAGGAAATATTTGAAAATCCACTATATAAGAATAATCAAAGGAAATTGAACTCAAAAGTAAGGGAAAGGAAATACAATGAAGGAGAAAAATGAACAGAGTCCCAAATTGGTTCCTTGAGAAAAAGATAAACCTTTCACAAATGATTGTTAAATCCACAGTAAGACTGAACATGAGAAAAACCCAACGATATAACAAATGTAATAATATTAGGGAGCTCATTAGAGACTGTACACACATTTAAAGGACAACAAATATTTTGTACAAGATGGCAATAAGTTTGGCAGCTTAGCTTTTCTAAAAGGAAACAATTTTTGCAAAGCTATATACCAAATGGATGAGTTAAGGAGTTAAAATTATGAAAGGCTCTGTCTATTGAAGTGATTGAATTTGTTTTAGTCTAGAAAGGATTACCTCTAAAGATAGCTTTGCTGATGAATTTATATCACAACGTGCTCTTATTTCCAGCAGCCTTTTGTTCTTAGCCTTGCATGAGAATATTTTTTTTTATAGTTCAAAGAAGTCAATAATGAGAGAAAAATATCCTTGACCTTGTGGTTTTCCTGGGGTAGGCAGCTGACATAAGATGGAAAATTCTGATTTCTGTTGGATGGTTATATTGTGTGACGTGATTTATCTTCTGGGGTGGAGATGATAAGCATGAGGCTCCAGATGTTTCCATCATCGTGTTGCATCATGAGAGAAAGCAGTCCAAAGAATAACAGGAGAAAACAGAGCTCCGTGGAAACACAATGCTAAAGCCAACACCACCTTTTGGAGCTTCAGCTCAGGCCCTTATCCAAAGCCAGCCATGCAACCAACTTTTCCTGTACATAAAAGATTTCCATTGCTGTTCAAGCTAGTCGACAGTGAGCTTTCTGTTTCTTGCAATAAGAAATATCTGAATAGATCCTATGAGAGACAGCTGACAAGTTCTCAGCCTCCCTGAAGACAGAAGTCAGGGGTGGACCCATAGGGGATTTTCAGCAGAGCAAAAGTTATCAAAGAAAGGCAAAAGGAGCCCTGGGAGGAAACGAGAGCTGAATGCTGCAAGTCCTTGAGTCTTAAGCACTTTCAGGGCTGCAGGAAGTTAGGCATGTTGATTTAATGTACAGAGATGTGGAGTTTTCTGAAGAAGTGGAAGGCTTTTCCAGAGACTGGAGGGGGCAAGAATTGGAGTAAACAAATAAACTTGCCCTCCAAACCAAGATGGTGATTTTTGGATTTGTGCATGCACCAACCCAAAGCTGTCATGAGATGGACAGCCATGCAGGATGGAAAAGTCCTTTTGAGGATAGTTAGAGTAGTCCAAAAAGTAGGTCAACTATAACACGGGTTTTTTTTGGTGCAGTGGGATGTTTGTTTTTTTGAGCTCCTTTTGTTGTGTGGAGCCCTTTCTGTCTGCCTGCCTCATCTCAGGACCACCTCCGGTCACCAAACACTTCAAAATATGTTTTTAACATACATTAAAGCATCATCATTGGTCCTTTCCATCCATTAGGGCTTTGGTGATCATTTTTACAAAATTAATTTTGGGAAATTATTTGAACAACTTTACGAGCTTGTCGGTTCACAAACATGTTAAATCCTGTTTCTATAGCAAAGTTTCATTAACTGGGTGACTTCAACAGAAACTTGCTGCCTCACAGTGCTAGAGGCTAAAAGGCCACCATCAAGAATTAACAGTATTGGTTCCTTCTGAGGCTGTGTGGTGAGGGCAAGCTCTGTGCAGCTCTCCTGGAGCTGTGAGGTGAGGGCCTCCATTCTCATGTCCTCTTGTGGGTCATTAGAAGTTTTGAGTGTTTCTTGGTTGGTAGGTCTCTGCTTTCCTCTTCACCCAGCATTCTCTGCGCGTGTGTAGTCTACAGCTGCATCTGTGCTTCCTGTAAGAGCACCAGTCATAATAGATTAGGTCCCCCCAAATGATCTCATTCTAACTTTATTACTTCTGTAAAGACACCCCATCTCTAAGCAAGGCCTTATTCTAGGGGTCTCAGAATTAGGGTGCCAGCCTATCTTCTGTTAGAAGACACAAACTCAACAGCGGCCTCCAAAGTAAGGATTTTAGGTGTTTTCCTACTTTTCCTGTTTCTCAAACTGACATTCAAACAAAGATGCTTTTGTGCCAGTGAATCACTGAGACAAATTAAAATTGTAATGTTTTAGTTCAAAACCCAGCCAAGCTCATTCTTCATGCTGGTTAGTTTCTCCTCTTCTTCTTTTTTGAAAATCGGTCATGGGGCTTGAACACTAGCCCTGGGTGCTTTCCCTGACCTCTTTTGCTCAAGGCGAGCACTCTACCACTTTAAGCCACAGCACCACTTCTGGTTTTCTGGTGGTTAATAGGAGATAAGACCTTCATGGACTTTCCTGCTGGCTTTGAACCATGATCCTCAGATCTCAGCCTCCCGAGTAGCTAGGGTTACAGGTGTGAGCCACCAGCCACCAGGCTCAGTTTCTTTTCTCAGCATGAGTAGCAATACCTTGTCAAAGTGAGGACGCTGGGGGATTTCCAGGGGGCCACACGGGCTAGTGTGTGGTGGGCAGTTACGAGGGAGTTGAGAGTGCAGTGTCTGCTCTGAAGCTGGGCAGAACTGAAACCAGAAGAAAAATCACCCAGACAAACTTCATCTGGCCCAAACCAGAAACGAGATGAGTCAGAAGGGAATGCTAGATCTGAAATGAGCTTGAACTGCTGTTGTCTGTAAAGATGGAAGAAGAGAGCCTCAGGCCAAGGAATGCAGGTGACGGGGCCCCAGGGCCAGACAGGACACAGAAACTTCTTTTCTACAGCTGCATGGAACTTAATTCTGCCTGAGAGTGTATTCATCCCCCCTCAAAAGGAACCCAGCCATGCTGATACCCCGAGTCCGGCTTTGTAGAACACAAGAAGACATTCGGCTTCTGCCCACTGAACAATGAGAAACTAAATGGCACCACTTTAAGATGCCAATTGGTGGTGATTTTTTTTGGTTGGTCATGGGGCTTGAACTCAGGGACTGGGGGCTCTCTCTGAGCTTTTGTGCTCAAGCTTTATCACTGTCAAGTAAAAAGAAAAAACAACCCAAAACTATGTGACCAGGGGACAAAGCAAGGGAACTTTTATTTAGACAATGCACATTAAAACCTGTATTTATTTCTCCATCTCAGTGGATAAGAAGCTGTAGAGTCTCACTGATTCCTCCACTTCCAGAGCTCCTTCTAGTTTTTCCTCTTCTACTTTGTGACTTTTCCCACCCCACTGAGAGAACTCTGCATCCTTCTATCCACAGTGTGATCACCTGCCTTATCTCTCTAGGATCTGATGGGAAGGAGGCAGGGAGAAAAGAAGGGAGGGAAGGAAGGGAGAGGGAAAGAGGAGGGAGGAGAAGAGAGAAAGAAGTAGGAAGATGGAGGGATGGGTGAAGAGAAGAGATACTTGGGGTCCTCTGACTAGTTTTCCTTACCTACTCATCATTGTTTTTGTAAGTTAGATGTTCTGTTTGGCCATATCTAGTAAAGCTGGTCTTATGATTCTGTGAGGACTGAAAATGCCAGTAGCAGATATGCACTTCTGTACACACATCTGCACCGGAAGATGCGTGCAATCATTTCCATAGGTGCATTATTCTTAATGGTGAGGCACTGTGAGAGCACGCTGCAGTAATGGCGCGGATCAGGGTAAATTCTCTATGTACGCATTTCATTCATTCAACGGAGAACTGCACACCAATGGAAACAAATGCCCAGCTGTACATAGAAAAATAGGGACAAATCTCCCTGCTGGGTAAAATAAGACATGTACAAAACAGGACTTTTCTTTGGTTCCAATCGGTATAAAGTCAGATTGTGAGAAAAGGAGGACCTGGTGGCTGAGAAGGGTGTGTGCTGGCTTTTCTTATTTTTAAATTTTAGCCCTGGGGTTTGAATTCAAGGCTTTGTACTTGCTAGACAGGAGTTCAACAATTTGATTCATTTCCCTAGCCCTCTTGATTAATTTTTTTAGTAGTGATTTGCTTTTTTTCTCATCTAGGTCAGCCTGGACTACAAATCTCCTACTTTTGGCTTCTCGTATGGCTGTGATGACAGGCATATGCCACCATATCTAGCTTCTTTCATTAAGATGGGATCTCAGTAACTTTTTGCCTGGGCTGTTCATGAAGTGTGATCCTCCTGAATTCTATCTCATGAGTATCTAGGATTCCAAGTGTGAGCCCTCTCTCCTGGCCCAAGCTAGCTTGAAATGAGAGGAGTGTTACATTGCTGGTTTGAGTAGTTCGTATAAGATTTGCTCATGATACAACAATGTGGTCACTCAGATGTTTTTGTCTATGTGTGGTAGACGTCAATAAAATGTTGAAATTCAAATGTTTTTTCTTTCATGCGATTGTCTCTAACATATTTATAAGATGTAGCTTTGTATGTCCCTCCCCCATGGTATAACCCCTTCTTTCACTGTATTTGATGTTGGTATAATTTGTGGAGGGGAAGGGAAAAAACAAATCATTTAAATAAGAAAAAATGTTGAAATTGAAGTTGATTTTCACATTTCATGTAGTATTTTAATTTTTCCCCCTTGGGAGCTTATGATAAAAATTTCTAGCCTACCTGCCACTGAGGGGAAAAAAAATCTCTCTACACTGTATTTTATAAATATATCTTTACTGAAACATTTTAAAAAATGAATCCCTTTTGTTTTCTATTAGAAAGTTCATCCCCTGAAGGTCAGTTGCTGCCTTGTTCTGATTTTATTTAGTCATACTTGCCTGCTACTTTTTAATAAATATTTCCAGTTGCTCAATACATGTTCACAGCATGTGCGAATGACTTCCACTACTTCCATTTGCAATGAGGAAACAACTCAAACTGTATCTTACAAGCATACTTTTGTCTGGACGTTGGTCTTTTGGCTGTCTTGAGCGGTACCTAGTAGATTAGTGTTGATTTACTCTGGTTCAGGCTGTGGATTAGCAGCTCTGCACAGCAGGGTGGTTGCTGGTGGATGGAGCTCTCCGTGGTGCTGAAGGCCTTTCAGCTCTGGCTGTACCACGGTCCTCCCTCCTTGATCGCTGGAGGGAAGCATCCAGAGAGCCAGGGAGAAGCAGGGCCTGCATTGATTGGCTCCAGGGTCAGACAGGTTCCTCCCTGGAGATCAGCTATGGAGAGGATCTGACAAGGCCTGTTTGGTGCCACGGCTGGTTTGTGTTGGAAAACCATGTCCGGCTTTTGATAGAATTATTTCACAACCGTGTCATGCCAAGTTGAGACTACTGGGCTGCTTAATTGAAGGAAATTTATAAATCAATGCAGGACAGACAAGACCCTTGCTGTAGTTAGGATGGCATGCATTGCCTAAGTTATACGCTTCTAATTTTATCACCTGTCAGTTCTGAACTAGTTTCTGTCTCTCTCCTCCTCTCCTTCCCTACCCCCACCCAATCCATGCTTTATAAAAACATTGTGATGACTCTGTTATTGGAAACTTTGACATTTGATGTGTTCCAAAGGTTAAGGTCTTCTGGCTACTTCACTAGTGAGCATTTCCTCTCATTAAAAAACAAACAAACATTCAGTCTGTCATATTTAAGGAGTTGATTTGGTTTGGAAAATGAGAGAAGGCCTCAAGTTCTGAGATGTTCCTTCCTTTCATAGGGTGCAGATTGTTTTTTCAGATAGCCTACCTGATGCTCTGTCAAATGCTGAAGGATGGACAAGCCAGCCCTTGGAAAGCTGTGACAGGAGGAGCCCACATTTGAGACCAGCTGGGGTGACCCAGCACGACTGTCTCAGAAAAATACCAAAATAAATGAGCAGCTTGTCTTGATGGTTGGTAAGGATCATCAATGTTAGGAATCACATACTTCAGAGTGTACTTCATTGTCCTATTAGTAACAGGTAGAGCAGAGACCTGAGAGACTTGGCATGATGCCTCCAATCATGATTTTATTTATTCTAATAAATAAATAGGCATCACAGCTTTATTCATTCAGTGGATAATCACCAGCGGTCCTACTGACAGGCACTAGGCTAGGTATTTTGAACACAGGAGGTGAATAAAACATTATGTGGTAAAATTTCTCACACATTTAAAGTCTGTTTGTACCTCATGCATTGTTGTGAGAATTAAGGGAGATAAAGCCAGGACCTGCTCAGGCACTTCAGCAAGGCTCACCCGACCTTATCTTCATCAGGTATGGATGGGCCCTACCCATATTTCACCATTAGTAATCCAAGCGCTTTGACATCACATGGTACCATTTACTTTTAAAAAAAATTTCTTGTGAAGGTGAGGTACATAGGGGTTACAGTCATATAAGCCAGATAATGAGTACATTTCCTTTTGGAACAGCATCACCTCCTCCCTCATTTTCTTACTTTGTGGTATTATGTATGTTTTTTTTTTTTTTACATAAGTCTAAACCAGTAAATTGTACTCAAGGTCAGGGGTTACATGGCAGCAAGCTTTCCAACGCAATGATCACACACTGTGTGTGAACATTGGAGAAGGCTTATGGCCTTTGCCATTGCATTGGCTAGTGACCTCTAGAAGATTCTCTTGTGCCCCTCCCTTATAATTTCTCTGTGGTCACACCTGCCCTGTAATGTGCCCAATCAATGAGATAATAATAATTTGATTTTAAAAGCCCCTCTCTGAGCGTTTAGAGATGCTCACATGTATAAACAAGTTGCAGCTTTGTTTCCTGTGCATGTCTTACAGAATGTATCCTGCCCCCAGCATACTTCCCGTTATTGTCCAGTTCAGCCTGGACTGGTTTACTGATTTTCTAAGCCAGCAGCCACAAAGGTTAAACTTATGAGTCATTATTGAGACAGGAGAGTAAAATCATAGTCTTCTTTTCTTCTCCTCCATCATTTTTATTGAGTTGCGGCCAAATATATCCATAGCTGGCTGTCGAATCCTTAATTCACAAAAATGTTCCCTGAGCACAACCTCCTTGGCAGTATATTGGTTTCAAGCCCTAAAATAAACCATCTGAATCATTTGTGTACCTGAACGCCACAACCTTGGCTGTCTTCCACCAATACCGTGTCTTCTGTCTTTGCTTCCTGTCCTAGCTAAAGATGGCTCTTGTTACAGATGCCCCTTCAAAGTTTTGTCCTATCTCCAGCATAGTGTCCTGAACCAAAACCTGACCCATGAAACCATCTCTAAGTGGATACAAGCACCTTCCTGTTTCTGACCTTCCCTCCAACAATCCAGGGGGATCCGCTTTGCCTAGCTGGGACAGCTGTCTTAGATCAGATGAATGATACAAACCTCATTCTCCTCCAGAAACTACAATGGAATGGAAAGGATATTTAAGCTGTAAGCTGCATCTTTTGAAGCTAATATTTCACTTGTAATAGTTTTAATGCCACACACTCTTGCTAAAAGCCTTCTGACAGGTAGAGAAATCATAACAGATGAAAACTACAACCACAGCCACGTGCTAGCGCCACATGGTGAGTAGTGCCTGCTTCTGTGGGCTGGATGGTTGGTGTTTTTACTCAGGGAAATGCATAGAGATGTTCCACTAGCTTTGATAGCGACCTTCATGCTTTCTTCCCCCATCTGTGTAAACCTTCCTCTGTCAGTAGGTGTGGGTGTCATCAGCCAGTCAAGGACTTGATTTCTGAAGACACCGAGATTTTACATACTGCCTCATCTTAGCATAAGGTCACTTCCTCCTGCTTTTCAGATACATGGTTGTCCACAATGGAATGAGTATAGAAATTGGCTCTCTGCCCTCTGATACCTTGTGCAATTAAATACAGAGTTTAAATGATTATTTTTGAACATGGAAAAGATAGGGACATGCTCTAGTTGAGTCATATTCAAGCTCCTTCAGAAACCTGCAAAAAGAGAAACGTGCATAGAGTTTTGTAGGGCAGGTCTCTTCACGGTCTCTGTCGCTCAGGGCCTGACTGGCCCAGTGCTTTACATGACAGGTGTCAGCGGCGGCTGTGGGAGGTGGCAGTCATTCTATAGGGCAGTGGATATTGTGCTGGACGCATTTCCAGTGATGCTTTGTGAGCAGGTCATCTCAATCCCCACGAGACTTAATGAATCACCACCCATGCCCACCCCTCCACTCCTCTTACAATATGCCCCATGGCATCTTCAAAAGCAAGTTCAAATAACTTGGCCGAGTTGAATAGTATTCAGTGAAATAATCAACAGAGTGCAGAGCAGTGGCCCATCATTCCAGAAATCCCCGTTTTCTCTCCAGGCTGCAGTGGGAAATGAGTAGCCCTTATTAGGTTAATACCAGACTTCAGCTGGTAATACTACTACTACATACCAGAGGGTTTAGGGCAGGGTAATGGCATCTGTAAAACTACTCTAGGAAGATTAATTAATTAATTAAAAATTATTAATAATTTTAAAAGGGTAGATAATGTGTATGTAACTGTATCTGCAGTGCCTTACTCTGAGCCGTGTATGTCCATGCCAGCGTCTTCCAGCTCTGTGTGACTGTCCCCTGACAGTTCCTTACCCGGCCTGGGCCACACCTCCCTCCCCCTCCCCCCCCCCCCCCCCCCCCCGCCCCCAGGCTTCCTTCTCTCTATGTTCCCTGTCACTGATGGCTGAGGTTCTCTGTGGTGAGGTGGAGAACTGAAGCCCCCTCTCTGGGTGCCAAGGTTCTAGGGCACAAACGTCCAGTTATAAGATGGGTAAATTCTGGGAACCCAATAGGGCACACAGGAACTGTTAACGTGGAAACTGTGGGCAAATTAAATGGCAGAGATGAACCCAGATGTAGCTCCCAGAGCCAGACAGAGCCAGAGAGCTCCACTCTGCAACGCAGGCAGGGAACCAGAAGTATGGTCTAGAAGGAACTAGAAGGAACTAGAAGTGTGGTCTAGAGGCGGTTTCATTGGTTACAGCCTGTTCTGGGCCTCATTTGAACATGACGGGATTGGTTGGCCTCTGTGATTGGCTAAGGCTCAGTGATTTGTGACAAGGTTTTTCTACTGAATGAGGCTCCAGCAAGTTTGCCAACTGAATTAGGGTTATGGTTTGTTATGTGCGGACTGAAAGGACAGAAGCGGACTCAGAGGTAGTTTAATTTAATATGGCTGTAGTTCACCATTCTGTACTCTGTACTTGAAAAAAGATTTACTGAGAAACTAAATCCTAAAAGTGCTCTCATTAGCTCACAGCTCACACCTGTCGTCCTAGCTATTCAGGAAGCTGAGATTTGAGGATCCCAGTTTCAAACCAGTCCAGGCTGGGAAGTCCATGAGACTCATCTCTAACTAACTATGAAAAGTTAGAAATGGCGCAGTGACTCAAGTGGTAGAGTGCCAGCCTCGAGCCAAAAACCTCAGGGACAGCACCCAAGCCCTGAGTTCAAACCCCAGTATTGGCACAAAAAAAAAAGTGCTCTCAACAAAAATGATAGCTATAGGAGGTGTGGGATACGCTAATTAACTTAATGGTGGTAATCAGTTCACAAGGTAGACATATACAAAATCTCATGTAGTTCTTCTTAAGTAAATATACTTTAATTCTTAAGCTAGAGAATTAAAAAAGAAATGTGAAAGAAAAAAATAGCATGGGATGGATGGAGTAGCTGTCTCCTGGGGCAGGGGCTGAGTTGGCCAAGTTTCCTTGAGTGGTTCCTGTTTCACTACCCCTCCCTCACTTGTGCCCTTTGGGTTCTATCTTCTACAACCTCTGGACCTCCGCCTGGAAGTGTTGGCCCCATTTCTGCTTTCAGGGACTGTAGGCTGGAAAGTGGATTAACCAGTTCAACCCCTGCTTGGTTGTCTCTAAGAGCAGAACCCCACTCTCCTGGAGGGAAGGAGGAAGGAGGTGCAATACACCTGGGAAAAGGTGTGCAAAGAAATCTGGCTCTAATGAAAGAAAGCAAATCAGTCATTATGATAACATCTCCTCCGGGTGGAGGAACAGGACTTTAGCAAATGCATATTTGATGACCTAGCAAGAGAAGATCATTAGAACTGCTCTATTGAACTGGGGGTGGTGGTGACTGTCATTGCCATGAGATCAAAGCTCACTCAGGAAGTAATTAAATCTCCAGTGCCAGTTGCTGCTCAAAGACATTTCATTCTTTTTCAGCTCTAATCTTTGACTTGACTTTTGAATCGCTGGTCACACCTAGGCCTGAAGGCCTTCATGTTGTGTGTGGCAGTGCTGGACTGCACTGGGGAACCTGGGTCTGGAGGAAGAGCAGGGTCCGCATGCTAGGCCAAGGGAGGTGAGCTAAGGAGGGAAGTCTGCTGGCTACTGGTTCTCTGCTTCCTGCCTTAACCCCTCCCTCCTCTATTCACACCCCCCTCCCTTGCAGATGTGGCAAGGACCTCCAGAAACAAAAGCAGAACGCTATCTGAGATCCGGAGTAGGGTGCCCTAGAAAACAGGATCTCAGTGTTTTCTCAGATTCTAAGTCTCACTGAGGAGTATTGCAGAGGTCAGCCTGGCCAGCATTGTGGTGGCGGCGACATTTATTTATTGACTATTTATTCATAAAATGTTTATTACGTTGGTTAAAGGGCAAAATCACAATATATTGAAGATTTTAATTGACTTTTTTTTCCTTTTTCCTTCCTTCCTTCCTTCCTTCCTTCCTTTTTGCTTGCTTGGCTGCCTTTCTCCCTTCCTCCCTTCCTCAACCCTCCCTTCCCTTCCCTTCCCTTCCCTTCCCTTCCCTCCCTCCCTCCCTCCCTCTCGCCGTCTCTCTCTCTCTTTCTTTTGTTCTTTCATTCTCTTTTCTCTCTTCTTGCTTTCTTTTTGAGATAGGGCTGGCTATGTTGCTCAGGTTGTCTCAAACTTGTGAGCTCCCCACTTGTAAGCCTCCCATCTCAGCCTCCTGAGAAACTGGGGTGACAGACATGTGACATTTCACCTTGGAGGAATCAGCTTTATTTTTGATTCTTGAATCCAGTGCTACTTCATCACCTAAAACAGGATCAATAGCCTGGTGAGCTAAGCAGAAGAGGTGGTATTGAGATGTGGAAATGGACTGGGAAGAGGGAAGGCAGTGGCTAATGGGGGATCAGTTATTTAACTAGGTACTTTCCTTCTGGAAACAAGAAGTTCATATCTTGTAATCCCAGGCTTTTGTGTAGAGATTAAGGACTAGGGAACTTTGTGATCTTGGTAAATGAAACTGCTCTATTTGGAAATTTTAACTGTCATCTTTTTCTGGATTTCTCAGAAACTCATTTCATGACTTGTTTTTGGTTTGGTGACTTAGAACTTGGGCATAGATTAGCCATTTGCCCTTTTAAACCTGGTCTTTTTGTTGTGGAAAACAATGGCTTTTGCTAATGTACCCCAAACCCATTTTCTCTACAAACTCTGAACGTCAAGACAGAATCCACATTGTGAGATTTAGACATTTCCCCCCATAAAAGCTGTGGATCATAACGTTACCCACCTCCTGGCCACCGAGAGCACCCAATAAAAGAAGCTGTGGACATTGCTTGCAGAGGGGCCGGGTACTCTAAGAAGCAATGATTGCCGTTTCTCAATATTTATTTCACTGATTAAAAGCCACAGATTAACTGTTCCCTTTGTGCTCTACTTGTTTCAGAGCGCCACTTACCAAGGGCATCGTTAGCATGTAATATACCTTTCGATATTTAAAAAATGTAGACCGGGTGCCCTGACTACTCTTCCATGACTGTATTCTGCTGTTCTCTTGCCCCAGACCATCACGGCAGAAGTGCTTCTATAATTTTCAAAAAGCTATTCTAAGTAATGACATTTTTTGACTAAGCAAACATGATGCTTGGAGTTAGAGGCTAGAACGTCAACGGAGGCAGTCTGGAAATTAGTGTCTTGAGTGAAAGCAGCTAGTCACAGCATGTTTGCAAAGGCAAGGGTTGGTTTTACTAACAGAAGACCACACCAGAGCTGTCCCCAGATTGAAGCTGACGACACCTGACACTATTATCGTGTGTAAGTACATTTTCTCAAAGGGAGCAAGGGGTTTGTGGGCCTCTCAGTAGGAAACCTGGAGTCTGAGGATTTCCATATCATCCAGAGTTGTATGACCTTCTGTAGCCAAAAGGTTTCTCCATGCTTGCATATCAGGTGCTTTTGTCCTGGGGTCACAAAGCTAGGAAGGGGGCTGCTGTCAGAGGCAGATCATTTGTCAGCCTCAAAAGAGACCACTGGGATAAAGTTCCTATGTGAAGAAACAACCATGTTTTGGTTCAAATTCAGCCTTGACTTTCTAGGTTTCATTGAATCTGGTCAGATGGTGGCATAGTTTGGTGCACTCTCCCACAGCAAATGTTTCCTGAGCTCTTACCTTGTGCATCCCAGACAATGGCAAGAATTTCAGGAGGAAAGTCTGACATGATGAAGTCTGGGTACGAAAAGGAGAATTCCTTCTCCTGGTGACCACCTTTTCTGCATAGGGTCTCTTACCTATCTGAGGGGGAGAAGGTGCTACCTTTTTAACAGGCTTAAATTGTTTTTGCAGTTGACCAAGATTATGTACATTGATCATGTCTGACAAGTTTTAAACTATGTATGCTTTGTATAATAGCTAAATGGAGCCGATTAACATTTCCATGACTCTACATCCTTTTCTTGTGTGATGTACATCAAATGTGTGCTTTCATAGTGCTTTTCAAGACCTCTAAACATTGTTCCTAACTCTAGTCACCAGGTTGTACCATGGAAGAATACATTCAAGAAATAGACTAGAATTTGATTTCCATGTCTTTCCAGTATGATATGGAGTGAAGAACACAAGTCCAGAGCTGCGTTCACTGGGTGGGCTATTCGTCCTTCATCTGTCCCAGATTCCAGACATGGAGGCTAAATGCCAACTGTCAACGGTCTTGAGGTTCAAGAACACTTGCAGCAAGCACCTGGGGCCCTTGCTGTCTCGTGAAGAGCATGTATCATGTAGAAATCTCTAGGAGGATAAAAAAGCATCCTGCATTCTTTCTCCACTGAGACCCAGTTTGAAGTGAGATTGGTAACAACAAAGCGGCTGCTACTTGAAGGGTGACAACTAGGGTAAGGAGATGTCAGTCGAGACCATTCCAGATATTCACTGTGGGAAGAAGACAATACTCTAGCTTAGGACCAATAGCATCACTTTCTAGAAAGTTCTTTGAACCAGACATTCATCTTGTCAAGTTAGGGATAGATCCTGTCTTCATCCTTCCTACCAGTCTTAACTACTGAACTGTAGGCGATTGCTCATCAGTTCTGGCTCAAAGCTAAACTTCTCCCCTCCCACCCCCTGACCCACCTGTACAGTACTGGCATTTTAACCCAGGGCCTCATGCTTTTGAGGAAAATGCTGCCAGTAGAGTCATGTCTCCTTCCTTTTTACACTTTTTCAGATAGTTTTATGCTTTTGTCCATGGTTAGCTTTAGATCGTGATCCTTCTACCCATTCTTCCCACATATCTGGGATTACAGGTGTGAACTACTACATCGTCTCTAAGTTTCTTTCAAGTAAGCCAGCTCCAGCTAATCAAACCCAGTCAGATGCTTTCTTTTAGTCAGTGTTCTAGATGTTGGTTTTTAGGATGCCGAGGTTTGACTGATTACGCACTGTGGGAGGTAGTTAGAAATGCAAGCTTCCACCTTAGTCCAGACTTACTGAGTAGACACTAGGAATGAGGAGAGTGCCTTTAATTTTCCAAACTGGGGTCTGAACTCAGGGTCTTGGACATTTGAGGTTGGTGTTCTGCCACAGATCTACATGCCCAGCTGTTTTATTGAGACAGGTTCTAAATATGCAGCCCAAACTTCCCTGGAACTCTCCTGGCTCAGCCTCCTACGTGCTGGGATTATAGGTGTGTGCCATCACACCTAGCTTCCAGTAAGTGTTCTTAACCAGGCTGCTGTGATCCTAACACCCAGTGAAAGATATGGATGAGCAGTCTAAATGTTTAGTACCTGAAGACGACGAGCCCTGTCTGTGGTTGCTCATGTGGGAGGGTTTTGGTCTATACTCTTGTTAGCTTTATAAAACATGAGATATTTAGTTCAGATATATATAAATTATAATACCTATTATAAATTATATAATTATATAGTTGAATTGTATTCTACCAGAAGCTAGCTAGTAGAGCTAGCTTCTTGGATACAATGCGGGCCTGAGCTGGTCAGACCAGATGCCCAGGACAGACAGGCTCCTGTTAGATTAGCTCTATCTCATGAGTGACAGGCTCAGCACACATTAGGAATACAGTCTGGTTTTTATTTAACACATCTGGTTGCAGTAGCTTATCTGTTTTCTGAGAGCCAGGGAGGATACACACAAGGCCCCCATGATGATCAGGGAGCCAGAAATTCCTGCCACCCACAGAGCCGGGGAATCTGCAGGCGTGCCTGGAAGACAGGAAAGTGGGTTACCATATGTGGGAATGTGCCAAGTGATCTGTGCAGAACAGTCTCCCTCAAACTGAAGACACTGATCAGTCATGGACAGCCAGGAGCGAGCAAGGAAGTAACTCTTGTTTCCTTTGGGTTTGGGAGATCAGGTCTCACTACGTAGCTCCGGCTAGGCTAGAACCCCCGCCCCTTCTCCTGCCTCGGCTCCCTCCTTTCACCCGTCCCCCCACCCAGCACTGAAATTACAGGTAGGTAGCACCATGCCCCACTGGGAAGCAGCTTTGTTTTGGACTGTTGGTTCTCTTCCCACTTACTGGGGTATTTATTCAGCTCTTCTGGTGGGTCCACAGCAGACTGGAGTAGAATCATGGGGCCGTTGCTAGAAATGCTGGCAGTACTGTTCTCAAAATAGAGGCCAGATTTTCCTCTTCCTGTTGTGGAGAGAAAAATGAGTTATTGGTTAGAATTTTTCTACACAGGTGGGAATGGGGGGAGGGTTATGGTATAGGTCATGGTACACCTTATAGAACTCTCACCTGGGTGTGTGAGTATAAACTTGAGCACGTTCTGAGGAGTTGTAGCTAACAGTTAACCTCAATTTCCCCAGAGATCAGTACCTAGGGGATCTGTATCTCAGGGAAGTACTATCTATAAAAGCAGGAAGTGAGAACAGAGCTGTTTGCATCCTACTTCTGTTGGTCTGTTCCAGCATCTTGAAAAAGTCAGTCTGAGATTTAGTCCTTTAGAAGTCGGGTAATAGACTACATCAGAATTAGAGGAGAAGCATTTAGTGCCTTGCCCGGTAACTACCATCTCAGTTCATGGTAGTGTTTTGTTTTTGCGCTTGAAGGGCCTCAAAACTCTGGGCATCATTAATCCCAGTGAAGAGACAAGAATTAGTGAGTTGGGTGTACACACGCACACACTGGAAACCCTGAGCCACAACTTGAGAATACACTTAGAAGCCTGTTGCAGATCTGCCTTCCTGCCTTCTCATTCCCCTGTAGATGTTTACTTCAGGGAACTAGCCAAATACAAATGTCACTGTAAGCTTGGTATAGGCTGTAGCCTGGTTTGTTTTCTAGAGGAGTCAGTTTGTGTAGGAAAAGGTTTTTATGTTGAATGATCTTGAGTATTTATAACTAGTATCTTAAAAAACAAAACAAAACCCTGAGAATCTGGGGATCTACGTGTCTGTGTTCTAATGCACTGTCAGCACTGACAGAGGCTGGAGTAGTAAGGTGAACCTTGGGTGGAGTCACTCAGCTAGAGGTTGACAATGCTTAGAAGGGGGATCAAGGTTCCTCGAGGTCTGTGGTTGATGTACGGAGCGGAAGTACTCACGGCTGGACACAGGGCAGGATACCACACAGGACGGGGCCCCTGCAGGCTGGCAAACGGTTGTGCTGCAGTGCAGGTACACCTGAAAGCCAAAAGCACTTGGATTGTATTCTACAACTCCAGGTCACTGGTTGTCCAACATGCTTTGTTCTCCCTGGGAAAGCAGCTGAGAAAATTATATTCTCTCCACATGCCCATGCAGATGCCACCATGGCAGACGTCAGTGGTACCAAGGTTACCCTGTGCCAAGGTACCTACAGCTGGGAGGCAGGACTGCAAGTAGGATGGAGGACCTGTCCTAAGTTGTGGGAGTTCAGATCGCAGAAGAATGGAAGTCACGGAGGGAGGGCCCTACCTGACCCCCCAGGGCCTTTCCCGCCTGGGTAGAGTTCATGAAGCTGAAGGTGGAGATGCTGAAGCGCTGGTGGTGGGAGGGGAAGCGCGTGGCCCCCTGGACAGGGATCTGCTGAGTCTGATAGTTGTCTCCAGCATAGGGGCATCTAAGTCAAGAGACCCGGCTGTCAGGATGGGTTCCGGTTCCGGATCCACACGGACACATGGGACAGCCACTCACCCTTTCACCAGGATGGGCCACTGCTGCCGGTGCCGGGGATTGGGGCTGGGTGTGGCCCAGCACTGCTGTAGGATCAGCCCCAGCTGGGGGTCCGTCCTGTGAAGGATGGACACCTCCACGTAAATGGGATCCCGAAGCGACTTCACCACGGGGTAGTCACGCGTGGAATAGTACGAGCCATAGCTTTTATCTGTAGAAGTCCCAGAGCAAAATTGAATCGGGTCAAGAGAGAACCAGGAGCCTACCCATCACTCAAGACCATGTATTCCACCCCTAGATACTTCAACAAAGTGTGCAGTTACTAAGTGCGGGCGGCCATGCCCAGAAGAGGGCCAGGGTTGGGACTTGTAGCTGTACACTTCAGTGGCGAGGCGCCTTACCCTTGGCAATCCTGAGCTCCATCGTGAGGGGTCCTGGCCGGGTCTTAGGAGGTGGTGGTGAGACCGTGAACACCCGGATGTGAACTGGGAGTTTGTCGCTGTTCACAGAGTAGCTACAGCTGACTCGGAGTCTACAGGAGGAATAAACAATAAAGGCCACATTCAGCCAGTTGGCTGGGAGGGATGGGCCCCACCTCCTTCCATGTTCACTCCTGGGTTGTCATCAAGTGCTAGAATATTTCTCAAGTGTGACAGATGTGGCGTCTGCCCCTGTGGAGTTGTTATTTTAGTTGGGCTGACCAGTATGTAGGCAGGAGTTGGTTGGAGATGAGACCACCCCCCCCCCCAGAAGAAATAAACATGGTACCATGGGAGATGGGCTCCTGCTGCAAAGAAAGTGTTCAAGGACAGCTTAGAGGTAACTTGATAGGAACAAGAGTGAAAACCACTGAAGGGAGGTGCAGGAGGGAGCGGAGCACCTGACAGAGGATAATGAGAGGCTACATACAATGCTGGGTCCATCGGGAGCCCCATGGAAGACCCAACCTGGGCCAAAAGAGTGAGTGAGGCAGTGGGAGTTCGAGTCCCCGTCTGGGAAGGAAGTGGGGCTAGTTTTATACAAGGCCCTGAGGCTTATAGTCATGTTAGTTTTCAGCTAGGGAAAAGACCAGAAACTTCCCAAGGGTGAGATCTGGCAAGGTCAGGTCTTAAAGGGGTCCTTCTGGCCTCAGCGTGGACAGGGGAGGTAGAAGGGAATGTCCAGATGAGACACAGAAGCAGGAGAGCAGAGGTCCTGGGGTGGCATTGATGGCCGTGGATGTAAGGAAACGGTCGGCCAGATCCGCGAGAGGCGGTGGACAGCGCCTCCTGTGGTTGGTAAGCACGGTGTAGGTTGAAGGTTTGCCCTAGGAAAGGCATTCTGGCCTCTCAAGGTCAAGGCCCACAGGCTTTACCTGAAGTCGCTGTCTCGGGTGATGGATGCGTGGCCCCATGCTTTCACTTCCCTGGTGGCTGCAAGCTCGTTTTCATACACTGCCTGGCCTCCAACGACCTGCAAGGGCAGATAAAGAAAAGGCTGTCTCTCCTGCCTGCTGGGTACCTTTGTCCTCGGCGGGTCCCACTGCTTCTCAGCTAAGCTCCACAGCCCTTTCTGGGGCTGGCATGGTGTGAGCAGGCACAAATAGCATCCCTGCCTCTCTGCCTGATCAGGTGACTGGTGGTGAGATCTTATGGGTCTTCTCGGTAGCTCACTATAGGAAGCTGTGTCCTAGCTATACACAAAGAGGGGAATTCAGGATTCTCTGAGGACACGTTCTCCTGGCTTGATTCCAGCAGAGAAGACTCTGGACCACCCTTCCTGGCCAGGACTTCCCAGCTCTCCCCTACCAGCTACAGGCCATTCCTTCCCCATCCCCAGACCTGTCCTCACCCGTCTTGTGGTCCCGCAGGAAGTGAAGGGAAACCGGAAGAAAACAAAGTTGGGCGTGGTCACCACAGGGCCACACCCACTCTCATTCCTGAGGATCAGGTGCACTGAATCCAAGCGCAGGGGAGGCGACACCACGTTCCTGGACACGGCGATGGAGAAACCACCCTCCTGGGAACAGTGTGTGGTCACTGGAACAAGAGAAGCTGCGAGTCTGCCTTGTGCCCTCGATCCAACTCAGCTCAGCGGCTTGTGACCCCCAGTCCTAGCGGCTGGGTGGATTCGATTCCCAGGGGTGAGCCTGCAGCAGGCCCAGCCGTCCATAGCTTAAGGAAGAAGACTAGGCCTGCTTGGGCCCAGTTCTCACTTGTGGTCCTCACCGTGGGTTTGTTTGATCTCCTGCTCAGCATCCTGTTTGTAAAGCAGGATGGGGTGGCACCTGCTCTTCCTGCTCTGGGAGAATGCAGATGGAGTGTGGCACATGGAGAGATTTTGATTGGGGGGGGGAGAGGGAGAGAGAGAGAGAGAGAGAGAGAGAGAGAGAGAGAGAGAGAGAGAGAGAGAGAGGAGAGAGAGAGGGAGGGAGGGAGGGAGGGAGAGAGAGAGAGGGAGGGAGAGAGAGAGGGAGGGAGAGAGAGAGAGAGAGTGTGTACGCACATGCACAGGTGTGCATGATTTGGAGCCTGTGACAGAAGTAATCTGGGATTAGGATTCTAAAGCCACATTCAACCTATCAGCCTCCAAAGTTGTTATTCTTTGGGGAGGGTGGTGGAAATGACTTCTTTTCCATCATTAGCAATACCTGACACTAGACTTAATTTCTTTCCTTTTGTTGTTTTATTTATTTATTTTTGGTCGGTCGTGGGGCTTGAACTCTGGTCCTGGGTACTGTCCCTCAGTTTTTCAGCTCAAGGCAAGCACTCTACCACTTTAGCCACAGCACCACTTCCAGTTTTCTAGTGGTTTATTGGAGATAAGAGTCTCAGAGACTTTCCTGCCTGGGCTGGCTTTGAACCATGATCCTCAGATCTCAGCCTCCTGAGTAGCTAGGATGACAGGCAGGAGCCACCAGTGCCCTGCTAGACTTAATTTCTTAAGGAAGGTCTCAGTGTTGGTTTCATGGTTTAATTCTGGGGAAAAAAATCAGCCAACAGAAGGCAATAGAGTGCTCCGTTCCTTAGAGGGAGGCCCAGGGTTCTAGCTGGCATTGTTCACTCATGCTCTGTGTATTAGGCCTTGTGAGCAATGCTGTCCCCTCCTCTGGTTTCATAGAAGGTCGCTGATGCTTCCCCTCCACCCCCACCCTGGCAGGGGGCCCCCACACACCTTGGTTTCCATAGTAACAGGAGCCCCCTTCCTCTCTTGAGCTGTAGCAGCAGCCCAGCTCCTCACAGCTTTCTCTGGAGATGGGCGAGGGCCCACAAGGCAGCCTGTGTGAGGCGGTCACCGACTTGCACACATGAGCCTCCAGAGCCTGTTGGACTGGGGATGAGAAGGGAAGAGCAACAAGCTAGGAAATAGGGTGCCTGTGGTCATTCCACCTCAGCTTGGAGCTCCTGGGCTTACCAACTGCAGCAATAGGTCTGACACTAATGACCTTGTTCACACTAAATGACCTTGTAAGAGACTCTTAAGCCAAAGTCCTTTCTGCTGTGGGGAAATCCAACAAGAGGAGTGGCAGCCGGCTGCTTCTCTTCAAGGAACGACCCACTTTTCTTTCAACGTTCTTCACCAGCTCGCCTTGGACCTCTTTAAAACACAGCCAGGTGCTGGTGGTTCACACCTGTAATCCTAGCTAGCTACTCACAAGGCTGAGATCTGAGGATCGTGGGTCCAAGCCACCAGACCTGGCAGGAAACGCCATGAAATTCTTATCTTCAATAAACTATTTGGAGAAAGCTTGATATGTCACTGTGGCTCAAATGGTAGAGCACTAGCCTTCAGCAAAAGGAGCTCAGGGACAGTGGTCACGCCCTGAGTTCAGGCCCCAGGACTGGCACAAAAACACAGATAAACACAGGACTGGGTTTTTAGTCTGGGATGGGGCCTGACGGTCACTTGCTCAGTATGACTCACCCTGGCTATGGTTTGAGCAGCCAGGTGTTGAGAACAACAAGTGCGGAGCTTGAATCTGAGGCTGAGCTCTGATCTTCAGGCAGGTTTTTTCTGAAGTTGGATAGGCTCCACACCCTTCCCGCTTCCCCAGTGAAATCACCAAGAAGCCCCGCTGAGGTCCAGGGAAGGAAAGAGGAGAGTGGTCTCAGGGCAGAGAGCATCAGAAATCGTTCTTCATGAGCTTCAGGTGTGGCTGCAGGAAGCAGGTAGGGAGGCCTAGGGGAACATTCTAGATTCTCCCCCCCCCCCACCAGCCCATGCGGATAGCCCTTACCTGACACACCCATGGGTCTGGGACACCGGAACACCTTCCTCTCTTTGGCCAGTGTGGACCCATCCAAAGCTGCTTCTTTTACCTCCACCAGCAGGGTGTAGGAGGAGCCCTGCAGGAACACGCTATGGAATCAGCCGGGCTGAGGGCAGGAGTCAGCCCTGTCGTCCACGCCCTGAGCCTTACTCACCCACGGAATGACGAGGCAGCCGCTGTAGGCAGCTTCCAGCACCACGGAGCCACCGGGGCCCTCCGTCACCCAGATGCCACAGTCAGAGTCATTCTGCAGCCTGTACACCATCCCGTATTTGTCTACAAGGTGGAAAACACAGCCATGCAGGTTCCAGGTGGCGGGCCACGAACCCAGACACCTCAGACCCACTAAGAACAACCCCAGGCCACTCAGCTTCTGAAGAGCCCCTACTTTGAACAGTCTGTTTGGTCCACAGGCGCCACAGAGTGTGTTAGAGGAGGAAGGGGCCGTGGGCAGCAGAGACAAGGCAAGGCGTGGCCGTGGACTTACCCCAAGCTCTTAGCATCCGACTCTCTGATGTGTGGCTGTGGTTTATAGTGAGCCTAAAACTGCGTGGGCCACAGTGGAGCCTCACAGAATCATCGACTGACTCTGGCACATGCTGGCCGCTCATGGGAAGAGACAATTCAAGACAGAGCAAGATAAACCAAAGCAACTGCATGGCGCCTAGAGAAACCAAGCCTGGCCTGGCCACACCTCCTTCTCACTCAACAGCCCCAGCCCCCTCTGCTGGGAGCTGCTTTTATACACAGAAGGCAGCCTCCGCTTCTAGCACATGCCTTTACAGCTTGCAGGTGGAGGGAAGGTCTCTGCAAACGGTGGTTTTGGGATGTATGCTTTGCAGCTGTGTTGCTTTAGGCAATCACATTCGAGTCATCTCCACAGCCTGGGATCCTTGGAGCTGGATTTTTTGCTCCATGGAAGCCTTCTTCAGGTTTTTTGTGGGGAACACTCACTCCAGCAGCCTGTAGACTTCGCGAGCCCTCCCTCTAGCATTGGTGAGTTCTGGGAGCAAATCGTAGTTCTGCCATCTGTGGAGGTGTGGCGGGATCCAGGCAAGTTACTGCCTCTCAGAATATTGGAAAAGAATAGAACAAATGCCTCCTGGAAGCCCTGTTCTCAAGGATGGAGTGAGAAGTTCTACCTCAGGTGCCTGGCTTTTGGTTTGGCCCAACCGTGAGGGCTCAGTCGACTTGGTTCCTGGAGGACCCCTGTCCCTTTCTCCCCCAGGACTAAGCTTTCATGAAAAGTTCACTGTGCAATTGGATAATTTAAATCTGATTCTTGAGAAAATCCAACCCCAGTAGGGTCCTAGCCAAGATCCTATGGGGAAACGTGGAGGAGAAATCTCTCAAGCCAGTTCTTTTTGTAGGCTATTTAATCATCTTATTATTTTTGTCTCAGATATAGTTCTATGAAGATGTAGGGGTTTCTTATTTGCTCACTCTCCTCACTTTTGTGAGATTGCATATGTAAAAAAAAAGACTATGAGGATTCAAGTTGTGTGAGATGTCTCAGAACTTCACAGCCTAGTATCCTAGTGAGATTGACTAATACCATATAGAGAAAAAAAAATCACAGACTGGCCATTTTTTTGTGAATGTCTGGAGGCAGTACAGAGGCCTGGTTGTGTGGGTGTTGATGGCTTCCATATACATGGATGTTTTTCTCTCTCCCCTTCGTCTCCCTTTATCCCTTTCTGTCTCCATGAAAGGGAGAAGAAAATAAGTGGTTAAAGACAAAGGGTTGAAGTTAAAAGCAGTTGTGGGGTAGGGATTTAATGATTGGGTTGCTGAGTTTTCTCACCCGTATAGAATGAATGCCCTTACTCCGTCCTTAATTAGGATATAATTAAGGGAAATGCCTCTCCGCTCCCTGTTCTCCATGCTGTGTGGGTGGATATGCTACCTTTGCAGGTGACAGCAGGTTCTGAGCACCACACTGCTGTAGGGAGCCTCCCAGTATTCCTCTCCTGTCATAAATCCAATTATCATGGATTCCAACTAACTGACTTTTTAAAATACTAACAGGATGGGGGAAGACCCTGGCTCTCATGACTTCAAACAACTCCCATTGTAACTTCAGCTTCCTTATATCTCCTGTGAAGAGAAGACAAGGTAGGCGGCAGGAAGAGGCGGTGGCTAGATGATTGGCAGATGTCAGGCTTGAGACTGGCAGGTATTGCATTGCCACTGATTGGCCTTTCACTTGGATGTGGGTGGCCAAAGCTAATTTTATGCTTCCACCTCCTCCCCACATAAAAACAGGGGACTGTAAGGAAAATATGTCCTGTCCTATCATTTGCTCAAAGTACAAAATAAACCTTTCTGTAAAAGGTGGTTTGAGGGTAAGTGCCCGGTAGGTTGATTGCAAAGGGCGCTCAATAGGACAAGACATCTGGTGGAGTTGTAATGCAGGAGGTATGGGTTGGGGCATGTGCAAGAACTGGTGTACTAGCATTGACCCAGCAGGTATCATTGCTGGGTGACTCAAAACAACAGGGAACGACTGTCTGTTGTAGAGGCTGGAATCTGGAGGCTATAAAGGTCAGCGGAGCCTCACTCCCTACAGAGTGAATGGGGCAGGCTGCTTTCTTGTCCCTTCTAGCTCTGTGTGGCAGTCAGCAACACTGAGCATTCCTGGTGGAGTATGCATACTGCTCCAGTCCTCCGTGACCCGTGTCAGCCTCCTCTAGTGTGAGACTTCATGTCACCATCCACCCTGTGTCTCTATCTGGGTCTCCACGGTTGTGTGGACGGATGAAGCCTATCATAACGACTGAAGTTGTCTTTCGGTGACTTTTATCACAACTCTGTCTCTAAATGAGACCACATGTTGAGTCCCTGGAATCTAGGATTTCAACCTCTTTCCATGGGGACGTTACAACCCAGCCTACGACAATTGGTAAACGGTGATAAAGCCAAGCTAATAAGCTAGTTTGTTTGTTGTGGATGTTTTATTGTTTTGGTTTTTTTTTTTTAAAGCTGGAATGGAAACTGTGTGTGTCTCTATTCCAATTCCTTGTGAAAAGTCCCACCTTTGTTTCAGCTAAAGAGACTTGGTGGTTCTTTGTGTTTTCAAGGGACAGGATCTGTTGTTCACCCAGTGACCGAGCCATTGGTACTGATGGCGAGTTAAGGTCAGAGCAGGCAGACCTGCTGAGCCGTGATGGTTCAAGGGCGCAAGATCCCAGAGGATAGTGGACCAGGGCCTCCTGTGGACACAGGAACTCTCAGGGAACTGGAGTGGATAATTAACATGCCCAGGCTGTGGCGTCTGACGGCACCCTTCCTGTTGTCTCCTCATGGTTCAACCTGACTTAACTGCAGTTGGCATGAGGCCTGGCTTCCCTATGGGTCTCTAGGCCCACAACTTCCTCTTGGTGAGACCAGGGAGTCTCACTTGATCCTCCCTGTGGAAGGAAGGCTTCTGTCTGACCCAGGTTCTATGATGTCTGTCTGTGGATCAGCAGTGTCTCTCCAGCTGGGGACTTGTTAAGGTTTCTCCAGACCTCACCTGGAAATGCTGAGGGGGAGGAGAGGGGTCTGTGGCCCCCCAGGTGACTTTGGTTCCACTCCCACTGGAGCCCCTACCACGTATGGATCTTTCTGGAAGCCCTCTCTATGGAGTGACACCTGACCTGCCTCCCTCCCCTGCTGAGGAATCTTATGAGCCTGGTTTTTAAGCTCTTCATCAACATTCACTTTTCTACCCTACATATCATTTAACTCGTGTGCTTAACAATATAGACTATCAGAGTGACCTCTGGATTGTTTCCCTTTTTCAGCCATAAACATTTTTTTATGACTGAAAAATCTTATTTGAAACAGTGTTGTATTTTTCAAGAGACCTCCATACTGATTTCCATAGTGGTTGTGCTAATTTTACCTCCCCACCACAGCTGTACTAGTTCATATTCTCACCAAGAATGTGAGAAACTTTGGCCTCCCAGGAATTCTTTCTCCCACATACTCAGGAGTATTGGTGGCTGGTTGTTTTCTCAAGTGTCGTTCTGACTGTCTTGAGATGGAATAGTTAAGCTTTGAGTTGCATTTCCTTTATGGCTAAGGGTGTTGAACCTTTCTTCCTGTATCCAACACCTAGTCGCATTTCTGAGAACGGTATACATTTCACTTGGCCATTGATTAATTGGGTAGTTTGTTCTTTTTGCCGTTTAGTTCTTTGAGCTTTTAGTATATTTTGGATCTGAACTCTTTGTCCATTGAATAGCTGGTGAAAATGTTCTCTCATTCTGTGTTGTCTCGATTCTAGTCATTCTTTTTAAGCTTTGTAATTTGATGCAGTTGAAGTTTTTCAGTTTTTGCTGTATTTGTTGGGCAACTCCAGACCTATTCAGAAGGTAGTTACTTACACTTTATATCTTCTATTCTGTGTGTGTGTGTGTCTGTGTGTGGTCCACACATACATGCATGTATAATGAAGAGGTAACACAACTTCATGGAAATTATAGACCAGATATTCTCCATCATAATTAGTCATACATGTATTCCTTGCGTCTAGCCCAGATACTGGGTAATGAATGAGTAAATGAAAGAAACTATGAAATCACAAATAAGACAACTTCGAATGTTTTCGTACCATTCATGTAAGCATCGCTAGCAGCTCATAGTTTATCAGTGCATGTGGTATGAGAGCTGTCCAATATCCTGCTTCTCCACTCACTTCCCTCTTTCCCCTTTTTTTGAACTTCCTTAGTCTGTCAGAGGAAGTGATAGGTTAAAATCAGAACAACAAAATCTGTTCCAGGTTGCCTTTCATGCATGGGAACATCAAAGCCCTCATTTGACAGAGCTAGCCGAATTACTAGGTGGTTGACAACAGTAGGGTGAAATGAAGCAGGGTATCTCCAAATTAATCAGAACCCTGCCTATAAGTAAGTTGTTACTGGGGGAGCAAAAGCTATGGTGTTATTTCCCACTCTGGAGTCTCCTGTGAGAGTAGATTGGAGTTTTCCTCTCGGATTCTGTGCAGGAGTGCATAATATCATTCCTTACACCCCTACCTGCAAATTAGATCCTCACACACAGATCTTCAGAAGAGATGCCAGGGTGGGCAAGGACAGATTTTGGTAACAGCTGGAGAAAAAAAAAATGCTTATAGATCAGAGATGAACATTGGCCCCAGCATTAGGTGATAAATGACTCCAATCTGTGTAAAAACACTAGGGGCGCTCTCATTTTGGGCCCACACATCAACACTGCTGAGAGCCAGGCTCTGGCAGCCATTTGTCATGGAGTCTATTAAAAATGTTATTAGTGAAAAATTAAAATTACAAAACATTTTAGAAGAGCTGAAGCAATCATCTCACTTTAATAACAGAGGACAAATCTCATAAGTACTCTTTGTGGTTTTTTTTTTTTTTGTCAAGCAGAAAATGAGGAATATGCCACAGTGATCGGATCTTACCCTTTCCTTCCAACTTGACAGTGGAAACTCCAGATCATTTAATTTATTTCTTCTCAAATTGGGTTGGGCTGTCATGTGACCTGCTAGGATTTTTTTTTTTGGGTCCAGTCGTGGGGCCTGAACTCTGGGCCTGGGCACTGTCCCTCAGCTCTTCAGCTCAAGGCTAGCGCTCTACCACTTGAGCCACAGAGCCACTTCCGGCTTTTTTTCTTTTTGCTTATGTGGTGCTGAGGAATCTAACCCAGGGCCCCATGCATGCAAGGCAAGTGCTCTACCACTGAGCCACCTTCCCAGCACCAGGATTTTTTAAAATAGATCATTCCTAATCTGGGGAGGTAAAAAATTCTAGTTGATAATGGATTTTTGGGCCTCACACGTGGTAGACAAGTGTTCTACCTCTTGAGCCACTGCCCCAGCTCTTCGGTTTTATATTTTGTTTTTGAGTTAGGGTTTTCAAGTTTGCTTGAGTTGACATCGAACTCCCAGTCCTCCTGTCTCATCCTTCTAAGTAGGTGGGATTACAAGTGTATACATACCACCATGCTTATTTTGCTTCTAATGATACTGAGCTTTTACATTATTTTCTCCAATGCTTTGGAGCAGGGAGGAAGGATTCTTATTATCTTAGCTAACTAGCACATATCTTAGTCCCTGAAGAGACCTGATTTTCAATTCTTGAAATTCTGGCCATATAACAAATTGCTCACAAGGGCTATAGCCTATGGGGATGTGGGCTTATGAGTTTTCTATTCAGAGTTAAGGAACTTGAATATATACTCGACAAAAAAAACTTAGATATATACTTGTCAAGATAAATAAGGCATCTGGATTTGGTCTGCTAGAAGGAGTTTGTTGTTTTCTTGCAGTTCTAGGGAGGAAACTGAGGGCCTTATGCATGCTAAGCAAATGCTCTACTGCGCAGCTACCTTGCCAGTACTGGAATTTTGTTTTGATATGGGAAGCCATTGATAGATGATAAAAATGAATAATAAAAGAAAAAAACAAATAAAAAGTTGCTAATGGTAGCAGTTGTGTAGCCCAGGGGGGTGAATTCATCATAGGGAGAAAATTAGAAGTCTAAATAATTGAAATTAACACTGAGACTAGAGGGGTGGGGCAGGTGTTTCTTTGACGTCATACTCTCTCCACCTGTTAACATCCCTCCTTGGAACTATGAGAAATTCAGTTTGGTCAGAATGTCCAAGATTGTACCCCAGGGTATTGGGCTCATTGCTTATGCTTCCCCAGATTGCATCAGCAGCTTTCTTCTTTGCTGCTAAATGATGTGGCAAATTGATATTTCTGCAACAGCACACAAAAAAAACCTGACTTGTTCTTGATTTATGCACTGAATTTCCATGCTTCAGAGCATCAATAATTTAGCAGTGGCCTGAAATGAAGGAGAAAGTGGAGAGGTGATGCCACCTCTGGGTTGGATGTTGCTTGTGTGACTTGGGAAATAATGGATTGCCTAAATCTTCTTTATCTCAAGTCGAGGCCAGCCCTCAGTGATGAGTTCTACTGTCGCGGTGTGCGGTTGGGTTGGTTATTGCTAACATGACCTGCTACAAAGAGAAGCTACAAAGACCATCTCAACAACCTGCCCTCATGAGGAGGGAAGACCTTTGCTTTAGGATTAGGGAGACCTGAACTGCTTCTGCCTTCAATAAAGATGGTGCACTCTTTGGTGCATCGTTTATCCATCCTTCCACCACCCTCCACAGTTCCCTCACATAAGAGTTATCAAATGACTCAGTCCATTTTGAGTTGTCATAACAAAATGCCAAAGGCTGGAATATTCATAATGATTGACTGAGTTCACATTTGACCCAGGCCCGCCATGGTAGTAATAACAATTATAATGATATAATAATTGAATAATAATTACAATCTACTACTATTACTACTGCTACTAATTCTAATTGGCTACTAGAGTGTGAGGGAAGAGGAGAGAGAAGTCGTAGAAAGCAAAACTTATTCTCGGAGAGCACAATCTCCAGGTAATGAATCTGGGGAGTGAGGAACCTCATCTAGGCTCCAGAGACTAAGCTAGTCTCTTGAGGAAAACATGGATCCATTCACATTAGTGGATGGAACACTCAGAACCCAGCCATAGCCTAATACAACCCAACCCTCCGTATGAGTTTTGGTCTGGACAAGCCATATTCAAACAATAGTTTTAGTGTGTGTTGTGAAGGGCTGGTGAGAGTCTCATGTGGCTTTGTGCTGGCCTCTCTGGGTTTCGGTTTTCTCAGCTGATCACTAGAAGCACCCGTGTGGATATCTGTAAAGTATGCTAACTACTAAAATCCTATGAAGTAAGTCTTGTGAGATTTTTTTTTTTAGCTTGCTTTATTTAATTAGCATTTTGCCTCATTCTGTTAAAAATATTAGCTGTTTCTGGAGATGAATTGAGACTATTCCCACTGCTTTTGCCCATGATGAAAAATATGAAAGAAATATCTATTTGGAAAAACAACAACCCTTATGTATATAGTTATAACTCAGGCATAAGAGACCATACCAATACCAAAGAAATTATATATATGTATACATATATAAACATATACATATATATATATATTATATACATTTATCACATAAATATCTGTATATAAACTGAATACTTTTCAGTTAAATGTATAAATTACAACACATTACATTGGTCCAGTCAACTTTGTTTCTGGCTTGAAAACTTTGCCTGAGTAGTAAGTAGTTGGTTTTACGGTATGTGTTGGTTAGCTTCCGCCACTAAACCACATATGGAGAGAAAGGTTTATTTTGGTTCCCATTTCTGAGGTTTCCGCTGTGGTCTGATTGGCTGGCGTGAGTCTGTGACAGGGCAGCATGTCTCAGCAGTGGGGCTACAGGGCAGAGAGCCCCTCCCTCAGCCCCACAGCTTCCTTGTAAGACTTTCTCATTGGTGAGCATCATTGATCTTCCTTGGCCAATTCCCATTTTCCTGGGGTGATTCAGTGTTCTTGTTATCACCTATTAAATCAGGTCACTCACCTGGAATGAAATGTATACCTCCACCCATTTTCAGTCAAGTGGCTCAGATGGTAGAACATTTACCTAGAAAGGGCAAGGCTCTGGGTTCAATTCCCAGCATTGCAAAGAAGTAAATGAATAAGTTAATTAAAAGGAAGCCATGAATGAGTCTCTTGGAAGGCTAAGTGCAGTGGTGGTTTTTGGCTATTATGTGGTGATGACGGGAGAGGTGGGTTGACTTTGGTCACAAGGATTTTTGACATTCAAAGTAAGTGCTGACACCTTAAATATACACACCGTCAATAAAATTCTTGAAAAGAAAGAAGGGCATGCTTCCATTCCTCACAGTGAGTAGGTCTGTTATGAGGAAGTGGAAGTCTCCTGATGGCTGGTGTTTGTGTGAGGCAGGAAATAAGGCCATTTGTGTAGAGAGTAGAGGCAGGACAGGTGGGGTCCTGGTGAGCCTTGCTTGCTGTGGGCAAGTGGCTGATGCAGAACCTGCTCTGAGACAGTTATTTTGTTGATTGGTTAATGGGTGGATAGAGACAAGAAAGACAGATGGATGGATGGATAGATGGATGGATGCAAGATAGATGAATAGATGGATAGATGGATGGATGGATGTAGGATAGATGGATGGAACAGAGTCAATATAAAACTCTCTGGACACCATTTGTGTTCTATTTTTCTTGTGCTTTTTAGTCTGAAATGATCTATTTCAATACACAATTTACCAGTTGAACACACACCAAAAGGGGCTACAATTCCCTTCCACTATAATTAATGTAATGTTAGGACCATAACACTCAAACATTATATTTGAAGAGTTATTTTCATTCTGGAACATTGTGATATTCGAAAACACGACTGCAGACATTTCATTTTTATGCTTAAGGTGGAAGTTATTGTTAGCAACACAAACAATTCCAACGTGTTGGAATTGACTTTACTGTGGTACAAGTGAAATTAAGAATATGAATAGCCAAATTTAACAAATAAACTATTACATATTTGGAGGGATTTTCTTAAAACTTTTACTTTTAAAAGGATTAGAAAAATCCAATGTAAACACCAGCATTTGAAAGCAGAGTGAGGATGTTCACTGAATAAGGATAAAATATCTCAGAAAAGTTAGTTTTTTATTGCACCCTGAATCAAATGAAGCAGGAATTGTATCAGAATGGTTTTTTCCTTCTCATTTAACCATTTTCCAATCATGCAGAATATATTTATATTTTAAACTTTAAAGCTTTTATTGTCCATTTGTCTTAAGGCAAATGCTCTGAAGTTAATCAAGGCGTTGAAAAAAATCTTTCGTTAACCTTGTCCAAACTTATGCCAATACAGAATCAATTTCTCAGCCAATAAAACAATTCTACAGTGGTTTTTAGTCTGCTGAAGTCTGTCAGCCAAGTCTTTTCTCTTTGCTATCCCTCCTCTTTCCCTTTGCGGGGCTTTAATTAGGGGTAGCCAGCTATGTGTGGATGTGAACTTACCTTAATTACCCCAATAGAAGCTCTTTTCAGTGCCGAGTCTTTGTAATTGTAGACACTGCTGAGGAATGAGGGTAAGAACTAGAATAGCAATAAGCCTGCAAGAATAGACATCTCAACAGCTGTGGGTGATTCCAGAACACAGATAGAGGGGAAACGATGTCACCTGAAGCACACATGAAGCAATCCAGGGAGTGGGAGGAAATGGGAAGGCTGGCACTGGTCCCTCACCAGATCCCTGGGGATGGCTTTAGCCCCTCCGGTCACAGTTGCCCATCCTCCTCCTCCTCCCTGTAGCACGTCCTCTCTCTCCTTTTCCCTTGCTGGGTGGGATCCTTGTCTCATGTTCTGTGGCTCACATGGCCCTGACCACCCCTCTTCCCTCTCCACACCCTTCCTGTGCTGATCGTGTTAGGCCAGACATCATAGTGTAAGGGCACAGTGCCCCGCCTGCCCTCAGCCTGGGCACTGACTCCAAGCTTGAGAATCTCTAGGCCACCTTCACGTCTAGCCGGCTCCCCCTAGGTCTGAGGTTCCTGCTTCCCTCCCAGGCTCTGAACCTTCTTAGAATAACATAGTAGAGGGAGGAATGGAGGAAAGCAGTCTCAGTCCTTGAAAGGCCGTTAGACCCAGAGGACCAAGCTCCAAGCTCTGGGTGCAAGCATTCACTGTACCATCTGTCTTAGCTCTGCCCCAGAGGCAGACATCCCTCCCCAAAACCCATGGGCCTAGAGTACACAAAAGCAGCTTCTCTTTTTGATCATCAGGCTTCTATTTCACACTAGGCATGCCTAGTTAGTTAGTTGCATGGGCTTTTACATAAGAGATAATTGTGAAAATACAGGAGGTAATAAAATATCAAGGGACACCAGCCTTGGCTGGTTATTTCTTTCTTCTGTTTCCTTACGGGTGGTGAGGACCCTTGGGTGCTATCTGCACTTGACAGAGTCCTTCTCATGTCCTTGAACCAGATGACATCACTGTCCTCCAGAGAAGGATCCTCATGACCAAGGGAGTGGGACCTGGCCAGAGATGGATGGGACTGCCATCTGCAGAGCCCAAAACAGAAGCACAGGAAATGGCAGCAGGAATTGCCCTTGGGAAAAGTGTGTTCCATCAACATGTTACAATGATCATTTAATGCAAACACAAAGAGAATATGAACCCATTGTGATGAGCGGAATAAGGCTCGTTCTTTATTTGTTAGCTCTTTAAAAAAATCATTTTTGGGGGCTGTGGTAGGATTTTGATTAGTGGAAGAGGAAGAGATGAAGACTGGGTCAGAGATGAAGACCATGAAGGACTCTTAGGCAGAAGGAGCTGGGCAGCATGCTTGCCAGAGCCCTGCCTGTTGAGCAGACAGACTTGCAGTGCCCTACTCCGCCTCTCTCCAGCTACATCTGAGGGAGGGACAGCAGGTGGTTTGGGTCAAAGAACAGAGAGCCGCTTTGATGTATGCATGGCAGCTGCTTTCCTGTTCCAGGATTCAGCCTCATTTGAGGAGACTTTATGCTCATCAAGGAAATGATAACCCATCCATAAACCTATGATTATTAAAACTATAAAAGTGCTGTGTAAAGTTTTAGATTTATGGATACAAATATATCTTGATTAAATAAGAAGATATCAGATAGGAAAAGCAAACACACACGAACAGAAATAACTAATGTATTAACAATTAAATAAGTAATTGTATTGACAATGAAAGTTTGCACCCTGGAATGAAGGACTTTGCCTGGCATGATTTATGCACGCGTGTAAAAGTAGCTTGTCACATTTTGGTGGCTGAATTAGTAGCATCCTCAAAGGGAAGAGTTCAGACCATGTGCTTCAAACATACAAGTAGCTTCAGCAGAATGGATGCGGGGTCCAGTGGCAATGCTGTGCTAATGTCTTCAGTAACTGCCAGGTTCTGATGCCAGCACTATTGGACACCCCCATCAGTGAAGTGTGAGGATCGAATTCCTTTGTGTTCTCACCATACTGGATGTTGAGCATGTGTTTTGGGTTATACCTATCCTTTTGAGCGTGAACTGGTATCTTGTGAGTTTGATATGCTTTTCCATAATGACTAATGACATGGAACATCTCTTCATGTGCAATTGTATACACATACACACACCACACATGCACTAGATAGATAGATACATAGGCATAGATAGATGGATATACACCTGCTTTGGAGAAAGGTCAGCTTAAGTCCTTTGCCCACATTAAAATTGCCATTCATCTTTTTATGTTTGAGTTGTAATTTTGTGAGAGTTTGTTGCATATATATATATATATATACATCTATGTGTGTATATACATAATATATGATAGATATATACATATAATTATATATATGCATATACATATGCTGAGTATAATTTCTTTATCTGATATATGATTGGCACACATTTTCTCCTATTGTGTGGTCTGTCTTTTCACTTTGTCAACTGTGATGTCACTGAAAGTGAAAACATATTCAATTCATTTGGGGAAATTCAATTTATTTGTGTTTGTCTCTTTTGCCTGTGGTATCACATCTAAGATACCTTTGCCTTCCCACAATCACAAAGAGTTATTTTTTTCTAATTTTTAAAAATAGTTTTAGCTCTTACAGTTAAACATATTTGCTTTAATTTTTATAGGTAGTATGAGATTGGAGTTTAAATAAATTATTTTGCCTGTGGATAGTCAGTTGTCCCAATACCATTTGTTTTTCTTTTTTCCAGTCGTGGGGCCTGAACTCTGGGCTTGGGCGCTGTCCCTCAGCTCTTCAGCTCAAGGCTAACACTCTACCACTTGAGCCACAGCGCCACTTCCGGCTTTTTTCTTTTTGCTTATGTGGTGCTGAGGAATCGAACCCAGGGCCTCATGCATGCAAGGCAAGCACTCTACCACTGACCCACCTTTCCAGCCCCCCAATACCATTTGTTAAAGTCTTTTCTTTCCCCTTCTATTCTTTAGTAGAGACTATACACAGTTTATATTATTTCTTCCTAAAATATTTGGTAGAATTCACCAGAAAACCATCTAAACATGCTACTTTCTGTTTGAGAAATTGATTATGAGTCAATTTCTCTAATAGCTATAAGCTGATGCACATTATTCATTTCCCCTTGGGAGAATTTAGTGGATTTTGTCATTCAAGAAATTGAAATATATTTCACTTATAAAACTTGTGGGTACGAAGCTCTTAATATCCCTTTATTATCATTTTAATGTCGGTGTGGTCAGTGATTTTAATTCGCTCAATATATTATATAGAAGAGAAGTGAAGATATAATAAGCTTTGGCTTAGCTGGGCACTGGTGGCTCATGCTTGTAATCCTAGCTACTCAGGAGGCTAAGATCTGAGGATTGTAGTTCAAAGCCAGCCTGGGCAGGAAAGTCCATTAAACTCTTATCTCCAATAAACCACCAGAAAACCAGAAGTGGTGCTGTGCCTCAAGTGGTAGAGCTCTAGCCTTGAGCACAAAGAGGCTCAGGGACAGATCCCAGACCCTGAGTTTAAGCCCCACAACTGACAATAAAATAAAATAATCAAATAAAAAGCTTTGGCTTTAAAGTAAAAGGATCTTCCATTTTAAATAGTAATGAAGTATTGGGCTTTTAGTCAATAAGCATTTATTCAGAATTTATAAGACTGCAGGCCCTGCTTTAGGTACAATAGTACATCTGTTTCATTCTGTTGGGGAAGAGAGGGAGAGAGTAGAGTTCCTGCATGCTAAGTCAAGTCCATGAAGCTGAGATCATTACCATGGTCACTTTCCCAACATCTTGTTTCAAAATTAGGACAACCCTGCATATATGTAGCATGAAACTTCCTATTTACAAGGACTGCACAGGACTGTCCTAAAATCCACAATCCTGTTTTAGAGCCAACAAGGCCAGGCCCAAACCTCTCAATACAGTGAAGTCAAATTTTTAATGAAGTCCGATGTCCCATTTCAGTTCTTGAAAGTTCTCACGTTCACATCAGTTATTCAGATGTTACCATTGGAATTTTCTTTCTTTGCACAAGAGAATGGGTTTCATTCTGAAATTTCCTGATCTGAGTACAGTGAACTTTGAGGCTAATTGCCCTCATTTCCACCCCTTGTCTCCTCCCAGCCCTCCCCCTCCTCCAAAATGCTCCTCCATTTAGAATCAGGTCTTTTGGTGTGTTTGTATTGATGGGTTTATACTTCAATAATAAAAACTTTCCAAGATAAGCCTCTTTAAACTTTTCCTTAATAAATTAGGAATTCGAAAATAAGATTTTTGTTTCAAACAGATAGCACTTTGAACCTGCCAAGGAGCTTGAATTTTACCTAGTAAGATAGGCATCAATTAGATCTATTATTTAGAGTGATTAGAGTGCTGAGAGCCTGCCCAGCACAGTCCTTTGAAAGTGATAAGGATGTGGGCTTCGAATCTGACAGCGATCATCCACTGGTTCTATTATCCCCGCGTTCCTGCTATTCTCGGTGACATTTCCACACTGTCCGGAGACTTCATGCTGGCAGAGCAGCTTCTTTTATCAGCCGCCTCCTGAGGCACATCAAACTGACAGTTGTATAATATTTCCTGAATCCCCAGGCGCCAGCCAGAGACAGCCCTTGGAAGATGTTACCCATGATTTCTGGCCTCTGGGTGGGATCCACATTTGTTGGACGATTTTAATATTTAATAGCAAAAGCGAGCAGAATGCTCAAACCCCTGTTCTTTAAAAGAACCAAGGGATGTAGCATAACTGAATCCAGGAGCATTCTCTCTAACAGGTCAACTTTCAAGTGTGAACACTCATTAATAACTCAACTTTCAAGTGGAGTTTGACTTTTCATACCCATAATTCACCTTGCTACTTTGCGATCTATTTGCAGTGATATATTATTTCCTATTGATGTCAGAACCTTCACGCAACTATCCAATAGACACATAGGTTTAGAAAATATGATGGTTTTTTTTTTTAGATTAAGAAATTTCCTCTTAGGTTTACAAAGAAATAATCACTCCACAAATAAATATCAGCATCATTCAGGAATACCCAAAGGAGCAAAGCTAACAACTTTCTGAAAACTTTCAGTCATCCCAAGCAATAGAGCACAAGACCAGAGCTATTGGTTTCCAGAACTTTCTTCTTTACGAAGTGTTACGTGTTACGGTGGCTTCATCGTGGGCATGGGTTTGCAGAAGTTAAAAGATCATCATTATCCGACTCTCTGATTCCGGCTCTGCTTTTCCTTGAGTTCTTCTTCCTGTCTTTTCTTCGCTCTGGGGCGAGGGCAGGTGTGTTTGGGAGTGGGCTCTGCACTGTGTGGTGTTGTGTGGCTTGTGCCGTGATGGCATTGGAGAGTCACCTTCTTCCCATTCTGTGGAACTTCTGGACAACAGAAGTACAGGAGGATGCAGCCAGCCAGCTGCAGTCCCTGGGGAAGAGCGTCAGCACTGAGTGGATTCAGCGAGTCCCTCAACCTTTCAGATGCCTGGTTTGCCCTTTGTAATAAGGATACCAGACTCATGTGGTGTACCACAGGGCATTTGAAAAGTCCTACAGGGAAGTGTTTATGACAAGATTGTTCCTAACCTGCCTGTAGTAGCATGTGCTAGTCCTGGGGCTTGAGCTAGGGGCCTGGGCACTGTCCCTGAGCTGCTTCTGCTCTACCACCTGAGCCACAGGGCCATTTCTGGCCTTAGTAGTTTATTGGAGATTAGGGTCTCATGGACTTTCCTGCCCAGGCTGGCTTCGAATCCTGATCATTACATCTCAGCCTCCCGACTAGTTAAGATTATAGATGTGAGCCACCGGCTCCCGGCTAGTAGAACTTTTATTCCTACAGAATCACATAGTAGATTGGGACCATGCTGGTAACTTTTTCTGTCAATATTTCTAAACCAGTCATTTGAAGTATTGTTAGCCTTTATTTATTTGAAAAGGAGTCAGGAAGCCAGGTGCCTGTAATCCTAGCTACTCAGGAGGCTGAAATCTGAGGATCACAGTTCAAAGCCAGCCCAAGCAGGAATGTCCATGAGACTCTTATTTCCAATAAGCCACCAGAAAACTGGTGGCTCAAGTGGTAGAGCGCTTGCCTTGAGCTGGAGAGCTGAGGGACAGTGCCCAGGCCCAGAGTTCAAGCCCCAAGACTGACCAAAAAAAAAAAAAAAGGAGTCAGGAATAATCCAATATTTATGCAATTGCTTTTATATTGTACTTAATTTCAGAAAAATTCAAAGTAAACTAAAAACAAAAAACGAACCAGACAGTAACTATTGAGCTTCTTGAAAAATCAAGGCCATTCTTTGATAGCATCTATGAAATATTTCTCCACGTGCTCCAGAGGAATCATGCCAATGTCAGCTGTTCATAGAGAATGGGACTAAGACAATGGGATTTCGGCAAAGCACCTGCCATCAAACAAATCAGAAAAAAGCCAGAAGTGACAGTGTGGCTAAAATCTTAGAAAGACAGCCTTGAAGAAAATAGCTAAGGGACAGTGCCTAAGCCCTAAGTTCAAGGCCCAGTACTGGTATGTAGACACACCCAGGACCCACTCACACACCCACACCCACACTCATTACCCCTCCCCCAGCCAAGAGGACTTAGTTTAGGACATTAGGGAATATGTATCTGAATTTCCTGATCAGGTCTTCATACTGTAATGCATGTTAACTAGAAATACATGTCAAGATAAATCTCCCCTTGGTCTTCCTTATTTCCATTTCTGGTTTTGATGTTTTCCAAAAGCAGCAGCGTTCAAACTATCATGTGTGCAGAAGTAGATTCTATAAAAGCAGCAGTGTTTAAAAACAGTCGTGTGTGCAGAGGTAGATTCTAGAAATAGTGTGAAGTCCAGAGTCCTGGCCCCAAGAGTCCTCTGTGGTTGGGAATTACAATGGTGGTAAGTGTGCAAATAAGGGGGGCATTTCCACGATTGCTCCATTTAGGAGTCACTCAGAGCACGTGGGGATTGGAGACCTGGTGAAGTCCAGGGGGCTTTGGTTAAGTTTTGGAAGTATGCCCACCCCGTGCCCTGCAGCAAAGGGTGACGCAGCGTTTAATGCTGGGCGGTCCTGTTGGGAGCATGAGGCAGGGCCCTGGGTGAAGTTGAGGCCCATGCACAGCCCGGGCGGAGGTGTGGAGCATGCTCACGGAGTGATGTCCTGTCTTCGGGGAGGGTGGCAAGGTGGGAACCCCACAGGTCACAGCACTGTGGCGGGAGGAGGGCCACAAGTGTCCGTCCACACTCCACGGAGGCTCCGCGCGGAGTCCAGCCCCGTACGGTGGGAAACAGCGAGGGCAGACGGCCCCTGCGCGGGGTGACAGCGGGGGAAGAGAGGCTCAGCACGGTCAGCAAAGAGGGCGTCGGGCGGGCCTGTCCAGGTCCAACGAGCTACATCTGGCCGAGGAGCTGGGTGCCGGGCTGGGGTCCAGAGAGGACGAGGCTGGACCTGGCGATGGCTTTGGGGGGGGGGTCCAAAGGAATGTCACTCCAGCGCGCGTGACCCCCCCAGCCATGCGCAGGGGCTCGCGGGCTCCACGCCGTCCGGCCCTGGGTGTGTGCGCACACCGGATCCGCAGCAAACATCACCCACGGTGAGCGCGCGTGGGGGCTCTGCTGTGCGCATGGGAGGTCTGCGCGGGGGGGGGGGGGTGAGACCGCCTGTCTGCGTGGGAAGCACGGTGCGTGGCGTGGAGTGCACGCGTGGGAGTGTGGCGCACGGCCCATGGCGTGGAGCGCATGCGTGGGGAGCATGGCCCATGGCGTGGAGCCACGCGACATGGAGCCTAAGCGTGCATGGCCCAGCGTGCTCCCTCCTCCCGTGGACCCGCATATGGGCACACCTCCTTGGTTGTGGGGCTCTCGCCTGCTCCCCATCCACACACTGCTTTTCCTTCCAGGTCTCTAGAATCTATCTCCAATCAACCAGCAAAATGCGTGTTCAGAGGCCTGGCTCAAGGGGTGGAGAAGAAAGCATGAAGGGCTGTCCCAGCAGACTACCACCGAACACTGCCACCTCAACACAACAAACAGCACGTCACAGACGTGGACTACGTGTGCATTTACAATGCTACAAGAAAGTAACACAAGAGGTGACGTTCATCTTAGCAGTTTATCTATTGATTCAGTGTACCTGCACTTGGATGAACTCAGTGTATACAACATGAAATTATGAATGAGACTTCTCATTGTCTTTTTAATCCCATAGCTTCAACATCTGAAACATATCATGTGCCCACACACATTTCACTTAAAAATCAGCCAGTTCACAGGAGATCATTTTAAAGGACAAGTTCATCCTGGGAGTGAAATCCTTCATCCACCATTCAAACACTACCCATCGAAGACTGCACTTTTCAATGGTGACTTACAGTCAGCTGTGAATGCTTTGTGTCTTATTTATTAAAGTTGTCAATGACTTTCGTTTTAAATCATGTCCTAACATTATGGATTCTTTGCAAAGGCCCAGTCACACTTCCACTACAGAGAGTCACCTCTGATGGTCTCTCTGAGAGGAAGGAAACGTCTCTTAGAGAAGCTGTTGAAGCCATTTCACAATTCACCTGCTTCAGTTCCTTCAACTTTAATTCCAAAGCATTTTATTTCCTACACCACAGCCAAGATGAGTCTTTGAACTTTGTAGTCTTTAGTCAGAAGATTCATTATTGCGGAAACATGCCTGGGTTGATGATTAAAATAAGCCCAGCTGCACATTTGTCGTGGTTCTGGTGAGAGGAAGAGGCCAGCAGGGGGTTGGGGGATAGGGGGGTGTGGAGGGGAGGATTCTGTCTGCTTCCTTGAACAGGTTTGGGGGCCGATCTACAGCCTGTGGCTTTTAGAGGAATTCAGAATTTACACTTAAAAAAAAATACTAAGGAATTGTGGGGGAATGTTCAAATCCTGGCGTTCCAATAGCTTCTTACTCTAGCTGTGACCATTTAGTCTTGTGACCCAAGAAAACCCATATATACCTAATTCAAAGTAGGTTTTATACTGTCTGGAGCCAAGTTCATCCTTCACCACCCGTTAAAAACATACAAGGCAGGAAGGTTGTTTGATGCAGAGAAAGCAAGTTTGTTCCAGAGCAATGGAAGCATGCCAAAGCAGATTCTCCAAGGAGAGGGGAGCCCAGAGCTGGGTATCCCCTACCCCTTTGCCTGCCTCTCCCAACCTCCTTTCTACCCATCACTACCTAAACAGTATCAGAAACAATCCCTAGTTTTCCAGATTTGTATGGCATATGGCTAAGGGAAAAGAGATGCAGGGGCTACCAGGAGATAAATCGTTACCATCTTTTGTGGGAAAGAAATGTACCTAGGCATAGGAAAGCATACCTAGGAGATGTATGGGATGTGGATTTATTTCCATTTTGTGTTTTCAAATGCATATATGTAGATGTCACTCTTAATAAACTCTCTTCATGTGCATACACCCGGTGCCTCCGCTGTCTGCATACTGCTGCTCATCTGCCTGCAATGGCGAATGCAGTGGGGCACACGCAAGGGACAGCCGAGCTCTGCCCAAGGCTGTGATCCTAGTCCCTTGTAAGTTCTGTAAACCATGAGCAGGCACCACCCATGTGCTGGGGTGTTGTGATCGCCCCCTGGTGGACACAGCCAGAAGGACGCCTGGGATGCCCCGGGTTGTTTCAAGGTTGGGTATTTTCTCCTTAGCCATGGACTTGGCCTAGTGGAGTCAGATATTGACCCTTGCGTCATACAACTGGTGACCCTTGACCCTTCAAACTACCAATGGGTTCAGTGGCTCACACGCAGTTTGTGAGTTGAGGGTATCGGGGTCTATGTACTAACCCACACAGATCACCTGACTTCATTTTAACTTGGTTTGGGGGAGAGAGTGTGGTAGAACCAGTTGAATGAAGATTTTCAAGGGTTTTGATGAGGATATTAGAATTCACCACTGGAGTTTTAATAATGCAAATCTACTTCCCTTTCCAGTTTTTGGACTCAACATCTTCTCACACTAGATTCAGATGCCTGGCTGGCAAGCAGTTGCTAATAGATTCTTTTCATGCCACTATCAATTTAGGGATTTTTTTTTAATACAGCTGTTTGACACAATGCAAGTTATTGCCTCTATTAAAGTTGTTAGACTATGACTCCACCATCCCTCTCTGGGGAATCTGGAATAGGGTATGCCATTGAGCCAAGGTGCCATGCTGTTTCCTTGGGTATAGTTGAGGTTTCTGATGCCAATTTTTATATAAGAACCATTTGACACCATGAGACATGCTAGGAGAGCATCAGTAAGTGCTAAGGTTTCTGTGAACTTGTTCAGGCCTTTGGAACTGCCCAGCCTGTGTTTCTGAGGGGCTTCTGTACTTGTATAATGGGAGAGCTTGTAGTCCCTCTTCTGCAAGGCTAAGATGGTAGGTGTTTCTTCAACAGCAATGGCCTGGGATCTCTGAACCTGAGAATGTCACAGAAAGCCTGCGTCCTTCAGGATCATTTGTGAGATGAGGGGCTACTGTCTCTAATGAGGACTAAACATCCACACTCAGGAATGTAAGCCCTCCCCTAGACACAGACTAGACACAAGATGCACACATTTCCCTTCCTAAAGCTGGGACACACATCTGAATTGTCGGCCTGGGCGACTTCATTGCTGAGTGAGGGCACTGGTGTTTTACTTGTTAGCCACAACCTGTGAGATAAAATCTGTGAAAGAGTATCTACAGAACAGCACAGCCTCCCTTCCATCTCATCCTCCTCCATGGAGGTTTACTTTCCGAAGACAGGGTAAAGATGTATTGGTTCTATGGCCTCCAAAGTTAAGGATGAGAGAAAAGGTTTTGCTATCTGGAGGAAAGAGAACAGTTCCTCGTGCCTTTGTAAGCACTGTAAAGCAGGGGTCTAATACAAAGGCATTGTGGAACCTCTACTTGAGAGCTTGTGAAAGTATTTGTGTGAACAGGCACATCATTGCTACTCCATATGTTCTGTTCTTTCTTCTTCTTTGTAGTTTGGGACAGTTCAGTGATGTCAGGATAAGGGACTGGTTCATTTGCTTGCTTATTTGTTAAATTCCTCATTTGCTTAGTCGGTGGTAGAAACTGGCGTTGTTTGCCTACATTGCAATAGGTGCTAAAACATGAATGAATATGATAGTCCTGCTCTTAAAGAAATGATAGATTAGGAATATGTTTATAAGTAACTAATCTCAATTAAGATGCAGTATTCCTCTGAAGGGCTCAGAGTTGGATTTGCCAATTAAGCCCTCTTTCTTTTGGAAGGCTCTTACTCCATTGTGTAGCTAAGAAATAAGAAAAGGGAAGAGGAAGAAGAGGAAGAAGAAAAAAGGAAGAAGAGGAGGAGGAGGAGGAAGAGGAGGAGGAGGAGGAGGAGGAGGAGGAGGAGGAGGAGGAGGAGGAGGAGGAGGACGAGGACGAGGAGGAGGAGGAGGAGGACGAGGACGAGGAGGAGGAGGAGGAGGAGGAAGAGGAAGACATAATGCTTTCAAATTGCATGTCATTACTTGCCTAGGTTGGAACAGAGGGTACTGAATCAGGCTCTATAATCTGACCCAAGCCACTGAACCAATTAGTGAATCAGTCACAAGGTCCAGTCACTATTTTAGCTTTGTTGCTTTTGGGTCTAAATAAACAACCAAGTTGAGTTTACATTAATTAGTCTAAAAATTTACTTGATGTGCAAGGAATGTAAACCTAAGGTCATAATCATCAATGAGAATAGGAATATAGCAATTAAAAAATAAAGACATTGCTTTATTCACATGGCTCTCACAAAGCAGTTAGCCCCAAGTAGAAGAGCATTAATTTAAACTGTAGGGTTCTCTTTGGTCTGTGTTAGTTTCTTTAGGCATTAAACTTCAAAGAAATTATATATAGTTCCAGGGAGAGTGGAATGTATTATTTTCAAAGACTTTAGTCATAATTAAATATATTTCCCTCTTAAAAAGGAAAAAGGGCTCATGAGTATCATTTTTCAAATTCCAAATGTTAATAAACAAAATTAATATTGCTCGCCTCTTAAATGAAAAAAAAATTTTTACAGAGAGCCTCAAGAAGAGTTGCCTCAGAGAAAGTTGAAAATGTTACAGGAAATTAATGGAGATAGTTTGAGTTGTTAATTGTGGTGATGCAAAAACATCTGTTCTCACCAAGGAAGGGAGGGAAAAAAAGCTCACTTGGTGGTTCTCAGCAAAATTGGATATTGGAAAGAGCTTTAGTCATTCTACTGAAACTTCCATCCATTGAATGAAAGAATCAACATTTCCCCCCTAAAATATTCGCTTTTCAAGGGGAAGCATCTAGCCTTCAATCCATCCCTGTGGTGTCATAGTACACCCGTAACAGATCGGCAGTCTTTTGTTACTCAGTGTCATAAAAAGAATAAGGGAGAAAATGAGCCATTGAAGACCGCGTGACCACTTTTGAGCTCTAGATAAAAATGCTTGGCCTGTCCATGATTCAGTCTTCTCTCCCTCCCTTTCCTTCTCCTTCCCACCTGCCACCACCACCACTATCAAACTATGCTACTTCTCTTTCTTTCACTCCTTCTACAGGGTGAACTCTCAGAGTTCACTGACAAGAACTCCTTTGTCAACTATGCTTGATGAAACTCTTCTTACACTTTTGCTCAGGATTATTATTTTTTCCTGTCAGATAGGAGAGTACTTGGTAATCGAGGAAAACATATAATTCTTTGAGGACAAAACTTCTATACTTGGCAAGAGGAAGTGATTTAAAATTCTAAATGGATCTTTTTTTCTTTCCTGATGAGGCCAATTTGAAGGGAGGACATTTAAGTTAAATGCAAACCGTTGTCAGCGCCAGTGAACGCAGCAGATTTCTCCCACTGCCTTTGCTGCTATTTGAATTCTGCTCACTGTCCATCTTCTATGTATACTATACAAAGATCTAATATCCACATAGTATGATTTGAAGTGTCGGACTAGAGAAAGTGCTTTTACCCTCATGGGGAAGCTGACTAACCAAGCATGTTCCTGTGAGAAAAGAAGACATTAAAAATAAGTTTGTATAGTATACAAACACCCAATGCAATAAGACACATGGCTTCAGTTCAAAAACGGAATAAAAATTGTCCTCTATTGCTGACCCAGGAATCCATCACACAAATGACCTGTGCAGACAGATTTAGTACACTCCACCACGATTTCTACCTCCTATCGTCCATCCAAATAAAGAATTACACAAAAGAGCCATGCAGGGTTTTCTGGTCCTCTGCCCCTCCTCAAACCCTGTCCTCTTACCCCTGGATCAGCACGTGCCAACATTCTGTTAGTTAGATGATCTAACGCCTGTGATTCTCTATAAGAGAAAGTATTTGGTGTCCTGTTCTGCTCTAGGGCCCGAGGGAAGTCACAGGCTGGGCGGGGAAGATGGCTGGCCTCTACATGGCTATGACATCCTGCTTTCTAGTGGGTATGGTTCTTCTGTAAGGCCAATCTCACCCTTTAAATTTGAACCTGCCAGAGACCAGGACTCTGAATGGCAAATACCTTGCTTTGTGACATGTCCCCCATCTGTTTTACAATCATTTGAAAACTAATTTTCCACACAACAAGGGGTTTTCTGTTGGTCTTTATTTAGAATTCCTTATTTTACCAGCAGTGTCCTACAGGTGAGGACAGAAAGCGTGCTTACAACTTTAACAGAATGTCCCTTGAATCCGGTGTAGAATTTGCTCTAGTTTACCAATATGTTATGATAGAATAATCCACTAGGCTAAAGCTGTATCTGTTGTTTAAGATAACATACATATATATGTGTATATATATATATATATATATATATATATATATATATATATATACACATACATAACTGTGGTGACTGAATTGATGACTTTTAAATTTTATTACCTTGTAACCCAGTCAACTTATGTCACAGAATAATCAAGAACAGTCTTGAGTGCTTCAATATATAGTGTACAGAAGGTTCTAGCGAGTATGGATACAGTCATTCCTCAGTCACAGGGAGCATGGGATAAGCCGTGCCATTACTTGGTTTTGTCTTTGTGTGAACATCCTTGCACTGTGTAGCTTACCACTCCTCTGGCATATATATATATTGTGTGTGTGTGTGTGTGTGTGTGTGTGTGTGTGTGTGTGTGTGTGTGTGTGTGTGTGTTTCACTATTTCTAGTTTCCCTCTGATACAGAGCTTCTGGCATGTTCTTCAGTATATATGCATGTTTCATGCTGTGTTTAGTAACTGAATCCTTGAAATTATGGTTCGAGGGTAAACAGGATGGAATCATTTTGGAAGCCAGAAATTCCCCACTGTTGATTCTTCCTCCAGGGTACCATTCCCCCCCGCCATAAACTTGAACCTGCTTTTTTTGTTGTCCATGGTCCCTTCTCCTGTGTTCTCTTCACTGAGCAATGCTTTCCCTTTATAAACTAAAGCTTTTGGTCCTGGGTTTCTTGGCTTGTTGGAGCTCATGGATACCAACTACTTACAAACTCATACAGCTTTTTCCACCATGTTTGCAGTGACGCAGGGTGATTCAGCCAAGAGGCAGGACCCTGAGCTCAAACGTGCAGATTCCCATGTTCCATTCCCGTGACTGCTGCAATCGCACCGCCTTACAATCCCCAGTGTCTTTCTTGTAGAATGGAGAGACACCAGCTCATCTTGGCTCTCTCACACAATCTTGAGAGGAGCAAACAGGAAAAGAAAACATGTGTGGGAAATATTTTTGGACCCCATCAAGAGCTTTGGCAAATAAAACGCTAAGTGTTGAATGAGTGAAATAATAATTATAAAGGTAACAGCAGCAGCAAGAATAAAGAGAGGGAATTCCAGTACTGAAAGCAAATTCTAACACATTCCAAAGATGAATCATTAGATTGCACTGATAGACTTATATTTCATATATTACACACATAAAATATGTATATGCACGCAAATACAAACACCCATTTTATATATATTTACATAATGCCGTAGTTTAAAGAAAGAGTGCTTACACCACTATTCATTTGATGTAAGGAGTGCTATCTGTCTGTAAACTGAAACTGTATTTGTTTGAATTCTTGGGGTTCAGGGGATTCTAAGCCCCCTGTGTGTGTGTGTGTGTGTGTGTGTGTGTGTGTGTGTGTGTGTGTGTGGAGTTTTGAGCTCTGGGTAATGGGAGACTACTCTTTAGTGGCTGTAGAGAGGAAAGATGGATGATGACAGAGACAGATTGATAGCTGGTGGTTGTGAAAATAGAAAGAGGGCAGGAGTATCATCATCATCATCATTGTCACCACCATCACCATCATCATCACCACCACCATCACATCCAGAACACTTCCTGTGAGACTGTTGAAGCTGAGGGCCAAATGCGTGTGTGTCACAGGAGGACTGGACTGTGAGCACTTGGGGATGTGATGAGGGTTCGGTAGCCATTGAATGGTGGGATGGACATCTAGGGCAGGTCTCCCAGACGTTTTCAAGAGCAGTTGGCATCTGGTTTGTACCACAAGCCAGTCTTGCCATTTTCCCAGTCCCGGCCCTCACTTCAGCCATGAGCGCTATAATAAATTCCCTACTTTTTTTCCCATCCATGTCTAGCCAGTGCCCGAGCCCTGGCATAGTTTTTACTGAACTAGTACAAAACTGATATAATATGCACACATCAGTCGTTTCTAATTGATATTGTTTCCTAGCCAATTTAAATCAGCTTCGGGTACCCTGGGCTCTGCTAACATGTAGAGCTATTAAACACGACCCCATAACGATCTTGCGAGAGCCCTGGTTGTTCCAGAAATATTGGTGTCACTGCATACACAATTATAAATACCCTGGCCACTGTTTATTTACGCTGAGCCGTCTTGTTTTCATGGGCCATTAGATTTGCCTTCGGGGAAGGTTTTTGTTTTATTTACACATGGCTCTACCAGCAAAGAAGTGAGGTCGCGCAGTTCTGGGTGATGAATGGTGGAGTTTCCAGGCACGAGGCTCCCGGAAGAATCCTTCGAGGGCTCCACGCGTATTTCTGGTCCCTCAAGGTTGGTGTTTGTAGACCACACAGCCACCTTGGCTTTCAGCAGTTGTTAGATTATTATTATTTTTTCTGATGTCTGTTTTTCTTGGACTGGTAAAAGAGATTCTGTGTGTAACCAGAGACCTGTTTCTTGCTTTTGTTTTAATCGGGCAACCCAGAGGAAGGAAAGAATTCAGTAGGAGTGTCTCTCTACCAAATGTAACAAAGGTCACAGACGCATAGAGTCCGATCTTGGTCTTCCCCGGGGCTACCGATCCTTAGGAGGGCATCCTTGAGCTGTCGATGGACCTGAAGCAGCTCATTCTGTTTGGTTTTGAACGTAGAGCCTCATACCCACTGGACAAGCGCTCAAACACCTGAGATAGAGTGTAGATAGAGTGGAGATAGAGTTCTTGAGCTTGTGTTCAGGCTGGCTTCAGACCACGATCCTCCTACCTCTCCCTCTCAGATAGTTGAGACTACACATCTAAGCCACCTTGACTGGTCCCACGACTTGTTATTTGGGAAACTACAATGTGTCCTACTAATAATTAAAATGATCAACTTGTTCCCATCTAGATATGCTCTAAAATCATTTTGGTTGATGTAGTCTTGTATAGTTCTTCACAATTCATGTTGGGTGTATATTTTCTAGTCTGGCTATTCATAATAACCAAATTAGAGGGGCTGTGCAGTTGAATGGTAAGATGCACGCCGTGCTGGTCAGATTCATACTTGCCTTAAGGGGAATGTCCGCATTTAGTGTCCGCATTGGGCCTCCTCTCTGGGGTATGGCTATTCCTCAGGCTGGGTGGCAAAGTTCCTCCTGTAGGGGTTGAGGAAATACAGCAGTGGAAATATGATCAATAATTATAACTATTGGCATTTCTGTGGTGCCAGGGATTGGTCTTGCCCACTCTAACCATGAAGCCTCATTCCCAGCTCACTTGTTTTTTAAATGACAATCTCAGACAAACAACAAAGCAAGAACTACAAGATTATTTCAGGTAAATTTTGTCGTGCAATAATTCATTCCCCAAGTGTAATGGCTTCAAAGAAGAAACTTCGGTTTTATTCTGGGACTCTGTGGATTTTCCCGGTAGTTTCCCCACTTGGGCTGTTCAACTGGAGCTGTGTGGTATGCAGCATCTCTGCCCCTAGCCTCAGTGAACACCCTGGATGATCTGGGAGATGAGGTTTTGGTGAGGGGAGCTACTGCAGGTCAAGTGGGCTCTAGTCTTTCAGGAAGGCCAGTTTGCACATTTCTCACATCAGTCTCAAGGTTCCAAGTCTCCATTTCCTGTTGTCCTACTCTCTGATCCTGGTGAAATTAAGATTCAAGAGGAAGATAGAGTCTGATCTCCATGGAAGAACCTTCAATAATCCTATTGCAAAGAGGCAGGCATCAATGCAAGCACACGAACAACAGAGACCACGTCTGGTATCCCTACCAGATGTTGTTTCCATTTCCCATTAATGGATTTATGAGGCCCACAAGACACACAATAGGAGATATTAACGCCAGAGCTGTAGGAGGCAAGCTAATCATGTAAAGAAAACAGGTAGCCTGCTGGGACAGGGGAAGGTTTTTTGAATCTCACATTTGCTGAAGAACAACTTTGTATTAATCTATTAGTTCTTTCTGAAATTTCGTGCAAATTAGCTTCATTAGCCAGGCTTCTGCTCTGTCCAGTTATCCCTTTCTTTATAGAATCTGTTTTTGGGGACTGAGTTAGGAAATCCTGTCCCTGCTCAAGGGTACATAGGAGCTATAGGAGCTAAGATTCACAGCCTGCACAAACTCCACGAAACTCTTCTGTAAGAAACGGTTCCCCTTTCCCATTTTTTTGGTAAAAGCTCTGGGATATGATCATTCTTTTAGAATTTAATTATTTTTAATCGTCTTTACGTTGTTGTAAAGAGGGGTGTTTTCGTTCAATATGTCAGTGTACAAGTACAAAGCAACTGAATGCTCGTAGTTGGCTTTCTGTTTTTCTGTTTGGATTTACGAATCTTAAAAAAAAGATCTTTTAAAAGAAGCTAGTGTTTTAAGGAACCTACTTTTAGATTCTTCTCTGCTTTGTATAGTCTTTTACATTCTACCTTCTTTGCTTTTGATACTTGTTTTATTTCTTTTTGGTTGGATTATCGGCACAGGATAGGCTGGGCCTCTCCCCCAATATTTTGAAGTCCTACTTTGGCTCTTGGTTTCAAATATTTTTAAATTTTCATTATGACTTTTATGCTATAATTGTGCTGTAACTATACATGCTTTCCTGATGCTTCTAATGGTAATGTATAACTTGATATATATGTATATGTGTAATATACATATATTACATACACTCCCCTTGAGGAGTTCCAGCTCTGATTGATAAGATGTGAAGTATGCTCCTAAGAAAGGTGGTGATCTGGGTTTGCAGGCATGGCTCAGATGGTACAGCAGTAGCCAAGGAGTGAAAGTGTCAGATACTGAGTTCGAGTCCCAGTCCGGGACCAAAGCAACAGGAAAAGAATGGTGGTGATCACGTAGCCTGTTCTCCAAGCCTGTTGCTAAGCAGCATACTGGAATGTGGAGGGGGAGAGATGACACTGTTGCTGACAGGGCTGGGAAGAGGCCTGGTGGGTTCAGCTAATCACCGTTATCTTCCACACAAAGTAGGGATTGAAAAGGCCCCTTAACACCAAAGGGCCATTTTTAATATTTTAATTCAGAGGTGGTTCTAAATGCCGGGCAGTCAAACAGGATATTGTTTCTCCTTGCTTTTCTTAAAATTTTCATTTTATGGTTTTCACCTTAGAGTTTATATAGCTGAGTCTTTTCCTCCTGTGCCCAGAAAGAGTGGCATGGGTTCAGATGGCGTGGAGATGGCTGACAAGGATGGAAGGTCACCCTAAGGTCGAGGAGACCTGGGGACTGGCAGCTGGTATCTATAGCAATGGGGAGAAATGTGTTGGAGCTGCTGAACATTTTGCCCCAGTGTGAGGAGGACAGTACTGGGGTGAGGACGAAGGGTCCTAAGAATGCAGCCAGTGTTCTTCAGGGAGAGGACGCGAGATAGAAACGGGTACTTTGGGGGAGCCTCCGTACCCTGTGAGGCATTGTGGGTAGCTCTGGATGGGGCAGTACCCAGCGGGAATACTGTGTCTGGTGTCAAGAGCTACGTCGCCCTTCTCAGAACCATTGGCAGACTACAGTTGCCTATGAGAGACTCTCTGCTCATTGCTTTGGGACTCTAACGTTAAACCTATCAATTTGCAAAACACTCCTCTCCCTCAGGAAGGAGAAAGAGCTTCTGATCAACATCGAATGTAAACAGATTGGTAAGAAAGCCCTGAGTTATGGTGACAGGTTTTTTTTCAGTGTTCTAAACTGTTGGTAAATTGTATATACTTATGGAAGTGTGCACTGGAATTTTGTTTATTCCCTCTCATTTGTATATGTCTGTATTAAGGTATTCACCACAGTTTTTATGTGTGTTTAATAAAATTATTAAAACTCTGCTACCTGAAACTTAAGTTATTAACCTACTGCAACCCCAAATCCTACCTGCCAGGCAGCCAGAAAAATCAAAGACTACCGTCACTCCACACATCTAATTGAGAAGTTGCTTTTGAGAAAATCCATTTCCACATCAATGCCCAACTAAACTTGGCTTCTCTTCTCTCTCCCTAAATCCTTTTGTCAGGTTAGAAAAATGCAATAGCCTAACATCAAACAAAGCCGCTGGAGTCCGGGGGATGTTCTGCTGCTTCGGTGCAGACCAGCCAGGAATCTCACCTGCAGCCAGAGAGCGGGGTAGCCACGCAGATCATTGTAGTCAGTGCCCGTCAGCTTACCAGGCATGGTGCTAACTTTGATGGAGTGCAGGGAGAGAGAGAGAGAGAGAGAGAGAGAGAGAGAGAGAGAGAGAGAGAGAGAGAGAGAGAGAGAGAGAGAGAGAGAGAGAGAGAGAGAGAGAGAGAGAGACAGACAGATAGACAGACAGACAGACAGACAGACAGACAGACAGACAGACAGACAGAGGCAGACACACAGAGAGAGGCAGACACAGAGAAAGACAAATACAGAGACAAACACTGAAAGACACACACACACACACACACAGAAAGATGGACAGACAGCCAGAGACAGTGAGACAGACTGATGCAAACATAGACAGATACAGAGACAGACACACACATAGAGACACAGATGTAGAGACAGTCACACAGAGAAAGACAGACACAGAGACAGACAGACAGACAGATACAGAGAGAGACAGAGAGAGGGAGGGAGGGATGGAGGGAAAGAGAGAGACTTAGATTCGCTCTATTCAGGGGAAACCATTTATTTCCTTCCATCCACATGGAAGTCCCTAGAACCTTGCTTACCTTGAAGACTTTGCTGTGTACCCTGGTTCACCGCCCATTCTTGTCCTGTCTTGGGCTGTGGTTGGTTGGTACCATGGCATGTATGTGTGTGCGTGTGTGCGTGTGTGCGTGTGTGTGTGTGTGTGTGTGTGTGTGTGTGTGTGTGTGTGTGTGTGTGCATAGGGGAGGAGTGCAGGGCTGGTGTCCTGTCAGAGTACAAAGAGACTGGTCCAGGAAAGCTGTGAAGTGCATTTTTCGTGACAGTATCAGTTCTGTGCGGTAAGGGCCGCTGTGCCGGTGTCTCTGGGTAGGGCTGTTAGGTCACTCCAGCCATCTTGTCTTCTTTTCTTCCATTTCCTGATGGGCACATGCTGGATTCTGCTATGCCACCGTGGGAGTGCCCTGGGCTCTTCTGCGTGGTCCCCTTGGTTCGATCCCCAGGTCTCCACGACTCCATTCACGAGCGTTGTCCTCCACTCAGGACCAACCACATGATTTGTGGGCCCCAGCGAGGAGGAAGACGCAGAGGCTTTTATTTTAAAATGATGTGGAATTTCAAGATGGCATCCACTGAGCATCCAGCAAAAGGCAGCTTCCCTCTGAGCGTGGGGAATCGTGTGGCTGCAGCTCCTCCTACATGAGGGTTGCTTTGTGAACCTCATCTCCCAGGTGCACGGACTGTGTGTGCCCTTCTGCACACTTGGCTGGCATGCTCTCCTGTGTGTCTTTGTGGGGGGATTTAGGGCTCCAGGACCAACCAGGGACCTGTCCTGCCTGCCCTAGCACAGGTGGTTGGTGATGCCATTTTGAAAGCATCTCCTTACAAAGAGATCATCTCCCTTCAGCATTAGGTCAGAAGGGAAGAAGGCAGCCAGATGGAGGTCACCATTTTTCTTTGCCACAAACCATAGAAATGTGCTGAAGATAAAAAAAAGATGATTGAAAGACCCATGTAACCCATCTCCTTCCCTTTTATAGAGCAAAATGGGGGTATACTGAGCCCCGGGAAGGCCAATCTTGTGTACTTTGAGGGCAGTGTGTTTGGCTGTGATGATGAGAATTTCTTTAGGTTTCAACAGGTGCTTGATGAGGCAAAGGAAGAGTGCAAATCAGGTTTGCACACCCATTCCGTGTGGCTGGATGCTTTTTCACCCAGTAGAGATCTTCTAGGAAAGCCAGCAGCTGGGCTGGCGATGATGTTCTTTATCCTGTACACACTCCACACAGGAGGGGTCTGGGGACTTCAACCATCACAGGAGCGGTTTGGTTTTGTGTAGCTCCTCCTTCAGTGGCTGATGTTGAGGGAGGCAAAGGCTGCCAGTCCTGTGATTCATTCTCAAGAGGCTCCGTCCTTGGCCCCCAGAGGCCACAGAGGGTTCTGCTCCCCCCTGGCCTCACTGCCCTTGCTCTGACCACCCAGAGAGAGGAGAGGAGAGGGGACAGGTCAAGGGCTTCTGTAGCAGGAAGTTATTCTACAGTCAGTCCTGACCTGGAGATGGTGGGTGTCAGATTACATTCTCAGCCAGTTAACGCCCCAACTCCTTGCCCCTCAAATATTATAACAGATGATAAGTTAAGAAGCAGACATCTCCAGCCTGCTTCCATAGAGACAACCTTAGTTAATTCTTTTTTTGGGGGGGTGGAGGGTCAGTCCTAAGGCTTGAACTCAGGACCTGGGCACTGTCCCTGAGCCTCTTTGTGCTCAAGGCTAGTGCTCTACCACGTGAACCACAGTGTCACATCTGGCTTTTTCTGAGTAGTTTATTGGAGATAAGACTCCCACAGACTTTTCCTTCCTGGGCTGACTTTGAATCGTGATCCTTAGATCTCAGCCTCCTGACTAGCTAGGATGACAGGCGTGAGCGATTGAGCATTAGCTCAGACCAGTTCCTGGCTTTGCTGTGCCCAGCTCTTGTCTTCCCCTTCCTTGAGGGTCACGTGTCTGATGGCTTCTCCCCGTGTTTGGACAATGAGAGACACTAACGGTGGAGAGACAGGGGGCACAGAAGCACAGAGGAATCAGGTCACCTGTCCTCTCTTTCTGCCTCAGCTGATACTTCTTTCTTTTTTAAAATTACTATTATAAAGGTGATGTACAGAGGGGTTGCCGTTACTTATGTCTGGTAATAGCTACATTTCTATTGAGACAATTCTACCCCTTTCCTCCCCCTCCCCCAGTGTTTCTCTCCCATCCCCAACCACAAGTTGTGTGGTTCATTTTCAACATAGTGTCTAGTGAGTGCCCCTGATGCCTTTGTTTACCCTTTGCCCCCCTCTGTTTCTGTGCCCCCTTACCCTTCCAAAGACAGATAAACACACAAAGAGATTAAAAGTAAAGAAAATGGAAACAACAACAAAGGATAAAAACCTCTCATTTCCATTTCCTGGAGTTCATTTCAATAAATATTATTCTATATGTTCAGAGTCACGTAGGCATTGTGCTTTTGTGTTCCTCTTCTGAGAGCATCCTCCTTTGGAGTCGTGTATAATTTATCATGTCCCAGGGTATTTTAGCTCTAGCTTCTGCATATGAGAGGAAACATGTGCTGTTTGCCTCCCTGAGCTTGGCTTACCTCACTTAACATGATTTATTCTAGGTCCATCCATTTCCCTGCAAATGACACAGTCTTGTTCTTTCTAATGGCGGTGTGACATTCCACTGGGCTCAGCTGGTGTCTCTATTTCCATCTCTTTCCTTGGCTTCACCTCCAACGATCACGTCCCCTGCAGCTCCAGCTCCTCCTGGGTGAGTCAGACTCCAGGCACCGGTAGAGCTGCTCGACCTGGTGTGGGTACCAGTGACTTCCTGAAACCACTTGTCTGTCAGTTGCTTCCTTATTCTTCTTCCAGCTCCTGCTTCTACACTTCCACTTCCCAGGACCAAAGACCCTCTGGGACAGAATCCACAGAAGAATGGGGTTTCTGGATAGAGGCGATGTGAAGAACAGAAACTCAGGCTGCTTTTGTCTGTGTTGTGGAGGAATTTTCTCTCCATGACCCTCCTGGACCCCACTACAGGCTCTTCTCACGGTGCTCAGTGCCAATCACCATTGCCGAGTTTGACAGGAGGGGCACACAGAGTTTGTTGACTCTCTCTGTCTCCATTCTTTGGGGCCAGCCGCTATATGCAGTGCATGAGTTTTGCTTTGTCCTTCTGGAAATGGTTCCTGGGGCTGTGGCTGAGCTGGTTCTGCTGCAATTGAGCTCATCATCCCCAGCCCAGTCCGGGCTATGGTATCGAGCTCTACATAGGCAGAATCACAGTCAAATGTGCCAGGCTTGAATACCAACTTTTACTAATACAGTTGCTGTTGGCGGTCCTCTGTGGGACTGACTTTTTTTTTTTATAGTCTATCCATCATCAGGCAGACATTGAAAATGGGGCATCATTTGTTCAGCCACAAGACACACCTGTGTTTAGCTATTATTATATGAGAAGGTGGGCGGCCATGAGGATGTGACAATTCTAATTCCAGCTCTTGAATCTGCTACACCCTTCTGATGGACCCAGGGCTCAAGGCAGGGTACATGACATGCAGATGGCTGCCTGTACCAGCATCCAACAGTGGAGACCCCAGGGGCTGAGGCAGACCTCAGAGATCCATTCTGCCCGCTTCGGTCACTTGCAGCGACCCAGCCAGGCAGGGAAAATCCAGTGAGGAACTGTCTCGTAGAAGCCTGCCTGGCTGCTCTGTTTTTCATGTTTATTCTTTCCTGAGGAGTTCAGCACATTCCCTCACCTGTGGTGCCTCTCTCTTTTTGTTGTTCTAGGATGAATGTGTTCCCTTTGGTTCTTTGTCTTCATTCCAGAGACCCAGGCAGGGTGTTTGATCTTGAGCCTGAGGATGACTTCATCTTGCACAGCTCCATTTTGTCTTCGCAAAGAAGGGGACGTCATTCTGCTTGTGTGAAGGGTCCTCCCCAGGGTGCTTTCTGATGTTTGGGTGATCCACAGTCCATGAGTGATAACATCGTTTTTTTGTTTTGTTTTGTTTCTTACTCTTTATGGTAGAGTTATGGGTCTTGTCTACATGGGTGACCGCAGGATGGCCCAGTGGGTTTCATTGTGTGATGCTTCCAGATATTCCATCTTACACTTGAAGTTGATGTCTACCTGACAGCAGTCAATGAAGTCGGCCAGTTGGCTGACGGGTGCTAATCTAACAAGGGACCCTTCAGGCTCAAGTGTACTTCCCTAAGCTTGGGGACCAGACTATTCCATAAGGGTGGTGTGGTCTTATCCTAGTTCCTTGAAAGATAATCAGGCAGATATTGTCCCACAATAAGAACTATAAGTGAAAGGTTACCTGTGTGGTTTCTGTGGCATCCCACAGCAATAAGCAGCAATAATAGAAGATAATAAGCGTGCAAGACCTCAAAATTGATCTGGGTATCATAGCACATGCCTGTAATCCTAGCACTCTCTTTAAGAGACTGAGATTGGCCTCAAGTTTGAGGCCAATCAGAGCTACACAAGACAGTGTCTTAAAAATCAATAAGCAAATAAAGTCCTCACAATTGCCTTTTTTTTCTGATTTTTTTTCCTTCATGAGACGCAGACAGTACTAAATGTGAACTAATAACCAAATGGGGGTTGCTGTACTTGTTAAAAGGCTGGTTGGGGGAGGGTACTAAGTACCTATTAGGAAGGTGAGGAGTGATGAGGGACACAGGGGCATCTGGTTGGCCTTGTGTGCAGCTCAGGCTAGCTTGGGGCCCCTGCCTGGGTACAGGTGATATAGAACACCAACCATAGTTCAACTTAGACTCAAGGAATTTGGTTTGTTTACTCCTAGCAGTTCCTTCATATTTATAGCTACTTTGGGCTATATTTTATCAAAAACTGTAACTTAAGTAGGCTTGATCGTGGTCATAAATATTTCCTTTGTAGTTAATGTGCTTTTCTCCTAGAAGCTGTATCAAAAGAGATTCGGTGTTCACTCAACAGTTGCTCATCACACTGAATTAGAAGGAAGGATTAGAGTGGATGAGGCAGTGAAGGAGGGGTGGCGGGGGAGGAGGGGGAAGAGAGAGATTTATTTCCTCTTTGTAATTCTACTTGTACAGAACTTGAAGCCATGGCAGACCATGCCGGGAAGGGTGGAAAACTATACCATGTAGGGGGCTGGGGGCAGGCAGGACAAGAGAAAGCAGTAGAGAGAACTGTGCTAAGAAAAACAACTTATGCATGTCTGAAATACTGTAGTGCAATCCTCTGGTACACTTAATAAACACTTAAAAATGGACCACAGGACAATAAAACAGGCGTTGTGAGAGAAGCAGGCACCAGCAGGTGTGGAAAGAGCAAGGGGGAAGGAAGACGGATACGATCACCTTAGTTTATCTGCACGTGCAAAAACAGAGCAATGAAACCTGCTGGGATGGCATTAGGAAGCGGAAGTAATGCGGGGAGGGCCCTGGATGGAGTGGAGTTGGTTTATGTGTGAGATTGTCACCTGGAAACCTCCTTGTACAGCGAATGCATGCTAAGAAGCGAACCTCATCACGGTGGAGGTGCTGTCTATGTGCAGTCGTGGAGTACATCCAGCTCCTTGGACTCAGATCTCAGTTGTGAAAACCTGGCTTTCTAACTTCCTCCGCACACAGTACCTCTGTGGCTGTGGGTCTGCCATCCCCCTGTTCCTGCAGCATCGCCCCACAAGGTGATGAAATCGATCATCATGTCATTTGACTCAATGACCTTCTCCCAAAAGTGATCCATGAGCTAGAGACTAAGCAGAACACACAAGGACATTGTCACCTCTTGCTGTGTGTGAGACTGCGGGGTGTCCTACTACAATAGCAGCCACCAATTCAATAAATAATAAATAATGTGGTGCATACTAAATAATATAAATAATGTGGTTCATACTAAATAATATAAATAATGTGGTTCATAATAAATAATATAAAGTGGTGCATAATAAATAATAAAATAGTGATACAATAAATACAATAAATAATAACAAGGGCCACAAATACAATAATAAATAATGTCATAATACAACCAATGATACAATAGCAGCCATAAATACAATATCAAAGAATTTGGTGAGATAAGAAATCACATCCTAGTTTCCCTCTCTCCTTCATCCAGTCCCTCTGCTCATTATCACCGATTTCCACTAGAGGTCTACTTCTGGCCACAAAGTGGTTTTATTCATACAAATGTGTTGGGCCTGTATTAACATTCAATGATCTTTGTTTATATTTTCTTCGGCTGAATCCCCTTTTTATTTGGAGACACATAAAACATCAATACTACAAAGAGTTTTTACGTGAAATGGAAATACAATATTGTGGCTTTCACTGTTTGGCAATTACAAAACCAGATGAAACTGAGGGGGAAAAACAAACATTAGAAAGAGAAAGAAAGAAAACAGACAAAAAGACTGAAAGTCTTTGGGTTCAAAATGGCAGACTGAGAGCAACTGTGAGTCTCCCTCCTTTCAAGTAATCAATGAGCTAGAATGAATCATGTAGTAGAGAGAATGAATAATAGATTATAAATTGCTGGAATGAGGAGGGTGGCAGAAGCTGGCGGCTGAGTAAAATAAATCCAAGATGCTGCAGCAGCAGCCAGGAACATATAGGATGCAAACGGAGTAAAATGGGGACCAGGCTCATGGGGGGGCGGGGCTCAGGCCCACCCTCCCTCCACCTCCCACTGGCAGGTTGCCCTGAAAACGACTGGGAAACGGAGGTAGGAAGTATCCTCCTGTTCTTAGCGTTTTGCCTTGGGAAACAATTGAGAAGCTGAGGTGCACATGGGAATCACAAATCTGTGCATCCTGACCCCTGATCACACAGAGTAAAGACACTCTCTGCAGGTGTACAAGCTGTGTTCTCTTTTGGAGGGATCTGAAATCTGACCCACACACAACTGAGAAGAGAGAAATGCATGGATACCTGGAAAAATAGGTCCAGTTCCAACATACATCCAGAGGATCAAAGATAGTGGTCTGCGAAGAAAAACAATTGTGTGATCAGGGAAGATTAAAGTAGAGAGAACTGACCCAGGAAAAAAACCAAAAATTCAAGGAATGTATTCATCTTTGGCAGTGTTGGGGTTTTGAACTTAGGGCTTCATACATGCTAGATAGGTGTTCTGCCACTTAAACCATGGCCTGATCCAGTATTAGGGCTTGAACTCACATTATTATTATTATCATTATTATTATTAATGACAATCTACTACTTGAGCTATGCCTCCAGCCCAGGTTTTTTGTTTTTTTTTTTTTTGCTAACTAGTTGGAGATGAAGTCTGACAGATTTTTCTACCCAGGCTGGCTTTGAACAATGATCCTCCAGGTCTCAGCCTCGTGAGTAGCTCAGGATTACAGGTGTGAGTCACTGATTTCTGACACTCGCATTTCTATTTTTTAGGTTATTTTTCAGATCAGATCTCCTGATTTTGCTCAGGTCTGGCTTTGGAATATTATTCTCCATCCACACCCGCTGTGTGGCTGAGATTACTGGTTGGAGCCACTGTACTTTCCCAACTCTTACGAAAAACATTCTCAATTACTTGCCAGGTGTCTTGGTGCAGGCCTGAAATCTTGACACTGAGGAGGTAATAACAGGATAGACTGAGAGTTCAAAGGTAGACATAGGAATCCCACCAACTAACCAAAATGAGAAAATAAAAGACAAATCTGAAGAAGGACTCCATATGGAGATTCTTGTATTTGGATCTAGACTTCCACTTCCTCCGACTTTCTTTGCAGGGGGCCGCTGTCCTGGAATGGGGAGGCAGAACTCACTCCGGCTTGTTATCTCTCAAGCTCTAAGCGTATCTCACCTTCTTGGGAGCCCTTTCTGTTAGGAGCAGTGAGGATCCAAACTCCCATCCAAGAAAACACAGCTGCCAGTTGGGTCCAGCCTGCTATTGGCTTATTTATAATTCACTGACACCCAGAGTTTTCTCAGGGTGACGTAGAGAATCCACACCCAATCTAGTTCTATGAGTGATAATGTGTTTCAGCAGCACTGTTGTGAATCAGCAATGAGTGGAAATACCATGACAGAAAACCCCTCTGTCTTTATCCTAAGGATATATCCCATCAACCCACTCGAGTGAGCATTACCAAGCATGAGCGACACGAACACTCTTCCTTTGGAACTACTCCCTAGTTGAACCATTCGGGGGAACGATCTGAAAACTCTGATATGATGAGCCAATGGCACCAGCCATCCTGCAGCAGCGTGAATGACCTGGTGAGGTGATAGGAAGAGGAATGAAGATGGTCAACCGATGCTGTATTCATTCAGACATCAGTGAGAGGATTCTGAAGGTGGCAATTAAAAAAAATAAGTCACTTTAAAACATTTCTTACCATCTTAAGCCTTTCTGGAATTCAGCCTGTGGAACAGATTTATAACCTGGCTAATAGACGGAAGTTGCTTTTTGTTCTTTCTTTTGTGCCTTTGGCTCGGGTGAGATGCTGGTCATGTATATTCTGCTTGTACAGCGGAGCTCAAGGCATGGCTCACGAGGTAGAGCCCCACCTTGTGAACGGATGTGAGGGAGCCAGGGAGAAGCGAGAGGCAACCACCTCAATGCACTGCAAATGGGGAAGGCATTCCATCCTGTGAACCTGCCTTGTACTGACTGCGCTCAAGCCAGGGCAACCACTTCCCAGTACCTTACACATCATTTACCAGTTCTCTGGTGCTCCTCCTGTCTGTGGTAATAATTTAACCCCTAACTCATGAGAAAAGCACATACAGAGCCAATTGTTAAGCAAGAGAGCCAGCCTCAAGGTGGTCATGATGTTAAGTACATTAGCAATCATTAAGGAGCTGTGCGCTTGTGGCTCACACCTGTAAACCTAGCTACTCAGGGGGCTGAGATCTGAGGATTGCGGTTCAAAGCCAGCCTGAGCAGGAAAGTCCATGAGACTCTTTATCTCCAATTAGCCACTTAAAAACTGGAAATGACCTTATCTCAACGTGGTAGAGCACTAGCCTTGTACAAAACAGAGCTCAGGGACAGTGCCTGGGCCCTGAGTTCAAGTTCCATGACTGACAAAAAGAAAAAAACAAACAAAATCATTCAGGGTATCGTTCTGTTTGCTTTATTAAAAGTACATTAAGGAACACAAACCTCCAGTAGGTAAAAATAAAAACGCCCTTAGGGGAAGTTACATTACATGGAATTTGAAACAGGGACTTGTTCTGGGAAGTCTCTTTACGATTTTAATTTCAAAGCTGTGGTGGTTTTCGATCTATAAGGAAAAGAGGTCACGGTGAGCTTTGAAGAGCAGAAGCCCCTTTGGGGACATGATTTTTCATAAGCCCCCTCCCACACCGCCATGATGTCACCCCATCTCTTCAGAAATAAGCACAGAGGAATTTCATGGTAAAGGAACCCTGTGTGATTCTGGACCATGCATCATCTTCTTCATTTCGTACACTTCAGTGCCATCGAGAATGTGTTATTTGATTTTTCTGCAGCATTTTTCTCTCAAGAAATGCAAGGAGTGAACCTCAGCAGGTGAATGATGGGAAAGTACATACCATGGGGTCAGAGTGAGATTTAGCAAAAGGGAGTTGGGGTGGGGTGGACGGGAGAGGACAACCCCTGTGAAGGGAAATCAGGACCACGCTGGGACAGGTGGGGTACAAGCGAGCGGTGGGGGACACGGGTCTCAGAGCGTGTGAAGCGGTGCATTCTGGGAAGGGATGTTCGGGGTACCCAGGGGCTGGAGTCCTGTGCATGATGTCCACAGGGTTGTGTTTACCAGGCAGTTCTGTGCTTCCATCAGAAAGAATGACAGTGCCCCATTTGTAAGGAAATGGAAAGACTTGGAAAGAATCATGTGAAATCAAATAAGGCAGACCCAAAGAAACATAGGCTCCATAGTTTCCCTCCTTTGTAATTACTAGTATATATCTAGGATAGTCCTGACAGAGCTCACAATACCCCAATAGATATGTGCATATGACCCTATAAAATGATGATAAATGAAGTGTACTCCAAGATATGGAAACAAGAGGTTTATTTATTTACTTATTTAGTTGGTCATGAGGCTTGAACTCTGGGCCTGGGTGCTGTCCCTCAGCTCTTTAGCTAGCCTTGAGCACTCTACCACTTGAGCCACAGCGCCACTTCTGATTTTCTGAGTGGTCTATTGGAGATAAGAGTCTCACTGAGTTTCCTGTCTGGGCTGGCTTTGAACCACAATCCTCAGATCTCAGCCTCCTGAGTAGCTGGGCTTACAGGCGTGAGCCACTGAGGATGCCCAGCTTACGAGAGGTTTATTTTTTAATGTACTGTGTGAGGCTATTTCTTTTTTCCCTTTTTTTCCCCTTTGGTTTATCCAAAGGTTGTCACTGTTTTGATTTCAGTGCCCTGTATCTTGTATATAATGTTCAACTCATTTGGGGAAGGGAAGGAGAATAACAAAATTGTGAGACAAAGGACAAAGGGTGAACCAATGCAACAACGATTCTCACAATACACCATGTTGGAAATGAACTTTACAACTTGAGAGGGAGAGGAGTTGGGAAAGTGGGAAAAACAAGGAATGAGGTAAGAATGTTTGACAAGAAATGTACTCATGACCTTACTTATGTAACTGTAGCCCCTCTGTACATCACCCTTACAATAAAAGATATTAAAAAAGATTGTATTTAAAAAATCATGACATATATATTTTTATTTCATCATATTTGAAAAAAAATGTAGGAAGGAAAATGGGTTCTGAAGCATTTGCAGAGACATGCATGTCTGTATTTTTTTAAATTTCTAGTTTTTTTTTTTTATGCCAGTACTGGGACTTGAACTTGGGGCTTTGTACTTTTACTTGCCTTTTTATTTTGCTCATGGCAAACATGCTATCACTTCCAACTTTTTGCTGGTTAATTGGAAATAGGAGTCTGGCCAGGCTGATTTTTCTGCCCAGGCTGATTTTGAACTTTGATCCTGAGATCTCAGCGTCCTTGACTTGCTGAGATTAAAGGCATGATCCACCAGTGCTTAGTGGAAATACATCCTAATGGTAGAACTTCCTCTTCTTGCGTGAGTCCCAGATTACTGAGAGATATATAAGTGATATATTTTTCTTCTGTATAAATCTCTCCTGGTTTAAGGGGCACATGACCTGTTCCAGATGAGCAGGCGATTTCCAGCCAATCGGGTCTTGGTTTACTCACCTGTGAATCCCCATTCTCTGGAGAAATGCTTAAGCTACATATTCTAAGACCTCAGTACTTATTGGAGCATTTGCCTCATTGATGAAGCCCAAACTACATGCTTTAGAAGAAACAAGAAGTCAGGAATATGTAGTTCTCGTTTGGTGAAGCTGACTGTTTTGTTTTTATTGACTCTAGCCCTTTAAGAGGGGATTACTTTTGAACATTGCTTTTAATACAGTCACTACGGATTTTAATGTCTTCTTGGCTCTCCCCTGGGTCCGCTTCTAATTTTCTGTTGAGGTACAGCCTGGCAGCTTCTGCCCTGGCTTTATGCGGAAAGACTGAAAATGAGATTAGTTTCCAGAATATATTAGTTGGAGGTGCTCAGAGAGTCTCTGTATATTCCTAGGCCCATTTTCAAGTCTCCTCAAATTCAAAAATAAGAATCAACATTAGATAAGAAATGCGAATACAAATTTCAGTCCCTTCCTCTGATGAGGACATTGCCCTGGAGGCATTTATATTGGCTAAAGCAATTTCTCTTCTCATAAAAAATCATAAACTCACTTATAAAACGGAGTAATAACATTTTGCTATGCAAATGGCAATCTATGCAGGGAGTATCCACTGTGCACTGAAAATACTTCGGTTACAATGAAGCCTCACAGATGACAATGGAGGGATGAGTGCTTGCTTTAGTAAACACCCTTAACATTTGCGTTATTACTGCTGGAGAGGAGCGTGTATTTAAGTTTTTTATTTACAGAATAATACACCTGTTGTGCTCTTATGGGCTGTTGTATCAGTATTGTACCCAGTCTCATTAATCGCTACGCATTCCCAAATGATGTGTTTGTTTTATATAATGGAGGGAAATCTATGCGGGAAGAAGAGAAATAGTTCTCATAAAATTCAGGATAGCCTCATCTTCTCAGCTCAGAGCAAAAATTATGTGGCACCAGTGGAGGCTGGCAGATTGCATGGTATGTAGTAAGAAGATCCGTATTTAAAATGGTGGTAAAAGACTCATGTAAAATTTGCTCCTTTTTTAATACACACACACACACACACACACATACACACACACACACACACACACACACACACACACACACACACACACACACACATTTTCCAGGGTTCAGTTAGGTGGCCCTAAATTAGTTTATCTTATATGTGGTGAATTTATCATTATCACCATCCATCCTAGTCTTCTCTCTATCTTGCAAAATAATCTTCTCTACTCTTAGAAAAATTACTTACTTCCTAGCCCCTAAGAGCCACCATGTCTATTTCTACCTCTGCAATTTTGCCTATTCTAGTTTGCCTCCTGTAGACGAAGTCATACAGTATTTGTTATTTGGTGACTGGCTTTTATCAGTTACCATCATGTCCTCAAGTTGTGTCTACGTTGTAGGTGGGTCAGAATTCCCTTTCTTTTGTTTCATTGCATGTGTGCATCTCATTTTTCTCATCTGTCAACCTTTGGATGCCCAGTTGGGTCACTTCCTCTCTGCCTGTTATAAAGAATGCTATTATGCCTGTAGGTGGGTGGACATCAAGTATCCTTTTGGATACTGTTACAAATATGCCCTCTAGGAACTGTAGGGGTCACAATGGATACGAAAGTAAGGTGAAATTCACTTCTATAGAAAGATGCACCATCAGCCTCAAATCTGGCAAGCAAACACACTGGGCAGGCACTGCTGCTCAAGTATTTGTGCTTCTAATCCAGTAGGCCCCGCCCCTGCTCTGATTTCTCGAGCTCAGGGTCACAATCTGATCACCATTGGCTAGTTTGTAAGAATCTTCAGATAGATGAACAGGTCACAAGTAATCTCAAAATGTACCCCCCCATGGTTTCTTGAAAGGTCTGGGGTATGTCTTCATTCCATCTTGAGAAGAAACCATTTGAAGACAAAACCTCCCATTTCGAAAATCCTTCCTTATCCTGAAGCAGCTCTTCGTTTCCTTGAAAGAGCCAAACCACTGGGCTATGGCAGGAACTTTTAAGCAGTGCGCTTGGATAGAAAAGGCAGTTTTTTCTCACCATGCATACCCAGAAGCAGATCAAATGGAAATGTTGAACTCTTAAATGTTTGGAGAGCCACCATCTTTCTTTTGCTTCACGAAGGAAGGATCATTTCGAGCTTTCTTGCTGCTTTCTTGGATGGAGTCATGGATTTAAACGCTGTGGTGTGGATTCCTGGCAAGGCTTTCACCAGCTAGTGATAATAGCACTTCAACCTGGCTCCTCATCTCACTGTATTTAGTCTTCATCACAGCTGTGACACATAGACATTGCCATGGTGCTTTCTTTCCTTTTCAAGTGCTTTCCCTACAGTGGCAAAGGCGGAGGGAAGCCGTGTGTCTCTGAAACCTGTGTACCCTTGCTTTGGCCTCTTACGTCCTTGGCACGTTTCCATTTTAGTTTTGTGCCACAAACAGTTATTAAGTTGCTGTGATGTGTGAGACATCAGAAATTTATTTATACCACTGCTAGGAGCTGGGGGATAGAGATATATAGAAGCAGTCCTATTCGTCAACACATAAGGGATGATACATGGTTCCAAGCCAGTTTGGGAATAACAGAGCCATGTGGTGGACCCCAGGGACAAGGCGACAATTCGCTGAATGAGGTACATCATCCAGTAGTGATTTCACTTCATTGCATATATTGTTTTCGTTTATACAGTCCAAGATGGACAGATGCCACATAACAAACAGTTGAAGCTGCAGTCATTTGATATTTTTTTTCCTAAAAGGTGTTTCAAAGCTATATGACCATCTCAAATCTAGTTTTGATGGCTTGCTAAGGGAAGAATAAAATACAAAGCCAGGCATTGGGAAGCTCACGCCTGTAATCCTAACTACTCGGGAAGCTGAGATCTGGGGATTGTGGTTCCAAAGCCAGCCCAGGCAAGAAAGTCCATGAGACTCTCATCTCCAATGAAACTACCAAACAGAAAGCCAGAAGTGGTGCTGTGGCTCAAGTGGTACAATGCTAGCCTTGAACATTAAACAAAAGTGCTTAGGGATAGTGCCTAGTGCCCAAGCCTTGAGTTCAAGCCCTAGGACTTGTACAAAAAGAAAAAGAATAAAATTCAGATAATCAAATAGAACAGGAAATAGATTGTGTACTTCCATAGTGTGGGGACATAGTCCATAGTCCAAGTGTTAATAGACCAACCCCTGAGATTGTTTACTCAGCAGCAATAGAAATTTTTTAGCTGTGCTAGAACTAGGAAGATCAGAGACATCCATTAGCTCTTAACTAAGAATGATCCTTTCTAGGTTTCATTGAAGACTACACCTGTCATTTACAGATATATATATATATGTGTAAGAAAAATGCAGAACTCAGTTCACCAGAGCCCAGCCCTTCCTGAGCCCTGTCCATGTGGAGGCGTGGGGACCTGTGAGTGTGCACATTTAGCCGGCCCACGCCTAAGAGAGTTGATGCTTTGCGACTTTCCAGAGGGAAGAACAACTGAATTCTAGGCGATGCCTAGGAATGAGGTATTGTCAAAGAGAAACCAGGCACCTGAGTTCAGACTGGCCATCAGACAGGAGAAAATCAGAGCTGCCAGGAGAGTCCAGCAGTGCTCAGAGAGAAAGTCAGCTTTTCATGAGAGAGACTGGGCTTGTCTTGAGAGAAGAATGACAAGGGAGAAAATGTGGAGAAATGGCTTCTAGGTGTTGGGAGAAGGAAAGCGTGTCATGGAAGGTGGTATCTGTGACCAAGAAGCTCCTAATGAGAATGCCATGGCAGGCGGGGTCTTCGAGGAACTGGTTTACTCGGTGCTGTAGTGTCGGTCAATGGAATGGAACTGGGTCTGGCCATAGCCAGGCGATCCCACCTGGCATGATTTCTTTCCTTCTACAGTTGTTTTGTACCCTGTGATTTTATAATGGCCGTGTTCCCTTTCTGTCTTTTCCTGAGCGCAATTCTCAATTGCCCAAGTGGAGGGTCTCCGTTGTGATATTTCCATACACAGTGTATAGTATATTTTGATCATATTCACCTCTCTGTTACATGGCTTTATTCTCCTGCTCCCTGTTTCCCTCATGGAACCCTTTCTCACCATCATTGCTTTGTTGGTGGTACTGGGGTTTGCACTTATGTCCTGGCTCTACCACCAAAGTCACGCCCTCACCCCCTTTCCACTTAGTGCTTTTGCACAGATATGGCAGCCTGTGCTTTTGCCATGGTTAGCAGGGTGGGCTTTGTGAATGGATGGTGAGCAGGGAGCGTGTGTTCTACCTTTTGTCTTCTTCCAGCCTCTGGAATGGACCAGCCCTTGTTCTTGTGAGTATCTTGAGACAGTATCGGGGTGTCTGTGCTGCTGCTGCAGTGAGCAGTGGCTGACCCATCCTGAGGACTGGCGATACAGAAGATGGCAGCAGGTCAAAGGGCCCTCCTCCCACTCATTGTTAGGGTTGTTAGCATTGGCAAAACCCAGTGTGGCTACTGTCTGAATCTTGGGTCAGGAGAGCCCCTTACGAACCCAGCTACGGGGCAGCAGGAGAGGACAGCCAAGGACAGAACCACCGATGTGAACCCAGGGACAGAAAAGAGAGAGAGAATCTTTTGAAGATATACAGGGAACATAAGGGGCAAAAAGGAATGGCTATAGGCTGGTGGCTCATGCCTATGATCCTAGCTACATAGGAGGCTGAGATCTGAGGATTGCAGTTCAAAGCCAGCCCAGGCAGGAAAGTCCATGAGATTCTTATCTCCAACCAAGCACAAAAAGTCACAAGTGGAGCTGTGGGTCAAGGCAGAGTGCTACCCTTGAGCATAAACGCATAAAAGCATAGGGTGCTGTCCCTGTTAAAGCTCCAGGACCCCAGGCCTAGGGCGCGCGCGCCCCCCCCACATTCTTGTTACCTTTCTGGGACAGGTGGAGGTGGGTTGTGTCAGTTTAAGTACAGGGCACAAAAAACATGGAGGCATGGGATCAGGGCCTTATGAAACTATACTCACTATTTGTTTTGTATTTGTGTGCTGGTAGCAGGAGGGCTTGAACTAAGGATTTGGTGCTGTCACTCAGCTTTCTTGTTCACAGCTGGTCCTCTACCACTTGAGCCATGCCTCCAGTTCAAATTTTATGCTGGTTCTTTAGGAGATGGATTCTCATGAACTCTCTTGCCTGGGCTGGTTTCTGACTGAAAACCTCTGATCTCAGCCTCCCCAAGAATCTAGGATTGCAGGTATGAGGCACCAGCACCTGGCTATAATCGCTACTTTCAGATTGTCAACTTTCTTGGTCATAAGTAATAAAGTTATTTTTAGAAAGTGTTTTTGAGAAATGCAGAAGTAATGAGTATTCAAAGTATGATGCTGAAAGTGGGAAAATTAATGGAAACCTTTTATATCAAGCATGATTATTTTTTGTCTTTCTCTACTTCTCATAACTTACTAATTATTCAACTGATCAGAAAATACAAAGTGCCTCCTTTTAGAGTTACAGTGACCCATCTTTAGTGCAACATAAAAGGAACACGGTCTCATGCAAGAAGCAGATTGAAAATAGATGGTTAGAATATACTACAATGGACTAAAGTGCCTTGTGGACATGGGAGGAGAGCCTGTGGTTTTTATTGACGGTGCTGGAGTCTGGACTCAGCGCTTTCTTCTGGTGAGACAGACACTGTACCCTCAGCCTCAACTACTTCTACCTGGGGAGGGAATTCGAACTCTGAGAGGGTTGCATTTGACAGAGCAGAGAGCATGATGAGGCAGAGGCCTGGGGAGGCTGTTGGGGAAATGGTAGAAACTGGTGCAAACAAGTAGGAACTGGTGTGAACTGGTGGTGACAAGGCTGGGAGGAAGACACAGAGGAGAGCCGGCAGATGCCATGTCAGAAGGGTTTGGAATTGACTCTGGGGACAAGGGGCAGTGTGGCAATTTGCCATTCTGTTTAGATGCCCACCTAATCAAACAGAAGATGGAGCAGAGGAGGGAAAGGCCAGGGTAAGGAGAATCAGCTAGAAGGGCTGTTTCTACCATGTGGTTTAGAAATGACGCAGTGAAGCCAGCAGAGAAGAAATGAATCTGTGGTGACCATTCAGTAGATGGAGATGCCAAACTCGCTGAAGATGGTAGGTGACAGTAAGAGAGGAGAGTGAAAATTGACCATCAGCTCTTTTCTTTTTTACCTTTAGTAAAACAATGAAAAAATGTGCTATATACACATACATATATCCATTCATTGTCAGTTTTTGTCTCCATCTTCTTGTCTCTCCATCTTTCTGTCTCTCTATCTCTGTCTCTGTCTCTCTTCCTCTCTCACCCTCCCTTCCTCCCTCCCTCCCTCCCTCCCTCCCTCCCTCTCTCTCTCTCTCTCTCTCTCTCTCTCTCTCTCTCTCTCTCTCTCTCTCTCTCTCACACACACACACACACACACACACACACACACACATAAAGGAGAGCCCTCCTGTGAGGTAGTCAGTCATAAAATAGCTAAGTTTAGGCAATAGGTATAGAATTGCTCACTGGCCTATCCATTTCCTTTTTCTGTAGTTCAGGAACTTTCTCTAGCTTACGATGCCCCTGATTATTTGAGCTCTGGACCTTTGGGCAAGCACATGTGGAGTTTGTGGTATGAGGTGAGCTGTGGCTGCATTTCTCCACCTTGCCGCCATCTGCACCAGTCCTTCTCTGTCCCATGCCCTGCCTTGAATTTCTGGAGTAGAAAGGCAAAGGGATGGATCTGTGACTGGAGAATCGGCACGGCTTCCAGATGAGCACACTTCATCGTACATGAGAAACTGGGGGCAAAGTCCATGCACCTAACATGTTTGGCCACTAGGGTCCCAGTTCTTGCCTTGTCATGTGGCTCTTCTCTGCTGGCCTGGCCCCTCTAATCAATCATACACTGTGCAGCACACGCACATTCTGTTCCCTCCACCACAGCTCCCTTTTTTCAAGTAGACAAAGACACATCATCCAACTCCTGACATTTCCTTGCTTTACTATTTAGTATTCCACGACAAGCTGTCAGGTTTTTTGCAACTGGCACAAACAATTCTTGCAGCTGAAATGTAATGAATTCTGAAAATAGAATCTCAAAGCACAAAGAGTTGACATATTTGAGGTTCTGAAACTGGTGTACAACCACTACTGCTGTTCTGTCTAGTTGATGCTACCTATAGTTGCAGCAACGTAAACAGAACCAGTGGATATTTTTTCCCCCTTGGACTTAATATGTCCACACGTATGTGTGCATACTTGTGTGTTTTATAATTGTACCTTATTTTCTTTTCGTTTTTGAGTTCTGACTTTTCTCCATAAATATTTTCTCCTTTGTACTATTTTGGAGCACATTTCAGTTGGCACAAGTAATTAGCAAGTTCTTAGGGGTGCATCAAGAAAATCCTGTGTCAAGATGGGCAGGGTGTACTGTACCCTTGCCCATTTAGGATGCTGCAGCAGAGAGATTGTGAATTCAAGGTCAGGCTGGACTGTCTGTCTAGACACCATTTCAAAACAAAAATGTAAAGAAAGGAAGAAGCTAAGAAAAAAAGGAAAGGAGTGGAGAAGAAAGGGAAGGAAAGGAAAATGAAGGAAAGGAATACGAGATCTCAAGGCGAGAATTAGATCTGAAAACACGGTGCCCCAATAAGGTGCTTGGAAAATCATCCCGCCCCATCTCTCTGTGGGTGTTACCTGACTCTACCCCAAGTATCTCTGTTTAGAAATTTTCACAGGGAAGAATGATTAAGTTAGGTGGTGTGAGTTATGACTCCCTGCCCAGACATGAACTTTAATGTGGATAGTGGCGGGTGTGATGTATGGGGTCAATTATTACATTAAAGTTGCTCTGCACATTACGAAGCATGAGAATGGCTTCAGAGTTCAGACTATGAAAACACTCATGGGTAGAGAGCAACATTTCTTTTAGCTTAGGAAAGTGGGCCTGGTAGGTACTGCTTATAAGGAACTCAAAAATATCTTGTAGAGGCAAAGTACACACCTAGAACCCTAACTGCTCCTCTTGTAACTGTCAGCCCACACCTCTCTGTTTTCATTTGAAAATTTATTCCAAGTACTGCTGCCCTCACCAGGGCACTGCCATCTGGAATAAACTGTATGCTTGGTGTGGATAAAAAGAAGCTGTCTTCTTGCTGGAAAGGCAAATCGGAGATATCTAACCTCACAGTTTTATTTCTAAGGGGGAAAATGAAGGATTCATATTTTTTATGATAAAGCAGTTATTTTCAAGGCTGGTATCTATAGTGCCTAGCATAAACATTTAGTGTTACTTTGCAATGAAAGTAGTACCTGCATATTGTTGAAACTTCTTAAGCAAAAAACAAATCTCTGACCACATATATGGATATTAATGGGGGCCAAAGTTTGAACCACAGCCAAATGGGATGAAGTATTCTGTGCGTGTGTGTGTGTGTGTGTATGCATGTGTGCACTTGGAGTCAAGGCTATGTTTTTTCTCTCATTGCTGCCACACTACCACCTGAATAATTCCTCCACTCCAATTTAATCTTGGCTGGTTAATTAGAGATAAAGTCTCATACTTTTCTAAGCTACACTGGGCTAACCTCAAACCATGATTCTCAGCTTTCAGCCTCCTGAGTAATTAAATTAGTGGTTGGAGCATCTAATGACTGGACAAGATACTCTTTTTGTCCTCATTTATCATCCAGGCAAAGCTTTTTCAAATGTTAGCCACAGGGTGCCTATGTCTGAATCAGCTAGAACAACTCCTAGTTCTGATAAAGTTTAGGATCTTACACGAGGCAATCGATTCTACACTAATAAAAATAAGTCCACAAAGCTACAATAGAATAGTTTGGAGTTCTAGGGACAGAACTAGACTTAAATAAAATAGAATCTGGGAAGTGGTAAGTTTTTCATAGACACTAGAAGACCCATTTCACATCCTGCAGAGAGGCAGGGGAGGGGAGGAGGAGGGAAGAAACCCACTGGCCATGGTCTGAATGTGCAGAAATTCTTATTTTGATTACTTGGTACCCAGATGGTGAGAGGCTTTGGGGAAGTTCTGAAAACTTTAAGCAGTGGGTGTGTCCTAGCTGGAAGTCAGAGGTTGATCTTCCTGTCACTGTGCCTAAATCAAGGTGTTGATAATAAGGTTGTCCTGTCTGTAGACAGAGGTGCTAGGGGAGAAGTATCTTGTGGCTGCCTGCATTCCTTGCTTTATAGCCTCATCAGTTTAATCAGTTCAGTGTCAATTTCTTTATATCTCTTTCTGTCTTCACATGGTCTTCCACATTAGTCTTCCTCTCCCTCTTCCTTTCAAGGAAGGACATTTAGGTCCCAACAGAATAACTCAGGATATAACTCACTCATGTCTACAACATCCTCTAGTCTTCCTTTGCTATGCAAGACAACATCCACTACTTCTAAGCATTAGGGTCTGAGATCTTTGGGGACCATTAATCATACTTTACATGATGACCTTTTAGAAGTAGTACATGCTTAGCCAGATCATTGAATACAAGATCAAACACACAAACTCAATTATATTTCTTAATATAAGTAATAAGTAGCTTAAAAACCAAGTATAAAGGCTATTTTATTCACATGGGAAGTCAATGTTTACCTGTAACTCTGACACTTGGAAAGCTGAGTTTGAAGAATTGTGAGTTTAAGGGCAAGCCTGAGTTACATAGCAGAACCCCTTTCCAAACATAAAAATTGGGAACGAAGCTATGATGTGTCAAGGATTAATATGCTGAAAACCTTACAATATTGCTAAGAATAATTAAAGAGGACCTAATAAATGAAGAGACACATCATATTCATGAATTAAGACTCACGATTAAAATGCAATTTCAATGCAATCACAGTCAAAGTCACAGCAAGACCTCTTAAGCAATTAACAATGATTCTGAAGTTTGTATGGAAATGCAAAGAATCAAATGGAGCCAAGTAATCTGGAAAGAGAAAAAGAAGCTGGCAATTAGTGACCTAACTGACCTTGAAAGGAGAGCAATCAGCATTGTGTGGAAATGGCATCAAGATAGATAAGCAGGTTCCTGGAACACAGTGGAGGATTTGGATACAGGAGAAACTGAATTTTCAATTGTCAAGAAAGCTGTTGAGTCTATTAGAAAAGGAATATATATGTTGATGGATGTTATTAAAACAACAGAATACTGACATCTGAAAATTCTCAAATTCTAAATACTCAGAACAATTCAAGTTGGATGATAGACTGAAGTATAAGAATTAGAACCTAACTCTTATTGAAGGAAAAAAATATGGGGTTTGTAACCTCAGGATAGGTAATGACTTATTACTAAGGACACAGTAAACACAAGTCATCAAGAACAATGGTCAAATTTACGTCATCAAAATAAATCTTCCTGCCCTTCAGAGATCCTACTAGGAAAATTAATAGGGAAGGCCTCGGTTGGTATGAATCAGAGCATGTATTTATGTTATAGAAATGGAACCAAAAACATATATTGAAAACTCCTAAATGTAGCCAGCAACAACAACAAAATAACCCAACCTCATCAAATATGGGCAGAATGCTAGACAGATGTCTTCCAAAGAAGATAATAAAATGACCAGTGAGTACATGAAAAATATCCTCTATAGTTGCCAGGAAATGTGACTCAAACCATCATCAATTATTCTCTTATGCATTATGATGGACAAAAGTTAGAAAGATTGAAAAATGTGGGAAAAGATGGAGGACAATTGGAACTCTGGTCCTGCTATGTCATTACTGGTATCGATGGATCTGGAAAAAATTACTTTAGGAAATGAGCACCACAAAATGAGCAATATATCAATCTAAAACTCAGCAGCCCTATACCTAAGCCAAGGTAAACGAAAATATGTGTCCACAAAATAAATTTCTACACAAACATTCATTGCAGCATTATTCACAGTAGCCTCAAACTGAAAATGTCCACTAATGGAAGAATGCACAAACCATTCAGAGATGTACTTGTGCAATAAAATGTGATTCAGTTTTAGATCCAGTGGTAGAGTATTTGACTAGCATGCACAAGGACTCTGGTTCTGTCCCCTGTGCTCCAATAGATGAATGAATGAAGAAATGAATGAATGTTATTCAGCAATTCTCAACATGCAATGAACAGCGTATTAAATAACACATGTAATGCTATAGTCAAATCTCCGAGACATTGAGTGATAGAAAGTGGACCCACAAGACAATACATTGTGAGATTCCACTTGGATGGACTATTCTAGCACCTTGAAATCAATGGATAGTGATGGGAATCAGAACACTGCCTATTTGATGGGGAAAATGAATGAAGAGGGTCATAGGGTCTGGATCTTTCTTCCTCCCTCCCTCCCTCCCTCCCTCCCTCCCTCCCTCCCTCCCTCCCTTCCTCCTTCCCTTCTTCCCTCCCTCCCTTCCTTCCTTCCTTCCTTCCTTTCTTCCCTTCCTTCTTTCCTTCTATTTCTTTCTTTCTTTCTTTCTTTCTTTCTTTCTTTCTTTCTTTCTTTCTTTCTTTCTTTCTTTCTTTCTTTCTTTCTTTCTTTCTTTCTTTCTTTCTTTCTTTCTTTCTTTCTTTCTTTCTTTCTTTCTTTCTTTCTCCCTTTTCCTTCCTTCCTTCCTTCTTTCCTTCCTTCCTTCCTTCCTTCCTTCCTTCCTTCCTTCCTTCCTTCCTTCCTTCCTTCCTTCTCCCTCTCTTTCTCTCTCTCTTTCTTTCTTTCTCTTTGATTTAATTTGTTTGTGCTGCTTCTAGGCCTGTGTACTGAGCTGCTTTGTCCAAGGCTAGCGCTCTACCACTCGAACCACATAGCTCCACTTCCAGCTTTTTTGGTGTTTTAATTGGAGATAAGATTCTCATGGACTTTTCTGCCCAGGCTGCCTTTGAACCTCAATCTTCAGATCTCAGCCTCAGAGTAGCTAGCATTACAGGTGTGAACAACCAGCACCCAGCTAAGTGATCTTTCTGAGAAGATAAAAACTCGTCACAATCTCACTGGAACTGCTGATGAGGAAGATAGAACCATTGTCAAGACTCCAGCCAAACGAACTCATAAGATCTGTGTATCTTGTTCCCTGCTTTAAAAGATTCATGTTGGTATAATTTGGGGAGCAGAAAGGAAAAAATTGTTTAAATAGGGATACAGGTTGACCCATTGTAACAATGAGATGTACAAGACCCTATGTCGCTATGTTGAAAAATGAACTTTACAATTTAGGCAGAGGTGGGGTGATGTGGGTGGGAATGTAGTTGTGGAGATGGGAGAGAAGGGATGGTAGGGGAAAAACAAAGGAGGAGGCAACAATACTTGATAAGAAATGTACTTATTACCTTGCTCATGTGATTGTAACCCCTCTGTACAGTATTTTCATAATAAAAAACTTATTTCAAAGAAAAGATGCAATGAGATTTTATTTATCATGCATATTCTCAGACTGCCCTCCAGGATTAATGCAATTACCATTGTCAGGAATGATTTGAAGGAATATTAACTCTTGAAAGCAATTGCCACAGGTGTTTGATATAACTCAGAATTTTCCTGGTGATTGATTTAAGTAGAAATGGAGAGAGACTTTTTAAAAAGTAGACATGCAAAGAGATTTATCTTTGCATAAAATGGACAGCAGCAAACAACTGTTCAGGGTTATTTAATTCTCCCCACACACACCTGAGCCAGGCTGGAAGGGGAAAGGTGTTCTGAGAACAGAGGATCTATTCCTGAAGGGAACAAGAATGTGAAATGATCTTGTTTTTGTGGGACCAGAACATTATGAGGTACTAACTAGACTTGTACTCTGGGTTATAGCATGTCCAATAGCCAAGGGACCTAATCAACATTTATCTTAATTGCTTCTCTGATAGAGAGTTTATAGCAATTGACTTACAAATGAACTTGGGAAACACAGGCAGCTTATAAATTGAGGACAGCCTATAAGAATTGTTTTTTAACAGGACAACTGAGAGAGAAAGAGCCATGTGCCGCAGAGCATTTGTCTGTAAAGGGAGAGATTAGTTAGTCTCTTGTAATTTTGTAACTAAATCTCATCAGCAACAGTAACAGTATAGCTTCTCTAATAATGAAATAAGTTAGTTTATAAGTTCCCTTTTGTCAAAGAAGCAGGTACTATACTGAGTATTTTTTCCCACACTAGACTGAAGGGAGATGGATATATTCCAAGTATCGCAATATAATTCTATTCTCATCTCTTAAATGAAACGAGCCATGGGTGATGGGCAGAGAATTTGGCCCACGTAACTTGTGTGAGATAATTATTGCATGTGCGTTGCCTCTAGAAAGGTTGGCAACCCTTAGGCTCCTTTAAAGATATCCACAGAGGAAATCACTAATTGTTTTGCAGAAGGTACACCAAGGAGGCTCAGTGCTCAGTGCCTTCAGCAGGAGACTGAGAACCAGGGAGAGAGGTGGAGGTAGAGCCACAGTGAAGGCATGGGAAGGCCTTGGAGGCTCAAAGGCACCGTGAAACAACCCCAGAAACCAGATATGTGGAAGGAGAAGGCCATGCACAGATGTCTCTGTTGGTCTTAGGAATCTCCTTACCTTCTAAACCCTCCTCCTTGCCAGAGGATGCTCCAAGAGCACTAGCGGCTATGGGCAGGCGGGCTGGCTTCTCACCAGAACCAGAGCCCCAAGCTGAAGCAGAAAACGCACGTAAGCCTTCTTCTCACGGACACCCACAGCTAGACAGCTAGTGAAGAAATCCTCTGGGCATGGGAGCCACAGAGAGGAGGAGGACCATGCAGAGAGGCTCTCAGCAGAGGCCAGCTGGGCGGAGATGTCTGGAGGTGGCTGAGGAGGAGGAGGAGGAAGGTTGACACTATCTGTGCACCTTGGAGCAGGTGTATCACCGCCACAGGGGCCTGCAGAGTAGAGGGCCCACCCCAGCTCCTCACATGTGGTACGCCGTGTGCCTCTGCTCCCAAAGCTTCAATGCTGGCCTGGAAGGTCCAGAGGGGTCATGTACAGGATGTATACAGGCATAATGCAAGTCTGTATGCAATGCACAAACCCACCCCCAAATCAAGCACACATGATGCTGGGAAAGGAACATTGTTAGTGTTAATTTTTAGGTAGCTGTCCCCAGTGAGAGGGAGACATGACTTTACCCAGTGAAACTCCACAATAACTGTGTTAAGGAAGCTCGTTGAGCTATAGGAGACTATAGACAGGTTTTGTGGTTGGCTTGGTAACATATGCCTATAATCCTGAGTACTCAGAGGTGGAGGCAGGAGGATCGTAGTCTGAGGCCTGGGAAAAAGCTTAAGACCCTGCCTGAAAAGCAAGGAAGACCAAAAGGAGAGAGTGTCAGAGGTCAGAGGTTATCTAGCAAAGGTGTTGGCATTTGCTCTTTCCTCATTATTTTTCTTTGCTTTGCTTTGTTTTCCTTCCCTGCCTTCATCCCTCCCTCCCTCCCTCCCTCCCTCCCTCCCTCCCTCCTTCCCTCCCTCTCTCCCTCCCTCCCTCCCTCCCTCCCTCCCTCCCTTCCTTCCTTCCTTCCTTCCTTCCTTCAAGTTCTGAGACTAGGATTTGAACTGTGTATCTAACACTTTAACTCATTAGCTAGCGCTCTATCAACTAACCAGTCCTCCAACCTCTATTTCTTTCTTTCTTTCTTTCTTTCTTTCTTTCTTTCTTTCTTTCTTTCTTTCTTTCTTTCTTTCTTTCTTTCTTTCTTTCTTTCTTTTTCTTTCTTTCCATATAAGACCACAACTCTTTAGAGATGTTGGAAACCAGATATTGATTTCATAACAGTGCTAGGAAATGACCACACACAAACCATTATTTATGTTAGATAAACCTGGAAGGAATGAACAGCTCAATGATATTGTCTCAATCAGACAAAATTCTTCATTTTTCCAGTCTTTATTAGCATATAATAATTGCACACAGGGATTACCCACGGCGATATTTTCACATATGCATGTATACAGTGCTCCCCAATCAAAACCAACCCTTCCATCCTCCCTCAACCCCTCTTCTTGTATCGATTTTAGCAGATCACCCTATCTTATTTCAGAGGGGTATGCAATCCTTCAACCACACTTCCTGAATCCCTTCTCCTTTCTTCCCCCTCCTCCAGGGACCTGACCTGAAACAGAAGCTATTTCACTATCCTGCCCTTTGGTTTCTAGGGCTCAATCAACAGATCACAATCCTTCTGACTGGGAGCAGCCTCATGCATGCTCATTGGGTATATCATTGTAGCATTAGAAAGGAAACCACATCAGAACTACTTGTAGTGTATAGGAGGATTCCAGGCTGTGCAGGGGTTATTCAGCCTCTCATTCATCCATTGGCCTCTCATTAAGAAACTCAACAGGAGAGGCAGCTGCTTCTCTGAGACAGTTTCTCTTACCGTGTGTGGGTAACATAAACATACTTAAACATCCCAGAAAAGGTCAGATGCTTCAGGAAAAGACCAATGGTCCTTCTTACCATGGAGGCGATTTTGAGTAATGAGGCATGAACAGATGCATGGAGTGGTGAATGATGCCCGTGCTGACCGCTGCGTCCATGTGAACTGGCAGGGCACACAGGGAGAGGCCCGGCGCCTGGATAATGGAAGGAGAGCTCTTCCAAGACCTGCGATTCTATCAGTGACACTTTAGCAAATGCCTGGGAAAAAATCCTATCAGAATGGATATTAAAATAAGTGAATTTCTTTCTACTTGTTCATAGATGCTGGTTGAACTAGATTCCCATGGGACCAACATAGCCTGCTATCACCCAGGTGTTTAACTTACCCTAACTTATAAGAATTTTCTATGAAACAGTTGGAGGTTAAACAGAATTTGCAATACCCAAATGTTATTAAATGATGTGTCCATAAGAGTTATGATGAATACTTTCACAAATGCAGTCAATAATGCTGCATAAGGAAAAACTAATGTACATTAGTTTTTCCTCCTGGAAAGACTTCACACAGACTCTTCAATGTAAAACAAATAGCTATTGCAGTTTATTTATTTATTTTTGTTTTCAATTCGCAGAAGGGATCCTTTGATTGGGGTCTTTGTGAGCTTGTTAAGTTCTTTTGTTGAGCTTTAATTTCAGACTCAGCAGGGTACAATAGACTCTGTGTGATGTGCCATCCTCCTCTTGTCACTCAGCATTCAGCGACTTAAAGCTGCTTCTATATTAGTAGGAGAAGCTGTGGGTTTTCTGTCTGAATGGCGTGTTATAAGTTGCTGTGTATTCGTGCTGTTCTGTGAAGTTATTAGGGTTGATGGCTGTTTGATCCTAGTGGTTGTAGTTCTTTAAAAAATATATTTATTGTTATTGTAGCTTTGATATATAGAGGGGCTACAGTTACATAAATCAGGTCATGAGCACAATTCTTTCTGAAGTGTGTCTCCCCTTCCCTCGCTCGCTCCCAGTGTTGCCCTCCTGTCTCCACCCACAAGATACACAGTTCATTTTCCACATTGCATCTAGTGAGTACCACTGTTGTATTTGTTCATCCGTGCCCACTCTTACCTTCCCAAATACTAACAAACAAAAAAGGGAAAGAAAACAATATCAGTAGCAATGGCAACTAAAAAAATGTTTCTTGTTTCCTTTTCTTGGAGGTCATTTCACAATTTATTATTTTATATGATCATCTGCACAGAGCTGTCAACCCCCATGCCTATTCTTTATCCTTTGTGTGTTATATAGAATCTTATATAATTTATTATGCCCCAGTGTGTGTGTATAATATGTATATACAATATATAATATATAATACATCACACACACATAAATATATATGTATATGTGTATATATATATATATATAATTTGATTCTCTTCTGTGGAAGCCTTGAGTTTAGTCTGTGGAGTTTGTTCTGTGATATATATACAAATATATATATATTATATTCATATGTTAATATATATATACTATATGATACTATATATAATAATATGTTATGCTATAACATAATATAAATACATGTTACAATATATAATATAATATACATATTATATGTTATATAATATTATAGGTTATATACTATATATTATATAATATAACAATAACATATTATGTTATTAACATTAATATCTCAATATATTATATTATATTTTGTAATTATGTAATATAATGATATATACAATATTATAATACTATATCTTATATATTATATTAATATATACATACATATGTATATATTATATTGTATATTTGTATACATATATCACATAGTAAACTCTACAGACTAAACTCAAGGCTTCCACAGAAGAGAAGCAAATTTCAGCTTTACTGATATGATGTTAATTGTTTAACTGTTAGTACTAAGTAAAATTACCAAACCACAATAAAAGATATGTACCCACATTGACCAATTACACCCACTTTGTCTTGGGTATTTACTACTCAAGTAGTTTAAATGTGGATAAAGCTTATTAAGGAAGGATTGTCTTTTCATTTTTCCCCTGTGATTCTAGGAAAGATTCAAGGTGGTTTGTTTAAGTTTAAACAGTTGCTGATACCAATAGTTGTTAGAATTCAATGAAGTCATTGAATTCATTGAATGCGATGGCTGCATTTTTTAATAATTTCTCATTAATATTCTGAAATTGAGACACAAAATAGAAAATAAAAGAAACCTATGATCCTGTCACTAAGAACAATTGATAACATTTTAGAGTATAAACTCCTGGTTGCTCTCTATATGTGTTTAGAAGAGGGTTTTTTTTTTTTTGTTGTTGTTTAGGTTCAAATACATTTAGAAAATACTAGCATGATCTATCTGTTGTTTTGTTATCTATTTTATTCACCTAACTCCATATCCTATCACCAACACTTTTCATATTTTTGGACCTGTTTCCACAGCAATACATTTTTAGTATTTTCTAACATTTTAAATGTTCAAATATGCTGGCACAGAACATGCTTGTTTCTATTGGTCTTATAGGTGATGCTACTATGACTATTTCTGTGTGCATCTTTCTTATTTCCATTAAATGAGCTAACTCCTCAGCCTTTTCTCATAAATCACTGTCATGAAGTCCACACAATTAATGCTGATGTTTAATCTAGTTTATGTTTATTTTAGATAGTTATCCAAAGTTCCCATAATGGCTAGGACTCATTTGACTTGTTTTCAAATCAAAGCATCTTACTCTGCTAGTAAGCTGAGCCTGTGCATTTTTTTTGTACTTCTGGACTTTCCCTTTGATTGCCATTTGTAGTTTTTAATCTCTCTGCTGGGTTGTCCTGTACACTCAATTCTTCTGTATTCTTCTTTAATTCTTTGCACATATTTGCAATATCCTTTTTGAAAGTCATTCCATATGAACTCTAAGAGCTCAATTATTGCTAGTTTTATTCAGTTGATAGTCTTGTCCCCCTTAGAGTTAACACTTTCCTGTTTCTCTCTCACGTTCAACTTTTCTTTGATCAATGTTTACATCCTAGATGCTACGTTAGAGATTTCTATTATGTTGCTGTGTTTCCCTGTGGAAGTGTATGCATGTAAAGGCTTGGTCTGGAGTATTCTTACTCTAATCAGAAAATTCTGATTCTAAGTTCTACAGTGTTTCATGTCTTCGTTCTGTAGTGACGTAAGTGATGGTACGCTTAAGACCACTGGTGATTTGGAAATTTCATGTTAATCAGTTTAAATGTAAATATCTGCCATGCCCACAGATTCCCATTCTGAGCAGTTCCTCTCGTGTCTTTCAACCTGATCTTTACATGGTTTACAATAAATGTTTGCAACTGTCAGTGTGGGCCACAGCATGAGAAACTGTGAGCCAATTTAGGAGACTCAATCCATCATTCTTGTAGGTAAAAAAAAGGGTTGCTGTAAGCTGTACTTAACACGATTGGCGCTGATCAATGACAAAGCCTACTAGCTAGAAATCTAAGGTTTCACTTGAACACCCATTTCTGTAATTGTATGCATACAAAGAGACTTTAAGAAGTCCACACATTTTTTAGTTTGCCTCCTCTCTTTTCTTCTGAGATGGCTCTAACTCATCACTTTAGCTCTGTTTTGATCTCCCTTGAAAAGGGGCTCACCTGGCAAAAGGCATCTTTTGTATTCCCCAAGCAGATATTTTTGAAAATATTGATTTCCCCCCGCCTTCATAAGGTAAGAAATAAAACCACAAAGGCTTTACCGGTTCTGCCTAGCAGTGATGGCCTTTGTGAGAGCACAGAGTTCAGGAACTCATTGTCATGCTTTGTCATACCTGCAGGCTGGAACTTCCTGACTTCCTCCTTCCAGTGCTCACTTATTACTGAGGGCTGACATGGGGTACTTATGTCTCCTCTGGCATCTGTGCTCTCCTGGAGAGAGAGAGAGAGAGAGAGAGAGAGAGACAGAGAGACAGAGAGACAGAGAGAGACAGAGACAGAGACAGAGACAGAGAGACAGACAGAGAGAAAGACAGAGACAGAGAGAGACAGAGACAGAGAGACAGAGAGAGACAGAGAGACAGAGAGACAGAGACAGAGACAGAGACAGAGACAGAGAGACAGATGGACAGAGAGACAGACAGAGAGAGACAGAGACAGAGAGAGAAAGAGAGAGAGAGAGAAATTGCTGATGGGAGAAATGGAAACGTCATTGCTAAAAGCCCATGCTCATAGTTCACAGGGAGCTTGGAGGAGTAAAATAGCAGCATGGGATGGCTGAAAGGAGAAAGCAGCCCAGGACCCCCTCCCTGCCTCCCCCCCTACGCCCCTCCCCCTTGCCCCCTCAGAGTTTCGTGCACATGGCTTCTAGAAGCACAAGGCTGAGATCCAACCACTTCCTTCTCTGAAGACATATGTGCAGATAACAAAATGCACAATCTATTTCTTAAACTATGGCTTAAAATCAATAAATGTACAATGTGTCACTTTGTCCTCTTTTAATTGTTTTCAGTATGTAAGGACATGCCAGGTCATACATTAAGGACATTCACACTGCAGGAGACATGTAAGTCTCAGGCATGCAATTTGGTGAGATCTGGCCAATGCAATTGCCTGAGACATGAATGCCTCTTCATTGCTGCAACTGAATGCCACTACCATTCTGGGAAGTTCTTTTATCTCCCTGGAGGACAAAATTTTATTTTTCTCTACTACATGGTAGTTTTTTTTTATTGTGAAAAATACTGTACAGAGGGGTTACAATTACATGGGCAAGATAATGAGTACATTTCTTATCAAGCATTGTAGCCTCCTCCTTTGTTTCCCCTTCCCATCCCTTCCCATCCTCCCCCCAACCCCCCACCCAATCCTCCCCGCTTCCCCCCCCCACCAAAATTGTAAAGTTCGTTTTGGACATAACGACTTGTACATTTCATTGTTGCAATGGGTCCACCTGTATCCCTATTTAAACAATTTGTTTTTTCCCTTCCCTTCCACAAATTATAACAACATCAAATACAGTGAAAGCAGGGGTTATACTGTGGGGGAGGGACATACAAAGCAACAAAGAAATAATCTTATAAATGTGATAGAAACAATCGCATGAAAGAAAAAAACCATTTGAATACATATCTTAGGGTTCATTTCCCTAACATCACTTTATCTGACCTTTTCTGCTTGACTCAGGCATATGCTAGATATTGAAAATAAGGGAAACCTACATGGTGGTTTTTTTAAGCTGAAAATTGTATAAGTATAGAAAATATCACTAAAGAAATCACCCACCAGGGTAACTTATAGCCTGACCTGATACACTGAAATCTTAAGACAATGATGCAGCAAGAAATCAAATACAGCCAAGTGCAGTGGCTTACACCTGCAATCCTGGCTGCTTAGAAGGCAGATATTGTGAGAATAGTCCTTAAAGGCCAGCCCAGGAAAAGAGGTTCATACAACCTCATCTTAACCAGTTGCTGGTACATGCCTGCCATCCTGGCTATAGCAAGAAGCTTAAGTAGAAGGATCATGGTCAGACTAGGCTGGGGAAGAAGTGTGATCCTATCTCAGTAATAACTAGAGCTAGAAAGGACTGGAATCATGACTCAAGTTGCAAGAATACTTAGTAATTGGGAAGTCTTGAGTTCAGACTAGAGAGCTACCAAAGGAGAAGAAAAGAAGTGATTAATCAAGAGGAGAAAAGAGATCCTGAATACAGTAGCAAGGAGCATTTGCAACCATGGCATGGGAGAAGTTTCATTTCACAGCAGTGGAAAGATCTCTGAGGCCAGTGGCCTACCGTGATTGGAGCTTCACATGTGATCACTTTTGCTTTAGCTATATTTTCCAGATCGGTCTTGCTCTTTTCTCTGGTCTGTTCTCACTGCCAAGCCTTCTTCCCACACCTCTTGTATAGCTTGGATTACAATTGTGTCCCACAGTGCCCAATCCAGATTTCACATTTTTAAAAGAAAATTTATATCTTTGTTTTATAGCAAAAAAAAGAAAAAGAAAACCCTACCTTGTTTCCAATTCGATAGCAATGTTATAAGTAACAATGTATCTGTAAAAGGATATAGTATGTATGGTTATATAAAGCCATGAAATGAAACATTATTCTAGGAAGAAAGTTGCAGCTCCAAAATTATTTTAAACCTGAATTTGGTTTTCATATGTAATCTGAGATGTCACAATCTTTACAGCACAGGAAAGAAATTGCAGAAAAGGCCTTTAAGAGACTCTTCTTGCTGAAATTGTGATTCTAAAGAAATAAAATAAACAAGCATCCTTGAATTGAAAACAAAGCTTTGAGTTATTCAATTTCAACATAAGCTAGCCCCATCACAATTATTAAGCTCAGAGGCACATTCTGGAAGGAGCTGTTGAATAAAGGATTTCTTGCAAACCATCATCAAATATTTATAGACAGAGTAATTCTGTGGGCAGAGAACTGGTGATGGATGTGGAAGGGGTGGTTAGAGAGGGTCTGTGTTGGAAGGGAGGCTCTACAAACTTTGGGAGAAGATTTTCCAGCTAGACCTGGACACAGACATTTGAACATTGCTTTCCTAGTCCCCCTGCATTCCTGCCCTTTGACAGGAAAGGCAGGGGCCAGGCATGCGCATAGGAGATGGAGAGCTGCTGTTTAGAACAGGTGTGGCCAGACCCTAGGCTCTGGGCCCAGGAGGTTTCTTGACAGCTTGTGTCTCGTTTCCTTGCTCTGGGCCTATGGGCAAGACATTTTAACGTGTATGTTTTTATAGCTAACTGTGGCTGGATTGGAAGGTTTAAACCATTTATTTTTCATCTGAATATTTGATGGAAGCACAGAGGGGATAGATTTCCAGAAGAATCCTGTGGCACGTTCTTTCTCTATAAACCTCGTCTTGGTTCCATGTCATAATATCACAAGAAACATATATACCTATAGGAGGGTTATGGTCCAGGCTGTCCAGAGCAAAAATATCCAGAAAAATGAAAAGGGTTGAAGGTGTGGCTTGCATAGTAGAACAGCTCCCTAGCAAGTCTGTCAGGTCTTCGTGGACGGACAGGGTCCGAGGAAAGGTAAGTGTGGCCAATTGCCTGTTCCCCAGCCTCCCTTAGCCCGGAGACAATCAGATGCAGCAGGGAGTCAAGTCAAGCAGGAACTCATTTATTAACATGGAGCATGTCCTTTTTAAAGCAAAAGTCTGCGTGGAAGGGGAGGAAATGAGACCAACCAATCACTGTAAAGGCCATACCTTATCATGCACCTAAGCTTCCATGAGTTGTTTACACACTGAACATAAACAATTCGGGCTCTGCCCACTCAACTTCCTCTCAGGAACATCTTTGCTGCCTGTGTTCCCACACAAGTCTGAGCCTCTGTCATATCAACTATGAATTTGTGGCTCTGGACTATCTTTGGAAATTTTTATGGCTTTATTGGCATATGAATCATTTATAGAAGTATGGCTTTTGGTGTGTTGGCCTTGGGAGGTTCATCATCCAGGAGTCCAGGAAGCTAAATGTGGCCATCACCCCTATAGGCTAAATCTATGAGCTCAGCATGCGACTCCATATACTAAAAGCTCCAAGGAATGGTAATCTCTGTGGTTTAATTCCCAAGAGACAGCTGGGATGTTTACCTGACAGGGAGGACTTCTAAATCCAGTCAACCAAGGAGCAGCCCTGGGTCTTTAAAAATGCAGGGGAAAGATGGATCAATTATCTCATTGTTATCTCTCGGGGCTCCAACGGAGTGCTTTCAAACAACAAAATTATATAGCAAACGTAGCTGACAGATCTTCACCAGCTTTAATCTGCAATTCTAGAAGGAGGCAGCGTTGTAAGTAGGATGGGTGCGCCTTTGAGCAAGGCAGGGGGCAGGGGCATTGTTTCTGTAAGTAGAAAGGAGCTTAGAAAAGGGGAAATGGAATGAAAAGCAAAGCAAAGTCACTTTCCTGCTAAGCATTAAAGTAGAGGGAGAGAATGAGCTCTAGAACCCAATGGAATCAGAGAAAGAAAGGAAGATAAATAATGCTGCTGGCCTGTCAGACTCCTGAAGCACCCCCTTGTTTAGATGCTTTGGCATCTAAATATGTCAAGACACATATCAATTGCCTTTTTTTTTGTGGCACTTGTATCTGGTTGTATTGACCAGCATAGAGATGGTATTGCCTCACATAAATGAGAGAAATTTGGAGTCATTCTTCTTTCACTTTGATCATGCAACCCTCCTTAGAAAATCAAAATGGTCCCAACTTCATTCCAGTTCCCGTAGCTCCTTCATGACAGGCACTCAGAAGAAGGGGAAGAGAGGTGATCAATGCTTAGTCAATAGATTTGAAAGGTCTCACTGTAATCCTGGCTTCACAGATGAGGGACCTGAAGGCACAGAGACTTTAAGTTACTCACAGAAGGCCACAGAGCTGGCAGACCTGAAACCAGGAAACCTCATTCCTGGGACCTTCCCCGCAGTGATTAAGGTGTATGGCTTCTCAGCCTGTCTACAGTCCTTTGATTTTTATTAAAACATTGGGACTGTCAGAACATATAACCAAGCATGTATTTTTGACCTGGGATAACCTAACCAGCTGTGTGGGTTATACTTAGCAGAACTGTCAAATGGGAATGTATTTTTCCTGTTTATCCTCATGCAGTTTTTGTATGGATAGGAAGTGATCATTGATGACAACATCAAAAATGAAAAGAAAACCAAATGAAAGCAGAAATCATGAAATAGTTAAACAAGTTGCTCAGCTGCAACTGGGCTTCTATAAGCCAATGGACAAGCCAAAGCTTGTATGCTAGCGTGAAGCAGATCCCAGGAGCCCTGAATCCATTTCAGTGACCTGTTACTTATGTAATGCATCCCAATTGAGGAAAACGGTTCCACGTTTCTCAATACTAATGCATGAGGGATTGTTTGGTCATACATTCATATTTATAGCTAAAAGGAATATTGGAGATTAACCTACACCAATTACGAATGGCCAGCAGGGGCCTCCCTTTCTTCCTAAAGATTGGCCAAAGCCTCTGTCCTTGACCTTATAGAACTCCTTGTGCTCCTTCTGGTTAAACCCTCAGCTGGGTCTCCCTTGCTGGGTCTTAGAAGTGAACTTGAAGAAAGGAGGTTCACACATCAATAGCAATTAAGTACATCCATCAAGCACAGTGGAGTGGGCGAAAATGAAGGAAGCTAGATTGGTTTTTTCTTTCTTTTTGTGTTTTTGAGACAGAGTCTTCCTCTTTAGTCCAGGCTGGTCTTGAATTTTCAGCTCTTCTTCTTCTGCCTTCTAAGAGCTGGGGTTACAACATGGAAATTAAGGAACACACACACACACACACACACACACACCAGATTTATCATGGGAATTGGCTTGTGTGGTGACAGACACTCATAGCACTCACATCTACAGGCTGAGGAGGCAGCATAGATATTTGTTCAAGTTGATGTTGAAGTTGAAGACCTGAGACTCAAGAGTCTTTGTGTACATTCCAGCTCAAAGGCCAGCAGGCTTGAGGACCTAGGAAGATGTGCTGTTTCAAATCTGAAGGAAAGAAAAGGCCAGTGTTCCAGAGTGAAAGTGAAATCATTTGAAAGAAGCTCCGCCTTGATCTTGGGACAGGTCAGCCTTGGTGAGCGAGGGAGGGCCTCTGCTGATCAGAGGAAGCCCTCCTACTTCAGGGAGAACAATCTGTGCTCTCTCAGTGGGTTCAGGCAGTCTACTTATCCCCAAACCTCCTCACAGACATGCCCAGATAAGTGTCTAACTAACCAGCCAGTCACTCCAGGGTCCAGCCACATTTGACACACTCTGTTAAACTCAACATTAAGCAGCATCCAACTAGAGAGGACACAGGAAGAAACCAGAAAACCTGCCATGGGTTTTAACCAGGTAAGAACACCACACCGGAGGATGAAATAAAATGATGTGTCTAAAAGTGAACTGTTACCATATAAAGCACCCCACCATCATGTTAATTTTAACCAGAATGACAGTCATTTAAGTTTTTCAGGGAAGAGACAATTGGCAATTTGAAATCTGGGGTGTGACAGCAAACCCATCCTGGCCTCTCCGTGTCCTTGTCTCCATGAGGATACTCACTTGCTGCCGGTCTCCGCTGGACGTCCCCTGAGCCCTGCTTCAGGGTGCATCACTGGGAGCCATGACTGCTTTGCATCTGTCAAGCATTTTGCTTCTGAAATGAAGGGGAAAGGCTGCAGAGGAGCTGAGGCTAGGATGGCATAATTAGCACACCATACAGGCAGAGTGGTGGTGTTCATCGTCTCTTAAGAAACTTTCTGGCTTCCAGATCATTCCAAGAGACAGAGAAAACAAAAAGCCCATTCACAGGCAGCAGCATCAACCTGTGGACATGAGGAATGCAGCGTTCAGGGCTCTTCTGGCTGGGGAATTTTCTTGAAATGGTTTCATAGATCGAAGGAGCAGAAGTTAAGTGTGAAATTAATTGCTTTGGGGTTGTTGTCAGAATATGCTGGGTTTCTTTTCAAACATATAAAGACATTTTTTCCCCCAGCAGATGATTTCTCCCTTTGACAGGAAAAAATATTAATGCTGTAGATTACTAAGTTAAAAGATCCAATCTGTTAAATATAGGCTTTCAGGGAGTCAGATTCAGAGAAAGATGGTTTGTTAAATTTAAATATTAAAGTTCCATCAACCCTAAAGGCTAAATAATTCTCTTGGTTTCTTTTTGTTTTGATATCCAGTGCAGTTTATATTTTGAGGACCAGGTAGTATATTTGGGTTCTGAGTTGAGTTTTAAGTTTCAGAGTGCTTATGCATTCAAGTTATAGGCTGAGGGATGTAGGAATCAGGTAGGTATGGTACCTGGCTTTAGTAATATCTGGCCCACTCATGTGCTTTGCAGGTTAGCTTCTGTCTCTTGTCTCTCCATTTTAGTGATATCTTTTTCATTCTAGGAATCCCTCATCATTTCATAGACACATTTCCAAGTCTCTTTCACATCAGCACATTTTCCCTAGCCTTCTCTGTGCATTGTTTAGGCCACGCCCATTGTCCTCGTGATTTATGCTCCAATGGTTGGCTTCTACTCATGGATTTTGAGGAAGAGCAATGTCTCCAAGGGGGAAATGCTGAACTCTGGGTCTAGATCAGAAGAGAGAAGAGGATCTGAATGAATATTGTGTGGCAAAGAGAAGGCACCTCTACCCCCAAACATGGCAATATGACACAAAGGGACAAGAATGAGCTTGAATCTGTTCTCCCTGGCAATCCCTCAGGCAATTCAAGCATCAGAAATAGAAAGGGACCCAGTAAAGGGACAGATGTCTATGGTCGAGATGGTGGCACTCTGATCTCACTCAGAAACCCTGGCAGGCCTTGTTTTTCCACTTCCCACAACAAGGGGTAGTGTCAGATGGCAGTGAGAAATATCCCAGTGTAGTTTTAATGCAGCCTTTTTCCTATGAGTGCATTTGGACATATCTGCAGGTGTCTGAGGGCTGTTATTATACAGCTTAATAGCTTGTTCCAATATGTTTCCTATTTTTCTCTTGATTGTATAGTTTTTAATTCTCTTATATTTTTAAAAAAAGACTTTGTCTGTTAGGGATATAGTGTATCCTCTGTCATATGTACCACAAATGCTTCTCTCCCATCTGTAATTTGTCTTTGGACCTTGCTTATAATTTTTGTTGGTGGTGGATATTCTTTCATTTTAAATAAATGTCATTATATGTTTTTAATATTAAAATATTCAATCTTCTGGGGGGGATTTTGTGTTGTAATAAAAAAATCAATGGCCTGTTCTCAGCTCATGTAGGGATTCATCGATATTTTCCCTAGAATTTCTGCAGTTGCATTGATTATATTTAGATTATTGACATATTGAAGGTTTAAATGGGGTTTCTTTTTCTCTCTTGCATTTCATTGGTTTGGGTGCATTCCTCTTTCATCTTCCTCTCCAGCATCCTATATTCCTAGCATCTCCATGTTCCCTTGTATCATGACATGGTTTCCGTTTTCTTTTGTGCTGAGGGTGGGGCATAGGCTAGAGAGGGAGCTTCAAGTCTTGACTTTCTTTATTTTGCTATTTAAGGACCTGGGGATACACAGTTGGTACTGTCCACCAGAACTATAATGTCTCCATATAGGTAATTTCTTACCTTTTCTCATAGCCACATTAAAACAAGGTTGCAAAGGCTGAATATAGTCGTTCATCCTTGTAGTCCCCCCACCCATTTGGGAGGTGGAGATCCTGGTTCAAGGATAGCCCTGGGCAGAAAACTTTATGGAGATCATATCTCAAATAACAAGCTGGGCTTGTTCCTATGTACCTGTAATATCAGCTACTTGGGAAGTGGATATGGGAGAATCAGCCTCTGAAGCCTTCTTGGTCAAAGAGTGTAAGGCCCTCTGTGAGAAAAAAACAAACAAACTCAAAGCAAAAAATGTTGGAGGTATGTGGTTTTCAAGCACCTGCCTAGTGAGGCCCTGATTTCATACCCCAGTAGTGCCAGAAACAAAGACAGACATACTTGCAATTCATCTCCATGGTCTATTTGTTTTTAACTCAACATACACAAAAAGATGATTCTTTCAATACATCATTAACATGAATTTTATTCAGATTTTTTTTACCTCTTCTTTTCATATGAAAATTTCCAAATCTGATACTTTACACGAATAGCACACACTGTTCAACCTGAACTAGAGACATTTACTTGTACCTTTGGGTCTAAATGCTGTTAACAGAGACTGCACACTTCTCTGGTGACAGACAGTTGTCCTCATTTGTGGCATTTATGAAAGTAAAGATGGGGTTGGGAAGGTGGCTCAGTGGTAGAGTGCCTGCCTTGCATGCATGAGGTCCTGGGTTCAATTCCTCAGCACCACATAAACAGAAAAAGCCAGAAGTAGCACTATGGCTCAAGTGGTAGAACGCTAGCCTTGAGCTGTAGAGCTGAGGGACAGTGCCCAGGCCCAGAGTTTAGGCCCCATGACCGACAAAAAAAAAAAAGTCTTCAGGCGCTAAGATACAAACATGTATGAAGAGCCCTAGGCTCTTGTACAAACACAGTAATCAATTTCTAATCCTTCAGGAAGAAAATAGATTGTGATACCATCATCTCTAATCAAACATGAATGCAACAATATAAACTTAGACATCCAGAACAGACTGCAATAGCATACTTAAATGCTAAGACAGTATCTACTACAGGATATGGGCACAGTGCTTCTGATTTTCCATGTACTCATCCTCAGTGGTCCTAAGTTGATTCTTTAAGAGGTGCCATGGTCTCAGCTGACTGCCTGCATTCCTTCCTGCTGTGGTAGAGAAGTTGCTTTCCAGCCCAAGGAAAAGCAGCTGCAGGCACCAGCCAGTGTCTGCATCTTTGTCTCAAGACATCACGCTCTGTGTTTGGGCTGAGATATTCTGGGAGTAAAAGCCCATTGACTCGGCTGAACTCTCTGAACCAGTTTCAGCTTCTCCGTCACACATCATCTGAAGCCAGAGCTTGTGTGGCTGAGAAAGGTATTTTGTGTCATATTCTGACAGCCATGTATCAAACAGAGAGAGAGAGAGAGAGAGAGAGAGAGAGAGAGAGAGAGAGAGAGAGAGAGAGAGAGAGAGAGAGAGAGAGAGAGAGAGAGAGAGAGAGAGAGAGAGAGAGAGAGCTGGTCTCTTAGGTTATTCATGCTGAGTATTCATAGACAGTAACTTCTGTTTTCTCCTGGAACTTGAAATAAAATAAATAAATAAAAACCCATCAGGTAAGGTAGTGCACACCTGTAATTCCAGCACTTCGGGAGGATTGTGAGTTCAAAGCCACGTTGGGTCCCATTCTGAGACCCTGTCTCAAATGAACTGACAAAAATAAATAAAAAGTGTTTGTGTTTGGGACCTTGACTCCAAGTTTTCAGGCCACCTGAATTGTAGCCATCTGACTGCATTTTCCCAGTTGCAATGGATCAACATAGAGTGTGCCAAAGCAGGCAGGCCGAAGCACATGATTAATGTGCAGAGGCTTGACTGTTCTCCTGAAGCACCTCTAGGAAGAAGCTTGTGCATGGACATAGCTTGACTGACCCCCATACCACTGAGATGGTCGGAGTACCCGGGCATGTCTTTAAATCCTCTGTGCACAGCTGTATTGGGAGGGCCAGCAGCTGCACTGCGATCTTCCTGCTCATGCCTCTTTCCTTCTATGAGCTCATTAGAACTGGAAAGACTCCGTACAGAAGAAAGAGAAGACAGCAACATAGTGTGATTGTTATGGAGAGCAGCTTGGCCCAGAACTATCCATTGTGGGGAGCCCTGAGGGAATGTGAGCTCTCCAACCCTGTATTTCTCCCCAATGGGTCTGAGCTCCGCAGGGAAGGTACAAGCATCAGCAGTTCAGAAATGGGCCAGGACCATGCTTCCGGCAATGCTGGCAGACTTCTCTACAGAGGCTGTCATGGTGAGTCAGGCTCAGGAAGCTCAGGCAAGAGGCTGGGCGTCGGCGCTAGGTAAGGAGAGGGAAGCAACCACAGCTCCTGCCTCCCCTTTGAGCTTCAACCTCCAGCCCGCGGCGTGTGTAAGACCAAAGTGCCCATGGGTGAGCAGGAGGCGTAGGTCCCAGCAGCAGCATGAGTAGGGTTGGCAGGGCTGGAGTAGAGTGTGTGATCGCTCTTCCTGGAAGAGAGTATCACTGTTCTTGCAGAGAGCAGTGGGGAGAGGCAGGGGTGAGCTGCAGCGTCCCTTTGCCTACTTCACATTGCAGGCTCCCTTACTGTGCTATGGAACTGTCTCACTGCACTAAGGAACCCTCATTGCTACAATATGGAGGTGCATTACTGCACAGCTGCATGGTACCACTGCATTTAAGGAGCTGCAGTACTGCATTCCTACACTGCATACGCAAAGTGCATTAAGGACCCACATAGCTGCATTACTGAAATGCACTAGTGGATGGCTACATTGGTAAATGCTGTCTCTCCCTCCCCTGCCCCTACCCCCTTCCTTCCCTCTTTGCCTGGGTCAGAAAGGTTTCCATGCTATGAGAAGGATTTCATACTAATTAAAAAAAAAATAATTGCAGTCTTTTGTCTTTTCTGTCCTAATCTTCATCCTCATTTCCTTCTGGCTAAGAAACAAACAAACAAAAAAAAGGTCCATCCTTTCAGAAACATAACACTATCACCAGCAAGAATGGTAACCCTATCCATAGACTCACAACAGGGACTGCAAGTATTTTGCTCTTGTGTTTCTGCTTTTGAGGAGACGCCCTTGTGCACTGCCCTCCAGGAAGTGGGTTCCATACATGCGGCATCTCATTAATGCTCACACTACCCTGCCATTAATGATGTGACATTGCCCCCTCAGCCCCGTTCTGCAGACGAGGAAGCCAGGCTCACCCTGCGCAGTGGCCCCTGTGGCTCACCATCACTGTGGCCTCCTCCATCACAGGTCGTACGCCTGCCGTCTTCCACACCAGCTCAGCCACTGCCTGCAGCTAGGAAGCAGAGCCAGCCCTGCCCGGCAGCGGGCAGTGGCTCGAGGTGACCACCTGGCCCCCCTGCCACTTCCAATCCATCTCCTGAAAGCCTCCGGTGTCCCTGCTGCTCACCCCTGCCGTTCCATTTCATCCCATCCCAGGGGAAAGCCCAGGCTGGGCATGCTCACGTGCCTCCTTCTCAGCTCTGCTTCCCAGCATCTGATCCACTCAGAGCAGCCTGGGTCTCACCCCAGTGCTCTTCTTCTGTTGGTTCTTTGCAAATTGGAAAGTCTATTTGTCATCTACATTCCTACACAACTTCGCTGTCAGCCAGATACCTTGTGGCTCACCCCTGTAATCCTAGCTACCGAGGAGGATGAGGTCTGAGGATTGCAGTTTGAAGCCAGCCTGAGCAAGAAAGTCAACAAAGCTCTTCTTATCTAATTAGCTCCCAAAAGAAGCTTCAAGGAACTGTGGCTCAAAATGATAGAGCACTCGCCTGGAGCACAAAAGCTCAGGGACAGCGCCTAGGCCCTGAGTTCAAATCCCAGGACAGGAACAAAAACAAGAAGAAACAAATGAATCTTCCAAGATCCTGGAGTAGCACAGAGCTCAGGTTAAAGATGTAAGCAAGGTGTTGGAAGCCTGGAGCATTGGCACTTACCTGAAATCTGAGCTACTCAAAAGGTTGAGATCTGGAGGATTCCTATTTTAATAGTTCCATGGCTTGAAGCCCATTGGGGCAGAAATGTCTGCAAGACACTATCTCCATAATAACCTGCAAAAAGCCAGGTTGGCATTGTGGTTCAAGTGGCAGAGCACCAGCAATGGAATGAAGTTATTGAGACTTGATTCTTTAGATAGCTGGTATTTAGGTAGGCAGGCAGGCTGGCAGGCAGGCAGGCAGGCAGGTGGGCAGATCGATCGATAGATAGATAGATAAAATTGGTAGGTAGATAGATAAGATAGGTAGGTAGACAGACAGATAGACAGACAGATAGTAAGGTAGACATATTTAGAGGCAATCCTTAATGTATTTGCTGCTGTTTCTACGGTGTACGAGAGCTACATTTAACCCTATAAGATTTACTTCATCTCTTTCCTGATGGAAGGTGTCCAGTTCTCCTTCGTTCACTATACTGAAGAAAATGTACAGTATCAGGACAACACTCTGTTGTTTGTGATTTTGTTGTGATTGTGTTGTTGTGATTTGACAAATACCCTTGCATGTGTTTCTTTAAATCTCAGCTTCTTGACTGACTGGAAATACTAGTACACAGCTCTACTTTCCCGAGTTAGCTACTAACGGGTCACTTAGGAACACACTTTTATACTGATTCACTGGGGTTTTTACCTTTTTGAATCAGTATTTTTCCCTTTCCACCCACTCATGGTCCATCTTTCCATGCATGTATTCTCTTTTGCTGCAATCTCTTCCAATCTCCATTCTGAATTTCATCTTTCTTCCAATATTCAGCTCAAATCCTAAATCTTCCACAAGGCTTCGATCCCCCCACCAAACCTCTTTGGTGTTGAACATCTAAGCCAAGCTATTCAGCTGTACCTTTTGAACAGTCTGGACCCCATAAGTTGCTCAAAGAATCTCTTGACCCCATGTGAAGTTGAACAAGTGTCATACATCCCTTTAGTGATGGTGGAGAACCGGACACCTATGCTCTTCCCCGTGTGTGAATGCACTGTTCAATGTGTGCGACTGGACCACCAGAAACTCAAGGGCATGAACTGAGTTTTGTATGCCTGCAACAATGCTTATTCTGGCTCCTTCATGTTTACTTTTGCTCGGCAGGCTGGTAGATGTCCATCTTTTGGGTGGGTTATATTTTGTCTCCAGGTTAATAAAACAGGGCAGGGTCTCAATTGATTTTATGTTTGCTGAGAGTTTTCTTGTGATATTTATGGCCTAATTATCTTTGTTGACAGTCCAATCTCTCAGGAACACCATCGGGATTACCAGCACACTTGTATAATACCGTATATTACACGGTCGTGACAAACCAACCCAGGATTGATTCTCTCTCTACCGTTCATGAGTTCCGTGGTCCTGGGAAAGTAGTTTAGCCCCCCCAAATTTCTTTTCTTTAGCTGTAAAATGGGAATATTAATGGTATCAATACCCAAAGGCTGATTGCAAACCTTAAATGAGGTTTGCCATAGAGGACAAAGGAAGCAGTGTGGAAAACTATAAGTGCATGCTATAGAAATATTAGCTCAGGAGAGATGCTATCAGACCTTACCTTGTAGTATTATGTTAATATAATGTAAATGCAGTTACACATGTAGGAGATGGCAGAGCTGAGGCTGGGTCTAGATATCTGATTGTGCATATGATTTGCCAGAGAGGAGACAGAGAGAAAGGAGAGATGGTGTCTGCCATGATAAATTTCACTTACAGTGTGGGATTTAGATGACACAGAAACATGTTTACTAACATGGCAAAGAGCATCAGACAGAGGAATGAGCCGCCATGTGGAGGGTTCTCGAGTGTGGAGATACTCAGAAGGACTTCCCAAACAGTCAGGGTTGTGGAGTGAATGAGGAGAGGAGGGTCGGCATCTGATTTATGAAGGTATTCTTGGGCTTGGGTGCTAAGCCTTAAGAGAGAGCCCGGTGACGGCCTTACCCGAGTTGAGCGAGATGGTTCTATTTGTGCAGCCAGCAAAGAGGCCACTTTGCCTCTTCTGTTGCTTTGAAGTAGAGCAGTCTGCAGAGGAGGAACTCCCGAGGAGAGCATTTACAGAAATGCCGGTGGTGTGGGTTGGATTCTGGGAGATGTGACGTTTGGAATATATTTTGCAAAGGGAGGCGATCAAACTCTCTGGTAGAGTGGATGTTGGGATGAGGAGAAGGGTGCAGCCAAAACATAGCAGCCGGGCAAAATCTAAGCTGCCTGTGTAATATTGGACTCCCATGGGAAACTCTGTGAGTGAGGTATGGTATGGAGGAGGTGGCTCTGGATGAGAATACAGAGAGCTGTCTTTTGCTAAGATCACTCATCTGTGGACAGGGCTACCATTGGCATGAATGGTGCTTACCCAAGAGGGACAGGCTAGACAATACGTGTGCAAGTCATGAGCACTTAGAAGGAAGTCGAAGTCCAGGTGATGAATGAGTTTACCTGTAGATTTAACCAGAATAGAACAGGGACTGATTCCTCCACCCTGCCCCCTCCAAAAGCCTGGAAGACAATGAAGCCCTCATGAGATGGAAGCATGCAGAGAGGCTGTTTCTAAGAGCTAGGATAGGAAGAAGTGAGGAAATCAGTCACTACATAGAACAACAGTTAAGTTTCAGACTAACACTAAGGTGCTCAGTAACAACAAATGAACAGTAGAATACCCGTGGCCTCCCTCATCTCGCAGCTACTACAGCATATGACGCTACCTGTGATGGTTTCAGAATGACACATCCCTTCTGAGTTCATAAGCTGAGCAAACATGACCGTGTGAACCAGCGGAGGGTGCTTCCTGGGGAGTGGGTGTAAACTTTGGGAGGCGGGACCTAGCTGGCTTATGGGATGGGGTGAGGCATGTCTTGAAGTTATGGCTGATCCCTAGTTCCTTCTTTACTCTGCTTCCTGTCTGTCACTGGGGCATCATATCCCCTGTCATGCCTGCCATGATTCTGTCCAGGCTCCTGGAGGGTGAGCAAGCAAACATGGACCAAATCCTTTGCCAGGATGAGCCCAAAGGAGTCTGTCCTCCTTTAAGTCATCGATGTTCTCTCAGAGTGGTGGAGCAGTCATGAATAGGATGCCATTGTGTTGTTGTTCCACTCAGGAGGCCTAGGTAGGAATCAGAGCAGTAGCAAAAGGAAAGGGCTCCTTCTGTATCCCTCATTCTTTGTCACTTGTGGCCTGGCCGTCCTGGGGTGGAGCCAGCTTATAAAAACCTATTAGCAATCTTGGCTCTCTTCCCTAGCAAGGAAGGGAGGGAGGAAGGGAGGAAGGACAGAAGAAATGAATAATTAATGAAGGTAACCACGTGTACGCCTTCTCTATGAGATTTGCTTCTCTCATTTCCACCATTTCAAGTATTACTAACCCTGCATTTGCAGGTTAGAGTTTCTCTGCTCAGAGAGGGAAAGCAAACCATTCAAGGTTGAGCATTTATTAGTAGCAGATCTAATATTAATATCGATTGCTTTGACCTCAGGCCCAGTTTTATTTCTGTCACATTAGGACACCTCTTAAATGGGTCTCTCTCCTCAGACTCATTTTCTCCTATTTTTGTCTTGATGTAGCAGAGATAAATCTCTCGTTTATTAGCATTGTGGAGTAGACTCTTGTCTCTCATCCAAATTGTCGCTCAGGAAGCGTTTGCTTCTCTGGAATTGGGCTTTGGGGATGGGGATAATTTGGCAAGCGAGTTATATAAGATACACTTAGATCAGAGTAGGCTCCGGTCTCAATTTAATTATTTCAGCTAAAAACACTGAAGAACGGTGGCACTGTCACTATTAAACATATTCTTTCCCACTTCACTGCTATTCCTTGCCTCTTACCAGAGCGTTTTGACAGGGATGGGTCTATTTTAAAGGAAGCGAATGGAACTCTTAACAAAGCCACAGTGTTCTAAGGGAAATTGTTAATTTGAAAACCAAAGTTCATATCGGAAAACTTCAGAAGATGCTTCATAATAATTTCTCATGGAACAAAATTGGCAAGCCTCTCAAAAGATCTGAAATGAGACCTTTTCTTGTAACAAAATGAGAACCAAATGGTGTCAGAGATTATATTCTACTATGCTCAAAAGGCTAGCAAAATAATAATATATCTAGCCATTATGGAAATTTGGGACTCAGGAGTGTGTTAATTAAATTCGTTGTCGGAACCCTTTGAAATTCAGAAGGGCTGAAATGGATGCAGGAAATCACCTAAAAAAGTTGTTCCGACTCAGACGTCATTTAGAAAGCACAAGGATAATTGTTTCAGTGAAGTCTGCATGGTAGGGATGGCAGGAGGCAAAAACATAAGTCAGGAGATGAACTGCAAGCAGAGCAGGCTGGGCTGGTCTGTCCGGCTCTAAGACAACAATCACCCCTGCTGTTCTCATTGCTCTATGTTTCTGGCACACAGTAGGACTTCAGGAAGTAGTTTTGGAATGAGGAAGTCTAGAAGGAAGCTCTTGGTAGCAGATACATCCATGGGTCTGGACTTCGAGAAAAGTGGCCTGGTACATGCATTAAATTATTCTTTAGAACAAGATACTTTAATTTTGCATTTTTTTTCAAATGACTGGGTATTATCAATTGTCCTCTTGCTCTTATCCCTAGTTTCATTTTTTTCATTACAGGCTTAAATATGCAGGGACACAACATATTTAAAAATCGGTGACTACTCCTTAGTGTTGAACATGGTACTCTCAGTGTGGACTGAGCCTCTGTTTCCATGGATGCTGCAGATGAAGTCTCTGTGCCAAGTCACAGAAGAGTCACGAGTATAAGTATTAGTCTGTGGCTCTTCTGGAAAGTGTTTGGGGATCCTGATTTCTCAAAATCTGTTCTTTTCTGGGTTCCATTTCTATGTATCTTATTCCTTCCTGACAAACATCAATTACAATCAGGAGAAGGAGTAGAAATGGTTTTGACTTCTGGAAATACGGTTCCTCTAAACCAAGAGCAAATGATCAAACAGTGCTATTTCATAGAGTATAAGCTCTCTTACTCTTTTAAAATCCTATCATGTGTGGAAAATATCCAAATCCTGTGTGTTCCTGTGTTCCCTTTAGTGGAAAAGACAGCCTTATAGTCTTATTATTTATAAAAAAGTGAAGTTTTGGGAATATATATATATATGTACTTTTTCCTTGTGCTGGTCCTGGCTGCTTTCCATGAGCTTTTATGCTCAAGGCTAGCACTTTACCACTTGAGGCACAGCTCCAGTTATGACATTTTTTGGATAGTTAATTGGAGATAAGGGTCTTACAGACTTTCCTGCCCTGGCTGGCTTTGAACAGTGGTCCTCAGATCTGTCTCCTGAATAGCTAAGATTGTAAGTGTGAACCATTGGTGCTTAGCTTGGGAGAATATTTTTGAGCAGGAAGAATTACCCAGAATTTCTCAGACAGTTCTCTTTTTTTTTTTTTTTTTTTTGCAACAAAATCCATAAAGATGGATGTGAACAGGAGTAGATAAATCTATACTTCAAATTTACGTCATGCCCTTATGGCAAAAGATGACAGATTGGAGTCCTAAAAGGAAATTCATCAGTGCTATCAAATTTCCCTCATTTTAACCAACTTGCCAAACTAAAGGGCAGGCCATAGAAAGGAAAATACCTGATTTGAGGAACCCTTGAGACACATACTTTGAGACAGTATGTTTTAGGAAAACAAACACATACCACTGGCCATGATTTGAATCTCAAATACTGCCAACACTGGGAGCTGTTATTGTCTTGGTTGGAGGTGACCCCTCCGGGTATTAGAACTACTTATTTCCCATAATTACCTGTGATATCCCTGGGGTTGGCCTGTCTCACTCCCTGGTATGTAGTAGTTACACTTACCTTGGGTGAACATTTCCAGCCAGACCTGTTTTCAATGCCTGTTCTCTACAGCTGGCCTTTGACACACAAGTCTCAGCACCCTGAGGGGCTAGCTGGTTTGCTTGGGTGGGATAAGACACCAGTTCAAGAATTCCTGAAAGATTCCACTGATCAGATACGGTTCTAATTTCTCTGCCATGTGCTTGTCTCATACAGGTAGTGCCTGTCTCATACAGACATGTAAGATGCGTGAAGGTGACCCACGAGAGCCTCAGCCTACTTAGGCATAAGCATTTTTCTTTAAAATAGTCACATAATTAGGACCTGAACATCATTGCTTTCCTACTCCACTTCACCAAAGTGAATACATGCTATGTTTTAGTTTAGACAAAAACATATTTCTTAGAGCCTGGCTCTGATTTCCTATACTGGTGTTGGGCCTCTCTTTTCAGTATGCATGCTGTAGCTAGAGTTGAACTTTTGAAAATTGAATCTATGCTCCCAAGTGTGTCTTACCATTCCTCTGGGGGCCGACCATAACAGCTGTGCTGAGGAAGGAGGAAATAGAAATGGGATTATAATGTAGTTGCGATCATTGCCCAAACTGAAAAACAGGAAACAAAACTGTTCTTGCCTTTTGAGTTGCTTAGTATTCCAATAAACAGTGCTGTTTGGAGCTGTCAGAAAAAAAATAAGTTTGAGAAAGCTAATATTTACCAAAAAGCACTACTTAAATGTGTAAGATTCAGCAGCTTTTATTTTTATTTTTTATTTTTTTGGAGTAATCTTACAGCCTCATTAGTTGTTTTTTGCAAAATGGAAAAAAACATTTTGTGTTACTTATTTTTATTCGCTCATGTTAGATAGTATGATCCATTATGTGTCATTTACATAAGTGACCCATTACTGACAATCCTCTCCTTTTATCAGTCAGATAGTACTTTAAGATGAAATATAGCATGTTTTTATAATGGAGGCTTTTTCCACACTTAATGCACTCAGCTTAACAGCAGTCCCAGGAATGCCAACAACTGTGTGAATTAAGATTTTTACAGAAAAACACAACTGATGACTACATAGAGACATATGAGCAGATGCATTTTGGGAACTGGCTCTCAGGCGTAGCTGTTTCCTGACTTCCCATCTACAGAGAGTCAGGAAATCTGGTAGGGTCACTCAGCTGACCTGAGAACCAGGAGGCAAGAGATGTTAGGGTACAAAGCCTTGAAAGGCAAAAGCTCCAATGTTGGAGACAAAGGAAAGATGCTCAAAAGCAGGAGAGAGAGAGAGAGAGAGAGAGAGAGAGAGAGAGAGAGAGAGAGAGAGAGAGAGAGAGAGAGAGAGAGAGAGAGAGAGAGAGAGAGAGAGAGAGAATGAATGATTGATTCTGTCCTTTCTCCATCTCTTGGCTCTGCCCAGGCCCTCTATGAATGGGACATGGGCAGAGGTTTACTCAGTATACCCATTCAATGCTTGTCTCTTCTGGAAATACTCTCAGAGACAACCCAGAAGTGATGTTAAATCAGCTATCTGGGCATCCCTCACTCAGTTCAGCCAAGGTGACGCCCCTTAACTATCACAATGGGTAACTGCAACTATATGAAAGCAATATCTGACTCATCACTCTTTCCAGAAAGCTCTCTGACTTTATAAAGTTTTGTTCACATTGATAGATCTTCCCTTTGTGTCATCAAGGAGATGTGTTTCAAGAGAGAATTCACTTTTCCTAATAAAAATGACACAGCATGTGAATCTCAGGGAGGCTGTGATCTTAGAGCACTAATTAGATAAGAAGATACTAAGACGTTTTCACAGGTAGCTTGTTGGAGCACTGCATGCCTGACACCCCAACTTCTTGGGAGTCAGAGTGGCAGAATGGTGGTTCAAAGACAACTTCAAAATAAAGTCAGTGAGAACCCCATCTTGAAAGACAAAACCAGGCTTGTTGGTAAATGCCTGTAGCTTCAGCTAGGTGGGAGACCTGGGAAGGAGGATCATAGTCTGGTTTAGATCTAGTCCAAAAATGTCAACTATTTGACAAACAACTAAAGCAGAAAGGAGATGGAGGCTCAAGTGGTAGAGTACCTTCCTAGCATATGTGAGATCTACAACTTGACCCAATTATCACCAGACCAAAACATAACACATAGAAGAAAATCTTCATAGACTTAAATTTAGGAGCAAGAGAAGAAATGAGCTGGAGGGCCTAGAATTTCCAAACCTTCACCTTCTTTATGACATTTCTATTGTTTCCATAGACTCTCTCTCTTTATGGTTTTGCCTCCCCTTCAATTTTCTGTAGTTGAAGATATACTAATGACATTTCTCTTCCTTCCTTCCTTCCTTCCTTCCTTCCTTCCTTCCTTCCTTCCTTCCTTCCTTCCTTCCTTTCTTCCTTCCTTTCTTCCTTCCTTCCTTCCTTCCTTCCTCCCTCCCTTCCTTCCTTCCTTCCTTCCTCCCTCCCTTTCCCTCTCTCTCTTTCTTTCCTTCCTTCCTTCCTTCCTTCCTTCCTTCCTTCCTTCCTTCCTTCCTTCCTTCTTTCCTTCCTTCCTTCCTTCCTTCCTTCCTTCCTTCCTTCCTTCCTTCCTTCCTTCTTTCTTTCTTTCTTTCTTTCTTTCTTTCTTTCTTTCTTTCTTTCTTTCTTTCTTTCTTTCTTTTCTCATCCCTTTCTCTTTCTTTCATTCTTTCTTTTCATTTTATATTTCTTTCTTTTCTTTTTGTCTCTCTTTCTTTTTCTTCCTCTCTCTCCCACCTTTCATGGATCCCTCCCACCTCTCTCTTTCTTTTTCTTGGTTTCTTTCATTTCTTTTCTTTCTTGTCCCAAAGTTTGAACCCAGGGGTCTCACACTTGCTTGAATTGCTTATTCATTGCTGATAGTCTATTACTTGAACCATGTTCCTGACATTGCACTGGTTAAATGAAGATAGAGTTGTACAGACTTTGCAGCCTGGGATGGCTTCAAACCTCTATCCTCCAAGTCTCAGTCTCCTGAGTAGTTAGAACTACAGAAAGGAATGAGCCACCAGCAAGCAGCACTTGGCCAAAATATAATATTTTATATGACCTTTAGTCATTGTTTGCAAATAAGTGATCACTTGCAATGCATCTCAGCAGAACTCCAAAAGGATTTAGATACCGAAGAATTTTAAAATGAAGAAATTAATGAAATATATCAGGCTGGCAAAACTTTAGTATTTCTAGTTGATATATTTTTTTTACAGTGTGTGTACACAAATGACCAGCTTGGGAAATTAAGGTCATAGATGGAAGAAAAGAAACACCACCTGATAACCAGTCACAAGACTATGTTTCCACGTGGCAGAGTCTACTGTGCAAGAATATATTAATAGGAAGTAGGGCTTTAGGCTTTTTATTTCCAGACCTTAATGAAAGATTTGCAAATGATGAGATTACACTCACATGGACATGAATAATTCCCATTAATATTAAGGCTGTAATCTGCCCTCAATTAATGTATGTGATCACTGCAAGGGGCAATGTGCCAGTCCTGGCCCTCAGAAAATCACACCAGTTTTGTGACTGAATACCTCAAGTTTGGAGCTTTATATAAATGTTCATTTTTAAAAGGTAGAATAAGCGAAAAGGAACAAAGAGTTTCAAAGATAGCAAAAAAAAAAAAAAAAAAAAAAAAAACAGAAATCAAATCAAATGATAGAGGTTTTGCCCAAGGAATGTTGGTTGTAGAGCTATTGAATGAATTATTCTTACAGAATTACATGCTAACATATCAATGGTAAACTCTAAATTCATAAAGATAGAATAATTATCCTCTGTGAATCGTGTATAAGGTGTATTTCAGAATACCACAGTATTTCCAAGGAGTGGAAATGATATTGTTATTCTGTCATGATTAGAAAGCAGAAATGGAATAAGGCCAGGTGTATCATATGAATTTAAAAATGAAATCAACTTCAATTGCATGTGTTGGTACAAATTGCTCTGGGAAGTGCACTTGTTAAAAAAAAACAAAACCCTGTAGATTGCTTAGACGGAAAAAAATTGTAATTTCTCCCAAATATGCCTGAGTTTCAACAATTCTTTGGAGGCCTGAGTTTTATAACATAAATTATTCATGGTATGATTAATATTTTACTATGTTGTAAACATTCATTCTAAATGAAGGAAGGTGTTATTTTATCAGAATATTGCTTGTATACAAGGTGTTGAAGGGTAGCAGTTAACCAAACATGTTAGAACTAGATTATGTTAGAACTAGATTATGTTAGAACTAGAACAATTATATCACAATTCAGCCTTTTAGTTATTTTGTTTACCTGGCAAAACCAGACAATGAAATATTAAGAAATCATTAGATGATATTGGAGGCTTATAGTTTCATCTTAGCCTTATTTACCTTTAAACAAGTATCTTTTATTATCAGTTTATATAGTATCTATTATACATATGTACTGTCTTAATCAGAAAATATTATCTTTGACCATCACTTTATTCTCGACTTCTCTTTCTATAGGAAGAATTGGATATTTCCATAGATATATGGCCTTTCTTTTTATTCATCTTTCTAATGTAAGTTTCTTGATATGGAACTTGGATAATTGTTTACCATGAATGTTAAGAATAAATGCTTCTTACATAAAAATAAATAAATACTGAGAAAGATAATATGAAAGCATTATTTTAAAATACCAATATATTTTTTATTAGATGAAAGTGAATAAAAACCCATAAAAGGAGAAAAACACTAAGTCTGAAGGAAGAAACTTACCATCCATCTCAGAAGGTGTATCTGATTTTACCAGGGACCTATTATACCAAAGAGGGATTCAGACTGTCCCTGCTTCAGGATGGTTTCGGGATTGAGCTTTGATGTTATGATGGTGGGAAAAGGATATGTGTCTGGTAGAAACAGGATATAATATTTTAAGTTGTGTGTGTGGTATGTGTATATACTGGTCCTAGGGCTTGAACTCAGGGCCTGGGCACTGTTCCTGAGCTTTTGGCTCAAGGCTGGCACTCTACCGCTTGAGCCATAGCTCCACCTCTGACTTTTTGGTGTTTAATTGAAAATAAGTATCCCCTGATAGTTCCTTCCCTGGCTGGCTTTGAACCAAGATCCTCAACTTCCTGAGTAGCTAGGATTGTAGGCTTGAGGCATTGTCCTTTTCCTCAGATAATAACCTTTAGGCTCCCATGAGATGCCAAGCAAAACTTTGCTTCAGCCACATGGTCCACATAGAAGATAATTCATTGTCTCCAGTAAACTGTACTTCTCAGCTATGATCTGTGGTAGTTTAGATGCATTTCTACACTTTGACATCCTAAATTTATGATGGGTATTTTAGGACATAACACTAGTCATAAATCAAGGAATATCTGCTTATACCTGTAATTAGCCCGAGGTTGTTGGATGAATGGCATTAAAATGGCTTTTCTTTATTTCCACTCTATAATCTAATCTGGGAATGAGCAGAGCAAGACCATTAGTTACTGTCTAGTCCATCCATTAGACATGAGAGGCAACATTGCTCTAACTCCTATTTATGATCCCTCCCAAGGTATCCCTTGATCTTTATTTAAATGGAAAACAAATTGTCTTACTGATATGTACTGTTTCTAAATAATTCACACTAAGATCTATTTTGGCGTTACACTAAAATAAAATACATATTTATTTCAGCAAACAATATGAAGTACTTGCTTTTTGTTTGGGATTCTGAACACTAACTATTAGATGACTACTCTTTGTATTCATACCAATAGTCCCAGTAACCATGCACAATAACAATAATACTTATTGTCCTCTCAGATGTTAAACTATTGAAAATATAATTCATGAGTCAGGTTTCCTTGTGAAGCCTCAATATTTTCCCAGAGCCTCCAAAGTCGGTGCAGAAGTGGAGGAGGGGGAAGGAGAGAGGATTTTGGTGGGTCAGTCCTGGACAGGCTCTCCTATGCCATTAGCTAGAATGGAGTCACAGCCTCACAGCTAGTAAGACTGAAGATGTAGTCACTACACACAGATGAGGTCAAATGTCTGGAAAACATTCAATCTGGTGTATCATCCTCTGTCCTTTGGCTTTCTTCTTTCCCCACAAAGATCACCTCTGAGGTCTCTGTAAGGGAAACGAAAGAAGGTCTCACTCAGATCAAGCCACCAGATGGGCGGCAGAGTTCTCCTCATCATGTAGGTGATTCCTTGCCGGGTGAGGTAGCTGGTAGTGCAGAGTTAGGGTGGCAGTTCCATGGCTGGCCCCTAAACATGGGTGGAATGGGCACCGTTCCCACCAAGACTCTCCTCGCATGGAGGACTTCTGGTCCAGGATCTTGTGAAGCTCAGAGGCAGGTATTCCAGGAGCATTGTTCTGATGAACAGTGGTTGACCTGTTTTCTTTATCTTTGTGGTTGGTTTATGCTTTGGTTGGCCAAGGCTCCCGGCTCTGTACCTGGGGGAAAGTGGGCTTGTTTTCCTGTTGATTTTCATCTCTGAGCCATGAGAAGTAGGTCTGCCGGGATGCCCTCCTGGGAACGCCACCAATGAGGAAGCAAATTTCTCATTTGTTGAAAGTTGGATTTGAGGCGTTGTTATAGCTTCAATAGTTCAGTGTCTGTGGGTGGGGTCAGCACATAATTTACTGAGAAGAGCGGGAGGCTTGCTGTCTGTGCACCTTGCCCTTCTTTTCTAGCTAGGAAGGGGAAGGCAGCTGCCCCAGAGCTACCAGGGTTGAGCTGGGACCCCACCTTCCTCTCTTGTTTCAATCACTTAATTCAACTAAAAATTATCCTGGGCCTTTGCTTCTGAAGATCTTTAAAAGTATCTCATTTGTATTACTGTGCAAAATACAAAAACTGATTTTCCAACCCCTCGAATATCTGAATTCTAGACTCTTAAACTCATTTATTTCTGCTTACAACTGGTCTGATTTCCACTCCCCCCTTCCAACCCTATCCTTTTCTAGTAATACTTAGCCAAGCAACCCCAAATGTGAACTCTGCTGGTGATCACACCCCAGTCAGCTCACGTAACGGTTCTTCTAATTCCTTGACAGGGCATTCCAGGGGTTCCAAGTGCGTAGTGTGGCCTCTGGGGTTGATTTCTGTCATCCAGGACCTGCTGTTCTCCAGTCACCCACTAAGTCAACATGATGTCCACAGGGCCCCAGCTTAGTGATGGTTCTGCACACAACTTTCCACACAATGCTGCAAATGTGATATGCACTTAGTAGAAATGCTGTCATACATGTGTATGTGCACACAGCATGCAAACATAAATACACGCAGTGCACACTCCTGCCTATCTACTTACCTCCCTACATATGCACACATGCACAACACACATAGGTACACATGTGGTGCAACACACATACAAATATACATGCAGCAGGCATACACATATACAATGTGTATATGTACACACCAGCATCTCAGTCTCCCAAGTGGCTAGAATGACAGGAGTCATCCTGGCACCCAGATTTTCAGAAGGTATTTCTTCATATTTGTTGTCATTTGTGTTCAACTTGGCAAGAGATTGACAGGATCAATGTCTGCTGACGGAAACTTTGGGGCTCCGGTGGTCTAGATCAGCTCTGGCTTTGGTGACTTCATGGTATCCAGATAAACCTTCCAGTATGACACTTCTTTAAAGTGACAGATCTTCCTGAGAATTAAAGTTCACTCTCCCATTAAGAAACTTTGTCTGAATGCCACCTCAGAAGGAGCCTTCTGTCCTGAATGGATGAGAGCTTCAAATTCACTGATAGTCGTTCCTTATTTTGCACACGTGTGATCAGCACGCATTTCTTGAGCGTGCACTGTGTCAAGCACCCCGTCAGCTGATTCGTGCCTAAGTATCCTGGCTGATGGAACATGGTGATCTTCCCATCTCTGACCTTTCCTTTGAAATAATCTCTCCTAGCTGAGGAGTCTCCTAGCCAGGTTAGAGGATGGTACTGGATATACCCATCGCTGCAATGCAGCAGGTGGAGATGGCTCTCTAGACTCTGCGTGTGTGATTCCGTTTTGTATGTCTTATGCAGAGAAGTAAAGGAGAGATCCCATAGCTACATCACAGTCTTTCCTGGCAACTATGACAAAATACCTTAGCCAACAACAAAATGCTGAAATAAGGATACAGGTTGACCCATTGTAACAATGAGATGTACAAGACACTATGTTGAAAATGAACTTTACAACTTTGAGCAGGGGAGGGAGGAGTTGGGGAGGGAGGTGGGGAGGGAAGGGATGGTAGGGGAAAAACAAAAGAGGGGGTAACAATGCTTGATAGGAAATGGACTCATTACCTTGCTCATGTAACTGTAACCCCTCTGTACAGTATCTTTACAATAAAATATATGTGTATGTATATATATATATATATATATATATATATATATATATATATATAAAGAGAAAGCATAAATGAAAGAGGATTGCTTCTTAGACTTGTGGAGACTAAGCAGTCTGTGATCAAGGCACCAGAGGGTTTGGTTTCCAGGGAGAGCTGGCTCTCCTTCCCAGAGGGCATCTCCATGCTGCATTCCAACATAGTAGAATGGGAAGTATGACAGGGAGACTCATGGCTTCCCTATGACCTCCTCTTAGAGACCCCCACCCCTCCATGAGGTAGAACAATGATGGCCTAGGTGGTACCACCTAATCTTAGGTAGTAACTTAGGTTCCAATATTCTGGCACGGAATCTGGAAGGGAACAGATACTCCAACCTTATTGGTGGTTAGCAATGGCTGTTGGCCCAGCCTGGCCTCTTCCACTTCCTTGCTCTCATTCAGGCACTGGCCTCTTAGTGAATATCACCGTGCTCCGTTTTGTTTTGTTTTGTTTTCTCATGCATAATATGAAAGCTAATACATAGCATGAATTCCAATATTTCCCAACTATTTAGGACATATAGTAGGTACATTATGTATTTTTGAAACAAATAAATGGATTAATTAACAAACAAGCCACATTCAGAAGCAAGGCCTCGGGGTGTTTCTCATCCTTTTTTTCCTGTTGTTATAATTTCGGAATGAAGTAGAACCCAGAGAAGCAACAGAAATAAAACAGTCTAGAAATCCCAGTGGGTGAGGAAGCAGGCAGGAAGACAAGGGTTCTGATCACCGTATATGTGAGCCATGCACGATCCATGGCACCTAGCCATGCTCTGGAGTCAGCTCTGTCTGTTTACCCAGATGTCTTGGTCCTCTTCTGCACCTGCTCAGCAACAAGCGCCCCTACTCCTGGTCAGCCCAAGAGGGAACCAGGTTGACATTGCCAGGCGGGATCCCACCAGCTGAGAAGGGAAGGGGTGGAGAAAGGGAACTAGTTGAAGGTGGAGGAGAAGGGCGCGGTAAGAAATCTACCTGGAATGTCTGAGATTGTACATGAAGAAGAGACAGTGCATATTCCTTCCTCGGAGCTTTGTAAACTTTCTGAATGCACACTGCCAATTTCCAAGCGAGGGGCGCAATTCACAGGGTATGGCAGGCATGGTTAACCACATAATTCTTTCTCTGTGGAGGATCTTGTGATGCAAGAAAATGTATCTTGCACATGCTGCCTTAACCTTGAACAATAATGTATTTGCAAATCTACCAAATTATATTAAAAGGTGACTCGGGGAAAATGTGGTAGAGTGCCACAAGTAAGTAATAAAGGCTAATGTACAATAATTTATGTAGCAAGATCTCTCCCAAGATCATTAAGACTAGAGGCCCCCTGTAGAAGGCCTCCTCATTATCTGCTGTACTTTCACAGACTTTATGAACTTTTCACCACAAACCACTCTTATTAAAACTAATAGGACACCACATTTTCTTCAGAAAGTCGCAAGGTTATCTTATTTAATTGTGCTGGTTTATAAACCCCTGGGTTCTAAATGAAATACCCTTTGCCAGTAAATATCTAAAAGCAGACTGGTGTTCTAATATCGCACTTGAGAAACTTTGATTTTGTAAGAAATCTTGTTTTCAGTTATAATTCATTTAAAACAGGTCACATTTGACATAATCCTGAAGGAAAACTGATGCTACTCATGCACAAGTGAATTACAAGGTGACAGCTTACTGTAAAATTGTATTTTTAATATAGCTTTCCTCCTCAGTTTAATATTTTATTCTCTTGTAAAGAATCAACTCTATTCCCACAAACACCATAGGATCTGTACATCTTTATTTACCTATTTGCTTGTACCAATATTTTCAATTCAGAAATTACTTGTAATGACTTTTTAAATGGTACTTCTGGAATGTGAAAAGTTTATTGATAAACAAGAACGTACAAAGTTACAGGTTTCACGGAGGAAAATTTGATAAAACTTACAAACATCTAAAAAATCCCTATCTTGCCAGCCACCGGTGGCTCATGCCTGTAATCCTAGCTACTCAGGAGGCTGAGATCTGAGAATCACAGTTCAAAGCCAGCCTGGGAAGGAAAGTCCGTGAAACTCTTACCTCTAATAAAGCACTAGAAGACCAGAAATGGCACTGTGGCTCAAGTGGTAGAGTGCTTGCCTTGAACTGAAGAGCGCAGGGACAGCACCCAAGCCCAGAGTTCAAGCCCCATGACCGACAAAAAAAAATCCCTATCTCCTTATGTCCTAGTTATATCTAACATTAGAAAGCCAGGTGGAATGGTCCACACCTATAATCCCAGCACTAGGGAGATAGATGTAGAATGGTTGTAAGTTTTAGGTCAGCATGGGCTACATAATGGGTTTCAGACTAGCCTGGACTGCCAAGTGAGACATTGTCTCAAATAAAACCTAGGGTCAGGATGTAGCTTAATGTTGGAGCCTTAGCTTAGCACACATAAGGCTCTGGTTTCAATTTCCAGTAGTACACAAGAAAAAATTAATCACTTAGAAATTGCTAATACTGAGTCAAGTTAAATAAACTTCCAATCATTTGTGCATTGGAACACTATGTAGGTGCTGGAATCGTATTTAAATAGTTATGAACGTTGATAGTGATATAGATAAAGTTAAAATTCTTAAACTGATCAAACAAGATTTAGTTTTTTTTTTTTTTTTTTTTTTTTTTTTTTTGCTTATGTGGTGCTGAGGAATCGAACCCAGAGCCTCATGCATGCAAGGCAAGCACTCTACCACTGAGCCACCTTCCCAGCCCCAAGATTTAGTTTTTATATAAACCAATACGTATTATACCACACACAAAAAGTTTCATTAAACTACTAAGAGAGATTTAACTGAGATAATGTGGATAAGTACATATTACTTTTATTTTGCCATTAAAAAAAAAACCAATTTCCCACAGTCAACTTGTGTCACCTAGATGAAGTACAAATTCCTAAACGTTTTCAGGAAGAAAAGAAAATGGATAAGACTTCACTTTCGATAAGCCATCACTGACAATGTGTTTTGTAGGTCAATCATGAGAGATATTTGCCTTCTCCCAAATAAGTGGACTTTTCTTTAATCAGTGCTGTGCTTTATAGACACTGGTATTGCCATAAAATGCACATGTTTGACCTTGTATAACTCTGCAGCTGGGGCCTGTCTCATTTTTCCCTTGTTCCATGTAATAAATGATTTTTTAGGAGAACTTATTTCATGACTTCAAAGTCAAACTGTAAAGGAAAACTTTTTGATTAAAAAAAAAACCAGGAGAGTTTGAGATTGCAATCTAAGCGCAGGGAATTTCTTCTTAGCACTCTTGCTCATTGTCTGGGAAGATTGGTTCTTTTGTGTGTCTCACCACAAACGCAGTGATGGTGTCAACTTAATCATGTGGTATTTGCAACCTGGTCCACTGTCAACTTGTGTTTTAAATGATTCCACATTGCAAGGATTCTGGACAGACAAATCAGATTTAAGGTACCGTGGATCATATTTGGCTCAGGGAAACCTGTTGTAGAGGGCGAATTCCTTCACTGGTCACAGCCTCCTATTGGCCAAAGGCTTCAGAGGGTAAAGAACTCATAGAGAGTCACATTCTGTCACAAGTAGTGGGGCAAGAAATGAAAATAGGTAGAAGCAAGACATGGTGTCTGTTACGACTCCATGTCCAATCATGACCGTACTTCAGTTATGGTTAGCTCTACCGGCAGACAGGACAAAACAGATGTTCTCTGTCTCTCTATGCACATCTGGGCTTGAGGTTTTTTTTTTTTTTTTTTTTTTTTTTTTTTTTTTTTTTGTAAGGAATCATATTGGTGGCCAAGACACTGACTAACATTCATTCCCAGAGTAGGAAAAGCAATGCAAATGGAGACTCTATCCACGGGTCTGCCCACCAATACGGAATATTGTGCATACTTTACCCCCTTCCATCAATCATCACTGGGTAGCAAGCTAGGCCATGCTGGCTCTACCTGATTCTGTCTCATCCCTGTGTCTGTGCAAACCCAGAGCCACCAGCTGTGCCCAGGTCCTCAGTATAGAAGAAGAAAGGAGAAGCAAATGACTGTTTATGTGTCGTATTGTAGTTTATTTCCCTTACTTATTACTGTGTTAAACAATTTTTTAGAGATAACCTGGAATACAGAACATTCTTTTGAACTGACACGGATGAGTGACAAGGCTATTTTAAGCATTTGAATTATTCATAGGTTTATTTTCTGTCTTCACAACCTTTGTGTTTTCCCAATTCATAAGTTCAATGACTTACTATGTAGCACGCTAATTCACACATTTAATTTTCTGCCAAGATCTCTCTCCCAATTTTGATTTTCTTATATCCATTAGACTTCTACCATGTGCTACTACAACATCCTTCAGATGGAAGTGGCCCACAATTTGATGAAATGAACATCAGGAAGTGGAAACAGGTTTTGTTGGGGAAGGGAAGTCCAGGAAGAGGGGCAGATGAGTGGACAGGTGGAGGGCGGGTGGATTCAGATATAATATTCCATGTGCATTTGAGAGAGTAGAAGCAAGTAACTTGAAGGGATGGATGGGGCTGGGAATGAAGGAGGAATGATGGAAGGGGGGACATTGGTCAAGATGGATTTTGCTCATAAACTGACAAGTTGAAACCCCTTTGAACAAGTGCCCAACAGCAATTTAAACATTTTTAAAATGGTCAATTCTCAACCAGGTTGCTCATGTCCCCCATTTGTCCTGATTGCATCCTTTCCCAGTAGCTATTACCATGATGAATTGGCATCGTTGACAAATGTAGTTTCCAAAGTTAGAAACCTGGCAATACCCCTAGTACCTTCCCCAGTTTGAATAGGTCTGTGTAACCCATTGGAACAGCAAATCAATTCTACCTGATTAATATCTCCAGACCTGTCTTCTGCCTTCCTTCCTGATGACAATGGCTTTTAGTTATATCATAGCAAGTGTGGCCGCTCACATTGACCCAACAGAACTAAACATTTAGAGTTCTAACACCAGAATAGTACTCTAAAAAACATGTAGATCTAATCATCAGTCTTTTGTCCAAGTTCAAACCAAACTGACTTTCTGTTGCATTCCAGGAATGCACACCTGTGAACATAGTAGCATACAAAAATTGATCGTGAGAAAGCTACCACCCCATTCCAGTGTTCCCCAGTTACCTCCCCGTCTTTGAACCCAGGGTCCTAGGCACTTGCCATCCCCAGAATGGGTTTTGCCACATCTCATCGCACCCCCTCTTTGCACATGCTGCCTTGAGCCTCTGAGAAGCTCACTCTCTGAGTTTGTCACTGTCAGTGTGCGACCTCTTCTTTGCGGGAAGGTGGGAATCTTCCAGAATCGATGGTAGTTACGATTGTACAATGTTCCGAGTAAGATGACGACGTAGTGGATTGCACAATTTAAATGGATGGATTTACATGTGTGTTGCAAATCTTATGTGTACCCACAATTTAACCTCAATGTGTTGGTGTTGGGAAGCAGGGCCTTCCTGAATGGATAAAGTCATTTCCCTTATACAGCAGCCTCAAGGGAGTTCCTAGGCCCCTTCCCATGGAAAGACGTCCATCTATCAAGGATGTGAACTATCTAGGCTCCCTCTCTGTGGGAATTTTTTTGATCTTAGGTTTTTCCCAGGTACCAATATTATGAGAAATTCATTTTATTGTCTATAAAACAAGAAATATATTTTGTCATTGCAACCTCATTTGTGGATATATCTGGCATGTATCCTCAGTTTTGCTATATTCATTCACCCATTTTTTCCTAATAGATTCTAAGGCTTCCAGGTTCCAAATATTGATTAGTCTATGGGAATACAAAGATAAAAGTTGCAAGATCTTCAGGAGAAATAGACAGGTAGAATATGAAATCAGTCCTCCTGAGGGGAGATGGATCCTGTTTCAGTAACATGACTTTTTATTGACTACAATAAGACCCAGTGCACCTAATACAATAAGGGGGGGCTTGGTAGTAAGGGAACATCTATGCTGGATTCCATAGCACACTGCCAGGAAAACAGGAGAAGGAAATTATCAGAAGCTCTGCAGAAGCAGAGAGAAATGAGATACCCTGTGGTAGATTACATTTTTCAGAATAGCATTTTGGTTGTAGAAATGTAGACACCACCTATGTACACTTTTTCAGAGTTTTTTTTTTTTTTACCATTTAATTGAGTCATGGACCTCTGTTGGTTTGCTTCTAGTTCATATTTCTGAGTTTGACACAGCGTTACTTCTCATCAAACTTTTGTTGGGCCCTGAACAAGTCAAAGTTGCAAAAGAGAAGAGGAGATAGCAAAAAGTTCTGAGTGCTCATTTACAAAGAAAGTTATCAACTGTGAAGTGTATCATGTATTATTCCATTCATGAAAGATCACCAGAGCAGTACCTTCTACCAGAGGCTTTCATCATTCTCTGTGGTTTTTCTCCACTTTTTCTTTCTAAACTTTTCAAACAAAGAGAATTCTAAATGAAAGGCTTTAGGGTGGATATGTTATGAAAATAATCTCACTTCTACAGAGCACAGTCGGCTGGGTATGGACAAGATGGTCTTGGTACATTTTGACAAGTTGTCTAAAGGGTGGCCGTCTATAATTCTGTACGTGACCTCCTTTGCCAACGGTTGATACCACCATTTTCTTCCTTTTAATTAGTTCTTAACAATATCCCCATTAACAGTTAGTAGAAATGGGTAGAATGGGTGACCATGGTAAGAAAATACCTTTTCTAGTTATTCCCTCACCTTCTGTATATCTATTGAGTATTAATTAGATGCTGAACATGTTTTTAGACAGATTATGGCAAATCATAAGGGAGAAAGTCCTTGCATTATATTCTAATTCAATGGCTATAGTGGCTTAATATAATAATTACTGTTTGGTTCTGGGTTTTTTTCTAATGTTTCATTTTTAAAAGTACAAGTAAAAATCATTATAATTTCACTTGTCAGTGTTTATACTATAGTTCTTATTTTCCTCTTTTATTTTGACAGTGTTTATATACCATAGGTATTATGTTAGCTTTTATCAATAATGCCATAATTAAAACATACTTCAATGCACTTTATGCTACAGATCTACATATAATTATACTAGACAAGAACTCTGTGTAATTTGTTTTCCACCTCTATTTCATACGAACATGTTAATGGTTCTCAGATCAACAGTTCCTTGTATGTGGCTCTCACCCAACTTTTGTCTTTCCACTTGAGAAAATAAAGGATGGCAAACACTTCAACATTGCCACAGAGATGACTCTGAATCTGCATTATTATTATTATTATTACTGTAGGAAAATATACATCATTTGTATTTTTTATTGTTTTAAAGATTATAGTTCTGTGACTTTGTAGACATCCATCTGTTCTTCATTTTGTGTTTTGCCCTTAACTGTGTGGATACAAAAATTATTGCACTTCTGAAAATCCTCCGACTGAAGATGGCCTAATGACTAGCAAAGTAACTAATGAAAGGTTAACTCATAACTTAAAGATTGCAAACACAATTTCACATTGTGGTTGTAGATGGTTTGGTGATGGTTCAGTTATTGGGGATAGAATTTAAACTAATGTGATTGATTCCATTTGATGACCAACCCAGCCTGCTAGCTGCCAGATGCCATAACAAGTTTCAGGGTTGGTTTTCCCAGGAGCTCCATCCTGTGACTCTTTCTCTGGCTGGCAGGACTGGCTACATTTACATCCAACAACATTGATTGGCCCATCAGTCTTTGCAAGGGCTCAGTCCCAATTTCCTCAAAATCATGCTTGTGGAGGGCTGGTAGTAATATTATTTTTCTTAAACCTAATGTCCTATTCAATTTTTGTGCAATCATCCCAAATTTTCATAATTATTCATTCTTACAGACTGATAAGCTTAGCATTAAAATAATAAGAAACAATGATCTGAGGCAAGTGTTTTGATAATTTTTTCAAGGATTTCTTCAGAATAAACTGGCTGTCTAAGTAGAGATGGAAGTTCTGTTGTGGGTTGTTAATTTTAAGCACTAAGTGAAGCTCTGGCCTTCCTGGCTGAGTGAAGGAAATGCAACATTTATTTTTGTGTCAGTGAGCAGAGCTGGTGCTGAGAGTGGGATTCAGTCGGCAAAAGTTATGTTAAATAAGGCCGTTGTTTTATAACTTAACTCTAATAACTAACGTCTGTTCTTATTTTTGACAATCTCATTAAGGAAAATGGTCCTCTTGTATTGTACATATCTCTTGGGCTTGAAATTTTAATATAAGATTAGTTTTTCATTTGGCATATAAAATGAAAAAAATTAAATAGCTGCATTGTCACCATTGCAAGGAAACTGTTAATTGTGTGGTCCTGTGTGTGTGTGTGTGTGTGTGTGTGTACATACATGCGTGCATGCACACACGTGCATGCTTATCTACAAAAATTGGTTGTTGTTTTTCTTTTTAATCAGTTGTGAGGCTTGAACTCTGGGCCTGAGCACTATCCCTGAGCTCTTCAGCTCAAGGTAAGTTCTCTGCCACTTGAGCTACAGAGCTACTTCCAGTTTTCTGATGGTTAATTGGAGATAAGAGTCTCACAGACTGGGCTGGGAAGGTGGCTCAGTGATAGAGCGCTTGCCTTGCATGCCTGAGGCCCTGGGTTCGATTCCTCAGCACCACATAAACAAAAAGAAAAAAGCCAGAAGTGGCGCTGTGGCTCAAGTGGTAGAGCGCTAGCCTTGAGCTGAAGAACTGAGGGACAGCACTCAGGCCCAGAGTTCAGGCCCCATGACTGGACCCCCCACCCAAAAAAAAAAAAAAAAAGAGTCTCACAGACTTTCCTGCCCAGGCTGACTCTGAACTGCGATCCTCAGATTACAGCCTTCTGAGTAGGTAGGATTACAGGCAGGATCACCAGCACCCAGCACAGAAATTAGCCCTTGATGTTTTTGATGTCATAGAAATTCATTGCTCACTTAGATAAATTCAAGGTGAGGTAACTTGTTTGTGAGCCTTTCTTCTAACTAGGTTATACCTTGGTAAGCCCACATTTTTTCCAAAGGAGACATTGTTTTAAAAAACAGCAAAAGAGAAAGAGAAGAATATTGTTTAAAAGCACTCATGAATTTATTTTCGTTTAATTCAAGGTCATCAGAATCAGCACATTTTTCGTTAGCACGAACATGGTAGCCTCATTGTAGCTCTTTTTAGGTGAACTTTTGGTCAATAAATCTATAAGTCAGACTAGTATCTTAAGCTGGGAGAATAAAGCATGAACATGCAAGTCTAGATTCTCTCCTCTAGCTTCCTAGGACTGTATGCCCTCAGAAAGAATGATATTTAGTAGGAGTGCAAAAGAGTAATGAAGAAAAAAGTCAAATGATGAATTTATGTGTGCATAACTATTTGAAATGTAAGTTCGTGCTGGATACAGAGATTCTACTGATGTATAATTCATGAGCCTTTATGTAAATAGTATGTAAAAAGCCTGGGAAAGAGATGGGAGGACAGTCACAAATGATAATGCTCCTAAACTGTCACTTGCATGACTTGTTCTTGTCAGAAAGGAAAAAGAAAACATCCCAGACCTCTGACTCTTACAGACTTTATATTCCAAACACAGAAACCTGTGGCTGAGACTCCCTATTATGCTTCTCATTCTAACTCCTGCATCTTGCAAATGGGGGTATAATAATAGTGCAAGAGATGATGGAAGGCCAAGGAAGTTAATGTTGATAAAGTCTTTTTTTAAGACCCTGAATTAAAGGCCCTCAGGGGATATACTTCAGGAGGTGCTTTATTTAAAAGGGCATTTTTGGGTGTTTTTCTGCACCTAGTTATGTGGGTTTCATTTTGTTTAAGTTTATTTCTGAAAGAAATGTCTCAAATTCACATTTTTGCCAAAAAATGAAATTCTATTTCGTACAATTAAAAAGCAATATGGCATCTACAGTTAGTTGAAAATGCACATTTGTGTGTGTCAATCATTTTAATTATGTTTAGAGATGGAGGGGAAGAAGGAAAGAGAGATGGAGGTGGAATAATACCAACATAATTGTAAATGTAGTGAAGATGGGATAAAGAGTCTTAATAATAATTGTTGAATAATAAGGGGATAAATGAGACACAGAAAGAGAGAGACAGTAATAGAGGAGGTTAGTCTAAAATACATATATATTAAATATATATAAATAGGCATATATATATGTGCTTGTGAAATACTCATGGTGAAACTCCACTGTACAATTAATATATACTAAAAAGTTTATAAATCAATCACCAGACAGTAAAGCAGGCTCTGTTGGGAGAAGGTAAGGCTAAGAGAAAGGGTGGATGAGAGTGAGTAAGGAGGAAGCTTTGTATACAGGCATGAAAGTACAAAAGTGGCAGAACAATGGAAACTGTTGAAACTGTTTTAAGAAGGAAGGGAAGGGATGAGGGAGAGCAGTGGGGAGGAGGAGGAAGAGCAATGGGGAGGAGGGAGAGTGATGAGTTATATGCCTGGAGTCTAAGGATTTTTTAACCTTCAGGTCGAGGAAATTGTTGATCATCAAGCATCTATCACTGATAATTATGTTATTGCTTTTGTATAGGGCAGGGATAAATTTTTTTAAAAAACTGTTAATTTGCACTGATTTGTTTTCAGTGAAAATACATGTGCCACAATTTATTTAATTTTTGCGTCAGCACAGGAAACAGGTGTTTACCTAACTAGGAAAATAATTCAAACAACATCTTCAGTGCCACTCTTCTTCACATGCGGTGGGACATGGAGAGTTAGTTGTACATACCGACATGAGCAATGCACATGATAGTCACCAGGCTCCTTTCCTTACAAAGAAGGCAATGGATTGTTTGGAGGGGCGGGGAATCCAAAGATAACAATTTAAAAAGTAGCACGTCCAGAAAGTTAGCTCAAGAAGGAAGCTTGCTCCCTCCCCCGCCATCTCTTCCCCTGACTCTCCCTGGACTCTTGACTCTATTCTACCATCCCTAGACTTAAACCCAGTGTTTTTCCTTACCGAAAATCCAAAGGACATTTGTTATATCTACTAACCTGAGAATATCAGCATAGGCAAAAAAAAAAAGCTACAGACCAAGGTCTTGAAGATGTGGGCATGTGGTCTGTTTGTTTTTTTAACATCACCTTCCAGCCAGACAAACATAAATAAATCTGCCTCTTTTCAACAAGAAGTTGAATTACAGTGTCTACCACAAAACCCGTATCTAGAGTGCATGTTACTGCTCATTCTCAAGGGCACTGTAATAAGCACCATCTCTTTCTGCTCATTGGCATAAGCATCCAATCTTCTTTCAGCTCATTTAGCATACTAGGAGGGATACTTCTCTATCATCCTAGACATGTCTATTCCTGTGGGATGTGTTCAGCTCTGTGCCAAGAAATGTTGAGACAGAGCCAGAAGCAACCTGGTGGAGATGCTTCAGATGTGCAGAGAGGCCCAGGCAGGGGTCAGCTGGATGTTGTCCTCTCTGATCCTTTCCTGAACAAAGGGAGAAAGTGGATTACAGTTCCAGAGCCTCTGCAGGAGGACAGCATTGAGCACTTTCCCCTCTACCCCTTACTCATTGGAAGAGCCAAGTGGCGAAGGAAGAAAAACAGCATCATTGAATGAAGAGAAACCGTCCCAGATGTGATTCTACACGGGCTTTCATAGCTCTGGCATTCTCTTCAGAAATTAGGGTACCTTGGCTGAAGAATTACGTCCCCTTTAGGGAATCAGGAATCTTAAGTGGAAAATCTATTGGATTTTCATGTCTGAATTGCAAGCCCTTTATTAGCACCTTCTCATGGGCCTATTTCTCTGTTACTTTTCATTTTCCAAAAAAACATGTGCAGGTGTTTGAATCAGACCGAGAAAAAGGCAGGTGTGTGGAAAAATAATTCCACACTTAATCTCATCTCCAAGGAGACGTGCAGAAGTGACTTGATGGAATTGTTTCTGAGGCCCAAGATGAAAAGGTTAGGAGAGGTGAAAATCCTTGATTTGATTTTTTTTTGGTGTGTGTATGTGGTCTTAACTCTTTTCTTGGGGCTGGGGGGTGGGGGCAGGGAGGAGGGGACAACAATAGAATTTCAGTTACCCAAAAACATAGTCTTCAAAGAGCTTTCCATTTTGAAAAGACAACTGCTTTGTAAATGCAAAGCTTTGGTTATTGCAAAAGAACATTCAAATGCTAAGTATCAGCTACTGTTCACCAGAGGGAATTCTCATTTGTGTGGAGGCTGGTCAGGATACCACCTGATCCGAAGGTTAATAGAAGTAATCAATTGAAAGCACATACTTAAGCCTGTATTGTTCAATAAGTGTGTGCGTATGTATGAAGGATATGAAGAACAAAAAGTATATTTTAAATAAATTCTTGAATAATTTTCTGAAGGAGATGTTTGACAACCAAGAAGGCAACAATATTGACAATGGCACAGTTACCAAAATGGATTAATGATTCTACCTATTCTTATCAGCTACTCTTTCTTTCTTTCTTTCTTTCTTTCTTTCTTTCTTTCTTTCTTTCTTTCTTTCTTTCTTTCTTTCTTTCTTTCTTTCTTTCTTTCTTTCTTTCTCTCTTTCTTCTTTCTTTCTTTCTTTCTTTCTTGTTGGGCTTGAACTCTGGGCCTGGATGCTGTCCCTGAGCTCTTCAGCTCAAGGCAAGTGCTCTACCACTTGAGCCACAGTGCCACTTCCGGTTTTCTGCTGGTTAATTAGAGATAAAAGTCTCATGGGCTTTCCTGCCAGGGCTGGCTTTGAACTGTGGTCCTCAGATCTCAGCCTCCTGCATAACTACAGGTGTGAGCTACCAGTGCCTAGCTTACTTTTTCTTTATTCACCCATGCATTGACTGTTATTTTTCAATGGCTTGACATGCTGTGGATCCAGAGACAATGACAAGATCTTTGGTCATGGAACCAGAATTAATTTCACATTTTACCTTGAGAAAATTAGCAACCAGAAATGACACTTGGTCTCCCCATTACTGTAAGCAAATCCTTCAGTTATGATTGAATTGATGAAATAGTATGAGAGTTTGCAGAGTATTTAACAAGTTTATGCAGAGGAGCTATGTATTCTAATCTGAAGAAGACCTTAAGCTGTAAGAACTGGTGAGGCGACATTCATTGAGTATCCATCTGCCTTTATTCCAGGTGCTCTGGCTCACTCAGGGCTAGTTGACAGTTTCCTGTCTACCAAGTTGCTCCTCCCTCCCTGCACATTTGCTTTCCCAACTCTTCTGTGTCAAGAATGCCCCAGTCAATAAGAAAAGTCTCAAAAGCTAATACCAGGTACTGGCTTACCTTCCCCCACCCCCTTTCTCCATTTTGCAGAGAGAATTCCTGAGAAGGCTCAGGAATGTTTCCACAAGGATGTGAAATCAAATTTTATTCTGACAGTATGTTCTACATCCTGGAGGAATCTTAAGAGTAGAGAAGAAAAATTTTAGGCGAAGCCTAGAAGGGCTAGTTCTTACTGTGATGTTTGTCAGACAATACCTGATTTGAAGGGAAAAAAAATCAAGCGTTCCAGTGAAGTCCGCGTTTTGGTTAATGGTCAGCATTTTCCCGTTGACTTTACAGCCTGAACGCACAACGGGACCATTTGTCACTGTCAGTGCCTGCACTGCACCCACAAACATCGATAGCAGCAGCAACTGTCCTTGGAATAAAATATATTTTCCAGCAATCAATCTGGTATCTTTATCTTCTCAGTGATTCTCAGCCCTTGTTCCTATGTGCTTCTCAGCAGCCTAGGCTGCCCAGTACATACATGGTAGGAACTGGGGTTAGGGGGAGGAAACAGGGTGCTTTTCTCTATCAGAAGGGACAGGGAAGGCTCTCAGGAAAGCCAGACTCCTTGCCTTGGCTATTCAGATGCCCAGAACTTGCTGATGATGGAGAATAAACACAGCACTTTCACAGTCAGGAAGAAGTGGCAAAAGGAAATTTCAACCTGAAGGCAGAAAGCAGAAAAACAACCTCATGCCTAGGCAAAGAGCTCAGGTTCTTGCACACAGAGTGATGTCATAGAAAGATTTCGGTGGAAAACCTTGGGGGGAAAAAAGCACTCGAGATCTGTGTTCCTCAGAGGTGCTGTCTTTATTTTTGGGGCTAACAATACTGTCCAGGTGGTGGTTCTGTGACTGTGAAACCAAGTTCATATTAGGGTTTGAGCAGTGATAGCTTCTCTCTCTCTCCCCCTCCCATCTCTCATGAGATCCTTGTGATTTAGGATTGCATCCTGCTAACCTTTACATCTGTACAGCAACTTGTTCAGTGCCTGATACATAATGTCAAATTGAAATTCAGTACATAGGATTCAGTTTAGTCACAAAAGAAGCTTTGTTTATTTAAAATACTGGATGATTTCTGTACAGTCCTAGACTGGCTTAGTGCAGAGAAGTCATAGAACTTTCTTTTCTAAGTTTTTAGAAATAGGAGATGCTGTTATATTTGAATGTTTAGGTATGGACATAAAACGTTGGACATTCTTAACTTCCTTATATTAATGTATTTTGGATCAAAAGCCCTCCAGTCTTTAAAAATGAGAAAGGAAGACCAGGAGATGAACCCATTTTCCTGTGGTGCATCGTTAAGGACCAAACAGAAATCAGTATACTTGGTGGGCAGGTGTGTTCTGGTTGTAGCGTTCTCCTTTCAACAAATAGAGTCTGAGGGTTGTCAAACTTTCATTCACCTTCTTCTTGTTTCAAAGAGCTGAATGCTTGAACTCAGGTCTAAAATCCAAAAGATGAACTCTGCATTCATGCAGAAAGTCAGTGGCCCAATGAAGATAAGTTTCACAGGTGCAGTATCATGTCTTTGTAAACATTTTCTCAAGTCTCGGGCTTACTCAGGCCCAAAACTAAAATGGCAGCCATCCAACAGCAGTCCAAGGCTGAGAGGCACAGCCCTTCCCCCGCTAGCTCTTGGACTGCACTGTTTGATCTGATTCTGTAACTCTGCAAGGTCTTCACTTTTTATTTTCTGTTTACTGTTTTGATTGCTCTGAGTAAGACCAAATAGATTCTGATGAATGTCATCATTGTGTGATTTTAATATACATTGCTCTAATTCCTATCTGTTGTTTTTTTATTCAAAAAATAACTATTGCTGATCACCATTTCTTGTAACTAAATGTTAAAATTAGCTCTTTTCTAATTCTCTTAAAACACTGCAAGAGGAAACTTGTGTTGTTCTTTAAGTCATCTTGTCTTGATTCCTAGTTTTTTTATTTCTTGCACTAGCTGCTCTTCACAAGTAATTCTATTTTCATGTGATGAGATTTCAAATTGTTCTCAAGTATTAGTTTCACTTCTTGATTTTAATCTGCACATGAAAAATACCTTCTAAGAGACATTAATTTAACAGTCAGTCCTAACATTACCTCTGTGTGTGTATGTGTGTGTGTGTGTGTGTGTGTGTGTGTGTGTGTTTGTGTGTGTGTGAGTGTGTGCTGGTCCTGGGGCTTGAACTCAGAGCCTGGGCACTGTTCCTAAGGTTGTGCTTAAGATGAGCGATCTACCACTTGCACAGTTCCATTTTTGACTTTTCGGTGGTTAATTGGACCTAAGAGTTTCATGGACTTCCTTGCTCAGGCTGGTTTGAACTTCAATCCTCAGATCTCAGTCTCCTGAGTAGCTAGTGGAGTGAGCCACCAGTACTTACCGGCCCTAGCATTCCATTTTTAAGGTTTCTGTTGTCTGGGTCAGGCATAAGACATCTAAAAGTTAAAAGAAAAATAATATGAGAAAGTATGCCTTTGACTGAAGGAAATATGAAATTATGAAACAGATAAAATCAATTCCTTATAAAAATTATTCCGGGAGGCACCAGAAAAAATTATCTTTGCAATATGTAAAACTAATTGAATCATAGAATTTTATAGCAGAACAATAGCAATAAGATTGATAGACATTAAAAATATGCACTTCTATCTTATTAGAAATTTCAGAGGTTTAGTTTTGGCTCAGGGTTTTGGAGTTTCTAAGCCAAGATCTTCTAGAGCCATGGCTGGTGGAGGTGTCAGGCAGAAATATGGAGGCGTGTGGCGGACATGGAGCCAAGAAAGAGAAGTTAGAGGAATAAACGGGCCAGGGTCTCACAACCCACTTTGTGTATCTACTGCCAATAACCTGAGGTCTTGTCACCATCCCCCTCTTCTCCTAAAGCTCCAGGAGGACCACGGGATAGTGCCACCCCAGGGACCACACCCTCCCCCACAGCTCGCTGGAACACGGTCACCATCTACACAGTAACACTTGCTTCCTAGGCTGGTGAAAATGAGTGGCAGCCTTTTGGTTTAGCAAAGCAACTCCCCAGTGATTTTGTTCTGAGTCACCTGGGCATTGATTCTGGATGAGCCTTTCTTGAGCCCAACTACATTTATAAAGTGTACACTCACTCAGAAATTCTGCTCTCAGGCTTATATCCATGTAAGAATATCACATTTGTCCATGAAAGACACACAGAGCACATGCCCATAAAAGTAAAGGGCAGTGGCTGGCCATTCTGGATTCTCTCCCTGAGAGATTACAGAGGAACACATGGTGGATATATACCATGGAATCTGATAAAGAACAGAGTGTGCTGGTCACCTGACTTTGTGGAGTTTATGGCAAAATAGCCATGCCATTTGTTTATGCACTGTCTATGGCTGCTTGGGATGAAGTGTTTTGTGACAGAGACCATAGGATGCACAGCATCTAAAGCAAGTCTGTGAACCCCTTTATCATACTTAATTTTGCTGGTTATTCCCTTATAGCTGTCATACATAATTTGGGGAAATTGGTCCCCATTTACACTGCGGGCTAAAGCATGAGGATAAACAAAAGATAACTTTTTTGCACACTTATAGTACTGCTAGATTGGACTAAGAACTACATGTGTTACTCTATGGGAACCTCACAGCTCCTTATGGCTAATGAAGAATGGAAACACAGAAAGCTTAAAAAGCCAGTGAGATGGAAACACAATTACAGCTAAAGGGCTTTTGGAAGGTTTTTAACCAGAAAACAACAGCACATGAGCGTGCATTTTCCTCAGGAAAAATGGCTGAAGAAGCACCAATGAGAATATGCAAGAAGTAGACTAAAAAGCTGGGTAATTAGTACACAAGGTATTGTGTGTTGTGTCTTGGGGAGAGCTCCAACATAATTTAACAAAGGACACCAACAGTTCACCCTTTCCAAATACATCGGACTTAGGAGCTCTACAGAGTCACAGAAGCAGAGTGGCTGTGTAAGCCCCCTGTGGCTGGAGTCTATTCACCAATTGCCTTTTTTTCCAGGATTGGCCTGCAGCAAGAGGAGCCGTGACTCTGGTCTGTTGTTACACAGAAGAACGGGACGATTGCACATGCTGAGAGGGACAAAGTGGCCCAGTGCAAGTTCTCCACCCAAGAGATGAAGGAAATGAAGTCTCAGCGTGTAGGAGAATTACTGGGATCTGACTGCTATTGTGGAGAGCAGACCAAAATAAGATACCCCAGTGTTCATTCCCTTGAGCCTTACATTTTAACCCACAATGTAAATGGTTCTCCCCCAATAAATTATATCAACTGTTAAGGGAAATAATCAGCAAAATTAAGTAAGGTAAAGGGATTATGAGCACACCTGTTTTAGATGATGTGGGTCATTATGTAGGTCAAACAAATGGGTAATGTAGTCTCTAACATGGAACATATTGGGTTCTCAGTATGAACCTTGTCTCACTCTTCTTTTTTTCTTTCTCTTATTCCTCTACATCCTCTTTCTCATCTTTTTCCTCCTTCTTTTACTCCTCTTTTTTCCTTCTTTTTCCCTCCTCTTCTACCTTCTTTTCCATTTCCTTCTTGGTAGGGTCCTTTCCCATTTAATATGGTGGTTAGGACACGTTCTACTGCTAGAAAATTAGGTTAAAGTCACTTACCACTGTTTCAGACTCTGTGGCATCTACATCCTTGGGAATGTACAAATTTATTCAAGGGGACTGAGATTAAAAGCACAGATTGACATTGAATAGAAGTATATTCAAAACATAAAATATATCTAAAAGTTTGTAGAAATTGGCCACGCAACTTTAAGTAACATATAGCCAAGCCTGTGTTTATAATGCTCTGCCTCAAAGCAGGTTTAAGCCGTGTTCCAGGGAGTGTAGTCACAATTATGTGGAAAGAATCCTGCATATTATTAATCACTCATTTTCCAAAGCCATCTGATGCTTTCACTTTGTTTCAGTTGTGGAGTTGATCCAGGTAGGTTGCTTACAGGTAAATAGTATATCAGAAGACAAAGTGGATACCATAGGTTGTCACACCTTTGTGTTTGATATCTGCTTAATTCTGTTTTACACTTTCTGTGGAAAACTTCACAGGTTACTATTTGATCCAACTTTCTACACAAATAACTCACTATGTTGTAATGTCATCTTTATTAGCACCAGGGCACAAGAAAATGATTTTAAAGGCTATTGCAATAAAAATCTCCCTCCAAATTAACACTGTAAATCCTTTTTCCACTTTTAAAATTAATTGGCATGTCTCATATTTAATTTACTATTATTGTAAAATTTAGGCTCATTAAGGAAGTAATGGTAGTCTAGGGAAAACTATGATTTTTTTTGGTAGTGTCTTTTCCTACTTCCTGTCTCTATATTATACTTGGATGTTCTAAGTCCTGGGTGTTTATAGAGAACCTGGTAAATAGTTATTATCCCTTATCCAAAGGCGAATAGAGAATTTTAAGGACAACATGTAGACCTTTCTATGAGGGTGGTTAACCATTCAGCATGGTGCACTCTGGCTCTGTAATGATTAGAAAATGATCACAGCAATATGCACGTTTAAAGGGTCAAATTCCCAAAATAGAGAGACACACACAGAGAGAGACAGAGACAGAGAGAGAGACAGAGACAGAGACAGAGAGAGAGAGAGGAAGAATAATCCTATAAGCTAATTCTAAATCCTAGCCAGAAGCTTATTGTTGGTTAATGATTTTTTTCATTTATAAAATAGAGGATTTAGGATGGACAACAGTTAACAGTTCTGGGGACCCTTTTGTAGCTCAAAGATTCTAGCATGTCAGCTGTTGGTAGAGCTGATAGCAGGGGAATAGATACTAGACAGCAAATGCCTGACCCGTGTGATTTACTTTTAGTCAGGTCCCAAGCACTTCTGGGTAAGTTTCGAAGTGAAACTAAATTGAATCTTAACTATCACTCCATTCATGATAACTTCTTCCTAATATCCTTGTTGTTGTTGTTGTTGTTGTTGGTCGTGGTGGTGGTTGTCAGGCTGGAACTCTGGCCCTAGGAGCTGTCCCTCAGCTCTTCAGCTCAAGGTGAGCGCTCTACCATTTGAGCCATAGCACCACTTCTGGTTTGCTGGTGATTTATTGGAGAAAAGACTCTCACGGACTTTCCTGCCCGGGCTGTCTTTGAACCCTGATCCTTAGATCTCAGCCTCCTGAGTGGCTAGGATTACAGGTATGAGCCACTGACGCCCAGCCTGTTTTTAATTTTTATAGCATGTCAGAAACAAAAAGGCAAAGGAGACAAATTGTTCTTTATGCATTCTCTCGGGAGAGGCTAAAATTGGCACATAAAGATATTTTAATAAGTAGTTAATTAGCAAGCATAGCCCATGTCTGTACACCCTAGTAGAGCTTTGTTTCTCTGAAACAAAACTTGGACTCTGGGTGCATCTAGATTGAAAGATGATCTCTTTCCAAAGAAATCAGGTCTTAATCCTCACTGTGGTGTTTCTCTAGTTGGGAACAAAGGATCTTTGCAGATGTGATTAACTGAAGGATCAGGAGAGGGTAGATTATCCCGGATTATCTGGATAAACTCTAGGTGCCCTCACAAGTGTCCTTATGAGAGCCACAGGCTAGACTTTATAGACAGAAGATGGAGGCAGAGATTAGACCCAGGCAGTGCCCTAGAAGAAATGTCATCAGCCACTAGAAACCAGAGGCCAGTGTGGCTTTTCTTGGGGAGCAGGGAAGGGGGTGTTCCAGGGGGAGCAGGTGTGGATAGAGCACAGGGATTGGAAGATTGGAATGATATGGCCCAAGACTCAGCTTGCAGAACCAGAGGCAGCAGGGGACAGATTATCTCCTAGAGTTTTGGAGCAGAGAAGCATTGTGAATTCCTGGATTACAGCCCGGTGATGCTGATTTCAAATTTTTGGCCTCTGAAAGCTGAGAGACAGGGACGTGGCAGTTATGTTTTTTAAAACAATTCGGTGACAGTGACAACAGTCTGAGAAACAAACATTACTGCGTACAAAGATTCTAGAGATTCAGAAGGAAAGGGTTTGGTAATTTGCCCACGGGGTATTCCCAATGTCTTCAAGTCTATTGGAATCTCCAGGTCCCCCGAGACAGCCTCCCATGGGAAAGCCGGGATGTGCACACATGATGCTCAGTGGGTTGTGCTTCTGAAGAGGCCCAGCAGTTCAGCAATAGGAGGGCCACAGGCCACAGCCATCATATTCCCATCAGAGCGTTTGTGGGGTTATGACCATGGGACGGGGGGGTGGGGGAATGGGCGGGGGGAAGAATGCCTCCAACTCTAGAAAGTATTTCCTTGCTGTGTTTTAGTAACCAGGGTCTGGCCCAAAGACTTCCAAAAAAAAAATGCAGACCAGATTGGCTAAAATGTCTTTATATATCTGGGACTACATGAAATGTATGCAAATAGACTGGCATTGGCAGAAGGGAGCTTTGTTTGTTTGCAAGCAGCAACAAACAACCTAAATGAAGCTGCGTAAATAATCATTTGTTGGCATGAGAGAGACTGGTAACTGCTTACCAAAAACAAAAGCAAGAGTGACTCCAGTCGTGCATGGTGGGAGCAGAAATGAGGTGTGATGTGAAACTGCTTGCATGCTCTCTCTCTCTCTCTCTCTCTCTCTCTCTCTCTCTCTCTCTCTCTCTCTCTCTCTCTCTCTCTCTCTCTCTCTCTCTGCAATCCATTGTGGAAGTGCAGGTTTCCAGACCTTTCTCACCAGAGAATAATGTATTTTCAATGTCTTTCAAACCTAGTGTCTAAAAAGTAAATCTGTTCCATGTTATCCACTACAGCCTCATCTAAAACACCGCTGGGAACAGGAGTGCCCACACTGGACATGTGCGTGACATGCCCTCCACATTGCACAACGGCATCTTCCTGGACAGTGGGACTCAGATGCCAGCTTGTGGTCACAATAGGCCACCACAGGACGAAGACCCTGCAGACAGATGCTCACACCACCAGGGCTGCACACACTCAGGGACTTTGTGGGCACACACAGAAGGCCTCTGCCACCGCCCCCAGCTGCCCCTCCAGCCTCACCCTCCAAGTTCCTTGTAAACAGTGTAGCTCACACGATGGCCAAGATCTAGAACTCCCAAGTGTAACCAGAATGTCTTGCCTGCATTTCTTTTCCCATGTGTCATGGGTCTCACTATGTGACTCAGGCTGGGCTCAAACTTAGGATCTTCTTACCTTAGCCTCCTGCACGCTGGAATTCCATATGTGCACCATGACAGCTGGCTCTTTACTTACTTCCTCCCTCTCTTCCTCCTTCTTTTCTCCCTACCTCCCCCCCCCCTTTTTTTTGGTCGGTCGTGGGGCTTGAACTCTGGGCGTGGGCACTGTCCCTGAGCTCTTCAGCTTAAGGCGAATGTTCTACCACTTGAGCCACAGCACCACTTCCAGTTTTCTAGTGGTTTATTGGAGATAAGAGTCTCACCGACTTTCCTTCCTGGGCTGGCTTTGAACCATGATCCTCAGATCTCAGCCTCCTGAGTAGCTAGGATTACAGGTATGAGCCACCGGCGCCCAGCTTCCTACCTCCCTTTTTACTTCCCTCCCTCTCTCTGTCCCTCCCTCCCTCCCTCCTTCCTTTCTCTCCATTTTTCTTTCTCTTTATCCTTCCTCCCTCCCTCCCTCCCTCCCTCCCTCCCTCCCTCCCTCCTTTCTTTCTTTCTTTCTTTCTTTCTTTCTTTCTTTCTTTCTTTCTTTCTTTCTTTCTTTCTTTCTTCCTTTCTTTCTTTCTTTTTTCTTCCTTCCTTCCTTTCCTTTTTTCCTTCTTTCTTTTTTCTTTGTTTTTCTCCCTCCCTTCTTCCCCTCATTCTTCCCTTCTTTCCCTCTTTTCTCCCACATTGTCTTTTTGTCTGTCTGTCTGTCTGTCTGTCTGTCTGTCTCCCTGTCCCTCTCTTCTTTTTATTTTGACTATTTGGAAGATAGAACTGGGGATTGAGCTGAAGGCCTCTCACTTGGAGAGCAATCATTCCACCTGCCTCTCAAAGCAGGCCCCAAACCTATTGTCTGTGCTTTGTTTTGTGACAGGGCTCACTGACCTCTTCATCTAGCCCTAAACTCATGATCCTTCTGTTGTTGCCACCCAGGTAGCGGAAATTACAGCAGTGATCCACTGGCTGCTGTTTATATTTTCTGAAGTCAATTCCTCTAACAAAACTCTCCAACTTTGTCCTTTAGCTTTTGGAACTACATTCACCCCTAAGACTTAGCTTAGATATCACATCTGCCATGACAATGCTCAACATTCTGTTCCTTTGAAAGGAATTTTGGCAATGGCAGATGGCATTTGCTTATTCTTGCTCTGTAATTGTCTTTTCTCTTTCAATGATTGTAGATACTTTTTGACAAACACTAGTTTTAATTATTATTGTTATTATTATATTTTTTGTCAGTTGTGGAACTTGAACTCAAGGCCTGGGAGCTGTCCCTGAGCTCTTTTGCCCAGCCTCCTGAGTAGCTAGGATTATAAGCATGAGCCATGCTGGTTTATAACCAAAACCATCAAGAAGCCTAATGGCTTGCATAAAGAGCTTAATAAATATTTATTGAGTAAATCAATTGGATGAATAATTAGTATGTATATGAATGAATTCAATAAGGGTTGAAATTTTATACTATTAGGTTTTCAAATGCAAAAATCTTAGATGTTTCTGTGTGGAACTATTATATAAGTATGCATATAACTTATATGCATGTGTGTATACACCATATACCTCTACATATATCTCTCTATATACACCCAGATATACAGGTATGCATCTAGACATATAATTATAGTGGGATATTGAGGATCTAGATTATCTTAAAACCTTTCAGAACTTATTACTACTGATTTTAAGTCATTTTAATAAAATCTTTGATGGAGGAACCTTATTAACCACCTTTCATCTTTCTATGGGAAGTGCCCATGATGGCAAATTACGACACATCATGGGAACAACAGTAGCTGGAGCAAAAGACACACACGCCACCCATGGTGGTGCAGGTGGCCCAGAAGTGATGCAAGGCTGATACAAGGGGAGAAGCAAGAGGCCAGAGGCTCACGCTTGTCACCCTCACCCCGCAAGAGCCTGACACATGAGGATGGCAGTTCACAGCCAGTCCAGGCAGAAAAAGCTGATTCCCGCCAATTAACCAGCAAAAACCTGGGAAGTGGAAGTGTGGCTCAAGTGGTAGAGTGATAGGCTTGAGTACAAAAGACAAGCAAGAACACACACACACACACACACACACACACACACATGCACACACACATACACAGAAAACATCAGGAGAGTGTTGTTCTCTCTTGCACCAAATGTATAATTCCCTTCCCATCGCTAGGCTTGTGGCCTTGTTTATCTTCTGGGCCATTTTGCCATTCCATTGGCTATGTGGTGATTTCTAATACACTGAACACAGAAAACCTATCAGTGAGCCGTGCCGTGCTGTCATCTGGCTCTTTCCTGAGAGAAAATAGGATCAGGAAAAGTTATTACTGTGAAAAGCACTGCTTTATGCTAGAAGATGGTGAATACACTGAATTTTCCTCAGCTCCCTGGCATGAGAAGCAGCACGAATGCTGGGCTTTGCCCCTGGCAGGCTGATTTACATGTGTGACTTAGTTCCCCTGGGTGTGGTGTCCTAGATCCTGGGGTTTGCTACAAAACAGACTGCCTGCCACCTCCAAATGGATTCTTACAGGGAGCAAATCTGTGTGGTATGAAGTAAAGGGGAGGAACACTGAAGTAGGAAATCGATCTAGCTTTCACCCTTACCTCTGATCTCTATTTTGCAAAGATACAAAGCAGTTTTGCCTTTGTTAATATGGAAACAGAGTATAAACTGTTAGCTATTGTATAACAAATCTTCTAGAGCCTGTGGGATTTTTTTCTAACCCATAAAACAGTTTACTCACTTTGTCAATCCAATCCATGACGAGAACATCTGTCAGTCCCTTATGACATAGTCATTAGCATTATAAGTTACTCAGGTTCTCAATGTTTGCATTGATTACGTATGTTTTATTTTCCATACTTTGAAAGTAGCTCAAAACCATTTAGAAAATGTAAACATATATATGGAAATTAGAAATAAAGACTGAGGGGGCTGGGAAGGTGGCTCAGTGGTAGAGGGCTTGCCTTGCATGCATGAGGCCCTGAGTTTGATTCCTCAGCACCACATAAGCAAAAAAGAAAAAAAGCCGGTAGAGTGCTAGCCTTGAGATGAAGAGCTGAGGGACAGCACCCAGGCCCAGAGTTCAGGCCCCATGACCGGACCCCCCCCCCCAAAAAAAAAAGAAAAAAAGAAATAAAGACTGAGGGATATTGATAGATAGATAGATAGATAGATAGATAGATAGATAGATAGATAGATAGATATTTACTTCAGAAGAAAATTCAATCAATTCCATAACTTTCAGCGTTTTACAAGAGAATGAGGAATTTAGGTAAAATGTTCTTCTCTGCATTGGGAAAGACAGTGGTGAATGAGAGAGTGGCCCAGAGACTTGGGGAGCAGCCTGGACCCCGAAGGACACGTGCACAAGCTCCTTATTTCCCCTTTGGTCTACTCGATTTTCAGTTAACTTGCTTACTGGGAATATACATCCTGTGTGGGCTGTGGTGTGATGAGCAAGAGACAGCAGGGCAGGAAGGAGTCAGAAATGCCTGTGTACCTCTTTCTCCCTCTCCCTGGGACCTAGTTGGAATCCCATAGGACCTAGATTTCCTAGGAGTCACATTGCTGCTGTAGGGGAAGGAAACCCACAAGAGAACAACACTAAAATACCATTTGCCTCCTGTTTGCTGGTACCCAACTGTGGAGGAAGAGAGCTAGATAAAAACGTTTTCTTATCTGATCGCACATGCCCTACCCCTTTCAGAAAAGCAAACGTTTATTTGGCACCACCTTCTAAACTGACTTATTTATGAAAAAGATTCTGGATATTTCAAATGGTAGTATCTGTAGTAGCCAGTCTGCAAGAGCTGTATTTTTTTTTTTTGAGTATAACTAAGTCTTGGGTCATAATGTTTAATTTTAAGTTGCTGTGATTATTAGATATAGATTTTAAATCATTTGGCCCTGAGTACTTGTGTATTTAGCAAGTATGCCTTTTTCTTTTTGCTTTTGCTTTTTTGGCTTGTTTGCTTTTGCTGTACTAAGGATTGAACTCAGGGCCTGGCACTTACTAGATTGGCATTATATTTCTTGAGCTGCATTACCAGCGATTTATATTTGCTGATTATTTTTGGAGATGGAGTCTAGTAAATGTTTCTGCTTGAGGTGATCTTCTAGCTTCCATTTTGGTTCTCCAGATCTCAGCTGTCTAAGTTGTTAGGATTACAAGGGTGAGTCACGAGCACTTAGCTTACCAGTTTTCTTTCTTCTGGAAGCATGAATTATCTCAACCGTGCTCTGAGATGACCTGTTCATAAGACTCAGAAGCAAGGCTTTGGGAAGTAACTCAATTTTTTAAAATTACAATAAAGAATACATGTGAAGATGGGTGGGAGACACTGGGAGGCAGACAGATTCTGATGCCTTGAACATGAAAAATTTGGGTTGCTGCCGTAATGTGTTTCTACAAACCTGCTACAAATGTCCTGAGATGTGTCCTGAGTAAGGTGTGTGCTAAGGAAGATCAAGAGTATATCATCTGCCATTTCCCAAAAATCTGTGGATGATAGAGATATACAATGAGTAGAATATTTAATACTAGAGTTTTTCCAAGTGAATATTTCCTTGTTGGCACTGGTTATTTCATTACTATGGAAATGCTGCCCCAAAATCTCATGTTGGAGTCTATCCACGGCCTCTACCGTTGAATTTCAATAAAATCAATTTAAAGGGGAACAAAGACAAATTTGTAGCCAAGTCTGTCATTGAGGTTCCTTTCTTAAATATTGTAACTATTGAAGTGGTCATATAATGATGGTGATGATGATGATGATGATGATGATGATGATGATGATGATGATGATGATGATGATGATGGTAATCTAATGAGAACACAGATATTTTGCTTTGAAACATTGCTCATAGCATTCATCAAAGACATCTGGAGAGGAAAGGGTATTTTTGTCAGAGTTGATTCTATCCTGCACAGGTGTCCTAATGAATTCACCAATCTTCCCTGGTGGCAGAAAGCAGTGGGGTACTAATTTCATGCTCATTTTGACTTTGATTCCTTTCTTCCATTAATGTATTCTTTAGCAGAGACATGCCTTGAACTTCCCAGACCCGACGAAGACCTCTAGAACTTGATTAATTGGGTCAATGGAAAAGAAAATGGAAAGTTCAGCTTTAGAGGGTGAAAACAAACAAACAAACAAAAAACAAACCCAAATCCACAACTTGTGATTAACTCCAATTAGTTTAAAGGGACCAGTATAATTTTTTTTTTCTGTGCAGGATAATTGCGTGAGGTATTATTGGAAAAGCTGGACTAATTCTTTGCTTCTCTCTGAAGGGAAAAAGAAAAAAACTAGCAAAGGAAAATAGTTACAAAAATTCTCTTAGTGGCCAAACAGAAAATTTCGTTGGTCCTATTTTTTTTTCTCTCTCAATGGACGTGTGATTGATGAATGCAGATTTGGTATGAAACGTTTGAGTTTGGCTCTGTGTGTGTGGTAGAGACAAATCACTCAGCATTTAGAGTGGCATTTCTGGGGCAATGTAACGGTGGGATTTGGGGTGGGAGCTGGCTATGCCAGGCATCCAATCAACATGACAGCTGGCGAGCCTGGCACCAAATGGCTTGTGGAGGCCATGGAGACTGAGCCCACGGGTAATGCCCCATGTCTCTGGTTGGAACCCTGGATGCTAAGACCTGAGTGGGCCTCTCTGGATGCAGTGCCCTGTGTTCTTGCCACGGGCTGATGTGAAGTTGCTGGTGACACCCTGCGGGGTGGATACGCAGAAGCTTGAGTTTGGAGCCTTCTTGGGCCTAGCCCTGCCTGCCGCTTCTTTTTGCTGAGGCTTAACTATGCATTGTGCAGTGTCATGGTGCATGGAGAGACTCATCTATTGTGTCCTGAAAGAGCTGTTTCTAATTATTTCATTTCAAAAGAATATCCCAGGCTTGAGGTGGAGTAGAGAGATGTCTGGGGGCACTTCTGTGCCTATCAGTAAGGCCTCATCTAGTAACACGTAAGAGCGGTGTCTGAAGGAATTCACTTCAGTCCTCGAGGTTTGTGTCTGTTTCCCCCTGTACTTCCTGTCTGATGTATATTAGAGGGAGCTGTATTGGAAGGGACTTGAAGTCAGCCCATCTCGGTTTGGGCTGGGACCAGCAGTTCAGGAGGGTACTGGGGACTGGGGGGGTGGGGTGGGGGTCCAAGGAGGTTGGCAAACCTGTGCACGCTTGCTCAGCAAGTTCTATTTTTTTCTTTTCCTTCCTTTTAATTTATAATGTACATACAACTTCCAAGACACGACACCCAGGGCATCCACAAGCTTCACACTGCATTATATTCCCTCTACCCTTCCGCTGTGTCTGGTCTCTATAGTTCATAAACAGTGTCAGCTAAAGCTGCTGTTCCCTATGGTCTACATGCAAAGAAGAGCTCAGTGCCCCCTGCCATGCTCTGCTCCTCGCACCCTTGCCAAGGAAAAATGAAGCGAGGGTCACTTGAGGTCCTGAGCGAACAGTGGAGATGGCTGGCCAACTTTCCTCTTCATGCTGGAGTAGGTGCTCTTCCAGAATTCTTGATGTGCAGTGGAAAGTGCATAGTAAGTACCACTGTGATGCACTGAGCAGGGGAGTGCTTGGGCTCAAAAGCAGCGGTGAAGAGAAGGGAAAGGCTTAGCTTCCCCCTGTTTTTCACAGAACATTTATGCTTGAAAGAAAAGCTACAGGTATCCAGGTTTGGCTTGTGACTGTAAGAGAAGAAATAACGGATACAATTCAAGCAAACATTAGACCTTGGAAAAACGTGTTTCTACTCTGGCAAACTTGGAGTTTCCTGGCACCAAACATCAGGCTCAGGAGCTTGATATTCATGGAGATGGCTTTGCTACTGTATCACAAATATGTCAGCATTGGGATACCTGCATAGCAGTGACAGCCATTGTCCAGGTGACTTACGTGAGACATAACAAAACCATGTATGATGGAAAAGGCCCTGCACAGTGAGGGCAGACCAGTGGACTTCATTTAATGGAGGATGAAGAATATATTCATGTAGTTTCAGCTTTCCTACTGCAACAGACTTCTAAGAAATTTCCACTTGTGAAATTTCTAGGTAGTATTCAAGAATAATTTTACAGTTAAAAAAGATAGATACTATTTCCCACCTACCTGTATGTACAAGGTCAAATTCTTTTTCCTATCTTTGAGTCAAAACAGTATATTGCAGCTCCCTGAATATAGAAACATGCATGAGAACCTGGTGGTGTTTCATTAAACCCACATCCAGACATTTCAAAAACATAAAGAAATAGACCCTTAATACTATTTTTTAAACTTTGGAATTTAGCACCCTTTTCACAAAATATGTTATTTATGCTAACACGTTCTGTGTGTTTTTAAATGATGCCTGAATATTTTAAAAATAATAATCTCAGTTTAGATTGAAAGCACAGTAAATAGCCCTAGATACCACTCATATAAGCAGAAGTAATTCCCCACCCCGCCACCATCCCTAATAGTTTCTGTCAGTATAAAAATGGTCTGAAGCCAGAAAGCTGGGAGCCAATGAGATAAACTATCTCCCCACCCCAAGTCTATTGATTCCTTTATTTCCATTTATTTCCATACGACTTTTCCTCTCCAGACCAGTGTTACTCTTCCTCTTGCAGCCAAATGAATCCTTTTGATCTTAAGATTCAACTCAACGCTGGTTTGCCCTGAGTGTCTTCCTGTTTTATTTCACAAGCAGAGGTACTGATTTCTACCCCAGGACCCACTGCATGGAATGATCTGTTTGCTTGTCTGAGGCAACAGGGAACTTGAAGGGCAGAATTCTCCTTGGTCAGTGACATAAAAGGTGCATGCAGATCAATGCTCCACAGACAGTTAGTTCTTGAGTTTTTGTGCAAGGTAAAACCATGCTTCTTTGGTTGTCCACCATTGAACCCAACTAATGGTCATGACACTGGAAAAGCCCTCAACTTCTATCCCCAAGCTGGCTGCCAGGAATTGGGGAATATGGCTCAGGTTCAAAGGAAAACCAACCACAGAGGGAGGAGGCATCATATTTTGACTCCAGGGACTCTGGCGATGTTTATAGAGTTCCAGCATTTCTCAGGTACTGCAGCAGGCAGCATTCACATTTCGGAGGGCAGACTTTTATTTCCACGTGTTGGGGCACACAGGAGGTCATCTGGAGATAGACCAGTTGATGAAACCTAGAGTTATCCGGACGGGCCTGGGCAAGTTAACAAAGGGACGAGTTCCAACTGGCGTTCTGGGTTGGCTGCAACACAACCACATGGCATGGGGCTTTTCCAAAACTTTTCTAATTGGATGAAAGTGGGAACATTTCTCAAGATTAATAAGGGTGCTGCATTGTGTCCAGCTGGCAGCTTCTGGATCTCACTGAGGTTTCAGTCACACAGCATGGGGACATCCAACCAGTGGGAAGTGGCAGCCGGGAGCCTTGGCATCTTGGGAGCCAGAACCTCTTCTTGGATGTGGAAATTGCTTTTACCTGTCACTACTGACCATCACTTAAGGCTAACAATCGAGCCTAAGCAGCAACCCTTGTTTTTGCAGCAAGCCTTATCTAGAAAAAGCAAATATTACTTACAGCACATGCCAAGCTGACATCCTCCATACTGTTCCCATCTGCCTCAGACGTTCTGCTGGATAGCTTTCAAGTGACAGCAGATGTCCCAGTGAGAAAAAATTAATCAGCTGAAAATATGTCATTACCTAGCTAATTTTATAGTCCCAGAAGCCAGAGAAGTGCATTGCCTTCGGTCAGCACCCTGATTCTTCCATTTAAAATTGAGGAATGTTAACTGGTAGCTTTGCTAACAAGAATTCATCATAGGAAAACACATCTATAAGCATAAATACCTAGATGAGAATGTGGCCTTGTTTGTTTTTGTCCTTAAATAGGCTTGGGAGGAAATTCTTCAGATCTATAAATATCCCAGATAAGGACAGGAAAAATATGGTAGCAACTACAAAAGACTATGTTTAGCACAGCATATACATAAGAACCAACTGCAGAAAACACACTTCATTTATGTTCACTGACCACTGATGAATTTGTGTAAAATAAGAGAGAATATCAACAGGCAAAGTTCATTTATTGCCTCCATTGTTTTTTATCTTGTATTAGATCAAATTACTCTAGTATAACAGATCTGTAGACACCAAACCCAATTGAGATTATGTACCAAAATGGAGCAAGTGCATTGATTTATTGGGACATTTTATTTTTACAGGTGATAATAACCTAATGTCCAGTGGTTACTGCCCTGTAGCTCATGAAAAATGTAAAACCATCTATTGTTTTCTATCTGCTTGTGGTATCAGAAGCAGGAGAAAAGGCTACCATACGTACTTTCAAAATACAATTCTAGATATAATGTATCAAGATAGAACACAGGAAAGGAATGATCACAGAGAGTATCACTTAATGTGTACTCAGTAGATAGTTCCAATATGCAGATTCCATTAAAGCTATAATGTAAGTTTGATAAATTCAGGAGCACTACAGCAGACAATCCCTAATGCACTTGATGAATATATGAACGAGAGCAATAAAAGTCCAGCCAGTGTGGAGTTGGATATTGGGATGATCCCATTGTGGAAGGATGGTAAAGTTAAGGACTGATTGAACCCACAGCATGGTGCGTCTCATTCTGAACAGACCATTCTGTGTTCTTAGGCAACTGTTGTATAGACTGGCCTCACAGAAGGGGCTGAGAAAGCTGGGTAGGAGCTGTTGAAATATAAGGAATTATTCAGTTTGATAGGTTTGATAGGTTTCTAGACTGCAGAAAGTGAATGGTGCTGGCCAAGGTGCTGAATTATTTGGTATTCTTTCTCCTTATCACCCCAAGATTTAGCCAGAGGAATGGCAAGGGAAAGTAGAGACTAAGGAAGAAAAATAGAAAGGGTAAGCACATTTGCACACATATATCTAGGTTGAGGTGTATCCCTATATCAGTATGTGCATCTGTATCACCTTCTATATCATCACCTATAGTCATGTATCTTCCCTAACTTCAATATCTATCTATCTACCTGTCCATTTATCTGTCTTTATAGAATATGCAAGAGATGTCCTACTCTACAGAGTGTGTACTGTAGAAAAATAAGTTTCTGTGATTGTAGAAAGCAGATGGATTTGGAGAAGTGTGTGATTTTTCCTCTGACTTTGCTGACCTTGGGTCAGTTAATGCTGGCCTCTGAATTCCTAAAGAAACATCTGGCCCAGGTGTTCTCTGAAATGCAGTCAGCAAGTACAGAAGCCCTTATTTTCTCATTATGAGGAAAACCAGAGGACAGTAGGCAACAGTTGCCTTGGTAAAATTGCCTTCTGCTTCTCTCAAACGCCACACTGGACACATTCAATCTGCCTGGGACCAGAAGTACAAACATCATTTGGAGAACTGTCAGAAGCTCAAATTCTCTGGACCCAACCAGGCCTACGGGACATCTGCCTCTCCTCCCAGCATTCCTAGGATTTGTTGGCCTGTTAAAAAATCTTGGGTCTAAGGAGAAATCCTGGGGAGGAAAAGGTGGAAGTAATGTTCGAGTTGTTTTTCATGGTAGTAAGTAGTTTTCTGGTAGACCCCTGTCCTCTGTACTTGGGGTGATGCATAGGTTCACAGTCACCTCTGGACATAGCTGCCTTAAGTTATATGCTCATATGACTCTTTTATTGTCACAAACTCACCAGCATCATTTAATATTCTTGACAGATAATTTTAAATTGCATGTGTCTTTGTTACAGAGCTTTAGGTTATTTATAAAAAAATCAACTTGAGGAAAATTTTCCCCATCCCACAGATACCTGTTTCATGCCCATACTTTCTCTTGCTGGGACAGAGTGTGCTCAGTGTTCAAAATAACAAGACTCTGGAGAAACGCAATTGGCAAAACATCAAGAAAATATTGGATTGCCGGTCTAAGCAGAAGCATAAAGTGTCAGAGCAGATGGACGCCATGTTGAAAATAAAATGAAAGAAGCATGGCAGAGATCCACATGTTCTGCAAGGGGAGAAGGTACACATGTCATTAGGAGCATTATTATTATTATTATCATTATTATTATTATTATTAATGGGAGACCTGTAGAATTTATCAAGTGTTGTGATGTAGTAAAACTTTAATGGTACTTTTAAAAGTAGATCTGTGCAAGCTGTAGATCCAAAGAATATGTGGGAGGGTGCAGACACTCTCTGGTGGGGAGGAGGAAGACATAACTCCTCGGAACAGCAGGAAGGAAAACTGAAGATTTGGAGTTGCCACTCTCTGACATTCTGCATTTTTACAACACTTAGGCATATTGGATAAGCTGTGCATTCCTATTGGTTGGGCCAACACATGCCTAAGGACTGCGGAAATGTTCATGTGGACATCGCTCAAGTGAGTCACAATGACCATTTGAGTTAAGATTTTTGAACATGAGCTACTCCATATTCTCTAAGGGGGATAAAGAAATAAGATCCTGAGCTTTGCCTTTGGGAAGTGTGACAAAGCTTCAGGAAGAAGAGTTTGACGTTCACACTGTTTTGTCGTGCAGGAGCTTGTGCATGGTAGGAAGGTCTTCTACCAGGGCATTACATTCCCACAATGGACAAAAATAAAGTTTTACTTTGTTTTTTCAAAGTGTATATTAATGAGGTAAAGATCTCTATAAAATTAAGAATGGTTTCAGCTTGACCAGACAAATTGGAGAGACTCTTACTTCCAAATAACAGCGAAAAACTAGAATTTGAAGTGTCTCAACTGGTAGAGCACCAGCCCTAAGTGGAAAAGCTCAATAAAAATTCCAGGGTCCTGAGTTCAACCATGTATCAACACACACACACACATGCACGCACACACACACACATATACACACACACTTCTAACATGTTAAATTACCCTCATATGGTATTTTGGAGATCAGTCAGGTGTTTAAATCAGACATACAGACAAAAATGAGGAAGTGGCTTTTTTAAAAAGAATATTTAAGGCAGCATACACTCCTTGTATATGAAACACCTTGGTGCTTATTTTCAAATCTTCTGGCAGAAAATATAGCAGGTTTGTCTCATGTTATTCAAAATGTCTTTTTGATATAATGAACTGTTATTTTGAAATACTTTTTTATTTAAAATACTTTGTTTTTACTTAAAATGATGAAATGTCAATTTGGACTTAAATCAGGAGGGCTTTGTGTAGCCTTTTGTTTTGATACTCATTATAGATTTTATCTATTACTATTCTGCATGGTAATAGTGGAATTCTATTTTATAATATCAAGGACAGATTAACTTAGTTCTAATGGTGAAATATAGCCCTTGTTGACCAGTCAACTTTTAAAGAATGATTTAAAAATGTTTGCAAGAGGTGGAAAGATTCAAAATATCAACATTTAAATGCATTTAACTTGCATGAAATTCAAAGCTCAGTCCTTATAAATGAGCTCGTGTGGACAAAGCAGGCCAGCCTCTAGCTGATTTAATGACGACATAAATAAATACATACCTGGTCCATTCCCGTTTGGCCTTGACTGTTAGACAGTATGTGGATGCATCTTTGTTCTGTTGGAGAACTTCTATGCAGATGTCTTCCACATTTTCTTGCTGGAACATAAATTGGTTGTATTGGTGAGTCACTTTCGATCCTTTGTGGTACAAGTTATGTTAAAGGTAAACAATTTAGAACACACACCTAAATTGATACCTTATCTGTAATTTGTAAGAATCTTGGGGGGGGGGCAGAGAGGGAGGGAGAGAGGAAGGAAAGGGAAGGAGGGAGGAGGAAGTCCATTTCATAAATTCACACCTGCATTCCATTTGTGGAGATTTAGTCACTCCTCTGGGTACCCTGAGAATGCCAAATCCACAGTTAAAGTGCTTTAGGCCAGGCGAAGATTTATTTTCATAGGACATAAGACGTCATTTGATTGAGTTTAAGTACTAAAAGAATTTAAATTTGAGATTACATTTTTCCTAAAATACAACTCACCTCTTGAGACTGTACATTAGACTCGAGAATGTATGACGATAAGACAAGGAGATTTCATTCCATTTTCAACCCTCTTGTATCATGGTAGAGAATACTTGTCATTTGTAGTTACCAGGCTTACAGGGGTTCACCATACTTAGGAACTTATGTTGGTTGAGTTCAAGACTATTGCAATAAAGAGACTGCTATAATAAAGCAAGCTTCCTAGAGCATATCAAAATTCTGCTTAGCTGGGCATGGTGGCGGCACTTACCTGTAATCCCAACTGAGTGGGAGATGGAAAGATTAGTGTCAGGGTTCAAGGGCAGCTTGCCCATTCTGATTGCATTTTGTTTTAATCATCTGTATTAACTAACCTCCCCTGACATTTATAATTCCAAATCCCTGGATGATGCAATTAAGTTTCTCCCAGGGAAGTCTCTCAAGTGAGAAAGGAATATATGATGTAATCTTACCTTAAGTGTTAAAAAACAAACAACAACAACAAAAAACCCATTTGAATCAAACTGGCACCAGTGGCTCATGCCTGTCATCCTAATTACCCAGGAGGCTGAGATCTAAGGATCGAGGTTGGAAGCCAGTACAGGCAGGGAAGTTCATGAGACCCTTATCTCCAATGAACTACTCAGAAAAAGCTAGAAATGGAGCTGTGGCTCAAGTGGTAGAGTGCTAGCCTTGAGCAAAAGAAGCACAGAGTCAGCACCTAGGCCCAGAGTTCAAGCCCCAGGACTGGCCAAAAAAAGAAAAATGAAAAAGAAAAAAGAAATCATCTTAGAAATTGGATGCTTGCATTTGAATAACACACAGTTGTTTAATTGCAGGGCTAAATGTCAAGGAATAAAACATAATTGTTTTATTCTAAAGATGGAAATTCAGCCAAGATTTTACAACCTCTTGGTGAATTTTCTATTCTGTTTCAGACAGAATTTGTCACTTGGTATCCCACCATTTACCTAAACGAATAAATTTGAAGTTGATTTCAGCATGCCTCGACCTCACACAACAGATGATTGCTGACCCCAAATGGAACTGGGGTTTTCCAGATGAAATGAGCAAATCATAGACACTAGAGTGAAGGCAGATCGCTTTAGGAGATTATGTTGCTCCTTATTGAATAAAAATGAACTTTGTGAGTCATGTTCCCATGCAAAAGATGTTTAATGCCATCAGAAGCAGTGTGGCTCTGTCTATTGTTCATCTATTTCAAGGTTTTGGAGAATGGGAAGGAAACAATTCATCGTCAAATCTCTTTCCCATCTTCCAATGGCCCCAGAAAACTAAAATGCTGCCAGCATAAGAATATAAATTTGACAGACTTAAACTATTTGGATTGAGCTACAGATGAGGCAGTGATGAGGTGTTTTTGTTATTCTGCCTGGAAGCCACCCACAAACTAAGAACAGGAATGTCAGAAAGAATTTTTTCCTAGTAACTCCACCACGAGTCGTATAAACTAGTTAGGACCATCATACGTAATTGTGTGTTTACCTAGAAAACAGCCCTCCACAATCATTCCCCGTGCCACACTTCTCTCTCTGTGCCCCATTTAGTCTTGATAAAAATTTAGTCTTCATAAAAAACCATCCTACTTTGCTTACAGAAATCAGTGATGGGATAAGAATAAGGAGTAGGCTTTGTGCGATGGATTACAGAGTTGATCTTATGGTTCTCCTCGCTGTTGGAGTGCAGATCATACCAGACAGTGAGAGAGGTCGGACAGTGGAAGAGCTCCACAAGACATCGCCATTACTCAAAGCACAGGACGAGGAGTTCTGACCCTGCAGTCTAGATTTTGTTGCTGATGTTTGCCTGCTTGTTTGTTGAGCAACTACTTAAAATGCTACTGTCAATTTATGAGGTGGCTGTAGGAATCAGAAAGAGTTGGGGATCCCTGATTGCCTATTTGTACTGCTGCATATAGATACTTACTGTGGCTGTTTAATTTTGTTGTAGTTTTCCTTCCTTCCTTCCTTCCTTCCTTCCTTCCTTCCTTCCTTCCTTCCTTCCTTCCTTCCTTCCTTCCTTCCTTCTTTCCCTGCCTCCCTTCCTCCCTCCCTCCCTCCTCCCTCCCTCTCCCTTCCTTTTTCCTTCCTTCCTTCTCTTTCCCTCCTTCCCCTTCTTTTCTTCCCTCTCCTCCCCTCCTTTCCCCTTCTCTCCTCCTTCTTTTCCTTTGCTTCCTTCCGGGACATCACTTCCTGGCCCCTGCCTCCATTTCTCCCTTGGCTTCAGCCATTCCTCCATTGCCACCATCTATATACCTCATTTCCTTCCAGCTGACACTTTAGTACCACCCCAAATCTTCTCATGTGTGTCTTTGACAAAAGACAGCAGCTCTGTGACTTCTTTAGGACTGATATTTGTGTATTTGTATCTGTGTGTTTTTGTGTTCCAGAAATCTGGGGTCCCTAATTCCCTATCTATAATGTAATACCCTGCATGTAACAAACAAACTTTGTTTAGGTAGAATTGTCAGGACAATCTAAGATAGCCAGGGGAGTTTAAATTTCAGAAAAGAACAAATGAGCAACTGGCCATACTTATTTCAGAAATTTGAGCTTAATTGCATGTGCCATATAGTTTCCTTGGTTTAACAACCCTAATCATAGGAAATGACTTTTTTCTACCCAAGGCACCTGAGAACCCATTTAACTATTTTTATTACAAGAGGATTGGAGGTACAGGATGGTGCCATGCAAAACTCTACACTTCTCAAGCCCCATTTCACATGTCAAGAAAAAGACGTTTACTCTGATTCCAGACCCTACATCTTTCTGAATTCATCAAAGTCAGACATTGAGGCAGATAGATGCCTGGCAGGTGGGACGTGAGCGTGTTTCTGTGATTGCATGGAGACAGGTTTGTAGCAGCAGTTGAATGTCTGCAGTAAGGTGAAACAATGCTTCTGTACCTTGAGAGATTTTACAAAACACATTTCAAACCACATTCCAGTTTTCTTATGGTCAAATTAATTTTAAAATCAGCAGAAGATATAGATTTTCTATATTCTAGGACAAAACTTGAGGGTTCACCCTATCAGTCAAAATGAAGTCAATGTGAATGTTTATTTAAAGTAAAGGAAAAATGCAACAATTTGCAGATTTTGAATAGCTGTTATAATGTGCAAAAATGAAAAATAACTAACTTCATAATTTAAATGCATCCATCTCTATGCTTTGAGAGTACATCTATACTTCTGGAGTGATTATAATTGACTCAAACATATACTTTACTTATGTTTAAATGTTGCTGAGGAAAGAGAAGTCATTCTTATTAAAGGCTTTCAGGGTCTCAGACTCACAGATAGCACTACTGAGATTTACCCTAACTGGAATTAAAGGAAGATGCTAACTGCTATCATCCAGCATATTCAATAATTAACTAAGAATAAATAACCATTTAATATATGAGATGAAACCATAAATACCTGAGAAAAAATGTAAGAGCCAAGTTTTATTTACTTTATATTTGTAAATAGGTTCTTTTATATATTGTTAAGGCATAGCTATCAAAAAGAAAAAAAACAGATGAACTTGAATGAAACAAAATTGAAAATATTTTTCCATAAAGAACACTATTAAGAAGGTACAAAATGGGATAAGTTCTTCACAAGTCATATCGATAAAGACTTAAAGTGTAGGATTTATAAAGATGCTTAAGACTAAGCAACCAATAGACACACACTCCAATTAAAACAGTCAACAGGCCAGACAGAAATTCTCCCAAGGAGAGTTGTGAATGACCCACAATGTACAGAGAGATGCTGTCTTTCAGTCAGTAAACATGTACAAATCAAAGCTCTAGGGAGAAACCATTTCAAATATTGGTGACTTCAATCAGGAAAACAAATGTGTAACACAGCAATACTCGCCAACAATAGGGAGATGCTGAAAACTTGGTTCACTGCTGGGGGCAATGCAAAATGCTGCAGCTGATGTAGAAGATGAATTGTTGATCCAAAAGTTAGACATAGAAATCTCATCCATTTCCTTGCTACATATAGACTCTGAAAACATTAGCCACTCTTTTAAACGTTTTCAAATACCAACCTCTTTAATTCTTACAAGGGTGAGGTAGATTTGTAGTTTTAGTAGGTATGTCTTTTAGTATGTATGTATGTATGTATGTTGTTTTTTTTTAATACACATTTTGCAATTGAGGAAAGTTGTGCTTGAGTCTTGTCAGGCCTAGAAGCATCTCTACCAAGTTGCAGGAGTTCGCTTATCCTGTGGCCCATAATGGGTCAGAAAAGATCTCTTGGTTGAACAATCCAGTGGCCTTTCACCCCCTCCTATATCGGCAAAGGTGGGGGCCTCCTGGTGTCTACAGGGCTGCTGCTCCTCTTAAATAGCTTTGTAAAAAATGCCCAGGAGGGAACTGGAGGGACAGATAATGAGGTTCCTAGGTGTACTAGCCATGGCTGAACTTACAGATGCTTGTTATGCATGAATACCAAATTTAACTCCCAACAAACTCTTCTTGTGTGTGTTTCCACCCAGTTTTCTCTACAACAAGGATTTAGAGGCCTGGGATATTTATGGGTTGTTTTCTTTCAAGGTTAAGCATGTTCATTTCTACCAAACATCTAAATTATTTCACAAAATGAAAAGTTAACAGGAGACGCAAGAGCTGATAGGTCCCATTTAAAAAAATTTCCAAGTGATTTGTAATTTATATTACAGTACGGACGTAAAACAGGTTTGCTCTTTTTCCTGATTTTAAACATCTTAACTTTTGTTTGTCTGATAGAGATTTGCTGTGGGTTTCTTCTGTGTGTCTGCATTCTCTAAAGCAACATTGTTATCTCTGGCATCTTAATACCATACTCACCCTGGAAGCAGCCACTGCCTTCCTAACTTCCTGAGCACTGGAAGTCACCTCTTGTGTGACAGAATACCAGACATTACTTACAAGAATGAAGAAATCTCCTTAAGTATATAGTAGTTTTCTGCTACCAGGGCAATTGTGGCTTTTCCTAAATAAGATAATGCCTATACCTTTTCCCTTTAAAAACAGTATTTTAGAGGGAAGTGAAAGAGAGTAAGTCTTCTATATGATACAAACACCTTCAGCACATTAGAGAAAATCACCATCTCTACTGATGGCAATCTTCTTGTCATCTTCCTCGCCTGGAATGCACTAGTTATAGCTGGCAGAGAACAAACTGTGCCTAATATTTCCTTTGCACAATGTAGCATCATCCTCTCCAAACAGACAAGAGGTGGCCAGCTTCATTTATCTGAGCATCCTATGGGTGTGTTTTCCCTCTTCTCCATGGTGGCTCTTGAGCAGCCTGGGACACCTGTCAGTGGAAGAGCTCTCTGGAGTCTATGTACCCACAAAGGAAATGAGGTCGTTCATTTTCCAACCTGCTGCGCAGGGACAGAATGTCTGCATTTGCAGCCTGGTGGGTTCATTGGAACTCAACCCAAACAAGCATTGTCAACCACTTCTGTCAGTGATACAGAGGTGTCTTTGGTTGGTGGGCTGAGTGATGTAGGCAGGGAGGAAAGGTAGAACCATCTTCACTGTGGTTAAGTTCCTCTACTCACGACTGGGGAGTGTTTATTGCTTGCAGATAAAGTAATTGAGCTTGGGATGTAACTCAAACAGGAGCTCATTTGTCTAGAATAGGCAAGGCTCTGGGTTCAGTGGGTAGCCCCGGAAAATAAAGGACTTAATGATTACTAATGACTCCTGTGGAGTCTGTCTCCTCTCTTCAGGAGCCCTAGGTAACTGCTCCATGCTCTATAAATCCAGATGATGGAGGTTCTGAGCGACGGTGTCTCATGGGAGGATCCTGAGCAGAGGACTCTTGGCTCAGGTGCCCCCCAGCAAATAACCCATCACAGATGGAAGCCCAGTGCTCAGGGTGAAGCAGAGCATCTGATCATCCCTCCCAATTTCCTTGACAGATGATGAGAAATGGACACAGCGGGCATGCATTTTATTGTCATTTTGGAAGTTAGGGTGGTTGTGTGATGGATATTCCCTTCTGGGGCTGCCTTCCTTTATTTAGAATTATGTTCTCAATTGATCACATGACTGCCAAAGAGTCTTTCAGCCACAAGAAGCTGGAGCTGAACACAGTGCAGAAAAGAAAACCCAGAGGCCTTGGCAGCAACAACTGGTTTTTTTCTAGTTTGTTTATTTAACAAACATTGGTGTATGCTTGTTAAAGTCATTTGTGATAGTATGGGACTATTGTATGTGTGAGCATTTTTGTAGGATGAATTAGAGCAGGGGACAATATAAATTTATCCTACAGGATTGTTGGAAAATCATTTCACCTGTTGAGCCTCAATTCTGTCATAAATATAGGATAATATGTGTTAGCCACACACGATGATAATATATATGTTGGTCACTGAATAAAGAACAAGAAAAATAAATTAAAGAGCATTATTTAAATAACTCTAGACACATATAACTTTATTATTATTTGTAGTGAATAATTAAAAATTTGAGATGAGATTTAAAACAGTTAAAAGCCTTAAATTATTTATATTAAATGATACGTAAAACATACATTGGGAAATAAAAAAGACATCTTAAAGAAATTATTCCAGGAAAATTAAATATGAACATACAGAACACTACAGCTAGACTCTTATCTCCCATCATGTACAAAAATAAATTCAAAATGGATCAAAGATCTTAATGGAAGATCTGAAACTTTGAAACTATTGTGGGAAATCCTATAAAAAAACCACTTTAAATTATGGGAAGAAGTAGTATTTCTCTGAGTAGGACTCTAGTTAATAACTCAGGAAATCATAGCAAGAATTGACAAGTGGAGTTACATTAAACAACTCTGTAAGCTAGAACATATGAAAAACTCAGTATGTTTAATACCTACCCAAAGAACACAAAACCCAGTCAGTACATGGGCAAATGAGCTGGACAGTTTTCAAATGAAGGCCAGATTGCTAATGCAATGTAACACGACGGTATGTTCAACTTCCTTAGGCATCAACAAAATGCAGGTCGACTTACATTGAGATCCCAATGTTTTTGTGGGCAAGCAGGGCTGGTTTAAAGAGCAGCATCCCACAGAGAGGCCTTTTCTGTTTAGTAGTTCCTTAGTACTGAGCAAGGGGTGGGCCTGCTGTGGGCCTGTGAGCTGCACAGTTCCTACCTCCCCTTCCCCTCACCTTCTGACTGGCTTCTCCTCAGTTCTATGAACCACACAGGGGATGCAGACATGTCCCCAGATGGAGTGGCTTTCACTTGTGTGTTTCTGTCTGTGCGTAATTACTAGTTGAACTTTCTGGGGTTGGGGGTGGGAAATGAGTGTCTCCACGTCTCCTCTTTGGCCATCCTGCTAACATCTTCTATGCTTTAAAAAATGCACAGTTACATTTCTGTAAAAACTTTAATCTAAGCATTCATGCATTGTGTCCAAAATGGCACATGTCAGTAATTAATAGAGTCTGAATTACTTATTGGCATGCCATGGTTTACTGAAGGACTGGCAATTTGTGTTTCTCCTCTTAAATATGTCAATATCTGAAAAACAAAAACCAAATGGATGCCATTCTTTACAATGAACTCTTTTTTTCTTCTTTGTTTCCAATATTTTCCTCCTTTGCTTTCCTCTTTTACCCCCAAATCAGTCTAGATATATGTGTGATGCAAGTGTATCACTGGAATTGTGAAGCAGAGGAGTGAGGACGGAACTCCTCTCTTCGCCTTCCCAGAGCTGTAACTCAGGTTTCACCTGTCAGCTTCCTGACATGTTCATTGGCATGGAATGCTGAGCCTGTTTGGAAATCCTTGAAGTGTTTCTCAAAAATAAAAAAGCCGCCATCCACCTCCAGTCCAGAACCGGTACACGGTCCTCCGTGTACATTTTAAATTGTCTTCACAATTCAGAGCAGTGGATGATTTCTGTTGTGAACTTTAATGTGTGAATGCATGGTTCTGATAAATCCTCACAGATCTACCGGTCCTGTCAAATTTACACGTGAGCCAGAAATGCAGCTAAAGATCTGTGATGTTTCTGAGGACTCAGGCCAGATAACTTCAAAATACCTGCAAGAGATCAAATGTGTGAAGTGGGAGTGAGCACTAGTGACTCGCTTAAGGGCTGCTTAAGGTTGCTTGGAGCAGTGTTACAGGGCCAGTCTTTTGGCATGTAAGAAGTCATTGGATAGAAATCATAACTGGAAGGAGGATGGCTTGTGTTTATCCATTACTGTGAGTGACATTCCCCTACAAATCTGATTTTAGGGGGGAGGAAATGCAAGAGGAGACTAAGGAAAGACAAATGGAAGAGTGATTTCAGATCACCAATGTTCATATAGGACAGCATTTATGATGAATCAGTGACTGCCTCTGTTTCATTGGTGTTGGTTCTGTTGATCTGAATCTCTTTTTAGGAGAGGGAAGATAGTTCCATCTAGACTTCCTCGTCACTTTGTAGAATAGCTTCTTCTAGAGTACACTTCCTCCCCCCCTGCCCCCGACCTCAAGAGAAAAGGGAATTTTGGAGAGCAATGAATGATGCAGTGAGTTGTTAAATTATACCCTTTTACACTCCTGTCATATTCAGAACCAAACACAGACATTTAGGATATCCGAACAAACATTCAACATTCTGCTTTCCCAACTGGAGAATACTATAATTTCTCAGTCACACTGCACATCTGGTGAGGAGGAATTTGATATACTCATTGAACTCTTGACCCTAGAGAACTTTCTTAAACTACTGGAATGCAGAGATAGCAGCATCCTGGCAAAACAAGGGTTTACTGAAATAGTTATCCTTGCCCTCCATCAGAAACACAGAGCTATTATCTTGAGGTTTTCTGGAAATCTGTTTCTTAAGCTGATTTTCTCTCAAAGGCTCATCAGACTTGAAATTCCACTACTTACCACCTAGGGGACACTGGATGGGGCTAATAGGTCAGGTAGGCTTGTCACATAATGAATATGGATCTGCTATCACATGCCATTAATCTCAAAGGATGCTAGGTGAATGGGAAGCTGCAGTCTGAAGTTTGCTTGGGGAAGATAGACACGTTGCTCAGTATAAGCAGGCCATGATGAATGCAGGGAAGAGTCTGTGGACTGGGTTGGGGGGAGAGCCAGGTACCAGACAGCTCAGGGTCCCCAGGACCACAGCAAGAAGTTTGAGTTCCATTATAAAGGCAATAGCTGTCTCCTATGAGTTTTAAGGCTGCACAACCCATATCTGTTGGACTTCTGTATCTTTTAATAGTGACTTGACTGGTAATTTGGATGAGATGCTATTGTATTCCAGAGCAGAGTTCTTCAATATTCAATACTCAATGAGGTACTTGGGCGGGGGCATCTCTGAGGTCTTGTATCTGGATCAGTAGTTCTGGGGAAGGGTGAGGTGGCTGCTTCTCTCAGTCCTGGTGTTCTGTGGACCTCATCCTCTAGGGCCTGTGGTAGCATCAGCACTAGAGAAACTTCCCCCAATCCCTGTGCCTCCTATTTTCTACTAGGAAAAATGAAAGAAAATTAATTTCTTCCCCATACACATTTTCTGTCATCCTCTGGCATGTTACTATTTTCCTCATGTTTTGTTTTCTTATTTTAGGGAACTTTCTTATATATGAAAAATAGTTTTACTCCCATGGACTTTCCCTCCCTTATTTTAATGAGATGGATTGTCTGGTTTTGTTTTCATTGAGTTATAATTTTGGAATGCAAATATGATTTTTCCCTGTTATCTAAAAATGTTCACTTTATTCATTGCCACTGTGTGAATCCTTCCTTTGGTATTTTTAATAACTAAAGTTAAGACATCTACATATCAGTTGAAATGATGATAACAAGTTAATATCTCTTATACATAACTTATTTCCCATCATGAGAAAAACCATTGTTTCCTGAAACAGATAGCCTTAGTAATATTATTAAAATGCATATTTTACAAATAAGAAATATTTGAGAAATATCATTTATAAGCTCTTAATTGATTATGAGTGTTTTGGTTGTTAAATATATTACTATATTAATAAATCTTACAGTTTATTAAAAATGATCTATTCATAAACATATTAATAAAGCTTGTAGTTCAAAGCCAGCTTGGGCAAGGAAGACTATGAGACTTTTCACTCCAATTAAACACCAAAATGCCAGAAGTGGAGGTGTGGCTCAAGTGGTAGAGCATTAACCTTGAGTGTAAAAGTTCAGGGAGAGTGCCCAGACCCTGAGGTCAAGCCCCAGTACTGACACCAAAAAAATAAAATAAGTAAAAAAAAAGTGACAGTAATATTTAGAGTCTATGTAAGTCTAAGTGTGACACTTGTAGAGTTATCTTCAAAGTCTTGTATCTGATGCAATATATTCATAGATAGATAAATAGATAGATAGATTCATACACACACAGTATTTAGAAAGGAATCAGACTCCTGCTTATTTTTTATTATATATATATTATTGTAAAGATATTGTACAAAGGGGTTGCAGTTGTATGAGTAAGATAATGAGTACCTTTCCTCTTGAGCATATAGTTACATGTATAATAGTATAATACTATAGTTACATCATAAAACCTTTATAGGTAAAAGGACACACTAGAGGAAACTATTCAATACAATCAAAAAACATCATTACTGTCCAATAATTATTTTGGCAGCTAAAGGTTATTTTTCTTTCCAAATTAGTCTAGGACTGGCTGTTGCAAACACAGATTTAATCACTATCCCAAACAGGGTTATTTCAGTTACTCATTTGGTGTAAGGATATTTTTGCATTTCTTCTCTGTGGGCCTTTGCCTTTTGCTCTGGACAAATCCCCCTTCTGCATACCTATTGAACTTAGTTGGAATGGGGTATTCTGAATGTGTGGGTTCCTGTCTAACACAGCTATTTTGGAAGGTGGTGGACACTAACTTTCTTGCCCAAGAGTAGCTGTCTGAGGACGCCTTTTGGAGCTATCCCCCAGTTTCCTTCTCTAGAAGCTGCCATATTGGCTTAAGTGCAAGCACGGAGCCAAGCAACCATGGCACAAAACCCTCTTAAAGTTGTTTTGTTGGGTGTTTTGATTACAGTGACCAAAAGTAGTGAATAAAACAGAAAACGGCTAAGACAGTCTCAGGGGAGCAGGGTCAAGAGAGAGCTGCAGACAGTGCTGAGGAAGAAGGGAAAGGCAGAGGGATCCTGGGGGGACTTTCTAGGCCATGAGAGGATACAGAATTAGCTTCTCAGGAGCAGGCTTCCAGCAGGGAACACTTTGCGTAGCTTAATGCCCCCAAAGCACCATCCAGCCATGAGAGTCTCCCCAGTGAGGTTCAGGGTCACCTGATTATTTACAAAGTGTGTTGTTTGACACCATAATGTTCAAAAGGAACATAGAAAGATGTATTAAACCTTCCAGTCAGCACAGAACCGAAGCAACAAGCCAAGGAAGGGTAAAGTCTGTTCTTACATGGAATCCTGGAACCAGAAAGGAAAAGCAGAAAAAAAAAATCACTGGAAAAAAGGGTGAAAATTGAACAGTGTTTATGGATAGGGTGGTAGAGTGGTACATAAGACTTGTATTCTACAGGTGAGAAGCTATGAGGACTGTTGCTTGTTCATTTGGTGTCAAAAAAGTAGTGCTACTAATGGGTACACACACAGCAGGCAGAGAGAGGGAGAGTTAACAACTAGCCACTTCTTTTATATAATGCTCAAAATATGGCGGCCCTTATTTGGATCCATATGGCTGATCATGACTTTAAAAATCTGACTCATGATCAAAACTCACTCCCCAATATTGGCAGGGTGTGAATTTATATTCACATTTGCATTCTCCTATGGAAAGCCTTCATTTCGGGTGTGACATTTTCATTGGCTCTGAAGTCTTCTCATGCACGTGACTGTATTTCCCAGAGCTGTGAGCCATCATGAGTCTAAGCCACATGCAGGCCAGTGTGTGTGTGTGTGTGTGTGTGTGTGTGTGTGTGTGTGTGTGTGTGTGTGTGTGTGTATGTATTTCTGTGGATTCATAAATGGTAGGATGGATCACTCACTTTATCACTGGAGATAGCTACACCACAGCTGCAAAATAATGTGAGGGTCAGAGTTGAAAAGTGGAACTGGAAGAAAGCTTACTGAGTGTTGCAGGCTAGCCTATTTTCATTATACATCTGAGCAAAGCAGGCCCAGGAGAGGTTGAGCAGCAATCCTGGTTTCTGACTCTCAGTCCAGTGCTCCTGGAAGAAGGAGTCTCCCCTTGGCACATAGCTTTTTGAGTGCACAGTACATGGCCCATAAGAACGAAATTCTTTGTGTTGTAGATTAATGCATCCCATGCGCCTTGAAAAGTGTCTTCTGTGTCTAATATATGTATAATAAATATTAATCATATGATACTAAATCCAAATGAATCACTGCTACAAGAAGTAAATTTAATCAATTTAGACAGGTGATTCTCAGAAGTGTGGTTTCTAGACCAGCTGTCAGCATTGCCTCAGTTGAAGTACAAAATATTTTATCTATTTAGAGCTAATTGATGTGCATAATGTGAGATAAGTGTATTAGTATGTGGGAATCCAGTTCTTCCAGAACGATTTATTAAACAGACCATCCTCCCCCCCCCCGGGTGTTTTCTGATGCCCTTTGTAGTTTATTAATTGGCCATATATAAGATTGAATTTATTTCTGGGCCATCATTCTCTGGTCCACTGTCTGTGCTAATACCGTACTATTTTGGATAGTGTACTTTTCTTTTTAGTATAGTTTTCAATCAGGAAATGGGGTACACTCATCTTTTCTTCCCTCAATAGTGCGTTGGCTGTTCAGGATCTTTTGTGTTTCTGCACACATTTAAGGATTGTTTCTTGCTATTTCTGAGTAGCATTCCATTGGGATTTTGATAGCTAGCTTAAGGTAGCACGGAGAAACATGGCTCTTACAAAGAAATAACTATGAAATATTGCTAATGTGGCGTTTACTGACACAGCTCAAGTGTTCCACTAAGGACACTAAGGGAAAGTGGTTAGAAACAGAACCCCACACCCTTGCCTTTGACAAAAGGTTCCATTTGATTATGCCTCTGGCTTGTGGGAAGATAAATGATTGAGCCAGTATGGGGAGTCAGACTCTAGCTTATCATTTCTGAGGTGACTGAAAAACAAAAAACCAAAAACCAACAACTCATAAATCAGACTTTTTTCCTAGTTAGAACTCCTGTCTTAGTTCATATGGAAGGCTGACTTAACTGTTTTCCTTTACAAGGTCCCTCAATGTTTTGAATGGCCTTTGTGAACTGTGCCAGGATTGGGAGAGACTATATAGAAAGCCTGTGCCCTTTTGAGTGGCAGGAGGTAGTGATTTCAGGTGGAATTTTGAAATGTACACCCACATGTGCGCAAATACACACTCACCTCTTTAGGAGGCATGCCTTGCAAATGTGCTTTTGTTGGTTCTTATTGATCATATCAATAACGCAATATCCAAGACACACATGCAGTCGATGACATTGTTAAGTGATGGAAAGTAAGTTCACACAACTTAATAATTCCTTTAAATGAATCGGGCAACTATAACCGTGAAGCAATTTATTAACGCAGCCAAATTGAGAATACATTTTGAATTCCAGACCTAATGATACTCTGTCTAGGGGAACATTGATTTTGTTTCACCATGCTGCTTCTGTAAGTAGAAGGGAAGCAGAATTACGATTTAGATTACTAATATAATGAAAAAATCATTTGTATTCCCTTTTATTACTCAGACTGACACTGGATGCATAAGATAACCACAAATTATTTAGAAGAACTCTGCAGGGAGAGGGACAGTAAAATCTTCACGCACCATCTGTCAAACGTTTAAACTTATAGAATCTTGCAGGAGGGTAAAATTCAATATTACTTAGTTTGCAAGACCTCTTTTGACCAGGATAAACAGCAGATTTCTTTTTAACCTAGGGCAGAACAGTGAGTCTCTTATTTTCTGAAAGGGTTACAGTTCCAGGTAGTTCAAAAATGTTGACAAGTGAGGTTGGCATAGCTGAACACTTGAGAGCTGTCAGGGAAAACAAATTCAGAGCCTGGCCTAGTGGGACTGGAGGGCGATTCGAGGTTGGCATTGGATGTGCTGTCATCTTCTGCCATGCTGGTTGGCTGGATTCTGCACAGGGTGGAGGAAGCTGTTCTGTGTGCAGACCACCACAGCCTGATGCCTCACAGTGAACATGATCTGCATGTGACATTTAAAATTCTCCCGCTGACCCCTTTGGTTCTATCATTACGGTGCTGGATATAGATACAAGGTCTTAGAGATTGCATCTGAATGTCTACACTTAGGTCTGCCCATGATATGCTCACTGACCAGAGGCACTGAGCACATGAAGGTCAGATTTTGAGGACAAATGAGCAAGGGATGACTTACAAGGCCAGGTGGGTAGCTCAAGAGGAGATGCTGAGGCACCCAGGGGGCCAGAGACTCTGAAAACTGGGCCTCCATCACCACCCCTCCACCTGTGGTAGCAACACCTGGAGGCAAAGGGAAATGTCTGTCTTAGCAAGAAGGTGATGTCCAAAAGAGAGATTAAATCATGCTGGGTAAGAATGGAGGGAAGCTGACATGGTTATGCAATTCAGTTCCCTTTCAGAAGCATTCACCTTTTCCCCAAAGAGGAAATGGCAGCAGAAGCCATTCTCTCTTACTTTATTTGAAGAAATTATTATTATTTTAGTGTGTGTGTGTGTGTGTGTGTGTGTGTGTGTGTGTGTGTGTGTGTGTGTGTGTGTGTGTGTGTGTGTGTGTGTACATGCGCACACGTGCGCACTGGTCCTAGGGCTTGAACTCAGGGCCTGATCACTGTCTCTGAGATTTTTTTTTTTGCTCAAGTTTAGCGCTCTCCAACTCCACTTCCAGCATTTTTTGGTATTTTATTGGAGAAAAGAGTCTCCCAGATTTTCCTGCCCAGGTTGGCTTTGAACCACAATTCTCACATCTCAGCCTCCTAAGTAGCTAGGATTACAGGATGAGCCACTGATGCGAGGATGAAGAGGTTATTTTTACTTGAAGTTTATGAAATCAACAAAAGGATGGAGGAGTCATCCTTTATGATTGCAGAATGCTGTATACTGGTTACAACAGTTTATCTCATTTTTCCCCTACTCATTCCTGTCTCAACACAATTAAAACAGTTTCAGAGCTGAGATATGCCAAGTCTTTGTGGAATGCTGAATTGCTGTTGAAGAAACTCAACGCATTGCAGAAGTAGGTTGGCAAGGAGCAGAGAACTAAGAAAGCCCTGAGCGAAGATGGAAATGGAGGCCATCCTTATTGATTTGAATTCCAGGTTGAGTGGCAGGTTGATACCGTTGGTGGGCCTGAGGTTGGTTCAATAGCTTCCCTGAACTGGTCAGAACTGGCTTAAAAATAGGGCATGAATATCCTTAGAGACAAAAGTTCCCTATGGCTATTATGGTAAGCGATTGAGACACATGGCCATGAAGGGTCTTTAGTGACTGTTTAAGAATCCGCAACCAGTCTTTCTATATAGCTGAGAATTGTGGAAGAGGCACAGGGGTTCTTTAGGAAGTTCATTTTTGTGACTTCCCTAGCTTGAAACATTCAGACTCCTGAAGCCTATTGGAGCAAATTTTCTTGTACTGAGCTCTGAAGATAACATACAAGTGATAATAATCAATCATTTTCAACCCAGACTACATTTTTTGTGTTTTCATAATTTCTTTTTGGAAAGTCAAGGCATTAATGTTTCAATTTCATAATTCTGTTCTGTATTAGCACACTTATTAAGTCTGAAGGTACAACATAAAATGATATTATCATTTAATTAAAATATTCTGATTCCTTATTTAACAAAGTTTGACAAATCCAACTAAAATTAATTATGCTGACAATGAGACACTGCTGAGCATGATTTCTTCCTATGCTCCCGATTAGATCACATGGAACCAAACAATTATTTCCTTTTAAGAAGAAAAAGACATAATTTGACCTAACTGAAAAAATTATAGACTGTTTAACAATGTACGGTTCTCAGTTTGTTGCAAATGGTGACCAGATTGACAATACAATTTAAAGGAGATTCTACAGTTGATAATGACATACTATTTTCAAGATGCATATCTAACAGTTAGTCATTTTGTGAAATAGTTATTTATGATCATTATATGTATATGATATTTTATATTTTATTATTTTGCAATCATAGAATTTGAGAATTTTGAATTTTATCTACTTATTTTACATATTCTAGCATGCCCAGATATAGGTCCATGATAGTACCATATATTCATGAGCTTTAAATTTTAACATTAAAAAATAATATTTAAGTATTTATATTCTTTGAGAACAGGAAGATGTAAGAATCCATCCCAGCCATTCCAGGGCACCATGGAGGGACAGTCACATACAGAAGAAGGAGGTTATAAGGAGGTTTATTAGTGAGGCCATCTTTCCCATGAGAGAGGGAGCAGTATGGCGGCTGTCTCCATCCAGGTAGAAACTTGTAGCAGCAGAAAAGACTCAAGTTATTTTTTTCTAGGGATTTTGTGAATAATTACAGCAGAACAAATGTTTTGAGTGTAAAATGCATGCACCAATTTTATTATATATATATATATATATATATATATATATATATATATATATACATATATATATTTCTTTGTGCAAATTCAGGGCTGAATGTTGTTCCTGATCTTTTGTGCTCAAGGCTAGTGCTCTAACACAGCTCCACTTTCTAGCTTTCTGACAGTTAATTGGAAAGAGAATCATCCAGGCTGGCTTAGAACTTTACTCCTCAGATTTCATTGTTGTACTGGTGCAGCCACTGCACCATTGAACTGTTGTCAGCTTCATTCAGATAAATATGTATTATGGTGGTGACAGAATCTCACATAGAAAATCCACTGGGCTGGGAAGGTGGCTCAGTGCTAGAGTGCTTGCCTTGCATACATGAGGCCCTGGGTTCGATTCCACAGCACCACATAAGCAAAAAGAAAAAGAAGCCGGAAGTGGCACTGTGGCTCAAGTGGTAGAGCACTAGCCTTGAGCTGAAGAGCTGAGGGACAGTGCCCAGGCCCAGAGTTCAGGCCCCGTGACCGGACCCCTCCCCCCACAAAAAAAAAGAAAGAAAAAAAAAAGAAAATCGATCCATTGACAGGCTATCAGTGTAGAGTTTTGTCCTGGGAACTGTTTGTGGCTTATTCTATTTACATATATAGATTTTGGTTCCTGGCAGGAGAAACAAGCTGGTGTGAAAGTTTGTCCAGGACTACAGGGTTCATGGGATTGTGGGCACCTGGATGGGTATGTAGGTTAGGGTATTCCGACTGAAGGCTGCCTTCAGACTGTGGTTCAGTGTCCAGGAGAGAGACTCAGAAAGTTTTTTCATTCCATCTGTTCTTCCCACAACTGCTGGAGCTGGAGGCTCATGGACTTTTCTGCCTGGGTTGCCGGTGAACCACAGCCCTCAGACCTCATTCTCCTGAGTAGCTAGGATTACAGGTGTGAGCCGCTAGCACCCAGCCAAAGGGGGAGCTTAAAGCACATTTTCTAGCAGCTGATTTAGAGCAGGGTATGGAGAAAAATATTCTCTATTCATGCCAGGTTTGGACTGACAGAATGTAAATGTTAAGACCTGGGGATTCTCAGGGTCAGAAGGTAGGGAGGGCTCCTCAGTGTGCAGATGCTTCTTCCATCCTGAGTCTTGTTTTCTTTGTCTTTGAGTTTCTGATTCAAAATACCCTAAGTTCCTCAGTTTACAAACAACAGAAATTTGTAGGTTGAGAAGTTCAAGGCGAAGGTGCCTAGGGAGAGGCTCCCCTTCCAAGTTCACAGATGGGTTGCAGCTGATGCCATTTGGCTTTGGCTGGTGAAAGGCCAGGCACCATGCTCTCTGACACAAACACAGCCTGTCTTTAACTTCAAGACACATCTTCTAAGCCTGTCCACTTGAGAAACAGGTTGTGTAACATTTCTGCTTTAACTTACACTTAATTAAGAAAGTTGTTTGTTAAAGCCGCTAAGCTCGGGTGACTGTATTCAGGAGGGCAGGTGCTTGCTCTTCACATGTGGTGATTTAGCTCTGCTCACACATATCATCCAATGAACATGGTTGTGTTGATGGCTTTACTGTAACACTGTTTGTGTTTGATTGGATAAAAACCCAGGACTGGGGAATTATTTATAATCTGAGCAAGGTCTACCATATGTTCATTATGGCACTATTCATCATAGCCACAATATGGAATCAGCCCAGATGCCCCTCCATGGAGGCATGGATCGAGCAAATGTGGTATATATATATGCACACTGGAATTTTATTCATCCATTGGAAAGAATGATATAGTACCATTCGTAAGGAAATGGAAAGTATTGGAAAAATTATATTAAGTGAAATAAGCCAGAACCAGAAAAACAAAGGTTGTATGGGTTCCCTCATTTGGGTTTATAAATCTATGCCACACTGGATGGTGTGCAAGTGGTTCCAAATGAATTAATTGAAGTATAACAGATTCTATGGAGAGTTCTAATAATCTTTTAGCAAGACTAGGTCAAAGCCCAACACAATCAATACCAGGTAATAGAAATGTACAAGATGGGACCAAAAGGAGAGGAATAAAGGGGAGGGGGAGAATGCAGTCAAGAATTCATTGTGTATACCACAAAATTAAGGAAAGTAAGGGAAGGGGTGGGTTAAGAGGGCACCGTATGCATCAACTGCTTGCTACATGGCACCTTCTTTGTACATCTACTTAAGGACAATTAAAAAATAAAACCAAGCTAAAGCAAAAATAAATCATTACATCAATACATAAATATCACTCAAGAACCATGGCTGGCTCTAATGTTTCAGGGTGGCATTGGAGGTCAGGATTCGGTCTGCAGAAGTCCAAGGACAGAATGTCAAGGAGTCTTGACAAATGGCCCACAGAACCTGTGGGTTCTGTTTTTTGGTTGAAGACCAGTGGAACACACAGCACACACAGCGGCTGAACCCGCTTCCAAGTAAGTCTAACCAGCAGCCTGCCTTCCCCTCAAGTTCAGCCAATCCACATCCCCCGAGATTCAAAATTCATCACACCCAGCCTCGTGGAGCCCTAAGGATTTCTTCCATCAGTGCCGAGTTGCCAAGTTTAAACCATTAGATGCGAGTGTTAATCGCTTGATTTCATTAGCTCTGCTCCCATGTGTAAAAGCCAAAACTCACCACATATTAAACCTGATCCTGTGAGCTGCAAAGTACATTTAAATGGAAGAACCATATATATATATATATATATATATATATATATATATATATGGTTCTTCTTCAACATATATATATGCATATATATACAACATATATATATATATATGTATATATATGGTTGTTGTTGGGGAAAATAATAAAATCTTCCTGCACTACTATATGTTCTAGAAGAATGTCCTGTCTGCATGTCTCATCAATCTGCTTCACCGAGTTGTCTGCATGGTCTCTCCTCTCTCCTCCTTCCCTGCTACTTGCAGGCTTTTGGTTTTTGGCTGACTCAGGAACCTGCCCTGGGCTTTGAGCCTCTCAAGTGTGTGATGGGACCTGAGCGGGGGGAGGGGGGGGAAAGGGTGACCCAGCAGCATCAGAGTCCCATTCCACTAGGATTCCCCCGTGGCACAGTGGGGACCAGAGTGCAGGTCCTCTGGTTTCTAAATGATCTTCTATTCCTCTGTCTGTAGAAAGCAGAATAATAACCCCTCAGAGAGGTGCACATCCAAACCCCTGCAGCCTGGGAATACATGACCTTCCAAGGTGTATTAATCAGCTTTCTCCAGAGCAGCGGAACCAATAGAACACACACACACACACACACACACACACACACACACACACACACACACACACACATACACACCATTTGATTATGGAGGCTCAGAAGCCCCACCATATACTCTATGCAAACTAGAGAGCCCGGAGAACCAGTGGTGTGATTCACAACAATCCAGAGAGCCTGTGAACAAAGGAAAGGCTGGCCACATTTCTCTGGCGTGTCCTACGTTCCTTCGGTTGGACATTTAATCCTCAGATTCATACGTGAATGGTATTTGGAAATGGGGATTTGCAGAGGTGATTAGGTAGAAAGGGCTCTGAACTCATGGCTGGGTGCATCCTTTCATGGTCAGTGGAGTCAGGGTTTATATTGAGAGTCAGTCTGCTGTGGAAGCCAGCGTGGCTCCATCTCATGTGTCACATCCTGTGTGGCCTCTGGAATCTGCCTGGAGTCCCCTGGTGGCAAGAAAGCCATCCCCAGAACATCCCTTGAATGTCCCAGCTTCTCTTTCTTCCCTGATTACCCAGCCTCAGGTGTTCTGCTTATGGGAACAGGAAAGTCCATAGTATGGTACATTCCAGATCCCGCAGAATCCATAACAAACCCAAGTCTAAAGACATGAGCTTCTCTTCTCAAGAAGAGACTGCGATTTGCCCTTCTTCTACTGCTTTGTTATTCGGGCCCGTATTTGTGAGGGAGATATTCCTTCTTCAGCCCACTGATTTCAATGCCAATGTCTTCCAAGAATACCTCATAGACAAGGAAATGATACCTTCTCAGGTGTCTCTCATTGAGCCTAGTATGAGCATAGCTCTACACACACTTTGAGTTGTAAAATGGACTCGGGACTTATGCTCTTCAGTAATATAATATATTTTTGTTGTTTTAATCCCCTAAGTTTATGGAAATTAGTTATAGAAGTAATACAAAGCTGTAGCCTTCAAAGGGAGCTTATAGATGTCCTGTATATAAAATAGGCTCAAAGAACATCATTTTAAAAATCTTCATTTTTCAATTGTTCCTACAGTGGTTACTTGACAAAGCTAAGAGGATTGATTCCATTGAGAAGCAACGGAGAATGTGAGAGGATGAAATAATTATGGATGTGCAAGACAGACAAAAGAGGGCGATATTGCAACCTTAGCTCTTTTAAGAGCAAAACATCTGATAGGAGAGAGTGGTGGTAGGGGTGTGAGTTAATTAACAGTAGTGGTTTTTCCTTGTGACTTGCACACACAGGTTGCTTTGGTCTCTCCCATCAATGGTCAATGTTAACTTTGGCCAACTTCCCTCATCAAAAAGCCTTGCAGTTTTTCACATTTTATGGAACCATGCTCGACAGAAGACATGCCAAAGATCTCACGGTACTTTACCTTCATAGCTAATTCCCAGGAACCAAAACCCTTCTGAAGGAAATCATTTTATATTGCAATTGACATAACAAAGCTAATTGCTTTAAAGCAATGTTAGAATGACTGAGTAGGAGACTTAAGTGTATTTTGACTACAGAGTACACCCACATGAGTTAAATATAGCTTCTTTATCGAAAGTCGGTCTTCTCCAAATCCTAGGGAAATTTGCTAGTAGAATGAACTAGAATGGAAAGAATGGCATCAGCTCCTTTCGTGTTTGTTTTTTTGTTTCTAATTCTCCTTCTAGGTCAAAATTCCATTGATTGTGTGGAAACACAGGTGGAAGCACATTTTCCTGGCGTGTTCCCACTTACTCCAGAGCTGAGCTGTGATAGGATGCAAAACTTATTGTCTGAGTGTCCCCCAAGACAGCCCGCTCCACAAAGGGGTTATCAGCACCTCCATTCTGGAGTCTGAGGAGCAGTGTTGCATCTCTGTCCTGGCTTCATTTTTGTTATTGGGCCTCACTCCTTAGCCTTCATTTGCCACCATGTTTGCTGAGGTCACTAATGTCCCTGGCCTGCCTCCCCGGGTGAGAATGAGGGTGACAGGGCATGATGCTCCGAAAGCCACACGATCAGCACCTAGTGAAATAGAGGTGGAAATGTTCCACGCGGGAAGAGAAGTTCTGAAGTCTCCATGGCAGAACTACTGCCTCAGTGGACACAAAGCACTTGCATACATGTTTTCCATCAAGCAGGATGGTCAGAAGTGCGTTGACTTTCCGTCACTGTGATTGAGATGTCAGTCAGTTCCCAGGTCCTGTCTCCAGTGATTGCAGCAATGTTGTATGGTGACAGGGAAAGTCCTGGCAGCCAGAGGGAGGGTGTTCACCTTATAGGGGACAGGCAAAAGAAGGCATGGCATGCAACAAGAGGCCAGGATAGATCTGACCATGGGGGACATGACTTTAGGGACCTCCTGCCTTCAACTCGACCCCACCATCCACTATGTCCTGGGGCTGCCACCTGTTAACCCATCGGGGATTCATTTACCCCTTAGCTCAAGGTTCTTAGGACAAAGTCATTTCTAGAAAGCCCATCAACCAAGTTCCCAACTTGCCAGGCTGTGGGAGAGGCCACCATTCCAACTGTAACACTGGTGGAGGGGAACTTAGACAGCAATAAAGATGGGAGGGTCATAATAAGCTGAAAGCAGAAGGGGGTGGGGATAGCTTCAGAGCCTCAGTCCCAGGATGCAGCACTGATCCACCAGAGCCAAAGAGGAATATCAGAGATCCTTCCCTTCCTTTGCTTTTCTTCAGGCCAGGGCCTGCTGGCCATCCCAGGCAGGAGTGTGGACTTCAGTTCACATCCTTCTCTTACTCTTATGTCAGAAGCTAATTCCAATTAGCTAATTCCAATTGTCTTTTTAAAAGAGACTCTGAATCCACTTGTTTCTCTCCTCCTCCTGTGCTACTATCTGGAGCTTGGAGAGTGGTCACTAGGCTCAGAGTCCAAAAGGGCCTTCTGTGGGGGCTGGGAAGATGGCTCAGTGGTAGAGTGCTTGCCTTGCATGCATGAGGTCCTGGATTTGATTCCTCAGCACCACATAAGCAGAAAAAGTCGGAAGTGGTGCTGTGGCTCAAATGGTAGACCGCTAACCTTGAGCTAAAGAGCTGAGGGACAGCACCCAGGCCCAGAATGTTAACCAGTGTATAAGTGTTGGTTAAGGGTTGACTACTTCTCAGCTGTGTCTATCATACATAGATTAATGTTGGCCTGGGGTGGGGCTGAGATTTTTTTCTCTCTAGCCTTACCTCCATGTGTTTTGCCTCTTATCACTCTGTAGAAATACTGGCTTTACTTTTGATCCGTGTGTGTGTGTGTGTGTGTGTGTGTGTGTGTGTGTGTGTGTGTGTGTGTGTGTGTGTGGTTTTGCCAAAGTGCTTTTTACCTGGTTGATTTCCTTCTTTTGCTATGTAGACAAGTTAAATTTCATCCAGGCAGAGAGCAATTACTAATTGCTGACTAATAGTAATTTCTAATGATGCTTATTTTCTAATAATGATACCACTTAGTAATTAATTACTAAACATTAGTGCACGTTAACCATCCAATCGCTTACTAATGCATCACCTACTTTAATTTGATGCCAGTCTTACCACAATTAATGAATGTGCTTACCATCTCTCTCCGCCCACTAAAGTATCAGCTGTGGCTTAGTAAAGACTTCCTCTTTTATTACCAAGTGATTCCTCCCATGTTTAGGTCAAGTCTTAGAATACTGTAGAGCATTTTAGAAAACCTTTGTTAGAAGACTACAAAGGAAACCATGTCAAATATAGATCCTCGAAACGCCATCACAATAATACTGCGTTTACTGTTGTGTGTATTGGGGAAACAGTCACTGAGGTAAATCTACTGTATTAAGAGGCTGTAGCTATAAGTAATTCATATGGCCATGGTGTTATGGGTGGATCGTGGTGATAGTTTTGGTGTGAGGTTTTCTCCAAATCTGTCTGTTGGAGCCCTAAGTCCCAGCCCCTGAGAATGTGGCCTCACTTAGAACAATGTTGTTGCAGCTGGAATTAATTAATTAAGGGGCAGGCAGGTCAGATCTGACACTCTCCAGTCCAAAGTGACCGCTATCCTTATCAGAAGGGAGAAATGTCAGCACAGCCACAGAGAGAACAAACATGAAGATGGAGAGAGACCAGGCCGACAACACATGCACCCAAGGGCCTCAAGAGCTGCTGGCCAGTGACCAGCAGGGAAGGGAAGGGGTGCAGAGCCCACGTCTCCTCCATCCTCAGGAAAGAGCCCTCACCACAGAGGCCTCCTTTCTAGAGTTCTGTTGTTCTTGAGACCCAGTCTGCAGTGATTTGATTGTACCCCAGTGAATGATTGTAGATGGCCATTTGGCATTGGTTCAGTGGTGGGAAAGCACTATGTTTTCTGTTCATCTGTGTTGCCTGTTCTGTGGTTCTGCCCAAGGACAAGGACACAGTCAAGTAGGCATCAGACATCTCCTCATGGCTGAATTCAAGTCAGAGAGGTCTTGAATAGGCAGTTTTGATTATATATATACATATATATATTGATTATATATAATATATATATATCCAAAGCATGCAACAATACTCACAAAATTAACTACTGCAGCTTACATAAGTTTTGACGTCTGCTTAGGAACCTTTCTTGTCACCTCATTTTCTTTTTCTAGGCTTACATATTAACTGGTGGTGGTGCGGGTGGGAGGGTTAATATTCCTCCTTCTCATTCCTTGTAAAAAGGAGGAGGCATCCCCTCTCCCAGCCCCCGTCTCCCAAACCCCTTTCCCCGGCCCTCACCTCTCACAGAATTTTTGGCCATTTATTAATGCAGCCTCTCAATGGATACTCAGTGGGACCAGAAATTTGACCAGAAATAGAATGTAAGCATAGAGGTTTCTCCTGTGTTAACCTTGCACAATTAATATATTTCTTTCTTCTGAAATTTCCATCCTCTCTCAACCCATTGTCATTTAGGCATCATGCATTTTTGAAAGATTTCAAATTACTAGACAAGCATAGCAAAGTACAATGAAATATTATATATAAAACAAGCCTTGAAAATATTATAAACCTAGATTCATCAGCCAAAGGGATGTAAATAGCAGCAGCAACCACTACAAAGAAGCTAGGAGTTGGTGGCTCACACCTATAATCCTGGCTATTCAGGAGGCTTAGGATCACAGTTTGAAGCCAGCCTGGACAGGAGACTCTATAAGACTCTTATTTCCAATAAAATACCAAAAAAGCTGGAAGTGGAGCTGTGGCTCAAGTGGTAGAGTGCTAACCTTGAGCAAGAAAAGCTCAGAGACAGTGCTCGGGTCCGGAGATCAAGCACTAGTGCACACACACACACACACACACACACACACACAAATACAATATAGAAATGTGATATAATTAGAAGAATATTAAATAAATGCATACATTATGATAAATAGTCTGATATTAAAGCATTCTTCATACCTTGGTACAAATTATTTGTATGAGCAATCAGGTGAACTAGGGTAGGGTGATTGATATCTACAACATAATTTATATAAATCCAAATAAAACTCAAAAAACGTCAAAGTATGATTGGTTATTTCACACGAAGCTGACAGGAAATTAGAAAAAATGTACAGTTTTTGAAGACACCATTCACACAATCTTCTCTTTTAGACCAATATACAGATTCAGCATATCAAAATAAATATTTTTCAAAATGTCTCGTTTTTCTCCTCTACTGTTTTGATTTAATAGGGTCCTGAGGACATGGTTTGAGGAGAAGAGATTTTGATTCCTGATTTATAGAAGGAGGAAATGGAGACATCAGATTAGTTACAACGTGACATAAAGAAGAAAGATTCAGTCTGGTAGAAGCTGACTTCTAGATTTTTTTTTGATTTTACAAGTTATATTTTCCCCTTATTGGCAGGAATTTCCTCACCTATAAAAACTGGAGGATAAAGCTGGGCACTGGTGGCTCATACCTGTAATCCTACCTACTCAGGAGGCTGAGATCTGAGGATCATAATTCAAAGCCAGCCTGGGCAAGGGAAATCTCCAATTAACCATCAGAAAACCAGAAATGGAGCTGTGGCTCAAGGTGGTAGAGTACTAGCCTTGAGCAAAATTGCTCAGGGACTGTGTCCAGTCCCTGAGTTCAAGTCCCATGACTGATAGGGAAAAAAAAGGTGATGATTTCTAGTTTATCTTAATAGTAAAAGTATGCTTCATATTAGCTAAGACAATGCTATCATAGAAGTCCTTTAATATTTCTTATAGAGTATGTGTTGTCAACATTATTTACAACTTACATAAAGCAAGTTAAGGAAAGCAAAGGATCTCTCCTCCAGATGATCTTGTGCGTGCTAGTCATCCCAAACCTTCAGCAGTGGTAACATCACCAGTGGCAAATGTGCTACTTTTTCGTACATTTAATAAATGACTTATTGAAAGATGATTTGCTTATAGTTGTCAAGGCTCATAGAAGTCTCTCTAGTGGGATACGGATGTATTTTTGCAGATGATCTTTTTGGATTTCAAGTGAATTTAATTGATCATAACGTCCTTGTCCTCTAGAGCCACCCGTAGCAGGACTGACTGATTTAATCTTCTCCTTCCAACACGCAGCTCGTTTCTGACCTAAATTCTTGTACGTAAGAGGAATGGATATTTCTCAATTGAACAGCTAAACCGGCAGAGCATAGAACATGAGATATATTAGGAAGCCATTGGCAGTAAGAACTATCTTTCCCTAACACCAGAGGCACAGCATGAAGACAGCCCATTAAATCAAACATGCAGTCAGCCCATTAACAAGTGTCCAATTACATTTCAGGGTTTGTTTGTCAAACACTTCACGTAGGCACAGTGTTGCGGGGGTTGGGGTGGTGCGGTGTGGGGGAGATATATATGAACTTCTGTCTAAAGAAGTTACTGTTTAGCCAGGGATAGCTAGATAAAGATATACAGGCAACATTTGTCATTGCACATTATATGTGATTGTGCTGATCCTGGGTATTGAATTCAGGGCCTGGGCACTCTCTCTCCCTGGGCTTTGCTCCAGACTAGTTCTCTACCACTTGAGCCACAACTCTGATTCCAGCGTTTTGGTGGTTAATCTGAAATAAGAGTCTCACAGATTTTCCTGCCCAGGCTGACTTTGAACTGCATCCTCAGATCTCAGCCTGGAGTAACTGGGATTATAGGTGTCAGCCAGCAACACCTGCTCCTCATTGCAATTTGAATCCATGTGAGATTTCTTCCTCACAAACCGTTCTGTTTACATCCCTGTTATTATTATTATTTTTTTTGCTGGTCCTGGGGCCTGAACTCTGGGCCTGGGTGCTGTCCCTCAGCTCTTCAGCTCAAGGCTGGTGCTCTACCACTTGAGCCACATCACCACTTCTGGCTTTTTCTGCTTATATGGTGCTGAGGAATTGAACCCAGGGCTTCGTTTGTGCAAGGCAAGGACTCTACCACTGAGCCAACTTCCCAGCCCACATCCCTGTTAAATTTGTCTTCTAGCCCTTGCTCTTCAGCATCTTCTACCATGCAGAGGGCAAGCTGCATTCCCTTCAGTCCTTGCCTGTTTTTCTCTCTCTAATCTGTCTCCTGACATCATTTGTCTCTTTTTGTCCCTTTTCCTCCTGGAATACCTCTTCCCTTCTAGCCACTGTGTCTGCAGCAAAGTCCAGGGAGTATCTTCTCTTGTTGATAGATCATTTTAAAACCATTCGGTAGTAAGCACCCACCATGGCTGACCAGGCTCTTTGATTTCTTTCTTACTAGTTTCAAAGGTTCACTCTTATCTTCCATGTTGCTGTTTGCCTCTACTTCTGTCATCAGAGAAAGCACCATTGCCATTAAAACCACTAAAGTTCTTCTCTACCTCAAAATTCCCTAATGTCATTATCATTAATCATCTAGCTTTCCTGGCTCAAAAGAAAAAAAGAGACTTTTTTCCAAAACTTAATGACCTACCTGTGCTCTTAATTACCTTGGATATAAATCTATTAGACATTTGCCCTCATTTTCCATTTTTATTGAAGCTTAAACTTTACCTTCCAAGTGGCTCTTTACTAAATCATACAAGGTATCCCTCCCCTTATTTCTTACACAAATGTACGCAGGCTTCTCTTTTAAACTCTCATCTTTACTTTCTCTTATCCATCCACTTTCTTTAAACAGTCTTAAATACATTTTCCCTTCTACTTTCTTAGCAAATCCTCACAGAAAGCACTTTCCTCTTATCAGTGCCCTGGTCTGAGCTGAACTTTATCATTATTTCAGAAAGGTTCTTAGAATATTTTGCCTTTGTTTCATGTTTTCAGAGAAGTTTTGGCTTCTGTTTTGACTGCAGTGTTAACATGGGTTCTGTTAAGTTAAAGAGAAAGAAAATACATAGTATACATTTCAGGGTCCCCTGTGAGAAACCTGTCAGCTGTGGTTTAAAGAAGATAAAGCCAATGGTATCTATCTATCTATCTATCTATCTATCTATCTATCTATCTATCTATCTATCTATCTATCTATCTATCTTTCTGTCTGCTATCTATCATTTATTTTTGTGTCAGTTCTTAGGCCCAAATTCAGAGCTTTGTGCCCTTGTCTGGCTTTTTATCTCAAAATTTGTGCTTTAGTACTTGAGCCACAGCTCTGCTTCTGGTTTTGTAGTGGTTAACTGGAGATAAAAGTTTGACAGATGGACTGGGAAGGTGGCTCAGTGGTAGAGCGCTTGCTTTGCATGCATGAGGCCCTGGGTTCAATTCCTCAGTACCATATAAGCAGAAAAAAAGCCAGAAGTGGTGCAGTGGCTAGCCTTGAGCTGAAGAGCTGAGGGACAGTGCCCAGGCCCAGAGTTCAGGCCCCACGACTAGACCCCCCCCCAAAAAAAAGTTTGACAGATTTTCCTGACAAGGCTAGCTTTGAACAGCAATACTCAGATCTCAGTCTTCTGGATAACTTGGATTATAGGTGTGAGTCACTGGCACCTAACAGGCCGATGCTTTTGATGTCAGCTGGGAAAAATAAGTGAGCAAATTATTCTTAGAGATAAGATATTTCCCAACAGACACTTTATTTCACAAAAATGATCATTTGATGGTTCTTCAAGACAAAGCAGAATTACAAGTACATATTTTTGTTCCCTACCTTCAACAGAACACATACAATTATTAGAAACTTGGTTCTGCCAAATGAGGCCAAGGTCATTGTCAAAGCCTTGTGAAGGCTTCTAAACCTGGCAAGAATATGGACAGAATAAAGAAGGCAGAAAAGTGCAGGAGCAAGACCAAAGTGATTGAGTCAAACCAGAGACTCCTGCTTCTCTGAGATTCTGAATCTCCACCTTTGCATTATTTTTTGGGTTCTTTTTTTTTTTTGCTTGCTTTCCTCTCAGAAAACAGTAAGCTCTTCTTCATTCAAGACCCTTATTGGATTTCCACTATGTAAGTTTTAAACCATCACATGATTTCATACTCTAAATTACATAGAAGGACAGGTAATATGAAAAAAATACCTGAAATATATAAAGCTTAATTAGTCCTGATTCACCTTCTCCATTTACTTTAGTGTGCAATTAAACACAAAACACACTTTTAGTATTAAATGTTTTATCAAGAGTTATACCTGTACCATGTGAAGGTTCAGGTGTTCTGAAAATCAACTCTAGGTCCAGCAGCGATGCCTATTAGACACTGGGATTCCAGTATTAACCTGTACAGGAAGTTGCATTATAGTGGAGGGAGGTGGGCATTTGCATCTACAGGAAGTTATGTCATAGCTGTGGGATGGTGTTTACATTTACAGGAAGTTGTATCATAGACAAGGCATACAATTATTTACATACACAGGAAGTTGCATCATAGGTGAAGGATGTGCATGTTTATATATACAGGAAGTTGCTTTGTAGACAGGGGTGAAGACAGTCCAGCAAGAGGAGTATTTTCAACCATAAATGATACCAAGCACCATATTTTATGAACTTTCTTATGTGCAAGCTATGGAGCAGACAAGCTTGAGGAAAATTCAGTTTGCAAAAATTTGTATTGGTATTCTTGGGCAATGAATGTCCTGCTGCAATGAAGTTTCTGGAATATTATCCTGCTGAAGTTTTAAAGCCAGTGGATAATTGGACATCTGAACCATGTGTGGGGTTGAACACTCATACACAGAAAACCTACACACAGAGAATATTTAACATAGAATATGGAACATAGCTAAACTTCATCATGTAGTAGAGATTTCACACAAAGTCAATGCAGTGACACAGATATTTATCAAATGCATTTATTCCTCTGATCATACATGGTGCAGTTTGCCCATGTAGGGGCAAAAAGATCTATGCTTAAATTTACCCCCTCCCCAGCTTCTGCAGCCTGGAGGTGAATTTGGGCCCCACCCTACTGAGCACAACCCCTGCTCAGGGGCTTTGCACAGAAGTCATCTCCATCCCATCTCTGTGTAAGTTTGCCAGGCCTGAGGAGCAGCAAGGCATTACTAGACACCAGTCATAATCAAGTGCTCTTAATGTTTGATGGGGAACTTGCTTGGACAGTCAGAGTCTCTTCCCTAAGGTTTCTTCTCTATATTAAAAAAGTGGCCTCTGCACATTTGTACCCGATTGAAAGTTAATAGAAAGTTCCTTCTCCAGACATCTCTTTAGGTGAATCAGTCTTGTGTGCTACGAATTAGATTCACTCTGCAATTTCCTTGTCTCTGGAAAGGATATTACCATTTTTCCAATTACTTTCACTCAACACACGGGGTTTCCCATGACAGATCTCTTTCCTTTCCTCACTCTGTCAAAAATTAAAGATTTCTTGCTGTTCTCTTCCTCTGATGCTGCCTTAATCCAAGCCTGCGATGATGATTCAGTTCCATGCCATTCAGGAAACCGTTTGACTCGTTTTCAAGAATATTGTCCCTCACCCCATAAGCCATCTCTAATGGTGACATCAAATCTTTCAGGCAACGTGTCACCCCTATGTTTAAAAATCTAAATTGTGCCTCTACAATATTTTGAAACCAAGGCTTTCCCTGCAAACAGCCTTGTTGTATTTTCCCTTGTATTTACTGTATTTGCTCAAGGTGAAGTCTCCACTTTGATAGGCCAGTGTCTTTATTTTCCCATAATTCAGAGGTTCTTTTGTTTACCCCTATTATATCCATTTATTTTTTGATATTCATTCCATTTTATCACAAATTGAAACTCAGGTAACTAGCCCAGCTCAACAATCTCTCATATTTCTCAGTTTTGACATCTCAGCTACAAAAGCACTGAATTTCCGGATAATGGCCATTCTGGCCAGAGAGAACACTAATACATGGTCTGTGGTAGTGTAATCTTGTTTAACCATTGGAAAGCAATATGAGGGCTCCTCAAAAAATTAAACATAGAATTGCCCTATGACCCAGTGATTCCATTCATGAGGATTTATCTAAATGATTACAAACCAGGATACAGTAAAGCCACCAGCACAACCATGTTCACTGAAGCACAATTCACTTATATAGCCAAGGTATGAAATCATCCTGGATACCCCCCAATTAACAAATGGATCAAGAAAATGTGATGTATGTGCACAATGGAATTTTACTTATCCACTAGAAAGAATAATTTGTATGAAAATAGAAAGACTTGGAAAAATTATGTTAAGTGAAGTGAGACCCAGAGTGATAAAAAATACATATTTCCCCTTGTATGTGGAAGCTACATTTAACTTGTAAACTTACAAGTAAATATGCTGAGTGGTATGCAAGTGTATACAAATGTATTAACTGAAATATGGTAGATTTAAGGAAGAACTCAAATAGTGTAATTCCTTAGAAAGACCAAGTCAAAGGTTAACCAAATAAACAGGAAGCAGGTCCTTGATAGGTCAAGGGACAAGTCGTTGAAGAATGAAGAGGAGAAGAGGTGGAAAATGCAGTCAAGAATTCATACACTACAAAATTAAGAAAAGTGAGGGAAGGGGCGAGTTGAGGAGGATGGGTAAGAACACTAAAAGAGATGTTAATCAAGATGTATCGTATTTATAAACTGCTTGGTTAAATGACAACTCTTTTGTGCTACTTAACACTATTAATTTAAAATACACCTAAAAGCACTAAATTATACTCAAGATGGTGTAAGTATGAAACTGTAAGTTGGTGGCTGAAACTGGGTGTGGTGATGCACACTTGTAATCCTGGCCCCTGCCTTCATGACATTCTTTGCCTCCTCATGGGCCTGGGGTTAGAAGAACAAAAGACAATGGATTTAGACCATAGTCTTCTGCTTCTCCATCATTTAAATTGTTTCTCTTGGGCATTTGATCAAAGAAATGAAAGTCTGATGAACACAGACACACTAAGACACCCCCAACATTTCTAAACAGGGTGCAAGCAAGAGGAACAGGAAAATTGTTGGGTTCTATTTCCTAAAGTCCTCCATAAAAACAAGACCACCCAATGGCAAGAAACAACTAGGGAAATGATGACTTTCCTTTGAATGAAGGCCAAGTTAAATGTTAAGGATTAGAATTGAGTTGTGTTGTCTGTTATCCAAATAGTCTTCCTTCTTCCCATCTGAAATATTGAAATCACTACAGTGTGGTTCTAATCTTCAGATAAATGCCAGTTTTTCTATACAGAGAGGGGAAAAAAAGGATTCTAAAAGAAGCTGACTAACCTTTGCCTAATGTCTCCCTAGAGCCTCAATGAGTGGAAGAAAATGTGTTTGTTTTCTCTTTCTGCTTTGGGCTGGGAACAGCTGGCAATGTATGATGCTGGTGACTAAGAGTGGATGATGTCCCACTGGGCAAGGTGGCAGCCAGAGCCTTGGCTGTGTGTGACCACAGGTCGTCATCCAGGCAAAGTAGGAGGGAGAAGGCCGGCTGGTTCTGTCCTTAATAGACACCCAGCATACTGCAGGTACATGGAAAACCAGATAAAATGTAGATTACCGAGGCAGAAGGAACTGCCTTGGACTTCAGGAATCATTTTCATAGTAGCATGTCAGTTTAGTTTTATGTGATGAGGTTCATCGTGAAATATTCATTAACTATAAACTTCTTGGGCACATGCGGGAAAAGCTAGCTGAATGGTTCCTTTCTCTGTAGTGTTCTCATTTTGCTTATGACAGAACTCGACAATCTCTCTGGTCTTTCAGGGCCCTTGTCTGTGTTCTGATGTAGCACTTGTGAAATCATATGTGCTAGTTTTTCCTTGCTCTTTAGTGTGATCATGCTGGTGCAATCTTCCCATCAACATGGAGTAATGGCCAATGACAACAAAAATCTTGCACTATAATCTTTCAGCAAACGCTGCCACAACAGCAACAGCCACTTGAGCTGCATTTTCTTTTATGTTGGCAAGCAAATGTCATACACATGCAGAATGTTAGCATGGCGGGTCATCTTTAGGGATACTGTCAAATCAAAAGGAGTGGTAAATATAGCCAGTAGTTGCTCAAAACTGAGCTATGTAGGAGCCCTGCTGGCCTGGGCTCCACACACAGGTCACCTCACAGGCCGGGCCATCTCTCTGGAGGACAAAAGGGAGACAAGTGGACCCACTCACCAACTCCTTCCCCCGTTGGTCCCTCAAGACTGCAGGACTCTGATAATGTGTATGTAAGCCTAGGTACCAATGGTATTGTGTGAGGTCACCTTGGCACGAAGCCACCAGTGGTAGGTGACAGTGTACCATGTGGGGAAGGCTTTGCCTGAAAGCGGGGTCTGGGTAGGAACCACTAGGTCCCACAACAGTAGAAAGCCGAAGTCCAGGGGCCCAGAGATGCCAGCGCTGGGCTCTGGGACCTCCTTGGATCTGGGTTCTTACATTGTCTGCCTTCCGTGAGCTCCTGTAACCTGAGATGAATCCTCTCCCTCACCTCACCAGCTCTCACAAGATGAGCACAAAACCAGATCTGCAGAGCATCATTCAAAAGGAACAGTGGTCCGCCTTTAAAGTCAAATGCATTTCCACGTAAGAGCATTCCAAGTGTAAGACACCTTCAAATAGGACTTTTTAAAGTCGGTTAGATCTAAGCTTATAAGTTCTGCTTGGTAGAAAACCAAATGATGAGAAAGTAGTCATGTAAGAACTGAAAATGCCCATCAATTTTATCTTGGAAACCACAAGATAATCTTGATCATATAGGGAAACTGCAATTGTGTGTGATGAAACAGTTCTGTTAAATCATTCTGCCATTTAAGCTAAGGGAACAGATTTGCAAAGGCATTAACTACCAAAATAAAGGTTTATGAAACAGTCATGGTCAGCCAATCATTTAATTCATGTGACTTTCAAACATTTAAACCTGAATGTTATACACAAGCAGAAGAAATTCTGAATTGGCTCTTACCTTCTACAGCTTTTTTAAAGGACTGTTGCAGAGTATTTTTCTGAGTTATTTTGAACTTGCATGAACACCATAGTGACATTATTGCTTTAAAAGAGTTAATGTAGTTGATACAGTCTGAAGTCTGAAGCAATGGCTGAATTCACTACCAGCACTTACCTGTGGCAACATGACTAGGGTGCTCTACTGACAATTTTCTATTTCTTGTTTTCTTGTGTTGTGTTTTCCTTTTGTACCTAGGTGTCTCTACTTTCTAGATTTTCATACTGCCTTGTTTATTAGAACACCTGGTGTTCTAGATTCATCTTGTTGCAAACACTCTCCTATGAAACTCGGTTCCTCTTCCTGAGCAATGGTACTTGGAAACAAAGATTTGTGTGCACGATAACACTCCTAGATATGGTGGCATTGCCTCGATTTCCTCTTCTGAGTCTATAGTGGCTCATGCAGGCACACAACTGTATTTCCTGATACATTCATTAGCATATGCATATGTATTAAAATATAAAACCATGTTGAGATTTCTCAACAAAACCCAGTGCTATTTTTTTTAGCTTTCTCTCATTTGTAATTTTTATTTCTTTTTAACTGTGAGAAACGTGGCTTCCATGGACCATTTCATATTTTTCATATTTACTGATCTATTCAAACCTGATCCACAATTAAAGCAGTTTCAGAATACTTAACCCAACTCCTTGTGAGAAACAAATTTCCAATGCGCAGTGTTCATGAACATTTCCTTTTGGTTTTCATTGGATGAGTACAACGCATCTTGATCCATGCTGCCCCTTCCATTATTCTCCCTCCTCATCAACCCCAATCGAGTTATCTGATTGCATTTACATATGTACATCAAGTACCATTCTTTGAATTTTAAAAACTGCCACTCTTTGAGTGTCCATTAGTTTAAGAGAAAGCATAGATTTCTATAGCCACTGCTTCTCTTCAAACAGAACAACTTCATTCCCACCTTTGATATCCTCTAAAGGTCAGCTTTGCCTTTCACTCCAACTCCAGGAGCTACTGATCACCTTGGGGCACTTTTGCTCTTTTTGTACAGTGTCATAAATTGAAATCACATGATACCCTAGTTTCTCAAAAATTTTGCTCCTTTCACTTAGAAAGATGTGCTACAGCCCATCCATATTATACAAATCAACAGTGTATTTCCATTATTGGAAGATGTATCACAATTTGTCCATTCTCCAGTTGAAAGACATATAGCCTATTTTAAATTTTCATCAATTATGAATGAAGCTGCTATAAGTCTTTGAGTAAGTAACTATGTTCTGTGGAAACATAAGATTGTATCTCTCTTGAGTATACAGCTAAGTTGTGAATTTCTCCTCTAAATCCTTTTGAGATTTTCTACATATACAATCAAGTTGACTGAATAGAGACCATTATATATATATATATATATATATATACATAGACACATATATTTATACATATATATGTATATATACACAAACATACACACACATATATATACATATATATGTATATATTTTATATGTGTGGCTTTATTTTTCTTGTGTTATTGCATTGGCTATAACTTCTAATACAATGTAAAAAATGTAGAGAAGATACACTTCCTTTACTTCCAAACTTAGAAACCTTTCAGTTTCATTTTTAATAATGATGCACATATGAACATATTCTGTAGTTCCGTCTTACAACTTAGGAAGTTTCATTTCTATGTTACGAGTTTGTTTTATTTTTTGGATGAAGAACATGAACTTTTTCAAATGATGTTTTTGGTACCAGTTGAGATGGTCTTTTAAACTGATTGAATTCTGAATGTGGCTATAGGCTAGTTTAAATGTTCAGTTGATATCTTCTCACCTTCTTTATACTTACCAATAAATTATCTACCATCCATACCAGACATCGTATATAACTATCACACTAAGGTGATTGTGTTGCATCCTGTTTTTGCTGCTTATTTTGCATAATGTTTATTAATCATGACCACAATTTAGGAATATGTTTCTCTGGTTTTCTATTGTTGTTGTTGCTGCATGGTTACTGCTTCTGATTTCTTCTGCCCTCTAGAGATGTGTGCTCCCTGGTAATTCATTTCTCCTTCATGTGTGCCTCATCTATTTATCAGGTATCTATCTATCTATCTATCTATCTATCTATCTATCTATCTATCTATCTATCTATCTATCTATCATCTATCTGTCTACTTCTGTCCTTTTGTGTCTCACATACACATAGGTGAATCTCAGTCAGGAATTTTCTGATGAGTTGCAAATTTGCCACATTTACCTGGCTGTTCTTTTGTAAGCTATTCTCATCTTGTCACATTGCCACTACCCTTCCTAGCTCCTTACTAATTTTAGCCTATATACAAAGCTACCAACTCTGAGTCTTCCTCCCAGATCAAACCTCTTAATTCCAGCTCCATTTCTGAGAACATGCCATCCCCTCTGTCAGAGTTTCTTTCCTCTTTACATTCCTTCTCATTTTCAAAGTTCAGTCTGTTGGATGTACTTTATGAGGGCATATCTTCAATCTACATCTCTTTGCACTATGCCATGTCCAACTGGTGCCAACTCATTTTCGTGAGCTCACATAGCACTTTTGCAGGAGTTGTAATAGGCTGCAGTGTGTGCTGTGATGTATTTACACTATAATAATGGTTGACTGGATCTTTTCACTCACATATGCATATTCAAACACTTTTTTTCATCCACATCTTAACTATTCCATTTTGAGAGCACACACCACTTGTAGATTCCATGACATCTAGGAAGACCCTGGAGCATAGTTCGCCACAACTACATCTTGGTTAAAGATAGATCTATGACCTTGAATCCAGAGTTCTGTCCTCTCAAAAATGATCCCGAGTCCCCAAAACTTCAGGAGTATTGGCAAAGTCTCATAGGAATACATCCAGGAAACAAAGTTCAAAGTTTCTGCCTCTTAATTGAAAAGGGAGAAAAAACTTGAATGGCAAGGTAGGCCATGAAGGATTAAGTTAGATCCTCAAGAATCATCACACAATATGGGTTAATGAGAGCCCGAGGGAACTGTGCACTATTATGGAAAGTTCCTTAGACAAGAAAGGTATCAGAAGTGGGATCGGGCTCAACCGAGGTGGCACAGTGCGAAAGCTGCCAATAACAAATATGCATCAGCTCATGGCCTTCTCTATTGTACGTCTCTATGACATATTAGTAGAGGCTATAGATGCTAGATGACTCACATCCGGAAATAAAGTACCATTTCTAATGAACACTGGATGACCAGTACATCATAAAATCAATGCTGCGTGACAACCACACTTCCTTCCTGACTACACTCTGATGGAACCCTTACTTCCTCAGCTTTGCTCTCTCTGCCCAAAGCAAATTCAACTTTGGTTTTAAAACCTTCAACAATCTCCTGATCTGAAAAATACATACAAAGTCACTTTGTGAAGTATTTTTAAAAAATGTCTCTGTTAGGCTCCAAGCCAAAAAAAAAAAAACAACATAAGGGTCAAAGATCTTAGACTGCAAAAGCAAAAATTATGAATCAGCATCTTACTGTTATAAATGCTGTTTTAAATCAAGTTTGTTTAGGTTTTGGTGCCAGGAAGGAAGTTCTTATTGGAGTTTTTGTCCAGAAAACTCTTACCCTTCTCTATGAAGCTTATCTCAGGGATGCTGTGTTTTTCTCTAAGCTGTGAGGGATGTCCCCTGAGACACCCTGACACTGGAGACTGAAGGACTGTGTTCTAGGACTGGGGTGGGGGTGGGGTAGCAGGTATGGTGCATGCACAGAGATCAGCATGATACTGTTTTCCTTTTTATATTTTTATTGTGACAAAGCACACCTACAAAATGAATCACCTTCCTTATTTAATTTTGCCACTCAATCATGTTAAATGCATTAAACATTTTGTACAAGCATCATGAGCATCTATCACCTGAACATTTTTGATCATCTAAAGCTGAATCTCCATACTTATTAAATGTGATCTTCCTGTTCTTTGGGAATTACCATATTACTTACAGCCTCTGTGAATTCATCTATTCTACATACCTTAAATAAATAAAACTATACAGAATTTGGAGATTATTTTATGAAGTTTAATGTTTTTAAGATCCATCCATATTGTAAATACAATGCATATTATAATGTACTTTTTAAAAGTTAAATTATGTTCATTTTTCTAGTTATTTGCAGTACTGGCATTTTAAATCAGGGCCTCCTACTATCTCAGTTTATTAGCTCAGCTACTGCTAGTATTCTATCGCTTGAATCTAGAGCCAGGCCACCAGCCAGCCCTGCTATTCTTTTTCTCTTTTTCTTCTTTTGATAGTAGGGCTTGAACCTTGAGGCCAGGGCCTCAACTTCTTGCTCAGCTTTTTCACTTAAAGCTAGCACCCTACCACTTGAACCATTTCTTCACTTCCACCTTTTGGCTAGATAAGTGGAGATAAGAGTTTCAAAGAGTTGTCTACCAGGGTTGGACCAGAACCACAATCCCCAGGTCTCAGCCTCCTGAGTAGCTAGATTATAGTTGTGAGCCACCTGTGCACACATTCCTTCTTAGTTTATAATGCAAAAATAAAAGGCCCTACATTTTACCTTCACTATATCCTATAAGTCTAACATACTATTTTTTGTATTCATTCTCTAAAACACTGTATTAGAAAAGTTGGAACCCTTAGGTATACATCTGTGTCTCTTTATATCACTAGAAAATGGATTAGAAATGTATTTATTTTTCCTCATCAAGAGAAGTAGAATTGCTAAGTTTTGATTGGAGACTTTTTGCTTTCTACCTTCAACGTTGCCAAAGGTTCTAGCAAATTTAGTTTTGGAGTCAAGGAAGAGTTTTCTCAGATAATTGAATAGTTAATAACCAATTCCTGCCAGCAGGCCTCATGCACACATTGCCTCTTGCTGAATTCCTCTGATTTGGGACATAAATGGTTGGAGCTTGAGTCAATATGTAAAAAAGCATTTAGAAGTGAGTATTAGTTTGCCAAAAAATCTAATAAAATTCAGAATTTTGAGGCAGCTCTTGAGAAAATTTAATGTAGTGAAAGCAATTCAAGGAGGAATAAGGGAGAAATCTGTCTTCAAACATGGAAGTATTAGTCATCTGAAGAAGAATTTAAGGTCAAATATTCTTTAGCATCTGAGTATAAACTTGGTAGTAGAATGACGTGTTCTTTCCTTTTGATCAACCTTCTACATTTGAGCATCTTACATCCTCTCAGCGTGATTTGTAGGTTGGTGCATTGGAATTTACAGAAAGCACCATCTCAAGACATTGATGGAATTATACATTTTAAATTATTTAACAAAATGAATGTCTATTTTGTTGGACAAGTCACTTGGCTTTATGAGGCTTATTTGCTGGTACCGGGTCTTGAATTCAAGGTCTCTTGTTCTTGCTTGACTTTTTCTACTTATGGCTACAATTCTCCAGTAGGAGCCACATCCCCCAGTTCCAGCTTTTTGCTGGTTTAATTAGACATAAAGGCTCTATCTGATTTGTCTACCCAATACTGGTTTCAAATCCTGATCCTGAGATTTTCACCTACTGAGTAGCTGGATTAGATGTATGAACCTAATCTTCCTCATCTATGTTAAAATAGTTGTTCATTCTTCCCTTTTCTTGAATGAATATGCTAGAGAACTCTGCATGCTCTTATAGTTGTTTTTTATTCTGTGACTAACCGAGAGTGATAGAGAAAACCTGGCCTTTGTTTCTTTTCTAAAGTTATTTCCTACTCCACCCCAAGTTACTAGTTTGTTACTATTTTGGGAAAGATATTCCACAAGTTTTAATCCTTTGTTAAATAGTGGATATGTGTGGTATAACTTAGTTATTTGTTCACAAACAGCACATTCTTTACTAAGCATGATACTGTGCCAGCATTTATTTTCTGGATAGAAGATGTCATATATTTTCTCCCCTCAAGACTCCTAAATATCTCAGCAAAACAAACAAGCAAACCCAGACATACATAGGACTGAATATAACATGTTGGACTATGTACCAACCAGCATATGTTTCTTGTTTAATTATTTGCAAAGTGAGTGCTGCAACGGTCTCAATGAATTCTGATTGAAAACACTGGCGAAGGTTTCAGAGAGGGATGTTGGAGTTAATACAGACTTTTGAAGCACAGAAGGCATTTTCAGAGATGGAAAAGAGATGGAAAGTTCTTCATTCAAGTCTTCTCCAATCATTTCCGTCAGCATTTACTGCCCACTCCTTTTGTATTGTGTTTACAGATTTATTGTCAATTATCTCTGATTGCTTTCTGGTGTAACTGTGGAGGCGGTCCACTCCTTCACCTCCGTTACATCTGGCTTCTGGAGGAAAGGTCTCTCCGGTGTGACTCAGCACTCAGCATTCTTCATTCAATGTTAAGTTACAAGCCCTCCGTGCTGAGTCACACACATCTTCTGTCTTGCCAAACGCAGCACATTTGAGAAAATATTTATGCAATGAGACAGAAATTATGTGATGAACTGAATAGAGGAAAGAAGTTAGGTAGGATGAGTGTCCTCAGATGACCTCAAAGTACAGAGCAAATTTCATTAGGAAACATTTGGAAAATTAAATCTCATGATGAAGGAGTTGCCAAGTTTTCTGTATTGTATTGGGTCTTGTCATACAGATCGGTGATGGATTTTTTTAAATAATCTTTTCATTGATCAAAAATGGTTAAGGCCTTATTATTTGTCTTAACACATTTGAGTTGTAGGAAACTTGACCATTTCTGTGAGATGCTTTCTACAAAAACAAGTGCTTACAACCACATGACGATGTGGATCTGGGAGATTCTTTAGCATCTGTGAAGAGGTTCTGGAAATAAGAAATTAGAAAAATATAAATAGCTACAGCAGCCTTTTATCTATCTAAACTTGAGTTCAGAGAAAATGGAACAAAGAAATTGAAACGTGGGCAATTAGAGATTAGAGTAGCAATGGGACAGAAAAATTACAGATTTGATCAAACATTTAAAAATTTATTGTAAAAGTAAGTACAGAGGGGTCACAGTTAATGTATACATTTCCTTTTGAACAGTATCCCCTCCTTTATTCTCTCTCAGTTTTTCCCCTCTAGTCTTCCTGCCCTGTTAAATTGTATAGTTCATTTTCAGCATCGTGTCTAGTGGGTTTCACTGCTGAATTGGTTCACCCTTTGCCCCTGAGCCTCTTTGTGCTCAAGGCTAGCACTCTACCACTTGAGCCATAGCGCCACTTCTGGCTTTTTCTGAGTGATTTATTGGAGAGAAGAGTCTCACAGACTTTCCTGCCCAAGTTGGCTTACAATCATGATCCTCAGGCCTCCACTTCCTCAGTAGCTGGGATTATAGGCATATGTCACTGGCTCCTAGCCAAACATTTTTAACTCATAAAACTGTTACAACCAGCAAAAGTTTAGAAAATAGAGCAGTGTGTCCAATGCAATAATACATATCATTCTTTTTTTTTAAAAAAATGAGAGAAGGTATGGTAGTCTGATTACTGGTCACCTTAAAATCTTAAGTCCTATCCCTAGAATAGTAAATGACACTAATGTTAAAATAATTGGTCTTTGCCGCTGTGGTTGAGATGAGGGTGCTGATATATAGACTGTCCTGGTTTGTGAAGGAAGGTAGACCGTATGTGTTGCCAGGAGTGTCCTTAGAAGAGAACAAAAGGGAAATAGCAAGAAATGAAGAAGGCAGTGGGACAAGGCAGGCAGTGTCCAGGCGCTGTGGACCAAGAATGAGTTGTCTGTCTGTCCCCTGGAACTCACCAGGGATTGTGTCTATGCTCACATCATAATTTTGGTCTTGTGAACCTGAGAATTATTGGAGAGTGACTTCCTGTCATTTTAAAATATCTCATTTGTGCCAGTGTTAGCCTAACCTTTGGAAACTAATACAGAAGCATTCTAGGTTTTATAAATTGCTGATGAACAATTATAATCAAGGGTCCAGATGAATTTTTAAATGTGCTATGTAATATAGACATATGAAATATCATAGACCTCAACCTTTGAAATATCATAGACCTAAACCTTTGAAATAAAGAAATCTGGTAATTATATCAGGATGGAAAGTCTAAAGTTCAGAAGAGTGATGCTTAGAAGCCCATAAGGATGAGACAGATCCGGATGTGATGGCTTCACTTCTAATGTGCATCGTCTTGAAAAGATGCGGTATTTGTATCAATCAGTCACATTCTGGTTGTACTGTTTATAATTCTTGGGCACAATGTGAACTATAAGGGTTAAATTTTCTCTAAGTGTGTATTTCCCCTTATCCCTTACTACATAGATTATGAACAAGTACATTTCAAAAAAAATTGCAGTTGTGCAGTAACATAATAGATTTTGAATCTTTATTCCTTGCAATGTAAACCAGTATTTTCTTTCTTCAAAATGTTCCAGGGAATTCACATGGAAAAAAGTCTTCTCCTGGGTAACAGAAATATCCATTTGTGCTTCTCTGATTTGGTTCCTCTTAGAGAGAGATTATATGCTAAACGAGTACTAAATACAAATAACAAAACAGATGTGTGAGCGAATACTTATAAATAACACCACAAACATGAGCTGATAACTTTTAACAGCAATCATAATATGCCACTTAGGTCTTATTTGATAGCATCATCTAAACATCATGCTATTGTGCATAAAACTGAAGGTAACTTCTGCAATTGTCTGTACACCTCTGACCATATTGTTGCTTCAATGGGACAAATAACATCTAGAGAAAGAGACTGAGTACTAATTAGTCAATCATAAGCTTAATCATATTATGTCTACATGTAACTCTTTCTGGATTTCAGCTATAATGAAAAAGTATTTATTATAACATTACATTCTCCAGTCATTTATAAGATTAGAGCAGACCACGACCACATGAAGACCGTTAACAGCAGTATCTGTGAAAAAGCACACCAGAATTTCTCACTTGAGATCTAATTAAGGCAATCCATGAAGTAATTAATTGAACTCCCGATTTTAAAAAACAGAGAAAAGAAAACCTTTCTCAGTTTGACACTTCAAGGCTGAAGCAATTTCAATCCTCTTCATCAAAACAGTTTCTTTGCTCACTAAAGAGTACATTAAAAAACATGAGGGTTCATATTTATTCCCTTCCATCTTCTAAGGTCTTTATCATTATGCATGATGACTTTAGTGTACAGCCCCCACAAGATCATTACAGTGAGAAGGAAATCACCGGAACATCATTTCAGACACAGGCCACGATTTGCAAGCTCAGTCAACAGAGTTTTTGTGAACAGTAGTTACTTGAAATTCATATTGAAATTGCTACTTGGAATGAAACAATTTAAATCTGTAACATTTGAGTTAAACAATGTCATCTCAATATCCTGCATCATAAATCACTGCATTCTTCTTTTAAAAATAAAATCAAATCACTGCATTCTTAAAGAAAGAATCTGGTAAACAGTCAGTTCAACAGACATTTATTTCTACTCCATTCTGCAGCTAACATGATTATTAAGGTGTACCAACCCATGCATAAAATTGTTTGTTTTTGTTTTTACTTAATTAATTACCTTGTAAATCAATGTAGTGGTAATATAAGCAACAGATTGAAAGGAAAACCTTCCAAAAGAAGAATTCTGATAATAAAGAGTCTTGGAGCCAGGTGCCAGTGGCTCATGTCTATAATCCTAGCTACTCAGGAGGCTGAGATCTGAGGATCACAGTTCAAAGCCAGCCCAGGCAGGAAAGTCTGTGAGACTCCTATCTCCAATAAACCACTAGAAAAAACAGTAGTAGAGCTGTGGCTCAAGTGGTAGAGCGCCTGCCTTGAGCTGAAGAGCTGAGGGACAGCACACAACCGACAAAAAAAAAAAAAAAGAAAGTCTTGGAGTAGGAGTAAAGAAAGTAGAAAATAATTGTATGATTTGAATTAAGGTTCTTGAATATCAGGTCTTCTTCTTTTTTTTTTTTAGAGGAACAGGATCACCAAAAATTGTGATGTCTCATGTTGTACACGTGTGTGTGAGAACAGTTTGCAATTGTAGAATTCTGTGCATGGTATGTAATTTATGCCCGGCACTCTTCAAAGCATTTTTGGAACTTTGAAAATGTGAACAATCCACATCTATTTGCCCCTTTGAAGTGCATAGTTTGGCGACTTTCTTCTGTGTACTTGCTGAGTACTATACACATCAGCACACCCAATAATGAAAGGTTTCCATCACCTCTAAAGGAAGCTCTTCATACCTGTGTATCCCCTGCACCTGTAATGTTTTCATCTCTCCAAGCTTTCAGCAACCCCTAAACCCCTTCTGTTTCTAGAGGTGTTTAATAGAAATGGAATCATCCAGTGAGTGCCTCCTTTGATGTGTGTCATCTGTGGTGAGTTGTTTTGGGCCTCCTTTCTCTTTTACTCTTGAACAGTGGTCCACGTTGTGAATATCTTCTTATTTGATTTGTTCATCCATCAGTTGATGGACAGGTTTTCTCTACTTTTGGCTATAATAAAAAATGCTATTAAAGTTCATATTCTAGATTCTGTATTATTATGTGTTTTTATTTCGGTTGAATTTATATCTAGGAGTAAGTTGCTAGGTCAGATGGTAATTCTATATTTGTCTTTATTGTTTTCCATGTCTTGTGGTGGTGGTGATAAGGTTCCAACTCAGGGGCTGGGTGCTGTCCCTGAACTTTTTTGCTCAAGGTTAGTGCTCTACCACTTTGAGCCACAGCGGTCCCTCCTCTTTGTTTGTCTTTTTGAGGAAGGACCACAGTATTGTACATGCATTCCTATGTCAGTAGATGAGGGTTTTAATCTATGTCCTTGTTAATTCTTGTCATTAGTTCTCTTTTTTATGTTCATAGTAGTGAGTATGAAGTTATTTCTCATTGTGGTTTCATGTACATTTTGTTCATGGTTTATGGAGCTGAAATCGTGTTGATAGGGCTGCTGCTTTAGATAAATGTCTATCCGATGCCCTAGTCTTTTTTAAAAAAAATGCAGTGTCATGTCTTTTCATTATTGAACAACAAGCTAGTTATATATTCTAAATATGATTCTCTTCTCAAATTTGCAATTTGCAAACGGGTAGTCTCCCATTTGTGGGTTGTCTTTTCACCTTCTTGGTCGTGGTTTTGAAGCATAGAGCTTTAATTTTGACGAAGTCCACTGTGTGTATATGTATGTATGTATGTATGTATGTGTATATATATATAAAATCATCATATACACACATATAAATGATCCTGAATGTATTTATGTGTAGGTTTATCTTTTTAAGTTCAACTTCTTCCCATCTTTCTCCTTCTGAACAGGTATATCTCATTTATTCTGTAAATGATGTAATCTCTTTTTTTTTCTTCATGACTGAATAACTTTCCATTGCATACATGCACCACGTTTTCTTAATATATTCAGCAGCCGGAAGACATGTGGGCTATTCCCACAGCTTAGCTACTGCTTTGTTTCCATTTTCATTAGATTTTAGGATCTTTTAGCTGGTTCTCTCTATTTCTTCAATGATAAACTTCAGATTCAAAAATTTAGTTGTCCATTCTTCGTACATTTGAGTATTTTCTGTGATTTTTCTTTTATTCTTTTATTCTCCTTTTATTCCATTAGGGTCTCATAGAACACTGGGAAGTATTTTAATTGTATTTTCTAAGACTTATTAGCTTCATGTCCTAAAATAGAACTATTTTGAAGAATGCTCCGTGGGCTGTTTAGGGAAATATGCATTATGGATTTGCTGGATGAAATGGTCTGTGGATGACTATAAATTCTTTTGGGCCTATACTAAATTATTCTGAGGTTTCTTTGTGTTTTTTTTTTCCCTGAGCGAAGTATCTACTAGTGAGAGTGTACTAATGACTTCTTTCCTTTCTGATTTTATTTTAATCTGTCATTGTTTTTAATTTTAATTCCAGTAATGTTTGTTCTATGAGTCGAGTGCATGAGAACGTGGTGCATAAATGCTGAGAATTGTTATGGCCTCTTGTTTTATTTTTCCTTTATTAATGTAATGTTTCCTTCTTTATCTTTATTGTCTAAGTTTTGTTTGAAGTCTACTTTGTCACATCTTAGTGTAGCTATTCTTGCCTACCTCTGGGGTACATATTCGTAGGAAATCTTTTTCCAGCTTTTCATCTAAAGCTACTATTTGTTTCTGCCAGTAGGATCCATTTCTGATAGAAGCATATGATGTTAGAGGCTTATATTTCAAAGCATCTTGTCAATCAGTCATTCAATTGGAGAATGAGACATAAACATTCAGGAATTAAGTTTGATATATGTGTAGTTATCATTGGCATTTTATTTTTAATAGAGTTTTATTCTTTCCTACCCTGTGTTGTTTATCTACTATATCACTTGCAATACACTAGTTTAGTAATGTTACATAATCTTCCATGTATAGTAGGTGCTTGAGTATCTTCTGAAGTGATAGTTTAGTGCTCATGAATAACTGGTTTTCATTGTTTTTGGAAGGCTGCTGTTTCTCTGTTATAAATGATAGCTTTGCTGGGTAGAGTAATTGAAATTGGCATTATTTACTTTCAGCAAAAAAATTATTTCAGACCTTCTTGCTTTTATGGTTTCTGTTGACAATCTTATTTTGATGGGCTTGCCTTTGTAGGTGATTTAGATTGTTAATTAATTTGTTTGTTTGTTTGTATAGCTTTCGATGTTATTTTTTTGTTCAGTTATTAGTGGCTTAAATATAACATGCCATAGGGAGGTTTGCTTCTGGCTTTGCATATTTGGGATCTAAAGGCTTCCTGTAGATGGATGGAAGTTTAGAAATAATGTTTTCAGACTCCTTTTTGAATATTCTTTGCACGGCACCACATCCTATGAAAATGTGACATTAGAAATGAGACTGGAAGATAAATTCAAGTGGTCAAGTGGAACCAAATATGATTAAGGCATTTGCAATCTGTCCTTCATGACATTTCAGAAAATGTCTCTATTCAGAGGTTAAATATGAATTGAGCCAATTCCAAAGAAAAACATAGCTCTAACTAACAGTCAAGATTGGAGGAAAGGGGCTCTTTTTGACCTATTTGTTCAGGACCTGGATTATAAGTCCCAGCCTTTTTCATATTTGTTTTCTGACTTAAGACTTCTCTAATAAGAAAGCTGACATGGTTGAACAAAGAGAAAAGCCAAGTCTTAAAGACGAAAGAAGTGAAAAGGAAGCTTAATTTTTGGAATCTTGTAATTGAGAGTGATAGAGACTCGTTTTTCCATTTATACATGGCAATAGCTTGATAATGTTGTATTCAAGCTCTAAGTCTGAATCAGCCTAACACACAAGAGGAGAATCAGACAAGTGCAAGCAATAACAGAGGGAATAAAAAGAGAAACAGGTTTGAAGGAACAACCATTCTTCATCAGGGACTTGCCACCTTGTAGATGAGATCAAGAGCTGCACTGCCTTTAGGACTTTATGATCATTGTCATTTAAAATAATCAATTTATAATAGTGCATCTTTTTAAATGCAAGAACATACATATATGTATATATACATATATATGACCTATATTTATATACATATATATGAGTTTCACACAGATGTTATAGTAGAAATCCTGTTGAATCTGTAAATAAAAGATAGTTACAAAGATTTTGAGGCCACACATGTTAGCATATGCCCATAGTCTCAGCTAGGCAGGAGGTTAGCAAGAAGCTTTCTATCTGGGGTTGGCCCTGGGTGAAAGCATAAAACTCTATCTGAAAAATATAACTGAAGCAAAAAAAGGCCAGGGATGTTGTTTAAGTAGTATTTTCTTGACAGGAAGAAATGTCTGAGTTAAACTCCAGTAATATTCACCACCCCCTGCCACCTTTCCAAAAACAAGGGCTTGTAAAAAATCTACAGGGTCTTAGTCAGAGAGAAATTCAAGCTGTTGTTTATTCCATAACAGTGAACACCAATTCGGGTGTGAGAGTGCTCTTATTTGTTGGGTTTGATTTGATGCTTCATTACTTCCATATTATTAGGTAACAAAAGCACTTCATCCAAATTGAATCAACCCATTATCTAATGAATACTTACATAATATTTTTTAAACAATTTAGGCAAATTGGAAGTGGAAAGAAGTTGACAGATGTTGATATACATAATTGGGAATGTAACCAATTAAGCTAATCAAATTTGGTACATTGGAGATAAAGCTAACAGATCCAGGGAGGTGTATTATCTTTTGTTTTGTTTATTATTCTACAGCTGGACTACAGTGTGTAAAAATAAGAATTAGTGTCTGGAAATAAACTCTAGGGTTAAGGATGGCTGTATCATGGTTGTCTCTGCAGCTGGGCAGCCTGAGGGCAGACCAGTAACAGGGTCAGCAAGTCACGGTCTAACCTGCAGCTCTCCTGTGTGGCTTCATTGTAGGCTTGTGTGTCATCATCTACCAACATCATGTTTTGTTAGGTGTGTGTTAAGAACTCTAATTTTGGTAAATTGTGGTGTAAAATGGATACAAATATGAATGTTTGTTTGTAGTAGTCATGTACAGGTAACACAAATCTCAAAAGTTGTTCGTATTTCACCCAGCAAAAAGATGGCAGGCTCTAATTACCTCTTCTGCTAAATCCTTCTCTTGTACTTGGCAGGCAGGACCTTGGACAATAACAACCCTTTCCAACCAGAACTAACATTACCCTGCAAATCTGTTCAGAGCTTTTCAGGTAGACATGATCAATTACCAAGAGAGAAACTATTTTCATTCTGAGTTTTCTGTCTGGTTAATATTACACCGCACTGATCTTACTAAAATTATTTGGGTCCCGTGTCTCTGACTTTCCTATCATTTCTTGTCTTGATTTGGACTTAAGGGGCTGAAGACAGTGATCATGTTTCTCTAGAGTTCATGAATAAGTGATGATGAATATCAACACATTTATGACTCTAATAGGGAGAGGAAAACAAGCATTGCAAGCTAATGTCCCTTCAAGCCTTGTGTCCTGAAAGCAATTCTAGTTTCCAAACAGTTTTCTCCAAGTCTCACCTGGGTCATGAAGGAAGAGTGGAGGTGAGCACAGGAGATGGAAAGACAGCTTTGGTCTTGGAATAGTTTGTTCACATTAAGGACGAGAGACATAGAGTCATGTTTGGTGAAATAAAAGCACACACAACACTTCCTCTTTCCCTTACCTCTCATCTAGCCACCCGGGGCTGATGGGCCCCCATTCTTCATGTTTGACAACACAACGTCCCCATCATTACTGTGTTCAACATCTTTGTCTAGAGCCTTCAGCTGGGTCAGTATGACCTCTGGCCTAATGAAAGGGTCCAGGGTCCTGCTTGTTCTGTGTCTTATCTCCTGGGCTATTTCAACTGGCCAAACCCCATATTGAGTTTCTTGGTCGGTTTGTGGTGCTTTGATCTCTTGTCACATGTCTCTTATCTCCTGTGATGCAGATACTGTTTCTTTGGCATTGGCCACAGACTCCCTCGTGAGTCATGGCGGCTTTCCCTTGCTCTTCAATTCAGGCTTGATTTTGGTTTTTGCAGTGAATATAGCAAGTGGAGATTTCTTGTTTGTATCATTTATGTAGACCACTTTTCTATTCATCTTACCAAAGATTGTTATGTGTGTGTGCATCCACATACATGTATGTACATGCCATGGATATTAATATCAATGTTCAGAATTATAAATACATTTAATCATGAACCACAAAATAGTCAATTAGATTATTTGTGTACCTAGTATCATGGCTAGTAATAAATTAGAACTTAATAAATAATAAATGCATATATACATATACTCTATCTATCTATCTATCTATCTATCTATCTATCTATCTATCTATCTATCTATCTATCTACCTATCTATCTATCTGAGTGTTGGTGGCTCATGCCTGTAAGCTTTGTATTCAGGAGGCTAAGATCTGAGGATGAAGGTTTGAAGGCAACACAGGCAGGAAAATCCTTGAGACTCAAATCTCTATCAAAGTGCCAATAGTGAAGCTGTGGCTGAAGTATTAGAGCACCAGTCTTGAGCATAAAAGACAATCAAAAGCCTCAGAACAAGAATACACGCACACACACACACACACACACACACACACACACACACACACACACACACACACACACAAATAAAGATGGCTGCCCAGATGAAAATACATCAACACATTTTCCACAGAGCCGTGCTTGTGAATTATCTTTGCAGGGATTTCTTCCTGGTGAGTTATGTCCGGGGGCATCACTGCCTCATTAGGAGATGATCAGGAAGGCCAGCTTACTCTTTGTGGAGTGCTCTGTTGATCTGCTCATTTCTGACTGAATTGTTCTGAGTCAGACACATTGTGTGGAAATGACGTTTGAGCCTAAGACACAGAAACTGTGTACTTATTATTCCCTGAGCACATGGAGGCTTTCCTGAGGTCTGGCCAAGGGAGAGGGCTTGCTCCTCAACAACAAGAACTCATCCTCCTGGTCTGTGCATGGGGTTTATCAATTTGTGGTGCTCACGTCCACAGCAAAACTATCAAGTACCACCTTCTGCAAACATGTGAGCCCTTTGTCCCTGGGGCTTTCTGTGCAGAGGGTGTGGGTAGAATGGAGAATCAAAGGCGCAAACCACCCTCTCTCTAACTTCTTTGTCACTGGTGATGATGGTGTTGATGACACCTAGAGTGTTGACAGTATTTAGGTTTTCTCTAAATAATATGCATCCATATAGTTCACTAAACACTGCTGTGCTTCATGCTGTAATTTACGTAATCTCAGCAGTAAAATGGGGCCAAGTGACAGTCATAATGCCACGTCCTTTGACATTTAACCCCACAGAAACAGTTGCTGACTTCCTCAGTCTTTGTAAAATGTCTGATTTTTGTGGGTTCGCCTTTCTGCATTCATTTCTGTGGGTTCATCTTTCTCCGTTTGTTTTTGCTCCCGTGTAGAGCTGTCGGTGTATGTTCCCTCTCAGCTGCGTGCCAGTTTCCTCTGTCACTATGTCAGCCGTGGTTGCCGGGTCTCTACGAGGTGTGGAAGCAGCGCATTGCTGAGCTCTGCATCCCCAGCTCAGAGGAGGGGGACCCCTGTCCTCTCGATCAGGTGGCTTGACACTCAATACATAGGCTGGCATCTCCAGATCCCACAAGAGATGCGTGTCTCTTCCTTTGTGTTCCTGCCGGTTTTGAGAAGGGGGATTGTAGAGATGAGTGACTTCCGATGGTTGCCGCATCTGCCCCTCCCCCCACATCTGATGCCCAAACAAGTCCTTTTCCCATCGTCCCGGCGACCCTCTCGTGTCTGCATTTCCATCACACGCTGCTCTGATGCGGTGGCCACTCACATTCTCCCTCCTGCTGCATTACAGTAGCAAATTCACACAGAGAGCATTGCTTTAGTCTTTCTGTAGCCACCAGCACACACACTTCTGCACCTCGCCATGTTTCTATTTCTTTATTTGTAGGACATGGCAGGGAGATTTCCCTGGAATGGTTAAAAAAAATAGGACACACGACACAAGCAACCCTGAAAGCATCATTCTACTGCCGTAAAGACTGGGTTAGAATCCAGTGATTGAAGGAGTGAGGCATGTCACGCAGGGACTCAGGGTGGATAACAAGTTCTCTGGTGAAACAAAGAAAAGGTTTGATGTTTTTCACATCTCTCCCTGCTCTGAGAATTTCCTGCCTCAGACAAAAATGGGCTTAGGAAGGTAATAAGGCAGAACTCTGGAAAAAGGGAAGCTGGTCACCAATAAAGCAACCAGTAATGCAATGTCCGACTCAAGCTTATGGCCAACATGTTGAAAGAGCTCTACAAAATTCTGTGAGGTGTGGTATCGGTACAAGATCGGAACTCAATACTCCCAGGGTTCCTGTACTAGTAGTGAATGGGCATCCAAACCTGAGCAACCCAGGCAGCCTCTGGCCTGGTATGCAGACATAGACAGAAATTTCCAGAACAGACAAGAAAGGGAACTATTACTGCCAATGTCAGTGTGTCAAAAGAGAAGACCTCGAGAGCCTCACATTTGGAAGGGGACATTATGACAATTCATTATTTCATCCCCCACCCCTATGACACTCTGAGTTTGAGTAGAATTAACATTTTAATTTTCTTTCATCTTCCGGTTAGCGCTCACAGCCTTGTACACAGCAAACCCTCAAATGACCTTACATCGGTCGAGGTGAAGGGCAAATTGTGACCTTCTTTGACTGTGTGCATGGGCCTCTGTCATGATTTCCCAAACTCCTCATTTTGCTAGCAGTGATGCCCAGCCTCCTACCCAATCACTAGCAACATCGAAATCTCAGTCCCAGGGACTGAGGCAAAGTTCTGATTGCTCAGGGAGCAGTGTGTCTGCCCGGTGATCTCTCCTTATGAATAATAATATTCTGCTGACCTTGTGTGACTTGTGCCGGGATGTGTTCCTTGCACAGTTCTCCTTCCTGCCTTCTGTCCCGTTAACCTCATTCAATTCATCCATGTGGCTGTTTCTTTGTTAAGGTCTTATCTCATTTATTTTCCTCCTTTTACACTGGAAGTGCGGGAGACTAATAAATATGCCCTTTATTCTTAGAAACCAGGGGCAATTCAGAAACTCATTTACTGAGGGCTTTGCCCTGTCACTTTCTGTTAAATGGAACTTGTGGCAACGTGGGAGAAAGACACTTGGATTGTGACTCTCTTGTTCCATTGCTTATGCATGCTGGGAGGCAGCCATCATCATATGGGTTAGACAAAAAGCTTAGGATTTCAACTTGGGGAATCCCACTGAATTAAAATGAGTGCTGTGGTTGTGAGAAAAGAAGCAGCATGGCATTCTATACCAGTGAAAGTCAGAGGAAAAGGTAAGGAAGTGTAAGAAGAGGGTACAGATGAAAGGCATGCTTCAATACTCAGAATGCCATGTGGAGACCCTGCAAAAATTCACCGAAGGGCCACAGGATTGCAGGAAAACAAATGGCAAGTAGTTGAGATGTTAAACATGTTAACATTCTAATGCCTACTCTGGATAAAGTTAGCTTTTAACATATATATATATATATATATATATATATATATATATGTTAAATATATATATTTAACACTAGGATTTAGTGTGAAGTAGAGAGCACATGAGTTGCTGATAATGGAGCCACTATTGCAAGGCTAGTTTTCTTAGGAAGACAATGAAATGATCATTCCAATCTTACCTTGCTGTTGAATGATGTTTGTCCTAGAGGTTTAGGAGAAGTTGCCAAGCTGAGCACAATATGTCAGAGAGGAACTCATCTTTGTTCTACCGATCAAGCTGAGCAAGCACTTAGAAGCCTCTGGAGGTCACTGTGACCTCCAAACTCTTATTCCAACAGTCCTAGTACAAGAGTGGACTAAAGAACTCTGGGCACCATCCTGGGAAGAAGAGAGTGTCAGTTCAGTGGGAGTTCTAGAATGTTCACTCCCCTCTCTGTCAGGAGTGCAGGAGGAGATTTCCACCTAGGGTTGCAGCAGTCAGAATTGTCTGGAGTATGTGTGGGTGAGGCTAGCTTTGAGGGCAGAGGTTCTGGAGGTCCGTGGGGTGTGCCCTTGCAAGTGAGGTGCTTGTGAGAGGAGGTGCGGAGACAGCAGGACAACCAACCATTGGAAGATGCACGGAGCATGGATGTGCAAAAACGCAGGGAAGCCCACCACACAGCAGAGAGCAGGGTTAATTAACTCCTAGGAGAGCCTAGCCTATCATGGGTAATTCAAGCTTCCCTGTTTTATCTTACACATTTGAACTCTTCAAAATAAGCCATGCACATCATCTTTCCCTTCTGTTTTTCTTTCCAAGTGCGGGGCAGTGCTGTTGCCAAGGCAAATGCCCTCTGTGCGTCAGTCCCCATGAGGTATGCTGGGTGCTTCTGTGGAGAGGAACTTCCATGGCCTCTCGGGTGTCCAGTCCCACCTGGTCCACAAGCATATTCCCCTGGGGGTAGAAGGAGATACAGGTGAGGAAAAATTCCCCTTCTTGTCTCTGAGTCAAGAAAGGCAGCATTGCTAATGATTGCTATTCATTGACCATTAAAAATCCTCAAATTTTTTTCTTTATCAGTAATTCTCATTTCCAATAATATTAGACTTGGGTTTTGAGGGAAAATCTTCATGAATAAAAAGTCTAAAGTGTCCAGGAGATCTGATCAAATAAAGTATGAGGCCCCTTTGAGGAGAACATTTTTTTTCTAGGAATATAGGGGTGAGGCAAAGAACGTGGAGATTCTTTCTGAGATCAGGGTAAGATTTTATATCTAGATAGAGGTGTGGGTTTCAGAGGTGTATGTGTTTTTCAGAATTTAATGACTATAGGTGACATTTGCTCGTTTCAGTGAAGTTCATGTCTAAAACACACAAATAAGTATTGAACATTCATCAAAAAGTTAATGCTTCTTACATAAGGGACAGTCTAGTAATTTATGCAATTTATGATGAAATGGGGTAATTGATGGATTGGAAGAAAACAGTGTCAGATGTCAGTGCCTGCCAATATACATACATAGAATATATGGAAATGGAATCTAACACAAAGTTCACAGATTTACACTGTTTCTACAACATGATTTCAACTTAGCTTTATATTTGACATTGTTCATGATACAGTTTTGAAGAACAACTAGCACAGAGGGAGAATCATTAAAATCACAGTTCTAAATTTTTTAGAAGTTAATATTGGATGATGGTTCAGCAGCAACTGTGAATTTCTTCCATAGGACACAAAATGGATCATAAAGTTGTAAGTTGTAGAACTCAGGTAGATTATTTTCAACAATTTATCTTCATTGAAAGGCAGGATGAAAACACAACAAAATGAGATACCAAGCTCATGATATTTCCAATGTGCATAATTAATAAGGAACCATTTCTCACATCAGGCAAACATTCCAATAAAGCAATTGCAGGAAAGTCCGTGAGACTCTTATCTCCAATAAACCACTAGAAAACTGGAAGTGGAGCTGTGGCTCAAGTGGTAGAGGAGTGCACGCCTTGAGCTGAAGAGCTGAGGGACAGAGCCCAGGCCCAGAGTTCAAGCCCCACGACCGACAAAAAAAAAGAAAAGAAAAGAAAAGACAAGCAACATGATAGAATTACTGGGCATAATGACTAAGCAGAAATTTCACCAAAATGTCAATCTAAAGAGTAGTGTTAAACAGACGAGCAGGCTAAATATGTATGCCATGACAATTACCTCATTTATTTCTCACAGTAATTCTGTATAAGAAAAAAACTGTTCTTCAACGTTCCATTCTAGGAAACAGAGCCACAGCAAAATAAGATCTGATGTTTGGGATGACAAAATGGCAGAACTCAAACTCAGTTTCAGACTTGACTGTCTGCCTTCTTACTGCTCACTTTGGGCAACTAAATTGTTTGATAGGAATTAAGTGTTTAAGTTTGAGTCTGTGTTAATGTGTTGTCATTGTTTTTACCGAGGTTAGGGCCTTGAATGTCCTTGGGCTTCCTTGCATGGCTGGTGCTCTACCATTTGGGTCTTGTCTCCAGCTTAACTACTTCTTTTCTGGTTAATTAGAGATGGAGTCTCATGATCTGGCTTTACAAGTCCATCTCTCAGCTGCCTGAGTGTCTGGGATTACAGGCATAAGCCACCAGTGCCTGGTGCTATGTTTGTGTTATTTGTAATGCAACACAGGAAATGAAGCACTGCATACACGTATTCAAATCCTCAGCCCAGTTGCATGTAAACTTTGCCTTCAAAACCAGTCTTTAGCAAGTGATTTGTATGCAGTGATTATTTATTAATACACAGGGATTAGTGTTGAACTGAGGTGACTAAAAACAAATTTCTTATAACTTCCCTGTCAAGGGATAGATGACTGCACAGCCTATGAATAATGGAATATATTAATCATCCATTATATACACATTTTTTTCTATGTACAATGAAGTAAGCTGGCTCCCTCCTTTCCAGAAGAGCCATAGAGGTTAGGAAAGATCTTCCTTTTGCTTTTGCTCGGCTCAGTTTTAGTTTTCACACATATTGTTTTTCACCATCACTTTAAGAGTTGCCAAAATGTTAATGAACAGTTTTTTATTTAATTCCTGTTATCATTATAATAACAAACTTGGCTCCTGGCTCTGTACTTTCTGGTATTAACGAGGCCAGCATCGCTGACTGCATCCAAACCCAAACATGGTGACAATTACAGTCACACTTTGCCATTGGAGCTCAAACACACACCCAGGATGTGGGCCAGCCAGCTCTGAGCTAGAGTTTCCATATGAGCAAGAGAGGCACAGAGTTGGTTCCATATCTTAGCTATGGTAAATAATGCTGCAATAAACATAGTTGTGCTGGTAGCTTTAGTGTGGTCTTGTTTGTAAACATTTGGGTAAATGCCCAAAAGTGGGATTGCTGGATCATAGGGGAGATCTATGTGAAGTCTTTTGAGGAACCTCCATACTGCTTTCCAAAGTGGTTGAACAAGTTTACATTCCCACCAACAATGAAGTAAGGTTCCTTTCTGTCCACATCCCCTCCAGCATCTGTTGTTGTTAGAGTTCTTGATTTTTGCTGTTCTAACTGGAGTGAGGTGATATCTCAATGTTGTTTTGATTTGCATTTCTTTTATGGCTAGGGATGTTGAACATTTCTTCATGTGTCTATTGGCCATCCTTCTTTCTTCTTCAGAGAAGCTTCTCTTTAAGTCTTTCGCCCACTTATTTATTGGGCAGTTGTTTCTTTGAGGATTTGTTGTTGGGTGGTTTAATTTTTTGAGTTCCAAGTATGAAATGGAAAGGCTTGGAAAAAATTATATTAAGTGAAGTAAGCCAGGCCCAAAGAAGCATAGGTCCCATGGTTTCCCTTATTTGCAATATCTAGTATAGGTATGAGTCAAGCAGAAAAGGTCAGATAATGTGATGTTAGGAAAATGAACCCTTAAATATGTATTTTAATGTTTTCGTTTCTTTCATGCATATGTTTCTAACGCATTTATAAGATTATTTCTTTGTTGCTTTGTATGTCCCTCCCCCACAGTGTAACCCCCGCTTTCACTATATTTGATGTCAGTATAACATGTGGAGGAGATGGGGGCAAACAAGTTGTTTAAGGATTCAGGTGGACCTGTTGCAACAATGAGAAGTACAAAATGTCATGTCAAAAACAGCATTACAATGTCGGTGGGGGGGCGGGAGGGGGGTATAATTGGGTGGGGGGAGGGGGGAGGCTGGGAAGGGAGGTGAAGGGTAAACAAAGGAGGAGGCTGCAATGCTTGGTAAGAAATGTATGCATTATCCTGCCCATGTAATTGTAGCCCCTCTGTACAGTATGTTCTCAAATAAAATAAAATAATATTAAAAAAAAAAAAGAAAATGGAAAGTCAAAAAAAAAAAAAAAAAGAGAGGCACAGAGTCTCAGGCTATGGGGCTATACAAAATGTTTGCACAAAGTTCCAGAATGCAGAGTTGTGACTCCTTGAAAGTGAGGTTATAAGTCAGTACATCCACAGTGTTAAAAGTAGTTCCACTGCAATGTGATGGAGAGAGAGAGAGACAGACAGACAGACAGAGACAGACAGAGACAGAGACAGAGAGAGACAGAGAGACAGAGACAGAGACAGAGAGAGACAGAGAGACAGAGACAGAGAGAGAGACAGAGAGTGACAGACAGAGACAGAGAAGGTTCAAAGCACCCACTTATTCACTTGGGCAGGAGTCACGAATCAGTGCCATTTCTGAAAACACATGTCAAGGAAAGAGGCTCAACTTCAGCAAGAAGGGAAGTTGGTTGGATTTTGGCCAGCAAGCAATCAAAAGAAACTATTGGCAAGACAATCAGGATTTAAATGTCAGGAAGAAACATTGCTACCAAGTGAGAAAGGTGATAGGAAAGATTGAAAAGTGTAAACTGGGTTAACTTCTGTTTTACCTTTAAAACTTCTCCGAAGTTTTCAAATGAAGACAGTTTTAGATGGAGAGCAAGAAGTTCAACAACTGGTTGGTCCACAACTGAACTCAGTGGCTTGGACTTGGCTGTTAATGATAGCCAGTCCTTTAATTGTGTGGGTACTGAACTCACTGGGGTCTCAGGGTGCTTTGCCTGGTGTTTACCCTTATCTGTCACCTCCTTCTCCTTTCAAAGACTTTCTTGACTAGCTGTGTTACTTAAGGCCAGCCACTCAACTTCTCTATATTGGTTTTTCTCAACAATCTACAGAATAATAATAATCTTTACATCACACAATGGTACTATAAGCCAATGCCAATGCATCCTCTTGAATAGTTCTCCAGGCATCACAGAAGTTGGTCACTGCGATTCTTATTTCATTGAGGAAAGCAGAAATCCAACTACAACCCTGAGACTCGGCCATCCACCCACATCCCTACTCCCAACCCTCAACAGCCCTCATCACTGGTACACATCTGTCTTCCTACCTGGGGTTCTCTCCTGTCTTCTTTTCTCAGCAGGTATCATTGATCCATGAAACCATTTTCTGGGTTTTGCACTGGATGGAGAGCAAGATGAGGCACGTGATTCCATCTTGGGAATCATGCTTTCTCTGTGACACATATTTCCATTCATGGATTCACACACCAAATATTTTAGCAGCTCTCTGGAACCATTTGCATTCACAACCATGGATGTCTCTTTGGCAGTTAAGTGTTGGGATTTGCAAATGGGTTTGGTTTTAAAACAGCCAAAAATGGGGCCATTTGAAGAGATTGCTTCATGCCACAGGATGGTCTGTAAATTTTTCATAGAAATGTGTCAAGCCAGGAAATGCATCAAGGGATGAGTCTATAGATCACCTCGAGGGTCAGGGTGAGGAAGTGGTGGAGGTGAACCCCGTGTGATTTAGGACCAATTAGACAAGAATCCGTCACCTCTACTGCAGCAATGTGATTCTTCCCCAGCTCCTCCCCTGAATCCATTTCCTTTATTTTTTGGATACTTTGATGTACTACTGCTCCGTCCTTTCTTCATTTCAAATTCTCCTTTGATTTGATTATAGGATGTTTTTGAGAAATTACATAGCAGACATGGATACAGATAGGAGGTTCCCACTATTTTTAGGCAAGTGCTTGTTGCTCCTATTTTGGACGCAGATCTTTGACCCCCATCTAATTGCCTTGATTGTTGCTATCCCTATCTGCCTCCTCCGTATGCATTGTCTTGCAGGCCAGTGCACTGCAGCTGTCTCCTTTATGTAATTCAGCAAATGTTCAGAGAGATGGAACTGTGAACGGAATTGTTCCTAGCTGCAAATAGAAGCAAGCTGCATTGTGTGTTTCTGGGTAATTTCATCTGTGCCTTCCATTCAGACACTCTTACAAATGCTTTTGTCTCCAGAGCCATTTAATGTCTCCCTCTCCTGTCTCGTCTCAGTGAAATGTGTGTGTGTGTGTGTGTGTGTGTGTGTGTGTGTGTGTGTGTGTGTGTGTGAGAGAGAGAGAGAGAGAGACACACACATAAACTTGGACAACACTTTTATTTAAGTTGGCCAATTCTAGCTGTCCGAACACTGTCCCCTTTGGTTAATACATACATTGGAGTGCTCTGTACGGATACGGATGAAAGAACTGGCCAGCAGTAAATTATAGGAACTTTGTGCTCTTGATGGATGCATTCCAGATCTTATTTACTTGTAGGGCTCCACACTTGAATGTGGGGAGAGGTACAAGTGGTATCTGTGAGTTGCATTATATTTTAAAGTCCTACCACATGTATAAACCTTGAATGCAATTACAACTTTCAGCCTCTTTTTTTTTCTTTTCCTCGTTCTACTTTGTTTCACTGCTTGTTCACCAGTGTTCCCTGCTGGGAACAAAACTCCTGCAATGGTCATGGTATGAAGGGGAATGGTTTGGCTCACAGCTCTGGAGGTTGGAGGCCATACTTGAGCAGAGTGCTTCCCTGGGGCTTGGTGGGGAGGCAGCCCCTACGGCAGTGCAGAGTAGAGTAAAGCCTTTCACTTCATGGCCAAGACAAAAGAGGTAGCCCACGAGAGGCCAGGTCCCGCAGTTCCCTTGGATGGCATATTCCCAATGACTTGAAGATGTCCTATGAAGTTCTACTTCTTCACATTTCTCCCACTCTCAGTACTACCAAGATGAGGACCAGACCTTTGACCCATGGGACAGTTAAGATACAAAGGGTAGCTCTGCTGCTCAGCCATCACCTTAACCTTCAGATCACTAGGCTTTTCTCCATAGAATGCCAGCCATGTTAATGTCACAGTAAAATATAGACCGCCAAAAGCCTATACCTTAGTGTATAGAATTTTGCTCCCTTTAAAGAGTGCTATCAGTGATTACATAAGGGAGAGTGTCCATTCTAAAACGTCTATTTTTGTGTACTGTGCTGCTTGACTGGTCTGCCTCTTACCCCCGCCCTTTACCTCACAGACGTGTAATGACACATTTGAAGTGTCCCTTAGTTGATTGGCTACCAAGTAATTAGTAATTGATAATTCCTCTAATGGCGAGGTTATTTCATGGCATTATTTCACTTCACCTTCAGCAAAAGCTCAGTGTCAAATACTGCACATTTCACTGAAGAACTGGGCTTTCCTGTGGTCAGGTGGCTTGTGAAAGATCACTGAGCAATGGGGTTTCAGAACAGACAGCAGCCTGGAGTGATTCCTCACCCAGATCCTGCTGTCTTTGCTCCGAACCCAGCTTTTCCACGTGATGGCCCCCGAAGCCCTACAGGGACCTCGTGGCCTCCAGAAGTCCTGCTGCAGAGCAATGCATGCCAGTAACTCAGGTTTGGAAAAGACACACAAGGTGGTGTGCTTCAAAAGGGACTTATATGTAATTACGATCATTCCCTTTCCACACAAAGGGACAATTACAAACAATGAGACAACCACACACGGAGTCCTGGAACAGGCAGGTGATGGTAAACTTGATTAATTGTATTTGATGTGCTTGAAAAATCTTGAGGAAGGGAAAGAGTATCCTGGAATATCCTGTATAGAGTGAAGAGTGATGTGGAGAGGGAAGAGAGAGAGAGAAAGAGACAGAGACAGAAAGACAGAGACAGACAGAGAAAGAGATAGAGACAGGACAAACAGAGACAGAGACAGAAAGACAGAGAGAGACAGAGAAAGAAGGGAGGAGAGAACAGGGAAGAGAGAAGAGAAAGAGAGAAGAGGAGAGAGAAGGAAGAGGTAAAAGAGAGGAAAGAATAGACAGACTGTCTTGCAAACAGTATTTTAGACAGGAATATAACAAATGGCTAGAAAGGAAAATGAGAAACGCATTCTGAATATTCTAGATAGAAAGAGTAAGCAGAGTACACACATGAGAACTTTATAAACTCTAAAAGCGAAGACTGAATCAAAAGAGTGGAGACATCTCAAAGCCTAACACCTGAAAGAAACAAATGCCTGGTAAAGCTGTCATCCCTTAGGCCCCAGAGGAGCAGGTCCAATTCAAGCACTGCAACCAGCCTTGCTTGGGGCCTGAGATTGAGAGCCAAGGTGAGATTAGATGACATGGGGCCACGTCAGAAGCTTGGGGTGGCTGAGAAATGACGTTGTACCATTGCTCCATTGCTCCTCAGGCACACAACATCATCGTGCTCAGGGAATGTCTTGTTCACATAACCGGTCATAGCCCTGTCATTCACAGCAGCAGCCCCGGTGGCAACACAGATGATCTATGCAGGAGATGGAAGGACTAGGAATTGCCAGACAGTACAATTGCTTGAGGGAGGGATAGGGTTCACATCCCTCTGCTGCCATTTCCCTACCTGTATAGTTGCTTGGGCACCAGGCACAACCACCGGTGGGGCCTGTGGATGGCGGGTCAATGGGGCTGCTGCTTTGTCCTTTCCCACCTTCCTCCTCTTTCCCTGCCTGTGATACTTATCCAAGCAGAGCTGTACTGAGGGAACATTGCAGAATGCATGGAAAGGAGAAGCCAACTTTATTTGGGGGAAGCTCTGAAAATGTGTGTGTGTGTGTGTGTGTGTGTGTGTGTGTGTGTGTGTGTGTGTGCGCGTGCGTGCGCACGCACTGAGGCTTGAACTTGGGGTCTGAGTGCTGTCCCTTAGCTTTGTGCCTCAAGATGGCCTTGAGCCTTGAGCCACAGCTCCACTTCGGGCTTTGAAGATAAGGGTCTTGCAGACCTTCCTGTCCAGGCTGATTTCAAACAGCAATCTTAGATCTCAGCCTTATGGGTAGCTAGCATTATAAGCATGAGTCACCAGCGCCTGGCTCCGACAGTCTTCTTTGGAGCACAGCTTGCAGAAGTACCCTTATAGTGGTAGCGGTGTTATTTGGTAAGTTAGAGCATATTGTACTATGCTGTTTGGCCACAAGCACCAATGGCATCAGTGAGTTCAGTTTTATGTCGCCTGCAACACTAGTCCCACCAGGGAATTCTATAAATACTATTCTAATTAGAAAGCTTTTCTTATCTGCTGCTATATGATACTCTGGATCCTTTATTAATTCATGATGTGACTCAAGCAAGCTGTGAAGTTATGGCCTATGAATGTTTATAAGTCACAAGGACTCCAGATCTACTTACTATATAACACATTGTAACAAAAAAGACCTTCCCTTTATGTCAGAAGAGAAGTCAACACGTGTTTTAATGGCTATCTTCAGTAGAAAACAGTGCAAAACACAGCTGAAGAAGAATATGATGCATATCCTGGCTTGATAGAAACTTACAAAGTAGCACAACATAGGAAAGTTGCTTTTGCCTTTCAAATCCTATGAACCACACTAATGCAAAGGGCGGTTAAACCCAAGGGCTTTTCTAACCCCCTTTCCTTCACTTTAGGTTGCTTGAAGTCAAAAGTGATTGATGCCACTTTTATAGTGTTGTAGGCCTGTGTTTTATCTAATGAGAAAATAGACCAGCATCAGCCAAAACAACCCAAAACCACCACCTACAAATCAGTTATGTTTCCCCATTTGTTGAGGAAGAAACAATTTCACTCTAATAAGGGTTGTTTTCTCCTCAGAGCACTGAATCTTTTGTCTTTAATTCCTAATTCATAATAAGTTGGAGGATGTTAATTAGCTCCTTTCCTTCTTCTATAAATATTTCCCTTTTAAAAAGTACAATGCTTGTTTGTACCATAGAATTCTGATGCCAGGTTGAAATCACACACACACACTCACACACACACACACACACACACACACACACACACACACAAACTATACTCAGATATCCACATGTGCACATATGTGCATGCACACACACACACCAGTGTATGCACTCACTGCTCACAGGCATACATGCATCCATGCACACATACATGCACACACACGCATGCACACACATTTAAAACAGTTACAAGTCTTCTGGTTTCCTGATGAATAGCCACATTTGGTCAAGTGTGCTGCCAAAGGCCATTCTTGTATCTTTCCTAGTTAAACATTGCTAATCTAGCTCCTTCATCCTCAGTTCAGAAAAGACATCTGAAGGAGAAATGGAGCTCTATAGTGTAACTCCTTTGAATCACTAATGAACCATTTAACAAAATAAATATGAGGAAATTGAAACATGTTCTGGGGATGGAACACGGGAAGTAGGGGTGGAGGATGGGGAAGGGTGAGCCAATGCAATGTCCAAGGAACATTAGGTAAAAATGGAGCTATGTCCCTTGAGTGTAGGGATGAGATGGGGGAAAATGGCTGAGAACAATGGAAGGGAAGACATTGTAGATCAAGAAGCATAAGCCTCTACCTGGATTTCTCCAATTGCAACCCCTTTGTACCACTACTTCCTAGATAAATGTGATTTCTTTTTCAAAAGAAGAAATGGAAAATTTTGTTCTGAACCAGCGAGTAAACTTTGCTCATCGCAGTCATTCTGGTCTTGAGGCTCCAAGCCATTGCCACCATGAGTGGCAGATGGCATGGGACACGGTCTCACAGTCTCCCTTCTATGGGTTCACATCTGGTAGCCTTTCTGTTGTGAGATTGATTTTCACAGTGTGTGTGTGTGTGTGTGTGTGTGTGTGTGTGTGTGTGTGTGTGTGTGTGTGTGTGTGTGTGTGTGCTAGGAATCCATTCAACTGATTACAAAGTCAGACAGCTGAGAGGATTTGTACCCGAGGCCTGTGTGTTCCCCTGTGCTGCAGTCACCTTGTGTTGTCAGAATATATGCTTGGTTGTACCTGAGAATGTTCAACGCTGGCCTGATGGGAACAAGATAAAGCTAAGCAACACACACACACACACACACACACACACACACACACACACACAAAACTACTAGAATTGTTTTGGGTCGTGTCGGTAGTTGCACAGCCAATTTCTAACCCCCCCCCCCCAGTGGAATATATTGACTGACGGTGGAGTAAGGAAGAAATGTGCATGGTCAATTAACCAGGGCAGTTAATTCATGTGGCAGCTCTGCCATGCCCGGGCTTGATATGTCCTGTGAATTGTGCACACTTGAGGCTTGTTACACACTCAGAATCACTAGCTTGTGACCATTTATCCAGTTTCTGTTGTTTTAGATATAAGAAAGTATGAGAGGCTGGGTGGTTTATTTCTAAAGAGGTTTATTCAGCTCACCATTTTGGAGCTAGAAAGCCCAAGGTCATTATCCTCATCCCTTCGGCTTCCTATAAAGACCCCCATCTCCTGCATCATGGTATGACAGATGATACTGTGTTGGATACACCTGACAAGGGTGTATATCAAATAATGAGCCAGGAAGCCAACAACCATGCCAAGTCCAGTCTTGCTTTCTTCTCATAAGGTTCTGTCAGAAGAACTCGCTCCACCACTATCATCGCTCCCTTCTCAAGGTGAAGACCCCATGGCCTAATGCCTTCCATGAGGCCTGCCACTAAGGTTCCTCCACTTCTGCCACACCACGCTGGGGACCAAGTGTCCAGAAGAGGACGCCTTGACAGAACCAACCACATCCAAACCATAGCAACGACACAAAAACAAAACCACCCAAAACAGTAAAACCCATCAACACGAGAATCACAAAACACTGTGGGCAAGAATATGGTGGAGATGGCAGCTTTACTTTTGTTAACAGGACTGTGAACCCGAATCCCCTCGTTAGAACTTTCTGGCCAAGATAGGAACTGACCACTGCAACCCTTCAATTAAATGTCTCATTATTTGTATGTGGCCATTGGAAATGGGTACTTTGGTAGACGTGCACAGGAAGATTGTATAACTCTGCATTATCTTTCTGTGGTGAAACGAATGGTGTGTAGATATGTAAGCAAAGATGGCAGGAGAAACTCAGACTGGCAAACTGGCCATGTAGTAAAATGGGATTTTGTGTTGGTTCCAGTTCATAGATACAATGAATTAACAGCAATTTCTGCAATCAAAAGTTGCTCTAAAAAAAAGCATCCCAAAGCTCTGCTGTGCTAATTCGGAGCCCGGTCCTTTCCTGAAAGAAGTGGCAGATGGGGCGTCTTGAAGATGTTCAGTGATGAACAAGTAAGTTAATACAATGGTTAATGGTGTTTTACACAATGGTTAACAACCTAATAAATACAGTGACTGTCAGTCTTCTGATAAATAAAGGTATCTCCTACAGTGATCGCTTGCTCTTCCAAAGAAGAAAAACAAGTTCCAAGAGAAAATAACTAGTTCTTCTAGTAGATGCCCATGGCATCCGTGCCCTGAGCACTGCTTCAAGTACAATTACTCATGAAGCACGAGCATGTTTAATTCCTCCTCCCTGATACTGGAGATGGAAGTTTTCACATATTTCTTTTGCTGTTAAAATTAAATCCTGAGTGTGTTCTACTTTATAGAAAAACAGAACCAGTGACACATTGACATTTATTTTCCTCTGCCCTTTCTGTGGGCAAGCCCTCAGCCTCTGTACTGGGAACTTCCTGCTAGAGAATAACTCCTTCAATGAAGTAGACAGACTACGTCTGTCCTCAGAGAGCAGCTTTCTTTGTCTATTGCTTTCAGTAGCAGGAGATGAAGTGAATCTACAAACGATAGTCTTTCAAAACACTCCCAACAATATTCATTGTGCATAAAATGAAAAGTATACGCGTTGATGCATATGGGTTTTAAAAGATAACAATAGTAATTTGAAGTCATCTCTCAGCATGAGAGAAAAAGCCTTGAATGATGTCACTATCATATCGTGGTGCATCCTGGGTAGGGTAAGAAACGACAAGTTGATTTTTGACAACCCTCTCCAGTAGGTTTCATTGGCAAGGGTCAGTTCCTCAGGGTTCCAACTCTGCCATGAGTCCTGTCCAGACTCACAGTCACAGGCCTCTAGGAACGATTCTGAATGTCACCAAGCAAGGCAGTGGTGAGCAGCCCCGTCAGACAGCAGCAGCAGCTTCCTCCCAGGTCTCTCTCCCTGCACGTGCAAAGAATGGTACTTTGAAATTCCATTCAGAACTTTCATTCAACGTCAAGGCGGACTTGCCTTGGTTGTATGGACAGTGAGCTAAATTTGCTTCTGTGAGTTCAGGGAAACAAAACTGTTGGTGGGTACGAGAGGCCAATGAAGAGGAACTTCAGATAAGCTATTTTCTTCCTACTCTGGCAAATCACTAGAGCGTGCGTTATTTAATTGTCCCTGTAAGTGGTTATCGATCATGAGAAAAACTCTGGAGAGCAGATTTTGTATTTTAATGTAGAAACATGAAGTCTGTGTCAAAATTAATTCAGGACAATAGTTTTCTCCCGTAATTGGTAGTTACATAACAGTGTTTATTTGAACCTATTGGTGAAGGCAAAGATCGCTTGCTATTATAAAAATGGGCCATTCTGGGTTTTCATCCCTTAAGGATGTTTTCCTCATGGTTTGAGTGAGAAGAACTAGCTTACCTTAGGACCCATTTGATGAAGCTATTCCCAGAAGTATTTATATTCTTGGTTTAAGGGACCAGGTGAATGAAGTTTCTAATGTGTTTTTATTTTTTTTTTGTCAGCAAAACTGGTTCTTAATAATTACAACAGGAAGCTAGCATTATGTAATCTTCTTGACTCAGAATTTAAAACAGGGAATTTCAAGTCATTTAATAAACATAAAATGGCGTAGTAAAAGGAAACTTGTTATGAGAATGAATGCTTCAGACCATTGGCAAGTAATAGTGAGATAATTGAATGAGTCTAAAGAGTATGGATGGGAAATTTTAAGACATGAATCATTTAATTGCATTTCAAAGTGACTGGAAAATAAACCAAAATAAAGAAGAGGGTTAGGTTATTTGACTGTTTACAAAACTATGGAGTTCTCATTTGGGAAAGATGATTCACAAGAATGAAGGAATACAGGCAACCTGTCTCACTGATGAAGAGCACAGCATGGGTGACTAGGAGGGGTCGTACCTACTAAGGTGACCCTCCAGTTAATATTCCTGGCATATCTTCATCCCCATTTTACTTTGCCTTACTTACTTGAGAACCAAGTAGGGACGTTTTTCTGTCTCCTCTTCACAAACACACACATTAAAATAATCTTTGTTTCCCTAGCATTTTTATTCCCTAATTTTGAATTCTTATCTACTCTCACTTTCTTAGTCAAGGTCCACATTGTTCTGGAAGTAAGCCAGTTAGTATTTCCCCATATTTTCTAGTGCACTTGTTCTCTTCTTTAAATATGTGCACTTTTCATGAACATCAATGTTCTACATGACATAGTTCACTCCATTTTAACCTTTAAGTTTTCTAGGCTTAAGCATTTGAACCTTTTCTTATCTTCCCCCTAAATTTTACTCCTTGTTTTCTTTTGTGATGGAGGAAAGCAAACTTTTCTCATTTGCACATTTAGTAATTGATTAAAGGCTATTTTAAACTAAAGCCCTTTGGGGGTGGGGAGGTTCAACCTAACACTATGCATTTGTTCACAATTAATTCTAGAAAAATAGATAGTTGATACCATGGAGGGATTCAAGCAGGCACAACGGGACACATTGCCCCAATCCAATCAAGACTTGCAATTACAACGTGATCTGAAAATCTCAGCACTTTGTTCCCTAAGGTCAGGGCAAATCAGAATCCTTCTTTTATTTCACTTACACAGCACATAAATAACTTTGTTTTGCTTTTCATCATTAAACCCCTATATGTAATTATCAGTGGGTATTTTTTAATGTTGAGGACACTAAATGACTGAACTCAGTGTAGAAGTTTCAGTAAAATGACCCATCATGACAATTTCAAGCTGTAGTTAGTTAAGCCCATTGTCTGTGGACAGAGGATGGAAAATACAGTATCAGAAATTCCAATCATGCACATCAAAATAGAGTTGCTCCATGTCTCTCTAAAGTTTCTTTGTAAATAGTCTCATCTCCATATTGACTGGACTGGATTAGCACACACCTCGCCAATCTCATTCCAATCACCTACCTGACATGCAATCTTAAGTGATTAATGTTCACCGTGTACTTGCAACCTGTAGTCAAATAATGCTAATTTGGTATTTTCACCTTTCTGCCTTACTAAAGGAAGTGAATACTTATGTCTTACTATTCATGCTTGTTTTTGTAGTTAAAATAGAAAAAAAAAAGATCAAAATGCTTCTCGCCATGTGCCCAGATCTACATCCTTAATTGACCTTTGCTTCCCCTGAATAAATCCATCATGGCTTCCTACTGCAGTATGGATCTAGACTTTTCTATTCTGACCACTCTCCTTCTCTTTTCAACTAGTTTGTACTCACTACCCATTTTCCTGAGTACATTTGTTTCAATCCTCATGATGTCATTCAATCATGTTTTTCTATGATCCAAAGAAGTGAACGATTTTATTTTGTTTGGTGTGTTTGTCTCTTTCAGTGGGTGGGAAGAGCTGTCTACTTTTTACAAAGATATTTCTGTAAGTGTTTTTGACATTGCTTTGAATGGATGATCTGGAAGCAGCTATTATTTTTGTTAAGGTGATTTAATTATTAGATTTTCTAAACCCAGTGCTGCCAAACTAAAGGAAGATTACTAGAGCTAAGAGTAGTTATAAATGAAAACAAAATCCTTTGTTCATGAAAGAAAAGAGATAAAAACCTATACAGAACACTTTATGTAGTCCTTAACATTAAAAATTATAGGAACAATTTCAGAATGGTTTAGCCTATAAGAGAATAAACTATTTGACAGTATTTCCTAAGGCACTAAAAAAGTCAATATAGTATGTATACAAATGTCTATATTGAAAACACTGCTTTTGTCCATATCACACTAAACATTATAAGGACATATCTAGAGGTGATGCCACAAACCAGGTTGGAAACTGGAATAAAGCCAAAAGCATGCTATTTTCAGAACAAATAAACATTGATTAACATTTCTCCTTTACCATATTTCATAGTCAGTCATATACTTTTTCCATGATTTCTCCCATGTATTAATTTGGGATTTAAAAACTAAAAATGATCATGTAAGCTTTGTGAGGATTAAATGAGTGGAACCATGTAAAGTTGGTTTGCACAATTAAGACCATAAAAATGTATTGGTGTCACTATATTTATATTTTAATAGAGAATGCTTCATGCTTTTATCTTACCCGGTCACATACGTATGATAAGATCTAATGATATTTTACAATTATATATCAAAGAGAAATATGTGCATGTTACTGTAGCTATCTAGGTCTCCTATTCATCTACCTTTCCATCCATTTATATATTCACTAATAGAAATAATGACAGCTGGTTAGATCTTCACTGAGCTCTTTGCATTTGCATTTAATGGTGATAAAAATTGAGCAAATATAATTTTCTCCCTTGGATGTGACACCTAGTCGTGGACCAGTTTGAGAGCACAAGGAATTCAGACCTCATGCTGCTTGCAATGAATCCTCAATGGAAATACTTAGCTGAGGCGGATTGAGCAGGAGGGCAGGCTGGAAAGGTTCAAGACAACATCAGAAGGGATTCAATATAGAAAACAGAAACTAGTCAAGGTATTCTAACCAAGAAGGGAGTTTATACATGGAATGTGGGCTTGTATAGAACTGGACATGGGCTTGGGGTGGCCTAAGTCACCAGGAATGATTGCTGAAATGCCAGACCACCAGGGCAGCTTCCATTCCAAGGTGTCCCCTCCCTCCCTCTCTCCTGCCGACAGCAGTAGGTGATGCTGAGGGAGGCGCTCTGCCCCAGCCTCACCTCTGAGCATGCCAAGGGACCCACGCAGATTCCAGACTGGTTTCCAAGAAGTCTGCCAAGTGGTTTTCCAATGTGTGTATTATTTATTCGGATTCAAGATGAAAATGGAAATTGAGTCAGCCAACCAAACTTACCCCGAACGACCACACTGCGTAGGAGATGACCCATTCCCAAAGTCCCACACCAGTGGTAGACACACGGGGGTGGTAGCATCTCTCAGTGAACTGCTTCCTGGAGTGAAACAGAAGATGAGAATTGGAGGATGAGCAAGTGCTTCTCCTCTGCAGGTGGAAGCAGCAACTGGAAGAGAGAGTAAAGGGAACAGAACAATGGTGTGCTACGTGTTCTCCATCCAAGAACATCTTGATCAGGCAGAGTGTCTGTAATTCACTTTATTAGCTCTATCTTGCCATCACACTTAAAACACACGTATTTATCATCTTAAGAGTCCTAGGGTCCAGGACTGCAGACATTGGCTTTGCTGGACTGTTTGTGGACAGTTTCTCCATGCCTGTGTTGGAGTTCTTCCGCATTCACAAGGCTGTTGGTCTTGTACTCTTCCTTCATTGCTGAGATTCTGCCATCACATACGGATTTTTTTTTTAAATTCACACATTACAGTGGCTCCGAGAAGCAGTTCCACTGTTCTCAGCATGCCCTGGACTTTCCCATTCCATCCTTCTCTCTCCAAAGCTGGGTCTCCATGCATCATTTCCTTACCTCTGTAGTTTTGCCTTTGAGGGATTTCATATAATTGTAGTCAGACCAGATGTAGGTTTCACCAAATGACATCCATCACTTAGCAACATGAATTTGGAGTGACTTGTGTCTTTTTGTAGTTGACTAGCTCCATTACTGTTTTCACTGAGAAATATATCCCAGCCACCTGGCCTCAGTTTGTTTATCCATGGACAGTGTATTGAAGGACATCTTGGTTGCCTCCAAATTTTGACAGTTTTGAATAAAGCTGCTATAGGAATTCACATGTAGGTTTTTTTCTGTTTCAAAACCAACTAAGAACAATTGTTGAGTTTTATGGCAGGTTGGTTCTATGGTTGTGCCTCTTTGCAGATCCATGAGCAGGAAATGAAGAGAATCCCTGATGCTAATTAGCATTTGATTGTGTTAGTTCTCTTAGACTTCAGATACTCTAACCTGTGGAGGAAATGCGATCTCATTTGAGTTTATCTGATAGTGAATTATTTTTGAGTTTAGCTGATAGTGAATGCCATTAGGTGATATTTCAAAGGCTTCTTTGACATCTGTAGATCTCCTTTAGAGGGATATCTTGTTCAACTTTTGGCCCATTTCTAGTTTGGATTGTTTGTTTCCTTATTGTTGAATCTCTACATATGCACTTTAAAAAATCAGATATGTTTGCTAACATTTTCTCCTCATCTCCACCTTGTTCCTCAATTCCCTTAACATTATCTTTTACAGAGAAAATATTTTAACAAAGGCTAATTTTTATGTTTTTCTTTCCTAGATTAAGCTTTTGCTATTATATCTAAAAACATATAAAATCCATGATCACATAGAAATCTTCCTGCATTTTTATCTAGAAGTTTAATAGTTTGGATTTCTCATTTAAGTCAGTAGTCAATGTTTGGAGTCAATTTTTGCCAAAGGTACAAAATCTATATCTAGATTGTTTTTCTTTCTTTAAAAAATTTTCTTTTCCTTCCTTCCTTCCATCCTTCCTTCCTTCCTTCCTTCCTTCCTTCCTTCCTTCCTTCCTTCCTTCTTTCCTTCCTTCCTTCCTTCCTTCCTTCTTTCCTTCCTTCCTTTCTTTCATTTGGAATATATTCCCCATACCTTAACTCAGTTTTCTTTTGGTTATATTCTGTAACAAGTCCCAGAAGCATTTACAATCAGCGTTCTGTTGCTTACTTTCATATTTATACTTTTCTCCCAAAATGTAATTCCCTCCTTTTGGCTTCTCTCTGGGTTGCCACCAATTATTTGCATTCTACCAAGAATGTATAGTATATTAATGGAATATGTATTGAAATGATAACCATAAACAATAAGGAGTTTTGAAATAAATTTACATATTTTCATATACATATTCATATAATTTAGAGAAGTACAGGTTACAATTTCAGAAGAAAGAGTTTTAAAATTAGAAGTAGCTTTCCAAGAGAAGGCATCACGACACTAATATTGCATGCTAAAATCAGTGCATAGATTGGAATAGAGAGGTGAACTCAAAATGTCATGAAATAAGTTTTACTTATTTGCAATCCAAATGACTGTACTGTTGCGTAAATTAAAAACCACTTGCAATTTTATCCAATGGAAAATGCAAATGAAGCCTTAAAATTTGTCCTTTTTACACTAAATCTTTGAAGCTCCTAATCTTCAGTGAATATTATTTTTCATTTCAATAGTTCATGCTAGATTATTATAATCATCCGAACCTGTGTTTCTTTAATTTGTTAATGCTATATGGTCTCCTCTTCCAGTTCCTTAGACCTGTTATGTATGTTTTAGATTTACTTTTCTTCTGACACATTATGTAGACCCAAATTAGTTTTTGGAATGCCACTCTAGGAAGAGAAAAAGGAAATGTCTTTAAACACAATGAACTTTTAAGCTAATGACTTAAACTTTCTGTTAGAAGACTGTTTTGCATGCAAACCATACATGCATTTACAGATTCTGTATTTATATGATCATTTCTTCACAGATATTAAATAGTTGAAACCATTTAGGAAAGAAAAAGTTAAGTTATATGCCATTACCAAACAATAATAGTATTAAATCATGCAAGTTCACACTATCTTTTAAGCTTGCATTATTTTTAGTATCTTTAAGTAATTGTACAAAAAGTTTTCAATTCAACATGTCAATTTATGAGTACAACACATTTTTAGGCTTCTAAAAGAGATTTTAGAAGTTGTAATAAAAAATAAAACTTGTAATCAGTTGTTAAGATTATGGTTACAACTCTAACTTTATAACGTAATAATTTTTCTTTTTTCATTTTTTTCTTTTACTATTCTAAAATTTAGTAGTCTAAATCAAGCAAATCTATTTAAATGTTTTAAAATCATATTTATGCCTCTCATGCCTCTTCTGGGATCTCAAACATGAACCTCACTTTCCAGTGATGTCAAATACCAATAGCAGGTGAATATTTAAATCAGAAGCAAAGTCTGTACCTCTTGCTTACTGGGCTTGGCAAGGCTTAAATTGTGGCCTAAGAGGCATTCTGGTATAGTCATTGCTCTGATTGTATCATCATATCTATTTCCAATTATATCTGTTTATGGCTGCTTAGCGGAAGAAAAACATAGATTAATTTTAATTAAGTCATTTGTGTATGGTGAGGGAGTGGTTCTGGATATTACTGAGGAGGAAATTATTCAAATGAATGTGGACAGTTAGTGAGTCTAAAGTTGTGAGCTTATCTTAGTCGAGGCATTCACAAATCCCCCAGACGTGGATGGAAACTTTGAAGCTAATAAGGTTCTCGAAGTCATTTAAAATAATGTTTTTAATTAAATTTCACTCACATAACTCTGAAAACTTGGTCTGGTGGCAGTCATCTCTAAATCAGTGAAATTCGGTTAGTGCTCTAAAATGACAGACACGCCAATGAAACCTCCAGACATTGGCCTTGGGTGGAAGGAAGAGCAGCCGCTCTCTTCCAACTCTCATGGTTGCTTTGCAAGTCTGTCTCTAAACTGTCAGCAACTGCATATTTTATCAGTTAAGCATAGCCATAGTGTATTTTTCATCCAAACACATCAAAAGAAAAAAGCCTAAAATTCAAGTTTTATAAAACCATATAATATCTAGTGCTGGTGAAGTAACTCACTCTATCATGAGCCAGTCCTGTGGGGGTTCTATCATCTCTCACACATAACAATAAATTCAAAAATTACTCTAATAGATAAATTATTCATGATTGCAGTAATAATGTTTGTTTTGCTTTACTATCTGAACCGATGCCATGAGGACTCACTTCTTTGCAACCTAGAGTTCATTTGCTCTTAGGGGATCAATCTCCAGAATTAGAAATCTATTTAATAAAGCAAAAGTGCTATCAGGTGGAATTTCTTTATATCAAAGAGTAAAAAAAAAATTCAAAATGATTTATGTAAGAACAACTTCAAAATAAATGTTCCATTATTTACAGCAGAAAACACTTCCTTGCCTTCCTCTCAGAGAAAGGAATCATCTTTAGTATGTCATGGTGTGGTGTGTGTACATTTGCAAACATTACAGACAATGTGGGTGATATAAGCTTGTGAAAGCCCCTGGCCTGGCTGAGTCCAGATGTACGTACCGTGTCCTCGACACATGTTCCACTGGCTCTCCAAAGACAAACTCAGGCAGATGAGGCCAGGAGAGGAAGGGACAGGAAGGGAAGCTTCACCTTGGCCACAAAGTCAGGTAGTATTCTGGTTATGATGATGGAATGCCATGAATATTAATCCATGTTTCCCTCACTCAATCACAAGACATCTGAGGAAAAGCAAGCTGCAGAAATTTGCTGCTATGATCATACTTTCCTGTGACAAATGGCTCCCGAACGTCACAGAAGAGTGAATAAACAGTTAATACATTAAAAAGAATTGAATTCTTGTGATCCAGGTCCATACATTCTGGAGCAAGAAAAGACAGCTAGAGAATTTATTACATATTACAGTGCTTCCCACCCCTCAAATTAAATAGTTTTAAAAATAACGTCTAATTATAAAACAGCCACCTGGAATTGTATGTTGTATGAGAATTTTCTAGAACAATTTTTCTTATAAAATGAAAGCTTAATAAAAGAAGTATACTGGAAATATTAGTAATTGTTTAAATTAATTCTTCAGGATAGGATGCTTCCCAACCTCCATACAAACATACGAAGTAAACCTCCTTATCCATTAGAAATGGACCCACTTGAATGACCAAACTGTAGACTTGACCAAAAATGTAGATTTACTTGTGGGCTAACCTAATGACATCACTTAGAATAACTTTGTTGTGCTGCATTTTCTTACATCGATTTGTTCTTTTCAAGATTGTAGTCAGCTATAATAACATTGGAATCCCAAGAACATAAAAGAATGTTCTGTTTTGATATGATTAAAGGTACAAGGCTGCCTGTGTTGGCTTAAATTGTTCTTTCAAATTATTCATAGGAAAGACAGTATATACACAATCGACTGGCCAGTTATAGATCAAATAAATTCCTTAGAAATCTAAAATAAAGAGCTATTTCTGAGGGTTGAACTATTTAAATACATATGTGTAATTAAACACTTGATCTGGGAGCAAATTAAAGTTCTCCATTGCTTCAATAAATGCGCCTGTTAAAATTTTAACCCTGTCCTCTTACTATTGTGTTGAGCCTGAAATCTGCCAACCAGCTATGGATAAGTGATTTCATTTAAAAATCAAGCTGATTGTTTGATTTTTATTTTCTTAGACTGGGTACTAATCTGACATGTTGAGATAGCTATGATGAAAATTAAATAATTTTGACAATTCCTCAACATATATTGTTGAATGAATGGATCTATTCTTCTTAGGGATAGTTTAAGTACCTAGCCACATATATGTAAAATTGTCTTTATTTCATATAGGAATAATAGATGAAACTGTAAGAATTAACCTTATCTGTGAATAGTAGTCTTGGCAATATAATGAAAGTAAAAAGAAGCAGTTATTTTGTACAATAATTTGTTCAAGTTGGGACAATAATGCATAGAATTTATCATGTACTGTAAGAGATGGTAATGCACAGAATTTATTACTGAACTGTAAGAGGCTCTCAGAGTCTGGAGATGGTAATCAGCAAGAATAGAATTCAAAGTAGACTATGACTTTAATATAATAAATTACTAGCAAACAAAACAGTCATGTCCTAACTAGCTAGATTTTAAAAAAAAAATTACTTTGGTGCAGAATTGATAAAAACATTTTTATTCTAAATAGTATGTGTCTTCTAAAGTTTTATTTAAAAAATAAGCTCAAGGGCTGGGAATGTGGCTCAGTGGTAGAGCGCTTGCCTTGCATGCATGAGGCCCTGGGTTCGATTCCTCAGCACCACATAAACAAAAAGAAAAAAGCCGGAAGTGGTGCTGTGGCTCAAGTGGTAGAGTGCTAGCCTTGAGCTGAAGAGCTGAGGGACAGCGCCCAGGCCCAGAGTTCAAGCCCCACGACCAGACCCCCCAAAAAATAAGCTCAAGTTGATGTGGGAAGAAATCCTTTTTGTTCTATTATAAAATATAAGATTATAATTCACTAATTATCCCTTTCTACCTACTCTTCGAGCTCATCCTTTTATATGTTAATTGTTATATTAAAACAAAGAAACATAATACATTGAAACACATATTCTAGGAAGTTGATTTAAATTCTCAGCTTGCTGATAACATGAATTACACTTGTAAGTATTAGTCATATTTTCACAAGTAAACCAGAAGAATGTTGAGCAGATTGGAGTTCTCTACCAGTTTCTAACCAAAGTTTCTCCAGTAGGAGCTTTAGAACATATATACTTATTCACTTGAGAAGGTTTGAGAGGTTGGATGTATGAAAAGTAGAATCTGGATATTTGAATGAATGCATGAGTTGTTTTATGCTGTTATTTTTTTCATGAAGTAGTTACTAATGTATTTCTGGTACCATAATGTCAAAGCACTAATCCAGAGCTGCTTTTACTATGTGTAAACATTCTTTCAAATGTAAGTAAATATCATAAAAAATCTTTGAAGATACCGTAGTCATGCTCTATTGAGTTCTGTGTTAATCAAATATACTTTTTAAGTGTTCCATTTTTTTTTCTATCTTGAAAGAGTTGGACAACGGAATTGCCATTTAACAAAGCAGTTTATGAATACAGTATCTTGATCAGTCTTACACCTTTCAACCTTCTCTCCCATCCCTCCTCCACCCACCCCTTCCCTCAATCTTCTTAATTTTGTAGATGTACTTTGGAAAGACACTTTGGATATCCTAAAGTATGTATTTCCAGATTGCCACATACCATTTCAATGTTCAAGCTTCAACCACGCATAGTACTGATCTAAGCTAGGCAAAATGTAAAGGGCAGCAATTGGAAATACAGATACTGGTTGGCTTACCATGGGTTTGCATCCTGATTCATCCCTCAGGAGTTAAAATATTGTCACTTGAGCCTGCCAGTAACTCATCTCACCTACCAAATACACCAGCTTAGCCGCACGGTGCAGTTCAGAGTTTCAGCTGTGCTTTCCCTATCATGAGGCTGAGCACTGGAGCTCCTTGCCCCCCATCACAAAAGCACACCACACACACACATTTCTAGTCAAGGGCACAATCTGATTTTGCAGGGCGACACTACTAAACGAATATCATTTGTTTTGTAGCATGATAAAGGTGAAAATACCATAAGCCATGGCCTTGACCTATACAAAAACATTGAAGGTGGTACATAGTCTCGATGTGCTTAGAAATTCCTGAGAGAATTTCTAGGAACACATAATAAATATATAATAATTATAATATAATATAATATAATATAATATAATATAATATAATAAATGCCCAGGTGATAATTAAGGGAACCAGCTGGTAAAAAGCTGGTGCTACCTCTGGTTTGAGGAGCAACCCTTAATCCATTGAATAATTTTCATTTCGTGCACGTCTCTTTTCTGAAGCTAGCATTTCCAATATGACAACTACTTAAAGATGGGCACACGTATCTTGCACAGAATGGGTCCTCTCAGGGACACAGTGACAGGCACTGTGGTGAAGCTTTCGTCAGACTCCTCAGGTGGCTTTGGTGGAGGCAGCTAATTTATCCAAGATACCTACAGGCATGGCTACTGTGAGGGAAGGCGCTGACCCTGGAAGGTTTGCTTTCTGTTTTCCTTTCTGACAGTGGAAGGCAACCTTGATATATGGGAGTGTAGTTAATACAATCCACGTCTTTCTCAGGGGAAATAAAAATGAAATTTTAACATTAGAGAAAAATTAGTTTCTTTTTTTTATTACAATTCGGTCTTGTTGCATATTTACTATTATTGAATTCAGGTGGCTTATTGTCATCTTCTGCCTGTAAGACAGATTTGCAAATAGTTTCCAAACGTCATTCTCTGTGCAAATACTGACATGATCCAAAATATTCCTTTCCATGGCGTTGCTGTGTGCTTGTTCTAACTCATTTAAAAGGGATCTCCTCCTCGTTTGCATCTCTCCTTTCCTTAAAGATTTATTTGCAAATGAGAGGCCATGACATTTTAGAAATTGTGCAGAAAGATCAGCACTGCATAAGTTTAGAAAATCCTATATGTACCATGAAGAAATGCATTGAATATATGTCAGATTGGAAGTTAATGAGAAGTAAACCTTGTTTCAGTTTTTTGAGGAAAAAGCAGATTTTAAAGGTAAGTTTTATGAACTCAGGATTTTCTTGGACTTGATTTGATGGTGACTTTTTAGATGAGCTGCTGTTGACTCTGCCGTGCTTTTGCAAAAGAATTCTGATGATGTTATTTATTGTTATACGCTTGTGATTCATCCTTATAATTACTAAGAACATTCCACTGGAAAATATTTGTAAAATCTAACATTCTATATCCTATTAAATATCCATTAGAAGATAAATTAAATTTTTTATTTTATTTTATTTTATTCTATTTATTTTATTGTAAAAGAACTGTACAGAGGGGTTACAATTACATGGGCAAGATAATGAGTACATTTCTTATCAAGCATTGTTGCCTCCTCCTTTGTTTCCTCTTCCCATCCCTTCCCATACCCCCCCCCACACACACAATCCTCCCCACCCCCCTTCCCCCCCACCAAAGTTGTAAAGTTCGTTTTAGACATAACAACTTGTACATCTCATTGTTGCAATGGGTCTACTTGTATCCCTATTTAAACGATTTGTTTTTTTCCTTCCCTTCCACAAATTATACCAACATCAAATACAGTGAAAGCAGGGCTTATACCATGGGGGAGGGACATACAAAGCAACAAAGAAGTCATCTTATAAATATGTTAGAAATAATCGCATGAAAGAAAAAATTTGAATACTTATCTTGAGGTTCATTCCTCTAACATCAACTTATCTGACTTTTTCTGCTTGACTCAGTCATATATTAGTTATTGCAAATAAGAGAAACCATGGGACCTATGTTTCTTTGGGCCTGGCTTACTTCACTTAATATAATTTTTTCCAAGTCTTTCCATTTCCTAACAAATGAGGCAATGTCATTCTTTCTGATGGAGGCATAGAATTCCATTGTGTATATATACCATATTTTCTTGGTCCATTCATCTACTGAGGGGCATCTGGGTTGGTTCCATATCTTAGCTATGGTAAGATATAGTTCAAGTTACACTTGAAATAATTCGATGAACTACTCTTTGCTCTTTTCAATCAAAACTCTCACAGTGGGAGTCAAAGCAGACTCTCTGAAATCATTACAGGATGGAATAGGAGAAACCCTAGGTCTCCTTGATACAGGCCGAAATTTTCTTAATAGAGACCCAGAAACACAACAAATCAAAGAAAGGTTGGACAAATGGGATTGCATGAAATTGCAGAGCTTCTGCATGACAAAGGACATAGCTAACAAGATTAATAGAAAGCCTATGGATTGAGAGAAGATCTTCACTAGCCTTACAACAGACAAGGGTCTCATATCTAAAATATGCCTGGAACTCAAAAAATTAAATCCCCCAACAACAAATCTTCAAAGAAACAACTGCCCAATAAATTATTGGGCTAAAGACTTAAAGAGAAACTTCTCACATGAAGAAATGCTCAACCTCCCTAGCCATAAAAGAAATGTAAATCAAAACAACATTGAGATACCATCTCACTCCAGTTAGAATGGCTATAATCAAGAACTCTAATAACAACAGAAGCTGGAGGGGATGTGGACAGAAGGGAACCTTACTTCATTGTTGGTGGGAGTGTAAACTTGTTCAACCACTTTGGAAAGCAGTATGGAGTTTCCTCAAAAGACTCCATATAGAGCTCCCCTATGACCCAGCAATCCCACTTTGGGGTATTTATCCTAATGATCACAAACAAGATAAATTAAATTTAAAGGATATAGAAACTTATAAGAAATAGCAAAAGGAACAATGGCATGTAAGATTCAGTTTACTGCCATATTTTTATATGAACAGAAAATACATTCAATCAACTACCTAGTTTAGCTGTTCTTTAATGACATAATTCCAAAACATTAGGAATGAGTAGTTCATCGAATTATTTCAAGTGTAATTTGAACTGCCAAGATTCACGTTCCCCCAAAGGGCTAATCTGTTTTCTTAAGGAGCTTACTGTGTTGGGAGAGGCCAGCTCCTTCCTAAGCCCTGAGCTTTGCTTCATCTGCACTGGTATATCCACAAGAGGCAAAACAGCACCCTATGCATGTCAGTCTGAAGAAATGAAAATTCTAATTTTCTGTGTTGATAAGAGGCTGCTTTCCTTTCCCATTTGAGCTCAGATCTGTGGACTATATACATATACAGAAATCATTAATCTCATCCATTCAGACTTCATTAATTACAAACTGTAATACTTAACAGCTAGACTAATAGATCTATTTATACACCACCCAAAGTGAGGAAAGAAAACAATACAAACAACCCATAAATTAAGAGAGAGTATTCCATGATAAAACACATTGTTTTCAAATACTAGGGAGAACTTGAATTATGGTGATCAAAAGAAAGGCTAATACCCATTGGGTTGCATAGGTTGACATTTTTCAGTTTAAAATTAAGCATTCATATTTAATCATCTATGTAGGCATATCATAAAGTCAAAGGAAGTCATTCATTTTTTCTTTCTTTTTTAAATCTTTAAGTAGTTGTACAAAGAAGCTGCCATGAGACAAAGCAGTTTATGAATACAGTGCATCTTGGTTAAGCAGATTGGGGTAAAGGGATGCTCAAGAAAAATCTGAATAGTACAGAAAACTATAGAAAGACCTGATTGTGCCGGGCATTGCCTTCCCCAATTGTTTATGTGGTAAAGTGCACCACAGAATACCATAGAGCAACAAGATCTCTACAATTAAGGAATGGGATCTTCCATTGTTTCCCAGAAATGCAGATGCTTGCCAGATCATAAGCTTAATAGTTCTTCAAGTTGCCGATTGTTTTTTTGAAGGGCTTTTCTCAGCAAGCATTGCTACAGACAAGTTTCAGGTAAGAAGAGACCACTTAGAAACACAGTGTCTTTGTATCTAGCCTGCCACTTCCTCTCCTTTGTACTGGGTCCTGAGGGAAAAGCAGTGTGGAGGGAAGAGATAATTTGAAAGCATTGTGAGTGGTACAATGGGAAGAAATTCAGTTGGAATGAATTCAGGAGGGCTTCACCAGGTTTCACTGGGAGCTGCCTTGGTGGCAGGAAGATTGCTCGGAAAACTGAGCTGGGAAGGGAAAATTATGTCCATGGTACAAAGCTGAGGCTGAAATAAATGACTGGTCCAGGGAAACTGTTTTTTTTTTTAATTATTAGACTCACAGAAGGGATTCGGTTTTGCTGTTGTAGAATACAAGCCTTAACTTCTAGTTACAGTGGGGTTAGCTGGACATCTAATGGTAGTTTTGCTTCAGTTGCACAGAGATCTTTTGTTTTTCTAGATGAATTCATTTACAGTCTAGAAAGTATGATAGTGCTAATAACCCAATGGTTATTTTATGTCTGATACTTACCTATAATGTAACAGCCATGATACTGTATATGTGTGTGTGTGTGTGTGTGTATATATATATATATATATATATATGTATATGCATGTGTGTATGTTGCTATTTCCACATACTATGTGTTTAGTAGTGTCATTGGGAAGTATTTGCTATGCTTTCTGTTATAAATAAGTGGTAAGGGGAAAAATACACAAAGTCTTAAGACTTTTCTTGCTTTCTCTCTTATTAATAATGATGCTGTTGGGTTGATACTGGGCTCGAACTCAAGGCCTGGGTGCTGTCCCTGAGATATGTTTGCTCAAGGATAGTGCTTTACCACTTAAGCCACACCTCCAATTCTGGCTTTTTGGTGGTTAATTGGAGATAAAAGTCTCACAGACTTTCCTGGCCCAGGCTGAATTCAAATTGCAATCCTCAGATCTCAGCCTCCTGATAAGCTCGGATTACAGGAATGAGCCACAGGCATCTAGCTATTATTTTACTTTTGAATGAACTTCATTTGTGCATTTCCGGAGTTAGACCCCAACCTTCAGAACAGGGTGGTGAACAGAAGATTGCACCACACCACTCAGAACAGCACACAAGTTCTGTTTTTCTCACCTAACGTTGACTTAATGCATCTCAAAATTGTGATAGATTTTTTTATGGTCAGACTGTTTCTATTAAAAAGTGCTGATTTTAATCTCTAATAACTTCACACAGCCACAGTCAAGAAAGAAAGCAAACTACTTAACCGTTATTCTCCTTCCTCAGCTGAAAGTTTTATGTGGCATCATCACCATTAACTGGTCTGTTATTACTAAGCTTAAATGGCCAATTTAGTCACTGAACGAATAGTGTAGAGACTGGAGCAGGTTTTAGGAATGATGTTCCATTAGTCTTTGGAGCTTTCTGTGCAGACTTGGTGATCTGCCAGCGCCAGCAGCCTTGGTGATAAGGGTTGTGGTTTCGTATCATGAATACCAATCAGCCCAGAAGCAGATCGAAGCTTTCATCAGACCTAGGCTTTCTAGGAATCATGTCAATGACAACAGCATTGCCAGCCTTCAAGCATGAAGGGCCATCTTCCAGCTGCTTTCCAGAGTAGTGATCAATCTTTCCAGCAAGGCCAGCTAAGAGAGAGTGCAGGCCACAGCATTACCAGCACTGATTTGGACCAGATTCTTCAGTTTCATCCCATGAAAAGTGTAGCCAGCTGCTTTCTCTGGAGCATCACCAGAAGTGTGAACATCTTGGCCAGATTCCCTGTTGACACTGACACACCCACATTGCTCCCAAGAACGACTACCCTCAAAGCTTCAGGGAGCGTGTCAGCAGACTAGCTGGTGTTGACTAGAGCTGAGATGGCCGCCATTTTGTCTCCACTTGGACACTAGTGCGTATCACCAATTTTGTAGGCACACAAGGGAGTAGCTTGTCAGCCAGATGGTGGTCAGATACAATCCGGAGTTTCAAATGGTCCCATTGTGACCTTTCCATCTCTTGAACCAAGGCATGTCCACACTTAGCTCCTGCAAACTGCCATCATTCCAAGCCAATGTTGGCTCATCTGCTACTGTTTGGGGACTATTGCCAGTTTTCTTAATGTGGGTCGCTGATTTCCTTGATTTCTTCCTGTCTCCTCTGCCTCAGTCAGAGCAATCTATGTTAACACCAACAATGAATTGTGTCACACCCACTGTGGCAGCCAGGACACACTCATGGAGTTTCCCGTTCTTGGAGATCCCAGCTTCACATTTGCTAACACCAGGGACAATGCTCCATGCAGCCTGGTCCAGCCTGAGATTTTTCTGATGAAGTCTTGGTGTTTGGGGGGAATCGATGATAGTCACATAATTCTTTCTGTTCCCAGATGTTCCTGGGAGAGGCTTGAATGGTAGTAATACTCATGTTCAGGCCAGTTTGTCTAAGATCCACGCATGCGTGTTGTGTTCCCACCCCAATGGCCTTCTTCTCAGTTTTCAGCAGTTCTGTTGTGGATCTCTCTGCCTTTGTATGTGAGTCTGAATCTGTGTGTCCACCAATAATGACCCATCTCATTTTTTCCCATTCTGGTTTTGGTTTAGCAGTGGTTTTCACAACACCAGTTTTCTGGGGTGTGAAAATTCAACGTATAATTTAAAACTTATGAAGTGTTTATTTCTGATTTTTCTTTCAATATGTTCTAGCTCTGGTTGATGATGGGCATGTGGAATGGCTTTTGAGAAGGTGGAGGGATGTTCCATAATCTCAGCTATATTTGCTTCATACTTGCCTCTCCCCTTCTAGTGTCTTCCTTATTTCTCTATTTCCCCTTGGAAAAAGTCTCTTCGTGTGTGTGTGTGTGTGTGTGTGTGTGTGTGTGTGTGTGTGTCACATACATGTGATTTCTTCCTACCATCCAGTGTTCTCAGACTTTCCTTTGGTGCTTCTTCTTCTTCTTCTTCCTCCTCCTCCTTCTCCATCTCCTCCTTCTCCTCCTTCTTCCTTTCCTCTGATTACCAAATGTTCTCTGTGGCAGCCACTAGCTGCACATGTGTTGGTAGGTTTAAATCAATTAGAATTAAACAACAACTGAAATTAAGTCCCCTAGCCACACAGGAATCACATGTGAAGAGCTTAGTATGGTGGATGGCTACCCTAGCGATCATTTCTGCCACCTTTACCAGAAAGAATCACATCCTCCTGCTATAGTTGCAAGACAAGCCAGTGTTTTGTCTAGAGAACAGGTATAGAGGCAAGGAAGGTGCTGTTATTTGAAAAGAAGATAGAAAAATCTTATCCCAATGTCCATCCTGCCAAGAAGGTGATTTAGGAGTGGTTTGTACAGCTGGGGGGTGGGTGTCCTGGATGGCCTCTGGTCTTCTCACTGTGAGAGGAACAGATGACAAACACAAACACTGGATCCGAATGGCCTACACTTAGGATATGTCTTCAGTTCTGGTTCCCTCTGGCAGCTCCCATCACTGATTGATTTGCCCTTGTGCAGTTCTTGACAGAAGTAGCGCCACAGTTGGATGGCTCTCATCCATCACCTCCGTATTAATACATAATCTTGTCTTATGAGGCATTATATCCTTTCACCCAACCTCCTACTCCAGGCTCCTACCACCACCTTTCTGAAAAGGAAATGGTGGTGAGAATAGAGAGAAAGAATGCATGCTGAGATCGTCGAGAGGGGAAGAGTTGAAGGAGATCACATGTGCAATGTGGAAAAGAGTTTGCTTAGTCTCACAGATCAGTTCACCCTCCAGGGTACTCAGCCATGTGTGAAATGCATTGTTTCACCGAGTTGTGAAGCTCGTATTTTGCTAGCTGCTTCTCCACCACTGCAGCTGACGACCTCACTGGATGCCAGCCATCCAAGGGTTTTGCAGTAGTTGGATGAAGAAGACATATTTCCTTTAGGCTTCTGGATGGTTGACACTGGGTTTTGTGGCATCCCAGCTGGGCTTGCAATCTTGTTTCACGAAGAGAGAGTGCCTTATGCACTGAGCTCTGGAATACAATGTAACATGAGGAACATGTGTGTCCCCCTGTCTGGCTTCTGTTCAGCCTGATTTGAATGGCCATATGGTCAGTGTGACAGACTGAGTAGTCATTGAATATTGATAGGGCCTTTGCTCCAGGATATACCAGGAGTGTCATTTGGATAGTTCAACTTTCATGTTTTTCAGGGCCAATTGATGTCATCTCACCTGTGATCACAAGACTGCTGTGTGCTCATGCTCCCTATTTCAGTCTTCTTGTTATCCAGTGCTAAATCATTCTCCAAACAAATGCACTGTGGGGTCCTAAGCATGATAAAGTCTCCATTTTCATTGAGATTTCTGCAGAGATTAAAATAGAGTCCATTTGGGCAGACCTAATATCTAGCTCAATGTCTGCCGTATGCTTGTGTCTAAACAGTGTGAATTAAATTGAATTAAGTCTCTTCTCTCCACCAATTGTCCTCATTCTCTTACTCTAGTATCAAGCTCCTCTAACTGTCTTCCTTCCACTCTTCTGTTTACCTATCAAGAAACACACAGGGCTACCAACATTTGGTGTGCTTTCTCACCTTGTATTTGACTTGGTGTTACCTCCCCAGTTACACTGACAGGCTTTCAGTTCTGAAAACTGCTCGTAGTAATCCTTGCTTCTAGGTACTGTTTTTCTGAGACTGGGCTTCTGCAGAAATCACATCTTTCTAGGTGGACTTAGTATGCCTAAAGAGGCATACTAAAATCATGGTGGAAGATATAGCTTTGTATCCCACTGATTCATGAGTGTAGCATCTCAGTGCAGAGGAAATATGCCAGCAAGAAAACTATAAGAAGCCATTCTTGTGTGTGTGTGTGTGTGTGTGTGTGTGTGTGTGTGTGTGTGTGTGTGTGTAATGCATATGCACATGCAGAGGTTTCTATTGATCCATCAGAATAAGGCATCACCCTGTGTCCTCATTGCAGGGTGAAAACAGATACACACATCAGTTACTCCTTCAAATAGCCCATGTACTGCTTGGTTTGAAAAATGGATGTGTTCTGCTAGCTTTTTCATATGTCGACAATCTCCATGTTCTTGAAGTTGCTAGAGACTTGATCACATGTGTTTCATGACTTCTAGCTCTTGAGCAAATTGACTCTTAACATTTTAAAGGTATTGAAAAGAAACTGAGGACCAACAAGCTCCATTCTCCTGATTGTGAGTGAGACAGAGAGAGGAGAGACCAATGAATTTACAGAGTTTAATGGAAATCCTCTATTTATTGACCTTCTTTATACATCTGAGTTATCTAATGAATATTTAATAATGTGAAGAACTTAGTTGGAACTGTGTGGAATCTGCAATCTTAAAAACAGAGCTCAGAAAATTTATCTTTGGACCTTTTGACATCCAGATGCCCCGAGAAAAGGAGAAGCAAATACAGTGAAAGCAGGGGTTATACCGTGGGGGAGGGATGTACAAAGCAACATAGAAATCATCTTATAAATATGTTAGCAACAATTGCATGAAAGAGAAAAAAAAACATTTGAATACTTACCTTGGGGTTCATTCCCCTAACATCAACTTCACTGTTTTTGATGTTGGTATAATTTGTGGAGAAGAAGGGAAAAAACAAATCATTTAAATAGGGATACAGGTGGACCCATTGCAACAAAGAGATGTACACATCGTTATGTTGAAAAATGAACTTTACAACTTTGGTGGGGTGGGGAAGATCAGGTGGGGGGAGGTGTGGGGAGTATGGGAAGGGATGGGAAGGGGAAACAAAGAGAGGTAACAATGCTTGATAAGAAATGTACTCATTATCTTACCCATGTAATTGTAACTCCACTGTACAGTATTTTCACAATAAAAAAAAAAGAAAAGGAGAAGCAAATCCTCCTGCAGTTCCTATCCAAGCAACGGGAGCTCCTACGGGTAAAGTGACACGTGAACTCCTACATGTGAAGTTACATGTAGGCTCCTACATATTAAGTTATATGTGGGCACTTCTGTAAACACAACACAAATTTCAGAAATAAAATAATGGTCTGAGAATTCAGAGTAACAGGGACTTACCCCAGTGCTCTCTGAAGTGGTGGACACATTCCCTAAATTGGTGATGAAGGACTTAGACGTGAGGGCCATGACACTTGAGGGAAGAAAACATTTCTTGTTAGGTTTTCATGAGAGTGTTTTAGATCTACGAGAAGGGAAGCAGTGCTCAGGCTTTATCTCCCCTGTGCAGCTCACTTGCCCTATGGAGTCGTGCATTTCTCACACTCATTAGATCCAGGTGGCAACGGGGACACCAGAATCTTGAGCTTTTGTATTATCATCATAGCTTGGGGGTCAACCTTTTTGGAGGGGGTGTTTCTTTAGTTCAAACAGCCTCTCAGAAAAGAATAAAGACAAGCCAGGGAAATGTCTGACAGATGGAAACCCAGATTCAAAGCCCAGCCACAGAAGAGTTGAGGTTTCAAGGAGATGAATTTGGTTCTGTTCCCGGGGACCAGGATTAAAGCCTCTGATCCAGCCCTGAGGGCCCAGATAAAGAGAACAGATTAATTTCAGGTCCACAGAGATAAAAGGAAGATCCAGAATCTGCCAAATGGATAGGCATAAATTCAATCAACAAATTAGATGTAAATTCAACATGCTAAAAGCTCAAAATAACAAACCCTGAGATTAAAATTTGTTTATATTAGAATACATAAAAGTATTTTTCACTATTCCTCTGAAAGAGACAAAATGCCCCAAATGCATGTTTTGAAACATTTTTGCAATGATTCTCTGTTATACTAATAGCAGAATTTCCCCTCTGTTTCTATAGTCAGTGAGGTCTAAGGGGAAAAGATAAAAGATAGAAAGTCAGCATCACATACACCAAGACATTTTTTTAAAACCTTAAATCAAAATGTGCTGCTTTTTATTGAACCACTTATTTTCATGTGAAGAAGCTATTTCGTGTGTGTGTGTGTGTGTGTGTGTGTGTGTGTGTGTGTGTGTGTGTGTGTGTGTGAGTGAGTGAGTACTGGTAGAACTTGAACTTAGGGCTTCTTTGCTTGAGGCTGTGTTCTAGTACTATAGCCACTTCTGGCTTCTTGGTGGTTAAAGATAAGGGCCTCTCAGATTTGTCCATCTAGGCTAGCTTCGAATCATGACCGTTAGATCTCAGCCTCCTGAGGAGCTAGAATAAAAGATGTGAGCCACTGCCACAAGGCTAAGCAACTAATTAGTTAATTTCCTGTGTTTAAAAATTGTATCTCAAGATAAAAGTGTACTTGAGGTAACATGTTACTAGAATTATAATCTCAATATAGTGAGTTTATACATAGTGATAAAGATATTAAGCCTTTATTTAAGTGTGTATATTTTCAACAATGTATAAAAACAAACCCTGTGATGCTTTTACTTAGCTACATCTGTGACGTTTTAGTGGTCTCAAGCTTGAAGTAGAGAAAACTCTTGACTTCCACAAACCATCTGACAAACTATCTTTTTTTCCAGTCCTGGGGCTTGAACTCAGGACCTAGGCACTGTCTCTGAGCTTTTTTTTCTTCCTCAAGGCTAGCACTCTACCACTTGAGCCACAGCTTCACTTCTGGCCTTTTCTGTTTATGTAGTACTAAGGAATAGAACCCAGGGCTTCATGCATGTTAGGCAAGCACTCTACCACTAAGCCATATTCCCAGCCCCTAGAATTTAATTTTAATCATAACTACCAAAAGAGTAAATGTTCTTTCTGAATAAATGTATTCACCCCCATGCTTTTAGAGCAACTAGTATGTGATATGTGTAAAAGAAGTGCTTATTATAAGTGAAATTGTTTCCTAGATACAAAGTCAGGAAGAGGTGGCAATTAGGAAGCTACTATTTATAATGATGCAATATCACTGTAAATCACTGTGCATAATGTTTAATATGTCCCAGGGTAAAGATCTCTGGAGTCAAAGAAAACAGGGAACTGTACATCCCTGTAAAAGTTGGAGAGAAAATCAACTTACTTACTTTCTTTCTTTCTTTCTTTTCTTTCTTTCTTTCTTTCTTTCTTTCTTTCTTTCTTTCTTTCTTTCTTTCTTTCCTTCCTTCCTTCCTTCCTTCCTTCCTTCCTTCCTTCCTTCCTTCCTTCTTTCTTTCTTCCTTCCTTCCTTCCTTCCTTCCTTCCTTCCTTCTTTCCTTCCTTCCATTCTTCCTCTTCAAAGCATCCCCCATAGTAAGAATAAATTGCAGGCTATTACAGATGTATAAAATGCCATTTTCTTAGAGAGTCACTTCATACTTTTGATACTAGTTGTACAATGTACAGATTCCAGGTATAAGCTACTGTTTTCTGGATCTGCTGCATTTGTTATTTCTACACACACACACACACACACACACACACACACACACACACACACACACAGACACACACACACACACACACACACACACATACACACACACACACCTGGTGGCTTTCCTCTAATTCAGTTCAAGTCTTGTACCTTGCAACACATTCTTATAGCTGTAGCACACATATACAACTACTGTGCTATAAAGTTTACAAGCCATGACTCACAGATGGCATCGGAAGTAAAGTTATTTATAATATATGCAAACTACTGATTTCCAGTATGTTTCACAATGAATAAACTGGGCTAAAATATAAGCAAAAAAACCTTAAAAGTAGTCAGGAGACACGTAAAATCATATTAAGCTTCAGAAGTTATCAGAGAAATAGAAATTACTACCAAATAAATTAGCATATTTTACATAACAATTTTAAATAAAGTGGGCATTGGATAAGCATGTATGACCAGGTTGTATAGTACTGGAAATCACTGCATGCAATCAGAGAGGGCTGCCTGTATCCCCACTTGGGAGACACAACTGTAATCTAACACTGCAAAATAGAAATCACAGGTAGATCTCAGGAGACTGACTCAGAAATCTGCATGGCAGCATTGTCTGTCATTAGAAGACTTATCAGCAATCTGGGTTACACTGGAGGAAAACAGGTAAGTTGTAATACATTTATACAAGGAAGACCCTTAATAGGGAAAGTAACTAGTGGTATGCTTTCTAGCTCTGTGTGAACAATTTCAAAGAAAAAAATAATTATGGAAACTACATGTCGTTTATACCAAGGTCTAAAAGTGGGGGAATCTGTAAGAGCATGGAGATACAGATGTTTCAAAGCTAAATCCATGCTCTAGTTAAATATTCAGTTAGAGATCATCTTGAATTCCAGCACTGCCTGTCTGGGAGCAGCGTGGTGGGTGGTGATGGGCGGTAGAAGCACAGTGAGCTTCTCAGCATCTCATGTGGTGGCAGACTTTTATCCTTAAGTTCCATACCTTGTTATGTAATTTGTTTTTCTCACCTAGGTGGAATCCCAGGTCTGTTAACATTTTTCCCCAGGCTCCATACTTGGGAGCTTGAAAACTCCCCTGAGTGCCATTAGAGCCAAAGCACTGAGGAATCATCTCCTGTGTAGGCCTCCAGGGCACCGCAGAAAAGGCCATTTAGTTCCTCCCAGTGCAGCCTACATCCTGTTTTGCTGAAAAGTTGAGTGCTAGATGCTTGGAGGTTTCCATGCCCAGAAGTTCTGCTGTTTGACTCCTTTCTGAAAACCCTCAAAACCCCTTGCTTGTTCATTGTTTCAAGTAGTTCATTAGAGAACCTCTTCCATATTAGTAGGCAAGTGGACCTTCTTTTCCTTCTCATTTCCTGCTTTGAAACAACTCTTTATTCATTCTTTTGTATCTTGTTTCATAGTAAGAAGTAAACACAAGTTTTTAAAGGAAAAAAATCACCTGACAGTTCTCTCAGAGAAATTAAATTTGAGAAGGTAAGGATGTTTGAATGGAACTAGATTCTGATTTTCTTCTCTTTTCTTGCTCTCCTAGTTTCTCAAAGTCCCCTGGGCATAGAGATTCATCTTGACGGTGCCCAGTTTCCTGCAGTGTGGTAGGGGTAGAAAAGAAGTTGGAAGAGACAGTGAAGCTGATTTCATTCATCTGATATGATGAGTGCAGGGTAATGTGTACTCACTAATGATCTAAGTGTTTCAGTCGACATACTATGGAATCATATAGAATACTAGTATGCAAATGAGAAATGGAATAAACTCATATTCATCTTGATGTTATTCCCGAAAACATTTTTTCTGTGACTTTTTGCTGTGTTTTCTGGTCGGATACTGGGCTTCTGATGAAACATATTGATGTGTGAAATAGTCAGTTATAACCAGATAAACAAAATGGTTTGGATAAAAAATTGTTCAAATGTGAAGCTCACTGTAGAGGGTTCATGTTTCTCTTTATCTCAGGGCTGGGGAGTAGGGAGTAGAAAAAGGATTTGGGTGGCACTTTTGGAAGATGACTTTGGGAGTGGAATTCACAGATACTAAGACCAAAAAGACCTCAGAAGTCCATTTCATTCTGGATTGTTCAAAACCATTTTCACATCAAATATATTATAACTTTTCTACTTTGCAAGTACTTTCAAAGCATCTTGTGAGGTAGACCTTATGTGATTTTCCCCCCTTCTTAATCCCTTGGGGGGAATTAATTTAATCTGTGAAAATTCTGTAAAACCTGGATATGTATGAATATAAATTCAAAACTGAGTATCAAGAGCAAAATTTTAAATGGCTTTCCATACTTGCAAATCACACTTTGATGAACATCCATGTTTACTAAGATCTCACTTATGAAATGTATAATTCCTGCATTGACTGAGGGCTTCATGAAATATCTTATTCAAGATTCACTTGCTATAAAGAAGTGCTTTCCTAATTCTATGTTAGTCATATTTCTGGAATATTTTATTCTTTTATAAACATAGCAGACAGGAACTTCTGACAGTGTAGAATGGCATTTTTCTGGGACATCTGTTAGCAATTAGAACTTTGAGGGCTAATTTCATCCGAAGTTGGGAAGCACATGAACTTTCTCCTGACAAATCTGGTACAAATTCATAGTTCAAATATTAATCTGTCATCTTTTGACACTTCCAGTGAGTAATCTTTGTGGAGTTTAATGACTAGAGAAATGAGGATTGTAAACATTTAATGAAACCAGAACTATTGTCTTTTTAGTGTTGTAGAGGATATTTGTAAATAAGGGATGGTAGTGGACAGAAATTCCTGTTCTAATTCATTGGCTGATACGTGAGGTCTCATACTTGCTGCCCTGGTTGGTGAGGATACATGGTAAGAACAGGAGAACTACAACCTAATTTAAAAAGAAAGAAATTCAGAGAGGAAGAAATGAAGGGAGGCAAAGGAAGGGAAGAGAAAAGGAGGTAAATGGGAGACAAAGAATGAGTCCGTAGATTCATGGATTTTATAGTCTAGTGATTTATTCCTCAGTGGCTCCATGAATCCCTGCGGCACTTCTCCCAGGTAAGAATTAAGTTCTGACAAGATTTCATGTCTTCTTTCCCTTAGCAACTTTTTCAGAGCTCTTGGTTTTAAACATAATGCCTTTTTAAAAAAAAATTGTGAAAATACCGTGCAGAGGGGTTACAATTACATGAGCAAGGTAATGAGTACATTTCTTATCAATCATTGTTGCCTCCTCCTTTGTTTCCCTTTCCTATCCTTTCCCTTCCCCCATGCCCCCCCAAAGTTGTAAAGTTCATTTTTTGACATAACGTCTTGTACATCTCATTGTTGCAATGGGTCCACTTGTATCCCTATTTAAACAATTTGTTTTTTCCCTTTCCCTCCCCAAATTATACCAACATCAAATACAGTGAAAACAGGGATTATACCGTAGGGGAGGGACATACAAAGCAACAAAGAAATAATCTTATAAATATGTTAGAAACAATAGCAAGAAAGAAAAACCATTTGAGTCCTTATCTTGGGGTTCATTTTGCCTAACATCAACTTATCTGACCACTTCTGCTTGTCCCAGACATATACTAGTTATTGCAAATAAGGGAAACCATGGGACCTATGTTTCTTTGGGCCTGACTTACTTCACTTAATATAATTTTTTCCAAGTCTTTCCAAGACAAGATGCAAACATAAAAGGGATCCAAATAGGGAAAGATGAAGTAAAACTCTCCCTCTTTCCCCCTTGTATTTAAAGAATCCCATGACTACACTCCCAAATTACTCAAGCTGCTTCAAAACTTTGGCAAAGTAGCAGGGTATAAAATTAACCCTCAAAAATCAATGGCTTTTCTGTATGCCAACAATGAGAAAAGCATGGCTGAAATCAGGAAAGCAACTCATTCGTAATAGCCACACAAAAAACTAAAATACCTAGAAATTAACTTAACCAAAGAAGTGAAGGACCTCTATGATGAAAACTTTAAAAACCTGAAAAAGGAAATCAAAACAGAACTTAGTAGAAAAACCTCCCATGCTCCTGGATTGGAAAGATCAACATCGTGAAAATGGCAATACTTCCCAAGGCTATCTACAAATTCAATGTGATACCTATCAATATTCCAACCTCATCCTTTAAGGAAATAGAAGAGGCAATCCAAAAATTCATATGGAACAATAAAAGACCCGAATAGCAAAAACGATCCTTAACAGAAAGAACAGTGCTGGAGGAATATCAATACCAAATTTCAAACTCTACTACAAAGCCGTAGTAATCAAAACAGCTTGGTACTGGCACAAGAAGAGACCTCAGGACCAATGGAATAGAATTGAAAATCCAGAAATGAACCCACAGACCTATAGCCATCTAATCTTTGATAAGGGAGCTAAAAAATAGGATGGAAGAAAGACAGCCTCTTCAGTAAATGGTGCTGGCAAAATTGGTTAATCACTTGCAGAAAACTAAAGCTAGATCCTTATATATCACCCTGCACCAGAATCAACATAATGCCTTTCCACAGCATAGAGTCCCAAGAAGTCTTATCAAAAACTATCTAATCTACTTATTTATCTCCTTGTTACCTTATATTTGAACTATGAGTATTGGAACTAAGATATTGTCTCCTGGTTGTCATCAGAGGACCTTTTTTTCTTGGAGGTCTGCTTATTGCAGTCAGGGTAATGCCTGAAGAGTGCTATGTGAAATGAATAATATCTTTACACCTCCACTTAGGCCTTGAATTCATTTACCAGCTCAGAGGTACTTATTTTGCCATGTCATAATTTTGTAGCCACCATTGTCAGCTTGGCAGCCTCATAAGATTGGTAAGGTTCATCTATTTTTCCAATAAGCTCATTTTCCTGACCCTCTGCAGCCATTTTTATATGTTAATCCAGCTCATCTCTCCTTGGCCTTCCAAGACATAAATGAAAGCCAGACCTCCATGTGACTGACTGAATAATTACTTAATTAGCATTTGTACAGATTCATAATTTTTCAAACATTCTCATGTGCTTCTTTCCTCCCATTTTGCTTAGCCCTGTAAAGCCTTTGGATAAATCTGACTCTCCCAATTTGTAGATGATGATGATTGTAGGTTCCAGTAGAGTGTGACTTGCTTGATCTCACACAGTCCCTGAGAAGTCGCAATTAGAATATCAGCACCAACAACCTCTCTATGCTATTTCACACTAATTTCCATCATATTTCCTGTTAAAGTATCAGGAAAGCTAGATACTGATTGGAGTTTATGACTCATTACTCACAGTGGAGGAAGTTAGATACACAGAGGACAAATGGGAACGGTTGTAGAGTGATGTGAACCTGGGCAGAAAGCAAAACCCTATGTCAAAAATAACCAGCCCAAGAAAGGGCTGGGGGCATGGCTCAGTGGTATAGTGTCTGCCTACCAATATGTGAAATATTTATCTCCAGGAAAGCAGTTATGGAAATTATGTAAGATGAGTTTAATTGGATACTAACCAATTGTGTAGGAAGAAACTTCTGAAATACAAGATATTTTAATTTTATTTCCAAGGGAAATAAGAATTCTCTAATGTAAATAGAGTTCCTCTGTTAGCAGTTCATAATGGAAGTTAATGTCATAAGGCCTTCACATGGCAATGCTCAAAAATAAGAAACAAAAACTCCTGTATTTCTTTAACTTATTTGAAGATGAAACTATATTTTCCAAGTCCTATTAGCAGCCTTCAGAATGTTTGGCACTAAATATGTCATCAGTGATGATGACAAAGGATTAATATCATTGCATAAGATACACTTAGCATGAATATTAATATTGTTAATATTTTAATAGTCACTCACAGGCACTTTTTGTGAGGTGAAAACTTTCCAAGTGTTTCAAGGCCCTAATTTCCTCTCCAATTGTATTCAGTCACAAACTAAATATTCATTATTTTTCAGTATTACTACCTTAAAAATTCTGTTTAAAAAATGCCTACGTGAGAGCAAATGGCTTCATCATGACCCTTGTGTTATTTGTTAGGTGTTTGCATGATTCTTTATGAGACTTAATACTGTGTGGAGATTGCGTGAATCAGCCAAGCAGGGAGTTTATGTGCTCCCCACTGAGGGAGGAGGGAATTGCCTCTCAGAATCAGGGCGTGTTCTTGTATGACAAGATTCTCTCTGAAGGAACATGAATTTGGAATTGTAGATGACTGTGATTCAGAAGTAGCTAACTAAACCCCGTATTTCATTACAAAATATACATACCTGGGTGCGCAAGCACGTGCGTGTGCGTGCACATACACACTCAAATTATCTTTTAATAAATTAAATTTTCTCTACATAGAACTAATCCAAATGCCCTATTAATTTTCAGAAAACAAAGCCTTCATAACACATTTTCTGAAATTTTTCTTTGTGCATATAAGACGAAGACAACATTATATCAATAATTCTAAGAAACATTCTTCCTCTGTGAGGGAAAATATTTCCACATTCATGCACTCAGGCAGACAACAGGAAATAAAGTTCCAGTAGCCTTTGAATCATTAATAAGATGCTATTTTGTAGGAAAGTTTATTTTGTAGTCTAGACCAAGATATTCCTACTTATTAAAGCTGGGTGGCATATTTTTGGTTGAGAGATATAGACTTTGAAATCTCTAACTGCACAATGAATCATTTATACTTCTGGTTGGAAATACCTGCTTATTTTGTCCTGATTTTTTATGCTTGGCATGCTTATTTCCCCAGTGATTTGAAAACTAGTTTTGTTTTTCAGTTTTTCTCTTTAGTTAACTCAATAAAATCAAAGTATTGTTCCTTCAGTAGAGTACATGTTTATATACAACATATATATATATATATAAATATACATTCACATATATATATATATGCCGATCACTGAAAAGATACTATTCTCTAAATGACATTGGCACTTACACTTGCAGATTAAAAAAAACTCATTTAAAAATATTCTCTTTATTTTGAACTTAATTTCCTTTTTGTGTGATTTAAAATATTCTTTATTGTTATTGTAAAGTGATATACAAAGGAATTACAGTTACATAAGTCAGATAAAGAGTACATTTCTGTTTGAACAATGTCACCCTTCCTACATTTTCTTCCAGTTTTCCCTCCCATACCCCCCAACAAGTTGTATAGTTCATTTTCAATATAGTGTCTAGTGAGTACCACTGCTGCATTTGTGTACTCTTTGTTCCATCAAACTGTGACTCCTTTACCCTCCCAAAGACAGATAAACGAACAAGCAAGAAAAAAGGAAAACAGCAACAAGGAAAAAAAAACCTTAATTTCCATTTCCTGGAGTTCATTTCAATAAATATTATCATATATGATCCGAGCTATTGTGCTTTTGTTAATTTCTTGAGAGAATAGTCTATACTCAGCAACATATGACAAACTAAGGAAGAGAACTTGAATTTAGATGATGCTGGTAGTTTATTACATGTACATACCAAATTGTATACATTAAATAAGTATGGCTTTGTATATCAACTACACACCAGTAAGGCTATTAAAAATATAAGAATTCATATATACTATACTTAACATTATAGTATAATATAGTATGGTCTTATGGCATCCAAGACAAAACTTTTAAACTGTAACTAAGCTTTTGCACAAGATAAAAAGTGTCTATCATGAAGCTTTCTGAATACACATTTATTTCTGTATAAACATTGGGTCAAATTTTGTGCATCCTTTTGAAGTTCATATACAAATACATCTAATGCATCTTCACATGTTCTTCTCCAAATCTTTGAATGTAAACAGACAACATACCTTCTGGACATGACGGTCCTCAGCAGGACTGTGAAGGTTTCATAGACTGAGCAGGTGTGGTGAGAGTGGCTGTGGGCATAGGAAATCCCAAGAAATCTTCTTGTGTTTCTTCTCAAAGGCTTCCAGAAAATCTCTCCCATGACATATAGATCAAGTCATCCCAGATCGCTCATGGAACATTTAAAGGCGTCAGTTAGATATTTTAAATTTTTCTTAAACAATCATACAATTGAGTTATAATGGACTCTGTGGAAAGCTCCAATAGTACAACTTTTTAAAAAAGAAAGATTAAGTAAAAGCCCAACAAAAGAAGAAACAAGAAATGATATCTGCCCTGCTTTTACTGTATTTGATGTTGGTATAATTTGTGGAGGGAAAGGGGAAAAACAAGTTGTTTAAATAAGGATACAGGTAGACCCGTTGCAACAATGAGAAGTACAAGTTGTTATGTCAAAAATGAACTTTACAACTTTGGTGGGGGGGGGGGGGAGGATTGGGTGGGTGGGCGGGGGGAGGTTGGGAAGGGATGGGAAGGGGAAACAAAGGAGGCTACAATGCTTGATAAGAAATGTACTAATTATCTTGCCCATGTAATTGTAACCTCTCTGTACAGTATTTTCACAATATAAAATAAATAAAAATTAAAAAAATAAAAGTAAAAGTAAAAAAAAAAAAGAAATGGTATCTGCAAGTCGAGGTGGGGATTGGGGAGGGAAAAGCCAGGGGAAAAGGGGCAGAAAATGAAGGGGAGGAAGGGAGAAGAAGGCACTCAAGATTTCATTGTTTATACCACAAAGTTCAGCAATGTAAGAGAAGGGGTGTGTCTAGGGGGATGAGGTTGTTGAAGGGAGACACAGAACAAGATGCACCATATTCATATACTGCTTTGTGAAATGACATCTCAGTTCTACCACAATTTAAAGATAATAAACAAGGAGGAAAAAGACATAAAAATAAATGAGCAAACAAAAACCCAGAGTCCATCCTGATTAAACTAGCTAAAGGTTAGAGGGGGATGGGACCACTCTCAGATGAGGTACTTCCTGACTCTCAGCTCGCTCTCCTTGCAGGCTGGGGCAGCTGAACGCCAATCTCAGGCCTGACTGACCGTTCCATGCAGCACGGCTCTCTCCTCCACTGTCACTGCAAACGATGTGCTTTTGAGAGCCAGGGGTGAATCTATGTCTTCCCTTTTCCCCTCCAGGGAACTGAGAAGAAAGTGACCTTGACCTGAACACTGCCAGAAAAATACAATCTCACCGGTGAGCCTTCAGGTAAATCATGAGTCAAATGCTGTCTTCCTGGATTCTCGGTGGCCATGGAAACCTGTGAGGGAAAAGAAAGGAAAGATACATTCTCCCAGGAAGAGCCCCAATAATTCATTCTAAGCCTTCACAAGATGATAGAAGCAATTCCACCAGGAATCCATTCAGATTAGAGGCAAAGCTTATTCCATTAGAAGGGAAGTTTTCACCCGAAGCCAGAAATAGCACAGACAGCAGAAGATCCGTTGGAGATATGGGAAGTGTCTGATACAACAATCATTATTGAAGCGTATCTTATGAAGACATTTGAATTAGATGCTGTGTGAATAGGCACCTATTTTATTCCATAACCAGAACAGATATGAATAACAGGCAAGAGCAAGAAAGCACCCTTTTAGGGAAAAATGACCTCAGCATCGCTGTTGGAATGGAAAAGCGAATGACAAACACATCTACAAGAACACAATCGAAAGAGGGAGGAAAGGAAGAAACCAGCAATGAGAACTGTCCTGTTAAAATGATAGAATGCAGAGGGAGAGGTTGTGGTGCAAGTGTAGAATCCTTAGCCTGTGTGAGCAAACTCCAGTACTGCAATCATGGTGGTGATGATTGAAGATGATGATGATGATGATGATGATGATGATGATGATGATGATGATGATGATGATGATGACCGAGCACAAAAATGAGTAGAAGAATTTAAAAGAAGCTCTTAGAAACTATCTGAAATTCTATCAAAAAAGTTAACAAGCCTGGCCCTCACACAAGGCAGCAGTGTTGTCTGGGATGAACACATATAGATCAGGGAGAGTCAGTGACTCAAAATTAGTTTGTCCACATGGCGACCAATTTCTGCTGGGACTGGTCTTGAACTATGATCCTTTCTCTCATTCTCAGCTTTCCCAGGAGCGGGGTTTAAAAGTCCAAGCCACTGGTGCCTGGCTAGCTTTATCCTTTAAATTCATTTGTATCATGAAAGTAAAAACGTGGAAGCAAGTTCCTTTGCTAGGAACATTTAGAATTTGCAATGTCTTCTACACTGCTGTTCCGTTAAATTATCATTAAAATATCTCATATTGCAAAGGATAAAATCGGAGCTCCTGGAAGTTAGATTTTGTTGCACACAAAGAAGCATTTTTTTTATTGTTGCTGTTTTTGTGTGGCAAACTGGCTCAGCTGAGAAAGGAAAATATGTTGATTGTACTGCCAGAGCAACACTAGTTCAATTATTTCAAGAAGTGTTTATTTTTCTCTGGTGGTATTTGATGATTTCTACTCCAAACTTTCAGGTAAAAGAACTGTGTCAGACTTACTGGGTCCTGAGTACATTGCTTAAACTGTGATTGATACAAGTCCTCCAAGGTGGTAACACCCCTCCCCCCAACTCCCTACCTCCACTTCCCCCTGGAGCTCTAGTGTGCTCTGACCTCCTTCCAATACAGCTACCCAAGTTGCTGTGTCCCCTAGGAGTGTCTCCACAGCAGTTCTTGCCATCACTGTTTAAGAGCCTTGCAATCACCAGGCATCTCGCAGGTATCTAGAAAAGCACAGGAATGATGAATGTGTGAATTCTCCTCTCTTGCTCCTGTCAACAGGTGGCATGATTGCTCAGAGTGAGATCCTTGGGTGGGTCAAATCACATACAAGCACGAGCTCCTGGGTTATCAAGTAAATGCTAACAGGCACACGAATCCCAGCTACACAGATGCGGGAAGAGATTCTTGCTTTTGCAGAAACATGCAGGTGATATCCTACAGTGCAGGAGGTGTGATTATTTTTTTTTACTGTGTATGTAATTTTAATAAAGCCAGGGGCTCTGCTTTTCAGCTCCTATTTGTCATAATAACCTGTGTCATATGTCATTCTCAAAATTACGAGGTACCTTGTGCCCCTCAGGCTGAGTTAAAATTTTGACAGATACCTCACAATCAGAGCTATGTATGTGACGAAGCACAAAAGCAAATACTCTTCAGGTTTTACCTGGGGATTTCTTTATCTTTTTTTGATAAAAATCTATTACAAACTGGGCACCGGTATTTTCATGCCTGTAATCAAGAGGCTAAGATCTGAGGATCATGGTTCAAAGCCAGCCCAGGAAGGAAGGTCCTTGAGACTCATCTCCAATCAACGACCAGAAAACTGGGAGTGGTGCTGTGGCTCAAGAGGTAGAGTGGTAGCCTTGAGTGAAAAAGCATAGAGACAGTGCCCAGGCCCTGAGTTCAAGCCCCAAGATCACCACCAACAAGCCCTATTGCAAAGGCCTTAATCTCATTTAAAATGGAGGAGCTTCAAGCCCTAACAAACTCTTAATGATGACTCTTCCTAATACTGTGATGTTGGCTATTAATTTCCCCCCCCTTGTCTGGGGAGTGACATGGTGAATCCATGGCATCTGTTTCCCAGAACTCAACATCAGGGCACCACTGTCTCAGGGAGCCACTCTTCACTCAGGCCTCTTCTTCCTGAGGTCTACTTGCCAGCGATACCACCTGCTGATGTTCCCTTTAGTATCTCCTCAGAGAGGCATCCTCTGGAATCACCTTTCTCGGTAAAGAAAGAGAGCATCATTCCTTCTACATTTTGCTTAGATTTGAGATTGTTATTTTACATCTATCTACATCATGGGTTTCCCCATTGAATTTTTGTTTTCTTTGATACCACCCTTTACTAACTCCCCAGATAACCCAAACTCAAAATACAGAAGAGCTACTCGAGAATTACTAAAATCAGAGTACAACCATATCAAAGCCATGTTATGCAAGAATTCAGATCATGAAATATTTCTATGCGCCTTTTCTTAACCTTTGTCATTTTAAGGAATGGGTTTTAGTTTCCTCAGTACCCTAGAGCCCAATGAATGCCATGGGAAGTTCTCATGCACGCTAGCTCTATGTGTTCCTTCCGCCATTGTATTATAATTTTAAGGTTTTTATTCAGAGGGGCTACCATTCCATCAGTCAGGTAATGAGTACAAATACTTATGGACAATGTTACTCCTTCCTTCCATTTTCCTCAATTTCCTCCCACAAGGGGTCGTGTTTAGATTTCATGCCTATGTGTGGAAATGGAGTTTGAATGTATTGTATTCTCATTTGAGAGTTGAAAAATATGTGAGAAGATGAAATAGATTCAAAAGGCTTGACCTTTTTCTGGCTCAATCTTCCAAATGACATTTTCAGCTCTTGGTTATATTTTTAAAGAACTGAAGTGATGTGGTCATGTTTAAAGAGCTTTTCAATTAAATACTTCCTAATGCAAATTTTCACCATGTAAAATGAGCAATTTACTTCATCCAGTACTTGTTAAGATACTGACCATGTTTCAGAAACTCACGCTTTTCATCTATTCCTGCAAAATTGCTATGACAATTAATGTCAGTGCACTAAACATAGGTGTCACAGACCATTAAAACTTAAAAAGCTACATCAGCCCAACTAAAGCCAGGTCAGCCTGGAATGAAAATGAAGAGCTGATAAATTCCATGAGCTGCATTTGAGAAAGTTATGAGCTATTAATTTTGCATTATATTTGACTAAGCAAGTGAAACTTGATGAAGGATAAAAATCATTGAGTTGGGGAGCAAATGTGGGGAGCAAATGTGGAGAGCAAATGAGGTAACTTCTTTGAAGAAGTCCACACTTTGAAATGATGGTCACCAAGGAGTTCTTATATGTCCAAAGTCAAAATTAATTTTCCTCTGACCATTGGCAGATGATTTTTCCTTTGAATGAAAACATCCTAGCAGTGTTGGAAAGTAAATTCACTCCAGATCATCTTCTATTGGAACCTGTGAAAACCTTTATTGATGTCTTTTGAATGAGGAAGTTTTCCATCCTGGGAAATAAAGCAAGATGTTTTCCTTTCCTATTTCTTGCTCTCAGATGTTTTCTTTGCTGGCAAAGGAACGTAAAAGATGTTGCTACTCATTCTGATTGGTCATTAGGTTTTTGTTCCTATCAGCCAATAGCGCCTTTCTCCTTGATTGATCCTCTTCTATCCTCAGTTTCTTCTTAGGTCTGACTGATTCTGTCATTAATAGCTTCAACTGGCTCTATGTTGCTATCACACACACACACACACACACACACATAAAAGACAAAGAGAAAGCAGACAACTCTGGAGTAAGGAACAACTTAACTTCTGTATTATCACATCCCTACCTCTGAACCTCCTTTACTATCCTGCTTAGGAGATGACCTAACCTTAAATTTCCCCCAGAACAAACTGCCATTCCAATAGAGCACTTCTACAAGTCCTGTTTGGCTATACATACTCTCCCGCATTTGATCCTGTTCTCTTTCTCTTTATGACATCAACTCTGCTCAATAATAATAATAATAATAATAATAAATAATAATAATAATAGTTGTTTTGTTTTTTTTTGATTGGTCATAGGGCTTGAACTCTGGCTTGGGTGCTATCCCTGAGCTCTTCAGCTCAAGGCAAGCTCTCTACCAATAATAATAATAATAATAATAATAATAATAATAATAATAATAATAATAAGTTAACTAATCTCTCTGCTGCTGAGCCTCCATTTTCCTACATCTTTGTGGCAATGCCTCCTCCCTTTTCCAGCCCATCTCTACCACACAGGAGAACCTCTTTGTCTTTAATGGCTTTGTCCCTTCCAAGCTGATTGTCACCAAATGCAACTCAGTTCTATACTACAACCCAGAGGTCATTGCTCAACCACTAATTACCTCAACAACTGCTAAAGGACACAGCTCACTTCAGGTTCACTTAGAGATGGATGTGAGGACAATAAGCATGGCTTGTCCTCATGTCGTGTCGGCCTCTTTCGGTTCAGGGCAGCAATCGCAACAGTTCCACTGCCGTCTGGAGACTGGGACCTGGAAGTGTGCCAGCTAGTTCATTGTCTGACTCAGTTTCCCAGCTGTGTGCCCAGGGATACCACTCATCTTACCTGGGTTCTTCATTTGAAAGTAGAGACTTTCTTAAGAACCAAATGAGATAAAAAGGAAATGGAAGAAGACACCGAGGGAGAAGTTATTGCAGGAATCATTATTTTACATTAACCATTATTAACGTTCCATGGTTTTCTCCTACATGTGCTTCATTGGGCCCTCAAGACCCCCCTGCAATGTCATCTCCCATAGGGCTTCTCCTTCTGCCTGTTCCAGTTTAGGTTGTGACAACTCAGTGATCAACATCATGGTTGCAACATTTATCCGTAGTCCGCCATCCAATTCTTATATGCAGACACCCTCTCAAAAGACACTAACTTCTAAATTTTCCCAATGCCCAGAAAATTTTGTGCTACATGCATAGCACATAAAAATTAATTACATCCATCTTTCTAAATGTAGGACAATTCTTTTGTAATGAGAAAAGTCCTAGGTGGAAGGAGAATGATTAAGTTTGGGAGCTATCCAGATCCTGTACAGGCTAGAAGGTTGGTAGCTGTGAAAGTTTTGTTAGTTATTTAGGAGGAAGAGCGAAAGTTTCTAGCTCATGAAGAATATAAAATTAAAGATAAATTTGCAATATTTTTCATCTAGAATATTGTTATTATAGATTCTTTTTACATCTAAACATACCCAGATTTATTATGGTAGTCACTGGCCAAATATGGCTGTTGATATTTTTAAAATCTTCTTTAAGTAGTTGTACAAAGGAGGTGTTATTTAACAAAGCAGTTCATGAATACAATGCATCTTGATCAGTGTCACTCCTTCAACATTCTCAGCCCACTTTGACTGATCCCTTCCCTTTTCTTAACTTTTTGGTGCAGACAATGAATTCTTGACTGCTTTCTTCTCCGCTTGCTCCCTTCATTGTCTACACTTCTCCCCTTTACAATCCCCCCTTGCAAGTACTCATTTCCTTGTGCTTTTTGGGGGGTTGGGCTTTGATTTAGTCTTTATAAAAGGACTGAGCTCTCCATAAAGGCAATTATCATTTAGTTATCTCATCTGGAATTGCTTGTGTACCATTAGCATGCTCACTTGTAGATTTATAGGCACATTCTATCTACCACTAATGAGAAAAACCATAAAGCCTTTGTTTATCTGGATCTGGCTTATTTCACTTAATTTTTTCCAAGTTTTTCCATTTTCTTACAAATGGTACTATCATTTTTTCTGATGGATGAGGAAAATACCATATATGTGTGTATACATATATATATATATATACACAATGTATGTATACAATAAATACAATGCATATATATGTATATATATATATATATGTATATTTGTCACACATTTGTCCATTGAGGACATCTGGGCTATAGTGAATAGTGCTGCAAGGAGCATGTTGTGCTGGCAGTTTTATTGTAGCCTTGTTTGTGTTCTATTGGATAAATGACCCAGGAGTTCTGGGTTGTAGGGCAGTTCTAAGTTTAGTTTTTTGAGGAGCATCTATACTGCTTTCCAGAGTGATTGAATACACTTACATTCCCAGAAACAGTATATTAGAATCCCATTTTGGCTTCATCCTTGCCAATATTGGTTATTGTTTGTTTTCTTGATACCGACCATTCAAACTTGGGGTAAGGTGGAATGTCAGTGCTGTTCTGATTTGCATTTTGTTTATGGCCAGAGATGTTGAACATTTCTTTATGTGTCTATTGTATATTTTTACTACTTCTTCTGAGTTCCAACTGTACTACAAAGCAATCATAATGAAAATGTCTTGGTACTTGCACAAAAATAGGCCTGAGGACCAATGGCACAGAATAGAATACTCAGAAACGAACCCACAGAGCTATCTATACTCGTCTAATATTAGATAAGGGAGCTGAAAGCATAGATGGAGAGAAAGAGAGTCTCTTCAACAAATGGTGCTGAAAAAGTGGATATCCACATGCAGAAAATTGAAATTAGATCCTTATATATCATGTTGCACCAATATAAATTCAAAATGAATAAAGACCTTGATGTAAGACCAGCACCCATAAAACTATTACAGGAAGGGAAGGGAAAAACTAGGGCTCCTGGGCACAAGTCAAAACTTCCTAAGTAAAAATCCAATAGCACAACAAATAAAACAAAGGCTTGATAAGTGAGATTGCATCAAACTTAAAAGTTTTTGTGGGGCAAAGAAAATAGTTAAACAAGCTAAAAAGAAAACCTACAGAATGGGAGATTTTTACTAGCCATATATCAGACAAGGGCCTGTTTTCCAAAATATACTTAGAGCTCAAAAAATTAATCCCTAGGGCTGGGAAGTTGGCTCAGTGGTAGAGTGCTTTCCTTGCACACACATGAGGCTCTGGATTCGATTCGTCAGCACCACATAAGCAGAAAAAGCTGGAAGTGGTGCTATGGCTCAAGTGGTAGAACACTAGCCTTGAGCTAAAGAGCTGAGGGACAGTGCCCAGGCCCGGAGTTCAGGCCCCACAACCAAAAAAAATCCCTCAACAATTAAACTTTTAAAGAAAGAACAACCCATTTAATAAATGAGCTAATGACTTAAGAGAGGCTGCTGAATTTTTGAGAAGTGGCTATGTCAAACTGACACATGCTCTAAAACTAAGCTTTGGATTTAGAAGATCTACTATGAAAAAAGGAATTCGAAATATTGGATTGATGGTTATTTATTTATTTAGACTTATTTTGGACATGTTAAGTAAAATCTTCTATTATTAAAATTAATTTCATTTCTTTCATTTTATATTATTCTGTATGGCTACTAGAAAATTATCAGATGTGTAGTTTGCCTTTTATTACTGTTGCAAGGAGCCTATATAATAATGAATCAGAAGTGAAAACTGGGTTGGTTGCTACTAGAGACAGAATACAAAAGGTTTCTAGATATAAGAATGGCAAATATGAATGCTTCTTTGCATATGTGGTAGTTATAACATATATATAACATTAACCATAAAAACAATATGTGGGAAGTAATCCTAAAGTTGATTTATCAGATCAAATTTGTTTTAAAATATTGGAAACTGCTCCATTTACACAAGACACACTGGACTCCTGCACACAAATAAACCTGTGAGCTCCCAAGTGTCCTGTGCATGTCTGTGTTTTAAATGCACACACACATTTTCATCTCAAACTTATAATTTCTTGCTATTCATTTTATTCTACATTAGAACTGAAGTTTGTGCAATGCATAATTTCAAAATTAATTTAAATAAAGCAAGAAAGCTGATTACACTAAAGAAGGAGTAACCTGGGAAAATAACATTTATAAATCCATTGGTAGGAAATAATACATCCCATGTCTGCCTATTACAATCTAGTGAGATCCTAGCACTCTTGAATACTAGAATTATTTAATTAACTTCAAGAGTGAACTAATGCATGCACTTTATTCTGTGGGGGCAATAACTTGCTCACAATGGCATATTAATTAAAAATACATTATAACGAATTTCCTTTGGAAATACAAGTGATATTAAAACTTAATACTCTGTTAGTTTACCATGATTAATTTTTTTCTTTTTAAAAAAATCTTGCCAACAACAGAGCATTAATTAAACCACTAATTCATATCCACACACTTACGTGCCCTTTCTCCATTCCTTTGGACCATTGAGTTTAAAGAAAGGAGAAGATACTTTTTTTTAAGAAAGTCCAGAAAATGTCATCTCAAAAAATGGTGCCATGATATTATGATTATTTTAAAGAAAGTCAGCATCAGATACTAAGAAGGACCCATCTGGCTTTGACTTTGTCTTTCTAAAACATACTATTTTAGCTCTCCATAGTCTATTATAATTCAGTTAATTCATCTGTAACCACTTGCACATCACCCAGTGTGTTTACTGGTACATTTTTAATGCACTTTCTAGCTACTACCAATGAGGAAAAACTATGCTGCATACTTTACTTAATATATTTTTCCCAAGTTTTTCCATTTCTGTACGAATGGTGCAATATCATTCTTTCTAATGAATCAGTAGAATTCCATGTGTGTCTACACCATATTTTATTGATCCATTCATCATTGAGGGGCATCTGGGCTGATTCCATATCTTGGCTATGGTAAATAGTGCTGCAATGATGACCAGGAAATGGGTACTTGGGAGAGAGGGGGTGGTGTTAAGGGAAGAGGAGTAGAAGAAAGAAAAGGGGTAGAGAGGAGAATGCAGTCAAGAATTTATTGTCTATACCATGAAATTAAGAAAACTAAGGGAAAGGGTGGGTTGAAGGGAAGGGGATGTTGAAGGGGTGACCTAGATCACAATGCATCTATTCATAAATGACTGGGTAAAATGACGTAAAATTCAATACATATCCTACAAAATTAAGAAAAGTGAGGGAAGGGGTAGATAAGGAGAGATGGGTGAGAATGTGGAAAGGGGTGACATTGATCAAGATGTACTGCATTCATGAACTGCTTTGGTGAATGGCAACTCCTTTGTCCAACTAAAGATAATAAAAGTATCTTTAGAAAAAGGACCAGTCTCTGATGTCTTCTGTGTGATTAAAGTCCAGATCCAACCAGGAGAAAAACAATTCCTTCTGAAAAATAAGCAAAGCATCCTCTGATAACATGGCTTAGATTTAACTGACCACAGAGAGGAGGCCCTGGCCCTTTTGATGCTCAGATCAGAGAAAGAGAGCATCAAGAATTGAGGAAATCTACTCAAAATATATTCTTAGCTATTTCCCTAGAAATATTTTTGTGGAAGCATCTAGTAGACTTTTATCTTTAAAAACAATTGTAAAGGTTTGCTTAGGCAGGCATTGGTGACTCATGCCTGTAATCCTAGCTACCCAGAAGGCTGAGATCTGAAAATTGTGGTTTGAAGCCAGCCTGGGCAGGAAAGTCCCTGAGACCATTGTCTCCAATGAACTACTCAGAAAAAGCAGAAGTGGCTCTGAGCCTCAAGTGGTAGAGCATTAGCCTTGAGCCTAATAGCTCATGGACAGTGTCCAGGCCCAAGGTTCAAGCCCCAGGACCAGGGGTGAGAGGTTTGCTTAACCTGTGTTATTTGTGCATGCTAATTAGGGTTCCATGTGACATTTCAATATTTCTAAATGCCCATATGCCATACACTAGACATATCCAGTAAAATCAACTCCTTTTCTATCCTCAACTTTCCCATATTGCTCCATGTCTGTTGACTCTATCATCTTCAGGACCTTTTGTCTGAAATCCACACTGCCACCATTATTTTGGAGTTCTCTAAGTTGTGTGAATTTTCCCTGTCAAGGAAATAAGAGTCCCAGCAACACTGAGTTCTACGACACTCTCTAGATCCATCCATATTAGTGGTATCTCCCTGCTGTTTCTCATGCACCTGTTTCTTTCTATGGCTACTATTTCTGACTGGGCTACTACAATAATGGCTGAGCTGAGCTCTTATCTAAAGGCAATGTTTCTTCCCAGTGTGGGAATTATCATAGCTTAGTGGCTGCACATCACGCTTTGCTGGCTTCAGAGTTCCTTAGGAAAGAAAGCACAGAATCACATCCCTGACCTTCCTTCCCCCCCACATTCTCTTTAGGAAATGATCACCTCCCGGCAGACTGTTGAGATTCCCATCATGCTTCCTCTGAACTCTCCAGCATGTGTTTATAGGCCTTTGAGTCTTCAAAGCATCCCCAATTCTATCTCATCTAGAGACTTTGCATAGATTTGTTTCCTAAGTGAAAGAGAGAGAGAGAGAGAGAGAGAAAGAGAGAGAGAGAGAGAGAGACAGAGAGAGAGAGAGACAGAGAGACAGAGAGAGAGACAGAGACAGAGAGACAGAGAGACAGAGAGAGACAGAGAGAGAGAGTCCTATCTAGAATAGCTTTCATCTCCATTTTCAACTTTTTTTAAATGTTCAGTTGTAAGGTAATAAAATGTGATACTCAGTTCCTTACGGGGGGGGGAGGGGGAGGGGGGACTTTTGAGACTATTGAGAAAAGAAAATATTCTGTTTCTCCTTGTGTTGAACCCATTACAGCTGTCATCTTTGCTTTGTATCTCTCTTCACCGGCTGACACTAGTCCTGTCTGACCTCATATCTCCAGTGAAACTGATCACAGAAATATTAACAGTGATTTGACAAAGTAGCCACAAAGAGTAATGCATTTGCAAACGGTGCAATAGAAAACTCATATCTATAACATACCAAGAATATCAGGGATAAAAATTAGCCCTGATTCAAAGTGAAATAATTCTTTTAAAAATGTGGTATTGTAAAGCTAATGTACATTAGGTTACAGTTACATGTCAAGTAAAGAGTACATGTCACCCCTTCCCTCACTCTCTCCCAGTTTTTCCCTCCCATCCCCACACACATGTTGTATAGTTCATTTGTAACATAGTGTCCAGTGAGTACTATTGCTGTGTTTGATCATGCTTTGTCTCTCCAATTCCGTGCCTTCCCTTATACTCCCAAAGGCATATAAATGAACAAACAGAACAAAAAGAAAAGAAAAGAAAACCAACAAGATAGAAAACAACCTCTTGTTTTCATTTCCTGGAGTTCATTTCAATAAATATTATTTTGCATACAAAATGGAATAATTCTGTACATATAATCTAATCAAATGGGGCTCATGGTAGATTATTACTTGTGGGTGACGGTGGCCTCTCAAAATACCTTGAGGAGACAACAAGAATTCTCTACTTGGAGTTCCGGGAAGATGGCGGAGGAGAAGCTGGAATCTGAACAAGCTCTCGCATAGAAAGCAGCTTTAGAGTTCCAGTGAACAGTCCTAAGCCAGAGAATCACACCAAGTGTGCCATCACAGGACAGAGAGTTAGACAAGAGAGGGGAAGCCAAGGCAAGTGGTCGCCAGCAGCCGCCACGGCGGCGGCGGCGGCGACAGGGTCGCAAGCGGCAGAGACCACAGCCGGGGGCCATACCTGAGCGCTCACACAGAGAGTCCGGGACAGGATTCTACTCAACACCAGCAAGAACCAACAAAGAGCGGACATCTTCACCCTGCAGCTTGCAGACCAGAGACGACCCAGGATCCAAGACTCGGCACCAGAGACGACCCAGGACCCAAGACTCGGCGTGAGTACAAGCCCGACATCCTCACTCCTCAGGGAGCAGAGGAAGGAAGGCCACCCCTCCCCCCCCAGCACCGGTGATCTCCATCTTGGATACCGACAAAGCTCGGAGTTGCTGCTAGCTTCAGCTCAGGCCTTGGAATAAAATGAGTCATTTAGCAGGTCACAAGAACTTAACGCCGAAGTGACCTGCCAGACTCAGCTCCATCCAGGGAAAAGTCACCCAGCTCAGGCGCCAGCCTAGCCTCACTGGGTAACCAGAGCCAGAGGCTGCCCCTCCCTCTAGCAGCCACCACAATCAACTGAAAAACAGAAACCCTGAGAATGGCTCCAGGCTGGGCGCTGTGAGCTTTATCACAAAATAGCCCCAGGGAAAAGCTACTGTTTGTTGAAAGGCCTCAACTCCACCCAGAACCTAGCCTCATCACCACATCCCCCTCTTTTGTGACTCTCAAAGCAGACCACCCTCCCAGAAAACTAACCTGGGAGGGGGATCTCAAAATCTTGGGTAAAGCAGAGCATTTTTCTGCCTCTTCCAACCAACCGACTTAAGAAACCAATCAAGCCACAGGACCTCAAGCTGACCAGAGACTCCAAGAGACTGGTTGCAGACAAAAGGGAGATACAGGATTCTTCCCATTCCTCCCCCCCCCCAAAAAAAAAAAATCAAAAGACTTTTTTTTTTTTTTTCTTCTTTTTTTTTTTCTTTTTTTTTCTTTTTTTTTTCTCTTTTTTTCTTCTTCTTCTTTTCTTTTTTTTTGCTTGTTTTTTGTTTTTTGTTACCTTATATATATATATATATGTATATAAATTTTTTTCCCTTCTAAAACTTTTATCAATCTTTAATTTTTGCCTCTTCTGAAAAAATAATTGTTTTCCAGTAACTTTTTTTTTTCTCATCTTATAATTTTTATTTCAGAATTACGTGAATGAGAGTTTTCCTTTCTTTTCTTGTCTTCTTTCTCTTTTTCTTTCTTTCTTAATTATCTTTTTGTTTTTTATCTAGCTCTACTGAACTTCTGATCTTTTCTTCTCCCTTAAAGCTTTTCACATCTTCTCAATGTCCCTCCCCTTCTCTGAACATATTCACATTCCTCTCTAAATAGACGGTCTTTTAACCTCTATAATAACATTAATTTTTACGTTTCTATTCTTTTTCTGGTCTCTCTTTATTCCCCTTTCCGTCTCTTCTTTTTCTCTCTCTCTCTACTTGCATCCTACCCAACCCATTTCCTGCACTGTGAGTAGGACATAGTTAACTCTCCTTGTGCCTCCCCACACCAATCTATTCCTATTTTTTACCCACATCTCTCCCTAATCCTAATAATTTTCCAAATTCTTTTCTGCGGTTCGAAGTCCTTTAACATATAGTCGTTTGATGTTGAATAGATGTATCTGTTGAACTAGATTGTATCTGTAGACTATTGACTGTACAAATGCAAACTTTGGTTGATGGTTGCCTTAAGATAGTGTTCTAGCACAAAACTGTTGCAATCTTTATCTCAAATGGGCCGAGTAAGCCGGAAAAACACAAGAAAAATGGCAAATTCGGGTATCTCAATTCCCAACCTTGATAATCAGGGATTAGAACAGATAAAGAATAACCCAGAGGAGAGTTCCCAAATAGCTCTACAAACACTAATAGCAAACATGATAAATGAGAAGTTTGACAATGTACAAAGGACTCTGTATGAGCGTGATAGGGAGAGAGAGGAGGCATCCCAGAAGTTTATACAGGAATATCATAAGCGTGAGGAAGCTTCTCAAAAACTGATACAGGATTTGCATGAACAACTTGAGAATACTCAAAGAGAAAGGGAGGAATGGCGTGAGCAGGCAGAGAACACTCAAAGAGAACTGCAGGAAGCCCACAGAAGGGAGGAAACTAATCAAAGAGTAATTCACGAATTAAGAGACCAGGTAGAGAATACACAAAGATCACTAAAGACATTCATGGAATCCATTAACAAAGAGCTGAAGGAAGTCAGGGAGACCACAAAGGGAATGTTGAATGGAACCCAACAGAAGGAATGGGAGTCCAAAGAAGCCATAACCAATCAACTAAGTGATTTGAGAACAAACACTGAACACCAAATTAAGGAAGTAAAGAAATTCATACAAGACCTAAAACAGAGCTTCAACAAAGAACTTGAAGCCATCAAAGCTGACCAATTAGAAGGAAAAGAGATAAAAAACAAAGTAGAGAGTCTTGACAGCAGGTTAGACCATGCAGAAGATCGAATCTCAGGGATTGAAGACAGCCTAGATATTATAGAGAAAGAACATACAACCATCCAAGACAAGTCCAAGAAATATGATAGGTCTATCCAACACCTGGAGGACACCATCAGAAGGCCCAATTTAAGGATAATGGGTGTAGAGGAGCACCTAGAAACAGAAGTTAATGGTCTAGGAAATTTGTTTAACAGGATCCTAGCAGAGAACTTCCCAAACATACAAAAAGATAGGCCTATTCAGATACAAGAAGCTTTTAGAACCCCAAATAGACCAGACCAGAATAGGACATCCCACCGTCACATTATAATCCACACAGGATCAACCCAGACCAAGGAAAAGATCCTTAAAGCTGTCAAGGAGAAAAAATTAATCACCTATAAAGGGAAACCAATTAGAATTACCTCAGATTTCTCAGCAGAGACAATCAAAGCAAGAAGAGCCTGGAATGACGTATGCCATGCCCTAAAAACAAACAACTATCAACCAAGAATACTGTACCCAGCTAAACTCTCCTTCATAACTGAAGGCCAAATAAAAACCTTCCATAGCAAAGAAAAATTGAAACAATACATCTCCACCAAACCAGCCCTGCAAAAGATTCTTAAAGATGTCCTACACATAGAAAACCAACAAGAACGCAACAAAGGCCAAGAAACTGCACCCAAACTGAGAATCCAAGAACCTTAGGAAGAACCCAGTCTTCACAGCCCCCAAGAAGGTGGATAACATGGCAGGAACTCCCAAATACCTCTCAGTCCTATCTCTTAACGTTAACGGACTGAACTCTCCAATTAAGCGACATAGACTGTCTAGTTGGATTAAAAAACAAGACCCTTCTATCTGCTGCCTGCAGGAGTCACATCTTGCCCGTAAAAACAAACATATTTTCAAGGTTAAAGGCTGGAACAAAATCTACCAAGCAAACGGCCCTCATAAACAGGCGGGAGTTGCAATCCTAATATCAGATAAAATAGACTTCAAATTAAAATTCGTGAGAAGAGATAAAGAAGGTCGCTACATACTAATTAAAGGATCTCTCCTTCAGGAGGATATTACAATTCTAAATATCTATTCGCCAAACAATGGAGCACCCAAATTTATCAAAGAAACACTACTTTCCCTCAAATCCCAGATAGATCCAAAGACATTAATCGTTGGGGATTTTAACACACCACTCTCCCCACTAGATAGATCAACTCGGCAAAAACTCAACAGAGAAACCGCAGATCTAAACAGCTGCATAGATCAACTAGACTTAACAGACATTTACCGAACATTTCACCCAGCAGCATCAGAATACACGTTCTTCTCAGCAGCACATGGAACGTTTTCTAAAATAGACCACATTTTAGGCCACAAAGCAAACTTGTCTAAATTCAGAAACATTGAAGTTATACCTTGCATTCTCTCTGACCACAAGGGAATAAAATTAGAACTCAACACCAAAAGCCACCAAAGAAAGTCCGGTATCACATGGAGGCTGAACAACACACTGCTGAATCATGAGTGGGTCATGGAAGAGATTAGAAAGGAAATTCAAATGTTCATGCTATTCAACAAAAATGAACACACAAATTACCAGCTCCTCTGGGACACAGCAAAGGCAGTACTCAGAGGCAAGTTTATAGCTCTGAGCTCCTACATCAACAAATTGGAGAGATCGGAAACTAGCAATTTAATGACACATCTAAACCTCCTTGAAAAAGAGCAGCAAGATAAACCCCAATCCAGTAGACGGAAAGAAATAATCAAAATTAAATCAGAATTAAATGAATTAGAATCCAAAAAAACTATAGAAAGAATCAACAAAACAAAGAGTTGGTTCTTCGAAAAACTTAACAAAATTGACAGACCCTTAGCAAACCTTATCAGAAAAAGGAGAGAGCACACCCAAATTAATAAACTCAGAGATGAGAATGGAAACATCACCACGGAAACAACCAAGATTCAGAACATTATAAGGGAATACTTCTCAAAACTTTATGCTAATAAGTTTGAGAACTTGACAGAAATGGACCTTTTCCTAGCAAATATTGACATGCCAAAACTAAACCAAGATGAGTTAAACCAGCTTAACAGGCCCATATCAAGCATTGAAATAGAAACAGCAATAAGAGACCTCCCAGCTAAGAAAAGTCCAGGACCAGATGGTTTTACAGCGGAATTTTACAAGGCCTTCAAAGCAGAGCTCACACCAATACTCCTCCAACTCTTCAATGAAATTGAAAGAGAAAGCTCACTACCAAACACATTCTATGAAGCCATCATAACCCTCATCCCAAAACCAGGCAGGGACTCATCAAAGAAAGAAAACTATAGACCCATTTCTTTGATGAACATTGATGCAAAACTTCTCAACAAAATTTTGGCCAACCGACTTCAACAATTCATCCAAAAAATCATACACCATGATCAAACAGGATTCATTTCAGGGATGCAAAGCTGGTTCAATATACGCAAATCAATTAATATTATTCATCACATCAACAGGAGCAAGAATAAGAACCACATGGTTATCTCAATAGATGCAGAAAAAGCATTTGACAAGATCCAACACCCCTTTATGATGAAGGTTCTGGAAAAATTAGGAATCCATGGAACATTCCTCAATACAATAAAGGCTGTATATGACAAACCTACAGCCAACATTATACTCAATGGTGAAAAACTAAAGCCATTTCCTCTTAACTCAGGAACAAGACAAGGATGCCCACTCTCTCCACTTCTCTTCAATCTAGTATTAGAATGCCTAGCTACAGCAATAAGGCAAGATGCAGACATAAAGGAGATCCAAATAGGGAAAGAAGAAATAAAACTTTCCCTCTTTGCAGATGACATGATCTTGTATTTAAAGAATCCCATAGACTCCACTCCCAAATTACTCAAGCTGATTCAAAACTTTGGCAAAGTAGCAGGTTATAAAATTAACCCCCAAAAATCAATGGCTTTTCTATATGCCAACAATGAGAAAAGTGTGGCTGAAATTAGGAAAGCAACTCCATTTGTAATAGCCCCACAAAAAATAAAATACCTAGGAATCAACTTAACCAAAGAAGTGAAGGACCTCTATGATGAAAACTTTAAAATCTTGAAAAAGGAAATCAACACAGAACTTAAAAAATGGCAAAACCTCCCATGCTCCTGGATTGGCAAGATTAACATCGTGAAAATGGCAATACTTCCCAAGGCTATCTACAAATTCAACGCGATACCTATCAAAATTCCACCCTCATTCTTCAAGGAAATAGAGGAGGCAATCCAAAAATTCATATGGAACAATAAAAGACCCCGAATAGCAAAAACGCTCCTCAACGGAAAGAACACTGCTGGAGGAATATCAATACCAAATTTCAAACTCTACTATAAAGCCATAGTAATCAAAACAGCTTGGTATTGGCATAAGAACAGACCTCAGGACCAATGGAATAGAATTGAAAACCCAGAAATGAACCTACAGACCTATAGCCATCTAATCTTCGATAAGGAAGCTAAAACAATAGAATGGAACAAAGACAGCCTCTTCAGTAAATGGTGCTGGCAAAATTGGTTAACTACATGTAGAAAACTAAAGCTAGATCCTTATATATCACCCTGCACCAGAATCAACTCCAAATGGATCAAAGACCTTGAACTCAAAGCAGACACTCTGAAAACATTACAGGATGGAATAGGAGAAACCCTAGGTCTCCTTGGCTCAGGTCGAAATTTTCTGAATAGAGACCCGGAAGCACAACAAATCAAAGAAAGGTTGGACAAATGGGATTGCATAAGATTGCAGAGCTTCTGCAGGGCAAATGACATAGCTGGCAAGATCAATAGAAAGCCCACCGATTGGGAGAAGATCTTTACTAGCCATACAACGGACAAAGGTCTCATATCTAAAATATACTTGGAACTCAAAAAATTAAACCACCCAACAACAAATCCTCAAAGAAACAACTGCCCAATAAATAAGTGGGCGAAAGACTTAAAGAGAAGCTTCTCTGAAGAAGAAAGAAGAATGGCCAATAGACACATGAAGAAATGTTCAACATCCCTAGCCATAAAAGAAATGCAAATCAAAACAACATTGAGATATCACCTCACTCCAGTTAGAACAGCAAAAATCAAGAATTCTAATAACAACAGATGCTGGAGGGGATGTGGACAGAAAGGAACCTTACTTCATTGTTGGTGGGAATGTAAACTTGTTCAACCACTTTGGAAAGCAGTATGGAGGTTCCTCAAAAGACTTCACATAGATCTCCCCTATGATCCAGCAATCCCACTTTTGGGCATTTACCCAAATGTTTACAAACAAGACCACACTAAAGCTACCAGCACAACTATGTTTATTGCAGCATTATTTACCATAGCTAAGATATGGAACCAACCCAGATGCCCCTCAGTAGATGAATGGATCAAGAAAATGTGGTATATATACACAATGGAATTCTATGCCTCCATCAGAAAGAATGACATTTCCCCATTTGTTAGGAAATGGAAAGGTTTGGAAAAAATTATATTAAGTGAAGTAAGCCAGGCCCAAAGAAGCATAGGTCCCATGGTTTCCCTTATTTGCAATATCTAGTATAGGTATGAGTCAAGCGGAAAAGGCCAGATAATGTGATGTTAGGAAAATGAACCCTTAAATATGTATTTTAATGTTTTCGTTTTTTTATGCATGTGTTTCTAATGCATTTATAAGATTATTTCTTTGTTGCTTTGTATGTCCCTCCCCCACAGTGTAACCCCCGCTTTCACTATATTTGATGTCAGTATATCATGTGGAGGAGATGGGGACAAACAAGTCGTTTAAGGATTCAGGTGGACCTGTTGCAACAATGAGAAGTACAAAATGTCATGTCAAAACCAGCTTTACAATTTCGGTGTGTGGGGGGGAGGGGGGTATAATTGGGTGGGGGGAGGGGGATAAAATTGGGTGGGGGGAGGGGGGAGGCAGGGAAGGGAAGTGAAGGGTAAACAAAGGAGGAGGCTGCAATGCTTGGTAAGAAATGTATGCATTATCCTGCCCATGTAATTGTAGCCCCTCTGTACAGTATGTTCTCAAATAAAATAAAATACAATTAAAAAAAAAATTCTCTACTTGAACAATATATATATATATATATTGTTTAAGCATATATATATATATATATATATATATATATATATATATATATATATATGCTTTGGGGTTTGGCCATACTGATTTAAGAATTCATATTCCATAAACACTAATTGTGCACAAAGTAGTGTATACAAAGATACTCAATCATTTTATATTTCCTAACCAAAACATTAAAAAAATTCATGAAAAACCAAGTGGTTGCATAAATTGTAGAAAATACATAAGATGGATAGCTGCTCAGAATAAGACAAAAGAGTGAATGTGAACTAGAAACTTTATAAGATATATATTTAAAATATGTAAGCAAATTTTATAGATACAAACATGAAAAGGCATCTATATCAACATACATGGATATAAGTAAAAATAATTTTGATTAATATTAGATTTTTTGATGTTTTTCGATGTACAATTAGAAGTTTTGCTAAATTAGTAAGAATTGTCTTTATATTTCTCACTTTTATCATTGAACTAATACTATTGTTACAAAATGTACGGGGATAAGTTACTGATGAAAGAGAACAGAAAATCCAAATACATGTCGTAGGTAATATTGAGTGTTAGTAGAGTGATAAAAATCTGTTTCTAGTTAGGTGCTGATGCCTCATGCCTGTAATCCTAGCTACTCGGGAGGCTGAGATCTGAGAATCACAGTTCAAAGCCAGCCCAGGTAGGAAAGTCTGTGAGACCCTTAGCTCCAATAACCCTCCAGAAACCTGGACGTGGTGCTGTGGCTCAAGTGGTAGAAAGCTTGCCTTGAGCTGAAGAGCTGAGGGACAGCGCCCAGGCCTAGAGTTCAAGCCCACAACTGACAAAAAAAAAAAAAAAAAAAGACTGTCTTTGCTTGCCTCAGACATTTCATGATTTTCATGGCTAAAGACAAAACTGAATTCCAACTCTATTATCTCACATATATAAGTCAATTTGATTTTGTTTTATGGCTTAAATGAGGAAAGCAATAGATTAGAATTAGAAGAAGACATGATAAAACAAAACACCACTTGGCTCACCTATAAATACAGCCTCTCTCTCTCTCTCTCTCTAAATTAGGAATTAAAAGCTCCCCAAACCCAACAAGACCATTTGGGGTTTATGTTAAACCTCAGTGAGGTGTGATTTTACACATAGCAAAAGAAAGGTAGCAGGCCGCTGCTAAGAATCTGCTCTTGAGCCCTCAATCTACTTGTGGAGAGCACATTAAAAGTTTCTATCAAAATGAGAGAACTGTCTGTCTTGACTAGAAAACTCGTGTGTGTGTGTGTGTGTGTGTGTGTGTGTGTGTGTGTGTGTGTGTGTGTGTGTGTGTGTGTGTGTGTGTGTGTGTGTGTGTGTGGCTTAGGTTTGCCTTTAGTATTCCTCACAGGAATGCCTTTCTCACAATCCAAGCTAATAGATCAGGATATGAGCTCTCTTGCCAGGCTCCCATCACCTCAACTCAGTAGTGCATCTGTGTGTTGAAGCCTCAAAACTTGGTGATGGAGAAGCTGCCTCCTATGCAGTCTGTGGCTGGACTGAGGAGCCTGGAGGCACTGATGGGGTTTGTAGGAAGGACCTTGCCTTACTCTCTTAGCCTTAGCACACGGCAGCTCCCGGATACCTGCCCGTGTGTTCAGAAATCTTCCCCTGCTCATTTTGTAGCTCTCGTGGCTTCGGCTATTTGGCTGATGCATAACTGGGCATCTTTCAAACTAGAAATTGTCATCCCAGAGTAACAAATAAATGACACTTACACATTAGAACAGACAAACTAAATTGCCCAAGCCATTTTACTTGGGGGAAAACAAATCCATCCAAATGTCTCGGGCCATTTGTCTCTAACTAAAATCACTATTGTATCAAAACACTGGAAAATAAGTCCCTAACATCCATAGGTAGTCTACCTATTTCTGCATCAAGTTAGAATGTAGAAAATCTGACAGTTTGTAGAGGATAGAAAGCAAAAGGCAAGGCAAGTTCTTTTCCTTTATCTTTCCTGCCAAAACAAGTCATTCGTGAATTATAGCAAGAAGCCTGTCATTTCATATGTAATTGTATAATATGTAATGTATGGAGAAAAAAAACAAATCAACAACCATCTTCTTTAAGAATTTTTTTTTGTTTTTTTTTGGCGCGGGGGGGCGGGGGTCTGGTCGTGGGCCTGAACTCTGGGCCTGGGCGCTGTCCCTCAGCTCTTCACTCAAGGCTAGCGCTCTACCACTTGAGCCACAGCACCACTTTTGGCTTTTTTCCTTTTTGCTTATGTGGTGCTGAGGAATCGAACCCAGGGCCTCATGCATGCAAGGCAAGTGCTCTACCACTGAGCCACCTTCCCAGCCCCTATTTTTTGTATCATAGATAAATTCCCAACAAAAAATTAGGTATGGTGTATTTATTGACCTTTTCCTGGATATTAATTATTTTATGCAATGGAGAACTAATTTTTGGCCTGGGTGAGTCTTTATTTTATAAAACAAAACAAATTTTAAAAATCTCTTGAAGAGTGATCCAATTTATTTTAATTTTTCAATTAGTTAAAAAGAGCAAGTTTTTATGAGACTAATGGTAATTTTATTTTCTAGATGAGCCTGTTCTAAATTCAAACTGACATCAAACCCAATGCTAGAAGAACAATTTACAGGACAAAAAAAAAAAGAGAGAGAGAAAGAAAAGACCCTGCTTTGGATGTCAGCATCTCAGGAACGAATTCATTTCACATTCAAACTACATATGTGATAGGTGACTTGAAGTTATTTATTCCTTCTCCTTTATATCTTATGGTTTTGTGATGAGGTAAATGTATAATTATAATAGCTGTGTACTAATTTATTCTGTTTTCAGAGCATAGTGAAATTAAAGCAGGGTGGTTTGGTAATGAGACAATTGAATTAGGGAATTATTTTGCATAATTGATTTTATGTTGTTTTGCATCACAATGAACTATCATTGAGAAGTCAAAGAGTCTGACTTCATGAATAGATAATGTAAATAAATTCACCTTCTGTCAGAAAATGTGTTTAGAGCTGTGGTAAGAATAATCCAATGATCTTTGGCCCAGCAGTGATACTTTAAGAACTTTAAGCATGAACTTATATAGGTGTGTCTTTGGTAAAGCAATGTTCATGTGGTCCCTTACATGTATATATTTAAATGTTTTTTGAAATATGCATGGATGGGAAGGTCCTGTATGATTTTATCTGGTAAATCCAGCTCAACCTTGCACATGCACACAGTACCAATGGCAGAGTTTTTCTTTGTGCTCTCCTGGGAGTTGAGGGCTGTGACAAATACAGACCTCCTGCTGGCATAGCCTTTGTACCCGCACATTTCTGTTGAGGTTCAGGTCTCCAGTTCTTAGACCAGGATAATTGGATTTCATGGAAACAAAGGGCAGGTTGAATGCTAAGTCCCACGCGGTTTATCCTAAGCACTATGGGCCATAGTGCTAAAACCATGTGGCCACACAGGACAAGAAGAGTGTGGGGAGGAGAAGCATAAAACTCAGGGACATCACTGTGCAGGTCCAGCCTCTGTGAGCATCTACCCACTGTTCTTTTCTGTTACAGGCTCTTGGAGGTGACACAGGGGTGGCACACAGGCCTTGCAGTGTCCTAGTACATTACTAAACCCTGGATTTTCTCAGGATTGGAGCCCCTAACTCTGTAAAGCAGAGATATCATTTTCCAGATAGGGTTGTAGTCAAGCTGGTAACATGCTAATGCCAACTGTGACACATTACTCAGCGCTCATGAGTAATGAACTTCACTTCTTTCATGTCCAACATTCCTATGTTGGGATGTTTAACTGTTTGGTGTTTACAGGGCAAGTTAGTCCCAAAGAACAAATGATAAAGAAATCTGTTTTATTTTTCCCTTGGTAGTCTCCTATTTGCAGTCCCATTTAATCTCATTTAATAAAAAAGATACAGTCTGATTGACAGAAGGAATTTTGTCATGCCAAGAACATTGACTATATTACTTATTCCGTGAAGCAAGTAAAAATTTTTACTTAATAAAAATAGCCATGGGCTGGGCGCTGGTGGCTCACGCCTGTAATCCTAGCTACTCAGGAGGCTGAGATCTGAGGATCGCGGTTCAAAGCCAGCCTGGGCAGGAGAGACCGTGAGACTCCTATCTCCAATAAACCACCAGAAAACTGGAAGTGGCGCTGTAGCTCAAGTGGTAGAGCGCTCGCCTTGAGCTGAAGAGCTGAGTGCCCAGGCCCAGAGTTCAAGCCCCACGGCCGACAAAAAAAAAAAAAAATAGCCATGGTTGGGCTGGGAAGGTGGCTCAGTGGTAGAATGCTTGCCTTGCATGCTTGAGGCCCTGAGTTCGATTCCTCAGCACCACATAAGCAGAAAAAAAAAGCCAGAAGTAGCACTGTGGCTCAAGTGGTAGAGCACTAGCCTTGAGCTGAAGAGCTGAGGGACAGAGCCCAGGCCCAGAGTTCAGGCCCCATGACTAGACCCCTCTCCCCCAAAAAATCTTAAAAATAGCTATGGTTGTAGGTATGAATGGGGATTATTTGGGATCTTAAAAGTCAATAACACAGCTATTCTCTAAAGCCAATCAAGATTTTGATTTGATTCGAGTTTTCACTTCTTGCATACTATATGATGTTCCTTGCCTCAAACTAGAGACAAGAAAATGTAGGAGTTAAATTGAGGATGAATTTCAGTCCTCACTATTTGGTATCTTCTTTGTAATCAATGCTTAGAATATGTACAGGTGAAATTTAGATAATTCTACATGCTAATAATGGTTTGAGAAACTCAGACCATGCACTAAAGCATACATACACATACATCTAAAATCCTGTATTTAAACTATCAAGCAAAAAGTCTATGATCCTGGATGCAAATCTTCTACATAATGTAGCTGGGAGTATCCCCCATGCGCACTGTGGTGGTGTAGGCGGAGGACGGTGGAGTTTCTGCTCAGACCGTACCCATCAGGCCCGCAGCGTGGGGCAGGGACAGAGTATAAAGCCCACAGGTCAGCCCTGGCTCACCCCTCCACCCAGGTTCTCATCGCCGGCTCTTTCTTAGGCAGAAACTATAAAGCTTCTGTTTTTTTTGGTTGGTTCTCAGTGCTGTTCCAGGGTCCTGTGGACCTCTGAACATAGCTAGTCCTCGGCTCAGTTACTAATGAGCTCTCCTTCCCAGTTGTCTTCCTCATGTGTGGCCACCAGCTTTGTGACAGTTCATGTCTTCCCATAAATAAGAGAGAAGTACCCACCGATTTAAGGTTTTACAAGAGTAGAGAAGGTGGACAGTTTAGAGTTAGGCGATCAGACTATTAGAACATCGGACTAGAGATAGCAAGGTATAAAATTATTTGTGAAATAATCAATAATCATGAACATAAGAATGATGATCATGATGTAGCAGGAACATACCCTTACATATGAATGAAGTAAAATATTCTGTGTGGCAGATACTCTTCTTAGCTTCAAACAAATCAAGTGAGCATGCAGGCAGGAAATATCCACCAAGGATTGCTTTTGCTTGCATGGCCATACCAGTGGTTCCAAGTGAACATTCAGCCAGTCTCATCCAAGAACAAGGAAGAGGCACATTATTACCTTGTGAGCAAAGTCATTTTCAATTATTTAGTGAGGTTGAGCTACTGGTGAATATTGTTGAGAGAGGCTGAGAAGCAATCATATGCACCATTGCATTTCAAAGTCATAGAAATAAGGTCTTGTGAAACAAGCAAACATCTAGATGAAACAACTCTGCCATGGAATAAAGAACTTAGGGCCTCATTGTCTCTGGGACCATCTGATCTCTAAGAGACCTTTTCATTGCCATAGGAAACTCGGGACTTAACCTATGTGAATAATCAGTTCCTCTGGGCATCTTCCAAGGTGACTTCCAGCCAAGCCTAGCATTTACTGTTTGCTTATTTACTCAGTGAGTTTCTTGTGATGCTTACCTTGGACATTACGGAAATTGTTCCATGAGTGAGCCACATTCCCAGCCTATGGGTAAGTCTGTGCACTTATGATTTTTGTTTATATGGTGTTTTTGTTGTCTTGCATTTTCACCAGATCTCAGCTCAGTGTTCACCTCCACAGGGAGCCAACCCTTAGGTGTTGGGAGTAGATGAAGCCTGGACTGCCTCTCCCCTGCTCCCCTGTTCTCATGGACTCAGAGCCCAAGTGGCCAGAGCATGCTGATTTCCCCTGGTGAGGAATGAATGAGCTGCCCTGTCCTCGGCAGAGATCGGGCCCAAGGCCAGCCCTGACAGATGGGTCACATTATGATTGCCAACCCAGAAAGCAGCTGTGAGCTTTAATAGAATAATTTCAGACCATTTTCCTCTTTAAAAATGCATAAGGATAAAATCTCACCATCCCATGCCCTGGGCACTGATTTTTTAACCAATATCTGACAAGCGAGTTGTGGTGTTTACCAGACAGGAGCTTAGAGTCATTACTTAAACTTTTGCCATGATTTAGGCACCTAGACTACATACCAACTGGTTCTATAGTATTTTCCAATCAAGGCTTTCAAGGTATTTTCTTCCTGTCAATTAACTAAATATTAATGTAAAAGTGAATGACCAAGAGTATGGAAATAATACTCGTCACTTATATCAAATGTCATGTGTATGTACATCACTTTGGCGATTCTAACCTGTGACAAAACAGAACATCTTGTTTTAAAACTCAGTGCCTTTAAAACTTCACTTGAATCCAGTTTAGTGAACTAACAAAAGCCGGTATCTGCCAATGACTAAATCTTACGTGACTTCGCTTTCAGAGTTACCATAGTGGAAAGCATCCTAGGAATCAGAAAGCCCACACTGAATCAGTGGACCCTAGTCACGTTGTCACCACAGCCACTACTGTCCACGTCAGCAAGGAGCTAAGAATAGCCAAACATGGTTGCCTAGCTGAGGTAGCTTGGCTTTCCTGAATTGTGATGCTGTCTTCAAGCATCACAAACTGGTCATGAGCACTGCATCAAGGAAGACCAGCAGCTCTGTCCAGAGACAGTCTTGATGACCCTGTGGCTAGCATGTACATTCGTGTCTGTGTGTTCACACAGAGGTAGTCTGTGCCCCAGTAAAGATCTCAGAGCTGTCAGACTGAGATCACACAGTATTCTCATGATCTGGGTTCCTCTTTCCAACCAGGTGTAATCCTCCTAGTGGAGCAGGTGGGCAGAACTGATGGTACTGAGAAAGTATTGGAATGCCTGCTCCAAAAACAAATGTGACATTCTGCTGCAAAGGACGGATCTAAACCAGTGAGATTTACTTTTAATAATCACGATGGAGAATTATAATCAGGTGACAATATTGGGGTTGATTTATGCAGCTTAACTTAATGCAAAACTTCTGGTCAAATAGCTCTCACTTTAACTTTTTCCTAAAAATAATGACTTCTATGGTTATATGTTAGGTTTATATACATTTCATTTTATTATGGCACAGAGACTTCCTTGAAGTTGATTATATTCTTTGTTTTTGTTTTTGTTTTATTTTATTTTGTGTGTGTGTGTGTGTGTGTGTGTGTGTGTGTGAGTGTGTGTGTGTGTGTGCGCGCACGCATGCACGCACACTAATAAGACTTAAAAGCCAGGTGTCACTCTCTTGCTCGGCTTTTTCATTCGTAGCTGACTTTCTATCACTTGAGCCACACCTCCATGTCCAAATATTTGTTGGGTAATTGGAGATAAAAGTCCCTTGGATTTGTTTGCCTGAGATAGTTTTAAACCTCCATCTTCAGATCTCAGCCTCCAGTGGAACTAGGATTATAGGTGTGAACCACTGGTGACCAACCTATTTGTATTTTTTTGTCTCAGAGAAGAAAAAAAAACTATCATATAGATAGATAGATGTATATAAAGAGGGAGAGGGATAGCATGTTTGTTGTTGTGAGACCATTTGCAAGGATTGAAGGGCGAACAATTCCAAAACACTCCATCAGCTCATGAAGATGGAAAAAAACAAACTCCCTGAACGTTGTAGAATGGTAGGGGGTGAGAGCAGAGGACAGGGAGGGCTGATCTGATTACAGTTCTGTATTCATGTGTGAAACCAGGCTGACTTGCCTTTGAACCGGGTGTGTGATGGGAATGTAAGCTGAGTCCTGACTGGGAACTAGTAGAATGGTGGAAGCACAATGGAGAGGGAGAAGATGAGTGATGATGGTCATGCGTGAAGAAGGAATAGTGAGGTTTGCTGACACTGGTTTTAGAAGAGGAAGCGGGGAGGAGGGAGAGAAAGGAAGAGAGGGTGAGGGCAGGAGGAAGAGGAGGAAGGAGAGAGTGTGAAGGGGGCTGAGCCTGGTCAATGTACATTGTGTGCATCTGTGGATTTGCCAAAATCCTTCTACAACTAATTGATGTGAATTTTAATAAAAAGAAGTTGATTATTCTTGAAGTTGAGGCCTTGTTATTTAATTGAGGAAAAGAGGCTCTCACTACCTTAATGGCCCCAGAGGGCTGTCTTTTCCCAGTGGTTACCTCAGCGGGACGGGGTTGTAATGTGGAGAGAGGCAGGAAGGGTAGAATGAATTATTCATGTATGCTACATGTAGGGATGGTATGTACTACTAATCATATTTTGCAGCTTTGAGGGGGCCATTAATTGGAGATCAAAAGAAAAATCCTGGATTAAGTTTTTTCATAACCACATATTAAAATGGAAGAGTCCCTTGGATCTCAAGCAATAATGTCAATAGTCTGTTCATTAATTGTTTGCTCCTGTAGTAGCTACAATGTTCTCGCGTTATGGTGAATTCTTCAAGCTTGGCCCAAAATCTTAAGAATTATTTTTCTCTTGGGCAGTCATTGTAGCTCCTGGCTATAATTCCAGCAAGTTGGGAAGTAGACATCAGGAAAGGTTGTGCTTTCATCCCAGAAACTTCCCTCCCCTAAATCATGAGACTTCATCTCAACAAACAAGCCAAGCGTGGTGGGGTGAGACTGTTGTAAAAGCTACGGGGGAGGCATAGGGAGGACCCTGGACAGTCATGCAAAAATGAAAATATATATCCACAAAAAGACAATGGGCATGGGTAGCTGGTAGAGTGATGCCTAGCAATTTCTAAGTCCCAAAGTACTGAGCTCAAACCACACTAGTGCCTGAAAAAAGAGATAGAAAGAGATCGAAAAAGAGAGGGAAGGAGGGAGAATTGAGGGAGAGAGAGTGGGAGGGAGAATCCAAGGAGCGGGGGAGAGAAGAGGAGAGAAGGTAGGAGAGAGTTGGAGAGAGAGGGACAGAGAGAGAGAGAGAGAGAGAGAGACAGACAGACAGACAGACAGACAGACAGACAGACAGACAGAGACAGAGACAGAGACAGAGAGAGGAAAAGTTGCTAGTCCTCAGAAATTTGGTTGCATTTTTCTCCTTTCCCTACACACTTGGCTAAACTCCTCCTTCTGTGTGGCTTTATAAGAGATCTATGTGTTGACGTTCAATCAATACTCAAGCACTTCAATTGTGTGTAGCCAGGCAGTTCAAAGAAGTGTACTGACTTTAATCCTTGTTTTGGAAATCAGCATGCCATCAGAATTTGTATATCACATTAGCACACACATTTCTAGCACAGATGATCTCTCCTCAATCTCCTGCTCCTGCATCCACAGGTCAGTAGGGCAGCTCAAGTTAGAGAACATTTGTTTTGGGTGGCAGGGGTGGGGGAGGGCTGGGAGATTCTGATCACCCCATGAGAAGTAGGCGGCAGGCAGAGTGGAAAGAGGAAAAGCATTGCGGGATCCCTCCTGCATCACATCTGCTAATGTGCTTTTGGAGGAAGATGGGTGTTTAAAAAATCATAGTAATTATTCTGGAGGTATGAATCATAGACATGAAAGGTTCTAAGTAAAGATAAGGGTTCAGTGTACAAAACAGAAAAGTAAGGGAAGAGGTGGGTCAAAGGAAGGTGAAGATATTGGCTGGATGACACAGATCACGATGCATTGTATACGTGAACTCTTTTATTAGATGGCCAAAAAAAGTCAGTACATATCCTAATAGTTAAGAAAAGCGAGGGAAGGGATGGGTGAGGATGTGGAAAGGGGCGACATTGATCAGGACGCCTGGTATTCATCAGCTGCTTTGTGGAATGACAGCTCTTTTGTACAACTACTAAAAGATGATGAAACATTCAAGAAAAGAACAAAGGAATAGTGCTACTAATCTTGAAGAGGTGATAAAGATGTGAGCACATGTCTATAATATAGAATAGCTCCCCCCTCAAAAAATAAAGAACTGACAGGGTCCATAGAACCAAAAGTTGGTTTTTAGTCATAAGATTGTGACCAGGTACATGGCAAACTTGACCATAAGTAATAAAGTAAGACAAAGAGGATAATGACTTCTACTTTCACAGCTCTGTTTTATTTGCTCTGTGTGTGTGTTGTGTGTGTGTGCGTGTGCGTGCATGTGTGTGAGCATGCATGTGAATACATGATGGACCGTGGTAGCCAGCTTTCTGTCAGTATATAGAATTCTCAAGATAGATAGGGAGTTTATAAGGAAGAATGGTATCTCAGTGTTTGGATATTCCACACCATGATCACTTAGTCCCAGTTCTGGTGTCTGTGGTAAGGTGACACCTCATGGTAGGAGTAGATGGTGGTAGAACCAAGCCTCTCACTTGACTTTGGAGCCAGGACATGAAAAAGACAATGGGCTTGTCTCTGAGATTCCATTCAAGGTCACACTCCCATTCAAGGTCATAGCCCCCAGTAACCTGAAGATCTTTTGTAATTTATATCACTGCCATAAGTGCCACCAGGATGACAGTCAACCTGTGGCTCTCTGGAAGACATTTAAATTTATAGTCCAGCAGGGATATTTATAGAGCCTTTTTCTTCATTATCCTGGTAACATGGTAAGAGATGTATTTGTTTTAATTCTTGAGACTCTAACATTGTGACAGTTGTCAGACCTTGGATAGTATCTATTTTTGTCCTAGTTCTAAAATCTCAAGTCTGTAAGTCTGTCATGGTTCACAGATTCCAGGGTATATGTGAGAGATCCAAGAACGAGGCCCAGATATTTAGGAATGGATGCCTGCCTTCCTTCTCTTGTTATCAAGACCTTACTGTCCTGTCTGCAAACTGTGCTTTTCATTGAACCATGCTTCTGTTTTTGTAATTTTTTTGTCGATCATGGGGCTTGAATTCTGGGTCTGGGCACTGTCCCTCAGCTCTTCAGCTCAAGGTGAGCGCTCTACCACTTGAGCCACAGCACCACTTCCAGTTTTCTAGAGTCTCACAGTCTTTCCTGCCCGGGCTGGCTTTGAACTGTGATCTTCAGATCTCAGCTTCCTAAGTAGCTGGGATTACAGGCATGAGCCACTGGCGCCTGGCTTGTTTTTGTATTTTTTTCTACTTTCTTTAAAACATATAGTTCTCTGAATTGTCACAATCATAAATGCTATATGATATTGCTCCTTATTTTCATACCATTGTCTTGTTATTTGTTATGTTTCTACCTTTATGCAGCGTTTTTAGCTTTATGCATGAAAGCTGTATTTTGCTTTTTATTTATGCTTCTCTCCTTGGCTTCATTTTTAATTTAAAACTCTGGTTTGTTCTTTAAAAAAACCAAGTTTACATATTCATGGTATTAATTCAACTTTAGAGCTTCAAGATCATTCCTTTAAAAGCCTCTTACATTCTCTCCCTTTGTTCTGCATTCTTACAGAAAGTCCTTTCCTTCCCTTTTCTCCTCATAGACATCTTGTTTATACTTAGATGTGCTGGTGTCACGGCTGACTAGAGGCAAAGCTGCAGGCTGGCTGCTGGCACAGGACAGACCAAACAAACACAACAATCTTTCCCTTAAGTCTCCTACCTAAAGGCAAAAACCATAAGCAATGATCAAACATCATACAATGGGTCTTGACCACCACTGAGAAGCCTTAACACTGTAACTGCGAAAACATCCCTAAGTTCATTATATTGCTTTGTACCAGAAAAAGAAATTAATCCATTGCTAAGACTTCTTTTGTATTATGGTGACATTTCCTAAATTGGTAACTATATTAAATCTGTCACATCCTGTAAGTATTTCAGATAGTTCAGGCCTGGTTCTTAGACAATACACTCAGGGTTCTGTGTTTTTATGTCTAGGAAATCCAGTATAGAAAGCTTCTGGGTGTGGAACTGCTTTTCCAATCTTCGGTGTGAGTCAGGAGGGAATAGAGTGGATAAATGGCAGAACACATCAGTGAACGGCCTGTCGTGGAACGGGAGCTGTGCCAGGAAATTCCCTGTTTGCATTTCCCAGTTTTCAGGGGAAGACCCACCGAAAGCCAGATAGGAAGGTTTTCTGCAGTCACTTTTCATCTCACTGTCTGATAATGCACACACTTGTATACACAAGGTGCACACACAGACACGTGCATTTTCCTGGTGAGGCTGCTGCTCAACTTTTAGTAAAATCAGGGAAAGAGATTCTGTTTTGCCTGACTCCTGTATTTCCTCCTCATCATAGTTTGAGAATGAGATTTTTGTGTATGTGTGCTGTCCTGGGGCTTGAACTCAGGGCCAGAGTGCTATCCTTGAGCTCTTTTGCTCAAGGTTAGGGCTCTAGCACTCGAGCTACAGCTCCACATTTTGGTTTTTGGTGGTTAATTGGAATTGCCTGCTTAGGCTAGCTTTGAACTACAATCCTCAGATCTCAGTCTCCTGAGTAGATAGGATTACAGTTGTGAGCCGCTGGCATCCAGCTGAGCATAGGATGTTCATTTTTATAAGGAGCTGAGCTAAGACATTAGTAAGATAGGCTTTTGACTCTGAGGCTTTATTTTGCCAAGCCAGGACCCCAGAGCATGAGAGCAGGAGAAGAAAGGGATCTGTGTTTGATCTCTGAGCTCAAGCCTTAGCCCTAACCTAGGGATGTCTCCAAATCACAAGGTTGAGGCTGAATTGTATAATCCCAGGGCTGCAAAGATTTCACCTGAGAAACTGAAAAGTTAAAGATGTCATTATTGAAAATGGCTGGCTATCAATGTATTGACTTGAAATGTACATTAACCATGGATAAGTAATCTGCACTTGAAGACTAGAAACTCGTATTGGGGTGTTCCCTGTATCAAGATGGTACTTGAGATCGTGGTATCAGGTGCTGAAGCACAAAGGGCTTGGAAAGCTAGAGACAGCCTAAGGAACCCATGGGTGTGTCCCGCCGAAGGTCTGATTCAGGGTATCTTAGGGACCTGAGGATGGAAGACATTTTTTTCAGTTTTGTTCACTTATAGTTTTGACTCATGAGACGTTTCTCAATAGGGTTCTCTTCATCTGCAGTGCCAGGCTCAGCTGACAAGAGACACGTAGATAATGAGACGGTGACATTTTTGGAATTTACAGCTGGTCTCAGCTATCAATTTATCCATCTCAGTGCCAGTAGTTCAGATTCATAAATACTCCGGGCTTATTAATCTTGATATGATACACAACACTTCTTCATTTATATTTTCCTCTGTCTGCTACTCACCACCATTGGCATTTTTTTATGTTTTGAAATCACTTCTTTGCCCAGTATGAGAAAAAGCTATTATTTTAGGACATATATTGAATTTATAGACATTTGATTAGAATTGGCAGCTGGAAAACAAATTCTGTATACCTACACACATGCACATCATTGTATATTTACATACCTACACACATGCACATCATTGTATATTTACATCTGAGTATTGGAGCTTGAACTCAAGGCTCTCACTCAGTGTTTTACTTGGGGCTAGTGCTCTACCACCTGAGCCGTGCCTCCAGTTTGAGCTTTCTCCCAGTTAACTGGTGATGAGAGTCTCTTAGATTTGTCTGCTAGGGCTAGCACAGAATCTGGATCCTCAGATCTCATAAGTGTGAGCCACTGGTACCTGACATAATTCCTAATATGTTTTTAAGGCCTTTAACTTTTTTCAGTAACTTTTTACAGAGTGTGTGTGTGTGTGTGTGTGTGTGTGTGTGTGTGTGTGTGTGTGCGCGCGCGCGCGTGCATGAACTTGCTCTGGTCCTGGGGCTTGAATTCAGGACCTGGGTGCTCTTCCTAAGCTTTCATTTTCAAGGCTAGTGCTTTACCACTGAAGCATCTAGCTCAGCTACAAATGCATACATACATACATATATATACATATATATATATATATATAAACACATATAAAGTTATATAATGTTATTGTATTATATTAGATAATACATATAACATATATTATATTCCCAGGTCATGTTGATTGGTTTTTATTGGACATGCAAAATAATTTTTATGTAATTGCATCTGTATAGTAAGTTCCTGGTGTGTCAAAATTCAATTTGAGGTGTTTGATCCATGCTCTCTTATTATCATGTCTACTCTTCCTTTCCAATTATCACACTGTTCATTATTTTTCTGGTTTCAGCACTGATGGGATTGTCTTAAAGTACTGAAGTGATCTCAGGTCCTTGCTTTATCCTGTTTCTACTATTAGAGGAAATTATTTCCATATTTCACAATTAAGCATATTTTCTGTTTTCTGAAGATGCTTATTAAGAGATTAAATTAATTCACATCTCCAAAAATGTTACAACTTTTTAAAAATCAGAAATGGATATTGAATTCACTGTGCTTGTTGTGCTGTCATAATTTTTACTTTCCTTATATAAATATAAAGTAAATGATTTCAATCTGCTCCAGCAATAAGTCAACCACAAATAAACCAAAAGCATCTTGAGGTAACAGTTGTAAATTGGTGCTTTTAAAAATCAATCCTATTTTATTTCATGTATTATTGCAATTAGCAGCAGAGTCATTTTTAAACCACTGATTGTGATATACATTTACTGCTAAGAATACAGTAAGATACTCCTTTCCCACTCTGTAGTTTGCTCAGCTCTGTATTTGCAGATATTAAGAATTAATGAGTCTCTTAATGTTACAGACTTATTAATAAGGTCTCAGAAGATCGGGGCATGAATGAATGCTGTAGAGTGAGTTGAGTATTTTTCATTCTTTTTCTTGGAATTTTTTCAAATAGGGATCTGTTTCCTAATTATTTTCTGTTTTTGCAGTAATTTCTAAACAAATCAAGATGGAGATGGAGAGTGTTCTAGCTTCAGAAGATGCTGTTCTGTACTGTCTGTATGCACATACATCTCTACCTAGCCATCACCTTGTTCTATTAGGAGGGATAAAAGCCCAACATTTCACTGAAATTCAAAAGTAGAGGCTTTTGCCACTATTTCTCTCTCTCTCTCTCTCTCTCTCTCTCTGTCTCTGTCTCTGTCTCTCTCTCTCTCTCTCTCTCTCTCTCTCTCTCTCTCTCTCTCTCTCTCTCTCTCTCTCTCTCTCTCTCTCACACACACACACACACACACACACACATTTTTCTATTGGCCATGTTTTGAGGATGGGGAGAATTGTATGAGCTTGAATATTTTGAAAATCACAAATACCTTGGAAAGTTTCATCTTTGATGCTCTGGCTGCAAACTTCCAAGCATATTATCTGCTACCCGCAGGGAAAGTCTGTGTTCCATTTGGAGGTTTGAATACTAGTGATTTCCTCTCTTCTGCCTCCTCTCAATTCCAACCATTTTTCTGTATCTTTTTACTATTCAGCTCCTTTAACAAAACAGCATCCAAGGGAGGTTGCTCAGATATCAGCCAACAGCTGGGAAACCAAGACCAATTATTTACAGAAGCAGAACGTCCAACCTGCTCCATAGCTTTGCTGTGGATGAGTGAGCTCCCAGGGCTATTCAGAGTCACTCAGATTTGTTCTTTATAAGGAATAAAAGTGCTATTTGCTGGTAGCTTTAAGTAGGCTGAAAATTAAGCCAATAAAACGTCAAGGCCTATTGTGTGAAATTCCATTATATACTTAAGACACTTTAGAAAATTACACAAGTAAAGCTATTTGAACTAATAATAATGGGATCAAATGGGTGTTCATATGTAAATATATGACCAGTTTGTATTTTTATTTATTTGAAGTTGTGTAAATCACTAAGGTTTTCTTGGTTTCTGTTCTATTTTTTCCACATATTAATAGTAAGAATGCTATAAGGGGAAGGAAGGGAAAGGAGAAAAGAAAGGAAGAAGAGGAGAATGGGAAAAAGAGAAGAATAAGATAGTGATAGAGAAAATAAGTAGTAAGTGAAATTGGTACAATTAATAAAATTTATTTAGATTTCCCCAATTTGACATTAATGTATCCGTGACATGTATGTTTAATTCAGCATAAGATTTTTTCTTGTGTGTGGTTTCCTATATTCACTATCCTAACCTGGAAATAGAATAGTTCCAACAAAGTCAAGGTCCTTGGGCTGCCCATCCCCCCACATTGCCTCTGTGCTCAGCCGGTCAGCCTGAATCAATTCTGCATTTGAGACATTCTATCTTTCAGCATTAAGGATGAGCTTAGCAGTGCGTGTGTTGTAGCTGTTCTTTATTACTTTTATTTCCACTTTGAAAAACATTAGCACAATTTAGTTGCACAAAGAGATCTCATTGTGCTGTTTACAAGGGGCATTTGATACTCTTGGGCCACATTTGCTCATCTGTACTGTGCTCCCTTTACCTTTCTCCCTCCTTCTTTCTCCAGAATTGTTGGAGAACTTGTCATGTGCTTAGCACTGATGGTGTATTTGCACTCTGATTGAGTCATTCTTATTTATCATAAGTAAAATGTTGGTGAATATAAGTTAAACATTAATTTTCAAAATTATGGTTCATACCAGTGCTTCCTTTAAAAGTGAAATGGACACATATAAAAATATGTATAAATGTGGATGCATATATGAGTGTTTGTAGATAAATATATAAGCATATATGTATGTAAATGTGCATATATATGTGTACATTCATACACACATATACATACATACATATACATAAATATAAATGTATATCACACACAGAAATGTGACCAGGTAGGATATAGGGTAAATTGGAAAAAACAAAATGTGAAAGTCTGTATTATACTCTTATTTAAAGGAATATAAATATAAAATATCTACATGCAAATACATAGAATATACTATTTATACCTAGCTATACACACATGTACTAAAGTGCAGAAAAGATCTTTATGTATTGCTGATGTGCTATAAGTTCAAACATTTCCTAAGAGCCTGAAAGGAAAGAGGTCCTTTATTCAATCAGCTGTGGCAGGAAAGACACACACACACATACACACACACACACACACACTCTGAGGCACTCTTATACTTTTCCCAGGACCAGTTTCTTACCACAATCTTTCTGTAGCTCGTCTACAGCTGGGATTAAAAATATAAAACACTATAACCAACTTGCTGGTTGAGATGGGGGATTTATAACTTCTTGCTAGACTTAACTGTGAACTATGATCCTCCCTTTCTTTACCTCTCCAGTCTCTGGGATTACAGGTAGGAACCACCGCACATGGCTCATTTATTCTTTATACCTTTAAATATATTCTGTAATTTCTCATCTTTTTGAGTCACTTATATTTTCCTGAGATTCTTTGAAATACTCATCATGTTTTCTCAGTCCATTTTTGATCCTTCTGGCTTCTATGCTGTCTGTAGGTCTGTGTCTACTTTCAATTTTTTTTTCTTTTGATAAGGTTACTTTTAAAGTTTTCATTCCTTACAAACTTGTGCTCAAATTTCATTTGGAGTGTTGTGTCTAACAGTACTGAGGAATTTTATACACAAGCCATAAGCACACACATATATGTAAAGAGAGAGTCAACAATGGTGAAAATACATTTAGAGGGTCATAGATACAAATATATATAGAGAGAGAGACAGATACAGATATAGAGAGACTTTTTGCACTTACAGAGATCCAATGCCTCTATCTCCTTTGGCTCCAAGTGAATGTGTCTATGTGGAGTTTCCTTGAGTTCCACAAATCAAGTTTGGGCTTGCTGGTCACCAGATGTCTGTCAGCTGGAATAATCTACTCTTAAGTGTCTTGCCATTTAAGTGTCAAGACCCAGGGTGACCCCTCTTCGCCTTGGACTCTAGCCCAGAGGTTTCTCCACAGCCATGTTGAAAACATTAGCACTAGGAACTGAACTGAACCCAGTCTGGGGCTTGGATGCAGGTTTTGTTTTAATCCTTTGCTCTGAATCAACAGTACTTGAAGACATGGTATGGACTTCCAGCTTTTAATAGGCCATGGGCTCCAGTCACTGCAAGATTACCACCTGGTTAGTCATGGACTATTGAACCTCAAGATTATAGATCTTTAGATCTGGTAGGCATTGACACTGTGGTACAGCTAGAGTTAAGGGCTTCAGAAATGTCCAAGACTGAAGGGCTGACGGCATGTCTGCCGTAATGAAGACCCTACCCCAGCCCTGCTTTGTTTGGTACAAGTTTCAGATTAACATTTGACATACTGGCCACACATGTTCAAGGCTGTGTAGTGTCCTTCCCTTTCAAGGAAATGGCTCTTTTCATGGCTCTTTCTCTTTTGGCAGATCTCTCCTCAATTTTAGCAATTATCCCAAGCACAGAGGGAATCTCTGCCATGGCCTTACATGGGAAGAGCTCATTCTTCTTACATTTGCTTCCCATAAAGGTATTTGTATCTCTAAGCCCGTAACAGACGATGCTTGAGCTTATTCTATGATTTAGTCTTGTTTGGATAGAAATAGCAGAAGGCCCTTAAATTCCTTTTCAAGTAGAAACCCAATCTGTTCTTTTGACAAAAAACTTTTTTATGTTCTTGAGATTCAATAACACTGGGTAGGTGATATCTCCCTGCATTACACTATGGAGAAGCAATTTCCTCCTGCTCTCAAGTTTCAGTGTTTGCTGTGCCTCCAGTGATAAGACAAAGCCTTTTCTATTACAATTGCAAAACAGTCACTTTTATGATCATTTTGACCCATATTTTAACTTGTTCCTTGTAGGGCTTATTTATTTTACACTTTGTCTCTTTACCATAATTAAACAATTCTTTCTCAGTCCTAGTTGATGTAAGGCCTTGTCTAGGTTCTACAGAATTCAGTGATCTTTCTATGGAGACCGTGACTCTGAAACCCCCAAAGCCAAACTAACCCCGGTTAATCTGAGACTTTTGTAAAAGTTATTAAGTACGTTAATATCTCATGTAAAGCATTGTTATTTGAAATTTTCAGTCATTCCTAGACAAACAAACTTCTAACTAATATAACTGGCTTGCCTTTTGATAGGTCAGTGAAAGACTACTCTAGGTTTGCATATTAAACCACAGTTCAAAATATCGTAGAGCTTAATTTTACTCTTGAAAATTTTCCTAGCGTTTTCCATGTTTCATTCCCCTCAGAACAGAATGTAGGATGAATTCAGCCATGTATGTTTCGTAAATAGCACTGATAAAAAAAATGCCAATAAAAATAATACACTGGTTTGCCTTTCCTTTATGGCTAGGAATGCATTTATTGGCCATTCATCCTTTTTCTAGCAAATGTCTATTTAGCTCATTTGCTCATTTTAATTGGGTTATTGATTCTTTGAGGGTTTAGTGTTTTGAACTCCTTGTATATCCTGGTTGTTTGACCCTTATTGAATGTATAGCTAGCAAAGATGTTCCGTTTTATAGACTTTTTTTTTTAGCTTAGCAACTATTTATCATTTATCACAAAGAAAGTCTTTATCTTGATACAACCCCACTTGTCAATGTAAACTGGACATCAGTTATATGCACAAGAAACCCTGCTTTTCACCTTGTATTGATATCAACTCAGAGTGGATCGCAGACCTCAGTGTCAGACCTGAAACCCTGACTCTGCTACAGTAATGAGCAGGAGAAACTTTAGAATTTAGTCATAGTCAGGAACTTCCTGAATAAATCCTCAGAGCTGAGCTGGTGCATGGAAGGAACAATGCTGATTGAGATGCAGAAGGACACTCATACACACATGGATCTGTTCAATGGAAACCATTTTGTAAAACCAAAAGAAGATAAGAATAAAAAGGGGGAAGCAAAAAAAAAGACATAATAAAAATATAATATTAAGCCAGCTGCTAATGTCTCAACCTATACTTCTAGCTACTCAGGAGGCTGAAATGTGAGGAGCAAGGTTTGCTCTCCTATATGTGTCTACCAGCCAACCCTGGTAGACAAATTTCAGAGATTCTTAATTCCAAGTTACCAGAAAAAAAGACAGAACTGGATGTGTGTTTCATGTGGTAGAGCAGCAGTTGTGAGCACAAAAAAGCAAAAACAAAAACAAAAGATAAAAACAAGGGAGAGCATGAGACCTTGAGTTTAAGCCCCACAATTGGCACAGAAAAAAAACCCAGTCAATAGTACATAGGACATAAAGGAGTAAACATTCATTTGTATACAAATTCAGACTTCTGCATGCCATATTAACAATATAAAAATATTTTCTTGTCTATTACTTCTGAAGTCTAACATGGAGTATGGGCAGTAGACAAACAGTCATACAGGCAAATCAGAGCAAACCCTCCAGAAATCAATCACATGTGTGAAACTTGCAGGATGAGAAATCCCATATGTAGATTCTTGAGCATGTTAGTGCACAATGAAAGTTGAGTCTCACTGGTGCTAATAAAGTTTCCTGCACAGAACCTTGACTTTCACTGCAGTGGCCTTCCTAAATGGGTGATTCTTCACACTGAATGCTTGCTCAGAGTTTCCTCCTAACAAAGCAGATCAGATTTTGTGTTACCTACTACATGTTGCTTCATTGAACTCTTTCAAGAGTTTACTTTGATGTTCAAGGATGTTCCTCATCATAAGTTCATGTGATTCACCAAGACTGGATATCTGAATGCTCACTTACTTTATCACAAATTTGTTCTACATTTCATCTCTTTCACAGCTCAACAAACCATGCACTGTTGATCAATTTCAATGATAAAACAGAAAATAGTGCAGTTACTTTAGATTACTGACTATGAAGAAAAGGTGCTTGTCCCTCTTTGTTCTTCCCTTCTGATTTATAGTTGAAGTTGTTGGATAAACTCAAGAAAGATATGCAAATATCTCCCTTACTTTTGACAAATTATCTCAGTCTCTTGGTCATTGCTTTGTATAGTATATGCTAAATTGAATAATCTTTTAATTTTCTCTACAGCAGTAGTGATTCCAAAAATGAAGGAAGAAAGAGCACTCAAAAACCATGCGAATGCTCTAAGCAGAATTTAATATGGGGTCTCTGGTGTTATCCATTGTTTTTCTGCAGAAATAACCAAAAACGTAGCTCATCAGGGGCTGGTTGAGCTGATGGTTGGGTATAAGGGCACTGGATATTTATAGTCAGTGACTTACAAACATCCAAATTGTCCCTGCTGGTGGGTGTGTTAACATAACCTGCCTGGTGAGCTTTATGAAATCTACCAGAGCAAGCAACTCAGAACTTCTCAACAGAGATGAATCTCAATTTAGGTTCACACCAATATTATAAATCACTCTCTTCCAAATGGACATTGCTCAGTTAGATGATGACTGAAGACGAAAGGGAATAAAAGCTATGTGAATACTAGAAACTGGAGTTACTGATGGCAAAGCCAAGGTCATGAGCAGACCTCTCAAATACAGAGTGGTGGAAAGAATACTGCAAACAGCTGCTATCGCACTAGGGAAGGAATGTGGAAGAAAAATATGTCCCATCAGGTTTCAGCCCAGTGCTGTCCACTTCTTACACAGGAAATGAGGTGTTAGCAATGCAGGACAGATTAGCTGTTGAGCATTTTAGTTTACTTTTAAACTTCGGGCACTGAATCAGACAGATGCTACAGCTAACCCACCGTGAATGTCAGCATAAATCTTGGTAAAACAAACTTTGAAGAAAGATATTGAGATGATACAAATTTGTGCAAAGATCAAAGGAGATTTCTTTGGAAAGATCAGCCCTAGACTAAGAAATTATCCTACCAGTTCCTTTGAGGAAAAGACATGGAGTTAGGCAAGAGCTGTATTTTACTGGTAATAATCTTGTGTGTGTGTGTGTGTGTGTGTATGTGTGTGTGTGTGTATGAGTGTGTGCACGCGTGTGTGTGCACATATGTGTTTAACAAGACATGAAGTAGTTTTAGTCTTAGCCTCTGCTCTGGGACAGTGATTTCTAAGAGTGGCCAACTTCTACAGCAAGCTAGATGTGTGATAGAGGATGTGATTTAAAAGGAGGCTCTTGTAGACACAGCAACAGTGAGCCTAATGTCTCTACAGCCTCATTTCTGGACCCTGGGACACATTATGATGGGGGAAATTGAGATTGCAGATAGATTTAACTTCCAGATGAAGAGACGATTGTCCATGTAGGCCCTGTGTAATTACAAGGATCTTTGAAAGTGCACACAAGAGATAGGAGAATCAACATGAACACAACACAAAAGGAATTCTATGATCAGGTACTGGCTTTCACGATGGCGGTGGACACACAAGCCAAGGGTTGTGGCAAACCCTTGAGAGGCAGCAGTGGGAATCCAACACAGAATGACCAGGGGTCAGTTTTCTCTCTCTTTTTTGTCACTGCCTGAGGCTAATGGCCAGAACTAGGATTTTAGAGATATACAAAGCTTGGTGGTACATTAGAGGGCTCTTTGGCAAGTCTTCTTCCAAGAATCATACATTCTCCTCACCTCCAGTCAATCCCTTTGGAGAACAGAATAGGTACACTCTTAAGTTGAGTTAAAAGGAACTACAAGTGGGCTGGGAAGGTGGCTCAGTGGTAGAGTGCTTGTCTCACATGCATGAGGCCCTGGGTTCGATTCCTCAGCACCACATAAGCAGAAAAAAGCAGAAAGTGGTGCTATGGCTCAAGTGGTAGAGCGCTAGCCTCGAGCTGAAGAGCTTAGGGATAGTATCCAGGCCCAGAGTACAGGCTTCACAACTGACACACACACACACACACACACACACACACACACACACACACACACACAGAGTAACTACAGGTATGGGTGATACTAAGAAAATAATATGTGGCCAGGACTAATATGTAGCATCAGAAGGTGCTGGTGAGATTGGTTAGAGGGCTATAATTTAAAGCAAAAGGTTGTAACGTTACCGAGGATTGTAGTCAAATAAGAAGGATTTGCTAAGAAAATATATGCGAGTCGTGGAAGTAATGCTAGCATGAAATCATTTTTTAACATAGCCTTTGCTCAAAAGGTTTGTGCCGGTGAAGTTCTCTGAACTTCCCATGGCTAGGGGTCTGTCTTTGGAGGTATGGGCTAGAGATGAATTAGAAACCAACCAAGCAGAGGCACTGCCTGCTTCATGAGTCTAATTCCTAAGGAGCTACTGACAAATCCATAAAAGAAAGTTCCATCAATGTAAAAAACAGTCACAAGCCTGTGCTACTGGCAAAGCAAAGTCAGGCAAAAACCTGTTCTTTACTGTACTTTTGTCTCTTTGTCTTCACAATGCTCATCTCTGAACTTCAAAACCAGGTTATAAGCAGCAAACACACACATACACACACACACACATACACACACAAATCTATACATGCACACACATATGCTTACGTGCACAAGCCATAGTGTCCAAGACAGTTTTTAAAGTAATAAGAGAAAAGTTTTTAAAGTCATACAAGAAAGAGAAGCAAGGCAATCTTTTCATTAAAAATAGCATACTTTATTCTGAATTTGTAACACAAATGAACAGGTGCTGAAATGTCAGTCGCCTTCTTTTAGTTATGTCCTCATTACTTTGTTTCTTTCTGAATCTTAACACTGAAATCTGAAGTATTATCAAGTTGAAGTAGCTTCTTTAGTAGTATTTAAAGGATTGTTTTTCAATTCCAGTTGATAATGCCAGCTCCCAATATACTGCTGTTATTTTCTTCAGTTAATTTCTTTTGCAATATAACTTGTCATCGTTTTCATCTCATGCACAAATCCAATTTTCTTTTAGGCAACACTAGAATTATCTAAATCAACACAAACATTTTCAAGTGAAATAATACAAGGCTTCAGAGAGATGATATTTTCCAAAAGTTTTTTTGTTGTTGTTTTGATGAAATTGAAAATGATTACTGTTTTTAGAAAATAAGCCAGGCATGGAACTTTTTTTTTCCTTAACATCAAAAGATATTTGACATAGATTCTGTGAGAATGACAATTGATTTAATAACTGATGGTTTTTCTCCACTTTTGAAATAATTTTTGTGTGCCAGTTCTGGGGCTAGAACTCACAGCCTGGGCATTGAGCTTTTTTCTCAAGGTTAGCATATATAAGCCACATCTCCACTTCTTCCAATGTTTTAATTAGCATCAATTAGTTGTTCAAAGGAGTTTCATTTTGATATGCCCATATATACATACAGTACGCCTTAATCCAACACATATCATACACAATTCGATATAATTTGACTTCTTGTTTCCATTTGGATCCATTTTATTTCCTTCTCTTTCTTATGGAACCTGAGAGATCTAGCTTTGTGTTGTTTTTTGTTTTGATTGTTGTATTCTGTTCTGTTTTCTACATTATTGCTCCCCAGGGACATCATGGTGCCGATTCATTTAGATTTCTTATTCAGTGCACATGTTATTAGACATCATTTTGCTTATCTGGGTGTATAATATTATAAGTACTGGGGCCAAAAGCCAGGGAATTTTTTCCTACATAATTAAATTTTGAGAAGCTCTGAGCTAATGGACAGAATTTGGATTTTAATGTTTCATACATATGATTGTGTATGGAAACAGTTTCAGTTTAATCAAGTGTCTACCTGTTCCATTCCACTAGTAATAAATGGCATTCTTCTCATTTAACCAAAATCCTACTTGTATAAAGAATTAAATCTTTGCTCTCAGAGTAATACTAATCTTGAAGCATTGGACATTCTTCCTTGAGAAGTGAGTTAATGGTACACGTCATTCTTTTACTGGAGAAATGATCTTAAATTACTACTTTAGTAACCGTGTGTATCCTCATTTCAATGGTATTATAAAAAGATAATATGTGAGATACTTTATTTCTTTAAAGTTGTCTACAGGCTAAAATAAGGACAACAAGAGAATTAACAATAATGTCAAGGAAATCAACTGTCAAACATACCCAATAACTTGAAATACTAAAGGAATCTGAATCTCTCCATGTATTTTCTTTTTAGTGTATGACTTTCCTCTCTGAATGCTCCTAATCTATCCCCATAGAAAATATTTTCACCCATGAAGGTCATTCTTTCTGTTTCCAGAAAACTCAGATCACTACAAATATTTCTTATGCCAAGTTTCAGTCTTCTTCTCTTTAGTTTCTGCCTAACATATCAAATTTCAAACTTCAGAATAACCCAAACCAAATCCAGTAATTACCTGATGTGTTGGCTTTTCAATATGTAATCTGTTCTTTTTGGTATCTTGTTTCTGCAAACAGATACCCTTTTAAATGTTTGAAACCCTTTCCTTTCATTAATCTTTGTACCATTTTATGTTTTCCATTATTTCTCTTTAAAATCTGTTTTATCTCCTTACCATGTAAAGAAAATGGTGAGTTGCTATATCCTATAACCTAGATTTTCTTGCTTCAATTAAGATGATCAAAAACTGACTTTTGTCCAGGTATTCTTGCCTTTAAAAATTGTTGTAATTATAAATAGGTTCTCGAGAAAAGAAGGGAACAATTAATCAGTTGAGGACAAAGGAAGGAATTTTGATGCAATTGCAAACTTGAAGAGAGTATACACATTATTGTAGATATGTATTGCATTTTACCCTATAGTTTTTTTTTGAAGGTCATGGGACTTGAACTTATGGCCTGGGTGCTATCCCTAAGCCTCTTTGTGCTCAAGGCTAGCTGTCTATCACTTGAGCCACAGTTCCACTTCTGGTTTTTTCGGAATAGTTTATTGGAGATTAGAGTCTGTCTCATTGATTTTCCTGCCCAGGGTGGCTTCTAACTGCAGTCCTCAGATCTCAGCCTCCCTAGTAGCCATCAGCATACAGTGGTTAGTTTCTTTTTGGCTTTCTCAATCAACTTTTCAATCTAATCTCACTCAACTATGGTAGTAACCATAACCAACAAAGATCAAGTTCAATGATCCATTGCAATGAGACCAGGGGAAAAATCAATGCAATGATCGAGTGTCAAGCCAAGTGAAGGAAAAGAAGAGGTCTGGAAGATGGTGACATCTAACTAAAGTGGTATTTATGCAAAGCAATGTAGTGTTCTGCAAAATGGTCGACACTAAATCAAGATAGGTCAGGTGAGCATAGAGGGCCCTAGGCCTGGAAAGTAAAGTTAAGAGAGATGAGGGCTCTGCATACAGAGCCTAGTATCTGCAGCTGAGTATATGGAGTGGACAGAGAGGCTCCTGCTCAGCATCCATGTACCCCAACCTTTTGGCCATTCAGGGTTTCTGATGTTCCATGCACATAGAGCACAAAGCCATTTCATACGTAAGAAGGTGAGGATCAAGTGGTGAGGAGAAAAGTTTCCTGCTGTCGTTGTTTTCTTGGTTATTCCATCTGGATGCTGGTGGGTGGATGATTCTGTTCCCTGGCTGAGCAAATGTTTTCCCTTCCTCTGCCTCTCCTCTGGTGCCCCCACTCCCTGCCGCACTGTCTCAACCCTAAGTACACTGCCATTCATGTCTTCTTGGTTTGACGTTCTTCTCCATTTGTCTCTGAGTCATTTTGCCTGAGGATTTTTCCAGCGTCCTTTTCGTGAATTCACTTTCTCCCTTCTACGCTGTTTCATGGCGTCTTCTTTGGTAGCTTGAAAATTCCCTGTGCCAAGGCCTCTCCTTTCCACTTCCTCCACGCATTTCACACCTCATTCTTCCTTACTGGGTTTTGTAGGGACAATTTGATGGTGATGAATGTTAAATTTAGTTTCCAGGTGTGAGTAAAACAGAGTTGCCATCAGTTTCTCTTTGGCCTTTATTTGAAATCAGTTCAATGCAAGAAATGATGCTAATTGGTATAATTTTGATCTGATGGCTAGTCTGTCTTTGGACACAAATCCATTTTTTGCCATTTTATGGCCCTGAAGTTTGAGAGAATGACTTTAAAGGGTAGTGAATCATCAAAGGTGGGGTAAGATCAGGAGATCAGAAGGCGGAAGAACAGGGAAGTTAAGGCTCTAATCCTTTCCTTCTATGCTTCCAGTGAGAGTGTATCCCTTTCTGGCTAGTTCTACCCCTGTGGCCTTCATATACCCCAGGTTCACAGTGAGCTGCTCATCTCCAGATAGTTACCATCCTTTGATGCAGCTCATAATTCTGTTTGTACCACTTTACACAGCATCTTCAGTAATTTGTCCTCATGGAATCTTCTTAAAAGCACCATTTGTTTTGGTACTGAGACTCCACGTGACAAGCTCTAATTGAACACACTCGTTGCTGATCTCATCACTACCTTTCTATAGAAACATGATTATAGTGAGAGTATTGGACTCTTGGAAGAACTCAAACCATGTTGCTGAATGGTTGGAGGAATGAATGAAGAGAGAGTGAATGAGGTGGCTGGGTACCGGTGGCTCACACCTGTCATCCTAGCTGCTCAGGAGGCTGAGATCTGAGGATTGCAGTTCAAAGCCAGCCCAGGTAAGAAAGTCCATGAGACTTTTATCTCCAACTAACCACCAGAAAACTGGAAGTGGAGCTTTGGCTCAAAGTGGTAGGTGCTAACCTTGAGCAAAAAGCTCAAAGACAGCATCCAGGCCTTGAGTTCAAGTCCCCTAACTGACAAAAATGAAAGAAAAGAAAAGATAAAAACAAGAATAAATGGAGTATCTCTGAAGGCTGATTGGAAAGCTTGTGGCTTGAGGACAGACTAGAGGGAAAAATAAGTTTATATGATCTCATCTCAATAAATAAAAAAGTCTAGGCATAGTATCACATGCCTGTCATCCCAACTATAGCAAGAATATAAAACCAAAAGACTGCTGTCCAAACTAGTGTGGGCCCAAAGCAAGACACTATGTCAGAATTAACCAGAACAGAAAGGACTGGGTATTGGACTCAGCAGGAGTGTACCAGCCTCACAAACATAAAACTTCGAGTTTGTAACCCCAATACCACGAAGAATTAAAAAGAATGAACATAGCTACATCAACTGTTCCTCGAAGACCTCAGCAAACTATGGAATATAAGCCATGGGAAAAGCCACGAAGGTTGGAGGTCATTCCTGATGCTGTAGATGAGCACCACCTTTTTCTGGTCAGGTTGTTGAAGCATTTAATGTTTGTTATCTGGCTGCTGGAGTTCAGGACCCGTTCTCCTATCTGGTCTCCCACACTCTCATGAGAGATATTATAATTTCGTGTGTGTCTTTTAGGCCTACTGGGATATGAAGATAGATGGACCTGATTTTCATGGTTTCACCCATGAGGTCATTTTAAAGCCCAGCCAGGTGGCAGTCTGGCTCACCTCCCATGGCTTTCCAAAACCTGTCTGGGGTTTGCACTCAGCTAATTTAACTCAGCTTCACAAAACTTTCACAAGCTATTATTTCCTTTCAATCAAAATTGAACCTCACTCTGACTACAGCCTAGAAATTCTGCATAAAAGTCCATTATCAATTAGACACCTCAACTCAACCTGGGAGCTGGCTGACACGCGGCCTTGGTGATCTCATATGGCAATGTAGTGTTTGATCATCTAAATATACAGGCTTCCCCGAAATGCATTTTTCACAACTGAAATAACATTATCTCCCTCCTACATAAGGCATTGAATTCTTTGTTGAGTCTGGGAGCAAACCAGATTCAGAATCTCATTTTGTTTTGTGTCATAAACCAATCATAGAACAAATCTTGAGATCAAACTCTTGGATGAGCTTTGGATTTCAGCTTTGCATAGCAAACTTCCCCTAAGTGGAGAAAGGCAGCATGAGCACACCCAAGTATTTTCTTGGCATAGGGAAAGGAAACGAAAAGGTGTGAATACCTCTCAAAAAGTTTAACTTAAAGCAGAATGATAAAGTCAAAATTGCCCTAAATTCAGGCTCTTGTGGTATATATTTGTTTATTCATCTATTTGTTGCATGTTTGTCTATTATAGTCCTGGAGATTACAGTGGGCCTCTGGGTTGCTAGACCAGTGCTCTATAATATGACCCTTATAATTTTGCCTTTGGTCTCTCCTTCTAGACAGGGTCTTATGCTTTTACCTTGGTTGGTCTGAAACAGTAATTCCATCTCTACCTCCTGACTAGCTGAGACCAGAGACATATCCCACTATGCCTGTCTCCCTAGCTTTTGCCCTGTTATGCCTGTCTCCCTAGCTTTTGCCCTGTTGAGCCTGGAGCTAGGATCTTCCTTTCTCTGCCTCCAAAGTAGATGCGATTTCAGATGTGTGCCCTATTGTTGGCCTTCCTGTGACCATTGTATGCTTTAATTTACCTCAGTGTCTTGCAAATAAAAGCAATGGTTGAAAAACGTAAAATTTGTGATTCATCTGTGAAGCAGAATAAAGCAAATAAAGGGAAAAACATCTCTCTCAAAGGAGCTTTATTGTTTGTTTTGTTTTCCTGAGGGGATATTACATGGGAAACAATGATATAAGGACAAAAGTATGGAAATTAACCAGATACTTAAGTATTGCAACTAGGCTACTTTGTGCCTCTGCCCCAATTTGTATGCTATTTCTTTACATATAACAGACTTACAGTCCTTATTGGATTAGAGCTTATAGTTTGGTAGCTAACTATATTTTTTTAAGAAATGATCTTTAAACCTTGACCTTTAAAATATTTGGAGAGGCTGGGCATTGGTGGTGCTTGCCTGTAATCCTAGCTACTCAGGAGGCTGAGATCTGAGGATCGCAGTTCAAAGCCAGCCCAGGCAGGATAGTCCATGAGACTCTTATCTCCAATAAACCACTCAGGAAACTGGAAGTGGCGCTGTGGCTCAAGTGGTAGAGCGCTGGCATTGAGCTGAAGAGCTGAGGGATAGCGCCCAGGCCCAGAGTTCAAGCCCCACAATTGACAAAAATTAAAAATATAAAATAAAATAAAATCTGTGGAGACAATGTAAAAAAAACTAAAATTTATCTTTTTTCTTTTTTTGGACAGTTTTGGGATTTGAACTTGGGGCCTTGTGCTTGTCAGGGACTAATAGTTGATTCATGCCTCGTAGCTCTTTTATATATTATGTTTTTCAGACAGGCATTTTTCCCAGAGCCAGATTGGATCATAATCATCCAGTCCATTACAATTCCTGCATTGTTGGGATTACATGCATGTGCCACCAAGACTGGCTTATTTGCTGAAATGGAGTCTTCCTAACTTTTGTCAAGCTTGGTTTTCCAATCTTTATATTCTATTATTTTTCTTTTTGCTTATATGGTGCTGAGGAATCGAACCCAGGGCCTCATGCATGCAAGGCAAGCGCTCTACCACTGAGCCACCTTCCCAGCCCCTCAATCTTTATATTTTATGTAGCTCGGACAATAGGAATAAGTTATTGTAACTGGTCGTTTATCTGTTAAAATAGGGCTTTATTTTTATTTTTAATTTGGTTCTGGGTATACCACAGTACCCATGCATACAAGGCTAGTCTTGAACCACTGAACCACATTCCTACCCAAATATGCTTAGCGTGTGTGTGTGTGTGTGTGTGTGTGTGTGTGTATGTGTGTATGTGTGTGTGTGTATGTGTGTGTGTGTGTGTGTGTGTGTGTGTGTGTATGCTGGTCCTGGATCTTAAACTTAGGGGCTGAATTGGTCTTAAACTTAGGGCCTGAGTTCTGTCCTTAGTTTTTATTTTTTGTTTTTTTATTGTACAGAGGGGTTACAATTACATGGGCAAGATAATGAGTACATTTCTTATCAAGCATTGTAGCCTCCTCCTTTGTTTCCCCTTCCCATCCCTTCCCATCCTCCCCCGCCCCCCTCACCCAATCCTCCTTCCCCCTCCATCCCCCACCAAAGTTGTAAAGTTCGTTTTCGACATAAGGACTTGTACATCTCATTGTTGCAATGGGTCCACCTGTATCCCTATTTAAACGATTGGTTTTTCCCCTTCCCCTCCACAAATTATAACAACATCAAATACAGTGAAAGCAGAAGTTATACTGTGGGGGAGGGGCATACAAAGAAACAAAGAAATCATCTTATAAATGTGTTAGAAACAATCTCATGAAAGAAAATACATTTCAATACATATCTTAGGGTCATTTCCCTAACATCAACTTATCTGACCTTTTCTGCTTGACTCAGACATATACTAGTTATTGCAAATAAGGGAAACCATGGGACCTATGTTTCTTTGGGCCTTGCTTACTTCACTTAATATAATTTTTTCCAAGTCTTTCCATTTCCTAACAAATGGGGCAATGTGATTCTTTCTGATGGAGGCATAGAATTCCATTGTGTATATATACCACATTTTCTTGATTCATTCATCTACTGAGGGGCATCTGGGTTGGTTCCATATCTTAGCTATAGTAAATAGTGCTGCAGTAAATATAATCGTGCTGGTAGCTTTAGTGTGTTCTTGTTTGTAAACATTTGGGTAAATGCCCCAAAGTAGGATTGCTGGGTCATAGGGGAGATCTATGTGGATTCTTTTGAGGAACTTCCATACTGCTTTCCAAAGTGGTTGAACAAGTTTACACTCCCACCAACAATGCAGTAAGGTTCCCTTCTGTCCACATCCCCTCCAGCATCTGTTGTTATTAGAGTTCTTGATTATAGCCCTTATAACTCGGGTAAGGTGATACCTCAATGTTGTTTTGATTTGCATTTCTTTTATGGCTAGGAAGGTTGAGCATTTCTTCATGTGTCTATTGGCCATCCTTCTTTCCTCTTCAGAGAAGTTTCTCTTTAAGTCTTTAGCCCACTTATTTTTTGGGCAGTTGTTTCTTTGAAGATTTGTTTTGGGGGATTTAATTTTTTGAGTTCCAGGTATGTTTCAGATATGAGACCTTTGTTCATTGTTAGCTAGTGAAGATCTTCTCCAAATCTGTGGGCTTTCTATTGATCTTGCTAGCTATGTCCTTTGCCATGCAGAAGCTCTGCAATTTCATGCAATCCCATTGGTCCAACCTCTCTTTGATTTGTTGTGTTTCTGGGTCTCTATTAAGAAAATTTTGGCCTGTACCAAGGAGACCTAGGGTTTCTCCTATTCCATCCTGTAATGATTTCAGAGTGTCTTGTTCTTAGTTTTTTTGATGTAGGAAAATAGGAGGATCATGGTTTAAGGCCAACCCGACAAAAAGTAAATTTCTCCAACAATCATTAAAGCCAAATGGAGGTATGTATCTGTAATCTCCACCAACACAGGAGACATAAACAGAACTATTGTGGTCTGAGGCTGACTCCAGGAAAAAAGGGGGACTTTGTCCAAAAACTGGCTGAAAGCCTGGGGGTTTGGGGGACATGGCTTAAGCGATGGACCACTTGACGGAGTTGAAACTCCAGTATTACCAAGATTTTTAATTAATTGATTAATTCATTAGAATAAACAAATACAAATAGAAATGTACAAAAACAAGAAAAAATATGATTTTTCATTCTGGAATTCATCTTATTTTTAATATGCAGGTAAGTTCCTATAATTGTGTGTCCTCACAGGAAGTAGAAATGTTCTCATGATGTCTTCAGTTTTTATAACCTATTCATCACCATGGTGACAATAGCAATGGGAATTCTCCATTTAAAAACATCTTAACACAAAATGTCATTGCTGATTTTTTGTAAATAAAGGTAAATAAATATAATTGGTTTAAGTCGCTCTTTCACAAGCAGTCCAAGATACACTCTCTTTCAAGTTCATCGATTTAATGAATCTTGAGTTTGTCCTCTATGTCTAAGGTTATTTTGGGGGGCAGGGGAGAGGGAGGGAATGTCAACAAGAAGCAAGACTGTATAGCCATCGTTTCTCTTAAAATCCAAAGGACCCTTCAGAAGGAAAGACTTCCAGAATAATGGCCCATGAGCAGCAGATTTTGTTGGGTGTCAAATGGAAGAGGGATTTCCACTAAAGTGCAAAGGGCTGCCACCTGCTTTATCCCGAGGACTCACTCTGGGAGTCACACCTGCGAAGTGGTGCTGACACACACTTTACTGTCACTTGACACGGAGAAAAGCTGCGACCTGCAAGCCTTGGCGGTTTCTTGTCTGTCACTCAGGGGCTTACCTCAGGCCACTGACACAGCTTCCAAGCAAACTCTAAAAGATCCCAGGTCTTTTCACTAAGGTCTGGCTGGAATATAATCAGTAGCTTCCTGCATCGTGTCTCCGTTGTACTGAAATTCAGTTCTGAGGGTCAGAGGCAGTGGGATGGACTGCCAGTGACCAGCTGTGTCTTGAATGTCAGGCTTTCAGTAGCATCCTTGGCTGAGAGAGTCAGAATTCCTGAATCTTAGCTAGAAGAAAAACGTAGTGAGTGCATTTTCTAACCAAAGGAGCTGTCCCTGTTGGCTGATCATGAACTAGTGGAAAATGTCTACAGAATAGCTTTCTTTCTTAGTTAAAGAACATCAGTGTGAATTCTGCTGAAAACGACTTTGAGAGTATTTCAAGGAAACCACCAATTTTCCAACAGGCAGCCCTGTATTTGCTTTGGACCGTGACATGCAGCCATGAAGACATTAAGGTCTGCACAGAATCTCTTGTACATTTATCAGATTGCATGAGGGGCCACATCTTTTACCAAAGGGGAGAGAGTGTGGTCCTCACTCCAGAAAACTCAGAATCTGTCTTTCAAAATATAGAATGCACCTATTCTGAGCATCAGCTCTCCTTTTTAAAAATACTCTACGTTTGTATGGAGTAAGGATTGTATCAAATGGTAGACTTAATTTGGACTTTCTCCCCCTCAATTTTAACTTGCTTTCATAAATTCCCAATGGTTTGCAATACACACTTGAATTTTCTCCTTGATCTGGGGAGACACCCAAGTTTACTATAATTCTTATGAGAATGTGTCTTTTACACAAGACAAATAGATTCTTACTCCAGCTTTGTATTAAACTAAATTCCATTGGCAATAAACTAAACATTTCTTTTCCAGTTTAAATCTGAGGTCTACTGAGATGACAGAGAACAAATGTCTGACTATGCATAAAAAATTATGGGGAGATTACAGGTAGGCCTTGGTAGGCTCTGTCTCGGTACAAGCAAGTCTCTGTGTGAGATTTTCCCTTAGGTGTGCAGACCTATTTACTAGTAGCTTATGAAAGCATGTACAAACTGAAAAACAAAATGTATTTAACTTTGCTTGATCTCTAATAATTAAGAAAATTCTTAGCGAACCCTCCCCTTGGACCCAAATTCTCAGTGGAAACCACTTTACAGAGGAACAAATGATAGTGAGTCATAATTAAAGTCTTTTTCAGGTTAATGAATGCTAGTGAGGTTAAAGAAGCAGTCACTGAGTCAAACTAAAAGCCTAATAACAGAGGAAAAGAAGAATTTCTGAGATCAGATAAAGTCTATTCTCTTACATGGGGGTACCAAAATAAATATTGTAACTTACTTACCGAGGTCTTGAGGTGAGGATGTCATAAACCAAATTGTTGTTTCAACTTCAGTAAGAAATACGTGTGGTTTGGGGAGGTTCATCTATTGTTGGTGGGAGAGCTAGCACATGCTTCTTGTGCACACTGAGGGTATTCATAGTGTGGGCGTATCAGAAGAGAGGCTTCTCATTCATTTCAGTTCTGTGGTGGACACCTGGAGTAACAGGTTGTATCTGCATAGGCTCCCTATATTTAGTTGTAGCAGACCTTAATCGCCTTAAAGGCTTCAAGGGATTGCAATTCCATAAGTGGAGTTATGAGACCAATGGCCTATTGGCCAATGTCGCCCCTTTCATCATTCTCCTCTATTTCCCCCCATCCATCCTGCCCACATTTGTTGTTTACATAGTGTACTAGGATGCATTTTTTAAAAAAGTATCTTTATTACATTTAAGTAGTTGTACAAAGGAGCTGCCACTCACGGAGTCAGTTGATGAATCCAGGGCCTCCTGATCATGATCACCCCTTTTCCACATTCTCACCCCCCCCCCAGCCACCCTTTCCATTATGTGTCTTAAGTTTGGGTTATGTATTTAGCATAATCTCTTTGCCTTTGAACAAAGTAATTTATGTGTACAATGCATCTTAATCTGCAGCATCCCTTCCATGTCTCCCCTCCCCCTTTGACTCACCCCTTCCCTCAATTCTGTTCTCAATTCTGTGGTATTGACAATGAATTCTTGCCTGTATTCAACTCTCATCCCCTTCATTTTTTTCCCTTCTTCCCTTGGCCCTACCATCCCCTCTTGCAGAGTACCCATTTCCTGGTACTCATTTCCTGGGCTTTGACAAATTCATATGAAGTGAAGTGAGCCAGACACAGAGAAACAACTTACATTGTTTCCCTCATTTGTGGTAGCTAGAATGTGCCTACAAATCTACAAGGAAATGCATTGGATTACAAATGAATTAACTGACATGGATATATTCCTTAAACCAAGATAACTGATTGCATTCCAGGTTTCATGAGTTGTATGCATGTGTGTGTGTGTGTGTGTGTGTGTGTGTGTGTGTGTGTGTGTGTGAGTTGTGGGGCTTGAACTCTGGGCCTGGGCACTGTCCTTGCACTCTTCAGCTCAAGGCTAGTACTCTACCACTTGAGCCACAGAACCACTTCTGGTTTTCTAGTGGTTTATTGGAGATAACAGTCTCATTGACTTTCCTGTCTGGGCTGGCTTTGAACCGTGATCCTCAGATCTCAGCCTCCTGAGTAGCTAGGATTACCAGTGTGAGCCACTGGTGCCTGGCTCTAGTTTCATGAGTTTTTAAGAAATGTTGTTTAGTCAAAGACAGTCACTTTGGTATTGCTTCCTCTTCCTCCATTTGTGTGGAGAAGGTCATGGAGTGGCTTCTTCTTCTTGCTGCTCCAGTAAACCATCCTCTGCACTTTTCGTGCATGTAACTTATTCCTTCATTGACTTCAGGTCACCCCAGGGTGAGTGTGACCTGGCCCAAATTTAAATAAGCAAATGTAGCACACTGGTCCCTACTGGACGCTTGTTAAGAGTATGCATTGGCCTTCCCATCTTAAAAGACTGCCTCGATAGACTGTTCAAAGAAGGATTCAACTCTGCAAGATGAGAGAATCCGAGTAGAATCAAAGGGCTTTATCACCAGCTAGAAACAAGAAGCAGGTGCAGCACTGAAGATGATTGCAAATGAGGCAAGCAAAGGAACCTATACCACCCGCCCAGTCCTGACAGCTGATTGCCAGTCTCGTGCACAAGAAAGTACCACTTACAATCAGTCCATTGTGCTGTGGACTGCTGCCAATCAATACACAATGGGCACAGGCCCAAGCCTTCCTAACTTGACTTTTACCCTTGAAATCCGGATTTCCAGCTGAAGAGCCTAACAGTGTCCACTGAGCCTTTCTTGGATCACCATAGAGGAGAAATGAAAGGGGTGGATTTAGGATACAATGAAGAGTAGCAACATGGCCAAAACCTGAGTCACACACAGCCTAGTGAGGTCAGGGAAATCTCCCACCAGGTGATGATCCACAGTGAATGTTAATCTTAACATCTATGGAGCACAAATCCCACAGCGCTCTCTGCCTACTTAGGAGGTTTTCACTGTGTTTCTACGGGAATAAATTATTTTAGCCTTTCCTTTCCTCCCACTTAAATATTTCTATTTAGTAGCATCACACCATGGATCTTTACTGATTTTTGGTTCACGTTTCAGGTTTTAATTTGCCATTTGCATGTGCAAATTGGTTTTGCCTAGATACGATACACCATATCTGCTTATGAAATGTTACATTCCAAGATATAATCACCTTAAAATATCCTCTGATCGTTAGCTCTCCTCTTACATGGTTTTGTGCATCGCAGACATCTGATCAGGCTCAATCAGCAATAATCAGGCAGTATTTACAGTTCTCCCAAGCGCCAAACACTGACATCTGGCTCATGAGATCAGGTGGCTTTGTGCAGAAGCTTCTGCGTGATTACTTGATGAATAAATATGAATACCTATAGGTAACACAAAACCCTCAAAAGCGGTTTAAGCCATCAAAAGAAAATATTGCTGCTTTTTTTCTCCTCCAATTTTTCCTACACGTTCAATATATTCCCCTCAGAGGAACTGGCAGGGATGAATAGAGAGAAAGTAATTTATTTTCTTAAGGTGAATGGGAAAAAATTACCTCTAGCTTAGTTTTTTGAGCCTCTTGCCTAAAGGTTTTTTTTGTTTGTTTGTCTAGCAGCTTATCACCCAGTCATGGAGGTCTTTAGGACTGACTAGATGTGAGGAGATTTTAACACAGGCTCGTTATACATTTCTTCAATCATTTAACAAAGGATTTCAAGTGTCTATTATACCTCTGTGCTGTTTCAATGTCCTAGAGACTCCTGACCACACAAGACAGGGGAAGCTTCTCCCCTTTGGGGGCCTGTTTTCTAATTATCTTCCAAATAACAACGAGTGTTGCATAGGACCCCTGGACAGGCAGGATTAAGAACCCTGGACTCCACCTCAAGCTGGGCGCTGCGATTGGCAGCTTTGCTCCTCCACAGATAAGAGGTTGTGAGCTCTACCTCTGTATTCAGGATTTGTGGGAGCACAGAGGAGGGCAGGAGGAACATGGTGTGAATGATGGGAGGAAAAATGGCTTTTATTGTCATTGTTTGGGCCAGCGCCGTGGTGAGGACTCACCCAGCACACAGGGTTGGTTGCACCTAGGCCTAGCTTCTCTGGAGCTCAGAGAAGGAGCAACATGGACTCTTTCATACCACGTCCAGGTACAGATCAAGAACCAAGAAGGGTGGGGTGAATACTGAGAACTGCCCGCGGTCAACCCTCAAAACCGAGTCCAATTCTCTAAAATACCCACTGCAGGCTAAAAGGAACCATTCTGAAATTCTTCTTAGAGCTCATTTAAGTGAGATGTTACAGCATCCTGGGGATGGGATGGGGGTGAAAAGTTCTCTGGAATGCCCTACTTGGAGCCTAGATTCTGCCTGGAGTATTTTAGGAGATGAATGAGGATCTCAGACATTATCAATAACAGATGCAGCTCTCGTGGAGGATGGAATACACGGTGAGGACTTCCGTTGAAGTTTTGGTAGATGTAGACACATGTATGCACTTGGTTTGTATTTGGCATTGGTAAGGACAGCCTCTGGTGTGTTCCTTCTGACAGCTCCACTTTGGATATAGAACTGTTGTTGCCGTAGGTTGCAGCAGGTGCCATACCACTGGTAATGGCTGAGAGTGTGGGAGATGTGGTGACGGAGCCAGTTGTTGGCCACGTGGTTTGTCTGGCTTAGGATGACTGACATTTGGTCTGTACTCATCCTTGGTACCATCTCTTCACTGTTGTGGGTTAGATTTCTATTGCTGTAATAAGTGAAACGTTGGGGGTTATGCAAGTGGATTCAAATGTATTAACTGAAACACAGTAGATTCAAGGGAGAGCTCAAATAGTGTAATCCCTTAGAAAGTCAACGTTCAGCAAAATAAAACACTGGGAAGAAGGTATTCCAGAGGGGTGGGATGGGGTCAAGGAGGAAGGAGTAGACAAAGAGGAGAAGATGGGGAGAAGGCAGCCAAGAATCCACTGTATATCCTACAAAATGAAGAAGAGGGAGAGAAGGGGCAGGAAGGGGAGGGACAGGTGAGGATAGTGAAAGGGGTGACACTGATCAACATATATTGTGTTATATTTTGTGTTCACAAACAGCTCTGTTAGATGGCAACTCTTTTGTATGACTACTTAAAGATAATTTTACAATACACAATAATAATTATAAACATAAGAATAAAATTGCTATATACTAACCTACAAAGCCAGAATGCCTGAATTAATGAAGAGACATTTATTTGGGCTTACAGTCCACAGCTGCTTGGCTCTTCTGCTTTGGGTCTGTGGCCAGCAAGGCTGGGGAACAGGACTGCTGCAGAATGTGGAGGGGCTGAGCTGCTGACCTCACAAGGAAGCCAGGAGTGAGTTGTGGTCCCTGTCCCCATCAATGGAATGCGCCAGTGCACCGTGATCTAAACCCTCCCACCAGACCCCAACTCAAGATGCCCACCAGTCCCCACTATACCCCTGCGGACCCAGACTTTGTTGCATGGGCCTCTGGGGGACATTCAAGATCAAAATTATTCCTTTGAAGACATCTTCGCTAGCAATGGATAGCTGTGAATCTCCCGTGGTTTGCACAACCAGTTTCCTTCCATGGATTCCTGGGGTCTCTCCAGGGAGCAATATGTTCAAGAGGGGGGTGGGCCTCCTCTAGGACCACTGCATCCAGCCAGGGACTGCCAAGCGAGGTGATCACCTCCACCTGCAAAGCCTAGGCCCAGTGGTCCACCTGCAAGTTGTTATTTTTATTTCAACAAGAAGTTGCTCCAGCTGTGCTGAATCTGTAGGACACTAAATCCATAGGCCAAGAGAGCTTGTGAGTCACTTCACAAGGTGTGTCCAGTGCTCCTGTCTCACAGATCACAGAGAGGCCGGAAGGAAATGGCTGCCTCTTCATTGCAAAGGGGTAGATTCTAGACCTGTTGTGATGAAAGCCCCATCGGAAGTGGAACACTGTGAGAGAACACCATTGTGAAATTGTAAGTGGACTAAGCCAATCTGGTAAAAGGGCACCATGCTGCCTTAAGAGCCCAGCCATGACTAGAAGATTTGGAGGTTGGTGTTTACATCCTAAATTCTGATAGGGACGTCTTTATTTTTAATGCTGGGGATTGAACCTAGGGCCTTGCACATGCTAGGTAAATGTGCATGCATGGTGTGTGTGTGTGTGTGTGTGTGTGTGTGTGTGTGTGTGTGTGTGTGTGTGTGTGTGTGTGTGTGTGTGTGTTTTAAAAGAGGGAACAATTCGTAAATGATGCTGAGGAATGTCAGTGAGGTAGTGAGGGCTTGCACTCTAAGCAGAACACCAGCTAAGTCATGCCATTTTTTTTAATGAGCTCTTTTGTAAATAGTTATATGTTTGAAGATAGAGGTAAGTTACCCCTGACAGGCTACTGAAATGTCATGGAATGGGATAGGTGAGTTACATCTATAGCAGCAAAATATTTCCAGCCGATGGTTGTACTGGGCTTAATATGAAAATTATTTTCAGTAATATTAGGTCTGAGATCACGAATCAGGGAAACCTTGGTAGTAATGATGTGATAATTCACTGATTGATACCATTCACTTTTTCCCTCAGGTTTGATCATTGAAAAACATTAATTATTTAAAGGGATATGTGAACAAGGATCATAGGAGAAATGTTTTATTTGTTAGCAGTTCTGTATGATAGCTTGGTCTTCAGTAGGTTGGTTTTAAGATCTTTTAGTTTTGTTTGAATCTACATCTAGTCCTAAAGTTTTTGCAGGTTGTAAAAATAAGACTCACATTGTATAGACTCAAATTACAGAGAAACTTATTGAAATGAAGTAAGGGCAATTTTCATACTTTACTGCACGAAATTGGCTCTAACGGAGAAAGCAAATGGAGAGAGGGTATAAGGAAATAATAAAATTTGGGGCATATGTGGAAATATATTATATAGGGAAATCAAACAACATTAGTTACCCGTGAAGAAACATATGAATTATAGCTTTAATTAAATACCCATTTAACTGGGATTTTTAATTTGATTTTTTTTAAAAGGAAAACCATGGTGGTAATAAAATCGTCATCTATCTTAACACAGCCCAGATTTTATGTAGCTTGGCAATTCATAATGGAAGGCAGGATTTAAGCCTCTCCCATCTTCTAGGTATTAAGTCTAAATCATACCAATAACTAATTATTAATAATTAAGGATGGCAAAAGAGCTCTAATATTTGTATTCTTGTTTTTTTTACTCCTCCCAAGATATAAGGAAAACTTAAAATTTCTGATTTTGTGATGCTAGTAGTTCCTATGTCATAAAAGTCATACTGTTGATAAAGTATAAAATTTAATATTAGTCCATCTAAAATTCATTATCTTAAAAAATATCTCAGTAGTTTTCATTGTGCTTCTAAATCCACAGAGATAGAGTGTTTCATAGAGCTTTCATATTGATGAGTATTTGTAATTACTGTAAAACTTTTGAGCCATATGGTCTCTTCTTGTTATGAGTCACATTCTTGGGGAGAAGAAATCATTACTATTTTGGGGCCTATTATGTGTCAGGCACTGTCAAAGTCATGCAAATGTTAAGCTTCAATGTCATAAGATCCCTGTGTCTAAATCAGGAAACACTTAGCACAAAGGTAAGTCACCAGTCAATGTGAACAGAAGGTCTAACATCCAGGTTTGGAGGATTCCAGACCACTTCCTCTTTCCAGATCTTCCTCCACTGTTTGCTAATATTTTGAAAAGATGATAACAAATGAAGCTCAGTGATAGCTTGTACAGTAAGCTTTCAAGTTATTTGAAGTTTATAGTTACTTGTGCTATCATGGCAGATGTAATAAGAATATAAAGAAAGAAGAAAACCAAAGCATTTTGGGAAAGGACCTCCTTGTTCAAACTTTTGAATCAGAAGAAAAGAAAATAGACCATAGTCTTGTATTCATTATTGGTTCTGTACTATGGATTCTTAACTAATGTCCTATTATAAAATTATTGCTTTCTAAAATTAACTAGATTTACCTGTAAATACAGTGTGAGGGTAATTTATGAGCTGAATATACCAGATATATTTTCAACACTTCACATTCTTATGTCAGTTCAGTGAGTTAATTCAAACAGAACTACTTATTCTTCCCATGTTGGAAGAACAGTCCAGATCTAGAAAATATTTTCAATTCAGTGCTGGGGAAATGCTCTGCTCTGTCTTCCTCTCTTTGTTAAGTCAGATCTCTGTGAACTGCTGGTGGTCATGGCTTTGGGAAAGGAAAATATTGCTATACAAATGGCAGTGGCCAAGGGTGGAATCTGGAATTTTGGAGGCAGGTACTAGTAAGCTTTAAAATTTATCTATGTATTTGCAGACAATAAAGACTTTGCATATTGTATTTCTATGTATTGATGGGAGATGCAATCACAATTTGTTTGCCTTGGAAGACTTTATGGTTGAGACTGATCAATCAGATTATCAGAACTTTCAGCATCCTTCCTTATGAACATTTGAGTCCTAATATTCTTATTCTACATTAACTAAGAGTTTTCCTATATTAATTTGGTCTTCCAGACAGAGTTTACTAATTTAAAGTGAGCACGTTGACCACTACTCTTGGAAGTTACAGCTTTATATGTCAATAAATAATGTAAAACTCTGGTTCGTCATCCAACAGTACTTTATTCTCCAGTGTGTTCCTATGCTAGATGCACAGATAAAAATATACCCAACTTTGAATAACGATAACATTTCTAAATTGTTGATATTCTCCCCAGAACAATCAGTATGATATCTTTAAGTTTTGCAAAGTTACAGCTCTTTCAAAGTTTAGAACGAGAGTAGAGACCCCCCCACACACACACCCTGCCCCTTGAGAGTTTCTTTTTATCATTTCTCCCTTCATTCTTCTCTTGAACTTGTATTCTGGGGGAAAGTTAGTGTGGGGATAATTATGAGCTCATTTAATGAACCTACAAAATAGGTATTTTACAAGTGAAGGGAGAACAGGGCAGATGATGGTGCTTAATAGATTCTGTAAGACATATTGTGATTCAAAATGTCAGAAATGCAGAATGCAACTTGAATTTTATTTGTTATGTTAAAAAACAACAACACATTTAATTGGTTGAACTTTAAAAATGACCATCACAGTGACATAAGAATGAAAAACACAGTAGCTGTCTTCAGTGAAAAGAGCAGGGAGCACTTTTGTTTGGGTAGTTCAGTCATTGCTTGAACCAGCACTGTGATTGTGTAACCTTCGCTTACCCAGTGTACCACCATTAGTTTTAATCAGACATATTTTGTTGTTGGTCTCCTGTTAGAATAGAAGCAGAAATCTAATTATATCCAAGGCAATATTTGCAATAATTGCAGATGAACTGTGAGTGGGACAAAATAGCACTCCTGACAGCAGATACTGAAATGAACCAGTGGATGGACCTCTGATATACAACGCTGCTGTGGATGCTTATTTGAGGAGCAATGATATTATACTAGTTACAAGTCATTTTTATGCTGCCATGGATGGGGGAAAATATGCTGATCTAATGCAGTTTTGAATTCACAATTAAAAATATGCCATTTATATATCTGTATCTATTAACATATCTCATATTTGATTTTTATTCCTATATATGCATCTCTGAGAAAAATGGTCTCAGTGATTTACACTTAAGAAAAAAAGTTGGGGGAAATGTATATATTAAAATAACACATGATACATAGATATTAAGGTGACATTGCTTAATAGCAATATTATTATAAAATGGCCATATAAAATAATGATTCCCAGGGCTGAGAAGCTGGCTCAGTGGTAGAGTGTTTGCTTTGCATGCATGAGGCCCTGGGTTCGAATCCTTGGCACCACACAAGCAGAAAAAGCCAGAAGTGCACTGTGCCTCAAGTGGTAGAGCACTAGCCTTGAGCTGTAGAGCTGAGGGACAGTGCCCAGGCCCAGAGTTCAGACCCATGACTGGCAAAAAAAAAAAAGATTCCCAAATCAACATTCTTATTATTAAAATTGACCAAGGTGCTGGTTACACAAGAGGAGATTTTCCATTTAAAGTTTAGAAATCAGCTTTTGTATTATTTATTAGCATGTGGAAGTAGCAAAGTTTGTCATTTGAGTTAGAAGAAATTTGGTTATAGAATCTAAAATAGTCGTAGATAGTGGACCAGGGGCATGAAGAAGAATGGGCACTCAGTAGAGACCGTAAATATATGGTGATACATCAAAAGTGATCATCATCATAATAGAAGTATTCCATTCACTTTAGCCAAAAATCTGGAGTTACTATTGCTCCCTTCTTGGTCTCGCATTTCTTGCCTACTTTATTGGCCACTTCTGTTAGTTATAACTTTAACTGTATGCATTTATGTTGTAACCTTCCCAGCCACCAGTTGATTCCACATTTGCAGTACCTTCTCTCCGTGTCATCCCATGCCATCTCTCCATCTCTCACAACATTTTCTGCACAAAGCGAAACAATATAAATTACTTCCCATTTAACACTATCCAGTGGCTCTCATTTCTTTCAGAACAAAATTTAGATTGCCACCAAGTTCTGGAAATCCCTTCATCAACTTTCCTGCTATTTTAGCTTTCATTACTTCTAAAATGACCACCATCTCCCTCTCCTCCCTTCTCTTCTTCCGCTGTATCATGCGTACTCCAAGCTTTAGTCATGGTACTTGCTGAAGCACTGCTGTGCTTATTAGCTATCTCCATAGATCTCCCTTAGCTTTTCCTTTTCATGGTTTACAAAATGGTACCCATGCCATGGACATTCCTCATCTCCTAAGGTTCTTTAAGTTTTTCAGTTATATTTGAGGTGCATATATTTATTTATTTACTTGACTCAATATCCATGTCTACCAGAATGGTAAATACTTTGATTCTTCTACTGCCCATTTCCTATCCTTCACATCATGCAGTACTTGGTTCGAGCAGACACTCAATTAAAATGCCGAAGACCCAAACAAACAAACAAAAAACACATTTTGAATGAATGAATGAAAAATACATAGAATTTTCTTCAGCAGCATTTAGCTTACTAAGTGTAAAAGCATAAAAGCTACACCAAAGTGGAGGCTCCATCTTCTTTCTTTTAGGAATTCTCAAATTTATGTAAGACTAAGAGAGGAAAAAAAAGGCTGGTTCTGGTAGCTCTCACCTGTAATCCTAGCTATTCAAGAGCCTGAGATTCACAGTTCAAAGCCAGCCCCAGTAAGAAAGTCTGTGAGACCCCTATCTCCAATTAAGCACCAGAAAACTGGAAGTGGTGCTTTGGCTCAAAGTAATAGAGCATTAGCCTTGAGCAAAAGAGCTCAGGGACAGCACCCAGGCCCTGAGTTCAACCCCCTTAAGAACAACAAGCATTGGAGGAGGTATTAAGGCTATTGGTAAGTTGAAGAGATCAATTATGGTCTTTTAGATAAAACTGAAGAAGGGTGGGACTGATACTGAAACAAAAGAGCTGAGCTTCACTGTCACTGTGGGGGACGTGTATGTCTCTGTGTTGAAGCACTAAGAGTTGGGTGAGGAGAAGATTGAGTGCAGAATAAGAAGAAAAAAAAAAACATCTTTGACATTGGAAGAGAAATGATTGCTGTAGAGTGGATGCATACATCCTAAACCTTTGACCCTGAGGGTTGTCTAAATGTAAAAGGTATAACTTTGCTAAGGGAAACTTCTTTTTTTTTTTCTCCATGAGAGAGAGTACTCCGCTCACAGAACCGAGTGGCTTCCCAGCAACCGTTCCTCAGGCTTCTTCACTGTCACCGAGGTCTCCTCATCCCCTGGCCAGCTGTGAATTTCAGATCAGCTGCAGAGTTCTGAGTGCTCTGCTCTGCCTATTGCTATGACAGTACTGTAGCCGCCAGCCAAGCGGAGCTGTTTAAATCTAACATCCTGTTAATTTAATGTCATTAATTACAGTTAATGAAAATGTAAAACTCTTTCATGAACCCCACTGGCTACCTCTTGTTCTGTTATCAAAAGCTGCATATGGCCGCCATACCGGGCAGTCATTTATAGAATGAAAACCTACCTATTCTCAGAAAGTTCTATTTCACATCTCTTGAAAATAGAGGCTCACTGCGGGAACAAGGAAATGCTTTATTTCTACAACTATATTCCTGAATATAAAAGGTTGTTTGCTAATGATATATTAGGAAGGAAAGATTTACCTGGCAAAAAATAAAGGTATTTAAGCAATAAGATTCTAATCGTTCATTCATCCTGGATTAGCCAAATTTCTATTCCCATATTTCAGCTGTGGGAAAGGCTAACAAAGCAAGAGTCATTGCTCCGCCCGAGTATGTGTGACACAGAGAGAAGTGTGGGAAATGACTAAGAAAAGTGCCAGAAGAGTAAGCAAGGTGCTTAGGTTTATAACAAGGTTTGCTGTCTAGATCTCCTGCAGGGCCTGTTAATTATAGAAAGGATGTGCATACCTGAAAGTCACAACAAACCAGCAAACACCTGTCCACAGGCAGCTACTAGCTGCATTCATCTGTTGCTTTCAGGCCCTTGAAAAATGGGATGTCCAAACTGAGGGTAAAATTCCTATCGGAACTTAAAAAATGTAGTGCAATAAGATACCACCTCCATAACTTTGCAGTAAGTCCATGCTCACATGGTGATATTTTAGCTTCACAGAGTGTCCCACTGGGAGACTGATTTATATCGTCATAAATTGCCATTCTTTTTGACCCATGACTGTCTTAAGCTACTTTATTGTGTAATGTACAGTTACTCATTACTTTACTACTGGCCTATAAAAATGTGTCCAGGAGCTATTATCATACAGTAAACTAAGACCTAGCAAAAATCAAACTAGTTTTTCTTTTCCTTCATGCTAGTGAAATTACTCTGGTAGGAAATAATCAAGTAAGTGCCTTTAGGTAAAGGCTGGGTAATAATTCATATGTAACAATAAGTGGGAAATGCACCTCCCCCCACAAGGTACAAATTTCTGCCAGCTAAATTGGTAAGTCTACTGTGGCTCCCGGAAATCTGTGCTTTAACGAGGTGGCCAGGATTCACCAATGCCTGCTAACCTTGAAGAAATTCTGTTCTCAAGTAATTGACAGTAATTTCTCCTAAGGGAAGGATCCAGACTTTACCAAAATGGCTCATTTTAAGATTATTTTTTTGTCCCTCAGAGATGGTTAATCTCAGGGGAGTTTCCTTTTAGCAAAATGGCTCTCAGGTTACTGATGAGATTAAGGAACAGGACTGTGGAAGGTCAAATTAGTGACTCAGCTATAAGAATAAGACTGTTGGGCCAGTTCACTCAACTTACACCCTCATCTAGGTTACCTGAGGGGTTAGTTAAAGATTATTGCCCAAATATGTTTATACCTCCATACACCCGATAGAGATTATTTCTAACCCCCAAAGACGGATTGTACAGCCAAACATCTTGTATGCCTGGAAAAATAGCCTGAAGAAACTAAGTAGGCGTCATGTAAAAACACAATGAGTTTACATCGCAGTGAGATGTTGCTTGTGTATCTTTCTCAAAACCCACACCTAAGGCATTAAGTTTAAATTTCAGTGTTTTCCCAGAGCTCCTGAGGCATTGGTTAGATGTAAGTTATTCAGAGGTGGGGGTTGAGTTCTTGCTTTTCTAAAGAGCTTCCAGCTGTTAGTGGCCCATGAGCCACACTTTGAATAGCACTCTAGTCCAGAACTTTGTCATAAACACATGCATTTCTGACAGATGCACAGACGATCCTTGTCACAAACCTGGAGAAGCTGATAATGATGACGTACAATTTCTTACAACGTTTAGCAGTCATGTAGGTAAATCATCAAGGAAGTTTGACCAAGTCAGTTCAGACTTGTGGGGTCTAACTCAGGCTATTCTAGAAATGTCCAGTCTATTTTCAGAACTTGCACGATGGATAGACACAATAATGATCCCTCCATCCAATTTCCTGAACCCTGTAAATATGTTACAGGCAATGGTACAGATCACTTTGAAAATGTGATGCTGTCCACTTCTGTGTAGACGGAGAAATTATGTTGAACTTCCCCAATCTGATAAAAAAAAAAGTTTCCCAACTATGGGCCGGGAGAGATGATGGCAGAGGAAGGACCAGAGAGATGTGATAGAGAAAAGTCTCTACCACGGTCACTGCCGGCTTTAGAATGGGGGAAGGATGGGACTGAGGTGGGTCCACTGCTGTCATGCACCACTCCCCTGGGGACCATGAGCCACATTCAGATCCAGGGCAGGGGCCTAGGACAAGAGCTAGGGAAGTACGTAAGCCAGCAGAGGATGCCAGTGAAATGGACAAAGAGTGGCTAGAAAAATTTAATGAAAATATTGAACAATAAATAACATCTCTGAGCAACAATCAAGAGAAAACTTTGCTTCAAGGTTAGCCAGAATAACCATGTGAATGTACTCTATTCCAGAGACAGGTGTTAGCCTCTCTGTCTTCCCTGCCTTCTGTCCTTCTTTTCTTCCTTTCTTTCCTTCTGTGTCTTTCTTTCCTGTGTGCCTACCCTCCCTCTCTCCTTCCCTCTCTTTCTTTCTTTCATTCATCCTTTCTTTTTTCTTTTCTTTCCTTACTGTTCTTTTATTTCTTCACCCTTCTGTTCTTTTTTTCCCACTTTGCTGTGTTTTGGGCAAGAGACACTCAAGAGAAACACCCTGTGAACCAAAGACCAGCATGAGAAGCGTTGACTGAGCCTCGGGTCAGGCTCACGCACATCTGCGCTCAATACCACAGATAAAATTGCCATGAGATAAAAAGCCCTGTGGCCATTAGTCATCCTGACAGCCATCACTCACGCCAGCCCAGAACAGGAGGCAAACACAGGCCCCCTGAGAAACCTTCTGACAGAGCAGGTAGGTTAAGAGGCCCCACAGACAGCCCTGGACAGGTGAGAGGTTGTAGCCTTGCACATTCCCCTAGAGCCACAGTGGCTTCCTCAAGGTTGCTGTTCAGCCCAGCCCTGGGTAAAACACACTGGATTCCTGAGAATACTTGTCACCAAGTGAGTGGACTGGGGGCCCCATGTATGGCCATGGGCCTGTGGGCAGTTAAAGCCACGCCTCACTCTAGTTCCTTGGGTTCCTGTTTCCAAGACAAAGGAACTGTGCCAGCCTGAGCACAGCCTCTGAGTTCTGTCTCTTTATTCCAAGACCAAAGTAAGACAACAAACACACACACACGCGCGTGCGCGCGCGCGCACACACACACACACACACACACACACACACACACACACACACACACTCCTTCCAGCCATGGATCTCTGTCTGGTGGCAGGAGATAATTGCACTTGACTCTCCAAAAAAAACATTGCACTAGAGGCCTAGACAGAAAAGGGGAAAGCTTAAGACAGACCTATGAGAGCAGGAATTTCAGGGCAAAGTAAAGGGTGGACCTAGAGTCACACTCACCTGCCACCTGAACTCTCCTTCCCCCATTTGTCCCCCAGAATGCAGAGGGAGTAGACCAGGCCCAGAACCCAGGCTCTTCCCAGGACCCACCCCACTTCATCACACCAGCCACTGCCCTGTTCTAGATCCTTGATTGACAGGAACACTCCTGGCTGCACCTGCTCAAGCCTGGACACTGAGTGGAAACAGAATGGAAGAATCTATCCAAAGGAGAGACTCGTGTGTGTGTGTGTGTGTGTGTGTGTGTGTGTGTGTGTGTGTGTGTGTGTGTGTGTGTATGTGTGTGTGTGTGTGTGTGTGTGTATGTTGACAGGTCAGGCAAAAGTTGGAAAAATAAATACAATAAGGTTCATCAATTGCTGTCATTATATCAGGAAGGAAGAACAGTATTCTGCGGCATGAAGTAGAACCCCAGCGTTTAGAGTGCTAGACCTAAGGATTTGGAGAATGGATTAGTGAGAATGGAAGTCACCTGCTCCCCTCCCTCTCAGCTCTCGGGCTACTTTTCCTGGGTGGGAGCCAGCCAAAGGGGGCCTCTTCCGGGGTTTTCCGTCTGCACAGGAGACACCCTCTAGAACACAGCCCTGGTGTGTCCCATGCAATTCCTCTTCCATAACCATGAGGCGGACAGCAGTTACATCCACTCCAGCTCACTTTCTGAATTTCAGTCTGTGCTCAGTGAAATGCATACTATATTTAAAAAAATCTGTTTACGTATGATTTTATTCATTCATGCTTCTTTCAGTAATTGGGGTCTTGGAATGAACAAAACAGCAGTAGTAATCATTCACCTGCGTTTTTGTTGTCTAATAAATTGTAATTCAAACAATCAAGCAGCTTTCAGTACCTTTCAAGAGAGCCCTGTGTTGAAAACACTAAAGAGTAGAATTTGAGAAAAGAAATAATAAAGATTTGAGTCAGGTTGCTATGGTCTGGTGGTGTACTTTGCCCATTTACAGTGTCAATTTCAAAGCTACTCTCATTTAAATAAACAAAGCTATGATGCGGATTTCACTAAGACTCAGCCTCCTGACAATAGAACTATTTCTCTTAGAACTCATAGTTACTCTAAAACTTCTGGGAGCTTATGGTATTAAGCTTCAATACAGACACTGAAATATTCATCCTGACAAAATTATACACACTAATTCGATAAGCAAAGTAGCAAAGTTGAGAAGTTATTTACAACTACGATACATTTACTTTGATTCCACCGAGTTCAGCTTTTTATTCCTCTCAGGAAATATTCTTATGTTCATATTTTTTCTCCTGAGGACCTTAGGGTTCTATGTGTTGAAAGGCAAAAGAAACAAAGAACGAAGTCATGCCTTCCCTAGTTCTTAGTGTTGTATTAGTTGATTTATGAAGAAGAATCGAAGGAAATATATGTTTTGAGAGTGTATCAAAATCACATTTGACTCATTTCATAAACTTAAAGTGTGTCAGAATTGAATAAGTGTGGGACAGCCAAGAAAGTACATTACCCAAGGGGTTTTCATATCTTTGTAAATCATTTGTATTTGCAGATTGCTTTTTTGTTTTTAACCTCATCTATGTGAGCGGCCTTTATCTCCTCAGGAAAAAGTATCATTCGTCACTTCTGAAGAGAGCTCAAGGTGATTTAGATAGAACATTACTCTACTTCAGAGGAAATTATGCACTTATAATTCATTGTCTTTCCATGGTGGCTTTGTAGCTCTGGAAGGAAAAAGGAGGAGCAATATCACTGAAGAAGAGTGATTTAAAAACAATAACAGAAACAGATAGGCCTGCCCATGGGTCCTTTGCAGTTCCCCATCTCTGCCATCCGGGCTTCTCAGAGACAGAAAACAAGCCAGTGTGAACACCAGCAGCAGGCTTACTGTGGAGATCCCTTTCTTTGTGTGCATACTGCCAATCCCACAATTCCCAGCTGTAGACTGAGACCTGGGGCAGCAGTGAGCAAGACTTGGGGTTCCAACAACTTCAGTAATGGCTTCGTGATGACATCCTTATTAACTGTTTTTTATTTGCTACTTATGGATGCATCCATAAGTAGCAAATATGCATCCATAAGTAGCAAATAGACATCGGTGGTATATAAATCAATTTACTTAGACAGGCTCTGTTTTTGTCTTACTTGAAAATGTCATTTTTCTCTTGTGGATGCATTCAATTTGTACAATGGCTCAGGTGAAGGTGTGTACCTTTGTACTGAAATAATTCAGGCTGAATTGTTTTTATTTTGCACAGATAAACAATTCTTATGTGAAAGAATCACTTCTAAGATTCATCATTTCCTTATGATCTCTTTGAGTTCTTCTCAATATGTCTGGCTGTTGAGGATAGTAGCAGTGGGCTGGGGCAAAACACCCCTAGAGTCCTAGATTCAAAATGCAGCTTGGGAGCTGGGTGGTTTTGATATTAACCGAGAAACATTGTCAAGTGTGTCATCTCTAAGTTCAATGCTACACTACCACCTTGTGAAGGAGCTGCAGTTAGAACCAGAGGAAGGATGCAGTCCCAGCTCAGACACCATCAATTCTGGATCATGACACTAACTTTGCTATCTGCAGAGTGCATTTGCTTCAGCCGCCCAGGGGGGGATTTTATGGCTCTCTAAGGATGGAAAGTGTAGAAGTGCTGAAAGGGAGTGTGTCTCTGCTTGGCTCTTCTTAATTTTAATGCATGCAATGTTAGAGGAAAAATACTCATTTGACTTCCTTGTGGTATTTGTGGGTACACCACACTATTGCTGTACCTCCAGCTAAAGCTTCAACAAAACTAATTTTTATCATGAAAACATCCACTATTTACTACAACCGATCTTCGGAAAGACGTTCTAGCGTGTTATGAACAGACCAAGGCATTGTCTTGTTGGTTTCACTCCCAGGGCTGGTGGTTGTGTTGTGTGTGTTATATGTGTGTGCGTGTCACAGGGCCACTTGTAGCAGTGGCAGGAAGGTGGGGACAAGGGGGCCCTGCCATTGCTTCTTCCATGCTGTCATCTTACAGGGGGAAGCTGAGGCTGGGGATCATCCCTGGGCTCTGAGCCCCCTCTTCAGGCTCTCCGTGACTCTCGAGGTATTACGAAGGCTTACAGAGGAAGCTCTGTGGGTCCGCTCTGGTTTGCTCTATGCTGCTGAGCATTGTTTACTCAGATTGAGAAATGCACAATGCTGCCACTGGGGTCAGACATGGGACTGATTCTCAAGATCTCCTGAATGACTCAGTAAGCGATCTGAAACTGATTTTGAGGTCCATGTGGGAAGTATGGCTTCCACCAATGATTCATTTGTGAACATCAATCCTTAGCAATGACACAGCTGTCCTTGAACCTGGTACACAGGTCTCCATCATTTGAGGGAACTATTTCCCTGAGGGACTCCACAGCAGGTCAGAGGAATTACTGTCACCTCTCCTCAAAGTCCCTTTGTCAGTCCTGCTCCATTACCAAAGTCCCAAAGCAACACAAGACACCCACAGCCACATGGGCCATTGAACTGTCTGTGTAAGACAGTCTGATGGTGGGTGGAAACTAGATAAACATCATGCTGAACTTTCAGGGTCACCTCGTCTTTGGGGGAGAATGATACATAATGCATTTTGTGAGCTGTCTTTAGCGACACCTCCCATGTTGATTCTAATTTTAGATACAAGACGGGTTCTGGGTCAACCAACACAAAGCACATTCATCTATGCCTCAGGAATGAACACCTCAGAGGGATGCTGAAAGCAAAGCTAAAAAAGCACCTTCCTGAACAAAGTAACTGGTTAGTGGGTGTGAACACGCACATAGATGTGTGTTTGTGTGCATGTGTGAAGGCCAGGAGCTGAGCACCAAATCACCTGTCGCCTTTCTGAGAAAGGCACTTTGTATCTTCAGCCTTTGAGGGATCCTCTGTTTTCCTTCGTGATCAAGGCAGTATGTGCTCTAAACATGCAGATGGCCCACACATCCGGTAGAGGCTTCTGAAAGGACACAGGTGCCATCCCGACAGACTGTGGATTTTTGTAGCTCAGCTGAGAAAGCAGAGTTAGGCAGACACCTGGCAGGAAGAATCTGTGATGGTGTATGTCTGATGTGTAATTTTTAATACCTAGATGAAGAACTTTTCGCTTGGAGCTGGGCTCAGGGGCTCATACCTGTAGTCTCAGCTGTGGGACAGAAGGAGGTTAGAAGGACTGTGGTCTAAGGCCAGTCCTAAGTGAAAGTGCAAGACCCGAGACAAAAAATAAATGGGAGCAAAAAGAGCAGGAGACATGGTTCAATGGCTAAGTGCTTGCTTAGCAAGCACAAGGGAACGAGAGCAATCGTTTCATTTAGAGCACATGATCTATAAGCATTTGGTAGGAAATGGAGTTCTTTTATGATATCACCCCGTTAAGTACATTCATTCTGTTGCTGTAGACTACACATCCAAATCTATGGTAAATATCCTTTCGTGTCCTGATGCAATAGCTTGCTACTATTCAGTGTGGATATACTAAAGTTTGCTTTAGTAAAAGCCGTTGGATTTTGAATTCTTGCTTTTCAAGACTGAAAGCCATGCATCAGTTTTCACATTTGGAAGAGAATGAGAGAGGACCCGTTGCCATCAACCCTTATGAATTCTAAGTGCCAATTATTAAGGACCATTCATTAATTAAAAGTGCTGCATGCTGGCTGATATTAGAATGTTTCATCTTTTTCTTGCAATTAAAATTTTTACCACTAATGACTTTAAGTATTCTTCAGTAATCATAATCATATAATATACATTTTATAATAATTATAGAGATTGACTTTTGCATTTTTTAATGTATTGTAAAGCTGAGTATAGATGACTGTCAGCTACTCAAGCAGCTGAGATCTGAGGATCATGGTTCCAAGCCAGCACAGACTTGAGAATCTGTGATTGTCTTCTCTCCATTGAACCACCAAAAAGCCAGAAATGGAGCTCTGGCTTAAGTGGTAGAGTACTAACCTTGAGCCCTAAATCTCAGGGACAGTACCCAGACCCCGAGTTCCAGACCAGGACTAACACCCACACCCACACACACACACAATGAATTTTGAAATTACTTGTAAGTTTTTTTGTATTTTAGGTGTTGCAAAATGCACTGTCCATCCTCTTTAGGGAACATATTTTGGGGTACCCCAAGGTTGCAGCGATACTGGGATTGTAGGGTTGCAGGGATACAGTGAATCCTCCTAAAGCTGCTAAGCAGGCCTTGAGACAAATAGCCAAATGACAAGAAAACTGAATGCCTCCTCATGTGGATAATTGTGAAAAATCAATTCAGATTCAGATTTGTATGGGTGGAGGGAAAACAGCTTCATATGCTAATGGAGAGAGAATTTATATTCATTTTCTTTGAATTACTTTGGTCCATTGCTCATTTGAAGAAAATTTCATGCAAAGTGGCATTGTATTCCCTTAGCTCCTGTTTGCCTGCCAAGAGATTAAATTTATGCTCTGGTGACCAGATAATTCCTCCTCCATGGTGGAATAGCTCCCACCAGCAACCAGGGAGATAAAGAGCAAAAACCTTAAATTCCTTTTACAAGACTTTATGTATTTTTATTTTTACTTTCAAGTTCAACTGCCACTCTGTGGCACTAGGAGTTAAGCCGGAAGGCTTGCCCTAGGTTAATAACTTGCTCTTTCTGATTTTTTTTATCCTCCTGAAATTAGATATTTCATTTCCAAAATTTATCCTGGCAGGTCTGCATTCACAGCTCCTACAATAGAGCGATATCCTAGCCCAGAGACTTTGTTGTGCTTTCCCAAGGCTGGGCTTCCAGAATTTAATGAAGAATGGGATTTAGGAAGTTAATTACTCACTGGAAATGCGCAGCACAGAAGCAGGAGAAGGTGCATTTCTGAGATGTGGCAACTCTTTGGAAATAGACACAAGAGACAGCCAAAAAAAGTCATGGCACAAAAAAACCCAGATATTTCTCCCTACTGTTTATTATGTATTATACACAAATAAAAAATGTGAGGAAGAGATATGAGAGTCAGTAATAGATTGGGCCAACACAACTAGGCTGCATGAATTGATAATTATCCTCCACCTCTTCTAGAAATTTGGCTCTTGTATTTGTTATTTAGAGTCCATAACAGATTGCCTGTGCAACAGGGTTGTATAGTTGCTGAGTTTATCAGAGCAAATAGCAGGGATTTTTTTTGTCTTGTCTGTTATCATATAGAATCAAACTCCAACAGGGAGAAATAGGATGAATAGGTAGAAGTTATCAGAAAAAAAGTTTTAACCATTCAATTCCTCTTTGATTTTCTTCTATGTCCTCATTAGCTGTCCACAGGAGAGTCTTACAAGATTTTCATTTTCTAGGAAGACTCAAATTGCAAATAGCACTGGGAAAGATAACATATGGAATTAAATATGCATTCAGTCAGTGCCTGCTCACTATTTCCAAGAGCGTGATCTGATGTTGTGATTGTATTCATAGTTTTAAGTGGTTTGGTTAAATAAAGAAAAGAATGTTATTCATTATGAGGAATGAGACAGGTTATGTGTAAATTTTTTGGAGTTGGACCCAACTAAATTAACAATTTAAAATTAATTTTCTAGCTGAACACATTGGCTTTAATTTTTTTCTGAGACAGAACTGGCCTCGATCTTGTGATCTTCAAGCTTCTACATCTCCAGGGCTGGGATTATAGGCACCACTGCACCTGACATCAGCACAAACTCAGTATTATTATTCTGCTACTGCATGAAAAGAATATGCTTAGAAAAGCTCGTGTCATAGGACAATGTTCTTCTGAGCAAAGATGGATGATATTTGATTATCAAAATGCCAACCATCAGGAGCTTCTGCAAATCAAAATATATTGGTAGCGTATTTGAAATTCCAGGTGGATAAAATAACCTATATATTCCTATGATAGCGAAATAAATATGAGAAGATAAATGCTGTATCCAGAGATGTGAGTCCTGCAGAAATGAGAATTTCTCCCAGAGCTTACACATCAAATATATGGTCCTGTCTATCTTTCTTACTTGGTGTAATACTGTTCCATGAATGTAAATTGATAGGTCTATGGCAATATGAAGACACTAGTGGAATTTATTTGCTAGTTCATTTTTCGTGTCCAACATTTTTTATTTGTTGGGCAATTTGCCCGACAGTCCTAATTTTTGCAGAATCAGTCTTTTCACACATATATCTTAGAATGCTTTTTATATGAACATCGTACAATCTCAGTCATATTTTGTCAATTCACTATCTAGGTAGTGCCCACTTAGAATGTGCATATTTTATTGTTGATGTTACTGTTGCCTTTGTCAATACAGATAAAATAAGGTGCATTCTTTGGAGAGAAACTTTCTTGCAGAAATTAGTTCAATGGTGATGTCCATATTTAAAAAAATACATAATCCCAGACTATTACCAGATGCCTTAATGACTGGAAATTTTGCATCTTTGTGTATTATAAGCTACTTTTATGCACTATATGTGTATAAAAATGGTAACTGTTTTATGTAAAATGGAATGCAGGAAAGTTATGTTCGCCTTCTAGCACAGTTGTTAATAAAGACTCATTGTTTCTTTGGTAAAGCTGGAATCATTTCCCTGCCTTAATAACTGTTCTTTTTCCTTTCCCTTTTGGACATACCCTGCCAAGTTGCTGTAGTCTGAAGAAATGACTTGCCAGCGGTTTTATTGGTTACCCAGATGTGTGGCCTTCATGTTTTCAGTTTGTAAACAATTCCAAACATGTATTGAAAGACTCATCTTCTTTCTGAACTGGTAGAATTTTGAAAATAATATTTATTTACTTACTTTTGCTCAAAATGAGTAACTCTTTACACTGATATTCAGATGTGTGCACTTTGGTTGGATATTTCTGGTCCTTTTGTCCTTATTTACAGGAGCTGGTCACAAAGACACAGGTAATGTGGACATAGAAATAATATGACATGTTGATCTCACTTTTGATAAATTTTATAGCAAAACACAGACTTTCCATACAGTATTGACCAATCTAATTGGTGTTCCATACACCCATTTTTTACAGCCATTTTTCCTCTTAGCCAATCATGTAGAATTTGTCCTAGAAAACGGCTGACTTCTTGCACATTTTCTAGCATTTATTCTCCTGGCAGATTGTAGTTTCAAGGCCATGTAGAGCTGTCTTTAGTTTTATTTATTTTGCTCAAGGCTGTCATGCAGGTAAACTGTAGTAATAACAATGGACTCGGTATGAGCTGGAGTCCTCTGTATATTGTAATAAATTTAACTTTCTCCACAAATCAATGAAGGCACTACCATCACAGGCTAGAGCTTTGCTATTCTTTTTCTAAGTTGCCTGGGCATTACATGTCTCCTTGCATATTACCCAATCAAGTATGGTAACCAACTTGTCAACTTTTGCAAAACAAACAAGCAAACCAGAAACCCAGGTGGAGCTTGAGTTTGTCTTTGATTCAGATAAAATGTTCTGACCAAGTCTGTGCTAGTATATCAATTTGTCATTCCAGCTACAAATATGGTTTATCTTGCCATAGTTTTAGGTCTTGTTAGCTCACCGGTTATCAATTTATTTTTATTATAATCTTTAGGGGTAATACCAAGAGGTTTGAAATCAGCATGTTAACTTATGAATAGACTATGAATGTCACCCAGTCCAGTGGCCTGGTTCCATTTTCACACTGAGTATTATGACTGTATTCACCTACCCTACCTCTCTCTCTCATCTGTCCCCTCCCCCGCAATGTTCTTTACCCCTGATAAAACATGTTTCAGGTTCTTGGTATTTGTTTTGCTAAACTGTTAGTTGTTCAAGGGAGTTACACCACTGGAATCCTCCCCTTCCACCGGTTTGTTTCCTGTATGTTTATCACTTAGATCTAACTTTCACATATGGGAGAACATATTGTCTCACCCAGTTACCAATTTTTTTTAACAACAATTACCTGGAGAAAATGGAAATAAATAGGTTCTTGCTTCCTCTAGTTTAAGTGGGCATGGAAAGGTATTTCAGGGTGTTTATGATACACAATTAGTCATGTTATATCATCATTGAATGACTAATGCAGGCAGGGGGTGTACATAAGGATATTTATTTTCTCCTAGGGTTGCTGTGAGGAAATATTATGAGAACTCAGATCACATCCTACAATCTTATAACCATGGTAATTTCATTAATAACAAGATTTGTTGTCCTTCAGTTATCATTTGTATGCTCCCAATAAGTGTAAGATGTACTTGAGGTGGACATGAGACTATATATAAAAATAATATAATATGGAAAAGGAGAATAAAAGTTAATGTAGCAGGTCCCTATCTAGCAGAGCTAATAACAACCACCACCACCACCACAAAGTAGATTGAAGAGGACAGGACAGAATTACTCACAAAGGAAAAGTGGATAAAATATATACCTTGTCTGAAAGAATAGGAAAGATCTGTTCAAATGAATTGTTTGACCCAAAGCTGCCTTTCTACATAAAGTTCAGCTTGATGGTTTCTCCATATATAATGAACTGCAAGTCAACTTGATATGAAAACACACTGTAATCTTGTCTTTTCCTAAGGACCGCAAGTCTCAGGCTGTCATAGCAACCAGCCTACTGTCACCTACAGGCAGCCACCAGCTGCTCAAACTGAGACAATTGAGGAAGATGCCTAGCTTGAGCCAACAGAGTCATAGCTATGCCTACTTGATTGCTTCTTCTCTGGCTGTAACCATGATGTGCACACACAGCAGGCCCAAACTATTCTGAAATATTCAAGAATTGCAGATAAAGCCAATTCCGTTCTGTAAAGCTAGATTCATTTTAATTCTTTTTTTCTTCTTTTATTTATTTTATTTTATTTTTTTGTCAGTCATGGGATTTGAACTCTGGGCCTGGGGGCTGTTCCTGCGCTCTTCGGCTCAAGGTGAGCACTCTACCACTTCAGCCACAGTGCCACTTCCAGTTTTCTGGTGGTTCATTGGAGATAAGAGTCTCACAGACTTTCCTGCTCCGGCTAGCCTTCTGAGTAGCTGGGATTACAGGTGTGAGCCACCGGTACCTGGCATTTTCTGAACATTATCTTTAAGTAGTCGTACAAAAGAGATACTACCTAATAAAGCAGTTTGTAAATACGGTGCATCTTGCTCATGTCCCCCCTTCAGCATTCTCAGCCCCCTTCCACCCACCCCTTCCCTTACTTCTCTTAATTTTGTGGAATAGACAGCAAATTCTTGAGTGCATTCTTGCTCTTTCCTCTCTTCGTCTACCCCCTTCCCTTGGTCCCCTCCCTCTCGTCCATGTACACATTTCCTGGTGCTGATTTTGTTGGTCTTTGACTCAGTCTTTCTAAAAATTTATACCATTCAAGCTCTCCGTAGAGTTTACCCTACTTCAGTTAATTCATTTAAGCCTATCTGCATACTACCCAACATGTTTGCTTATAGGTTTATAGGCACATTCTAACTACCAGAAATGAGGGAAACTATACAACCTTTGTTTCTCCGGGTACTGATGTCACTTAATATAATTTTTTCCAACCCTTTCTGTTTCCTTATAATAATGTCACGCTTGTTAATGGATGAGTAACACTCGATTGTGTATAAACCATATTTTCTCCATCCATTTGGCCATGGAGAGGTGTGTGGGCTGGTTCACTATTTTGGGCTATGGTACACAACGCTTCAATGGACATGGCTGGGCTGGTGATTTCATGGTAGCCTTGTTTGTGTTCTACTGGATAAATGCCCAGGAGTGGGATTGCTGGGCAATAGTTTTCTACATTTAGTTTTCTGAGGATTTTCCACACTGTTCTTCAGAGTGGCAGAACAAGCTCACATCCTACCAACAGTGGGATTCCCTTTTGGCCACATCCTCACCAGTACTGGTTATAATTTGTTTCCTTTTTTTAAAAAACAACTTAAATAATCGGCACTTCAAAGACTGGGCTGACTGATGTGACGATGAGCAAAAACAACAGCTGCAGCGATTTTGGACTGCCCCAGGTGGAGAATCACAGCCAGGGTGTTTGTTGACCTCACTTGACTAAAGAGACACAGTGGAAGACGTGCGCCAACCAGGTAGCCTGTTTTGTCTCTGAGACGTCTGCTAAGCTCTGAAAGTACATAGAGCATAAGTCTAAAATCTGAAAGCTAGAAATGTCTAGGAAACAAGTCCTTACATGACTCAAGGGGTACTGAGTTTTACTCCACTTTTCAGTCATCTGGAACTCCATGTGCCTGAACTAGAGGAAGGTGACCAAGCCACTGTTTCTGTTTCCTTAAAGGCAGAGGCAAATCCCAGTCCACTGAGGAAAACACAATGTATCAAGACCTCAGGCAACAGAAGAAGCAATGCTGTACATACAGAGAAAACAAAAATGAGCAGAGAAGAATTTTGATTAGGTTGGATAAGAAAATGGAGACGGGTGGATGAGTAGAACAATGTCAAATACAGTGACAGAATTGAAAATTAAGAAATGAATTAAAGGAAATTGTAGAATTAAAAAGGAAGAATATCTCAAAACTAAAAGGAAACAATGGTTTGGAATAATCCATGAGTATTTTCATGCATGCAAAAAAAAAAAAGCAAGAGTATTGCAAACAAACTTACCAGGTTTGAATTTAATCACTGTTCCTAGTGGGTGGATAAACTTTACTTCACCTTCTTAGATATTGGATTTCTTTTTATCTCTATCATTTGCATCATAATGCTTATCCCTTAGAATGAAATCATAATAAGAACCTCTGGTAGAAGCAGCCACAAAGCAGTAGTTTTTTTTCTAATATTAGCCTAAAACAATATAATAGCATATCTTTACGGGAAATGATTGTCATCAGAATCTTTGTTCTTTGGAGGGGCTCAGATTTTGAACTCAGGGCTTTAGGCTTGCTAGGTTGGCACAATACTACAGAGCCATGAATTCAACCCTATTTTTTGTAGCTTATTTTTTTAGAATTAATTTAAAATTAAGTGAATTATTGTATAAAAAGAATAGGCAGACAGGGACAAAGTGGAAATAACTGATTCAAGAATTTTAAAGAATAGGTGTTACATTGTTTTTTGAGTTTTCAACATTCCTTGCTCACTTAAGCAATGACTCTCTCCTTATACTGATTTGGGTTGGGAGAATAATTCATGAGATTTGGCAATTTAAGTGAGGAACACACACACACACACATACACACACACACACACACACACACACACACACACACACACACAAACACAAAACCCCACAGGCTTACAATTGTTATTCATATACTAACTACTAGCTGCTGAGAATAGAAATTTCTCACTGCTCCACAGATATCAATATAAAACTGTGCTAATGGCCAGGTGACAGGATATAAATTTGCTATTTGGAAGCATCCATAAAATTTATTGACTCTGGCTGGCCTTCTTTCTACTTATCAACAAGAGAAAAAAAAATTTCAGACAGTGGGGAATATTCAGAGGTACCGTGCAGATGAATCATCTTAGAGCTCTATGTATTTTGATAAATTATAGTCTACCTCGAGTTAAAGAGAACCCTGGGGCTACATATCACTTGCTGTTACTCTACCTTGACAAAAGACTTAAAAATTTAAGACTGGCAACGTGAGTTTCCATTTCTATTTCAGAATGATGCGTGTCGGGTGTAGGGTTACAACTCCACACCTATATCTGTGTATTAATTCCATCAGAATCATTAGCATTTCCATCTTCTAAAGAATTATCCTTGAACCTGTTTGAATCTGCTCGTTGGGAGCTTTCCAATATTCCTCCTGTTGTTTTGGAGGATGTAAGCATTCATCCTTGTAGGCTTAGTTACTCTACTTCGCAATAAGACAACAAAAATTCCTCCCTTCCTTTACCTGCATTTTGGTGCCCATTATCTCTTTCTCTTGCTTGGGAATCTGCTGGTGCCATTCCATTTTGATCACAATAGCTTTGTTGTATGGGCTGATATCAGGTGGGGGGCTGGCCCCTGCTGCAGACAAAATGGAGGTGTTCTGTACACTGTGGGATGTGAGTCCTCCATCCAGGCAGGTCAGGGGGCAGACCTCAATGGGTCATGGTTGCCTAGCTGAGTCTCTGTGATTCTGTAAGGGTTCTCTTTGGTGTGATTGTGTTGGAATGTTTGTGGGGGGCCTAGAAGTGGGGAGAACTTGAGGCTCCAAGCTCCGGGCTCTGGGGTGGTATGGACTTGAATCCTGCTCCCATCCCAAGACAGAGCTCTTCCACAGCAGCTCAAGGCCTGGAGACAGGGGTTTGGGGGTAAGGGAGGAAATGGGAGCTTCTCAGAAGCCAAGATCCCAGACAGACTCCAGCAGCTCCGGGAGTGGCCTGCAGGGCTCTCTGGTGGCTTCACTGGGATGCTTCCTTCCATCCTGGTTGGCACAATGGGGTGTCCTTCCAGCAGAGAGCCAGGGTCACAAATTCCACTCTGCCCAGTCTTCTCCATGGCTTGCTTGTCTTTGCCTCCTTGAGTTCCAAGCTCCCCTCTGCCACTCCCCTGGAGACAGTGAGGTTCATGTGTTACCTGACTCTTCTCTATAGAGGAGGCACGGCTGGGCACCTGTGTGCAGTCATCTTTGATCCCTCTTCTCATTTCTTATTATTTTTTTATTTTTTAAAACAATCTGTGACAGTCTAGACACTGCAGAATGTGATTTTCAGAAGCAGCTACAAGGATATATATATATATATATATATATATATATATATATATATATATATATATATATATATCTCAAAGCACTTTTCCAAGGAGAGCTGGAATGAACATTTTCTGTCCATAAACTAGGTAGATCTATATAGCTGCTTAATTTATAAAACAAACAAACAACAAAAACGATGTCAATGTTGCTTGCTAGATTCTACCACACAGGCAATATGCCAGAGGTCATCCAGAAGTCATCCAGAGATCATCCAGAGACACTCAGCAATTCCTGTGTTGTGAGACACACCTGTAATCTCAGCACTTGTGTGTCAGGAGGATTGTGAATCCAAACTCAGCTCCACAGTCTGAGTTCTATAAAGAGAACTTGTCTCAAAGGAAATATCAGCGTTTATTTTTATATCATTGACATCTAAGGAGCATCTGAGATCTTGATAATGTTCTATATGGTTACCTGGCTATATTCATCTTGTAAATTCCACGGGGCTACAGCATCACCATTTGTGTAATTTACGGTATGTGTCACACACCAATGACAACTTTGGCAAAAATCTCACCATGTGGAAAGCAGTGTATGGCTTCAATAGGAGATGTGAAAGCAAGTTCTTCCAAGGGCCAGTGTTGTCACGCTTTCCTGGATGAGACACGAAGCCTTCTATACGCAGTTTCCATTAAATGCTCCCATGCAAACGTGCACACAGAATGGTGGCCACAAAGTAGAACTCTTAGATGCTTTCTTGAGGAATTTTCTTTCTTTCTTACTTTAAGTAACTGTTTCATCCCTGATAGCTTTATGTTGACATGAAACAGGCAAACATCTGTTTGGTTATTCAGGGGGAAAACACCTCGTGCTTATTCAGATCTTAATTGGATTGCACAATAGCTCAGAGGTGGAACTTAAAGAGCAGAAGTTCCAGCTCTAGGGAGGCACCCTCATAAAAAACTAAAGCACCCACAGACTTCTTTCCTCTGTAAGTGTTGTTTGTTTGTTTTTGGTAGGGTGTGAGGTGAAGAAATGGAGACTTTTCCCTTGGTGTTTGGTGAAACCAATCATGCCATCTTAGGGCCATGAATCATGTGGAATGATTCCCCGTTTCAGTATTGCTCTTTTTCCACCTGACTTAGCTGCCATGAATCTCCTTCTGTCCTGAATCAGCAAGGTAGCATGGCAATGATCCATTACTTGTCAAGGTATTACGTTAGCCACAGTGAGTTAATATTTATGAAAGCTGAGCTGAGACACACAATATTTACGAAAAAGCTTCTGAACGTTCATCCCCTGCTATGTCTGCCTGCTCTAATAGCTACCCATAAATGAACACATCCTGTAAGTATAGTACCCGCCAAGACCATAACGTTTGCCCACGTCCGGTACAAAAGCAATTACAAGATTGCCTTATGGCAATATGCCATGAGCGTACAATGAGGAGTAGTGCAAGAAGGGTCTGCAAGGCATCCGCTGCTCATGTTGCTTTGTATTTTATTCCCTGAGAAATGCCTCTCCAATCTGAGGATGGGGAAATGTGAAGTATGGCTGTCACGTTGCTCATAGTTCACAGGCTCTGTGGCTCCTTTGCCTCTTTTCTTTGAGAAAGAAGAGTTCTTAGGTTCTACTCACATACCAAAAAATGAGAGCAGAAATATGGGATGTAGAGAATTCATTTCACTCAAGTGTTTAGGGAAAACCTTTGCATTTTTAAACTGCTCATTCAATAGTTTCCCCATTTTGATTCCTCAATGGGTTAGATATGTTAGTTGGCTTTGTTTTGTAGTCTTTTTAAATGAATTGTTGGAAATACATGCTAGAACCTAGTAGACAAGCACAAGTAATTGAGAATATAAAGGATGTAAGAAATACTTAAGCTTAGAGCAGACTTATAGGATTTTTTCTGCATAACGGTTACAGATTCTAGGAACCCGAAATGTGAAAATATCACCCACCTATAAGTAAACAAAAAAATTGGCTGGAAAGACATTCAAGTGCTTACCTAAAACAAATACAGATATAAATGAACTCTGATTCAATTTTTGCTAAAACCCCAAAATATGGCTACCTGAACAGGTATACTCATTTGCCCCTTTGTTTTCAGTTTCTTGTCCAGAGAGGATTTAAGAAAATATATTTATTGTAATATTAAAGTTAGAGTTACAAAGGTTCTATTTTGTCATAGGATATGTCAAGGATGAAAATTTCACTTACCCACTACCCCACAATGTGTGTATTTTGGATGTATGTACATGGAAGATGGTTGATTTCAAGCTTGTATGTGAGTGGTAATAATGATGGGAGGATTTTTTTTCAAATGGCAAAGAACAGAACACTTACAAGAATTTGAAGGCCTTGTTGGAACCAAACACCTCAACAATTCTGAATGCAAAAAATAGTCAATAACTCCTGATTCTCAGGGCATGTAATTGTGAACATAAAATTGCAAACAAAAGCAAAGCAAGCACAATGTACACTGTCATATTATTCTGAGGTTAATCTCCTTTCCAAACCTCTCCTTAAAAATGCTCACAGAATGCAATTATTTTAAAGACCACAATGCTCTTTAGTTATTTGCTAATGCTCTGAATTATTCTTGATTGATGTTGATTCTCAAAAGGTGATAATTTGTTACTGGCATCAATCCAAAGCTGTCTCATGCTTTTTACTGACCATGCTTATTGTTAAAATGCAAACAAGTGAGTGACGGTGATTGTATACAAGTTTGGTTATCAGTTTCCTTGCTGACTAAGTCAACATTTTTAGGAATAAGGATTTTTTTGAACAGAAAATTCACAGTAGATAGAAAACCTAATGTTAATCCATTGTGTGCTGTATTCAATTATATTGCCTGTTTATTTTGCTTAAATCTTGTCTAAGGATGATTAGAGACAATAAATTCATACTGTATTTGAAAAAAATGCTCGTAGATATATTCCTTGGCGCATTAAAATCATCCAAAAATATCCATATTAGATATGAGCTTGTAGATTTCATTCTAGAATGGAAAAGAAATAATTCTCAGGTTTACAGGTGAGAGAAGCAAGTTAGCATGCCTACAATGAATGAAATTAAGGAATAACCCTGTGAGACCTTCCCTCCATCCCCAAGGAACCAATTCATTCATTTAATAAGAAAAACTGCAAAGAAACTGGGTAATATTAATGATCAGAGAAGTCACTGGAAAACATATACATCTGAGATTTCACTTTAAATAGCAATGTAAAACAATCTATTTTATAGTTTTGAGCAATTGGAAAATATTAAATAGAGATTGTAGAAGACTGAACTAGGCCATTCACCTACAGCACCAGATTTAGTTGCTTTTAGATATAGTCTCTTCCTTACTGTTTTAGTTTTCTTACTGGATAAATTAGCATTTAGATCATTGTAATGCTGTAAATACATACTATTAAATTTTCCTATAGAATGATACTATACAAGGAACAGAGAATATTGAATTGTTATCAGTAATCACAATAGAAGCATTAAAACATTTTTCAGTATAAGATGTAAAAGCTAAGTATAAAGTAATATTTGTTGAGAAGTACAGAGAAGATTCAGAGCAAGAGAAAATTATAGGCCTGTATACTTCATTGTTACTATTCATATAACATTCAAATACAATTTTGAACAGTAAAACATATTTTCTAACATTGACAGGATAAAACCTTATAAAAATTTCACATAAATGAAAACAATAGAATACATAAAATTTGGGTAGTAAGAATGAAGAAATAAGAATAATTTCCAAGAGTTAAATTCCTGAATATTTAATAAATAATATCTGAACTTAAGTAATGAACATGTTGTGCTATATCATTTAATCCAGTGGATAAAAACATACTTATTTAGATCAGATATGGTGGCTGACACCTGTAAGTTCATCTACTCCAGAGGCATAGGAGGGAGGGTCACAGTCCAAGGCCGACCAAGGCAAAAGTACAAGACCCTTTCTGAAAACCAGATTAAAATCAACAGTGGAGGATAAAGATCTCATGGTAGATTGCCCGCTTAGCAGGCCAGAGGCCCTGATTTCAGTCTCCAGTATTATAACAAATTGTTTTTGAACATCCTTACAAGGCATATTGAGAACATTTTTCCTATAAATATTAAAGTTTATGTTAGTGAAAAGAATATCATACAGTTCCTTAATAAACACATATTTTACAGCAGATGGATTAGAAAATCAATGATGAGTGTATTTTCAAGTGATTTTTGCATCAATTTTAAAACAATAGGGAGGCATGGCCACAGACTGAACTAGTACCACAAAGCACAGCACATCTGTTTACTTCGCTGTTTAGTTATTTATGTCTTCTCCATTAGCCCTTAGGCTTGGACTCATGCTCTCATGCTAGCTAGGCAGGTGTTTTGCCATTGAGCTATGGCTCTCTTTTCTTGCCTTACTAATTGTTCAGATTTGGTCTCACAAATTGCCTTGTGTAAATTCATCCCCTGACTTTGACATCTCTGCCTTGAACATAGCACATACCCCAAGTCTGAGCCCCCTGTCTCCCCTAAGATTTAGCTCATTTAAACAACACCCCCAGGGACAAACACAGCTCTCTGGCAGGCATTTTTTTTCAGGCTTCCACAGTGGTACAATAAGATGATCGTGTGGAGGTAGTTACAGTGATTAATCTAACAATCAGTGAACGTGTTGTTAAGAAGGAGGAAGCAATTATAATAATGTACTTTAAGTATCAGTGAATATAGTTTATCCTGGCTTTGTAGATTCTCCCTTCAGAGGCACCTGGCAATTGCACCTCACTGAGAATGGAGTCTGCATGGTATTGGAAAGTGATTGCTTGCTTTAAGTGCCTTTACGTGTCCTATGAAGTTCAAGACCCAGCAGAGATAAGCCTGCAAGTGAGCAATGTGATAGACCAGGCTCAGGTTGTAGATTCATTTTCTGGCCTTGCAGACAAAGCTCCCTCATGCCAAACATTAAATTTAAAATTAGATTAAAATTTAGGGGCCACCACAAACACAGGGCAAAGGTGCAGGGGAGACCTCGCTCTTTACTGTGCTGCAGCCTGAGAGGAAGAAGAAAACAGACAAGCCAGGACAGCTTGGGTACTCATGCTCAGGGAAGCAATTGTTAGCAGGGATTAGCTGAGAATGGTACAGACAACTCCAGCAGCGAAAGGATTAGGAGCTTTGTAGCAGGCGAACTTTTCTTGCCTTTCTCACCTGGTGCAGTGGCCAGCTGTAGTCTGATACAATTGCTTTGTGAACGCTCTCCATAATCTGTTCTTATTCTTTTATATCTTGGCCTCAAATGCCTGCTAAGATCAGGAATCCTATGGTTCAACTGTATCTTGTTACTTTTTTCAATTTTGGATAAATATGAGTAAATACTTCAGTGGGTGTTTTTTGTGCAGTATGAAGAAAACCTGTAGATTTAATATATTCAAGGTATAGAAAAAAAAGCTATTCTTAAGTTAGTTTTAAGAGCAGTGAAATGCTCAAGGCTTCTCAAGTGGATAGTAAACTTCTCAAGACACTTAGAGATCACCTAATTCAGCATCAAATTCAGTATGTGAATTCTCAGTATAATCTCAAGCAATTTCTGCCTAAATTATGTATGCAGTGGACTATACAACATAAATATGTTTGTATCTTGGTACAGATTTCAAGAGCTGGTATAACTAGAGATCTGAGAGAATAATATTGAAATGCTAATTTGCTGAACAAAAGCAAAATTAACACCAGTTAAAATTAACCACACTCCCTCCCTTCCTCTTCATTTTTGTGTTTATGATGAGACTGTAACATCTACCATCCAAACTGAAGTTTAATTCTCTCAGATTGCTGTTCTAGACACTACCCAGTATGATAAATTTCTAGACCTATCCCTCTTGTATGACTGAAACCATGCAACTGTTAACCAAGGTTTTCATTCTTTATTCTCTGGGACATTCTCAGCTGGAATATCACAAATGGATGCTCACTCTTCCTGGGGGTAAGACCTTCCCAAAGCGTATGACTCTAATACCTCACCTTTTGTTCATTAATTTAAATAAGCAGCAAAGATTTGCCTCCTGCAAACACTGTTGGACAGTCCTCAGGATTATGCAATAATTATAAGCTCTTGCTCATGAGTGGCTAAGAGACGTGTACCTCTAGGGTAACAACAGAATATAGACAGTGTCTGACATATCACTAGCAGAGATTTGAATTCTACCACAAATTAAAAGTGATTATACATAAAAAAAATATATATATAAGGTATATGGTATATTGTATTTTTTACAAAGATTATATTTTATAGTATTTGTATTATATATTAATAAAGCATATTATATTTATGATTAATTCATATTTATTTTATTTTTGAATTTTATTTGTGTTTAATTTCTACTTGTAAATATTAACTGATGTAATTAATATTTAAAGTATGCCATATTATATAAATATATAATAAATATAATACTTTTATAAGAGCTTTACACTACCTGAAATCCAGACTCATTCAAGCAAGATTAAAATTCCTATTCTGCATAACTTGATACTTTTTGGATTTTTGTTGTTGTTGTTGCTGTGGGGCTTGAATTCTGGGCCTGGACACTGTCCCTCAACTCTTCAGCTCAAGGCTAGGGCTCTACCACTTGAGCTTCAGCGCCACTTCCGGTTTTATGGTGGTTTATTGGAGATAAGAGTTTCTCAGACTTTTCCTGCTCAGGCTGGCTTTGAACTGCCATCCTCAGAGCTCAGCCTCCTGAGTAGCTAGGATTATAGGCGTGAGCAACCGGCGCCTGGCTACATTTTGGATTTTTAGGAAGCTTGGGACCATTTGCATTGGTCATACTTGACCACTTGTGATAAGAAGCCTGAGCTGTGGATTGAAGTCTGGTTTTAATGCTGCCATCTTGGGTTCACTGCATCAGTGGTTCTGCTAATCGTTCTAGAACACTAAGGCATAGAGCAATGTTTGGTGGTGGCCCTGCGAGTGCTCCCAGAGATAATGTCTCTGTCTCTTGCCCCACTGGGCCCCAGCAACTGCTCCATTACAAAAGGCCATTAGATAGAATCTGGCTCCACTCCTGAAGTCTACCAGGAAGAGAGTTGGCTGTACCACTCAAGGCACAAGAATGTAGACATTCTGTCTATTTTTTTAAGTTTTTTAATGTGGGTTAAATAACTCTGCTTTGCAGATGCATTTTAGTGGACTAGACAGAAATAATTTTTACACTTCATGAAATGCATGATTAATTGTTTGAAATGACAGCGATTGTTGATGTCTTCTTGTCACGTTCTATTTTGAGACATCACTAGGCTGACCCTCACTCTGTGATGTATGTGTGTTCCTGGAACGACTTCCTTCTCGTTTATGGATGATTCTCTCTCTTTACCAGAGAAGCTAACTAATGCACATCCTTCCGATTTATTCTCTGCATTCGTACTCGATACCACTCAGCAATATTTGAAAGACTCCTTACATTTGCAGACCTGACCAAAGAAGTTAGTGTCCAATAAAATCAAACATCAAGCCCAGCTCTGCAGTATACTCTTCCTCTTCCTGAATGTAATTTGTTTTTTGTTGTTGTTGTTTTTTGTTTTTGTTTTTGTTAAATCTCCTGAAAAAGTTCTGGAGAGCATACCATGGAAGTTTTTTTAAAAACAAGAAGATTTCTAGCCTTTGATGTTTCTGTGGAAGGAGAATGCTTCTGCTGGAGATCAATGAGCTCTTTGTGGTTATCTTTAAGAGTTCTACTGCACGTCAGCCATCTCTGGGTTTCTAAGACAGGGGAGATGGAAGGGACAAAAGGTAAGGTGGGAAAGGAGTGAATGGCTGCTTGTCAAAGCTCTTATCCTTGCCTGGGGTATGAAAATATCTACAGAAATGAAATCCACCATCTGCTGTCACCAGATTTTTGATAGAATAACCCAATTATTAAATGTTATTTTTGGAAATGTCAATAAGTGAAACCTTCTAGCAACAACAAATCACTAATGCAGCAAAATACTTTTTTCCTTTTTGTCATTTTTTTCTACAGCCTTTCAAAAAATATTTCATTTTCACCTACTGAGGGAAAAATTTCTTGAAGAAAATGTCATATCTTCCAACTCTCCAGTGATTACAAATAGATTTCCTTCAATAATTATGTGTCAATAAATGTTTCTTAAAAACAGATTATATATTAGGAAAAATGAAAATCATTAATGTAGTAAAACTCAGAATTTTATCTGAAAATCTTAAAGAGAGTAAGCTGCAGAATACATTTAAAATAACAATACATGCTTTTCCTTGCTGATTCAAAATTATTCAGTTATTGGTCAGGGAAAACCCAAGTGCTTATGATTATGAATTAGAAATAGCTTAGTCTGCAAGTAGCTGACAAGACTTAAAGATGAGACCATTATGAAAATAGAAATCTCAAAATATTAGAGATACTATGATGAAAGAGTGTACAATGTACTATATTAATGCAAGATTGGAATACCTCATCCCTTCCTAGATAATACAATGCTTGTTTTGTTTTAAAGTTGTATTGTAAAGGTGATATACAGAGAGGTTACTGTTACATAAATTAGGTAACAAGTACATTTCTATTTTTTCTTTTTCTTTTTGTCGGTTGTGGTACCTGAACTCTGGGCCTGAGCGCTGTCCCTCAGCTCTTCAGCTCAAGGCTAGCGCTCTACCACTTGAGCCACAGCACCACTTCTGGCTTTTTCTGCTTATGTGGTGCTAAGGAAGCGAACCCAGAGCCTCCTGCATATGAGGCAAGCACTCTACCGCTGAGCCACCTTCCCAGCCCTGAGTACATTTCTTTGTGAACAGTGTTTCCCCCTCTGTCATTTTCTCCCATTTCTCCCCTCCTAAACCCGATTCCCAACCTGTAAAGTTAATTTCAAACATAGTGTCTAGTGAGCATCACTGTGGAATTGGTTTACCCTTTGACCCACCATTTCTGTGATTCATCTTCCTCAAATCTGATAAACTTATATACAAGACAAGGGTACAGAAATCAAGAACAATGACATCAGGAAAAAAAATCAAGGGGAAAATAGAAAAAATAAATAATTGCAAACAGTACAATTTTTTAAACACCCTCTTGTTTCCAGTTATTAGAGTTCATTTTGAAAAGTATAGTTAAGATATGGAATCAACCCAGATGCCCCTCAGTGGATGAATGGATCAAGGAAATGTTGTTTATAGACACAATGTAATTCTATACTTCCATCAGAAAGAATAGCATTGCACCATTTGTAAGGAAATTGAAAGACTTGGAAAAAAATATACTAAGAGAAGAAAGCTAGACCCAAAGCAACATAGGCTGCATGGTTTCCTCATTTGTAATAACTAGAATGTCTATAATATTCTTAGGAGAGAAGCACAATCCCTCAATAGCTATGCACATATAACAATGCTTGTTTTATAAAATGTTTCATACAAGAAATGAGTTAGGTGAGGAGTTTTCCATAGTTAAGATAGAGAATGAACACATAATAAAAGAAATTAAAGTGCTCTAAAAAAAGTGACTAAACTTTGACTTGAGAAAGTCCTGAATACTTTTGTGCACATCCTTGAATGAGCCATATATGAACTTCACTTGCAACATGTAACTTTAAAACCTGAAATACTTAAATACAATTTTGGTTGAATAAAAGTCCCTTGGGACAATGATGTGGTAGATGTGTAAGAACAGCAGACAGCAGCTCATGAAGACAGTGATACCAATTTTCATAACCAACATAAGGCACTAAGTAAAAACAAATGCACAGGCCAGTGGGGACCTTTGGAGTTGAAGGACTAGAGGCTTTTTAAAACCATATGTAATGGCCTGGCATGTGGTGCACATTAGTCATACCAGCTACTCGGGTTGGGAAGATCATGGCTCAAGGCCAGTTTGGACAAAAACTTGGACAAAAATTTAGTGAAACCTTCCCACTCCCCCACAACTACACCCCCTACCCCTGTCCCCCACCCCTTCACCCCCCACCTCAACCAGCATACTAGACATACTGTCATCCAAACTCTGCGGGAGGGCATGGGCAGAAAGACTAAAAATTAAAATTTGCATAATGCGCAAAAATCACCAGAAGGATCCAAGGTCTAGAGGGGTTTTAGTTACCTTGAAATTCAAGAATTTGCCCAGAAATGGTTGTGTATTTTACATAGACTGTGGGGGTTTTATGCATTCAGCTAGAAGAATGAAACAAAATAGATTTAGCTTGTCAGGTGGATGCTAAAAAAAAAAAAAGAAAAGAAAAGACCCCAGGAAACTGGGGCACTGGGGTCAAGGCGCAAGGGATAGACAAATGGAGAGGAGAAGAGAGGGAGAATACAGACAAGAATCCAATGTATATCCTACAAAACGAAGGAGGGTGAGGGTGGGGTGAGGAGGGGAGGGGTGAGGGAGAAGGTAGAAAGAGGCGACACAGCTCCAGACCCACCGTATTCATGAACCACTTTATTCAGAAGCAACTTCTTTATACAACTACTTAAAGATAATTAAAAAAATAAATCTTAAAAAAAGAACAAGCCATCATCAGAGGATTAATTTTTGCAGGCATGCTTTGGGATGGAGGCCGCCAGAGAGAGGAGGAGAGCTAGGGGAGCCTTTTAGGGCCAGGAACACTTATGAAGGTCACAGCCTGAAGCCGCAGTTCAGTTGAGGCCTGGCTTATTAAGGAGAATGCAGGAAGGTGCACCTCTACCACAAGGGGCCTCTGATCAAGCTCTGAAAGGATAATGGTGAACAGTTGCTACAAAACTTGCAAAGTGCAATGCTCTCTCTTAAGCAACAAGACGAGTTCCTAAAGCCAACGGGAGTCCCAGGAAAGACAACTGAAAAACAAAGGCTCTGCTACCCATTGCTACATCCACATTAACCATGGCCGCAATACAAGCCAGAGCAGCACACACAATCCCACACAATGCTGTTTACCTGACTATGAGGCAGTCAGCTTTTGTAAAAAAAATGTGGAAGCAAGACATGAACACCTTCTAGAGAGACAGAGCACTCATCAGAACAAGCTCGGAGGTGACAAGGATTTTGTAATTACCACAGAGAAAATCTGAAGTGACTATAATTAGTATGTCAAATCTCTAATAGAAAAAGTAGACACCATACCAAAAAAAACCCCAAAAAACATTGTGTAGGTTAATAAATGGAAACACTAAGAATCCAAGAAAAATAGAAACTAAAAAATTGCAGCAACAAAAATGAAAAGTTTCTTTGCCTCATCAACAGATTCTGCTCCCAAAGAAAGAATGAACATCAAAATGATTCAGTAGATCTGGGCACCAGTGGCTCATGCCTGTAATCCTAGCTACTCAGGAGGCTGAAGATCAAGGTTTGAAACCAGTCTGGGCAGGGAAATCCAAGAGACTCTTAACTCCAGTTAACCCCTCCAAAGCCACAAGTAGAGCTGTGTCTCAAGTGGTAGAGCACTAGCCTTGGTCAAAAATGTTCAAGAACAGAGCCCAGGCCCTGTCCCCCCCACCAAAGAGTGTATAATAGAATTTCTTGAACTAAAATCCAAAGGAAAAAATACTGAAAAGAATAAAGTGATCCTACAATGCCAATGTACAATAGAGTGATTTCAAATCATTACTGCAGCATTATTGGAATTTCAGAAAGAGAAGAAAAGGAGAACACTACTGAAAAATATTAGGGGCAATAGCAGATGAGAATAGAGAAAGTTGATACCATCAAAACAGTTGTAATTTTACTTAAGTTGCATCAAATCTCTAGATGCTACTGGAGAGTCTTGTATTCTTATCAATGAAGCAGCTTCTATATATAAATGCTAGTTGTATTTGCATTGAAGTCAAGTCTTTCTCCATCATTTGTAGCTTAATTCCAATTACTTTTTGCATACATTTAGACCTTTGCCATAGTCAGGTAACAAATGAAAAATAGTCATGCCATTGCTGATTATAAATCAAAAGTTTTTCATCCAAAATAGCATCATTCATGAGTAATATATTCTTGTGCATTACTTTAAAATAATAATTGAAGAACTCAAGAGAAAAAAGGGTGAAAAAATGCAGCAGTGGAACTCACTGGACACTGATGAATGTGAACTCTACCATCTGTGGGTAGAGACAAAAGGGAGGGACTGGGAGAGAGTGAGGGAACAGAAGACACTATGAAAGGAATTACCTGATGCATGTCATTGTAATCCCTCTGTATATCAATTCTATATCAACAATAAAGTAAATTAATTTTTTAAAAAGACAAAAAGTCGGCTGGGATGTAGCTCAGTCACAAAGCACTTGCCTAGCAGGTGTAACATCCTGGATTCAATTCCCCAGTACCAAAAAAAAAAAAGACAAACAAAATACAGCTGAAAATCATTTTTAAAAAGACAAAAAAGATTGCATAAACCCCCAAAACAGTGTAAAAAATTTGCTGTGGAGGTGTCTCTGATCATTTGCACACCGGGGGAGTGGAGAATATTTTATAGACCTGATATTTAATAGTATCTTTTGAGTCATCAATAATATTTAGCATTGGATCAGATCTACAATTCACATAATTCCATGCTGACAAGTCAACTTTGGCTAAGCCCTATTTTCTATCCAATTTAGTAAGTCTATGACATCGAAACACAACAAATAGATAACAAGAAAGTAAAATCGAAGGGTTCAAAAACATCCTTTGTCAGATCTCTTAGCACAATATTTGCAAACAGAATCTGGAGACATGAAAGAAGGAAGGGCATGATAATTAATTGGAATTTAAATTACACACAGAGATCAGATTTCTAATTTTGCTCAATATAAGTCACAAAAGAGAGAGATTAGAGACATTTTCCAATGTTATGCACAAGACACTAACTGAGTCAAGAAATAAAGAGCAGGTGGTAACATTCAATGTCACCTGGAAACTTTGGAAAATTGGAGCAGCAGGAAGAGAGAAAAGCTGTCATGGCGGTTGAGTAGCCAGTAACGATGTTGCTGCACAGAAAACAGGCATGAGTTCCCTGCCTCCGGGGGTGATAGGTATTCAGTAAAGCTGGGAAGTCAAAGACTAATGATCCCGTGCCTTTCCCCACACAAGTGTTACCATTCCTCAATGTCACCTAGATGGACGGTGCACTGTCTTATTGTAAAATGATGAGGACATCAGAAGCCACAAGGATTACAGGCTCTTTGGTGGCCTCGTGATGCCCCATTTGCTGTCTCTAGCTTTCCTTCAAGGTCCATCCACTTGGTGACAGGGGAAGCCTCCACTGCCTGTGGCTCTGAGGGAAAGGCTGATTGCAGTTTCACTGAGACCCACTGAATGCTTGGTGCTCAGCCCCAAGCCAAAACACGAGGACAAAGCCAAAGCAAACTGAAGTCCTAAAACAAGCTATGTAAATACTTACTTTATGTAATTATATTATCTATAAAGTTATTTATATAATTCATGTAATTATATATTTATTTGTATTTATGTATACATAGTTGTTTTTGAAAAAAAATCAAATATCAGAGCTTGAGTTTAAGAGATAAGAAATGTCGGGGCTGGGAACGTAGCTCAGCGGTAGAGTGCATGCCTTGCAAGCATGAGGCCCTGGGTTCGATTCCTCAGCACCACATAAACAGAAAAAGCCGGAAGTGGCGCTGTGGCTCCAGTGGTAGAGCGCTAGCCTTGAGCTGAAGAGCTGAGGGACAGTGCCCAGACTCAGAGTTCAGGCCCCATGACCGGCAAAAAAAAAAAAAAAAAAGAGATAAGAAATGTCAGCACCATAGTTTCTATGCAATATTTTAAAGGTACTCACCATCAGGTTTCAGAACCAAAGGAAAAAAAATATTAAGAATTAAAGGGAAGAGTTGATATTGGCATTCTCACAGATTTATATTTTCAGAAGAAGCATTATCTACATAGAAAATGAATGACTAATGCATATTAGTGCTAATATTAAAATGTCAACTTCAACCAAAGAATTTAAATAAAATTTCCCAACCCAAACTATAGATCCAAAACCTTTTTGCTATTTGCCGTTAGAAATGAATTTTAACACAAACAGAAAACCATGAAGCTTCCAGTTGCATAAGCATGAGCCACAAAGGACTAAGCATCATCATCATTGTCATCATCGTTATCATCATCTTCATAACAATAATAATAATAAAGCAAATGAAAAACGTGTTTGAAAATAGCAAAAGAAACAAAGCGAGTGAAGTATATGAACTAGAAGCTTCAATCCTGTAGATTTGCGTTCCCTAGGATTGTTCCAAAGACTCCATATGTTCTTTACCACAGTCCTCATGGTGGGTTTGAAAATGATCCATTAAATTTTTGTTGGTAAACTTGTTCAAACACTCTGGAAAGCAGTATGGAGGTTCCTCAAAAGACTCCACATAGAGCTCCCCTATTACCCAGCAATCCCATTTCTGGGCATTTACCCAAAGAATCACAAACAAGGCCATACTAAAGCTACCAGCACAACCATGTTTATTGCAACATTATTCACCATAGCTAAGATATGGAACCAACAGTAGATGAATGGATAGAGAAAATGTGTGTGTGTGTGTGTGTGTGTGTGTGTGTGTGTGTGTGTGTGTGTGTGTGTGTGTGTATGTGTGTAATGGAATTCTATGCCTCCATCAGAAAGAATGACACCGCCCCATTTGTAAGGTAATGGAAAGACTTGAAAAAAATCATATGGAGTAAAGTAAGCCAGACCCAAAGAAACATAGTTCCCATGGTTTCCGTTATTTGCAATAATTAGTACATGTCTAGAATAATCTTTGCAGATGAGCAGAATAGCAAAATAGTTATATACATAGGACCATATAAGATAATGCTAAGCAAAATGATCTCCAAGAAATGTACATAAGAGGTTTTCCTTTGTTGTTTTTAATGTGCTATGTGATTTTTTTTGGTTCTTTTGTATGTTCTTCCCCCTATAGTATATCTCCTGTTGTCACTGTATTTGATATTGGTACCCTGGTATTATATATATGTTTATTTGAATTAGGGAAAGGAAGGGGAACAACAAAATGGTGAGACAAAGGACAAGAGAGGAACCAATGCAACAGCAACATACACAAGACAACATGTTGGAAATGATCTGAACAACTTGTGGGAGATTGGAGGGAGGGAAAGTGGGAGAAAAATGAGGGGGGGGCAACACATTTGACAAGAAATGTACTTACTACCTTACTTATGTAACTGTAACCCTTCTGTACATCACCTTGACAATAAAAAGAAAATGTTCCACAAGAAATGTACTCATTGCCTTACTCATGTAACTGTAACCCCTCTGTAAAGCATCTTTACAATAAAATAACATTTTTTAAAAAATGCAAAGGGCCACATGGAATCCAAACAAGGTAAAGAAAAATTTGAGCGGAGACCAGCATTTACAATGATGCTGTGATGTCACATGTTGGAGGTTTAATCCTGAAATATAGGTTGTTGGCATTTGGAGGTAGGACTTGCAGGGTGATGGCAACTGAATGGCTTTGAGTAACTCCTGTGTTTCAGCATGCACACAGGATTCTGTGCTTCATAAGCTCTCAGCCTGTTCAGCTCTGCAGCCATGCCATCAGTTCAATTCAAGGACCCCACGGCGTGTTACTCAAAGTCTAGGCTTTGGAGAGGGACTGCCCTATAGCTTCTTCTTCCTGGGCCATGAACAAATGAGTTTGGATGGAAAGTCAGTAGTGAGAAAGTATCACTGCAGCTTAAGAATGTGATTTATGTCTATGGGGTCTAATGAAATCCTCCACTGTATTTCTTAGATCATCTTACAATTACTTTTTCTAGCAAGCAGCATCTCTTACCAACTATCATTTTAGTAACCTGCTTCCTTCACTGTCCCATGAAAAAGTCAATGTTAGAAATGAGCGTCCTCTTTCTGTAAGCCTAGTTGGAGAGGCTCAGGGTGTAGGGATCGTGAAGGTGAGCTGCGAGTACAAGGGCTCCATCTCACCTCTACAGATACTTAGGGGCTTCATATTTTACTTACAGACTTAACTCCGTTTGTACATCCCACACTGGGAGCCATTAGGTTAGCATTTGTGTCAGATTGGGCCTGAGGCCAGAGCCTGAAAGACTTCAAATGCCCCTTACATGTTTTCCCATCTCCACTGCTGAGCAACAGGCCCCCGGGCTGCTGGGTCTTTTTGATCGCTGTAATGACAGAAATCGAGAAAATCACTTATAAAAAAATACTTTAGATTGTCTCTTTAACAACCAATTCACCTCTCAGCTGGAAAGAAAAAAAAAAAGACCTTCAAAAAGGCCCAGTTATTGCAAAACCCCGGGCTGTGTCTGCTTTGCCCGTTTGCCAGCCAGCTGTCAGGGGGATTGGTGTTCCACAGAGACCACCAAGGCGATGTGCCCCCCGGGCAGAAGAGACTTCGCAGCCCTGATTTCTTCAACCTGCATGGTCCATGCCCACTTTTTGAATCAAGGGGAATTATTACCTGCTGCACAGCCTCGATCAGAACCATTGCTATCAGAATTTTATTTTATTTTACATTAGAGTCTGGAAAGCACCTCTCTCTGAATGCCAGCAGGTGATAAGATTGCTAGAACATTTCTAGCATGACTCTGAGCATACTGACTATATGACACACTCTTGTTATTTTCCTACAGTGGTCCATGACCTGGAGACTCATCATGAAGTGCTACGAAAAACAGCGACCTGACTGGGAGCTTGTAATTAAGGAGGGAGATAAAATTGGCAAGCATTTGGCACAGAAGGAAATCTGTGCCACAGACTGCCTTGGCTCTCTGCCTTTGGAGCCCCGAGAGCTCAGGGTTAATCTTCCATGGTTGTGTTTGGTTCAACAGGTTCAAGGTCAAAATTTTAATACCATCAGATGATCGGGTGAAATGATTGTATGACATTCAATGATGCATTCTCATCCCAGAAGAGATTGAGGCTTGTCGTCTTGGAAGGCTGATGCCAGTAAGAATTTAAATTTGATGTCTGCATAATGGAAAAACTAAATTGAACAGTCACCAAAAGGATCAGAGGTTCTGAAGGTTTTATTTCCACTGAAATTCAAGAAGTCCCTGCAAAGCTGTGTGTTTTACATATACTGTGGGGGTCTTTATGTGATCAGCTAGAAGAATGAAACAAAATTGATTTAGGTTGTCTTGCAAATGTAAAATCAAACAAAGAGCCCAGGAAATGAAGATTATATACAATCAATTAGGACACAGATCTGCCTGCAACAGAAACAGCTGGAAGACGTGTTGGTAAATAGTAATTGTGTGCCTTCTCCATTTCCTCCTCCTTCCTTCTTTCTTTCCTTTGCTTGCTTGCTTTTACTTTCTTTCACTTTCTTTTACTTTCTTTCTTTCACTTTCTTCCCCCCCTTTCCCCCTCCCTCCCTTCTTTCCTTTGCTTTCTTTTTTTCACTTTCTTTCTGTTTTCGCTCTTTCTTTCTCTTTCTTTCTTTCTCTCTTTCTTTCTTTCCCTCCCTCCCTCTCTTTCCTTCCTTCCTCCTTTCTTTCTTTCTTTCTTTCTTTCTTTCTTTCTTTCTTTCTTTCTTTCTTTCTTTCTTTCCCTTCCTTCCTTCCTTCCTTCCTTCCTTCCTCCCTCCCTCCCTCCCTCCCTCCCTCCCTCCCTCCCTCCCTTCCTTCCTTCCTTCCTTCCTTCCTTCCTTCCTTCCTTCCTTCCTTCCTTCCCTTCTTTCTCTTTTTCTTTTTTCCTTCCTTCCTCCCTCCTCTTTCCTATCTTCTTTTCTTTCTAAATAAACTTCCCAAAAGGATTATATTTATTTTCCAATATGATGTTTTATTTTCACTGAATTCCTATTGATCAATTCTATGTTTATTGTCTTTAAGTAGTTGTACAAAGGTGGTGGACTGAATTTCTTGAGAAAGGATAAAGGTGAAATTTGATTAAAGAATTATAAAAGCAAAATAGACATGATTTGTGGTCTCATGTTCCTGGTTTAAAAAATGACATCTGTTTTAGATAGCACAGAGCTTTCTTATCATGGTAATCAGCTCTCCATGACTGTAACAATATACCTAAGATAGTTGACTTGCAACGATGACATTTTATTTGATTTTTTTCCGCTCACTGATTTGGAGTTTTCAGTCTATGCCCAATTGGCTCCCTTGCTTTAAGACCAAGGCAGGCCAGTTCATTATGGATAGAATGTACAGCAGAGGAAGAAAGTTCTCCTCACAACCAGGGAATTGGGGGGCTGGGTCTCAAATCTCCTACAAGGGGCTAGGTGAATCTTCCGGTGACCTAAACCCTCCTGTGAGCAGCATTGGTGGCTTTTACCTCCCTCAGCAACACCTCATGGAGGAGCAGAGCCTAAAACATGCATCGTTAGAGGCTGCTTCAGAGCTGGACTATAACAGCACCCATGCCTTCAAACATCTCCACGTCTGTGTGCAGTAAATGGGCTCCGTGGCTACAATTTTCTTATACAATTGAATGAGATGCAGAGAAACTACCGGCTTTTCTGGCTTTCCCTCACTACGGGGGAGAGAGAGAAAGAGCATGGGAGTCCACCATAAACAGGCCAGCTCTGGGCAGACCTCACGTCGTTCTGGCTTTGTATGACAGAAAGATCGCAGTGGACGGGAGGTGCTGCTCTCACTAGAGCAGATGCTTCTGACTTGCCAGCGTTAAAATGCATTTTAGGTTAGCCTGATTTTAGATTTCAGTATTGTTTTTCACACACTTGAGAGGTAGGCATTAGAGAAATAATTTAACTGAAGGATTAAAAAGAAAACAAGGATGCTTGAGAGTTGTGGATAACAAGTTTGTGAGGAGGGTAAAGGAGGGGTGATGAATAGTGTGTGTGATCAAGACATAGCAGCCTGAAACAGAGGAGGGTTAGGAAAGAGGAAGCTAGAGGGAAGCAAATTGGATCAAAATGCTTTGTGTAAATATCACAATTAACATTTCTTAAAGTAATGGCTCACTTGGAAAGAGAAGGATACATTAAAGGGCAATACTATAGAGAGTTCTTACAGAACCTCCTGGCAAGATGGAGCCCCTTGCTTGGGTGTCTGGGATGACTGGTGAGCCACATGGTAGATCTGAACTCCACACTCTAAACCTGCAGTCTTGGGAAAAGGCTGAAAGTGCACCCTCTGTCTCTAACAACCCTTCCAAGGGGCGCTGACCCTGGAACACACGCACGCACGCACGCACGCACGCACGCACGCACGCACGCACGCACGCACGCACGCACGCACGCACGCACGCACGCACGCACGCACGCACGCACGCACGCACGCACGCACGCACGCACGCACGCACGCACGCACGCACGCACGCACGCACGCACGCACGCACGCACCCTAAACCTCATTCCCATTGTAAATGTACAAATGGTTTTCTCATGGAAATAACTCCGGAGTTGTCTTTTTCTTTGAATAGCAAAGTTCAAAAATTTACCCTGAGAATTGACAGCATTCTCTGAAGACCTAGATCTATAAAACTTGCAGGAAAAAAAAAAAGAATAAACAAGACAGTAATTATGATAGCAAATCACATAGAGGTGCAGAGGTTTTGAGCACTGGAAATTTCAACAGGTTAATAATGAGATCAAACATATCAGAGACAAATTGGCAAAACAATACCATGATACATAATTTATAACAGTCATACTTTTTAAAAGAAAATTTGGTGTGTTTAATCAATTTATGACCAGGTTAGCCCTGAATCACATGAAGTCATGTCTTGCATATTGTTTATACTTGTTCAGTGAATACTTGTTTATTTATGCTTTTTAATCCCTAAATTCTACACTGATTTAAAGTTTTACTCTTTCTTTCTTAGTTATGTTATTAGCTATGCATTCTTTAAAAATATTTATATGTTTTCTTAAATAGGCATATATCCTTAAATGACTAAAGTTCTCTTTAAATATTATCTTGAATGTTCCTTAGGAAATTAAAGGGCTGTTAGATTTCTGTGCATTAACATCTTTTCTGTGATACTGTGATCACACATCTTAGTGTTATAATTGTATTAAACACTGCAATAAAACTTGCTACTTCTTATACTGTCAATGTTATTTCATGCAATCAATATTTACTTGCTTCAGTTCATCCCTTCTCACATTCCCACCTGTCCACAGGCCCCAGTTTTGGCATTTCCTTTCAAGATTTGTTTGTGTGAGTCTGTGAGGAAGGAATTGTCTGTTTTGTTCATTTCAAAGTGCTTTCATGTTCTGCTTACTTCAGGTGGGAAGTTGTTATTATTATCATTAGTATTTTGAAGCAGCTGTGAGTTCACGGTCTTTTCGATCATTTTCATCCAGCACCATTTGTTTTGTTGAAAATTCGTATGTGACTCTCGTTTGATAATCTCCCTTTAAGTGAATGTACTCTCTTTTGATTGTTTGTTTTTGTTTAACCAGTTTTATACTGAGTTGACTAGGTTCCGTTTTCTCTTTGTTAATCCAGAAAATAATTCACAAAGATTCCCCTGTCTACTGCCTAATGTTCTTCTTAGGTTTCGAAACTTCCTGGGCAATATCCTTTCCTTGGTGAGTATTTTTGTTCCAGATTATCTTTTTGGGATTTGGAGAGAACAATTTAAAGTATAAATTGAGTTTGGATTTGTTTTATAATAATAAAGTAAGTGGAATAGTAAATATATGAGCCTCAATTCTCAAAGACAAGTTAATGTCCAATATATGTCATATATGTCTTAGTATGCATTTGTAAAGATATTATTCTGTTGTGCTTATGTGTCTCACAACTTCAATGGTAAGAATATGAGTTTTATTTAAGTATCACTCAATATGTAAGATTTTTCAAACTAGGAAAATAATGTAAACAGATTTTGTAGTTTTTTCAAGGTATACTGCTTCCACAGAAAGCAAGCTATATTTGAGTACCATGAGTAAACATATTTGTATTTATTAACTGTTAGTTTCTATGATATGTTTATTAAATCCTGAAATTTAAGTGAGAAAAATTTAACCAGATGGGTTCTATACATTTGGAAAAACATAAAGTATTAACTGAAAAAAACAAGTACAGTATTTGCATTTTATGTGTTTCATTGCCAACAAATATACAGAGAAATAATTATGACAATAATAACTAAAAACCTTCATCCTTACTTTGGCCACCAAAAAATGGATAACATGATTGGATTGGCTTGGAAGAAATGATTCCAGTAATCAGTTCAGCCCTTTTCTTCACTAGAAGTGACATATATACTCAAGTATTCATTTACAAGGAGGAATAGCTAACTCTCCCCTATTCCTGAAATTGTTATTTAAGAGCTTTTAAAGCCCTACATTTTTCAAAGATTTATCTTGCTAATTTCTTTCAAACAGGAGAGATTTAAGTAGGAAAGTGCTGTGAATGACTCAATGAAAATTAAGGGTTTCAAGAACATCCCAGGTGGCAGAGGCATGACCACCATTAATCTGTCGGAAACAAAATCACAACTTCGAAAACTGAAAACAGGCTGAGTCAGAAAGGGGTTGCCCAGAGGAGCAAATGACAGGGTTCTGAACTTAGAAACTCTGATTCATTGCATGGAATCAAGTAACTGGGCTGCTCCTACCCAGCACACAGGTGGTGCTTAGCACGTCTGTGTGTGAAATCTTGAAAAGTCCTCTTCCAAAAGTCCTTTCCATACTGTGAAAGAAAGAGCCAGGTGAAGGGCCGGATGGAAAGGAAGGAAGGAAGGAAGGAAGGAAGGAAGGAAGGAAGGAAGGAAGGAAGGAAGAAGGAAGGAAAGAAGGAAGGAGGGAGGGAGGGAGGGAGGGAGGGAATGAGGAAAGGAGGGAAGGAAGGAAGGAAAGGAGGAAGGAAGGAAGGAGGGAAGGAAGGAGGGAAGGAGGGAAGGAAAGAAGGAAGGAAGGAAGGAGGGAGGGAGGAGAAAAGGGAGGAAGGAAGGGAGGGAGGGAGGGAGGGAGAGAAAGCAGTACAAAGGGAGGAATGAAGGGAGGGAAGAATGAAGGTAGGGAGGAAGGTAGGAAGGAAAGAAGGAAGGGCAAACAAAAAGATAAGAAAGGAAAGAGGAGGGGTAAGGGAGGGGAGAAGAGATAAAAGCAATAGAAAAGAAGAAGAAAAGGGAAGAAGAGAAAATCAGTGACTAGTGTAATAATAGTGAATTTGGGGAGTTAACACTTGATAGATAATAGCATTAAAAAGTCACTGCAAGTTCGAATATGATAATAGAGAGGAAATTTGGGTAGGAGACATTCATCAAGGGAAGGAGAAGAGATATTGCATAGGTTTCTTTCAAGAAATGAAAAGTAAAGAGAGAACAGATATTGCATAGATTTCTTTCAAGAAATGAAAAAGTAAATGAAGTACAAAGGTGAGCTTGTTGTTAATTGTATTTAAGACCTGGAATATTGAAAAGGGAATAAGTTGATCTTTGCTGGATAAAGACAATGAGCTAAAAAAAGAAAAAAATAAGTTTTACCCAATTAAATCAGGTGCTGTATAGGTTGCCATAGCAACCCCAGCTAAGTTATAAAACAGAAAAATGAACTTAGAAAAAAAAAACTACTGCCTCTGGCTAGTATCAGGGACTATTTTTTAAGAAGAAAATGATATTATTTTTGGTCTAAAAAGGTGAATAATGAAATACACATTTGGCTTTTTGTGTGTATTATTCCTTGAAAATGAGAATAGCCAAAGGGATTTAACAGTGGTACCAGCATGGAAATTTTGGCAATATGAATTAAAAAACTGGTAATTTCCATCATAATTTTCCTTTGCTATTGCCTGCATATCTGCAGCCTAGATTTCTGTGTGGTCTTGTGTTTTTGCTCATCATTCATTACTCGTCTCTTTCCAGTACAGTTGTGCATATTCCAAAGGTAATTTCAATTTATTAGCAATTCTTTTAGTTATGATACTGCTGCTATCGTGTATTAAAAATGCAGCCTGTGATTGTACTCATGAAGCCATGCTTGTTTGCTTGATATTTATGCTTACTTTTCCCCATTCGTTCTGAGCTACCTTGCAAAATAATTTTGGTGTATGCTTTGGAAAAGGAGAGGTGTTTTATCATTCAGGTTTTTTTGGCATTGCACTATTTCATATACTGAAATATCCATTTGAAAGACCTGCATTTCTTCATTTTGTGATGATGTAACTAGGTAAGCATCAATCAGTCGTGTGTGTCTGGGTTTACAGCTCATTTCTGTATCAAGGATCATACTGGCCCCTGTCTCTTTTCATACAAACTATACTGTTAAGTCACTGTAGCCATATATATACACAACACAACAAATCCAATTTGGGGGGCCAAAAGATTTGGGAATCATGGACTTAAGGTCTTTTGTCAGTTTAGGAATGGACAATCATTTTCTTTTCAAATTTTGTTCATCTTCATGAACTTAGTCCTAATTCAGAGACTTGGTTTTTCTATATGTTAATCCTTTATACCATATTCCATATTTCTTCTATGGAATATAAGAAATGCCTTTTGTGAATTCTTTATTTCTCTTCATACTTCTCTTTAAGTTTGTGCTCCATAAACTCTTGCCATCTCCAGTTACTTGCTTTTTGATTTCTTTTGAATAATTAAGAATATCTTTCAACTCCAAGGATTCTGTCTGAGTCACCTCATAAACTGTTTAGTCAAATTCTATGCCTTTTCTCTACTTTCATGGCTGTAGTAATCCCAGTTATTGAAAAAAAAAACCTACATATGAAGAAGAAACTATTAAGTTAGTCTCCTATTTGTCAGGGGATTATGTGATCTCTAGTTAGGTCAGAAGCTAGACATAGGTCAGTTATACACATAATTCCTTCTTTATTTGGCTTCTTTGAAGGTAGATTGGAAGTTAGATGCCAAGCAGATCTAACTATAACACCACCTTGTTCTGTGTTGAGCTTCATGAGTATGGGTTGAATGTACAAGTGTGGACATTAACAATGACACAGGCTTTGTTGAATATTGTATTCTTCTAAAGTGGCTGTGATAATTTTCTGACAAGATAATATAATATAGGTACTCAAAATTATTTGCATTAAAATGCTGACTAAATTACTCATGACAAAACAACTCGTGCAGCATGTTTGCTGAAGAGTTATAAGGTGTCCCCATATGAGTTTAGGGTGGCAACTTTACATCTTACTGTCATGTGTATATTTGCATTTAAATTTATGTTAAAGTATGAGTTAATCAATATGTATGCATATTTCATGTCTTTGTTTTAAGTGTTCAAGGTACAAAGTTCCTGTCATATCCTTGAATAAACCACCCTTTATTAAGAAATCAAAGTATTATCACATTGTTGTTGTGATTTGTTAATATTATATTTAAGCTCTCTGTATTGACATTTGGAAGATTTATAAAATTACAAAATTAGCATGGTAAGTCTTGATTGATTCCATTTGTTTAGCAGATTTTAATAAATTTCTATCTTCCCATATTTTTCAGAAAAACCATCATATTTATTTAAGTTTTTTCAAATTTTCTGTTGCGAATCTTATGAGGATAAGGAGCTATAATGCAGACTGTACGTAAGTGCACTTGTTGCATAAGATGGAAATGTGCATTTGCATTATTCAAGGATCATATTGGAGTATAATAATGGAGTTCTGAATTTTTAACCATGATTTACAAAAGCCATTCCTAAAGTAGTTGGCAAAGTGGCATTCATGTGATTTATAATTTGAATGTTTTGTTTCCTCAGGCTAAGTATAAATTGATATTAGATCAAAGGGTATCTGGGCTGGCAATTAGATCTGTGTGGAAAATTGGAGAATTATGCAGATATAAAGAAGAACATTTCAATCTGAATGGAATTATTAAGTTCGTTTTGCTCTGATAAACTGTAATAATTGCTAACATTGGACATGCACCAGTCATCTGTATGTCTGCCCTGGTCCACAGAACATCTTAGGAAAACCAGGTTATTTCATGAACACCATACACAATCAAACACAGACAAAAGCAGACAGGAAAGTCAATAATCTATAATGGTGATCATTCATGGTTAAATTTTACATAAGAAGAAAACCTGCTGGATTTGTGGAAGGAGCACTCTAGTCCATGGCAACTTTCTTGTCTTATTTTTAAAAAAAATTATTTTCTTCATTTGTAAAATAGTGAATATGAGCCTTACTTAAGTTCTGAAAGTCTGGGACTTGATGAAACGGTATTGAGTCCAAAATATGCATTTTTTTTTAAAAAAAAAAAAAAGCAAAACAGATCAGAGTTTCCCACAAAATAGTTGAGGGCTTGGTTAAAAAAAAAAAAAGAGTTTCAATACTACTAACATCCTGGAGTAGGAGGAAGAGACACTGATTTATAATATGCAGACTACAGGTGCTGGGCTGGGCACTGTGACAACTCCTTTCCAGGAAAACACAGATTGGCCTGCCAGTAACGGATGGGACCCCTGATGAACTGGAGAATACCTGGGTGTGGGTTGGAGGTGGCAGAATGGAGAGAGTTGAAGGACGTGAAGATGATCTCATCTCAATGAAGGAGTGTGAAGGTAGGTGGTGAAAGCCTGTTGAGATTGGTTTAGGGAGGGGAGAGGCACTGAGGGGGAGGGAGGGGTGGTCTGATCAAGGCATATTGCTCACAAGGGGATGTGTCAAAATGGAACCCATGCAGAACTCATCGAGGCTCACAACCGATTGCTTCCATTTTAACCGATGTCAGCTGGAAGACAGCGTGGATCACAAGTTGGAATTAGGCAGCCCACCCCCACTTCCCTTGTAGGGGCTCACCAGGTCTTTTCTCCGAGGTTTCGTGGCCCCTGATGAGGTGGGGTGGTTGGTGCTCTGCCCCATGGGTGCTGTCCAGCATCAGCAGCAAGGAGGAGGAAGATCCACACTGCAATCACACAGCTCAGCTCTGCTCCAACCAGGGCTCCAAGCAAACTACTCAGCTGTAGACAGAGGATGTGCTTTCACCTCCTGATCTATCACATCCACTGGCTATCAATCTTCTAAACGAGGAGACAGTTTTACTGGTCCTAAAGGGAAAGCATGGCTACCAGTCTTGCGTGTTTGGAACTCTAAGCAATTCTGTACCTGTTGGCCTTCAGAAAAAGTTTGACATCCCATCTTCCCACGGGATAGAATGTTCTGAGAAGTCAATGCCAGTTAACCTGTCAGTAACCAATAGGTTCCTTAACATTGTGAAATATGTCTGTGGTCTTTTGGATCAAAACAAAACAGGAGTTATTTGACACAAAAGTGTTGTAGTTTTTACTTATGTTCCCCAAATGGTGGTTATTTATTTAGTTACTGCACAGCATTTAAGCTTAGGGGCTAGCACTTCCTGAGCATGTGTGTCTGGAGCATTACTGTTTGAACCACACCTCCAGGCCCAGTGTGTTTTTGTTTTTGTTTTGTTTAATGATAGTTATGTAATAAGTAAGGTAAGGAGTATATTTCTTGTCGAACATTGTTACCCTCTCCCTTGTTTTTCTCCCACTTTCCCTCTCCAACTTCCTTGCCCCTCCCAAAGTTGTAAAGTTCATTTCCAACATAATGTCTCCCGAGGATCGCTGCTGAGTGCATTGCTTCATCCTTTGTCCTTGTCTCACCATTTTCTGATTTCCCTTCCCTTTCCAAATCAGATCAACGTATATACAAGATACAGGGTATCAAATACAGAAACAGGGACAACAGGGGATAAACCAAAGGGGTAGAAAATGAAAGAAGAAATAACTTCACACCGTACATTAGAAGCTACAACAACAAAGAAAATACCTCTTGTTTCCATATCTTGGTGTTCATTTTGGTTAGCATCATTTTTTCGTGGCCAAATGAAATACAGACACCCATGCGTACTTTTCTCAGCTAGAGCTAGGAATAAAGGTGTGGGCCTCATTCTGATGTATTATTTTCAATAACAACAATCCTTTTGTTGTTGTTTTTGTTATTTTTGTTGTTGTTGTTATTTTTTTCAAATTTTTATTGTGATTAAGTGGTTACATAATTTCCTAATTTTCACAGTATTGTGGGATAGTGATGCTCAGTTAAAGTCACAAACACATTCTAACTTTCCTAGAGCAAATTGTCTATTATGGTCTATAACATTTATGAGTTCTATGAGCTTTGTCATACAGTTATTTCTTCCACATTGGGTGATATGTACACTTCTTTTGTTTTGCATAACATCACTGTTCCCTTTTTCCCATTTGTTCCCTCTCTCCCATCGCTGCCATTGAGTTGCTTAGTTCATTTTGATCAATGTCCAGTGCAGCTGTTGGGTCCCGCTGTTGTATGTTTTTCCCTGATTCCCTCTAGTTCTGTGTCGTCTTCCTGGTTCCCCTCTGGTATACACATATATACCATACATGTGATCAGCAGCATGGGGTTATTTAGTAGTGATTCGACCAGATGAGTGGAAGTCCTTTGTTTCTTAAGTCCTGTTAATTTTGTTATATCACCTAACATTTTGGATTTAACATCCACTTATCAGGGAGACCAGGTACAGTTTGTCTCTTTGCTCTTGGCTTACCTTGTTCAACATGATTTCTTCTAGCTCCATCCATTTCCCTGCAAATGCCATTATTTTGTCATTTCTAATGGCTGCATAATTTCCATTGTGTATAGATACCACAATTTTGGGATCCATTCATCTGTGGTGGGACATCTGGGTTGTTTCCATATCCTGGCTATTGTGAACAGTGCTACAATAAACATGGAGGTGCATGTGTCCTTGTATACTGGTTCCTGTTGTTCAGGATAGATGCCTCCAAGTGGTATGACTGGGTCATAAGGGAGGTCAATATTTAGCTTTCTGAGGACCCTCCAGACTGCTTTACAAAGTGGTTATATAAGTGTACATTCCCACCAGCAGTAATAGGGTTCCTCTTTCTCTGCATCCCCTCCAGCATTTGTCCTTGTCTGACTTGAGGATGTGGGCCATTCTGACTGGTATCTCATGGTTGTCTTTATTTACATTTCCTTCACAACCAGGGATGGTAAACATTGCCTCATGTGTTTCTTTGCCATTTTTATCTCTTTATCTGAGAAGTCTCTCTTTAGTTCCCTTGCCCATTTAGTAATTGGTTTGTTAGGTTTGGGAGGGATTAGTTTCTTGAGTTTCCTGTATATACTGGATATTAACCCCTTGTCTGATATATTGCTGGTAAACATTTTTCCCAATTAGTTGGTTGTCTTTCTAGCTTGGTTGTGATAGCTTTAGCTGTGCAGAAGCTTTTTATTTTAAGGTAGTCCCATTTGTTGAGTCTCTCTCCAATTTGTTGTGACTCTGAGACTCTGTTCAGGAAGTTCCTTCCTGTGCCTATAAGTTCAAGTGTCTCTCCTACTCTGTCTGGCAGTAGTTTCAGAGATTCAGGTTTAATGTTAAGGTCTTTAATCCATTTTGAGTTGTGGTACATGGTGATAGGCTGGGGTCCACTTTTAGTTTTCTGCATGTGGCCGCCCCGTTTTCCCAGCATCAGTGGTTGAAGAGGCTGTTTCTTCCATTGTATGTCTTTTGCTCCTTTGTCAAATATCAGCTGACTGTAGGCATGTGGATTTATTTCTGGATCTTCTATTCTATTCCATTGGTCTTCGGGTCTGTTTTTGTGCCAGTACCATGCTGTCTTTGTTATGATGGCTCTATAGTAGAGTTCGAAGTTCGGCATGGCTATCCCTCCCATGTTGTCTTTATTCCCTACAATTACTTTGGCTATTCTAGGTCTTTAGTTGTTCCATATGAATTTTTGGACTTTTTTTTTGTATTTCAGAGATGTACATCATTGGGATTTTTAATAGGAATTGCATTGAATTTGTATATTAATTTTGGCAGTGTTGCCATTTTCACTATATTAAGTCTGCCTATCCAAGAGCATGGGAGGTCTTTCCATTTCCTAGTGTCTTCTGTAATTTCTTTCTTTAACTTTTTATAGTTTTCATTACATAGTTCTTTTACATCTTTGGTTAGGTTAATTCCTAAATATTTTATTTTGGGGGAAGTTATTGTGAATGGGGTTGCTTCCTTTATTTCCCTCTCTGCTTGTACACTGTCAGTGTACAGGAAGGCGACTGATTTTTGAGGGTTGATTTTGTATCCTGCTACTTTGCCAAAGTGATTTATGATTTCTAAGAGTTTGGGGATGGAGGTTTTGGGATCGTGAAGGTATAATATCATGTCCTCTGCAAAAAGGGATAGTTTAACTTCTTCTTTCCCTATGTGGATCCCTTTAATGTCTTTTTCGTGCCTTATTGCCCTGGCTAAGGGTTCCAGGACTATATTGAAGAGGAGTGGAGACAGTGGGCATCCTTGCCTTGTTCCTGATTTTAGGAGAATTGGTTGTAGCTTTTCCCCATTAAGTATAATATTGGCTATTGGTCTGTCGAATATGGCTTTTATTGTTTTAAGAAATGTTCCTTCTATTCCTATTTTCTCCAGAACTTTTAACATGAATGAATGTTGAATTTTATCAAAGGCCTTTTCTGCATCTGTAGAGATAATCATGTGATTCTTGACCTTGGTTCTGTTGATGTGTTGGATTACATATATTGACTTACATATGTTTTTGTTTTTTACTTTTTTCATGAGCTTTATGATTTCTTACCACAAAATATTAACTTGATAACCTCTGCATAACTGACTTACATATGTTAAACCATCCCTACATCTCTGGAATGAAGCCTACCTGGTCATAGTGTATGATTTTTTTTATGTATTTCTGGATTCTGTTGGCTAGAATTTTGTTAAAGATCTTTGCATCTGTGTTCATCAAGGAAATTGGCCTGTAATTCTCTTTTTCAGTTGTGTCTTTGCCTGATTTGAGGATGAGTGTGATATTGGCTTCATAGAATGAGTTTGGGATAGCTCCCTCCTTCTCTGTTTCTCTGAAAAGCTTGAGGATTATGGGTATTAGTTCTTCTTTAAAGGTCTTATAGAATTCTGTTGTGAATCCATCTGGTCCTGGGCTTTTGTTTTTTGGAAGACTTCTGATTGCTTCCTGTATCTCATTGTAAGATATTGGCTTATTTAATTGATTTACTTCTTCTTTGCTCAGTTTGGGCAACTTGTATTTCTCTAAAAATGTATCCATTTCTGCCAGGTTTTCTTTTTTTAGAGTATAACTTTTGAAAGTAGTCCGTTAAAATTGTTTGGATATCTTGGGTTCTTGTTGTGATTTTTCCCGTGGCATTCCTAATCTTGTTAATATGGGTTTCCTTTCTTCTAAATTAATCTTGCCAATGGCCCATCAATTTTATTTATTTATTCAAAGAACCAGCTTTTTGTTTTGTTATTTTGGGTATGATTCTCCTATTTTCTATTTCATTAATCTCTGTTTGGTTATCTGGCTCCATCTAGTAACTTTAGGGTCCATTTTTTCATATTTTTCATGTTTTAATTGCAACATGAGATTATTTACTTGGTCTGTCTCTATTTTCTTGATGTGGACACTGAGGGCAATAAATTTGCCCTTCAGGACTGCTTTTGCTGTGTCCCACAAGTTTCTTTGTGATGGTTTTCATTTTCATTGAGTTGTAGGAATTTTTTAATTTCTTCTTTAATCTCTTCTGTTACCCAGGTGTTGCTTAGAAATGTGCTGTTCAATATCCATGTATTTGAGTAATTTCTGTGGTATTCTTTGTTATTGAGAACTAGCTTGATTCCACTGTGGTCAGATAGGATACAGGGGATTATGTCAATCCCTTTGTATTTGTTTAAGTTCCTTGCATGAACTATGATATGGTCTATTTTGGAGAAAGTTCCGTGAGCTGCTGAGAAGAATGTGTACTGTGTTGTTTTAGGGTGAAATACTCGGTAGATGTCAGTTAGTTCTGCTTGAAGTATGGCCTCACTTAATTCGGTAGCTTCTTTGCCAATCCTCTGGTTGGTAGACCTGTCCTTTGGTGAGAGTGGGGTGTTAAAGTCTCCTAATATTATCGTATTGGGATCTATTTTATTCTGTAAGTTTGAGAGTATTTGCTCTAACATATTTGGGTGCTCCAATGTTTGGGGAATATGTTGATGATGGTAATATCCTCCTCTTGGAATGTTCCCTGTATTAATATGTAGTGTTCTTCCTTGTCTTTTTGTATTGATTTTAATGAAAAGTTTATTTTGTCAGATATCAGGATTGCTAACAACTGCTTTCTTACTGGGGGCATTTGATTGGTAGATCCTTTCCCAACCCTTTACGCTGTTTGTTTGTATGTTTGTCTGAGAGGTGGGTCTTCTGAAGGCAACAGATGGATGGGTCATGTTTTCTGATACAATCTGCAGTTCTTTTTCTTTTGATTGGTGAATTAAGACTGTTAATATTAAGAGAGAGAGAGATGCATTGGGGTCCTTGTCATTCCCTGTTTTCCTAAGGTTTTCTTCTTTCCTTTCCTCCTGTGCTTGCTCAGTTAGACTTCAATTAACGCCTGTCTGTGTGCAAGCCTGTTCCTGGTTGCTTTTTTCAGGTTGTGTTACCCCTCTTAGTATTCTTTGTAATGCTGGCTTACTGTTTATATATTCATTTAGTTTTTCTTTGCTATTAAAAATTTTCAGTTCTCCATCAGATGTGAATGCTAGCTTTGCCAGGTATATCTGGGTTGGTAGTTATTGGCTCTCAGGGCTCGTATGGTATTTTCCCAGGCCTTTCTTGCATTCAGTGTTTGTGTGGAGAGATCTGGACTGATTCTAATTTTTTCCCATTGTAGAATAGCTCCTTCTTCATTTTTGCTGCATGCAAGATTGTTTCCTTATTATTCAGATCTATCATTTTTACTATAATGTGTCTAGAAGTGTTTCTCCTGGGATCTTGCTTGTTAGGTGTTCTATGTGCTTGTTACATAGGTAAGATGTTCTTTTTGGAGATGGGAAAATTTTCCCTGATTATCTTGTTGAATAGGTGTTGCATTCCCTTGCTTTGATATTCCTCACCTTAGTCCACTCCAATTATACGAAGGTTAAATTTCTTTTCTTTTCTTTGGGGGTCCAGTCGTGGGGCCTGAACTCTGGGCCTGGGCACTGTCCCTCAGCTCTTCAGCTCAAGGCTAGCGCTCTACCACTTGAGCCACAGCACCATTTCCAGCTTTTTTGTTTTTGCTTATGTGGCGCTGAGGAATCGAACCCAGGGCCTCATGCATGCAAGGCAAGTGCTCTACCACTGAGCCACCTTCCCAGCCCATGAACATTAAATTTCTTGGCACTATTCGCTTGCTCTTAGATTTCCCTTTGGCATAATTTAAGTGATTTTTCCATATCTGTCACTTTTTGGTCCAGTTGGTGTATTCTGTCTTTTGTATCTGACACTCTGCATTCCATTTCATTCACTCTGTTAACTATGGCTTTCATTTTGGTTTGCATGGAGGAAATGGACTCATGGATTTGATGTTGGTTCCCACCTCTTAGTGAACTGTGTACTGCCTCTATTTTTGCACTAATCTCACCTCTTAGTGAGGTGTGTGCTGCCTCTATTTTTGTACTAATCTCACCTCTTAGTGAGGTGTGTGCTGCCTCTATTTTTGCATGCATCTCCTGTTCGATATCCGGCATCTCTTTTGATATTTCAACCCCGTGTTCTTTCAATTTCTGGTCTATTTCTCACTTTATTTCTTGAATCATTGCCTCCAGCATATCTTGGATGTAGCTCTTGTCTTCCATCTCTGCTTTGCTCCCACTGGGGCTCTCCCCAGGGTGGTTGCTGGCTTTTGGGGATAGCTTGCTATCCTGGGTGTTGATAAACCTTGTAATTTTTCTCTGTGATTTTCTCATGGGGATTCAGGGATTATTGGAGACTAATCTGAAATTTTGTTTTGGTCAATAGGTGTCTGTCTTTACTTGGTTGCTGTTTCTGTGCTGGTAGAGAGAGTTTGTACCTGATCTTGGTTCTGTTGGGGGCTGACCTCCAGGTGCTGATCTGACCCACATAAGGTTCTCCGCTCTCTGCTGTAGATCATTGGCAGTTCCCGCCTTTACAAGCGTTCAGCAGCCTAGACTGCTCCTATTTGCTCCTACAGGTGCTCTTGGCGAGATTGGATGTCTGGATGCACTCTCCCATTTGCTGGAGTCTGCTATGGGCTCCTGATTTTTTTTGGGGGGGGGCAGGCCAGTTGTGGGCTTGAACTCTGGGTTTGGGCGCTGTCCCTCAGCTCTTCAGCTCAAGGCTGGCACTCTACCATTTGAGCTACAGCACCACGTCTGGCCCTTTCTGCTTATGTGGTGCTGAGGAATCAGATCCAGGGCCTCATGCACCCAAGCAAGCACTCTACTGCTGAGCCACCTTACCAGCCTGAGCTCCTGACTATTATCAGGTGCTGGCTGCCTGTGTTGTCCAATTCCCAGTCTAGGATATATGGGTCGGGTTCTGGTGGGGTTTGGGCTTCTCTTGTCCTGAGCTCCTGGGTCTTTTGCTGTCACCAGGCGTGCTTCCCAGGGGTGCAGTTCCCTGTTTTTTCCTCCTCTGCTGAGGCGTATGCTCATCTTCTGACTTCAGTTGGGAGGAGTTGGTTGTGTTGCTCAGGCACTGGCTCCCCAGGCTTGGTTCTGGCCCCCGGCCTGGGGCACACTGGTTGGACCCGTGCTGCTGTGTATCCTGCCTAGGTTACGCAGCCTGGAGTACACAGTTCAAATTTCTTCTACTGTTGGCTGTTTTGACCCAGGGGCACTGTTCTTGGCTTGGGCATTTAAGCTCCCTTCCAGGGGGCGCTCTTGCTCTAGCCTGGTCAGCTGAGTGTGCTCCACGGGCTGTTGGAGCTCTTGAACAGTTCCCAGTTTTAGTGGGTCCTGTGGTCCAGGTGTTGGGGTAGGGGGTCTGGGTCAGGGTCTGGGGATTCCCACCAGCTCTGGTCTCCCTTGCGGGATACACTGCCCCCTTCAGGGTACTCACCCTGGAGGTAGTTGTTGTTTCTGTGTGATGTAGGTCATTGGTTGCCTTTGCAATCAGAGTTCATTTGAGGTGGTTGTGGGCTGGGCTGGGCAGTGATGGTTCTGCATGGTTCTCCTCTGCCTCTGCCTTGGTTGATGCTGTTCGGGTTGTGCTGCAGGATGGGCCTCGGGCCTCTACCTAAGGGGTGGAGGAGGGGCCTCTGTGCAGGGTCTGAGCGCTGGGGTTTATCTCTGTACTCTCCGGATTGGCACCATTACCTTGCAGGTCTTCTGCTCTGGTGTTCTGTGGGCATCCCATGTAGTTCTCAACAACAATCTTTTACCCTACAAGCATGTAAGAAGAGAAAGTCATTCACATTAAACCTTCAGCTGAACAACAATAAAATTACAAGCATTGATCTTATAGATGATGGGATATACTAAATTTGTGTTCTACTTAATTTAAATAGTCAAATTTATATTAGGTTGCCTCAAAGCTCTACCTTGTATCCAGTTATGGTATTGCTTCTGCATTTTCAATTAATATCAAGTGATGAAAACACATCCTCTATAGAACTAAGCTATATAACTATAGACTTTAAAATATAGATGTCACTTACTTAAATTTTAGTAGACCTCTTAAATTAAGCTTGATATTTGTAGATGTTTATATTTCACAAGGAATTGTAATAAATAATATAGAAATTTCTGCTATGACTTACCTAGTTCTCCCAGGAGCAATGTCTTGCAAAACTAAAATACGAGAGTGCAACCAAACTATAATACAATACACAGCACTGCATTATCATAGTCACTCCTTATAGCCTCCTTTCCCTTCTCCTGGAAACCACATACATCCTCCACTTCTGATGATGTATGTAAGTAGAATTTATAGAATATGTAACAGCTAGCTTTGCTTTTTAGTCCACTCAGCATAGTGCTACATAGTATTATTTTCAAAAGATAAATGAATATAATAAAGTAGTAACTGTACAAATTCAATGACATACTGTGAAATTACTTGAAGCAGTAATTGACAAGATGAGAGGAGCAACAGCAACCTTCCAATTATGGGTAAAGCTTTTAAAACACTATTTTAGTTACTAATATAACAAAAAAATGCCAAGACAGAGTTTGAAAGGGAAATTTGCAATTAAGGTACTTGACATACTTAACATTCTTAGAATAAGCATCCAACCACTATAGAAGGCATTTTCAAGTACATGTAGAATGCCAAAAAAGAAATAATAAAATAGACCACATCTTGGGCTGTAAAGAAAACAAAAGTAGTTGCAAAACATTGAATCATTCAACTATTTCCTCTGACTTCCTTGGAATTAATTGAGGAAGTAATCATTAAGAATTAGCTACTAGAGCATCTCCAAATACATGGAAAATTAGGCAACCAACAATGTAATTTGTGAACATAAGAATTAGAGAGAAAGAACATACTTCAAATGTATATGACCTCATTGAGTTTTGAGATTAAGCTAAACTATTAAAAGAAAATCCATTGTTACAAGTTCACAAATTAGAAGAATTATAAAGCTTAAAACCAACATAATTTTAACTTAAGAAGTTACAAAAAGTAATTTTCATTTGTTAAAGTCTGGAGCAAAGGTAATAATATAGATGTGAATAGAAATTAGCAAAATGTAATTTTAATTTCTTGTCAGATTACTACTGCTTCTTCTATTGCAAACTCTGAGAGTAATTCTGCAATAGTAATTTTCAGGCATTAGTCCACACAATATAGAATTATAGTTCTGGAATAAAATGAAATCAAGTAAGGTTGTCTTTTCTAGAATTACATTCTGGGATGGAAAGAAGGGACCAAGAACAGCATTAGGGCGTTGAAATTCACATGGAATGAATTTCATTGCTGTTTGGGTGGACAAGAACTTGCAGGGAGAATGTGGGAGAGCAGCAGTGACTCAGAAAAAACACTTTAGAAATCTACTTAAGGATTCCAGTGAATTGGTTACCAAAGAATTATTTGCATATAGGTAATATGAAATCCAGTGGGGCAGATAAAATATTTCTATGTCATTCAAACTCATCATCCCCTAAACTTTCCAGAATTAAGACACTTGATTTTCCGTGAATCAAAATAGATTTGTTTTCACCAGAAGAGATACAGCTTACCCACTAGCAGAAATGATAGATTATCCCAAGAATAAAGTCTGCTTTATGTTATTTCTCCCTTAGGCGCATTTTACTTTATTTATCTTTTGTTAGCTTTCTTAGCTATATAGAGAGGATTTTATTGTCACAATTCTATACATGTTTGGAATGTATTCCAACAAACTTCACCCCCTCCATCACTCTTTGCTTTCCCTCTTTTCCTCTTTCCACAATAATTTTAACATATTTCACTGCTGTGTCTTATAGTTATAAAGAAGATATTTCAGCGATGCTCATCAAAGACCCTCTTCCTGGTACCCAGTGTCTGACAGGGCGTAGTTTCTTCTCCCTGTCCCATATCTGCTTATTAACCAACACCTTTCATTGATGTTCCTCTATTGTTTTCATATAAACTTTCTACCCATTTCAAAATTATTTACCTATTCCTTTCATAAAGACTGTTTAAAATCTGCACAGTTCAAGCTTAAAAATAAGAAGATGTGGTTATGGGCTGGAACCACAAGCTAATTTACTTCTTGCCCAAAGAAATCCAGTCATCTTAAGAAGGAAACAACACACCATACTCTCAAGGAATCCATAGGCAGAGCTGAATATTGCAACAAAATTGCAAAGCATGAATGGAGTCAGGAACATGTGGCTCACAACCAAGAGAAAAACCCATCCACAAAAACAGATGCTGAGAGGGAAGGACTGCCGGGCTTTGCATGTAGGATGCTAAGTGAATGACTACAAATATGCCCTGAGATTTAAAAGGGAAAACAATGAAAACATTGACAAAGCAGAAAATATTTTTAAATCCCATTGTAGATTAAAAAAAGCATAATCTCTCAAATGAAAGATTGACTTAGTGTAATTAATAGTATATTTGGAGTAGCCCTTAAAAAGGTATTTAAAGATACTTGAACTTGCAAATACAAAAATGGAAAATACCCAAATTAAGCATGAAAGTATAAATCTCTGAGGATATTAATAGTTACCAGTGATTTCATATCAAGCAGTTAATGTCAAAAATGTGAGTTTTAAGGAGTGAAAAATACATTGAAATAATAATTGATGAGTTTGATATAAGCTAGAAATCAACCTGTCAGTGAACACTAGGTAGCTTAAATTCAAAGGAAATTCACAAGGAAGTACATTATAATCAAATTGTAAACGCAACCTGAACACATGACACACAACCAAGATAGCCCCATGGATACATTTCCAGCACTTAGGAGGCTGAGGAAGGAGGATCTCAAGTTTGAGGCTGTTCTGAGCTACATAGTAAGTTCCAGATCAGGCTGGGCTATTACAATGAGACCCTGTCTCAAAAATAAAATGAGGGGCTGGGAAGGTGGCTCAGTGGTAGAGCGCTTGCCTTGAGTGCATGAGGCCCTGGGTTCAATTCCTCAGCACCACATAAGCCAAAAGAAAATAGCCGGAAGTGGCGCTATGGCTCAAGTGGTAGAGCCCTAGCCTTGACTGAAGAGCTGAGGGACAGTGCCCAGGCCCAGAGTTCAGGCCCCACATCTGGACCCCCCCCAAAAAATAAAAAATACATAAAAATAAAACTAAAACAAAACAAAAATGCTTAAAAGCAGCTGCAAATGTAACTGTTGCTGCAAAGAAGCAACCATGAAGATGTAAGAATAACTATCATCTTTAAATGGAAATACATGGACTGGGAATGTGGCTCAGTGGTAGAGTGCTTTCTAGCATGCATGAAGCCCTGGGTTCAATTCCTCAGGACCACATAAAACAGAAAAGGCCAGATGTGGCTGTGGTTCAAGTGATAGCGTGCTAGCCTTCAGCAGGGATAATGCCCAGGCCCTGAGTTCAAGCCCCAGGACTGGCAAAAATTAAAAGGAAATACAGCAAGGCAGAATTTTATGGAATATTTTTAAGATGTCAGAAAGAAGACTTGTTACCTTGAACTTCTATATGAAAGAATGCATCCTTCAAGGCTAACAATGAAATAGAGATATTTTTATTCAAATGAAAGCTTGCATGAAACTTTTCGACTGAGTCATCAGTCAATCAGCAGGGCAAGAAATGAAATAGAAATATCTTTAGGGAAAAAGGAAGATTGAGTAGCACATTGTATTTGCAAAATGACCGAAGGTATTGAATAGTGTGAATTCTGGACAGATTAACTTGATTCCATTTGAACTCACCTAATTTTATTTTTTTTTCTGGTACAAAGGTTTGAACTCAAGGCCTTAGTATGGCACTTTGTCCTTGAGCCATGGTTCCAGTCCAACATTTTGAGGGTTAGTTTGGAGATGGAATCTCATTGATGTTTCTACCTGGGCTAGATTCAAACTGATCCTCTCAATCAAAGATCAGTGTCTGAAGAACCATAATTGACAGCTTAAAGCTGTCCTGAGAAGGCAAATGATGAGCATCTGAATTTTAAATACTAGCATACATAGAAGGATGAAACCACAGATTTGGCTGGGAGTATAAATGTATGTTTTTATGTGAGAGGATAGGAAGGGTTTGATCGTACAAACTATATTATCCCAAGATATCCATCGCCGTATAATTTAGCTATACATGGTCCTTGAGAGGGGGGCATTACCTCTGTCCCTTGAGCAGTGATGTAAACTTCCCTTAATCTAAAAATAGACCTCACTCTGGGGACTGCCTTCATTGATACACCAAGCAGATGCCATGCTCTATGACTTTAAACCTCAAAGGATCATGTGATCTACCTGTTCTCCAACACTTCACCCTGGAAACCCAGCCAGCACCTTGTGAGAAATCTGCAGAAACATATTCATGGCGTCTTGGAGGTGCTGAACAAGAGCTACATAGGGTCTCAGCGAAAAGCCAGAAATGATCATCAGATGCACTGAACTTCCATTAAATCAGCTCTTAGCTGTCAAGTTGCATCCATCTCCACTTTGTCCCAAAGAACAGCTGCCCCTGTCAGATTTCTTTCAACTTGTACTTTTATTGGTGAGAACCATTTTGTCTTTATGCTACTGAGTTTGGGAGTGGATTGCAAAGAGGAGAACTGATCACTAAGAACATGGAGACATGAATTATTAATAGAAAGCCTTAGTGGACACAGAAAAGTACTAAAGAATGACTTTAAAGACTAAGTGAAAACATTTTGGAATGTTATTTTTGACGGGAAACTTTAAACATTCACTTTCTATGTAACAAGGTAGTTCTGTACTCTACTTCAAATCATATGAAGGACTCTTAACAAGCAGGCTGTTCTGTGACAAATTGTTTTGTCCTTTAAGACCCATCCTTTTTTCCTAAGGAAATGATTATGAACAATTCCCTCTTCAATTCGCTTTGGTGACTACCTTCACCCAACTACTTAGTCACCTAAAGTCAGATTAATGCACTTTGAATTTTGCAGTTAGAGGTAAGAATGTGACCACAGGCATGAACATCATGACTCCTCTTCCAACAAAAGAGAGATGATGATCTGTGAGGGGAAATTATTTTTTTTAACTCTAGGCATCTTTTAAAAAATTCCTGAGAAGTAAGCATAACAGGATTCAGAATAAAAGTTCCTATCATTAAAATATCTCAGTTTAAAAAAATTTAAAGAAAAAAAATTGGTGGAAAAAGCCTAGGTGGCATTCCAATGGCTATATTATTTCTCTTTGCTGAATGTGTTCAGATTTAGAACCTGAATTTTGCCCCCAAAAAGCTCACATTTTAACAAAGAAAATATCATACTGAAGCAGTCCTCCTCTTCCCCATGACCACCAACAAAATAACAATAATCTTCCTCTTTATAGAACAGACAATGTGAAGTGCATCGTCAGCCAATGAGAAGGAGTTTAAAGTGGCAGAAATCTTTCCTAAACATGGGCCTTTGAAAAGATTAAAATATGAGACCGCTTAAAAAAAATACTGCACATGAAGGCTAAATCAAAGGTCAACTTAAGAACACCAGGAAATCAGTACTTTCATTGGAAAGGATGGGATGGGGTCAAGGGGAGAGGAGCAGATGAATGAAGAAAAGAGAGGAGGAGAATGCAGTAAAAAAAATTCAGTGTATATCATACAAAATTAAGAAACTTGAGGGCAGGGGTTGGGGAGGGATGTGTGAGAATGTTGCAAGGGTTCACATTGATTGAGACATATTGTATTCATAAACTGTTTTGCTGAATGGCAGCCCTATTGTTCATCTACTTAAAGATAATAACATATTTAAAAGCTTATTATAAAGGTGATTTACAGAGGGGTCACAGTTACACAAGTCAAATAATGAGCACATTTCTTTTTGGACAATGTCACCCCTGCCCTCACTTTTTTAAAAGGAAAAAGGAAAAGGGGGCGGGAGGAAAACTATTGAAACATGAAGGATGAATCAGACTCATAAATCAGGAGTATAGCATCTGCCTGATCTATGACACTGAATGTAGGAATCACAGGTTACTTTTGGCTCTTTAGTTTAATTTATTATCACTATGCACTCCAAGAGCCATTGGAAGCACAAAGATAGACATGAAAATAAAGGATTGTCTCAGCAAGGCAATATTAACTTCTGCAGAAGGGTGCATCAGCAGCAGAAACTGGCAAGCCAACACACAGAGCAGGTGTCCTGCTCAAATATTTATTCCCAATGCAGCAGGCCCCTCCCCTCTGCTCTGATTGGCTGAGCTCAGGTTCACAGTCTGCTCACCATTAGCTAGTTTGAATAGGGTATAAAATATGTTTACCTAGGAGATTTTGAAATCGGATTAACAGTTCATAAGCCATCTCAAAATACACCCACATCCACTGCTGTAGCCTGAACAGTGGGAGGCCTGTGGTCATTCCATCTTGGAAGGGAACCAGTGTAAGACAAAACCTTACATTTTACAAATCTTTTCTTACCCCAGGGCAGCTCCTCTTTTCCTGAACAAGAGCCAAGCCACTGGGCCAAAGGAGGAATTGTTAAGCAATATGCTTTGATAGAAAAGAGAGTTTCCCCTCATAATTTAATTAGGACCTTTAAATTCAGCAGTCACAGTTGTCTAATTCAAAGTTTGAATAGCTACATGATTCAACTGCAGCTACCATATTCAATTGCTTATAGATAATAAAACAGTTCAATCATTGCAGAAAAGTTTATTGGTGAGCACTCTCCCAAAACTTCAACGAACCAATGACTGACAGCATTGATTGCCTTCTATCCTGTCTTTATAGGCACATGTCTAGACTGGAAAAAAATGTAGCTATTCTTTTGCTTCCATTTTACCATTGGGGGTAAGAACCCCTTGGTGCTTTTGTTAACTTGGAGCTAATGTGAATGTGTGTTAGACTAAAAGCATACTATTTCTAGGCTGAAAACCAGCATGTGAAAGTTGATGGGGAAAAAAACCCTGAGGAATGTAATGCCTACAGTGAAAGGGGGGACGGTGCTCCTAAGACACTAGGTCTCTCTCTCTCTCTCTCTCTCTCTCTCTCTCTCTCTCTCTCTCTCTCTCTCTCTCTCTCTCTCTCTCTCTCTCTCTCCTTTCCCTATATCCCTTAACTATTCATGCTCCAATTCGACCAGCTGCCTCTCCAAATCCTTCTATGCACTGCTCCCCTTTCCTGGCCACTACCTACCTTGTCTGACCCCTGGCCCAACCAAAGGCACTGTGTGCACTTTCCTATTCCCCGAGGGCTGTTAACAACGAACTCCAAAATCCCCACAAGGGTTTTCCTCCAGCTGTGTTTTCTCCAGTCAGCATTCTCCCCTGCCAAAATACCTGCTTGTTTCTTGAATTCTTTTCCTTAATTCCTCCCTCGTATGATCCAAGTGTTTTGCGAAATCAAAATGGGTGATTAAAGGACAATCTGGGAAGTTGAAGTTAGGAATTGTGGGATCTTTCTCTACACACTTTGAAGAAGAAGGGGGAAGATTTAGGCAGATGTTCTTTTTTTTTTTCTTGTGAGTCGTGGGACCTGAATTCTGGGCCTGGGCACTGTCCCTCAGCTCTTCAGCTCAAGGCTAGCTCTCTACTTGAGTCACAGCCCCACTTCTGGCTTTTTCTGCTTATGTGATGCTGAGGAATCAAACCCAGGGCCTCCTGCATGTGAAGCAAGGACTCTACCACAGAACCACCTTCCCAGCCCCCAGATGTTCCTTTTATAGTTTTGAACAAAATGCTATTAATGAATACATATCAGCATATATAAAAGACTTATCCTTTCATAAAGTGAATCCCTATCTTAATGGACTTAAGTCCAAAAGTTGTCTCTCCTCTCTTCAGCCACAGGGAGTGTAACTCATGATTCTCCCTGAACACATGAACCCACAGATAACCCTCAAACCTGGTATATGTCATATGACTTTTCCTAAACACAAACACCTGTGATATAATTTAGTTTATCAATTAGGCATAGTAACAACAACAGTAACCAATCATGAGATATGACAAACTGACAACATATTGCAATGGAAAGTTCTTTAAAACTGAAGAATTATTTCCCTCTGGAATTTCCCATTTAGTCATCATAGTGAGCATGGACCACTAAAACTACCAAAACAAAAACACAATTTCATAAGTGGGAACTGCTGTATTCAGTTATAAGGCTTTCTGATGATAAAATTCTCTTTATTAGTTACCTCTAAATGAACTTAGAGGTAATTTTTAAGTGGTTTTCCTGCTTGGGCTTTAATTAGATATTCTTGTCAGGCACGTGAGGGTGGAAATCCTCGTTTTCTATCGGATAATTAGTAGAGTTTTGTGTGACTCTGAACACTCTTACCTAATCCTTTGGAAATACTGGATTTCAACTCTTGTGTTTCCTCCTTGAGAACAGGATAATAGATCTGGAAACTACAATAATGATGAGTTCTGCTACTGGTGCTGCCAAGGCTTGCTTTATTTCAAAATTCTTCCTCATTACACAGAGTTCTTTGTGGGGTGAGCCATCTGGCAATTTCTCTGAAATTCTCGCTGGGATGATGGCAGAAAATAAGGACTCAGCTAGTTCTCGGAGAACACAAAAGAGGAATGTCTAGATCTCTTGGCAGAACCTCACATCAAGGCTGAGAGTCTCTGCCTAGGTGCCTTGAGGACATTACCACTGAAATTTGATCTGTCTATCCAGGGACAACTGACTAATTATGCTTTTGCTAATTGAAATGTGCAAATTACCATCACCTGCTAAATTAAAAATAGCCCATCTCTCCACTATATACTGATCTACTAGAACAAAATATTGATATTAACCAATATCTGTACATAAAAGTGTGTTGTATCTATAGCTCCAAAATGATGAAAACAAGAAAATCATTGCATCATTTTTAGATGAATTCCTACCCCTGGAAAAGATGACAAAATTAATATATGGCTTTTTCAGAAGTTCAAGGGCAATATAGTTTATACATGATTCATAAACTATAGATACCTTGATAATAGGTAAAAATGATCTGTTTTGTCTCCCACTAGTGTTTGATTAACTTGTACTATTTTTATTTGTTGTATTTTGCTAGTTTATATCCAGGAATTTTATCTTTTTTCAGTCAATATATATTGACTGTATACAGTAGTGCCTACTCTTATGATAATGAACAATAAAGCAGAATTCCAATTCTAGAAAATTTTGGGAACTCAGATAGAAGAGAGAAAGCTAAATCAGACTAAATCTTTCTACCTTTTTTGCAAAAAAAGTACTTTCAAGTACTGTGAATTTCTTCAGTTTTATCTAGTTATAGCTATCATTTGATATCTCATAGTTCTTGGTTACTTAGCTGTTAAATTTCTTGAAGGTATGCATTCTACTAGGAATGCGTGTGTGTGAATATATATATGCATATTTACACATTATATATTTTATTTTATTAAAAAATAATATGACATTCCTTTTCCAAAACAGAATTTTTTATTTCATGTGATTTATAACTCAGCTGGTTGCAGAGATTTCACATGACTTTGAAATTTACTAGTAACCTTACACAATTGGCTAAAACCTATTAAAATATACAACTGTGTGTTTTAAGTGTATACGTGTGACTACTGGTTTCAGAACCACAGTTCCTAACAGAAGAGTGCTTTGATTTCTTTCAACTATTTCTGCTGGCCTCACTGGTAAGAATGAGTTTGAACTGCTTCAAAAGAGTTCAACAGAATTCATGTTAACTTAGAATTGTTTCATGCTGTCTCATTTTCTTCTTAAAAACAATTTTATAGTTATATTCAGGGGTCATACAGAGGGGTTACTATTTTATCATTCAGGTAGTGAGTACATTTCTTATTTTAGACAATGCCACCCCTTCCTTTGCTTCCCCTCAGTTCCCCCCTCCTCTTCCTGATCACAATTTACACGAGTCATTTTCCACACTGTGTATACTGAGCAGGCTGATTGCGTTTGTTCACCCTTCCTCTCCGTGCTCTGCCTCAGTTTTACCTTTGAAAGGTCAGATCTCCAATGCTCGCCAGAGCTCTTTCCAGAATGGACGGGCTTCTCCCGTCTGTTTTCTCAGGTGCTCACAGTGCTCAGGGTACTAGCCTCTAGAGGACTTTGCAGAGTTCCAAGCATCTGGTGGTCTCAAAGCTCCAAGCCTCACTCTGGTATTGCTCCACAGGCTCACAGAACACCGCCATTGTTCCCATTCGGGTCTCTCTTGTCCCGTCCCCACTTCCGGAGGGACTTTCTGACAGGTTATCAATGTAGCTCCTTATATTGTATTCTGTTCCCTCTCATTCCCTTAACATCATTTGAATCCTAGCACCTAACTGATATTGTGTTGGAGAATTATTTATCTTGTCTTCCAGAATACATGATTGGTGAGGACAGGAATTCTGTATCTTTGCTGTTATACCTTTAGCAATTATAATTATCTGCGAATACAGAGATGTGTGGCTAAATAAAATAGACAATGAGGTTTAAAGATCGTGATGGGAGGAATAGCTTGCAAAAGAGATGAGAAAGATAACAAAAAGACAAAGAGAAGGTTTTACTTCATAAGAGTAACTTTGAATTTTTCCTTCATGTTCCTTGGTTATTCAGTTTACCTCTAACAGGATCATTTTTAATCTAATTGATTTCTTCTACACAAAATCTTTGTTCTGTCTATTCCTTTGTCATTGTCTTTCATTGCATGCCTGATCTTTAATACTGAATATAAGACATAAAAGTGTTCTGATCTGTTTGAAGGTTATGGAATTTGAAACATCCTTTTTATAATTTATAATTTAATCCCCTTGGAAAAGTTGTGTTTTGTCTACCATCTGTGATTTCCACAGTTAAAGATGACCAATTAAGCATATTTGGTTTGAACTTAGACCATTCCAAACCAAATAATAAAAAGCAGTCAAGAGGTGGAAGGGATGGAATTCTGCAGCAGGTAGACCCTGGTGTTGACACTCAGTGAGCACCTGTAAGTTCTTCTTAACTTTTATCATACTGAGTGCTCCCTTCAGCCAAAAGAAAATGTAAACATAATATGCAAATGCATGCCTAAATAAATGTTGTTTTCAATCTGTAAATGTTACACAAGGCTCAGAAGAAATATTCTCTAATAAAAATAACGTGTGGTCCTAGAGGATTGTAAGGGGAAAGGCTTTGCTGACTCAATAACTGGCAAACCACTCAGAGACTTTCCTAGGTGAGGAATACACTCCCGTGAAGCTCTGAGTGAAACAAAGGCCATTATTTTCTCAATATTAACAGTGTTTGCATTCTTGGAATGTTCATAGTGCATCCAACCCTGCACAAAGGCTTTCTGTTCATGGAAGAGGGGAGTTTTGTGGTTTTTTTCCCCTTTTTGTTTCTTGATTTTTTTGTGTGTGTGCCAGTCCTGGGACTTGAACTCAGGGCCTGAGCACTGTCCCTGAGCCTCTTTGTGCTCAAGGCTAGCGCTCTACCACATGAGCCACAGCGCCACTTCTGTCTTCTTCAGAATGGTTTATTGGAGATAAGAGTTTCACGGACTTTCCTGCCCGGGCTGGCTGGGGGGTGTTAGTTCTGAGCTCAGGTGATTATAAAGCAGTGTTTCACCTGAGTGACATTGTTGGCTGCAATGAGACACAGGGTGATGTTTGGCCATGCAGAGCTGCAGTGGGCAGGGCAGGGGCCCGGGGCTGACCAGCAGCCACCATACAGCAGCAGCACACGTTCATCACGGGCACCACCTGGAATGCTCTCAGCAGTGTGCAAACCCTCCTCTGAGGAGGGCAGCACTGTGGCACCTTTACTCCAACATAAGACAGCTCCTCCAGGATCTGAAAGAGTCTTTCCTGGTAGGTTATACCTGTCCCATAAAACATTCACTTCTGGAGATGAATCCCACAATGGTAATTCGTGTGCATTCATTTGTGTTGTTCTTTATGGAATACACATTCATGATTAGGCACTTTGATTCTATTAGCCCATAGAATACCAAAAAAATAACAAAGAGAATTTCAAAATACAGTCACAAAATAAGATACTTCTTGTCTTAACGAGTTATTCGCTCATGACATGAAAGGCATTATTGATCAATAACTGTTACCAAAAGCTCTCAAAGCTATGGCTATGGCTGAGTGTAGTGGTTCGTACCTGACAGACATCTCAGCTACTCAGGAAGTAGAGATAGAAGGATCTTTGCCTTGAGTCCAGCCTGGAGACGTCTGTCAGTCAATAAGCCAGGAATGCTGGCACATACCTGTGACTCCACCCATGTGGAGGAGGGATGTGGGAAGATTACAGTCCGAGGCATATTCAAGGGAGAAGGCAGCACTGTTTTTACTTATACGAAAAAAAGAATAACTAAAGCCAAAAAAGGCAGGAGATATGGCTCAAGTGGTAGAGGATTTGCTCTAGCAAGCAAATCTCTTGTAATACTTGCTAAAATTTCAGCAAGTTTTCTTGCACCTGTATAGCTTATGCAAAGATCAAAGTGGAAAGGGAAAGGACATACAATAGTTAAATCTATGTTGAAGTACAAAAATAAAGAGGTAATAGGCAATCTAGCCGATTTTAAATATTATGTGACTATAGTCGTCCAGATATTGTAGGATATTGGCAGTAACTGGAGGAGGTGTAAAGAGGTAGAGAGTGATTCATACTGGCAAATCTAGAGATACACAGAACAAATATGCCAAGGGCTACTTGAAAAAAGCACAAAAGCAATTCAGAAGAAAAAAGGAACATTTTTAAGTAAAGACTTGAACCATCATCTGATTCACATCTTACATAAAAATTAACTCAAAATGTGTCAGAGACAAACATAAATCATGTAAGAATAAAAGTAAGTACATTTAAATATAATTAAATGAATAGCTATATTCAAATGACTAAATAAAATGTATAATTGAATGAATAAGTATATTTAAATACAGATCTTGCACAAGAAAGTATAGCATTTTTATGTTAAGTTTAAGAAAGCCAGGCACTGATGGCTCAAGCTTATGATCAAAGCTACTCAGCTGAGATCTGAGGATGGCAGTTCAAAGTCATCCTGGGCAGGAAAGTCCATGAGACTCTTAGCTCCAATAAACTACTCAGAAAATGCCAGAAGTGGTGCTGTGGCTCAAGTGGTGGAGTACTAGCCTTGAGCAGAAAGAGGCTCATGGACAGCACCCAGACCCTGATTTCAAGCTCTAGAACTGGCAAGAAACAGACAAACAAATAAACAAATAAATAAATGAAGGAGAAAACCTCTCAGATTTAGAGGGCCAAGTAGTTGTTAGACAACCTAAAACATGTGATGTATTTTTTAAAATAATTGATCAATTGGACATTAACATTTTTAGAATTTCTTCTCTGTAAAAGGTCCCGAAAAGACAATGGAAAGAAAACATGCACACTAGGGAATATATTCATAAAGAACATAATCATAAAGACCTGACATAGGTCTTCCATTTAAGATTTAGCAACAAACAAACAAAAATAAAAACTAAGCCCCAGAAACTCCATAGTGAAACCCAATAACACCACCACCAACAAAAAAACAAATCCAGTCTCATTTAAAATGAGCAAAAGCAGCGATTGGGTAGACGTTTAATCATAAAGGATGTCAGTATCTAAAAATCATTTGGGAATGCAAGTTGATATCACAAGTCAATTCTGCTGCCCACTTACCCTCTACCACCTATTGGTTTAATGAACAAAGGAACAGGAAATGAAATTGCACCAGATGTGGAAGAGAGATCAAGGCAGGCACCAGAGAGTCAGCTTAACAAGAAAAGTTGAGAGTGCAGTTGGAGTGACCCCCCTAGCAGTACTGATGTGTGGAGCTGCCCTACAGCTTCAGTGAGTCTTTCCTCATGAGGATGAGTGCCACACTGCGCCACAGCTGGGGAAAAAACAAGACCAATGCCAAGGCAAACGAGGTCAAGACTGCACAGAGAACTCTGGGTTTACTGCAGAATGTTTGCCATAGAAGTGAAATGTTGGAAAAAGTGATAACAAATAAAAGAGATCAAGTTCAGAAATAATCTTGCCTAACTAGCCTTATGTAGCAAGTAGTACTCTGTGTGTGTGTGTGTGTGTGTGTGTGTGTGTGTGTGTGTGTGTGTGTGTGTGCGTGTGCGTGTGTGTGTGTTGGTGCTAGGGCTTAAACTCAGGGTTTGGGGGCTGTCTCCAAGCCTTTTTGCTCAAGGCTAGAGCTGTGTCAGTTGAGCCACAGCTCCATTTCAGGCTTTTCAAACTGGAGATAAGAGTCTCATGGGCTTTCCCGCCTGTGCTGGATTTATACCTTGATTCTCAGATCTGTCTCCTGAGTAGCTAGGATTACAGGCGTGAGCCATTGCTATTCTTCCCCTGTTCTAGACTCAGTCATTTTTGTAGCTTTGTCACATATTCCACTGAAATCCTCCTGTAACTGCTTTCTTTTTGAATGCTATGAACTGAGGATTGTCAAATCTGCTGTGAAGATCAGCATTTTGCATTTTATCTTTTAACCATTCAAAGCTTCTTTAAAAAGCATAGTCACATTTATTGTGTCTGCACACATATTGCTTAACTTCAAGATACATATGTGGTTGTGTTGCCTTAATTCAGCCCTCCTTGATAAACACCTACCTGCCCTAAAATGCAAGAGTCCCACTCTACAGCCAAAATTCTAATCACCATTTCCAAACACAAAGCAAAGCCCCCATTGCACCAAAAGTGAACGCATAATTTCTTGATGTGTGTTTAATTTTCTCTGCAGGTAGATGATAGAGTAGAAAATTACAAAAATCAATGAGCTATTGTTATGGAATGGGTAATTATAGACTGTGTGCTTTAAAGTTGTTCATGCGAGAGAAAAATTGGAAAAAAAATGTTGCACGAGTTGAAAACAAAATGTCAGGATGCAAAGCTCACTGAGAGGAAATTGGACCACAATTGAGTGGCTACTACTCATGAATATGTATAAAGCATTATTGTTGCCATTAATTTGCATAACGATTACTCCTCCAATTTTTTCAAAAATTCCAGCAGAAGTTTCTTACAACTTAACGACATCTAGAACATTGGCAACATTAATATTCTTTACTTGCACTATTATAAGAAATGTTAATGTCCTCATTTTCTGGTGAGAATACATAAATGATATTCCCAGTGTAGCACCATCAGTTGAATCAAATGTAGAAAAAAGAATTTTGACATTGGCCCATTGTTAAGAAATGGAAAAACTTGGAAAACATTATATTAAGTGAAGCAAGCCAGGCCCAAAGAAATATAGGTCCCATGGTTTCCCTTATTTGTAATAACTAGTATATGTCTGAGACAAACAGAAACTGTCAAACAAGTTGATGTTAGGCGAAATGAACCCCAAGATAAGGATTCAAATGTTTTTTTTCTTTCTTGCGATTGTTTCCAACATATTTATAAGATGATTTCTTTGTTGCTTTATATGTACTTCCCCCAGGATATAAACCCTGCTTTCACTGTATTCGATGTTGATATAATTTGTGGAGGGGAAGGGAATAAACAAACTGTTTAAATAGGGTTACAGATGGACCCATTACAACAATGAGATGTACAAAACGTTATGTCGAAAAATGAACTTTACAACTTAGGTGGGGTGGGGGGTGGGGGTGGGGAGGTAGTGGTAGGGGGTGTGTGTGGTTGGGGCGGGGTTGAGAGCAGAAGGGATGTTATGGGGAAACAAAGGAGGAGGCAACAATGCTTGATAAGAAATGGACTCACTATCTTGCCCATGTAATTGTAACCCATTTGTATGGTATTTTCACAATAATAATAAAAAAGATTAATAGTTCCTATTTTACCAAAAAAATAATTTTGCACACTAATGTAACAACACAGTCAGGTATTTACACAGATGCACATGCACAATTTAATGATAGATCTTTTTTTTCTCTTAAGGTGGTACTTCAGTTTCATTTCAGGGCTTTGTGCATAGTAGGCACAAAGTAGGTGTTTTACCATGTAAACCATACCACTGTCCCTTTTGTTACTTTAGTTATCTTTCAGATAGATATACATGCACCCATCCCATGGCTAGCTTTAGACCACAATCCTCTTATCTTCATCTCTTTTTTAGCTGGGATTGCAGGTGTGTATGGCTACATCTGATTATTTGTTGATCATGTATCTCACTACCATTTTGCCTTGGGTAGCCTCAAACTGTGATCCTCTCCTTCTCCTCCAGAGTGGCTAAGATAACATGTGTGAGCCACCATGTGATGCCCTCCAAAACATTCTTTACAGTGGACAGAATATACATAAGCATCCATCTTATCTGTACCTGGTGCTTTTTTGCTGGAATTCCATTAACATCTGTTGAATATGTATTAGACTATTCAGATAGTTGTAAGTGATTTCTTTTTTAATAAATTGCTTTCCCTGGAAACAAAAACCACTATGCACCAGAACCAAGACACATGCTTTTTATTTCACCATCATTTTCCATAAAGCAGAGACTCCTCTTGAACCTCACAATCACATATTTACCTTATCTTTTCCCTTATATCCATATCTATCTATCTATCTATCTATCTATCTATCTATCTATCTATCTATCTATCTATCTATCTATCTATCTATCTATCCATCCATCCATCTATCCATCCATCTATCTATCTTCTATCTGTGATAACACTATGGCCAAATGAAAGGACACCAGCAAGCAAGTTTTTAATATATTATATGCCAGTCTTGGTCGATTCACAACTCACTAAAGCTTGTATTTTTGTCTTACTGACAATGATATGGTATTTGACTTCCTATAAAGACTTGCTACCATTTATTTGATTGCAACCATCTGTTGCCTAGGAGCTGTTTATTTCTCTCAGGATTTGGTATTAAATCTAGATTGTTGGGGTGCTCTCTTTCTTCTCCCTTAAGGGGAATTACTTCATCTTGATTACATGCTTTGTTCTTCCTGGGCTTTGTCTTAAATCAACCCTGTATGTGGGGAATTCAAAAGAATCATTTAGAGAGCTTGATAGTCAAAATTGTACTTCTGATGAGTCTTTGGGACCTCACATTGGCTCTTGGTCCAAGATATCCTCACACACATGGCAGCTACTGTGTACAGAAAGGTCAAAACACTTACTATCACATATGTTTCACCCGGAAACTCTGCTGTTAAGGAGAAGAAATCTTAGAACTGAGCTACAATGTCTCTGGCCATTAACATACAAGGCAACCTACATGTTGCAATTTTTTTTGTCGGTCATGGGGCTTGAACTCTGAGCCTGGGTACTGTCCCTCAGCTCTTCAGCTCAAGGCAAGTGCTCTACCGCTTGAGCCACAGTGCCACTTCCAGTTTTCTAGTGGTTTATTGGAGATAGTCTCACGGAGTTTCTGCCCAGGCTGGCTTTGAACTGTGATCCTCAGATATCAACCTCCTGAGTAGCTAGGATTACAGGTGTGAGCCACTGATGACTGGCTAGTTGCAATTATTAATCTTAATTATCAACTTGGTTGAACCAGTAAAGCACCTCTGGGGAGTATCTGTGCTGGTGTTTCCAGAGACCATTAGATCCTGAGAGTTCTGACCCATGAATGGATCAGTGCATTAATTCATCAATTCACTCATGAATTGATTCATGAAGGCATTGTGGGAGGTGTTAAAAGTAGGCGAAGGAGTGGAAAAGGCAGGTTAGGGGAGGGACGAACTTCCTCAGCTGGGGATATGACAGAGGATTCTGAAACTCATCTGTAGATACCAAGAGACAGAAGGCAATGGTCTTATCCCAAAACCAAGCTTCTCTCAAATCCCGTTAGTCATACTGGGTCATCCTTTTATGTTTCAGAGTCAGCTTCTATGCTTCTAAAATGATGTTTGAGCAGCTCACATCCCCACCATCCATGCACCCTGGAGCTGGCACAAAAAGTCATCATTTATCCTTGGAAATCAAACCACCCTTGAATTCTCTGGGAATTGTCTTAAAAGCATTTAACAAATAAAGTTCTATTTATTCAATAAATGTCCACAATCTTGCTAAGAAAGGCAAGAAGCTATCTTCTCCCTATACCTCCATCTCCAAAATAACCAACAAAAAGCAAAGCTGGAGGCATGGCTCAAATGGCAGAGCACCACCTGAACACAAAAGCCAAAGTGTCCTGAGTCAAATCCCAGTACCACAAAAAAGAACAAGAAAAATATCAAATCAGTAGTGATATATTCTATCAAAGTTAAAAAAAGAGAGTGTTCTTCAGTGATGAGGAGGTGTTATACTCATAAACTTCTTTGTTAAATGGCAACTCTTTTGTACAACTACTTAAAGATAATAAAATAAAATTTAAAAATATATAAATAAAAGCAATTATTAATTGTTAGTTGAAATGTTAAAAGGAAGACAAAAATAAGGAAAAGTATTCCCAAAGGCAAGAAGACAGCCAATAATAGAGATTGCAAAAGTAAAGGAATAAAGAAGAGCAAGCAAATTGACAATCTATTAAGACTTTGCTTTTGAGAAGATCAAGAAAGCTGCCAAAAATTCTACAAAGTAGACCCATTTGCATAAAACTAAATAATTAAGACTGGAAATGAAAGATGAGGAATTATCTCAAGCTTTCAGAATTTTAAAGGATTTGTAAATGATATTATGATCATGTGTTTACCAGCAAGTAAGACAGGCTAGACAGAACAGACCTTGGAGCATTTTCCTGCCATCTACACAGCCATGGGGCTGAAATTGTAAGTCAGTCCTACCTTGCCCAGATCAAACCATGCCAGATTTTTGGGGTTTTTTTGTTTTTGTTTTTGTTTTTGTTTTTTTTTGGGTCTGGTCGTGGGGGGCCTGAACTCTGGGCCTGGGTGCTGTCCCTCAGCTCTTCAGCTCAAGGCTAGCATTCTACCACTTGAGCCACAGCGCTACTTCTGGCATTTTTCTTTTTGCTTATGTGGTGCTGAGGAATCGAACCCAGGACCTCAGGCATGCAAGGCAAGCGCTCTACCACTGAGCCACCTTCCCAGCCCAAACCATGCGAGTTTTAAGGAAAATTGTACTAAATCTCCAACAGAGATTTGCATAATTCCTTGCCCAGTTTTTTCTGTTTCTAAAAATGAAGTTGCATGTGGTATGATGTAAAAGTAAACACAACAGGAAGTTAGAAGCATAAAGAAACCCATACTTGAGGATGTAAGAAGACGGAAGAAATAATTTAAAAACTTGTAGCATTGGTTTTTATTTTTTAAAAAAGAATCCAAATTAGAAAAAGGTAAAAATACAATTCATTCTCAGAAGCACTTACTCAAGGGGAACACACATGAACATGATACCACCATCCAAAATACTACCAGCCACGTGTGTTTTGCAAAGGTGTCTTACCTTTTTGTTGTTGTTGTTGCACAAATGGGTTTCCATTCAACAAGTCAGGCCACAAGGCGTCTTAATCAATGTCACCCTTTCCATCCTCTCTACCACCCTTCCCAGTCCCATCCCTATCCTCAAGATGCCCCACACCCTTGTCAATGGCCACAGAGGGAGTTGTTTGACTTACACGCATATTCCCTTAGCCTGTGTTCTTCAGAAAGGCAGATATAGCCAGTCACAGTGCTGGGCTGGCTGTGTATTTCAGGAGAAGAGCATTCATGAAGGATCTGGCTGCAGGGTGGATGGTCAGCACTGCTGCAGAAGATGGAGCAGGTGTGGTAGGGTGGGGAGAGGAAGAGGGAGGGAGGTGATCAAAGGAGGCTGCAAGGAAAGGTCACTCAGAGAGGCATCTACATGGATAATGGAATTTTAATACTCGGAGTTCTGAGCCTAGGGAAGCCTCCAGAGACAGAGAATACTTTGAACAAAAGCCTTGAGATAGAGACATATCCACGGCACCATGAAGAAAAGATCTATCAGTGTGTCACGGATGACAGCTTTGAAGGATTTTAATGAGTGACCAAGATAAAATGTTACATACAGGTAGAACAACAGAGTGTTTAGATGTGGGATTGAGGATCCTTGAAGAACTGGAGAGAGAGCCGCGAACGTGACTTGACTGGAGCAGATGTAAGAAGTCGGTGAGAAATGGTTAGTTTTCTCTCAAAGCTGTTACCAATGCCAGATATTTGAGGAGTGAGCTTTACATCTTCCAAGATTATGTTATTGTGTACTAAAGGAAGCAAGAGGCCTTACAATAGTAGTAGGCCTTAATAATAATTCACTTCTAATGGGTCTTCTTTTAGTAGTAGGTCTTAATAATCATTAACTTCCAATGGGCTTTTTTTTGTAGGTTCTCTAAATGTGATCACAGACTGCACATTGTAGAAGCAAATCAGAGAGTGGATGAATGGGAAGAGAAGAGCTCACCCAGCACCTCAGTGGGCCTGTAAGGGAAAGCACAAAGCTCCGCTCAGAAGGGTACCATTCACACCAGACAGAAGGATTGGTACGTTCTTTACACTATAGATGCGTACATTGAACGAAGGGATGCATGATCAGAAGCAGCTGGTTAGCCCGTTCTGTCTTGAACTGGCCTACAGCAACAGATTGCTTCATAGTGGCTGCTGTTCTCAATAATAGGAAGGAACACCTCTAAAAGAAGACTGACATGGGGAGTGTGGTAAACATGCACACACCAGCACAGTCATTATCAGCAGGCAGCTTGCATTTTGTAGAGGTTTATGCCTGGTGCTTTTAGATAACAAAGAGTGCAGTAGGTTTGTTTGCACTAATGTTACTAGAAAGCATGAGACCATTGTGCTCCATTATGAGAGTAGGATGATGGTCATAGTTTGTAAATGTTAGGGACCATCATAATGCAACCAGTCCCTTAGCAAGCTATCCTGTATCACATGACTGTGTTTTGCTTTACAGACATTTCCTTCTATCCTTTCCTCTCTCCCTCCTTCCTTCTTCCCCTCCCTTCTTCCCTTCTGTTCTCTTCCTTTCCCATCTCTTCCTTTCCCTTTCATTTCCTTTCATTTTCCTTCCTTTCCTTTTCTTCTCCTTCCTTCCTTCCTTCCTGCCTTCCTTTCTTCTTTCCTTCCTTCCTTCTTTCCTTCCTTCCTTCCTTCTTTCCTTCCTTTCTTTCCTACTCCCTTTCCATCTTCTTCTTTCAGTTTTTTTTCTTTTACACAGGATCTCACTATGTACCTCAGGCTGGCCTGGAATTAATAATCCTCCCTCTACAATATCCTGAGTGCTGGGATTACAGAAACACACTACTATGCCTGGATACAACCACTAATCTTAATGATGCACATGTGTCTTTATGATGCAAGTGAATACAATTGAGAAGTCATGTCAATGACCAAGATTTAAACAGTACAGTTTTCATCATTCCATTAAAATTCACTTTTCACGTTTTAATGTCACAATATATTAGCAGAGAGCCTGTTGAGTCTTTTGAAATCATATAAGACTTTTAATTCATAGTAGCGCCCCCATCAGAAAGATCTGGAGATAATACTAAGCATGACCATTTGCATCATGGGTAGCAATGTCATGAGAATCCTACTTGCTATGAGGGAAGTGACTAAATGCTTATATTTGAATATTCAGTTGAGACCAGGTGGTATAATCTGCCTGTATTTCCACCTGGACACATCCAGAAGCTTGCTCCCCAACCTGACACCTGTGAAGGAAAGAAGCAGGGACACAGAGCACCAGTTCAGCATTAGGCTGTGAACCACATGCCAACATCTATGGTACGTGGCCATCTTCAATGTGGATGAGGCCAATGACCCCTGCCAATTAAGTATGCATCTAAATATTAGAAAGTCATAATATTTACATTATCTAGAGGAAAATAAATGACAGTGGAAGTCTTCATGTTTCCTGCTAGGCCACAATCTTCTTCATCTCTACCTTGCAGATCACTATGGTGATAGGTATGTTAATTAACTTAATTCAGTGATTGCACAGGTTAATCATCAATCACAACATAACATTGCATCTATTAAGATGCGTGCATAGGTGCCCTTGCATTGACATACCCCCCCAGAGCAATTACAGACAAATAAAAATTGTCAACTTACAATAATTTTTTTTCAGTCAGCTCAATCTACAGTGTACAATGGTAAACTTCTAGCTTGACATTTAAATTCTATTCACATGGAAATAGAGCCACAAAGCAATCTCTTGTTCCCAACTGTCGGCACAAAAGAGGAATCATTTGATTGAATTAAATAAGCTACTCATTCTGGTTGACTATTCTATGTTTTCCCTACCTTAAGTATTTTGTTAGCCCACTTTGCCTTTTAGTTCATTCTACATCGTTAGCCATATTATCATGTACCTTACTGACTTTGGTTTGTTTTTTCCTGTGTTTGTGAAAAATAGTTTGCTAGACTCATTCTAGTCTTAAGTTCTTCTTAGTTTTTCATTAGCCAATCTGTGGATTTAATTTCTTCCACTCTGAGCCTATAATTATCTTTTTTTGTCTTTCTCTTCTTCCTCTTATATTTTTCAAACTACTATCATAATGTCACTCCTGGCCCTAAATTCAATGCATACATGTACAGCCAGTACCACAGAACAAACGCATTGATCCAGAGAATATAGAACTTACAGGGAAAGAGAGAAGACCACACACACATACACACACACACTCACACACATACACACACACAAACACAGTGGAGCCTGGTGTTGATAAGTCATTTGTTTCCTTTTATTGTTATTATCAGATATAGGAAACTATTTCCTTATGTAGAGGAAGAGATATGAGAAGATTGATTCATTATAGTAAGTTAACATGTTCATTATTGAAGCAAAACAACAATGTGACACCAAAATTAAGGCGCTGTGCTCCAGGAATCTTCTGCACATTTAGGAACTGGAGGGGCTTCATTTTGGCACAAGAAGGGCCGGGTCGCCCAGATCTAGTGGCAGTCCGTTCTCCATCACCATCCCACAATCCCAGAAATCACAGGGCCCTATGGCCAAAGCAGGAAAGCTCAGAGCTAGACAACTGCACCTCCCACAAGAGCACTGGGGCCAGAGGTGGAAAGGCACCAACGCCTTACCAGCGCTGGAGGTATCCCAGATATAAGTAAGAGATAGTCTTATAATGTGAGCACACTGAAATGGTGAATTACTGTAGCTCACGTGAGAAATGTCCCCAAGATCCTCGCATGGTAAAGGGCTGCTCTTCACAGTGGTTCTCCCTTTTGTCTCCAAGGCACCACTGAGCAGCACATTCACCCACCGACATATTCTTCGTCACTGGCCTCAACTCAACATGGCTGTGCAACCACGAACCAGAACTTCCAGGCGTGTGAAGCACTATAAAGCTTTGCTCTGCACAAACCAACCATCTCAGCTTCTGCTTATGGTGGAAGAAAGTTAACACTGAAGCATTGGCTTGTTCATGAAATTCAAGACCGAGGACCCTAAGAGAAAGAGCTGAAGAGACATCTGACATGTTCTACTATTCAACTTTCATTGATTCCCTCCCCCCTCCCCCATAAAACCTGAGACTCCCAGTTTTGGGCAGGGTAAATAGGAACTGCGGATGGGGTGGGGGAGAATGAGTTAAATGAAAGTAGTGTACATCCCTAAAGAAAAAGAGGCTAAGGTCTTGAATGCAAATGAGAACTTTAAATGTGATGCATAAGAGACCATTACTGCAAAGATGTTCCTATTAAATCCTGTTCAAGCTGTAGATGAAAACTTATCGACACTGCAAGGGTCAATTTAATTAAAACTGGAGAATCACTCATGTTAGAGAGAGTCTGTACTTCATTTCAGTGTCTCTAGTTATAACTACTGTAGGGGAAATCTTCAGCTCATTTTCAAAGAAATATTTTCTCAAATATAAGATTGGTCATTTTCAAACTATGAAACAGTGAATGATTCACCCTCTGAATTTCATTATGAGCAAACCTTTTACTTTGTCTTACAATATTTAATAAAGGAGTCTTACCTTAAGTATGTCCTAAACTAGATTAATTTATACTGGTTAGTATATGAGTATGCTAATATACTAGATGAATTTAGACTCATAAATGCAAGTAATTGACATGATATGTTAATGTCAGGGTTTTCCTTTTTAATATTGCCAGACCAGGCTGGTGAGTATAGGACTCTCTTTGAGTTGCCTTTTTTAGAAAAATGATAAAACCATGAGGAATTGTTTGCAATGTTAATTTTTCAGAGGGATTAGATGAGAATGAAAGTGAGTGGTGGAAAATCAGCTCTAACTTTGAACTCTTTTACTTTTAATAAAATATTTCTACTTTGGAAAAAAATCTAAAAGTGTATCCTTATGAAAGAGCTGGTCTAAGAATATTAAATGTTGAAAAGCATTTGTAATATTAAGAAGTGCAGGTAATTGTTAATTGCATGAGAATATCCTCCCAGAAAATCAATACTTCTGTTACATATAATTACTCTATGAAATAAATTAAAAGGAAGACTAGAGCATGACAACATTTATTATGTGCCAAATAGACAATAAAAATAGAAACTAGAAATAAAACGAGGAGATACTGTTCAAGAGCTCACAGCATTCTCGGTATTATTAAAAGAGCGCAATCTTCCTCAAAAATACTCACTAGTAAAAGATTTTGAGCTGTTGTGGCACCCCATGCTAGTGCATACTAAAATAGAAAGCAAGTATCCTATGCAGTTCCTTACTAATGCAGTGCAAGTATCCCTTGCAGGTACACACCTGCAAGGTCTTTCATAGATTGAAGCGATATTTGTCTTCCTTGGCTATTTACCATAGCCAAGGTAAGGAAACACCTGTGTCCATTCATTGGTGTACAGATAAAGAAGATAGGGTGCAACAGAATGCCATCCAACTGAGCCTAAGAAACAAAGACAATCTGACCAGGATTGTTGGCACATAACATTCTATAATTCTGTAAATTTGTGCTTTTTTCGCTAAGGTATCCATTTGGCTTTTTAATGTATCCATTATAGTAAGCTGCAGCTACATTCCTAAGATTCCCTCCTACATCTGGTTGTGGGTAGGGGAAGTGAATGAAGAGTGCTCCGGAAGCTCAGCTCCTCACTCTGTGGCCAGAACGTGCCCCACACGGTGAGAGTTATGAGCTGGCTCATATGGCCTGGGGCAGCTTCTTCCCTCAGCTCCCCCAGCGCCCACTGGGTCAGGTGTGTGGCAAGAAAGACAGGAAAGAAGCTCCTCACCAGCAAGAAAGACATTTTTCCTTCAGGTCTCCCTCTCCGGCCAGTTTTGAGGCCTGGGTTTCAGACCCAGGATATGTAGATTTTTATTTTCCAGATTCCACTCTCTTATTTACTTTCCCCCCTTTATGCTGTGTTGAAAATTCTGTCTTGTTAGATGGCCAGCAATTTCAGGTAAATACAGAGAAATCAGCCCTTCAAGATTCCTTCTCTACCTCCTCTTTGTATTTCTGGATGGTGAATCTTCTCTGTTCTACTCCTTGTCCCCTAATAGGAATTTTGCTTCCCCAATACCTCCAAATTGTCTAAGAGCCTGGCCCTGTAATAGATAGTTTTATGCATCTCAATTACCAGACCCTCATACATTCAGGAATGAAAAAAGAGTTTATTCTTCTGATTTAACCAAGAGTTTATTTTCTACTTTTCTTGTCAAGCAAACATACTTTGGAAATGAACTCAGAGTTCATTTGCATTCTATTTTAGGACAGTCTTCTTCGCAAAGATAACGTTTATATTGAGGATATGTTAATTAACATAATACAGGTCATATTTCTTTCTTAGTCCGTGGAATATTGGGTGAATATTAATTCTAAGAGAAGCCATCCAACTGTACAGACTATTTTCTTCTGATAAGAACAGACTGTGTTCAGTTCAATGGGGGTCATGACTGTGTGTCCTATTATTTCAATCTTAATTTTTGAGGTTTTGCTCTGTTCTATGCTCCATTATTATCTTCTCTTTAGTATTTTATTCTTTTTTAACTGGTTAACCCTCTTTCAACCTGAAATGAAGTTTATAAGTGATTTCTTAAGCAGTAAAAGTAGCAGCTCCACCTCAATTCAAGATTGCATAAGTCAGTTTGCTCTGCAAACCAAAGCAGGAAAATGTACTATAATAATAAATTCCACAGACAGTTGCTTGCAATTTTTACAAGTAAACTCATTTAATCTCCAGGACCATCAAGTTCTCAGAAGTTGATATTATTCTCAGTTCATATATGAGGAGACTAAATTTCAAGTGTTTTCTAGAAATTGCTTTTAACACATCCAGTTTATAAGTGACCCAGAAACACTGAGATCCAAATCTACTTATTGTCAAAGACTGGATCTTTTACAGTGATTAAAAAAAAATTCTTCATAGTGAGCTATTTCTACAATTTTCTTTAAAATCTTAGCTTTTTATTTTAAAAGAATACAGTTTTTTAACCCAATGTTTATTTATCTATTTTTTTGGGGTCCGGTCGTGGGGCCTGAACTCTGGGCCTGGGCGCTGTCCCTCAACTCTTCAGCTCAAGGCTAGCACTCTACCACTTGAGCCACAGTGCTACTTCCGGCTTTTTTCTTTTTGCTTATGTGGTGCTGAGGAATCGAACCCAGGGCCTCAGGCATGCAAGGCAAGCACTCTACCACTGAGCCACCTTCCCAGCCCCGAATCCAATGTTTATTATAACTTGATTATAAACTCATTATACATTAAAACCAAAAGACACAGAAATGACACACAAGCCTTTAAGGTAAAATACTTTTGTGATCATTGATGTCAGGAGAAATGCTTTCCTCCTGAATTACCAAATGTGACAGGAATGTTTTTGGCTATCATAAAAACAAAAATGACAAGAGAAACATACACGGAGTTAAGTTGAATATTCTGGGTCTTAAATTTACAGTGTAAATCTTGACAAAACAAAGACCTTCTGGCAAAGCTCCCCATGGCTGCCAATTTAGAAACACTTTTCATGACATGAGAGAGAGAGGGAAAGAGAGAGACAGAGAGAATCTGTAAGTGCCAGTGGAAACTGGCCTGCTCGTGGTTTTCTAGAAGTAGAATTACAGATGTGATTTGCTCACCTGCACACACATGGAAAGGAAGTTGGCTTTGCTTTGTTGAAAAACCGTGATACCACCCAGCTTGGGAGTATGAAAGCAGCCATTGGCTCTTCTCTGTTCACATTTCCAATGGAAACATGGACTATGGGATGGGAGTCACTTCACTGTCTAACACATTTTGGAATGCACTTCCCCCAAAAGAGAACTGAGATTTTCTTTTTTGGCCATGACAAAAACTGATGCTAATTTTGAAGCTTCAGATTTAGAGATGGCACCATTGAGAAGATGTGGGAGAAAAGCTGAAATCTACGTTTAATTAAATCAGCCAAGATACCAAGATCACACATGAATGGCAACTGACAAATATACCTTAGAGTTTAACAGTGAACAGTTATTCATTATTATAAAACCTGTCATATCTCTTTCTCTCAGGAGGGAATTAATATTATCAGTAAAATAGCTCAATATCTCCCCCTTGAAGAATCATCTTACTTAATCTGAAACAGTAGCATTCAGACACAGTGAGGAATTAATGATTCACTTCTAATATAGCCTGTAATACTGTTAACTCTTATCTTTTTCTTAGTGCCATATCTGCATGTGTTTGTGTGTGTTATGTGTGTGTGTGTGTGCGTGCACACACGCACTTGGGTGTGGAACCTAGAAAATGGAGTCACTGATATTATATGACAAGAGTTTTCAGAGAATCAAGAAACAGGGAGGATTTTATGTTCACAAAGTATTTATGCCAAGTGCAGTGCTGCACACATGCAATGTAAGAGTTGGAGACCCAGGGTCTGAGCTGAAAGGCAAACTACAACAAAAACAATAGACTTGGCACAATTAGTAAGGTGCTTTCCTGGTACATACAAGACCTTGCATTCAATCCTCATGTCTCCAAAAGTAAAGGGAAGAGGAGGAGGAGGAGGAGGAGGCAGTGACAATGAAGGAGAAGAATTTATATTCATGGTACCTTTAAATAACTAAATTGCGACATGGGAGTTGAGAGAGGGTTGGTAAAATATACTTTACGAGAAAGGCAATGGTAGCCAGGCACCGGTGGCTCACACCTGTAATCCTAGCTACTCAGGAGGCTGAGATCTGAGGATCACGGTTCAAAGCCAGTCCGGGCAGGAAAATCTGTGAGACTCTTATCTCCAATGAACCACCAGAATGCTAGAAGTGGTGCTGTGGCTCAAGTGGTAGAGCGCTTGCCTTGAACTGAAGAGCTGAGGGACAGCGCTCAGGCCCAGAGTTCAAACCCCACAACCAGCAAAAATAAATAAATAAATATAAGACAGGCTATGGTGTAGAAAATGATATTTCTGTAGACTGCAAACAGCTTCAGCCCTTCTAAATCCCAACTCCAGAGCAATATTTTCAGAGGTGCTTTTCTGAGTCCCTTGCCTGGGGGCTTGTCTTCCTAGGGGATATTTTTCATCCCGTCTTTAAGTTTAGGGGACAGTATATTTTAAGGACTTGTTAATTTTTGTATTTGCACTTTCGCATCTGCAGTAGGTACGCCCCACCACTATGCTGAGAAACCACCGTGTGATCATCCACCTCAATTGAGAGAATGTCCCCGTGAATAAATAACCCATCAGTCAAGGCCATGGTACAATCATCACGGCCATGGTACAATTTGGCCCGGAATGCAGATTTGCTCAGCAGCAGCAGCAAAGGGAAAGTTCTGAAAGAAGAGATGTAAAGGAAAGTCTCCATTCCACAAAGCAAAACAAAACTGACATTAATGGATAGGGTGAAAACTTAATACATTGATGAAAGGCAGGTAAGTGATGCGTCAGAAAATCACAGGGAATAGTAACCCATGCTATCCGATAAAAAGAATAAAAAGGGGAAAGAAACAGGAAGGAGAGGACAAGAGAGAAAACAGAATGGAGACTTAGGATGGAGAGAAGGGAGAAAATGCTACATGGATTGTCCCACTAGACTCAGTTGGATGAGAAGCGAGAATGTAAAGTGAAGAAAATCAAAGATAAGGGGTATGTATTTTCGTTCATATGTGGAAGATGGCTTTAATTTCTAAATAAATAAGTATATATATATGTGTGTGTAAGCTTATACAGGATTGTATGCATGTATGCACATATGTATTAATTGAAGTATGGTAAATGCAGGAAGAATTCCACAATATAACTTCTTTCAACAACTCTCCTAGAGTTGAACAAAATGAATGCCAGGAAGTTGGCACTTGAGGAGTTGTGGAGGAGGGGAAAGGGAGGGGAAGCACGCAAATGAAGAGGGAATGGTAGGATAATCTGTACCTGTGAAAATGGAATAGAGTAAATTCAGGGGATGAATGGGGTGGAGACAGAAGGGCGAGAATGGTAAAAGTGGTGACATAAATCAAGCTGCATTGTGCTCATAAGCTGGCAGGTTGAATTGAAACCCCTTTGTACAACTACTTATAGATAACGTACAAAAGAATATTTATTACTTATTGACTTGATGGTCTTTTCTGACATTATCCACAATTCACTAAAGGGAGTGACCAATTAGATATCAAACAGAATAAAAAGGCAGGAAGAGTTAGTAATATAATATCTTCCTCATGGTACTACTACGAGAATGAAAAGATTTACTGAAGTTCAAGTTTGCTAGTCCTTAGAGCATAGCAAGATGGCAATAAGAAGTGTATAAAAATACTGAGTCCTCAGTGGCTTAAGTCTGTGTTCCAAGCCATCCAGAGAAAAATAAGCTTATGAGATCCCAGCTCCCCCAATGGCTGTGCGTGGATATGTGCACCTGTCACACCCAGCACAAGGGAAGTACCAGGGAAAGGATCCAAACCCAGGTATAAAGTGAGACACAGAAAATAGCAAACAAATGAAGCAACTGGCCATCTATTACAAACAAGGCCATGAGTTCAATCCCTAATGCCACACAAACAAAACAAAGACACACAAAACCCCCACAAAGTAGAGATCATGATGAGATAATTACAAACTTAGGGCATATTCTCACACTAAATGTTGGGAGCTATTATCAAAATTATTGTTCTAGGAATCCTTCTCATTATGTTCTTGTTTCTTTAATTTTTCCCATGTATTATAGATTTGTTCTTGAGCAAGAAAGATTATACCATATGATGCCTTTTGTGCATTGCTGCAGGATCAAAAAAACCCAACTGATTAAGAATAGGCAAAATGAAAAACAAAATCCATGAAGACATCTAGAGTAGCTGAAAATTGAGACAAAAATAAGAAAAGGATGTTACAAGTTAAAAATCAATATGACATCTTTGTTTGACTTTAGTTATACATGATTATCGACTAGTCAAATAACAATGTGAAGGAAGGACCCTCTTTTTTCTTCTCTATGTGCTTCTATAATATACTTGTGTAGTTTTAACCAAATGTATCAATGTTGTATTAGTTTCTGAGATGGAGATACCATGAAGAACTTAATGATACCTATGCTAAATTACAGCAGGAGTGAGATCTTGAGAGCAAAACATATTTTCTAATTAGTTTTGACAACCAAAGATTGTTCAAATGTACTGGAAATAGAAAGGGCTTTCAATTTCATGTGCAGATAAGTATGCAGATACTAAGCTCAAATAAGATTAGACTGACATTAAATATAAGTAATTGGAATTTTTGTCATTTCTATTAGACTGAATATCCACTATAATAATTGCCTCCTTGATAATGTTTTCTAACTAGTCACTGAATGTGGACAGGCAGTAGTTGAAGATCCAAAGCAAACTTAAGTATTTAAGTACCCATTAGACTCCAAGAGTAAAACATTTGAATTTCATTACCCAGATTGTTTATTTGTAAATAAAATAGAAAAAAGTTTTCAAGATAAAACAAATGAATAACTCAGTATTCCTAAATCATTTCAACATGAAATTCAATGCATAAATGAAATTTTATCCAAAATTATTTGCCAAATAATTTTATTATTATTTTTCCTTAGAATTACTTGCACTGAGGTGGGGGGGGGAATGGAATCAAGAAGCCAATGTATAGCCTACAAAATTAAGAAGAGTAAGAGAAGGAGTAGGTAGGGGAGGGGTGGGTGCAAATATTGAAAGAGGTGACATCAATCAAGATGTATTGCATTCATAAACTGCTCAGTTAAATGACAACTCCTTTCTACAACTACTTAAAAATAGTAATAAAAAAGAAATAAAAATAAATTTATAAAAGAAAATAATGATTGGATGATTAATAAAATTATTCTGAGAAGCCATAACAAATATTTCTTCTACTTGCTGGGCCCTGCTCTTTAATGTGGAAAAGTTCGTGAGACTCTAAACTCCAATTAACCACCAAAATGCCAAAAGTGGAGGTATGGCTCAATTGGTAGAGCACCAGTCTTGAGTGAAAAAGCCAAGTGAAAGTTCAAGGCCCTAGTACAGGCAACACACACACACACACACACACACACACACACACATTTCCAATTTTAAATCACTGGATAAAACCAAAAGGCCTCTAACCATTGCAATCAGAGTTTAAGTCTGATAGTTGTTTTGTGTGGAATGTCCATTACAAAGAGTTTCTGGTTAACTAATCAAAGACTTTGGGAGGTTTCTAAGGCCATAGACCCTTATGCTGAAAGGCAACATTGAAAAAGCAGAGTCAATGTGTAGTGTGTGTGTGTGTGTGTGTGTGTGTGTGTGTGTGTGTGTGTGTGTGTGTGTGTGTGTGTGACATTGAAAAAGCAGAGTCAATGTGTAGTGTGTGTGTGTGTGTGTGTGTGTGTGTGTGTGTGTGTGTGTGTGTGTGTGTGTGTGTGTGTGTGTGTGTGTATTCAGTGTTGCTAGGATCGGATTATTGATGTTTTCTGTGGAAGTAAGGCTAGCTTCATCCTTTGAGACATAAGCCCTGGATTGTAAACAACTATCTATCAAGAAACAAAAGCAGCAAGCTGAAAACAGTGTTTAATCCAATCTTTTTTCCCCTCATCCTTTGAGGCAATTTGAATCAAGAGTTCATTAAAAAAAAATTTCCAGCAAGCACTCAGGTGATTATTCATGATACAACTCTTTTATTTTATTTTATCTTTTTTTTTTCTTGGGGGTCCGGTCATGGGCCTGAACTCTGGGCCTGGGCGCTATCCCTCAGCTCTTCAGCTCAAGGCTAGCGCTCTACCACTTGAGCCACAGTGCTACTTCTGGCTTTTTTCTTTTTGCTTATGTGGTGCTGAGGAATCGAACTCAGGGCCTCAGGCATGCAAGGCAAGCGCTCTACCACTGAGCCACCTTCCCAGCCCAACTCTTTTATTTTACTAGTGGGAAACAGAAAACAATTTGCCCAACATGGTTAAGGAATTCAATTCCTGTTGTTGCTCTACACTGATTTTATTTTCCTCTAGTTTAAAAACATATCTCCTAGATTCTATTTTTAACCATTCTGTTTTTTTTTTAATTTCTTTTTTTTTATTGTGAAAATACTGTACAGAGGGGTTACAATTACATGGGCAAGATAATGAGTACATTTCTTATCAAGCATTGTAGCCTCCTCCTTTGTTTCCCTTCCCATCCCTTCCCATCCTCCCCCTGCCGCCCCCCACCCCAATCCTCCCTGTCCACACCTTCCCCCCCCCCCCGACAAAAGTTGTAAAGTTCGTTTTCGACATAACGACTTGTACTTCTCATTGTTGCACCCATTCTGGTTTTTAAGCAATACTTTATTTCAAAAATATTTCCATATGTTCTTGTCAAAACATTCCCAATTATTACTTAAATTCCAACGTATTCTTAACATTACTTTATCTAAGTTTACCATAGCTAAGCTATTTAAGAAGCATATTCCAGGCCGCCATCTGCATATGACTATTTTTTAACAGCATATTATCATCAAAGTACACAGAATGTCATGGAAATGTTAAATGTTAGTCTGAATTTTTATTAAACAGCAATTGACAAATATACAATTGAAAGTCATACATATCTATCTGTGTTTATCTATCTAATCTTTGCAATATGATTCAAATAGAATGTTAACCCACAATATTACAATTTCTATAAACACATGACATTCAGTTTTACTAGGCTGAAATGGTATTTTAAATGATGGAGCTAACAATGGAGGTCCAAATTAGGAACATCCTTTTTGTCTCTCTAAAAACTATATCACGTGATAAATCAGCTTAAATAAATTAATGTAATTCTTTTGATGAGAGGCTGGATTTGGTTTGTTAATGTGAGTTGGCTGGGAGGCCAAGTGGATACTAGATCTATTTTTGAGTAGAAAGGAATAGAAGAATAGAAAGAAATCAAGAGATCAAGGCAATGATAACATGCTAAATGGCTAAAAAATGAAGACAAAATTAATATTGAAAAATCACAGTCTGTCTGAAAGATGGTACCTCTGGTTTCTATGCTAGCTGAGCTCATGAGTTGTGGGGAGAAAAATCACCTGCAGGTCTTCAGGGCATCAAAATGAAGAACTGAGAACATTGTCCATTCACGTCACTTAACAGTGAGATAGATCAGTGAGGGGGGAAATCACCTCAAGGAGTCAGTCACTTATTAAGTGGAATTCAGTGAAGAATTTTCAGAACTTTCTTTGTTCAGTAAACAGTAATACTTAACGTGCAAAAGTACCTGGTCTATCCTGTATTCCTTTCAGTAGCTCAGTTTCCCTTGTGTTTTATTCTTTTATATTTACACAACTAAAATTCATTAGAGGAAAAAAAAACAACTTTCACTCAGGAAAATTTTTGTACGTGTTTATTTTCTATATTCATTATTACTCATAAGTGTGCTGCTAGACGTGCAATTTGGCCAATTTTCCCTCTTTCATAACAAGATAAATTCCTTCCCATGTCAATCAATATAAACAGGAGAGAAAAAAAAATCACTGTATTTATATCATCAAAATGAAACTCTTGACATTACAGGCAGCAAGAGAGAGAGCTGAGACTCATCCAGTCTTTCTCAGAACCTCTCCAAACCCCCAGTACTGCATTACTAGACCTAAAGTGTTGATTGAATATCAACACTTGTTTATGTGTCTGTATTTCCAATCAATATTCTTTACCTATGTAGTCAGTGGCTATGGTGTACTAGTCACTCTTTCTCTAGATGCTGGGGTGAGTGGAATGTTTCTACAAAGTAGAAAGAGCTTGGCTCTCAGCTAGCTTTGGGCTGCCTTTCCCTCTGCTGAGCCCTGTTTTTCAATGTGTAACCCCAGTCTTCAGGACAGAACGCAAAGCCTTAATTGGCTAGCATGCCCTGCTCTCGAGTTTGAACTAAAGGCAGGTACAGGTCTGCTTTTTCTTAAGAGGAAAGGCTCCCTAGAGCAAATCATCAGAACACCCATGTCTGCACCCATTTATCTTAGGAGCTTTTGATGTCTTGGCCTGGACAACATAAAATGCTGTCCACAGGTAAATAATGCAGTTTGGGAGCGTACACTGTGTGTCAGCCTGATAAAATGTGATTTCTCAGCATCCTGCTGCTGTGGAGCCCTGCAATGCAGAATCAAAGCACATTATGTGTTAAAGTCTTGGAAGACTATTTTCAATCCAGAACCCTCTGCCTTATAATTAATGTCAAACCCTCTAAGAGTCTAGCAGCAGGTGTTTTCTCAGGCTTTACTTTCTGTCGAATTTTTACAACCCCACCCCATGTCTTCAACAGAATTTTAATTGGAATTTTAGAGAGAATTCTGTCACAGCTTGCTCCATTTGAACAAGAGGAATCCTTCATTTTCAGTAACAAACCTCAACCTTTAATAAGTTGAAACATTCATTTTATTTGATTTTCTTCCTATAATACATTAGCACTTATATTTTAAGTTGTAATATCATGAGGAAAGTTTACCTAGACTTGTTTTGATAGCATCTAGGCAACTTCAAAACCTATGAAAAATCTTCTTTCAGAAAAATATGATTTGAGGACATACCTTATTTAGACTATATAGTGTTTTGATTATTATATTTTAACTCAGTGTCAGGAAGTGTACCTAATCTGCAGAATATACATGTCATGGAATTTTTTTCTACTCTGACCCCAAGACATTTTTGAAAGTGTGAATTTCTTCCATAGATTGGTTTTACATGGTGAAAAATTATGCAATATTTCTGCAACACAAAATCCTGTTTCCACAAAAAAAGAGGACACAAATGCAATATAACACATTTACCCGGAAGTTTGTTCTCTTTATAAATTACCCAGTCTCTAGGAATAGCAACGGAGAGGTTAGTACCCCAAATGCACAGGGAATCCTTAAAACAGTATAGTCTAGTTTGCTTACCTCTTTTTACAGCACTGAGGAGATGTTTTTAAAAACTTGATTTGAGTTACACTTTAAAATAAACAATACCAACCTAGAAAGACCCGGAATAATCTATAGACTAAGCCCCCACATGGTGCTCAGCTATCCAATGGGCAACTCTGATGTCTTCAACAAGGAAATTTGCAGATGTGCGAGCTGGAGCTGAGGAGAGTACACAGCAGGTGGGACTTGAAAGCATAGTACCCATGAAGTTGAAAGAGGAGAATTACAGCTTGAATTTAAGTTATGATAATGAGGGAGAGTTTTGTCTTATTAATCTCATTGTGGATTGAAATGCTGTTGTGGTTTAGATACTATGATACATTTCAGTGAGCTTGTGCCAATGATCTAAATCTGATATTCAGGTCAACAGCACAACATGTGAGTTTTGAATCCTCCCATAGAAGGAAGAAGGCAAGAGAGGGAAGGAAGGGAGGGAGGGAGGGAGGAAGGAAAGAAGGAAGGAAGGAAGGAAGGAAGGAAGGAAGGAAGGAAGGAAGGAAGGAAGGAAGGAAGGAAGGAAGGAAGGGAGAAAGGAAGAGAGAAAGGAAGGAAAGAAGGAGGGAGGGTAGTAAAGAAGGAGAGAGGGAAAGAAGGAGGAAAGGAAGGAGGGAGGGAGGGAGGGAGGGAGGGAGGGAGGGAGGGAAGACTTCGGAAGACTTTGGAGAGAAGGAGATGGGCCTTAGGTAAGCACCTCTGGGCTTGGTTGTTGGCTACACAGCCATCAAGATGCCTTCAAGAGCGGTGAGCACGTTCTGAGGAGCCTTAGGAGAACATGGGGTTGTGAAAGAGCACCAGAGGTCACTATGTATTCACCAAAACGTGTTTTCTTTCCATTCTGGCCATACAGCTAGTCGGCATCTGCTAGCCCCCTTTTGCTGTGAGCTGTGACCTCAGCACTCACAGTACATGCATCTGGCCTGGGAATCCATCTTCTGGAGGAGCCCAGAGATCATCCTTTTGTTTTGTCTCTTCCCCCATCTCTGGACCATCAGAAGTCCCTGAGCTCTGAGGCACTGAATCAACTTGGGTTTGCCAATGACAGTGCTAAGAGCTCCTTTCAATCTCTCACCGCTCAGCAAAACAGAGATACATTTCTATTGCATAAAGCCAAGGAATCCTGTGGTTGGTTTTTCATGGTAGTTAGCATGCCCTGACTGACTGAGGAGGTAAGTGAAGGGACGGAGGAGCCTCCTTCTGCCTAGGTTCCTGAGAGAAGGGAATATCTCAATGACTGTACCTTGGGGAAGGAAAAAAGGCACAGGACTGATGGAACCTTCCTGGCACCCCTCTCTTCTAGCAATGTGGTACCCTAAGAAGTTCACAGGCTGGCCAATGCCTTGAACTCACTTAGTGTGCACATCAACAGACACTCTTTCATTGGGCAGCGCATTCTAGAATACCAAAATGGAAAATCAGTGAACTTGGTGGCGGCCACTACACTGACAAATCACAGACTTCTTCCAGTCATATTCCCCTGAATTAGCAATGATTTCAGCGAAAGCACAAAGAAAACATCATGGAAATGTGCCAGTGTGTACTTGTGCAACACTGCAAGGAGACACGTGAAAAACTGGTGGAACTGGCCAGTATGCAATGCAAGGCCTTTATGGTAAAGTATGCACAGCCTGGAGGGAATTCTGGGTAGTTTCACTGAAGGTTTATCTGAGCTACTTTCCTTTCAAGTGAGAAAAGGACTTGAGGCCCAAAGGTTTAGATTTCAATCTTCTTCTGATCGTCCTTTAATAAAACACTCATTCCTGTTACCTTCTATCAGTAAGTGCCATTTTTTCTAGTTGTTACCAGCATAAAGTTTATTGAGGAATGGTGCATGGGAATGTAGAGAGACTTTCCTCGAGACTGCAGAACACTTTCCCAAAGGGTTCACCATCTTCAAGACTTACTTGAATTTACATCTGCACACTTGGACAAAGACTTACCAGCAAAAGAATTATGGAGAGGAAGAAGAGGAGGGACTGGAGTTCAATAATGTGGGATTACTTTTAACTACAAAGAACCATAGGCATTCTCCATGTACTCTAAGGGACTTGGTGGAAGTACAAGACCTAGCAGGCACCACAAAACAATGGTCAGGCTTCAGGGGCAGTGTGAAGGAATGAGGGAGGTTGGAGCATTATTAAGACAAACCTAAATTTGGACACATGTGCCCTCGTATTTTCAAGGTTCTTATCAAAATTTTCAGAGGCTATATATATTGTTCAGATTACTGTACATGTTTTTTGGGGGGGGGTCCGTTCATGGGGCCTGAACTCTGGGTCTGGGTGCTGTCCCTCAGCTCTTCAGCTCAAGGCTAGTGCTCTACCACTTGAGCCATAGCGCCACTTCCGGCTTTTTTCTTTTTGCTTATGTGGTGCTGAGGAATCAAACCCAGGGCCTCATGCATGCAAGGCAAGCGCTCTACCACTGAGCCACCTTCCCAGCCTGAGCCAACATATTTTTTAACATCAGAATGCCTCCTGAGCTACACATGTATACATATATATGGCCATCCATTTATCTATCTGTCTGTCTATCTATCTATCTATTCTACCCTATTTCAAATTTAACTTAAATTTGCAAATGCTCCTTGCTACCAAATATGTTTAATGTCTTTGAGGCTAAATACATATCATTATTAATTTTATTTCCATAAAATGAAGTATCTCTGCTTCATATTTTCATTTTTATGTGTTTATGTAACCCAATAGCAAGCATTCTGGAATTCATAAAGTTGCATCCAAACTAAATTCCCTACTCACAGTTTTGATTAAGACATGTTTTATTAATGTGTTTTTACATTGAAAACTTCCACAAGATTTATACAATGCCCTTTAAGCACAGAAAGTGTTCTCTTAAGCACTTTACTCTTTTATTATGCATGTGTTGAACCCAAACTTCCTGCAGAGGTTAATAACTGCTAGGAAAATCAGTTGATCATTGCCATAGAAAAATGCAGCCTTACTTTTTGTTTTTGCTTTTTAGTAGAAGACCAAGATCTTACATACGGTATGGAATCCCCAAGCTTTTTAACCTTAGAAAATTCGACAAAGCTTTCCCAGCATCCTCTGCCCTCCTTATGTTATGTCAGCACTTCCCTTTGCTCCCTTCTTATTAGGACTGGCTCCATTCCCAGCTCTGTGACTGGGCTCCTGTTACCAATGAAACACCAATAGAGAGGACTTCCCCAGATGGCAGGTAGCAAAGTGTCCTGACATTGAATATACCACCCAATGAAAGGCAGAGCAAAGAAAGTTGCATCTAGTTCTCTGTCGGCCTAGACTGTTGGTCTAGAAATTCTAATGAGAAGGAAATACTTTATTTTCATTTAAGTAAGTGGGAGAAAGCCAAGTTACTCCAGGAAACAATTGTGTGTCAATGGGCATGGCTAAACATATAACATTTATTTGTTTGTGTGTGTGTGTGTGTGTGTGTGTGTGTGTGTGTGTGTGTGTGTGTGTGTGTGTGTGTATGCTAGTTCTGGGGCTTGAACTTAGGACCTGGGCACTGTTCCTGAGCTTTGTTGGTCAAGGCTAGCACTCTACCACTTGAGCAACAGCTCAACTTCCGGCTGTTTGGGTGGGTAAGTAGAGAAAAGTCTCCCAGACTTTCCTGCCTGGGCTGGCTTTGATCTATGATTCTTAGATCTATCTCAGCCTCCGATAGCTAGTATTACAGATGTGAGCCACCAGTGGCCACATGTTTTTAAAGGCCCATGAAGAAAACAGCTACTGCTAATTTTGGCTTGGACCTTGAAGGTACAGGACAACCCAAACCACCTAGCACATGCTTATACATCAGCTTTATCTTCTTGGTAGAGTCATAAAAACTACTTCTGCCTTTATGAATAAACATCCGCTTGCAATATTTTAAATGTTTCTACCTACAAAAATCCTATTGTAACTGTACTTCAAAATTCTATTCATTGTTTATGACCCAACATATCCTTTGTTGTTAATCTTTCTTTCAAAATAGAATTGTGGTTAAATTAAGGACCCTAAGATGATCGTTTATAAGAATAGTTAAAGGTGATTCATTCCAGAAACCTTTAGTTTAAAGGTAGTGTAATACCTTGGACAATGAGAGTGTCTCTGTGGAGAACAAAGTTGGGTTGCTGTGTCCTGGTCTCCTTCAGGCTCTGTTTCTTCCCCTCTTCTTTAGCCACCATTCGTCCATCTCTGTCTTGGCATAACCCAGGTGGCACCATATACATGCACACATAAGGCATTTCTCCTTACAGTGCTTGCCAGCTTACGCTCTCTTCGGATACAAAGATACTTGAGCACTTGAGCTTGGACTCTAATCCTTGTTTGTTGTTGTTCCTGCCTTAATTTTTTTTTTTGTCAGTTGTGGGGCTTGAACTCTGGGCCTGAGATCTATCCCCCCAGCTCTTCAGCTCAAGGTGAGAGCTCTACCGCTTGAGCCACAGTGCCACTTGTGGTTTTCTAGTGGTTTATTGGAGATAAGAGTTTCACGGACTTTCCTTCCCGGGCTGGCTTTGAACCACAATCCTCAGATCCCAGCCTCCTAAGTAGCTAGGATTACAGGCGTGAGCCACAGGAGCCCAGCCCCTGCCTTAATTTTGTTTCCCAGGAAATTGATGCTGTGACAAATTGTTAGAGAGTAATTTCCAGAAGTCCTTGAAGGCACTGATTGACAAAGATTGGATAGAAGGAGTTCAATGGAGCTGCAATGGGAATCCAAATTCCCTTGATCCTTTGGGGGCTCTGGAGCTTGGAGGTGTCTTTAGCATTGTCTCAAGACCTGGAATCCACAGCCCTCTCCCCAGCTGCTGGGAGCACAGCAGCAAGAGGCAGCTCCCTTCTGCCCTGGGGAAGTCATTCTGTGTCAAAGCCTCTTCTGGGAGCCACCAGGAGCAGCTGGAGCGGGTGTGTGGTGTGAGTAGGTGTGATGGCCCCACACAGGACCCACTCCTCCTGGTCCTCACAGCCCAGCGTCGGACAGTGGAAACTGAATTCATACTGGGATAGTCTTAATTGTATTATTTTATGTTTGCACCATGATGGGTGTGGCCTCCGGCAGCACATTTCTCAGGCATTTGTTCCATAGCAGATGGATGTCAAGCATCCATTTGCTGATTTCCCTTAGCTACTGGGGCCACTGGCCAAGGCATCAAAGCTGTCATTCTGCAACATCTGTCACACATGCCAGAGGCACCTGCTCTACCTGCTGTAGCCAGTGCAAGTCAGAATATCTTCATTTTCCTCTGTGTGCCTTTGTGGGGATGGATTTGGAACCCAAGGGCCCTGGAGATAAGAGCGGAGAAATCAACTCCTGGGAACGATTCCAGGGCATATACATCCTTATGATTTTACATACAGAAAACCATAATGGGATACTTTTGTGAAACCACAACTTTTATATGAAGAAACAAGAGATAATTAAACTTATTCCTTTCCACATACAGATTGTAGTACATGGCCATGACTCTAATACCCAAGGCATTGAAAGGCAAGTCACCTCCGCCATCATTTTATCCAGAGTTCCATCTGCTTGAGACAATTTCATTTCTGCAAGTCAGCAGGGTAGTGAGAGGGTCTGTGAGCTCTTCGTGTTCCAATGCACAATGGAAGAAGGGCAGATATGACCTGACCAAACGCATTTCCATAATCCACAGATAAAACCCAAAAGAAATCTGAGCAGAGATTCCATTGTGACTTAATATAGTTTCAAATGATTTCTGAAATCTATTCATTTAAAGTATGTTAGAATAATTAAGTTATTCTCCTGAGGACATCTTTCATCTAAGGCAACTCACGGGGAGAGTACAAAGGAATCCTCTACCGGCTTTCAATAATGACGAGGGCCATAATTTGACGGCATAATTAAATTACCCTTTCTTGATGTGTCTGTAATATCCACCACCTTGATTTTCCTGTGTTTTGGGGAAAGTTATTTTTAAAATAACACCACCAGCAAAATATAACCAGAAAAAGGAAGGCATTATTAGCTTTTATTAGGTTACTTTTCAATGTCTTACTTTTAAAAGCCAATTGCTGAGTTAACATAAATTCAGGATTTACTCCAAAAGGGTCATAGTTCAACTCGATGGTGTTCCAATTTCCTTCAGAATCTTTGTACCGAGATGTACATATACTCAAACATTAGCATTTGGGATATTAGAAACTGTTTGTAGGAGTTAAGGCAAGAACATATTTATACCATCTAGTCTATTTTCTCACTGAGAATTATAAGTCAAATTTTTGATCATTAGCAGTAAAATTATTAGTAATATTATTATAATCATTAATAAAACTGTTATCAAATTATGGGAGCTCAAGAGAGTGGTAGAACTTTTTGTGTAGTACCAAATATTATGGTTGGTAAACAGCATGAATTAACACTGCATCTTATAAAGTAAGTTTTGCCAAGCAAGCTGATAAAATGTGGAGTTAGAAAGTTAGGTATTGAAGGTTCAGGTATGTGTGAACAAGGGTTGTTGAGCAACCAAGAGTCCATGTGTGAATATAAAGACCATACCACTCCTAAAGGGGAGATCCAGACACAGGAATCTCATGAGCACTGATTTGTTCAGGGGAATGCAAATTTCTCTACCATCAGATTAAGACAGTGTGCTTACCAACAGATACCGATGCTCGGGCTGCCATCAAGACATACTGCAGACTGGAAGGTCTGAACATGAGGTTACTTCTCAGCCCTGGAAGTCAGAAGTCTCAGATTAGGGAGAGAGACAAAACACAACCCACGTGCCTTAATTGTTTCAGGTAGGTCTGACCTTCATTCATGATGTCAGAGCCCTCATGATCGACCATTGTCCCAAATTCCCAACTTGAACCTGGACTGCAGGGGACTTCGCTTTCAATACACCAGCCTTGTTCTGGGAATATTTGTATCTAAACCATAACAGGAAGTTATGAAAAATTAGATCATTTTATAGTAAAGCACTTGAAAAATAGCCTCGTATTTGATAACATAAATTTCTATGTAGAAAGTCTCGAACTACCCAGAGATAAATGATAAGAATAAATAATAAACCCTTACAAGTTTTCACATATAAGTATACAAACCAAATATTATTACAACAAAGATCAATCAATCTAATCTTTATTAAATACAGCTTGGGTCAGGACTGAAAAAATTCTGGAAATGGAAAGTATTGGTGGTTGCACACTGAATGCAAAAAATATAGCTAATACCACTGACATGAATATTTAAAAATAATATAAATGGTCAATTTTTATTATGTGTCTTTTGTTACAATAAATATGTGTTTATATGCTATTGTAGGAAGAGCTGAAGATAAGGAATAATAAAATCTACAAAAATCTCACAAAGGAAGTTATAAACCCCTATGGAAAACCATTAATGAGAACATAAATATAGTATTAAATTTTGCTCCCAATACTGCATAAAAATTTTCTCCATAAGAACATGTAAATTAAACAAAATCCTAATTACCATCTCAGGAGTGTTTTTCAGTGACACTGAGATTTTTTTTCATAAAATTCAGTTCAAGAACAAGTTATTAAGAATAGCTAAGTCAATTTTGAAGCTAATGAATGTGTGTGATTTGCTTCAATCCCAAACTTCACAGAATGTTACAGAAGGTTTTACTATGATCCTCGATAAAGAATGGTACAAATAAGAGAAAAGAAGACTAAGTTGAGAAACACTTAAGCCTATCTCAGTGGTACCACAGAAAAGAAATGTGGGTGAAAACCTATGGAGGAAGTTCATGCATTTGCTGGAGCCTGAGGATATGTTAAGAGTCAGGGAAACCTGGGCCTGCTATTGTGCCTGAAGAATTATGAAAATAATTATGAAAATAATTATGAAATAATTATGAAATAATTATGAAAATAATTATGAAAATAATCTGGGATCATCCCATATGAAAGGCTGAGTGAAGAGGGAAGATGAGAGGATCTTTCATGCACAGAAATAGGAATTCAAAGATGCGTGAATCCATTGCGATGAGAATGGCATGGGTGCTGGCTGAAGTGTGCCATCTTGAAAATGTTGATCCCAACTATCCTTCATGCCAAGACCAAGAATCTCAGAGTGGGTTGATGTTATTTCTAGCCGAGGAGTTGGGGTAGGGAATCTTACAGTTATGTTGAACTTTCTTTGTTCGGCATTGAGCAAGCAACTGTTTAAATGGCTTGAAAAGGATTTCTTTAGGCTAAGTAATAGAAGCCATCAGGTGTTTCTTTGTGTTTATTACCCATTAACATGCCATGGGACAAAGAATGAAGAATTTTCAAGTGGAAAGACAAAACTTTCCCCAAACTTTAGTAAATACGTAATGATAAAAAATGGTGCACAATGTACCATTTTATGATTATACATTTAGTAAAAACAAATTCAGGGGACTCAATGGCTGATTATTTATTTTGAATACACAATAATGAAGATGAAGAATATGAGTAAACAAACTACAGCCTCAACTGTACTTAATTTAACATGCTTCAAATTGCCAATAAAACAGGGAAGTGAAGTCTGATCAGTGCTTGGGGAAAAGGGAATCACCTTAATGATGCATTGTTTTAAACTGTAAAGACAAAATTAAAACCAGTGGGAGGCTAAGGGTCTCCTTGATATTGGTGGGTGACATGGAGGTGTGTGCTGATTGGAGAATCAGGGAAGGTTCTTAGAGGGACACTCTGTGTTCTGATCACTCCTTATCAACAAGTACCCTAAAGAGAAGGACTCAATGACTCCACAAAACACTCCCCCAGGATTTTAGAGGCACTGAGGGCCCTTAAAGGTAATCAAGATCAGCCACTAGCTAAGGAGACCTGGCTGGACTTTTTCAAAGAACCACAATGTCTGCCCCTTGGATTTTATTGCCTCTATCATTTAGGAGTACACTCCCTGTACCAGTATGGACGCTTAGCATTCTGTCAAATCTGTTTCCGGGTTACCAAAGAGCAACCAAGTATCAGCTGAAGTGTCTCAGATGGTCTTCAATATCAGAACATGGTTAAACCAACTTCCCCTGTTCATGCCATTCAGCACTGCTCCACAGATGGTGGTGGTGGTGGTTGTTGTTGCTGCTGCTGTTTCCCAGGCTCCTGCTTCAGTCCTGATTGCTTCTTGTGGGGTCTTCTTTCTACTTAAAAAAAAAACCAAAAACTTTTTACCTACAATCAACTTGTTAATATCTTGTAAAACCTTCAGACGTAGCTTTATCCCTGACATACAATCCTTCAAAAGTAACTGACCCATAGATGGATTCTGGTTGCTCTACCTGGGGTTGGTAGTAAGGACTCCATTCTCAGCAGACATATCATTTATCACATCAAATTAACTCCTGTTCTGATGACTCTTGCCCTTGTCCACAAAAGTCAAAAGGTTGGGGGCGTTTTGCCATCTGGCCGACTTCGTACTGTGGTTCCTAGTGTCTAGCTGGAGTCCTTCCAGTTGCATGAGACATGACATTTGTTTCTCCACATGTACAGAATCGCTCTTCTCAGAGCCTCAGCCATACCTTAAACATATTTTACAATTTCTTGCAAAGCCTGTCTTTGGCTTTCTTAGACAAAAATCATGCCACTTTACTCCTCTTTCCTCTGCATTTCAACGTGATGAATTTTCTTCCAATGTGAAATATATGATGATTCTTTCCAAAACTGCTTAAAATCCATGTTGCCACCCCCAAATCCTAAATATCTGAGGGAAAAAAATCTCTTGACACAGCAACCTTCATTATATAATTTCTGGCATAAATTAAACAAAAACAGATACTGCTGCTGAGTCACTTTGAAGGGTTTACAATTCCCTAAGTAAATTGTACTGTATATCTTTGGATCTTTGAATCTGTTCTTGAAAATATCTCACTTCTTATCATAAGATTTGTTGAATTCTTTAGATCTCAGAGTAAAAAAACCATCACCTTTGGGAAACCCTTTTGATATTCAAAATCTGAAAGAAAGTTCTCAGAAGTGCTGAGGGTTACTTTAAAATAGTCAAACAAAGCAAAAATTTGACTGTGCTATTGTTTTTTCTTCACTTAAATGGAACTAGAAGCAAAGCTTTATTTTGAGTTTTGCTACAAATGCTTATGATTTGTTGTCTATTTGCTTTCATTCTTCTGTCTTCACTGAGTGAATATGCTTTCTCATCTTTTGGTATTGATTTGATCTGAACATTATCCAAAGTCAAGGTGACTCCCAAATTATTTATTTAAATGCATCCAACAGCATTGGAGGAAAAATGACACCGCTATTCTGCAATACATGCAATGACTACTCTCCCTGGATTGGGGAAACGATAACTAACTGATGTAAATGGAAACTCACACCACTGTACATGCATGAGGTTTTGCAAAAGCAATTAATAAAGCAATTAAAATTCCCTATCTCAAAATCATTAAAATTTTTCTCAAGCTACAAACTTGTCTAGAGGATGCTCTGTACATAAAGCGTTTGAAATAACTACAGCTGTTACATCTAAAAGTGTTGGTTTTCTCTCCCTTTGGCTGTTTCAAAGCTCACAATTCTCCATCTCTAAGAGAGATTGAAAATAATGTCCCCCCCACTTTCCTGTTCTGTGCTTTACCTACAGAGTTCACTACCTCCTCTTATTCTTTCTTCTATGCCAGAGATTTACTTTCTTCTTTCTCAAATTAACCTCCTGATGAACTGTTAGGTATCTGATGGTGTTTACTTGCAGGCACTGGCTTAAATTGCTGCTCTATACTTTCATGATAGGCCTTACCTCATGTCCTCCTCTGCCTAGGAGACATAAAGTGCTTGGTCAGTGCTTTAACCTAGAACACCATATTTTTTTGTGGTCAGTCATGAAAGAAGCTGACTGCAAGCAAACCACAGGGACTGCGTTGCTAGCCTTGCTTGTGTTCCCATATGTGCAAGATGGCACATTCTTTATTGATGGTGAACACAGCAACATCACCATCCCATTCATTAATAGCAGAGAGATTTGACTGGTATACTAGCTGTGTCACAGTGACTTTTTTTTCCCAGTCATGGGGCTTGAACTCTGGGCTTGGGTGTTGTCCCTGAGCTCTTCAGCTCAAGGTGAGTGATCTACCATTTGAGCCACAGCACAACTTCCAGTTTTCTGGTGATTTATTGGAGATAAGAGTCTCATGGATTTTCCTGCCTGGGTTGGCTTTGAACTACGATTCTCAGATCTCAGCCTCCTGAGTAGCTAGGATTATAGGCACGAGTCACTGGCACCCAGCTTCACAATGATTTTATTATGTCATCATCAGTGAATGTGCCTTCCACCATCTCACCCTGTGAACACCAATAACACTTAATTGTTAACATTCAAATTGCGATACAGAGCTGTAGCAATATAAATTGTTCTGTTGCACTGATACTTAGTTTCTCAGCTTCAGAGTTACTGTTAGACAGCCTAAGAGCAGTTTTTAAACTGCAATCTTTGGTGATAAGTATCCCTTCTGAAGTTGTAAATATCTCATAAGTTATCCCAGAGCTAGAATAATATAGAACACCTCTCTCCACCCAGCCCCTTGTCAGTTAGAGCTTAATATATATGTCAAACATCATAGGAGCCATTATTCAGGACAACACGCTTTTCTAAAGGCATCACTGGTCGGTTGTGTGAGTCTGAGTGGGCCAGAAGCAACCTGGAGTTTTCCCAGATCCTTACATTTTTGACTGTGATATTTATTTGTATCATCATTGTGAATTAAAAGCAGAGAGCGCCCTCTCTTCACTTCGCCCTCTTTCACTACCCACTGACACAGTGGGTTTCTAAGCCAGATGGTTTGTCTGCAGAATTTCACCTTCCTCCACTCGTACAATAATTAATACCATCTTCTTTTCTCCCGCTTCTTCTCGGTCTCCATTCTGCACACACCCACACGCCCAGCTTCCATGAGAGTGTGCTGCGAAGCTGGGGTACGTGCCTCCTGTTTCCCACTGCCCACCCTCTCCTCCAGATCCCTGCAATGTCGTGTATCTCCAATTGCCCTCTTCTCATCCACGTTTGCAACTCACATCAGCAGTTACTCCAAGCCCAGATCCCTGTGTCAAACCACCTCACAGACACCTGCTATGCCTGTTTCATGACCAGCACCAAGAAATCCTAAACATCCCACTGAGTTTCCCTATCTGTATCTTAACATGGTTCGTATTCATAACAAATATCAGAATCGCTTGTACGAAGTCAAATATCAGAGGGTCATCCTTGAGCCGTGGTTTATGCCATCTCCTGCCCAATAGATACATTTCCCAGTGCTCCACATTTACTAGATAAAAGCCTACCCCTGGCATCTTTTCTAAACCATTGTCACCTCTGCTGCCCTCAAATACCCAACTTTTAGTGAGTGACAGCTTAAGAGAAAGCCTATGTCCTTACTAAGGCTTGTATTCAAACTTCATGACAGCATCATTCCTCACAGAGATAACTGGAGGCATCCCAAATACCTGTCAACAGGTGAGGAGAGCAATGAAATGCACCATACCCATACAGCGGGAAACAGTCCTCATTAACTCAAACACCTGGAAGGCTTGTGCAAACAACATAAGAATAAACAGTAAGATAATCAGGCAGAGTGAAAGAAGCCAGACTCCCCCATACACACAAAAAAGAAGAACCACAGTATATGCTCAAGACTCCACCCTTGTAAACTCTAAAATGTGCTAATTGATAGTGGCAGAAAGCTGATAGGTGGTAGTTGTAGTATGAGAATGCATGTGCAGGAGGAAAGAAAGAATTAAAAAGGTGGAATGAGAAAACATTTTTGGAGAATTGTATGCTAGTTATCTTACTTGTGTTTATAGTTTCATGTATATAATATATTGATATATGGATATATTATAGCTATATGGATTACACATTATATCTATGGATATATTATATATGTGGATATATGGATATATATAAATATAGATATATATATGCTTCTCTGTGTGTGTGTGTGTGTGTGTGGATATGTCAAAACTTGGCGAATTGCAAAACTTAAATATGGAGGAACAGCATTGGAAGGAGAACAAAATCTAACCTGGGAACAGAATAAAGAGCTGAGAAATAGAATCACACCTATAAGGTTAATTGATTTTTAAACCAAGACATTAATTCCTTTCTGCAGCAAATGAAAAATCACTTTTTGTAAATTATATTGGAATACTGGTGATCTATATAACAGTCTTGTGTCACAATCGTATTTTATATATAAAAAATTGAATTTGAGGGCTGGGAAGGTGGCTCAGTGGTAGAGCACTTGCCTTGCATACATGAGGCCCTGGGTTCGATTCCTCAGTACCACATAAGCAGAAAAAAAAAGCCAGAAGTGGCGCTGTGGCTCAAGTGGTAGAGTGCTAGCCTTGAGCTGAAGAGCTGAGGAACAGCACCCAGGCCCAGAGTTCAGGCCCCATGACCGGACCCCCCCAAAAAATTTAATTTGAAATAGATCCAAAGCCCACATTTAAATGTTAGAACTGATACTATTTTTGTAAAACTGGGATAGGCAAAGAATTTTTCATATAGGACATTAAAAAGTTAATTAAAGAAGAAAATAGGATAGATTGCACTTCATAAGAATTAAATGTTGTGTTCATTAAGTATAAAATTAAGGACATGAATCACCAATCCAACATCTGGCAAAGGATATCTACCTAGAAAATATGAAGGAATGCTAAACTGTTAAAAAATCTAATTAAAACCACGCATGATCAATTAAAAAGTGCAAACCCGATATTACCAGGAAATATCTTCTGCCTCATGGTTGTCACGGAAATGCAAATTAAAAACCACAATTACCAATAAACCTCGTTTATGCCCAGAAAAGGGTCTGGAATCAGAATGTCTGAGACGAACACTATGAATCAGCATCTGTCCTTTGATCCAACAATTTCCTCTCAGGATTTTCCCAACAGAAGTTAAAGCATATTTTCCAAGATGAGACCTGCAAGTGTGGTCCTAGGAGACATTTTCAAGGTTTACTTTGGCTCATGGTTCTGGAGATTAATTATTCTGGATCGAAGATGACATGGCCACCATTACACTGGGGCTCTGTCAAGCAGATCCCTGAATGGAAGGACTGAATGGTGATGTGAATCTCTCACCTCTTGATCTGAAGTAAGACAGGAAGAGGAAGAGACCAGTTCCCACAATCCCCATCGAGAATATGCTCCAGTCACCAAACTTCTTCCCCCCCTAGACTCTGCCTATGGGAATTTCCACCATCTCTCAAAAGTGCAATCTTGGGGAAAAACCTTTAAGACCTGGGCCTTTTGAAGATGCCTATGCAAACCCTAATGGTGGTCAAAAACTAGAGACCAAGCCAAATGACCTTCAAGAAGATACTGTTCTAATACAGTTGCAGTATATTGATCAAATTAACTACTGTTTAGTCATGGAGGGAATCTACTGTCCTATGGGGGGAAAAATCTGGATGAATCACAGAGAGAGAGAGAGAGAGAGAGAGAGAGAGAGAGAGAGAGAGAGAGAGAGAGAGAGAGAGAGAGAGAGAGAGAGAGAGAAGTCAGTTGAATGAAATAAATGCAGAACTATAAGCATTCAGTGTGATTTGAACAGGTAGGACTATGTTGTGATTACAAACATATCAGGACGGTAGAGGGCTGTAAGTAAGGTCAAGAGCACAAAGTGGCTTTCTGGTGTCAGTGTCATGCATTAGGACTTCTAAACTAGCTGAAGTGAAACAATGTAACAGCTGTGAAGAAACTAAATCTGAACATTAATGCCCCACTTCAACACATGTGCAAAGATAAATTTGAACATCAGTGTCCCACTTTAAACACACGTGCAAAGACCCTTAATAAAGCTATCAGCCAAAAAAAATGTTGGAGGTACTTGAATTTGAACTTAAGAACTTACACTTTGGCAGGCTGGAGAAATGCATTTAAGTAACCAGCGGATATAAACTAGGCCGTCATGAAAATATTTATGGATTCCCAAGGAGTCATGGGGCTGAATAGGAAATATTCTACCGAAAGAAGCAAGCTACAGATGAGTATAAACTCCGCAATTACATTAATGATTCTAGAGTAGACAATGGAAGTCACAGCAGAAGAAGGTAGTTAAGGATTAAATGGATGTCAGAGACTTTCCCAACTTCACAGGAGACAAAGGAACATGAAGGTATCTCGGGGAATTTACTGATCACAGTGAGTCTCCAGGAATTTCTCCCAAATGGAAGAAGCCATTACTTGGGTCTTGGTACCAAGGTAGTCACAAAAGCCAGTAACAGGACATTCCAGGCTAGAGTCCATTCACAAAGCAAAGGACAGGACAGCGGGCATACAGACGTGAGCACTGGCGCAGAAGCAGCACCTTGTGTACTCCAGCACCAGGAGTATTTATGATGAAAAAATAGTTTGGGGGGGTTGGTTGAAGCTAGCTTTGGAGAGTGGTGCCCTTTGTTCTGGATCCATCACTTCTGCTGTTGCCCTGTGCAGACATCACCCTCGGATCCCAGAGAAGTCAAATCTGCTCACTTGACTCCATTTCCTTCTAATGGCATAGATGTCTGTTCTCTCGGAGCATCACTTTAAACAAAAGGTGGTTTTATCAGATGTTCCTTTTAAGCCAGATGTCCTCGGAACATATTGTTGGTTTTTTTTTCTTTGCAAACTCTTCTGAAATCAAAAGAGGTCATTTTACCAAATGTGCCTCTCCCTCTGTTCTCCCTCAGGAAAGCATCTTCCTTTAATATGTTCTGGCTCAGGTCCCAGAGCGCAGCGTCCTGTGGGACAGCAGGCAAGGTCGCGGGGAGAGGCCTTTCTCCATTATCCACTGCTGCTCGATGCGGGAGCTGGGAGCCAGCAGAGAAGCTGTGTGCTCTGCATCAAGCGTTCATGAAGACACAGTTTATCTCTGGATTCCTGGCTCAGGCTTCTCAGCTTTGCTGTCCCTGAACCATCCTGGTCACGGGGAAAATGGAAATAGTGCACATGTGGAAGCGTTGTATGAGACCATGTCTACAAAACCCGTGGATCACATGACCACTGTCCCAAGAAAAATGACCAGATGAGATTGCAATCAGAGCAGAAGAACACTAAAGCTTTCCCTCGTGATCTCATCAGCTGACAGTATCTTCCCTCTTTCTTCTATTTAGTTTCCCTGCTTCCTGCTAGTGAGGAGTGTTTTGTCTTCTGCTTGATGGTTGACTCTCAGTGAAAGGTTTTTACTTTTTCCAAAGTGTCTTAGTGTAGCATCCACGAACCTTAGTAGCAGGTTCCTGTCCAGAGTCTAACACATTGGTCTAAAGCTTTACAGATGCATTTGTCCAAATGTACTCATTGCATGCCATCCCACATTTATAAAGTGATCACCGTCATAATATTACATGTGCATGTATATGAGAGGCTCACACCTGTACTCCTAGCTAGCCGCTGAGAAAGCTGAGAGCCAAGGATCATGGTCTGAGGCCAGCCCTGGCAGGAAAGTCCAGGAGATTCTTATCAACCAATTAACCAGCAAAACAGCCAGATGTGGAGCTCTGGCTCAAGTGATAGCTATGCCAGCCATGAGCAAAGAAAAGCTCAGGGACAGTGCCCAGACCCTGAGTTCGAGTCCCAGGACCAACACACACACACACACACACACACACACACACACTGGAATCAGGTGAACTGAGGAGATGGGTGGCATTGGGAGAGAGGTGGGAGGACTGATAAAAGGGGTGACATTCATCAAGACACATTGTACTCCCCAATTGACACGTCGCATTGAAACCCCTTTGTACTACTGCTGAAAGGTAATAAGAAAAGTTAATTCTCAAACCAAATGTCTTCATATTTTATTGTTTTAAAATCATACCTCAATATAATCTGACAGAAAACTACAGTAAAATGCAATTATTAGTAGAGAAGAAAAGAATATATGGGAGCACATTTTAAAGGAGAATACTTTCTCAGCATTCTGTGTAGATACTATGTATGCCATAACAGATTAACACTGAGCAAATGCATTTGGCTCTTGTGTAGGTGGCTTGTATCTCAGACTCACTTTGTATTCAAGTGGGCTGCCTGTGTATCGGCACCTTCAAACGTCAGTGTAACAACTACAATCAAAAAGCCCACTGCTGCTATTCCATGACCTCTGTCTTTGCCCTTGCTCGGGCTGATGTTTTGTGAATATTTGAAATAGAGTTCACAATGCACGTAGGAATGATAAGGAGAATGAACAATGCCACTAGTTTTTCAATCTCCAGCTTTTCCTTACTAAACAACACACATCAATCTCTGACTATATAAAAAATCCTTCCTTAAAAATTTATTGAACTTTTACTGAATTCCTGACATTGTAGTTGAAAGGTTGTTGAGTATGGGATTAGCCTAATATGGTTTTATGGAAATAAATGCACTGAGAACAGAAAGACATAATCTCTTTTAAACTGACAGACAGTCTTGGTGATTCTCCAGGTCCTCTGATTTAACGTAATCGATCTGGATTTGAGTGTTGTGCCTAAGGGTTTTGTTCTAGCTACGTTTTATTTTGTCAAAAATGTATTTTAGGCAGTTTAACATTTGCATTTGAAAAGAAGCTGTCAACAGCCTAACCCTCGGGGATATGTTGAGTTATAATTTCAAGAATTATGGAAAACCTAGCAAGGGAGAGATTGTGATACAAGAAAGAAAGAGAAAACTTCCATTGATTGTGGCTTACTCCCAAAACTTTTTTTCTTAATATTTTTCATATAACCAGTTCATTACTTAAAAGTAATTCCTGGGTAAAGATTTGTCTTGGGGGTGTCCCTTGATAGTCTAAGAACTAAATCATCGGCCTTATGGGTAAAAACAAAAAAAAACATTCTTCCAGAAGAAATAATCAGACCAGTGCAATGTCATTACAAATCAGAAATACAGATGGGTGGACATTGAATGTAGGATTAAGAACAACAAAGCATAGAGCACTGCACACATACATCTCTGGAGAGGTGGTTCTGAGTTCTGTGTGTCTCGCTCATTATAAATTGCATAAAGTTATGTCCTCATGGATCAAAGATTTCCACGAGGAAATCGCAGCATGAAAGTGCTGGGTGACATGGGATGTTCTCCTCTATTGTGGGGCAAGGAAAGCTTTCTTAAGTCTCTGTTATAATCCAGAAACAATAAGGAAACTATTGACACACTAAGCTGCATCATTGCACAGTGCAGATGAAAAGCAAAGTTAAATTCCAAAAGTAAGTGCAAGTATAAAAGGAAAACAGCAGGAAACAATTAGGCAGCTCAATGGCCAGACATCACTGCAGAATTCAACATCTCTGTGGTGTGGATTTACCGTGCTCCCTGGGTACTACCGTACACTATTGTTTTGACAAAAGTTCCTCACTAATGGAGAAAATATCATCTCTATTTTTCAAAGTAACAAATACATTTATGCTTTGATCTGGAAATTTATCTTGCACACACATACATAGATAGATGACAGACAGACAGATAGATAGATAGATAGATAGATACATACATACATACATACATAGATACATAGATACATAGATACATAGATACATAGATAAATAGTCAGACTTCCAAATAATCTTTAAGCAGGCATTGGACAAAATAAGGGTTGATATAAACTAAAGATGGAAGGAAAAATTAAATATACGCTAATAAGTTATTGATTTATTATGCATCTTATACATGTTTCCAGCCAGCTCCTTCCTGCTTTTAAGCTCACAGACATCACTGTATATAATCAAAAAGGTTTCTTAGTTAAAGTATTACAATGCAGATGATAAAATTATACTGTAATCTTAGCTAGATATGTGCGAATCACATCTATAACAATAGGTTCTAAAGAGAATGATAATGGAAGATCATGGTTTATGCCAAGCTGGGCAGAAAAGTCTATGACATTCCATCTCTGAAATCAACAGCAAAAAGCAAGCCTGACGATGTGGTTCAAGAGGTAGAGTACTAAGTTTAGCAAGCAAGCCAAGCAAATATGAAGCCTTGAGTTCGAACACCATTATTGGAAATATAAATATATTATATGCACATATACTTATCCTATAAATTATACAGTAATGTTATAAACTATAAAATTATATGCTAATATTATGAAGTATAAAACCACACTATAATTTTATAAAACTATTACTATGCTTCAAATTATAGTTATTATAATTACATTAGAAATTATTTAAATTACATCTCAATTGCACTATATCACCATCATTTAAATTATAAGATTGTACTGTGACTTTTTAGTAAACTGTAAATTATAACATATGGTAATTTAAATTATAGTCATTTGGAGTAATTTGAAGAAACCATTTCATTCATCCATAATAATGTATGGAATGGTAAAATGAGGGAGAAATGAATAGAACAAGATCTCTAATATTTATTAAAGACAAAAAAGCAAAATGGTTAAGTGTTTTCCAAGTTACCGATAAGAAGTCAACACGCATACTGCTTTTAACTATTAAAAATGCAGGTTGAGTACAGATGGACAGCCATGTGGCTAGGTACAGAGCAGGATGACACCGGAAGCGGGTGAAGGAGGAGCTCAGCAACCAGCTTTCCTCCCTGAACAAGGGCTGGGCTTTCCTCCATCTCACTCAGATCCCAGCATTCCCAGAGGGCGATCCAACAGCTTGTGATCCCGTCTCTGGATTTTCTGTGATGAGAAACTGGCTTTCAATCCCCAAGCAATGAAGGTCCTGGGCCTCAGCACTTAACCTCAGCCAGGCCTGTGCCTCACTTCTGACGCTGAATCTTGAAGGACAAACACAAAGAAACAGATGAAGAATCCTATGTGGCAACAGCCAGGTCCCTCCAGAACCACACATCATCTGAGAGCCAACATCCTCGGGTCCCTGCCCACTTCAGAAGCTTAGCCTTGAGCTGTCCCACACAGGTTCTGTGCCAACACTCTCTGCTTACCTTGCTCTTAAAACCACGTAGTTCACTTCCTTCATCAGCCCTATGTAATTGTGGGATGATTATGAGTTTCTCCTTTTGTTCTCCCGGCCATTAAATGGTGAGTCCCTTGAAGTGAAGACGTCAGTCTCTGGTTGTGTTTTGTTTATTTGCGGCAGGGAGGCTCACTGTAATGCCAGGATGGCTTCAAACTCACAGTCCTTCTGCCCCAGCCTCCTCCATCATGAAATGACATGCGTGAGCCACTCAGAAGTCAGCCTGTTTAACAGCTGGGAATTGTCACAGCAGGTGTTCATCAATAAAAAGGTCTAAATTGACACTTGTGTTCACCAGCTATCAGAATGCTGCCTAATAATCAAGAGCTTCCAATAACCCCGCTCTCAGATCGCACACCACTCTTTCAAGAATTGATTCTCTCCTATCACACCCCGATCAAATGATAGATTGAAGAATGCGCTCGAGAAATTAGCTCTGGCCGGATACCAATTATTTCTTCACATGTAACACCAGCAGAGCTGTTTCTAGAAATATATTGAATAATGAAATTGGTATGGAATTTCTCACAAATTGAAAATACAAAACTGAGCCGGGCACTGGTGGCATATGCCTGTAATCCTACCTACTCAGGAGGCTGAGATCTCAGGATCATGGTTCAAAGCCAGCCTGGGCAGGAAAGTCCATGAGATTCTTATCTCCAATTAACCACTGAAAACTGGAAGTGGCACTGTGGCTCAAGTGGTAGAGTGCTGGCCTTGAGCTGAAGAGCTGAGGGACGGTACCCAGGCCCAGAGTTCAAGCTCCATGACCAACAGACAAAAAAGAAAAGAAAAGAAAATATAAAACCAAACTCTAAGTGACAGGCCACTGCTGTGGTCCCTGGTGACCCATTTCTCCTACAGCATTGGTGGGGGAGGAAGAGGCGGAGGGCAGAGCCTCCATTAGACAATTCTTTATGCTCTTCAACAACCAGAAAATCCTCCCAAGGAAGTAATCTTTTAAAAAACACAATTAACTTTTATTGTGCAGCTGACAGCATAATGAAAAACCTCACTGAAACTTAATATTCCCAGAAAAACATGTGTATTGCAATAAGACAAATATGTTGAATATTTTAGAGAGAGATTTCCGGTTCCACTGGCATCCACAGTATACTTTAAACGTCCCTAATCATCCTCAATGAGCATACCTGCACATTGCAATCTGCCTGATACATGTGTGAGAACATTACAGAATTTCTTCTTTCCTCCTCTCAACGGTGATTACGTCCTCTGGATTTCCCCACACCCTGTTCCCTTGGCCATACTGACTTGACAAGTTTGAACAACATTCCCATAAGAGTGCTCTAAATCTCTACCCATTCACATTTGTTGCTTTGATCCATAAAAATGTGATGTGCCTCACTGGAAGGTTTTCCTTTTCTTTCATTCTTTCATTCTTTCTTTCTTTCTCTCTCTCTCTCTCTCTCTCTCTCTTTCTTTCTTCCTTCCTTTCTTTCTTTCTTTCTTTCTTTCTTTCTTCCTTCCTTCCTTCCTTTCTTCCTTCCTTCCTTTCTTCCTTCCTTCCTTCCTTCCTTCCTTCCTTCCTTCCTTTCTTTCTTTCTTTCTTTCTTTCTTTCTTTCTTTCTTTCTTTCTTTCTTTCTTTCTTTCTTTCTTTCTTTCTTTCTTTCTTTCTTTCTCTTTCTTTCTTTCTTTCTTTCTTTCTTTCTTTCTTTCTTTCTTTCTTTCTTTCTTTCTTTCTTTCTTTCTTTCTTTCTTTCTTTCTTTCTTTCTTTCTTTTGTTGTTGGTCATGGGGCTTGAATTCTGGGCCTGGACGCTGCCCCTCAGCTCTTCAGCTCAAGGCTAGCACTCTACTACTTGAGCCACAGTGCCACTTCTGGCTTTTTTCTGCTTATGTGGTTCTGAGGAATCGAACCCAGGGCCTCATGCATGTAAGGCCAGCACTCTACCACTGAGCCACCTTCCCAGCCCTGGAAGGCTTTTCCAATCAACTATTATTCCAATCGAATTCTGAACTGTGGTATTCCTTAATGTGACAGGTTAAAGACAATCACCTATTGGAGTTTGTAGTTACTTCTTGAATAATCAGAGAGGCTGTGCCCTGAGTTCATACTCTGCTACAACCACCACCACCACTAATAATAATAATAATAATAATAATAATAATAATAATAATAATAATAATACTTATCATTTAATTGTTTTGCTGGTACTGGGGATTGAATTCAGAACTTCATGCTTTCTAGGCTGGTACTCGACCACTTGAACCATGCCTCTAGCTCTGTTATTCACTGCCTATTTTTCAGATATAGTCTTCCCTTTCCATCATTGATGGGGATACAGGAAAGTCTACTGCATCTAGTATCTGTCTGTGGAGATGGAGTCTCCTGAATTTTTGTTCCCAATCTGAAACAGTGACTGTCCCAGTCCCAGCCTGCTAAGCAGCTTGGGGTGACAGATGCCTGATCGTGAGGTGGTACAAGTCATAGGTTGAGAAGGGGTCTTGTGATCTTTTGTGTCTCAGCTGCCCTACAGTCATGATCTTCCTAGGTTTAGCCTCCCAGTGGTTAGGATTACAACCGTGAGCCACCAATATTTGGCTCCCAAGCAATTTCTTTGTCTCACTGAAGTTAACCTGTAGCCTTCAGCAATGACTTCCAATGACTGTGGGTTTCTTTTGTGACACAGGCACCTCTGCTCCAGGTCAGAAATGAAAGAGCAACATAGTCACGTGAAAGAAGAGCATTGGTCTACAACCTGAGCAGTAGTCCCAGTAACTCTGAGTTCCATCAACATATTTCAATGAAAAGTTAAACATTTAAGACAAAAGAGACACTAATTAAGGAATCAGTGTGTGTGTGTGTGTGTGTGTGTGTGTGTGTGTGTGTGTGTGTGTGTGTGCAAACAAATTTCTGAAGGAACATGCGCACAGAACACAGCTGTGTAGTTACTGAGAACTAGGCAGGGGACTCTATCATCATACATAGAATCCCCCATGTCTTAGCTAACCAGACCACCGCTTTGGTGCTCCGCAGTGCTCGGTGTGCTTGTGAGGAGGTGTGGGGACCCACGGCGGCAGGTGCTCAGACTCAGGCCAGGGCAAGGAGGAGAAGACACCAGAATCTATGGAGAACCGGTGGGCCAGCCTCACAACTCTTCCTCCATGCTCCTCTACGAGATATCCAAGGACATTCAGCCACTGGGACAGCCTACTTTCCAAAACCTGCTTTGGCCTCAGATTCAGAGACTTCAGGGCCAGTCTGTTCATTTATGGACTGGAGGGTCGTGGGCCTCTTCTCCATGGTGACTTTACGCAGAGCCTTCTTGGAACTTCAATGTCCTCTGAGCAAGTGAAACCCGTGTTGCTGCCACCTCTGGCTCCTGGCCTCTGTCCCACAAGTGCACTGCTGGCCATGGGGAGAAGACAGGCCATGGTAACAGCTCAGCGGGGATGGACTGCACATCCTAGCCTTGCTCTGTGGTCACAGCTCAGCGGTGATCGACTGCATGTCCTAGCCTTGCTCCTCAAGGGTTCCTTTTGTCTCTCCTCAGTGGACAAGAGTCAAACGTCCTGAAATCCCATTAGCATCATCACCACATGGGAAGATGAGGAGCCTTAGTAAGGGGGTGACTAAAACCTAGATTCAACTTTGTTTGAGTGAAACCTGACTGTGGTTCTAATATCCAAGGCTTTTTTTTTAATTTTTCAGATATGTTATTAAAATTGTACTGTGTTACATTGGGAATGGTAGAATTAAGAGGTTCACTATAGCACACCCTCAATTAAATACTCATGATATTTTTTAATTGAGAGCTATGAAACTCTTTCTAATATCATTTCCATTTTGAGGGAACAAATATAACTTTAGGCTGACTGCTAGCATTGGTAAAAAAAAAATAAAAATGATTAGGAAAGAGATATAGTTATATATACCTAGTGTATTTTCATAGTTACATAGTTAGGGCAGCGAGCATCAGGAAAGTATCTAGAAATGACTTCCATGTAAAAGATCTGGAGGAGGAACATGGGGTGCGCTCACCTCCTTTATCAACAAAGAAGATTCAGACCATGATTCTCAGTATTCAGGGAGTTCAGCGAGAAAAGAGGGGAGACTCTCTCTTTCAGTCTCAGAAACTGTGAGGACTGAGCAGCCGCAAATGCCCACGGACTGCTCTTTACCTCTCCTCTAACAACACCACCACTTAATGTCAGCACTTGTTGAGTGGGGAGCTTCCAAATGCAGCCTCTTCCCTTTGCGTGGAAAACAGGCTAACTATCTAGGTCAGCCTTCATCGTCTGTATTTCTTTCTGATTTCACAAGATTAATATTGCACTCCGGTTACCACCTAACTTTCTGTAATTCCAAGCTCCAGAATGCTTAAAAATATATTTATTTAGAAAAGGCCCATGGCTCTTGGTTTTTTTTTGTTTTGTTTTGTTTTATTTCTGGGGGTTATATTGAATTCTTTGAGAGGAGTGTGAAATGAAGAATTATATATGAGCTGCATATTGGAAAGAAAAACTACAGAAGCTTACTGGGATAAATCAATAAAAAGAGTGATAGTCCAGTGACTAGAAAGATACAAGAAACATTCTCTCTCTCTGTATCATAAAGGTCGAGTGATAAATGAATTGAACCAATCTCTCATTCTAATTTAGAATGAGACATATTCTTACCTCTGAATGCTATGCCTTTGGTCATCATAGACAAAAGGGTTTTTAAAAATAGGATGAGCAAGTAGATTTTTACCAATATGAACCCCTCTGTTTTCAGATTCATTAATGCCTATGATTCAATGCTTGTTTTTCTTTAATTTTACAGTTACATTATTAAAATTGTGATGTGTCAAATTTGGAATAGTAGAATTAAGAAGTTCACTATAGCATGCCCTGAATTAAATATTCATGGCATTTTTGAATTGAGATCTATGAAAGTATTTCTAATATCATTTCCATTATTACTGAACAAATATAACTTTAGGCTGACTGCTAGCATTGGTAAAAAAATGAAAGTGATTAGGTAAGAGGTATAGTTAAATATGCGTAGTGTATTTTCATGCTTACAACATCATACAAAACATGTAAGTTTTCTCTGAGAAAATCTTCTCCCTTATTTTAAACGGACTTGCATGCTGTGGTGGATGGAAAGTCAGAAAGATTTTTAAAATTTTAGAGCTGGAGTGGCGTTGATAAGACACGTTTGTATTCATAAGCTGCTTTGTTAAATGGCAACTCTTTTGTGCAACTACTTAAAAAAATAAAATTGCAAAAATTAGGATCATTTCTTTCACAATAAAGCTATCTTAGCTACGTGTGGCCACATAAGAAATCACCCCCAGACCCAGCATCTGAAAACAATCTGCATTTATTACATCACAACTTTGGCAGGGAAGAATTAGAGAGAGGCTTCACTGTGTTGTTTGGCCCAGAATTTCTCCTAAGATTCAAGATGGCGATGGCGGCCAGGGCTGGTGCCTTCTGCCATTGTGGTTGTGGTGGAAGGAGACTGCTCACAGTCTGACAGGCCAATGTTGGCCGTTGGCAGAAGGTTTCTACTTTCTGTCACACGGAGTTCTACATAGGACTGCTTAGAAGTCCTCCACGCAGGACTGTCTTGCTGACCCTGAGTGATCCTTGGGAGAAAGGCAGACACTGAGACTCATTTCATGTCAGCTCCATTCAACAGGGGCTGGGGTGAGTTGCTCAGTGCTGTCGTTGAAGCTGGTTGTGAGTGTGGACTTTCACTTCCTCGTTATTTAAGAACTCTTCTTGTGGGCTGGGGTCACAACTCAGCAGTAGACCATGTTTGCAGCATGTAAAAAAAAAAAAAAAACAAACCTGGGTTTGATCCCCAGCACCAAAGCTATAAAATAAATGAAAAAAAGAAAACCTCTCTTAAAACTATCAAGTGAACAGAATAATAAATAGGAGAGCATTTGGAAAATGTGATCCCAGATTCAGTTCATTCCATTTATAGCACCTTGTCCTAGATTGACGATTTTAAAAATAAGGTTTTGGTTTTCAGATAGCATTATTGTTGCGTGTTTCTCTTGCTTTAAAGATCCATAAAATAGTGCTATTTTGAACACACATATTTATCACCTGCTAGGTGACAATCACTCTTCGAGGAATGCAGTTTACAAAAATGTTCTTGAAGATCTCACATATCCAAGGAGCTATCTATACACAAAATGTGTGCTGAATGGAACAGGCATTCCAAGAGAGGCGTGGGCCTTTCTGGAGGATGTTTGATAGAACAAAGGAATGAGAAGCAAAACCAAAGTTGGGCGCCCGTGGGTGATAAGTGGTACCCTATCATGACCTTTACTTTCAGGGTGTGGCCCTGGATGGGCAGAGGTGAGAAATGGATGGGATGGGATGGGGGAAATCAGTGAAATAACATAAAGTCCAGTGTGGCCTAAACTTGTTTATCTGACTGAGAGCCATTGAGCATGGCAAAGCTCAGCTGTGATCACTAGCGTTTGAATGCTGTCCTGAGCAGATTTCTTCTCTTCTCCATGACAGTGGTTTGTGCACTTATTCACAGAGTTAAATAAGTTCCTATGTGGAAGTATGGGAATAGGCCAGTGTTTTATTCAAAGTCTGAAGAATGAACTGTTCTATTTTACATAGTACTTTGGTTATATGGTTAATGGGGGCTAAGGAAATATTTCTACCTACTGTCTTTACTTTAAGAAATACTCGATTAAATCTCTAGTCTTTCTCTCAGTCCCTCCCCTACTTATACTTGAAAGCCTCTTTTGAAGATAAATTGACTAAACACATCTCCCTTAGGTGCTCACTGGAAACTTTCTTGTTTTCTCCTCCACCCCCCAGTAGAAAAAGAATATATGCCTGCAAAACATCTAACAGTAGATGCATGTATAAAATAAAACGAAAGGTGTACAGTAATTGGTGTGGGAATCAGTCAAGGAGATTTACGTACAGTGCAATGCTTAGAGATGAAAGTCATTTGTATATATTTTGAAAGGTGTTTTGAAACAAAAAATATATAAAAGAACATTCTTTAAAATGATCTTTGATGAAAGCAAGAGAAGACACATGCGAGGATGGCCAACTTATGAGCACTGAGCTTGTTAACGCGAGTTGGAAGATCTGATCATAAACTGAGAACTCACAACCATTCAGAATTGCATGAGCTCGGAAAAAAACACCCTGCCCACAGGAGCATGGTCCATCTAGATGAGCTACAGAAGTTCAGAAAGATGCAGAAAAGCCATACAAATGGGATGGGAAGGGATCTCTTGCTAGGAGTGGCTCAAATTAGGAGTTCTTTGATTACAGAATACTTTGTTCCATTGATCAGTGACTCACCAGCATCTTCAACAGTTCATGGCATTTATAGGATCTCATTGAATAGGTGTAAAAGAAGGAAATAATAAATGAAAGCAAACTGATAAATACAATAAGCATGAGCCAACTGATGGACAATACCAGAGCCAAAGGTAAACAGAGACAAAAACAAAAACAAGGCAGCTTAGCATTTAGCCAAAGGAGGGCACAAGAGAGCATCCGTTTGTGATTTTTAAATTGCTTTAACATTTTGGTTTTTTTTCCCTCTGTTTCCTGCTATAGCCCAGACCCATCACTGTGGAGTGTCTTTGGCAATATATTAAGAAAAGAAATGCATTTTTTTTGTATCAGAATCTTTGACTTGTTGAACTTATTTTGTGGTTGAATATGGCTTTGTCATATGTAAGAAGTGAATCTGTGTTATTTAAACAGATACCATATATTAACTTCATGGAAGAAAAACCAAAGCACTCTGTGGTGGACTCGAAGTGTTCATAGGTAGCTGCTGTGACCTTACCACCAGAAGTAAGGACCTGGTGTTTGTAGAAACCATGAACCCCTCTTTCTGCATTCTCCAATGCCTGGTCTTTTAAAGCCTCATTGTATCTATTAAAATAATATTCCACTAAAAAATCCTGTCATTATTTCTTGGGCAATAAAATATTCATTAACTCAGTGTTTTCATTGAGTATCAGCTAAATTGATAGGGATGCAGAAAATATGTATTTTCTCCCCTACACGACTTTATAATCCCCAAAGGAAAAACATGCATGAGACTATTTCTGGTCTGGATTGAACCAGTCTTGAAAACAAGTCTAGAATCACTCTGTGTATCACAAGTAAATCTGTTTCCTGTCCTGGAATGCAATTATTCTTCTTTTCTATCCCAGGTACCATTTCTTCCCCAAGATAGACATCCAGAGGAAACTCAAGGCACTTACTAAGAAGATGCATTCTAGTCTCACAGATACTGTCTCAAATACTGTGTTTTTCACCCCAAAGTCTCCATGTGGAATTTGTGCTCAAGCATCCTCCGCTATTAGATTCCAGGTGTCCCCTCAACAATCGCCTTAATGAAGTTCAGAGCAACCATCCTCTCTCCCACACATGGAACTATTTTTAAGACTTTATGTTAATGCATTGCTCTGCTCACTTCAGCTGAATTTACTCCTCCTTAGCATTCATTATGGCAATGATATCCTTAAACACAGAAAAAGAAAAAGAAAACCCAAGGCATCATTTTCAGAAGAAAACCTTTCTCAACACCACCCATTAATAAAAGCCTGAATATATTCAAATGCTTTAAAGTAAAGCATTCATATTCCTTGAATTCTTTTCATGAGACTCCTTGCAAAATACTTCTGAAGTAAGTTTATGTGAACACATATATATCCCTATCAACACCTACTTTTTAACCATGTAAAGAATTATTATTATCTCCTTTCTCAGCCTTCCTTAACCAACCTTTTCCCTCCATTTCTTGTGCACCAGTACACCATTTTAGGATGTCACTAAAAGGGATCACCTCCTATTTATTTAGTAATGCCAATTAGAATATATCTGTATCTGAATCACAACAAAAACAACCAAAATGAAGACCACAACACTGACATTTAAGGATCAACACACAGCCCCTGGCTTAAATGACAGTTTACTCATAAGCTTTCACATGATTAAAAAATAACATTCAGCTATCTGTGTTCTCAACCCACAACAGCCGTCTTGGTACACAGAACAAACCTGGACATGGCCAATGGATGGAAGAGCCAAATCTCACCAACAGACTATGATAGAAAACTGCAGAAGGCAAATGCGGCAGTGAACCAAATTCCTCACACTTGCTAAGCAAGCCCCAAAGTTGAGTCATACCCTCAGTGCTTTTGCCTTTAATTTGTATTTTGGAAAAGGTCTCACCTTAACTTGGCCTAAGGCAGCCTCAAACTATGATCCTTCTCTCTCTGTATCCAGAGCAGCTGGCCCATGCCTCACCAAACTCACGATACCTCAACAAGGGCTGCCTCACCACACCTGCCTTGTCTTACAAAATTAAGAAGGCTGAGGTAAAGAGCAGGGGAGGGAGGAATGGGGAGAATGTCCAAAGGGGTGGCATTGATCAAGGTGTATTGTAATCACAAACTGCTTTGTTATACGGCAACTCCTTTGTACAACTAAAAAATAGTTTAAAAAACAAAGAGAAAGAAAATAGTATTTTAGACTATGCAATCCATCAACTTATTATAGATCGTTTCAATGACACTTGCCAAGTTCACATTTCCAAGGTTATTTTCTATTCTGTTATAAACAGAAAGGTACCATCAGCTGTTAACAAACTGAGAACAAATCTAATCACAGAGAACTACATTTCTTAAGATTACTTAATTAGTCTAATGCATTGTTTTAAACATTAAGAGCATTTCAATGTCATGGTGCAAGATCAAGTGTTTTCCTTTCTACTTAAAGGAAATGCTTTAGTGGCTGAAAAGCTACTTCTACTGTTTTATTTTCTTCAGAGAGAATAGAAATTGCTCAGCCAAGTCACAAGCTCCTTCTTCAAGTTTTATTTGAATCTATCATTCTTTTCATTGTAAATAGTATGATGGGAAGAAAATGACCCTATTCATCAAGTGTTGATTCCTATAAAAAAGGTTTCAAATGCATCTGGGCTTTGTAATCCTGTTGTTATGAACTTACTTTCCTCCTTCTAGGCATTTTAAATTTTCCTTTATATGCACCTACAGTTAGACCTGATTGGAATTTTGGACTACAATTTTGGAGGCATAACTCTCAACAAAGATCCCAAGCTGGAGAGTCTGAGCAGACAGCTACAATTCCTTGATAAGGAGCATGCAGTATGCCCATCATTAAGACACATGTCTGAAAAATAAAACACAAGCCTCAATCAAAGGATGAGATAATTATGTCAGAAACCATTTCTGTGAATGCACTCTGTGAGGCATCAGCAAATTATACCGAGTAGATGCTAAATTAAACATTTTTTTAAAGTCACTGATATTAAAGTTTCATGTTCCTGGATAAAATTATTATATGAATGTAGAGGCTTTTGCTGATATCGCATGAATGAAGAACAACCTACAAGTTTGAGAATTCATTACAGCTTGTCACATTATAAAACTAATTTGAAGGGATGGTGGGTTAGGGAATTTTGAATTGGGAAAGGGTGGTACAGTATTGAAATTCATTTTCACTAGGACCTTGTGTAAGAAGGTGACTTTGCTTAGTAAGATAAATGCATTTTTGAAGGCAAACATTGACTCCTCTCTTTATAAACTCTTTCCTCGCCTGAGCATTGATCCCCAGTCTCCATGTCTCCAGTCATTAGCAGAAATGAGCTCAGTCTCTCAAGGGTGCTGTGTGGATTAAGTCAGACATCAGAGAGAGGTTCTGGATCATAATGTCTGACACAAGATGAATGGCCGACAAATGTCAGTTCTGTTTGTCTCTCCTTCCCTTTTCCCCTTTGAAATCTTAGTCTCCTTATCTACAAAGAAAAACTTCAACAAAGGTAATATAAGTACAGCCAGTATCATGGTTTATAACCAATATAACACAAACTGTATATATTTTACCATGAAGACGCTATCAGAATGTGTTAACATAGAAGATGACCCCTACATAAAAATGAAGGAGGAGGGTTCTTGCATGTCCATCGCCACAAAAAAAAATGTCTGATAATGACCAACATCTCTAAACATAGAAATGAGGAATCTGTCATGTTGTCATAGAATTAATCCACCCAGGATACTGAAGTCTTGTTTATGTAGGTCACGTTTACTATGTTGTCTCTAATAATTTCGAGATTTGACTCTCAGATAGGGGATAATTCCCAGACAACAAAAATGAATCATCCCATCAAGATTATCTGTCTTTGTGAAAATTTGTAGTTCATACTGGCTTTAGAGTTTTTTGTCTGTTTGTCTTGTTGGTCCTGGGGCTTGAATTCAGGGCTTGGGCACTGTCCCTGAGCCTCTCTGTGCTCAAGGATAGTGCTCTACCACTTGAACCACAGCCCCACTTCTGGTTTTTGAGTGGCTTTGAATAGGGATCCTCAGATCTCAGCTTCCTGAGTAACTAGGATTACAGGCTCATAACTGGGTTTCTAAAAATAATTCTCTTCAGTATCTGCTTATCGGATCCACTAGCAAAATGATTTGCTCTTCACCCAAAGCTCAGATTGGCTTGGATTACTCATGAGGCTGGAGTCATATTGGCTACAGGCAGGAATACTGATAGCTGAAGGCTTGGTTAGAGCTGGCGGGTTTTTCTCTCATGCCCAATGTGGAAGCGATGGCCCTCGTATCAGAAGACCCAAGACCCTAGGCACTGGCTACACAAATGTATGAACCTGAGAACAATTCACCAAAGCTCTTTATCTTCCTCCTCCATGTGATCATTATTCTATCATAACCAAAAAAAGAATGCAAGCAACTGGAGACATTTGTTTGTATTAATCTCTGAAAACAGTGTCTGCTTCTCCATACTCTCTATTACTTCACAAGAGCACAGGAAAGACATACTTTTAAATTGGGTTCATGGCAGAATATGCACTACTCTATAATATATTGTTTTTTATTTTAAGTTTTAGTATTATTCTTAGGAAAATGTGAAGGGTTTTTACCTTGGTTGTTTTGTAAGTATTTGGTAACAATAGGATTAATGACTTTCTCAAATAAATCTAATCCTTCATTACTGAGGCTCAGTACCTGGCTGGTCCCAGGCCATGTGACAGCCCGAGGACAGGGGTATGACCCTGTGCTGGGGAAAAACAATGAACCCAGCCAAGAAGGAGGGCCTGCAGGGGGTGGGAGAGGGAACCGAAGCAGAACTTTAAATCACAAGGCTCTGCCTGCCACGTTGGCTGTGATATCCCAGAGAAAATAATATGAGCCTAGGAAATCTTTGAGCCAAGGAATTCAAAAGTACTTGGGATGAAAGAGGAAAGATATCAGAAGAAACAGAAAGAGCAACTGCAGAACAATGCCAAAATGACCAGGGAGCCATTGCTAGATTTGGGGTAGGTTGAAGGCTAAGGGAATGCTGTGACTGATGGTGTTAATTTTTAGTTAACTCTATCTCACTCGTGTGTGTGTGTGTGTGTGTGTGTGTGTGTGTGTGTGTGTGTGTGTGTGTGTGCATGCGCGCGTGTGCGCACGTGAGTGCACACGCCTGCGTGTCTGAACATTAACACACAGATTCTACAGCTGTGTGCTGTTCTTTCTCCTTCACCCAGCTAGCGTTGAGACTGCTCAGGGAAAAGGAACAAGGGAAGAAGGCAAGAAGTAATTTAGCAAAATAAAAAAGTAACTGGATTTTTACAAATGGGGAGCGAAGGCCAAGCCTGTTTCTCTAGACCTCAGCGAGTTGGGAATGTGAGCGCCCACGGGCCTGCCCACCATCGTGTGTCATAGGAGGTGAACCCTGTCCCCTGCGGCCACCTCCGGCAGGGTCTATGACTCAGAAAGAGCTCTTCCTGACAGTGAAATGCCCAAAAGAGTGCTTTATGGATGGGAAAAGTCTACACTGTTCATGTTTCCTAAATGATTCTTGCCTCTATCTATAAATGAACAGCAACACATTCAGTCTACAGGGATGAAAAGACTTACATAATGTCATGTTCTGTGGCTAACCAGTCCGATTTCATTGCTGAATATTCCTCAGAGCCTGTGACTTCTCAGTTGGTCTTTCTTTTATTTATTTTTACATAACCTTAAACACATACTTTCCACAAAACAGAAGTCATTTCTTAGAAGTTCTGAGACAACCACTTACCTAAAATCATTCTTTTTGGCAAATATTATACATTAATCCTCCCAAGAGATGTAATTTGGGAAAACAATGATACCTCCAGGTATCTAAGCCTTAGGTAATTTAAACAACCACAAAGAAAGGAAACAGACAACCAAAAGAAGCTAAGAGCCATAGGTAAGTGAGAGGTTTATGTAGATCAGCCACTTCTCAAATGTTAACTCTACTACAGAAAGAACCTAACCAAAACAAGGCCCTGCACGATGCTAATGGCTTTCCTGATTATCTGTGATGTCATTATGCTGGAATTTGCCACTTATCTCTAATTCATATTAAATATACTCAAGGACAGGTAAAATTAAATTGCAGGGAGTATGGATGCTCTGTAATAAACCATCGTAATGTCAGCATTTGGATTTTTACAACACCTAGCTGTAAACATACTTTCTAGATTTATTTGTCTCTATTTCAAGTTCATTGCTGGCTCGATGAAAGTATTAGATTGTGGTTTGGAGTGAACAGTGTTCTATAAGTTTAGATTTCAGCTCTTCTTGATTGATGATGCTCTTCTTAATAGTAGTTGTTTTAAACATGTAAGCATTTATCTAGCATGTAGAAGCTTTCAAATGCACTTATGCGCATTCTTTCATTTATGTTTTAGAAAACGTCTTTGAGAGCCAGGTGCCAGTGGCTCACACTTTGCTAATCCTAGCAACTCAGGAGGCTAAGATTTGATGATCCTGGTTCAAAATCAGCCTGGGCAGGAAAAGTCATGAGACTTTTATCTCCAACTAACCACCAGAAAACCAAAAGTGGCACTGTGTCTCAAAGTGGTAGAGTTCTAACCTTGAGCAAAAGAGCTCAAGGACAGTACCCAAGTCCTGAGTTTAAGCCCCATGACTGAAAAAAAAAAGACAGAAAAAAAAAGAAAATGTGTTTAAGACAGTATTATTATTGTTACATATGTCCTTTTTTATAGAGCCAAAGCAGCAAATGGCCCCAGGAGATGGCTAGTTATCCAAATCTTCCGACTCCAAACTCCTTTTGATTGGCGTAGCACCACACCTCACCTTTCACACAGTCTAAAAGATCTAAGCACACAAGTTGGACTTGGGTAGTTTTGTTATAAACATTTCAAGCTCCAAAAGAAGCATTTGTCTTCTCCCCAGCATTCAGTCTTCTTTCCTTCAGTGCTAACACAGCAGACTACAAGACGAATTGAATAACACAAACCTGGGGAGAGATTTAACTACCTGGGTTATTAAAATAATGTCTACCTAGCTTACTGAGTAGGTCATCCATTATCCTCAAAATGTATTCATATTAATTAATTAATATTAAGAAACTAATATTAAGAAGTAATTATAACACCTCCTTGGGTACTCTGCACAGTAAATTCTCGGAATAAGCTGCAGCATGTACAAAACAGGTTTCCTAATCTAATCCTATGAATTTTGCAACAGAAAAGCTTCTCTGTTGAAACGTAGGAGATGAAAGGGAGCATTGTTAGCCCTAAAAGCTGTACCTGGCACCCCTTCTGCCGGCCTTACTGGAATGGGGGAAAGGGGACAGGCATGTTGTCTTTCTAGAGCATTCATTTGAAATCCATGCCCTTAGAATCATACCTCCCACTCTCCACAGAGCCTTGTTTATTTTGGAGAAGCCGTATACTGTCCTTAAGAGAAAATTTCTTTTTAAGTAGCTATTCCTTTATTTTTGCCAGTCCTGGGCCTTGAACTCAGGGCCTGGGCACTGTCCCTGAGCTCCTTTTTGCTCAAGGCCTATACTCTACCACTTGAGCCACAGCTCCACTTCTGGCTTTTTCTGTGTATGTAGTACTGAGGAATGGAACCCAGGGCTTCATGCATGCTAGGCAAGCAGCTACCACTCAGTCACTTTCTCAAGTTCAACAAGAAATGTATTTACTTCCTTACTTATGTAACTGTAACCCCTCTGTACATCACCTTGACAATAAACCTCAACTTAAAAAGAGACAAAACTTTTGTACTTGATATTTGATATTAGTAATGTACAATTTTAAGGGATCCTATACAAAATCAGAGCACTAGATGGATGACTACCACCATATGACCATCTCACTGGCATTCAAGCCCAGAAGCTCAGGTCTGGGACTTGCAACATTCCAGGCCTGCTCACTGGAAGACAGTGGTAGAGATTCAGGACATGGCTGGAAGAGGCAAAGTGAGCATGATAAGCCATCTTCAGGGTGTAGACATGAGCTTTACATTTAACAGAGGAAGCATGGAGACATGGAGGGGGAAGCCTGGGTAATGACTATGTGGTCTCAGGGGTAGTTGGAGTGTGGTCCTGCAAATCTCTGTCTCAAGATTAACCAAGGCCGGTGACAGGAGGGAAAGTCAGTCACTGTTGGCTGAGGGGCAGTCCAGCTCTTCTCAGAAGATGGGACAGGTTGATCCAGGCATCCTACATTCCCACATGGCTTCCAGGGGACCACGAGGCACAAAGAGTGACCCACGAGCAAGCCAGCATGCCACTCTCTGATGTTGCTGCCAGTTAACTTGTGGTGAGAAGTCCCTGCTTTTTGTTTCTAAGTACCTGCGATGTTTATAGCCTATCATGAACATAACTTTTTGAGATTTTTAACTAAATGAATCATGGCCTTTGAAGTTCCATGAAGCAGACTTCAGATCATTTGAGTTTGATGGGTGAAGTGGGGAGTGTAAGTGGGGGTAGATTCAGCAAACTCGTGATCACAGTGAAAGCCATCAGAAGAGTTGGGTCAAGTGTAGAATCAATTTGTTTGAATATACAGCAGGACCTCTGAAGAGACCAGAGTGTGTGGGGGGACAGCGGGGGGTAGGGGGAAGGCTAGGATTTTGGAGAAAAGGCAAAGCCCCTGGTGGGGTTTCCTGAGCTGCTTTTCTGCCCAGGATACTTAATAAGATGTGGCTGAGAACAGCACTGTGGGAAAGCTGTAGAGAAGGTGAAGGTGGAGGCTGGGTTTGCTGCGGACAATCAGGCATGCTTAGAAAAGCTAGCGTGATTTTAGCCAGTCTAACTGGAGTGAGGTGGTATCTCAATGTTGTTTTGATTTGCATTTCTTTTATGGCTAGGGAGGTTGAGCATTTCTTCATGTGTCTATTGGCCATCCTTCTTTCCTCTTCAGAGAAGTTTCTCTTTAAGTCTTTAGCCCACTTATTTATTGGGCAGTTGTCTCTTTGAAGATTTGTTGTTGGGGGATTTAATTTTTTGAGTTCCAGGTATATTTTAGATATGAGACCTTTGTCCATTGTATGGCTAGTGAAGCTCTTCTCCCGATCCGTAGGTTTTCTATTGATCTTGCTAGCTGTGTCCTTTGCCATGCAGAAGCTCTGCAACTTCATGCAATCCCATTTGTCCGTCCAACCTTTCTTTGATTTCTTGTGTTTCTGGGTCTCTATTAAGAAAATTTTGGCCTGTGCCAAGGAGACCTAGGGTTTCTCCTATTCCATCCTGTAATGTTTTCAGAGTGTCTGCTTTGACTCCGAGGTCTTTGATCCATTTGGAGTTGATTCTGGTGCAGGGTGATATATAAGGATCTAGCTTTAGTTTTCTACCAATTTTGCCAGCACCATTTACTGAAGAGGCTGTCTATTCTATGCCTCCATCAGAAAGAATGACATTGCCCATTTGTTAGGAAATGGAAAGGCTTGGAAAAAATTATATTAATTGAAGTACGCCAGGCCCAAAGAAACATAGGTCCCATGGTTTCCCTTATTTGCAATATCTAGTATATGTCTAAGTTAAGCAGAAAAGGTCAGATAAGGTGATGTTAGAGAAATGAACCCTAAGATATATTTCCAAATGTTTTCTTTTTCTTTCATGCGATTGTTTCTAACACATTTATAAGATTATTTCTTTGTTGCTTTGTATGTCCCTCCCCCACAGTATAACCCCTGCTTTCACTGTATTTGATGTCGGTATAATTTGTGGAAGGGAAGGGGAAAAACAAATTGTTTAAATAGGGATACAGGTAGATCCATTGCAGCAATGAGATGTACAAGTCATTATGTCGAAAACGAACTTTACAACTTTGGTGCGGGGTGGGGGGGGAAAGCGGGGAGGATTGAGGGGGCATGGGGAGGATGGGAAGGGATGGGAAGGGGGAACAAAGGAGGAGGCTGCAATGCTTGGTAAGAAATGTACGCATTATCCTGCCCATGTAATTGTAACTCCTCTGTACAGTATGTTCACAAATAAAATAAAATTAAATTAAAAAAAGGAGGAGGCTACAATGCTTGATAAGAAATGTACTTATTATCTTGCCCATGTAATTGTAACCTCTCTGTACAGTATTTTCACAATAAAAAAATAGATTAAAAAAAAAAAAGAAAAGCTAGTGTGGTGAGCAGGGAGGTGCAGAGGAAGAATTCTACATGCAAGAGATTCCCCTTGAACTTTACTTGATACTGAATTCTTAACTAAAAAAAAAAAAAAGAAGATGCCCCAAATAGAAGCACCAGCAGAGCAGAGTGGAATTATCAGTAATCTGGAGCTGCTGAGACAATGGAGATTAGATCTGTGATTGCACTCAAGAGCAGGGATCTGCACTACAGGGACCTGCTCTCCTTGCAAATCCACATCCTACCCATGAGGCAGGGTTGAGGTAGACATAGCCCTCCCAGCAGCCCGTCCCCATCTGGAGTTCCTGAAGTAACTCATTGGATGGAGGTTATCCCCATCCAATTGAGCAACTCGGCCAATTGAGCAACTCAGCTAAGTTAAATGCTTTTATATTATTTAAATGATTGCGCTGAATGGTTACTTCACTATATTTAATATGATTGTTTTAGGTCTGTTACAGTGCATGTTTCTCTGCTTGACCTCTCTTTTCCAGCTTCATCAGCATTATTGCAACCTTGTCAACTGTGTCTGTCCTCCTCAGAAATTCAGGGAAGGAGTGAGTTTTTTCTAAAAGCTCTGCCTCTGTTTCTCACCCCCAAGCTGTCCTCCCTGGCCGTCCAATTACATTCAATTTTCTTCCCTGTCCACCCTACCACCAACATTATCAGATGCTGGCAACTCTCATTTTCCTGATCATCAAACGTGTTCAGTCATTTTTCTTAAGCCAAAGAGTTCCACATCATTCTGATTATTTTTTAAATTATTGTAACAATGCCCGACAAGAAATGGACTCATCACCTTATGAATGTAACTATAACCTCTCTGTAAAGCATCTCTACAAGAAAATAAAAGTTTTAAAAAATTATTGTTCTTGTGTTTTGTTTTTCTTGTCCTTCTGCCTCTCCCTTCTGCCTCCCATGTGGACAATTGACATTCTTTTCAGACTCAGTATCTGCTATATAAGATCCTTAGAATAAACTAGACCATCCCTCCCTTTGGTAGGGACTTTCCTCTTCTTGTCTATCTTTCCCCTTCTGGATGAATCCTTCAGATCCCTATAGCTGATTTCCCTCCTTCCCCCAATATTCAACCAATCTCTCTTTTCTTGACCTGTAGTGCTTCCTACAATCATGGCCCTCTGGCTAGTGTATCAGTTGGTGAACAACCCTCACATCCACTAGTGGGTACACTGCTCATTAACCGCAGGTGCCTTTTGTACCTGGCAGATCTAATCACGCACCTCCATGCTCAACTTCAATCACATCCCCCAGCTTTAAGGACAGAAATCCAGCCCCTGTCAATTGCTCTGGCCTCCTGGGTTGCAATTCTTCTTCTGCCTCTTTGTTGCAGACAAACTGTCTAACTTTCAGTTCCTTAAATAAACCATGTTCCCTCCTGCCTGAGCTCTTTTGAACATGCAATCCCTTCTTTGCACAATTCTCTTTCCAAACTCTTTGTCTATTGAGAGAAGTTACACCTACTCGTTTCTCCCGCAGTGGCTCAAATGTTGCTGCCTTAATTAAGGGAGTGTTCCCAGATACCCACCGGCTGGGTTTTCCTTATGGTCCCAACTTCTGTGTGGTTTTCGGAAGGGGAATAGGTTTTTCTATTGGATTATACAACTGGATAGAACCCAGCTGAATGGCTGATTCCACCAGAATAAGGATCACATCTTTTACATTCCCACTGCAGTAACTAACCAAGTTAGTTACTAGTGGATACTGTTAGCCCACACATTCAAAAATTAGTGAATAAATGGGGGCACAGTGGCTGGCCTAGGAGATGCAAAGATGCAGACCGTTTGGGTATAACCTCAGTTAGCAAGCAGGTCCAGGTATGTTTATTTCTTTTCATTTTTCCTAGAAAGGTGACTTTCCTCTGAAAACACAAGATTTTCTTCTTATCAAGCCACAACGTCACCTGAAAACATTAGAGAAAAAGCTTCCACTGTTTACATAGTATAGTATCATGATGGAATAAACATTAACTCAGACTTCCTTTCTTCTTCACCCCAATGCGGCTCAAACACTCTAACACTCAATCAAGTTAACTTATGGGGTGAAACCAAATAGTGTCTTCTTCTTCTTATGCTGCCCATCCTCCAAGGACCCTCTGCCTGAGACCCTTTTGTGCTGCTATAATAGAATACTTGGTTGTCAAGAACAAATGTATTTATTACATCTAGCATCTGGGAAGTCAAAGGACTTGCCAAGAATTCTCTTATGCACCATCTCAGGACAGAGTCAGAGAGTAAGAAAATCTAGGGAGGAAGTGAAAGGAAGGGAGGGAGGAAGAAGGGAGAAATGCTTCAGCTACTTGTGTCCAGGATAATTAAATCACTCTGGAGACAAAAACCTTTAATCCATTCTTAAACCTTAATCTCCTTGCAACACTATCTCATTAGAGATTATATTTCCAATGCATGAATTTGGGGTTGACACATTTAAATTATAACATTCTCCAATTTCATTATTTTTTTTTCAAGTTAGTGTGCAGCCGACACAAGATTAAAATAGACTGTTCTTAGACTCTCACATTGATGCATTATAGAATGAACTCATTTGTACGAAGAACTTGTTCAAATGATTTTCTCTCTTCTGTAAGCTTTCCTTCTCACTCTCAAGTTTTCCTCTTTCTCCTCTCACATGTAAAAATAATTAAAATACTCAAAAATATCAGGTCTGAAACCTAAACTTAGGAACATTTTCAGTCTTCTTAGTTTTTCAGTTCCAACAAAATTCCCATGAAGATTGCCACTTGATTTCCAAGGGACCTGTAAACTCTACAATGCCATACTTATCATATTTACTTCCAAGGAAGGAGCAGCAAGAAACGGAACAGGGGAAAAAAATAAAACAGGGCAAAATTTCTAAGTTTCTATAGATAATACTCCTCCAAAGTGCTACACATTAGTGCATATCTACTATTCTACTCTGGGACTGATAAAAACAATATTTATTTGCAAATGATTGGCCACTCATGAGCTTCTAAATACAGTTCTCTCAATTATACCATTGAAGGGGGATATTATGAAAAAATACTAATAAAACTCTCATTAGGAAGACACTTTTACATCATAATTGATTCAGATGAGATACATTCTCAGGAAAGAAATCTAAATGGAGCACCATTCAGGAGCAAAACATTTTTTGAGGGTAATGCAACCATCTTTCATTAATTTACTTGTTCAAAATAAAGATTTTGGTGCTGGTAAAGACACCTGCCATGGCCCGTGATCACCTGATATTTGTTTTTTATTGTTTTGTTTGTTTTTGCATGCCTGTTGCTTCCTTCAGAGTCCACCAGTTGTTCTTTGCGGTTTAGAGGTGGTAACACCAGAAAATAGAGAACTAGTTCTATCAGTGGCAGAAGAAGCAACAGGTGTGTAGTTTTTCTAACAAAATTAATCAGACACTGTCTAAGAACCTCAAGTCTCCTTTATTGTGGCATATAGAGAGTCGGTATTATTTGAATGGGTGTGGAATGCCCTCCAAATTGTAACATTTCTTTTCCTCCTCATCCTCACCCTTGTCTTGCTGTTATCGCTCATACTTCACAAATAATATCTAACACACTCCAATCACATTAGTGTCGTTCACATGTAAAATTCCCTTCGTTACTTCAGTGACAGCACCCATTTGGCATTGTCCAATATAAAGTACATTAAATTGTAACTATGCAAATGTTTATTGTTTATTCATTATTATGCATTATTAAGTGCATCACCTGACTTATATGTGTGCATAGAGATATATAGATAGGAAAAGAGACAAGGAAACAAAGCAAGAGTGATTCAAATATCAATTGAAGGAATAAGAAATAGGCCTTGCATGTGAAGCCAGATATATCTTGGAAAAACGAACATGTATGTACCCACACTCCTCCTACATTCTTGTCAAAGCCTTGCAAAAAATACCGGTGCTAACGAGAAAAAAATAAATCAAAGATATGACAGAATTCTTGAGCTAGTGAAACACTGGATACCTAACCTTCACCCAACACAAACCACCCTCTGAGGCTTCCGAAAGCATTGAGGTCATAATGTGAGGAGGAGGAGAGGGAAGAAGAACCAACAAACCCTGTGCTTCCTGTGTGTCCCCCTCCCACTGCTCCCCAACACCAAGTTCTCTTTTCAGGCATTTTTGTAGTAGGATGATTATGAGTCATCGTAAGATGATTTGACTTCTGGCTGTGTGCTATCTAAACTATGACAAAAACGATGGCATTTCAACTGGACAAACTCCAAACCTGCTGTCTATAACAGAGCATTAGAGATACTTATTGTTTTTGGATGTCACCTTGTTGAACAGTAAGTTTAGTGATTTTGATGGGATTTATTGACTATCTACACTTTTTTTAAAAAACTTATTTATATAATACTATACCTCAAAAGGCTATGAGACAGGTTGATCATCCAGAGTCTGGGTCAGAGCATCTTATACTATTAATACAAGGTACATGCACAGTATGTGCGTGCATTAATTTAATAAATAGAAATCATACATCTGGGTGTAAGTATAATAAAACAGACAATTGTTAGTAATTTGAACCCTTGCTTTAACTTATGGCTTATATAAAAACATATTTATATAAAAAGGAGAACTATGAACTTTTATAATATCTCAAGTGATTAATCTATCTGATATTTTTAAGGTGATTTTTGATAGGCTCAATACTTCAACCTTAAGATAGATATATTAACAAAATACATCTTTGATGCATAGCTTTGATGTATTTTGGCACCATAAAAACAAATCGGTGCTTCACATTTACATAATGGCACATTGCATTACTGCTCCCTGAACAACTGTTTTAGTTTATTATCTACTTTTGTTTGCCACTTGTAATAGCACCATTAGTTAAATCCTCATCCACAGCTGAATCAAGACTTATTCAATGACTTGATCATTTTATTCCTTCACTTGAGACTGAACTTCATCTTGTATTCCAAATCTTTCTTCTGTACAGTTGAATGTGCAGTCTTGAGTTAACTGACGATAGAACTGTGACATCAAATGGCATCATAGCCTATCTACTAAACCCTAGATAGCCTAGCTGATTGCCCAGGAGATCACATGCACACATAGCTCCTGGGCCCCAAAGCTGTCTAGAATGTTACTTTGCCCAGTATTGCAGGTGATTGTCACCCCACGACAAGTAACTGTGAACACTTGTAAACAATAGGATTTGATCATGAATAGCTTTCTCTACCTTGTGTCCCCACCAGGATGTAGTAGCTCATCACAGGTCCCAGAGAAAAGTAGTCAAAGAGCCAGGGGTGGATACACCCTAAGGTTGGAACTGCTAAGAACTGTTCCTCTCTGAAAACCAATTGTCTCTGGGACACAGGAAACTAACATAGGAACTATTTGTGTGTTCAATCATATGTACACATAGAACAATACAACCATATGGTATAAAAGGTTTCTTAAAATAATATATTCATGGAATAGAATTGAAAACCCAGAAATGAACCTACAGATCTATAGCCATCTAATCTTCAATAAGGGAGCTAAAAAATTGGAATGGAAGAAAGACAGCCTCTTCAGTAAATGGTGCTGGCAAAATTGGTTAACTACTTGTAGAAAACTAAAGCTAGATCCTTATATATCATCCTGCACCAGAATCAACTCCAAATGGATCAAAGACCTCGGAGTCAAAGCAGACACTCTGAAAACATTACAGGATAGAATAGGAGAAACCCTAGGTCTTGTTGGCACAGACCAAAATTTTCTTAATAGAGACCCAGAAACACAACAAATCAAAGAAAGGTTGGACAAATGGGATTGCATGAAATTACAGAGCTATTGCATGGCAAAGGACATAGCTAGCAAGATCAATAGAAAGTCCACGGATTGGGAGAAGATCTTCACTAGCCATACAATGGACAAAGGTCTCATATCTAAAATATACCTGGAACTCAAAAAATTAAATCCCCCAACAACAAATCTTCAAAGAGACAACTGCCCAATAAATAAGTGGGCTAAAGACTTAAAGAGAAATTTCTCTGAAGAGGCCAATAGACACATGAAGAAATGCTCAATCTCCCTAGCCATAAAAGAAATGCAAATCAAAAAAAAAAAACATTGAGATACCACCTCACCCCAGTTAGAATGGCTATAATCAAGAAATCTAATAACAACAGATGCTGGAGGGGATGTGGACAGAAGGAAACCTTACTGCACTGTTGGTGGGAGTGTAAACTTGTTCAACCACTTTGGAAAGCAGTGTGGAGATTCCTCAAAAGACTCCACATAGAGCTCCCCTATGATCCAGTAATCCCACTTTTGGGCATTTACCCAAATGTTTACAAACAAGAACACACTAAAGCTACCAGCACAACTATGTTTATTGCAGCATTAGTTACTATAGCTAAGATATGGAACCAACCCAGATGCCCCTCAGTAGATGAATGGATCAAGAAAATGTGGTATATATACCCAATGGAATTCTATACCTCCATCAGAAAGAATAACATTGCCCCATTTGTTAGAAAATGGAAAGGCTTGGAAAAAATTATATTAAGTGAAGTAAGCCAGGCCCAAAGAAACATAGGTTCCATGGTTTCCCTTATTTGCAATATCTAGTATATGTCTGAGTCAAGCAGAAAAGGTCAGATAAGGTGATGTTAGGGAAATGAACCCTAAGATATGTATTCAAATGTTTTTTTCTTTCATGCGGTTGTTTCTAACACATTTATAAGATTATTTCTTTGCTGCTTTGTATGTCCCTCCCCCACAGTATAACCCTTGCTTTCATTGTATTTCATGTCGGTATAATTTGTGGAGGGGAAGGGGAAAACCAAATCGTTTAAATAGGGATACAGGTGGACCCATTGCAGCAATGAGATGTACAAGTCGTTATGTCGCAAACAAACTTTACAACTTTGGTGGGGGGGGCGGGAAGGATTGGGTGGGGGGCGTGGGGAGAGGATGGGAAGGGATGGGAAGGGGAAACAAAGGAGGAGGCTACAATGCTTGATAAGAAATGTACTCATTATCTTGCCCATGTAATTGTAATCCCTCTGTACAGTATTTTCACAATAAAAAATAAAAATAAATAAAATAAAATAAAATAATATATTCATGGAGAGCTTCTATTGTGAATGCAGCTTTCAAGACTAGTGGTAGGTGAGTCTGTGTGCACGTGTGTGTGTGTGTGTGTGTGTGTGTGTGTGTGTGTGTGTTAAATAGACACCCTACCTGTGATGTACACACCTGGACATATCATAATCTGTAAGGCAGCGATCACACATACTCTCCACCACACGTGGACCACAATCATTGACTGCTCAGACACAAAACCCCAAAGATCTAATTAAATCAGAAATCACCTTTTCAGACTGCTTAGCCTTCAAGTGACTGTTTCATAAGGGCTGCTTTAGAGAGCCTATGAATTAGAACATACTCCACCATAGCAAGCTACACAGTGCACTTTCTAGACATGTCTAGAGAAAACCTTTGGTTAAAAGTGATTCCAGGACTCCCCACTTACATAAAGTACTGTATTTTTTTTAACTCTGAACTTCGTTAAGTGTTAAAACATGACACTTTCAGAAACGAGTTTCATCTTCATTTTTCTTCATTGGAGAGATGTTGTTGTGAAAAAGATGACATTTAAGAATGGTTGAAAAAGAGTAGCACACTTAAGCAAAATTGTGAGTTACAGAATTTATGGGACTTCCACAACCTCATTATTATAAGGGCAGAATATTTGCTTTATAGATGATCCGTGTATTTGTTTTTTTTTTGTCTCTCTTCCAATTTTCATTCTTTTATTGGTTACTCCAGGTCCTTGGAATAAATACATTTGGCTACTTATTATGTGAGTATGTAGTGACCTGGAGAATTTAAGAAGAGGAAAATTCCAGTAAATTCAAATAGGCTCTAGTTAGAAGAGTCCGACTTATGGCTATTGGGTTTTTTGAGATTTTAATGTTTTATGTTGAGGTAAATATGCATTACTTTTGAACAACCTTGTTTATGAGTTTCTCTGTCTTAATTTTTGTGTTTAAAAATTTAAGTATAATTTAAATACAATTTTTAAATATAAAATACAATAAAATTAAGAGTCAGGTGCCAGTGGCTCACTACTGTAATCATACCTACTCAGGAATTGATATCTGAGGATCATGGTTCAAATCCAACCAGAAAGTACAAATCTGCCTAACTCTTATCTTCAGGTAATTACCAAAAAGTTAGAACTAGATTTGTGGCTCAAGTGGTAGAGCACCAGCAGTGAACAGAAAAGGTCTATCAAGAGTGTGAAGCCCTCAGTTCAAGGTAATGGCATATACACATACACTCACACACACACACATATACATACATATACACATACACTGGAACACACACATACACATACACATAATACACATACACACTAGAACACACACATACACACAAGAACATACACATGCATACATACATATAGACACACAAACACACATGTACACATATACACATGCATGCATACAAACACATGCACATACACACATACACACACCAAATACAATTAAGAAAAATACAAGGTAACTTCATGAAAATGTTATCAGTAAGTAAATCACATTCAATTTTTCTAAGTCTAGAGGTAAAGCATTGGGATGGCATCGCATAATGTATGGTCTATCAAACACAACATACTAAGAGTTGAACTGCACCCCGGGAGCCCCTGCCTCAAACCCCACACTCCTGACCCTTCCCATGGCTGCCTTCTCTGAATGTGAGGCCGCCGCCTCTGTGGATACTCAGGAGAAGACGAAATCATGCTGGTGTGTGGTCGCCGCTGTCCTGTAGGACGGGAGTGCGCGTGGGGCTCAGGACAGGTCTGCCTGGGCACCGTATGCAGACGCAGGTGCGCATGCTGCTGCAGGTCACGGTACTGCCCGACTCATGGGGAAGCCGGGCAGAGATGTCCATGGGAAAAGCCAGGCAGAGATGCCGGGCAGAAGCCTTCCACTAGCATGGAGACCCAGGCTGGCAATCGCCAGTCCACCTGGCTGTCCCTCCCACTGCCCCGTGTCTTCCACATTCAGAAACTTGACGTCCACAGTGGGTACCTAGCATCAATGCAGTCCAAAAAGTGGGAACGGGAAGAAGACTACACAGAGTGAGGTGGGTGAGATCAACTCTGACACAATTTATTACTGGGAATCAGGAAGTCTCAAAAGTTAATTTTTCATCGGGTGTCAGCTGTAAGCTTCACCCCCTTAAAAGCCAAATTAATCCTCTGTGTGTAAACTGAAGCTCACGGGGGATGTGCCTCAGTCCTGCAGCCCCCAGTGCAGGTCAGGAACACCTGACCTCCTAGGCCCTGTGGGACCCTCTCTGCAGGGAGACTCCTTGAGCCCTGGAATTACTACCGTGACCCCAGTTCACAGTAAGAGTCTCTAACTGGCCCTGAGGAGTTTCCCCCTGGAACTCCACCGGGTGAAGAATACACTAACTACACATTGAAGAAATGATACCTCCTGACCAAAGGTTTGGTAGCGTTTCCTTCTCAGCAGGTAAAGCTGAGTGCAACGAGATGAATCTATTTCAAAATTCAGCCAGTACCATGCCAATATGCACTGCAAATTTCATGGATTCAAAGAAATAGTAACGTAAACATTTCACTAGGAAAACATAGTCTAGGCCCAGAAATTTTGATGAAATAAAAGTCATTGCTGAAAGGTGGGGGAAAGGGGGAGGGATCGAGGCATTAATTTTTATCTTTCCCAGCATATTTGCTTTACACACCATGACTGAATACATACAAATTCTATTATCATGGTAAACGAATACTCTAAATTCAAAACATTCAAAATCTGGATTAGCTTTAGAGTGGGAGATAATATTACTAGAGATTCAATGTAATGTAGGTCAAGATTATGTGACGGAAATCACTTTAGCAAGCTGGTCATATTAAAAGTCAAATGTGCTTGTAGAGACAGATATGCATAGGATGATTTCTATGAAGAATACTTTGATTGTCAAATATATTATGCCACAAAATAAAGCCCAGTGAATGTGAGGATTCTCTTGGAAATTTAAGAGTACTGACTAATACTGCAGTACTGAAAAGGTGGCATTTTAATACCCAAGGTACTTCCTTCAGCATTTCTAGAGTACTTATGACTACATGACCACTAGAGCGGCTGGTATGATAGGGAAATTTTAGGGTATGCTCTGTTTCAGTATCTTCTTTCTCTACTTCTTTCAACAGAAGCATAGATTTGGAGGATCAGGGTTCAAAGCCAGCCTGGGTAAAAAATTCTATGACACTCTGTTTCCAAAATAACAACAAAGAGGCATGGATCAAGTTGTACAGCACTAGTTACATGAGTTCAAGCCCCAGTATAAACAAAATAAACCATAATGTAGAATAAAGTATAAAATAACATTTTAAAACACAGTGTTGTTTACTTAAGGAGGTTAAAAAATACACAAAGAGTGGAAACTAATCAGTGAGATCTCTGAAGTGCTATGCTTCTGGAAAGGTGGGTGTTTCTATAATTATCACCTAAATTGTCAGAGTAACCCTAAAGGTAGGTACAGTTAGAAGCTGGAATGATTTGGAAAAGAATAGTAGAGAAAGCCTAATTTGCCTTGATCAAGCTTAAAGTGGAAACTGGAGCTTTGAAGCTAGTGCCAGCGAGAGCTCAAAAGAAGTGAGAGACATCCTATGGAAAACGAGAGGAACCAAGAGCCTCCTAGACAGAGGCAGGAAGCTTAGCAAGACTACCCATGCCAATTCCACGGAAAATAGAACATTCACACAATAAACGTGGCTATCTAGCTAAGAATTTTCTTTTTAGCAAATGGTTGAAGGTGGCACCTTGTTTCTTCATCCTGCTTATCATAAAATGTCAGATGAGAAGGAAATTAAGTGAAAAAATGAAGAAGTACTTTTGAAAAGGAACAGAACCAATGATTTGGATGGTCTCAATCTCTTTGTGGGGCAAAGAAATTAGGAAATTAGGAAATGATTACTAACCCTGATTAAAAAAAAAACCTGTTCTGGGTAGAAAGTCCAGTTTAGAGGTAAAGTTGAGTGTGGAACTAAACTACATTTTTGTTAACATCTCATAAAGATCAAAGGCAGCGTGTTCAGTCACAAAAAGAAAGGATGGTGAATGGAATCCTTTAATAGAACCACAGCTCATCTGGGAACTGGGATGTGTAAACCATCTCAAGGAGAAAACAAGGCAGAACAGGATTTATCTAGAAAAACTTTTCCAAGTGTGAATTTCTCCCATGAAGGGAGCTTGAATGAAAATGCACAAAAGGCCCACAGACTTTTGAAAACTTGTGTTTCCCAAATACTGCTAACTTAGGACAGCTGGGATTGTAAAGAACAGAGAGAAAAAGAAAATGAGAGAAACTGCAGGGCTGACCTGGATTCAAACAGGCCAAGAAGCTGAACAAGAAGATCAATGCCACCCAACCCATGTCCCATACCATGCAAACAAAGTAGCAGGGAAAGAAACCCAGAGCCCAGAAGGAAGAGCACCAGAGCACAGGGCACCATGCCCAGATCTAGAAACTGGATTGGAGAACATCCAACATTTTGCCCAGCTGGGCTTCAACTTGCTCCGATCTCTTTTTCCCTCCCAGCCTCTCTGGGAACAAGAATGTCTGCAGCTGGCATCTATGCCCCATCCCTATGGTGAGCGGTTTTGGAAAAGCCAAGACCAATCCCTCCTCAGCTTCTTCCCACGTCCTCAGATGGAGAATTGTGCCCGAGCACATCTGCTTAACGAACCACATGCATCCACACCTGAGCCTGATTTGGGTGACAACACTTTGGACACAAAGCAAGCTCTGTAATGGGGTTGCATTAGAAACTTCAATGTCGTGAATAGTTGGGTGTTGGGAGCTCCTGTGATCATTCTTGCCTCCTGTTGTTCACGGAATTTAAGCAGAAACCACTTTTATAAGCATCTGGCTTCTAACCATTAGAAATATTTCCGAGTTGAAATGCCAGGCTTTATGTAAGATAATTGGTCTTGTCATTGGAGATTCAGGTGACATGGAGTTGAGTAGGGTCTCTAGATAACTGATATCTGGGACCTGCTCATGCAATTGAATCTGGCCAGGAAACAAGAGAGCTGGAAATAGATCCTTCACCTTGCAGCACTATGCACCACAGCATGGTGAATGAACCATGGAATCAGCCCAGATCCCCCTCAGTGGACAAATGGATCGAGAAAACGTGGTGTACATACACAATGGAATGTTACTCATCCACTAGAAAGAATGATACTGTACCATTTTTAAAGAAATTGAAAGACCAGGAAAAATTTACATTAAGTGAAGTAAGTCAGGCCCATTGAGATGACGGATGAATGTTTTCCCTTATATGTGGAAGCTATATCTAGCTTATAAACTTATAAATAGATACTTTGGGTGGTATGCAAGGGTATACAAATGTATTAACCAAAATTTAGTAGAATTAAGGAGAACTCTAATAGTGTAATTCCTTAGAAAGGTAAAGTCAAAGTTTGATAAAAATAGACACCAAGAAGCCATTACTTCCATTCTTAAGGAAATGAAAAACCTGGAAAGAATTATGCAAACATTATATACATTCTTAATTTTACCATATTACTTAATTATATTAAGTAAGCTAGACCCAGAGAAACAAAGGCTTTGTGGTTACTCTCATTCATGGTAGATAGAATGTGCCTATAAATCTATAACTAATTCTGCTTGGTGGCATGCAAGCAGTTCCAAATAAATAAACTGAATTATCAGAGATGCTATGTAGGGCTCAAATAGTACAATTTTTTTAGAAAGGCCAATGAAAACACAAAAAAAATTACCAAGAATTGAGTCCTTGCCAGAGTTGTGGAAAGAGCAAGAGGAAAAGGGTAGACAATGAAGGGAGGGATTCAGTCCAGAATTCATTGTATATACCACAAAATTAAGAAAAGTAAGGGTAGGGATGGGTCAAAGGAGGATGAGAAGATTTGGATGCATTGTATTCACAAACTGCTTTATTAAGTGACATCTCCCTTGTACAACTACTTAAAGAGCATTATTTTTTAAAGAAAGAGCTATGTTGAAAGAAAAGGAGCAGATACTTGAAAGGGGTGAGGTATCATCAAGGGGAAAAGATGGATAAATGAATAGGAGGCCAGGGCAGAATGCAGTCAAGAATACAGGGTATATCCTATAAAATTAGGAAGGGGTAGGTAGAGAAGGAAGGGGTGAAAATGTTGAAAGGGGTGACATTGATCAAGTTAGATTGTTTTCATAAACTGCTTTGCTACATAGCAAGTCCTTTGCCCATCTACTCAAAGATAATACTATTTTTTTAAACCCTTCATATGAGACCACAACTCTAGCCAATCTTGACGATAGTCTTGTGAAAAATTCTGAAAAAAAAGAGGCTATAGATAAATTGTGTCCACATTCTTCAGTCATGAAAACGATAAAATAATCGTTGTGGCAGTTTTAAAGCCGCCAATTTTGTGACTGTTTGATCTGAAGCAATAGCACTGAATGGAAATATGTGCTTCCATAGAACATTCTGAGACAAATACAAGAAAAGAGGAAGATGATATGGCTGAAGAAGACAGGACCAGAGCAATCTTTCACATGCATTTTGTAACTTTTCTAAGTTACTAAAAAACAATGATTATTTTTTAATGTTATGAGGTTTTTTTTTACTAATTTTAAAATAAGGTACAGATTCAATTGGGAACGTTCCCAATCAGCTCTATTTTAGATAAATAAAAACCTGAAGGTGAAAATGGATAATTTCTAGTCAAAGGACCTCACATGAGAGCAATAAAAATGGGAGACAGACTTTGGTTCAGTCTGTTGACAGCAGGTGTTTTGCAGCCATGAAATCAAATCTAGCATGCTGTCTATGCAATCCTGCTTATGGACTAGAGAAGGTGTGGGGTCCTCAGAAAACATGTAAGTGGCAGACAGCAGCACCCTCGTGTTCTTGTTATAGCTCAGAGCACAGAGCCTGGAGTCATTCTTGTTTGCATTTCCAATTCATAACTCCGCTATTTATATCAATAGTGAAATTCTTAAAACCCAGTCAGAGTTACCTGCAAAAGAAAAAAAAATCTTTTTCTTCTTAACATATAAAACAGAAAAGAATATCACAGTGTATCAAGGTGGTATAAAGGTGTCCCCCAAATGTATATGTGTAAGGAGAGGAAAGTTAGGCCCTAATAAGAGAATACTAAATTAAACTAATGAATAAAGAACTTTCATGACAGTGTGCGTGGTATGTAAGGGAGAGTTCAGCGCTTGCTCCTTCTCTCCTCTCTCTCCTCTCTCTCTCTCCTCTCTCTCTCTCTCTCCTCTCTCCCCCCCCTCTCGTCTCTTTCTCTGTCCCCCAGTTCCTTACTAGCCTTTTGGATCTTAGAGTTCCCAACTTTCAAAATCATGAGCCAAGAAAGTTCTGTTCATTTTATATAAACTATTCAATCTCAGTTACTCTGTCATAGCAGCACAAATAGAAGGCTTTCCCTGCTAGTTCTGAACAGTAATGAGTTTATTCATGTAGTTATTTTCATGATCTTTAAATAGAGGCACGAAAGGCTTTCAGCCCCTCGTTTGGCCGTTCCTGTTCACATGGGCTCAGGGAAGTTTCTGACCGCATTGGTGGCCCTGCCTCTGCTCCCTCCCTGTGATTTTACACAGCAGGTATAAACGATGAGCCCAGGCACCCAGGGCAAGCAGGACCTTTCTGCTCCCAGAAGGTTCTCTGTGTGGAGGAGCACACCTCCGAGAAGGCATGAGCACACAGCGGCCCTCATAGGGATGTGTCACCACACGCGTGCTGGGACAAGTGAACGGCCGGCTAAGGCTTCACACCTCCTTGCATGACTGATACAATTCCAGCTTCACTTTGAACATTGTGTTTGGGATCTTCTTACCTCCTCTTACCTCTCTCTGATGCTTTACTATATATAACATTTAATATACTATATAGCATATGTAGCACATGTAATATAGAATATATACTATATAGTATATATAATATACATTATGATATGATATGGCATATTATATATTATTATATCTAATACTAATGTATTGTTATATAACATATTATTATATATTATTAGACTACAATGTATCATACACTATATGCTATATAATGTATATCATATATGATATATACTATACAAATTGTAAATATGTGCATATTTACATATATATAGCATGTATCACACATTTATATATAACATAAATACACGTATTTGCACACACACTTTTAATTTTGCTCACGTGTGTATCTCTATCGGCATTATGTATCTATGGACAGTTTACTATTGTCTGTGTCAGTTTTTTGTCTGTTTCTGGCAGCGCCACAAGTCACTGGTGTGCGGGGCTCGCTATGCCTGGGGGGGGGCTCGCGTGGGGCTGCGGAGCTCGCGTGGGGCTGCGGGGCTCACATGGGATCACGGCGGGGGGGGGGGCTCGCGTGTGGCCTGAGGGACTCGCGTGGGCCTGTGGGGCTCGCATGGGATCACGGGGGGACTTGCTGTGGCCTGAGGGACTCGCGTGGGCCTGCGGGGCTCACGTGGGGCTGCGGGACTCGCATGGGCCTGTGGGACTCGCGTGGGGCTTCAGGGCTCGCATGGGATCACGGGGGGGGGGGCGTCGCGTGGGCCTGAGGGACTCGCGGGGGCTGCGGGGCGCGCGTGGGCCTGTGGGGCTCGCATGGGATCACAGGGGGCTCGCGTGTGGCCTGCGGGGCTTGCGTGGGCCTGTGGGACTCGCGTGGGGCTGCAGGGCTCGCATGGGATCATGGGGGGGGGGCTCGCGTGGGCCTGCGGGGCTCGCATGGGACCACGGCGGAGGGGGGGGGCTCGTGTGGGCCTGGGGCGGGGCCCGCGGCCTCTGGAGGATCTTCCAGCTCCCTCCACCCCGCTGTGGTAGGGCACGCGTGCTGATTGGTGGCACGCACGCGCATTCCTAGTGACAGCATGCGCATTCCGGGTGGTGGCACGCACACGCCAAGTGATGGCACGCACATTCCGGATGATGGCAATGCGCTTCCCAGCACGCGCCCTCGCCGAGGGGCGTGCGCACCGCACAGCCGTGGCACGCACGCCCTGGCCCGCGCCCTGCGCCTGGCACCGCAGACCTTCCTTGGGCGCGTGCTCGGGCTCCCGCGCCAGCGCAGGGGTCTCACCCTGCTGCCATTGATCTCACTACTGAAGCCAGGATGAGGAAGCCGGGAAGGAACCTCTCACGCCCGGGCCCCACACCCACTCCAGACCCCGGCACGGGTGGCGAAGCTGGACATAACTGGACTGCCGTCCAGCGTGCTCCTGGGCAACCGTCAACTGTCCATCCCACAATGCCCAGTTGCCTACAGAGCTGCAGGCTCGGCTGGGCGGCAGAGCGCCCTCTCCAGCAGGAGGCACCAAGTTCAAAGCCCAGTCCTGCCGACCAACGAACTTTAAAGCCACTGTGCCACCAGCTATTTATATTATAAAAATACAGAGCTTAAGTACTGTCACCAAAGCACAGCCTGGCTTTGATTTAAACAACAAGAAAAGGCCAGGAGGAGCAGATTGGTTTTGTTTGAGTTTATTTTTGTTGTTGTTGTTGTTGTTGTTGTTGTTCCTGTTAGCTTAATCTCCATTTTTCTTTGCCAGGACGCGAGTTATTTTTCTCAGAATTCCACACAGGCCAGAATCAGAGTAGATTCATTTGAATTAGTCGAGCCATTCAGGCTGCATTTTCTTGCTTGCTTGCTTGCTTGCGTTCTTGCCTTCTTTCTTGCTTGCTTCCTTTCCTCAAAAAGTCCATTCCAACCAGATATCATAGAAAGATAGCCGGTAAACATAATACACACAACACTGAGGGTTTCATTGTCCTGTCCAGGAAGTTGGTTGAGGATGGGGTAGAGTCCAGGGTTCAAGGGCAGTTGTGACCACAGTCGTGTGAAAAATAACGACAAATGGCATTTATTTAAACAGCACTCTTATGGTGCCTGCTCCACATGGAACAAGCTACCATCCTGACAGGAAATGTCATCAACGATCTCCAACACATACCTAGTACTCTGCTGCTAGTGCTGAGTAACAAAGAAGTCTGTCATCCTGGCAGACTAAAATAAAAAGGTAACAGCAAGACAGTGTATAAGCTCCCTTCTCACCACCACTGAGAAGGGCAGTCACCGAGCTGTGCTAGAAGTACAGAAAACAACGACTCAAGTGTGAGACCCCCCAAAAAATTATTACTCAAAATAGAAAGTACACACATAAAAAGCCAATATTGCTTTGCTGTTATTCAATTTACATTCAAATGCGTTCATTGATCATGTTGTATTAGAGAATTATGGCAGTAACAATTTAGCAGATATCTAATTAAAAGTAGAAATGAATTAGTTGTCAAATGTTATAAGGGGTTAAAGGACAACACTTCACACAATAAAACACCATCTATATCATATAAGTAGAAAAAAATAATAGAAACTAATGTTTTATAGACTTTAACAACAATAATAATACCAGCATAGTAATTAGTAATACTGACTTCCTTAATTCTTTTGAAGAAGGAAAATGTTACCTTAATTGGTATCTTAATATATTTTTCAAAGACTTTCCAATGGATGATTCCAAAACATTCTGACTTTAAAACTATTAATGATCCAGGTGCTGTTGGATCACATCTGTAAATCCTAGCCACTCAGGAGGCTGTGATCTGAAGATCGCGGTTCAACACCATAAGACTCTTATCTGCCATTAATCACCAAAAAGCTGGAAGGGGAGCTGTGGCTCAAAGACGTAGAGTGTTAGCCTTAAGCACAAAAGCTCAAGGACAGTTCCCAGGTCCTGAAATCAGGACCAGAACAAAAACAAAAAGAAAAAGAACCCTATTAACATCCATGTAGTATCATCAAATTAACCTTCTCTGTTGCCCATACTTTAGCTCTTTCCTCTTACCCTTCACCCTCCTGTTTGGTTTGGTTTTGTTCTTTTAACTGGAATATCTTTTCTTCCTTTTTTCCTTTTATTTTACCCTTATTTTGGTAGTACTGTGGTTTGAACTCAGAGCCTGTGCTTGTTAGGCAGGTGCACTACCGCTTGGTCCACGCCTCCAGCATTTTAATGTGCTTCCTTGTGGCGTCTTCCTGTGCCCACTCTCAGAGAAGAGAGGCATTAGCCTCCCTCATGCAATGAGCACATGTGGTCCCTCAATTTCATTCCTAAGCACCACTTGGTAAAAGTATCCTTTGCTTCCTCAATAGAAATGCCTTTGTCAGGAAGTGGCACTGTGGCTCAAGTGGTAGAGCTGAAGAAACGCCTTTGTCATAAGAGCAGAAAATTCCAGGAACAACCTAGAATGCTTTGTATCACCTCCCCCCCCCAATAAAAAGGAAGGAAGAACTCAAGGAATGATGGAGAAATGACAAGCACACAGAAACCAGCTTGAAGAAGCTCCCAGTAACCACAAAGGGGGCAATTTCAGTGTTATTAATGGATTCTGGCACATTCATTGCAATCCACGGAAAACAGTAGGAATTTATGAGTCAGCATTCCTGTGAATCAATGAATGAGTGAATGAATGAAGCAGAAAGGCATAGAATCCACAGAGAAATCACAATCTACATATTTCAAAATCTTTTCTCCAAGATGAATCCTAAAGGGGAAAATTACATTTACAGTAATGAAAACTGCCAAGAAATCATCTAAATCTCTTGGTATAATTAAAGTGATTCCTTAACGGTGTCAGCAGTAATGGTGCGAACCGTTCCAGCATATGTCGTTCCTGTTAATAGGAAGAAAACAAATCACATGACTAAAAATGCAAAACCTAAATCAAATCATGAGAAAATGCAAGACATCCCCAAATGAAGTACATCTGAAAACAGAAGAGACTGGAAGCTGTCACTAGCTTCAAGGAATAATTTCGAATTAAACCAAAAGGATGTTAACAACAGTACGCCGAATGTCACCTGAGACTTTCTGTTGTTACCATGAAAATTTTAAGGACAATTTGTGAAACCTGAAACAAGGCTAGTCTGCCTTCCTACCTGTGAGTTCATTTGATTTCCTGATTTGAAGTGAAAAAAAAAAAAAAAGAAATGCCAATATTCCGTTTTGGTATTTGCACTTCCATTCTACCTGTACATCTGATTGGGGATGATAACTACATCAATAAAATATTTTGGAGATGAAATGATATACTATACTGGAATGCCCAGGGCAGGCAATACATTGTTGGACATATTTTGATGGTGTTCATCCTCAGAATGAATCCATTTAAAATTTGGTCAATTCTAATACAATATACATATTTGAAATTCTGAAATCTATTTGGACACCAGCTCTAGCTTGTGCTGATGTATACAATGCACGTTAAGTAACGTATGGGTATTTGCACTGCAAAAGTTCCTCTGTGTATAAAAAAAATGAACATTGATATTATTGGCCAATTAGAAAAGTTACAACGAAAACCATTTTATTAAATCAAGGGAAGATCCATACCTTTTCACATAATGGCCAAAATGTTAATAAAATTCTCTTACTCAGGAAAGAGTCTCAGATGAACATTCAACCATTTGGCTATTAAAGGAAAACGGACCAGTATCCATTTTAACAAAAGCCAGCTGTGTTTCACTGAAGTGTTAATTAAACATTAGTCATCTTTCTCATGTTAATATCATTCTCATCCTCAAAACATTTATTCTTTTCAGTCCCTAAGGTTTTCTTTCTCTGCCACTTTCAAGGACTTGAGGAATTTTATCTCCAACGGTATCACTAATGCTAGTAGCATGATGACATTGATAGGACTGACAAGTCACCTCCTTGAAACAATTCCCTGATGTATACAGTTTTGAAAAAACAAATCTCTAATAGATGTGGTTCCTAGTGAGCATTAGAAAAGCAACAATTCAATGAATTGTTAGTGTTGACTTTTGTCTCCAGCCAAACTTCAGAAGTTTTCTATATGGAAGAAAGAAGATCAGGATACTTTCTGATTTCCCATGGAGGAAAAAATGCATATATTTTTATTTAAATGGCAATGTATTTATTTTCTAATAAAGTTCCCCTTTCATGGGTCCATCAAACAAGGTTAGATCTTTCCTTGATTTTCAGATAGAGCACTTTTGCCCACTGTTTTTTTTTTCTCTTTTTAAAAACATGGCTGTTTCTTATTGGACTATAGAAGTATAAGAATTTTAGAATACTGAAAAACATGTAAGAGAAAAATTAACAGGATTATGCACAGAAATAAATATCATCTTAAATCTAGAAGCTTACACGCTAATAGATGTGGTTCCTAGTGAGCATTAGAAAAGCTTAAAATTTTCAGTTGAAAGAATGTGTAAATGAACTGTGGATTGTGCAGCAGAAGTACTAGGAGCAAGTATCTGGGGGCCGGTGAGGGTGGGATGGTGGGGGAGACAGGTGAATGTAGGATGCCTCTCGCTGTCCATGGGATGCAAGGCTCTGCAAGTTCTGCTCGCCTTGTGAAGAGGCGCCAGGGGGAGATGTTAAGTGGACACACAGCTCAAAGCTTTCGGAGGCCAAGGATGGTGGACCAGAGGCCAAATCTCAAATCTCAGTTACAACAAAGGTGCTCGACTGAGGGGTACCAGGTAGCCCCCAAATCTGAGGACTGTCCACGTTAAAGAGGTCAAGGGCAGATGAGCCTGCCTCCACAGCACAGTTCCTGGGAGATCAGGGTCTTAGCATCTGGACTTCTCCCAGATGCCTGGAGATGGCAGGAGTGGTCCTATCCCAGTGCATAACTTCCTGTGTTTGGAAGAGAAGGAGGGGAGGAGGGGGCTCTTCAACACTGCTCTTCAAGCTGAGTCTGTTTGAGTTAAAGAGTCAAGGGACGATTTGAAAAGCAGACTACATTTAATTTTGTGAACTTGCTTTCCCCGATTTGACTATTCCAATCAGATCACTTTCAGAGAAAATGTTGAAAATAATTATTTGGTAATAGATTGCCAGTTCTCTCTTCACATTCCATAACTGAAGCGTTCTGATTGGCAGGCACACACACAGTCACAGCAGTTCTAGCTTCTTCAGAACTCTTCCAAAAATACGATAGAGCACACTCTGAGCTTCTCAGTCATAAAGATTGGCTAATTGACCCTATAACATGAATGACCACTTCATAGAAATTATGGTCTGTAAAAAGAGACTATTTATAAGACCTCCTCTGTGTCCTAGAAAGGAATAAACTCACATGCTGTGGATTGACAATTATAGGCCCTAAGAAAACTGAACCTTATTTGCAGTGAAAGTTCTATTCTGCAGACATCTGGGCCTTTGCTCTGAGGAGAAGAGCAATAGCCTTCTTATTATTTATGTAAGTGATCTATTCAAAGAACGGGGGGAGTACTTCCATTATGGTTTCTAGCAAGTTTCACAACAGAAGCAGCTTTTAATACATTCAAGGGTTTGGCCAAAAAGTTTAACTTTACACTATTTGTAAAAACAAAGCATCATTTTAATTTACTTAGGATTCCCAGCATTTTGTACTATAAATAGTATTCTTGTCACCACAGATGGAAGAAAGTTCAGTGTAAGGCCAGTACTGTTGGTTCATTCCTGTATCTTTGCTATTCAAGTGGCAGAGATCTGAGGACTGTGGTTTGAGACCAGCCCAAACAGAAAAGTCCGAAATACTCATATCTGTAGCTAACCAGTAAAAAAAAAAAGGCCAAAAACAGAGATGTGGATCAAGTGGTAGAGCACTGGCTTTGAGCAAAAAAAAAAAAAAGCAAGGATGCAAAAACCTGAGATTAAGCTCCAGTACTAGCATACACACCCACATACACAAATACACACACTCTCTCTCACACACACACACATACACACAAGTTCAATTTAAGGAATCAAGAAATTGATGTTCTATGGTATGACAAGTGCCTGAGATCCCAGAGACACCCAAGTTTGTCAGTTTTGTAGGATGTCACACTACTAATTTATTTAATACAGAGCAAACTCTACGTTGAAGCTGACAGATGTGTTGATAGGAGAATGTGGACGACACAGGTTATGATTCTCGCAGAGGAGACATTTTCTGTTTAATACAGAGCATTCTGTTTGTGCTAAGGAGAGCTTATATAACATGTAACAGCCTTCACACTGAGTGTAGTCAGAGATGCTGGGAAATACTGTAGCATACCAAGAGCTACAGGGTGGTGAAGCTGGAGTTAACAGATGCCCAGACATGGGGCATAACATTTGGGACCTATTTTCATGAAGGTCATCTGACACGTCATGATGGGTGGGGGCCGGATGGGGTTCACGCACCAGGGAGTGACTGTGTGTGGCAGGTTCCTGCTGTTGGAGGACAGCATGGGTCCTGTAGATGAATGCTGACCACCCTGGCTTTAGGATGAGACCATCAACCACAACCCCCAAAACAGAGATCAGCAAATGTGCTATCACTCAAGCCACAGCTCCACTTCTGGCTTTTTAGTTTATTTTTTTTTTCTTTTTGAGTAGTTTACGGAGATAAGAAACTCAAGGACTTTCCTGCCTGAACTGTTATTTTATTTCATATTTATTTATTTTATTATATATTTAAGAGCCAGTGACTCATACGCATAGCTCTAGCTACTTGGAAGGCTGAGAATCAGAGGAACAGTGTTTGAGGCCAACTTGGGCAGAAAATGCCCCAGAGACCTCTTCTGAACTCACAGCCAGGTACACTGATGCATGCCTGTCACCTTAAGAGACGTGAGAGGTTGAGAACAGGAAGGGTTCTGTTACAGGCTGCTCAGTGCAGAAATGTTCACAAGATGTTTCAAGAGAGAGAAGACAGACAGGAAGCCAGAACCTATCTAGCTAACCTAACTGCTGAAACAGAGCTAAAGGCATTGCCAAGCAAGAGAATACAATAGAATAGCCCATCCCCACCCCACTCCAAAAAACAGAGGATCAGAACAATATTTAAGGGAAGAAGATAATATCCTGAACTTGTAGTCATGACCCTCCAAATCCCTGCTTCCTGAATACAAAAGTAATCTGTGTGTATATGTATGTATGTGTGTGTAATCTCTCTATTTATATATATGCTCATAATATCATATATCATCTGTATATATACTTATATAGATGTAAAACAATCATATATACATATAGATATCTGTATATATAGATATAATAAATAATTTGTGTATATATGTAATCTTGTATTCAACCATCCAGTCATATTGAAAAATAAGATTATAGAAATAGATAAACAAACTCAACTTCACAGAAAATTCTACTTTTGTTAGGGCATATGCAAATTATTCTAAAACTTTTATGGGAATATAAAGGGCCAAGAAAAGAGATTTAAAGAAAAGAGGTGGCTATATATTGTGTATAAAATATTAATTTCAAAATTCAGTATTTAAACATTTTGACTTTAGCAATCTTAACCCCAAAAAAGCCAACAGAAAAAAATGAGCAATCCAGAAACACATCTACCTTCATGAAAAAAAATGATGATAGAGAGGGCATGGCACAGTGCATAAAAACTCCAGAAAGTACATTTTAGTTTCATCACAGCCCTTAAAATAGATAGGAAGACAAGAAACATCCCCAATTACAACATACCAGAAAATCATGAGCTCAGGGAGGGCATATTGTTAAAAAGATATCAAAAAAGCCACGAAAACAATGACTGAACATGTGAACCGCTAGGCTGACTGAATGAAATCACCATCCTTGAGCCATTTACATTTTCTAGAGGAGGGTAGGATTTGATCTTCGAATTTAGAAAATGTGTCTTCAAGATACATTTAGCCATAAGTGCAGGGTGAGTTGAAACTTCTCAAGCTTTTGATTTGGCTTGTTTTTCTGTTTTGTATTGGCTATTTTTGTTTGTTTTTAATCTGTGTCCCATGGAAGTTTTTAAATTTAATCATCTTCACCCTTTATGGCCTTGTTAGACTCATTCCCCCTCATCTGACCCTTACACCTTTGAAGGACAAAAGCTTCAGAAAGTTCTATAAATTGCGTTTGGGTCAAGAATTGAGATTTCACTGTAGAAAGTATTTGCATATTTGTTTCAACTGGAGTCAATGAGGGATCTTTGTAATGTCTAAGCTTTGAAATCTCCAGGTTTTATCTTGAATCTAACAAAGTTTTCTCCACCAGAGTTTATATTGTATAGTAAGGATTTCTAAATAACTTAAAACAGAGTATAAAGAAAGGTCAGTGTTTTCGCTGAGAGGAGGAAGATTCCAGGGCTTTACCTCAGAACCTACCGACTGTCCCTGAGCTTCCTTTTGCTCTAGATGAGTACTCTACCACTTGAGTCAGATTTTATTTTTTGATAGTTTATTGGAGATAAAAGTCTCATGGACTTTCCTGCCTGGGCTGGCTTTGAACTTCAATCTTCAGATCTCAGCCTCCTGAGTAGCTAGAATTACAAGTATGAACCACCAGAACCTGGCTTATTTTTCTTTCTTAACATCACTGGATAGAGGAGAAAACTGACAATGAATGGTTAAGTAACATGTATGTCAATATTTGTTCTGAATTCCTACTTTAATCTTATTTTGCCCATATAACATCCCAGGAATAGAGAGACACTGAAGATTTTACAGAAGAAAACCTCTCACTGCATTTCATTGATTTTGCATCAGCAGCCAGGTATGTGACACAATTTGAATTTCAACCCAGTTGAACTGTTCTCACAAACCCCTCCCTCTTTTCCCCACCACATATACTTGGGGGCTCAATCTCTCACAAAATGTATCTGAGATTCTTCACAAGCTCTCCATTTATCTTTCTCCAAGTGCCTACATTTTCAAATCTACCTAAAATTCTCCTTCCTTGAGGAGTTCCTGATGATGACTCTAAAGCCAGCCATCCCCTGATTAATTCCATCCTCAGATTAATGTCCATTATTTCTGAATGGTTTTCTGAGGAGTCAGGTTTCCCAAACTCAGGTTTTGGCCAAAAGGACCAAAACTTCCCACTTTGGGGAGAAATTTATCGAGTTACAAATCTTGTGTGTTAAATCTATCTTTGGAAGCCACTTGGTATTTTTTAGGTCTGTTTTCATATTGCAAGAGTCTTTTCTAGGTATTGCTATAATTATGTAACATCAGCCCAACTCAACTCTTCACATTTTAAAAAAACCATTTGCTCTGATGAATCATAAAGAATGTGAAACAAAGTATAATCTTGAGTGGAGTGACCACTTGGAGTTTATTGTGTATAAGAAATATGTGTGTATGCATGCAAATAGGTGAGTACATTATATAATAAGCCCTAAAAGTATTTTATTTAATTTACTTGTGGTGAAATAAGCCCTGGGTATTTTTAGAATATTATTTAATTTCTACAGCACTCACAACATTTGTCTGGGCATTTAGAAGGTAGGAGTAAGTTTGCAAAGAAAACGAGTTATTTTCCTTTCCACAGGTGGGCTTCCTACTCTACACATTTGTCAGACCAGAACTAAGGAAACAGGGTTTTCTTCTAATTGGGTTGCAGAATGGTGCAAAAGCCCTTTACTCCTATGACAACATTGAGAAAATTCAATCCTCAGAAGTGATATTATCAAACGGCCCTGGATACATTAAGAAAAAAGCTTCTGGAGGGCTCATTTCCAGAAAGAAGAAAACACATAGATTAGCAGCATATTGTGGCAACTCCAACGTACAAACAAGAGGATGCGTAGAAGAAAAACTGGCCAGTCATGCCCTGCAGGGTACGAATAAGAAGGAAAAATTGAAGCTTTTCTTTTTTTAGCATTACAAATATCCTCCTTCTGCTTCTGACTTCTGCTGAGAAAGGAGTATGTGCCTGAATTTGCACTACCACAGAACTCACCACACACTGCAGTGTTCCTCAAGCTATGTTCCAGTCCCCAAGAAGCTCAAAACTCAGAGGAATGGAAAGACCGCCATTTCACTCTGTCAATTATATATAATAAACTTAGGTACCATTTTGGAAAAATAAAGACAAAATAATAATCTACTTCAACCTCCGTTATTTTTTTTAGTATAAAACTGATTGTAGAGCATTAACATTGATGAGAAATATAAAGAATACAAATGGATTATAAAAGGAATAGAATAGTGTAAGTGAAAATTCATGAAAGCCACCCTCAAATAAGATTATTTGACAAAAGCAACCACAGACCTAACATAAGCATAAAATAATATTAAGTGTGCTCAGAGAGTTACAAGGAGTCATGGTTAACAGATTCTAATTTTCAGGTAGGGCCATAGCAATTCATCATATCATGTTGTTTTTAATAATGTGCTGGTATTCTGCAATGCAGAGATACAAACTCTGCTTGAGTCTCAGCTGGCATATACTATATAATACTACTAGAGTTCACTTTCCATAGAACACCAAGACAAAGCTGCTGGATTGTTTTTGCTATTCAGGGTCTTTTATTATTCTGTATGAAATTTTGGATTGCTTTCTCTATTTCTTTGAAGAAATGTATTGGGATTTTGAGGGGCATTGCATTCAATTTGTCAATTATTCTGGGAAGTATTGCCATTTAGAAATGCAAATCAAAACAACATTGAGATTCCACCTTACCCCAGTTAGAATAGCCATTATCAAGAACACTAACAATAACAGATGCTGGCAGGGATGTGGCCAAAAAGGGATGCTACTACACAGTTGGTGGGAAGGTAAACTTGTTCAGCCACTCTGCAAAGCAGTATGGAGCTTCCTCAAAATACTAAATATAGAACTCCCCTATGATCCAGCAATCCTGGTCATTTAGCTCACAAAAATAGCCACACTAAAGCTACCAGAACAACCATGTTCATTGCAGCTTTGTTTACCATAGCCAAGATATGGAATCAACCCAGATACCCCTCAGTGAATGAATGGATCAAGAAATAGATGTTAGGAAATGGAAGGACATGGAAAATCTTATATTATGTGAAATAAGCCAGATCCAAAGAAACATAATGGTTTCCTTTTCATTGGTGATAACTAGGATGTGCCTATAAATCTGCAAGTAAACACACTGAATTGTTAGAAAAAAACACATGGGGACACAATAAATGACACAGGTCTCTAGACATTCACACAGGGAAACCAAAGGAGGATATGCATAGGAGCAGATCACAAAGGCTTGATTGCTATATGCATTTAAAATAATATTTTCTGAAATGAACTCCAAAAAAAATGAAACAAGGTATTTTGTTGTTGCTGCTGCTGCTCCTTGCTGCTATCTTCTTGTCTTTTCCTTTTGTCTGTATCTCCCCTTTCTGCTGATACTTTGGCCTGAGGGAGCCCTTGGGAGCCATCAGAGTTAACCAATGTGTTATTAATCAGACTCTGCATTGCTGTGACAGATGGTTGAAAGAAAAATTTAGAAGAGGAAAAACTGGACTCACAGTTTCAGAGGTTTCAGTCTGTGGTCAGCCAGCTTTGTTCCCACTCTGCGGTGAGGAAGAGCATCATCATGAAAGGACAGGAAGAGACAAAGTTGCTCACCACCTGGCTGTCATGAGATGGGTGAAGGGGAGGCAGGTGGGCGGCAGGCACCCGTCCCCACCTCAAGACCTTCCTCTTCCAACTAGGCCCTACATCCTAGAGTTTTCAACACCTTCCTTGCCAGAACAAAAGTGGAGAGAAACAATTTAAAGGAGAAGAAGTCATCATGCCGAGATGCACCATCAGCTTGGGACATGCCTTTACACGTGAGCCTGGGGCAGATACTTTATATCTTCTGGACGCAACACAGAAGAGCTTAAAGAAGAGCAGTGCACACCCAAATTACATTCCACTCTGTTCAGTGTTTCCCTGTATAGTAAGGCACAAGCTAGATTTGCCTAAGTACAAACACATCTGAGAAGAACTAACACACAGTCTACTCCATAATCCAGACATTGTGGGGACCAACTGGTACAAACATTTATTTTGAGAATAAAGGATAGAGCAACCAGTCTGAATGAATGACTCGTCACTCAGAATGCTCTTTAAAAAAAAAGACATCTAGACAATTCATGGCACAATTTATCTTTGGAAATGGAATGCTGAACGAACGTCATACTGACTTCCAGGCAGCCACCAAATAGTGATGTGTACAGCAGACATGGAGGGCGGTAAGGAATCGACAATCATCACATACGAAGATTTGAAGATGTTCCAAAGGAAAACAGACTAGGATAGCAAAGGCTTTTGTCTGCAAGGAAAAAGCCCACCCAGAAATAGAGATGTGGTTTACAAAATTCATGAAGGTACACATAGACACACAATAAATCAGTGAGACATTTGAAATAAAGGTATATGCTTTCATCCAGAGTCCAACATGCATTCACTAACCAAAAGGAAAACAGAAAATTCATCCACAGGTAGTGAGTTTCGATTCCTGAAGCCTCTCAAATTTCGTGAAACAAAGTTTTTAATATCAGAGTTCACTTTACCAGAGAAAACAGCATCACCACCTAACAAGATCAATAGAGAAGAAATGATTGAGAAACAGTTCCAAGTGTGAGTGTAGGCCAAATATCTCCACATCATTCTGCAACACTGGGCTCAGTGTATCAACAAAGATGGATCACTGGCTTCCATGGGTGTAATTGCCCAGGGCTCCTCATTTGTGGTGTTACCAATACTGTTTACGATAACGTTCCTCTGGCACAGATTTTCCTGTGGGACACAACTATTTTTCTAAGATGTTAATGCTATTCTGAAGCTCTGTGCCCTGTACTTACATGTGTGTGTACCCAAGTAGATGGTGACAAGCGAAGATGTGAAGCTATCCTTTGAACCAAAGAGTACTATTCTGCCTGGAGTAATGGGGAAAAATATGTGTCAGGCTGATAGAAACGGAGAGATAAATAATAGATTCTGTTGTGAAGAGAACATTTCTGTACCCAGTGTGCACTTCTAAGCTAGTGCAGAGGCAGCACTGACTGTTTAACAGTGTCATGATAAAATTCAGACAGGTAGAAGTTTGACTAGGAATTCACTGGATTGCTTTTGAAGAAGGCATGTCACAGAAATATTTCCATAAAATAAACAACAGGGTTTTGTTTGATTCTTTTACACAAAAAGAAAATGACTTTTTAAATGGTGTACAAATGCATTTTCCACTTAGGTATGCCATCCCTTCAAAGTAAGGATGATAATTACCACATATCAAATGTCTACTAAAAGCTAGGAGATGCATTTGATGCACTATGTATTTGGTCGTTTGGTTCTCATAAAACTTGGGTGGAAGTGTTATGTTGTGTTCAGTTCAAAGACATTAAAAATAGGCTTGAGGGGCTGGGAAGGTGGCTCAGAGGTAGAGTGCTTGCCTTGCATGCATGAGGCCCTGGGTTCGATTCCTCAGTACCGCACAAGCAATCAAAGCCTGTAGAGCACTAGCCTTGAGCTGAACAGCTGGGGGACAGCACCCAGGCCCAGAGTTCAGGCCCCACGACCAACAACAACAACCAAAAAGTAGGCTTGATTTCTGTTGTCTCTATTCAGTAACTGACTAAGAAACCCTATGAATGGAGTCTCTTCAAATCAGTGTACTCAGAGTTCCCAAGTATCTAATTGGACATGATAGTTAATGTTGTTGGTTACTAAAAGTACCAGAATGTGGAGATCAAAACACTCTGAAGCATACCTGCTGAAGCTGGGTGATGCACATGTTTTTGACTCTGTATCTTCCCCATTCTGCTGACCTAGCAGTAATCCACAGCAACAACACAGGTGGGGAAAGATGGGCTGGCACCATTTGCACCCTAAGTGGTATCTGTGTAATTAGAAATGCCCACACAGGTGTCCTGACAGCTCATCTTTTTTTCTGTGTGTGAGTCTGATGGTGATTTAAACAGATTGCTTTGTTTGTTTAAAAGTGATGTGCAAAGGAGTTACAGTTACCATAAGTAAGGTAATGAGTATGTTTCTTTATGAACAGTGTTACTCCTTCCCTCATTTTCTCCCCTCTTCACAGATTCCCTCCCCCCTCAAATTGTAAAGTTCATTTCCAGTGTAGTGTCTAGTGAGTATCACTGTTGAAGTGACTCACCCTTTGTCCCACCATTTCTGTGATTCCCTTTCCCTTCCCCAAATCAGATAAACTTACATGCAAGACAAAAGGTACCAAAATAAAACAGTGATCACAGGGAATAAACCAAAGGGGGAAATAAAGAAATAACTTAAAACAGTACAATAAAGAACCTTTAGTTTCCATAGTTCCCCTCATTTGTAATAACTAAGTCTATAAATTTACAAATTAATCCAATGGATAGTAAAAGACAAATAATTACATTTGGACATGATTAATTAAACAGCACTCTAAGCATCATACAGTCAGAACATGGGAGGATATTCTTAGGAGAGGATCAAAAAGGCTCAATAACTATCTGCCTATGACCATATAAAATGATGCTTATAGAAATGAACTCCAAGAAATGAAACAGATTATTAACAATGCCTTAAGTATTTTTATTATGACAAAAAATTAGGAGAGATACCACAAACCTAAGAAGTAGACATCCATCTTGCACTGTGTTCTGTAGCTCGGTCAGGTTTCCATTAGACTGAGTGTAAATTCAAAACCATTACCACCATGAATAATACATCTATGTTGTTTGTAGGACAGCTCTCTATCTCTGGCTATCAGCAGGCTCATCTACCCATCCCGTGATTTCTGTTCTTGACTTTTTCTCACTGTTCTGTATTTGGAATTCAGTCTCCATGACCTTCAGCTTGTGCTGAGTTCTCAGGTCTGTGTCATAATCTTTGCACCATACCTTGAGATCTTGGTGCATGCATTGAATAGCTTAGTGTGCCATCCATTGAGAGGGTAACACAAGAACTTTGACTGTGTGCCTTAAGTCAACTTTCCTCCATCATGTCTCTACCCAGTGTCCCGTCAGCTTTGCTTTTCCTGTTCCCCTCTTCATTATCTACTCGTTTATTCACAAAATTGCTCTCAACTCATCTCTGCCACTTGTTTTTCATGTCTATCTAATCTAATCCTTGGTTCTTTTGAATTTACCTTTCATTACCCCTCAGCAGCAGTGCAGTCTTGAGACCTTCTACATCGAGCCAGAACTTGTCAGTCAGTTATCACCTTTTGCTTTCTCCTGCCTACCCTGCAAGCCATTCTCCACAGTCAACCAGAGCAACATCTGTATCCCAGTATCTCCACATGTGCTTGGAAACCTCCGACGCTCTCACTGGTCTGCTTTGAGACTAATTACATATTTATAGTCTATACAGATATGATGAAGTACTTCTAAGGAGGAGAAAGAAAGTCATTCTGTGTACGAAGTCATGGATCAGATGTGAAGGCAACAGAAGCAAAGGTGTCTGGCAGTTCTGGAAAAAAGCCTTTCTCTTCTATCCCATCTTCTTTATCTTTCTGTTCCTAACCTGCTAATCAAGAGCAGTCCCAGGCCCTCAGTAGAGCCTTAGTTCACTCACCAAGCAAGTGCTTACCAGCGCCTGGGTCCTCTCTGCTGTCTTTCTTTCTTCCTTCCTTCCTTCTTTCTTCTTCTTTCTTTCTTTCTTTCTTTCTTTCTTTCTTTCTTTCTTTCTTTCTTTCTTTCTTTCTTTCTTTCTTTCTTTCTTTCTTTCTTTCTTTCTTTCTTTTTGTCAGTCATGAGGCTGAATTCTGGGCCTGGACACTGTCCCTGAGCTCTTCAGCTTAAGGCTAGCACTCCACCACTTGAGCCACAGCACCACTTCTGGCTTTTTTTCTTTTTGCTTATGTGGTGCTGAGGAATCAAACCCAGGGCCTCATGCATTCAAGGCAAGCACTCTACCACTGAGCCAACTTCCCAGCCCCTGTCTTTGTTTCTTTATTCCACCTGGAGTGGCCAGTTCTACTTGGCTTCTCAGATTCCCATTTATCAACCACTGGAGACAAAATAATGGGTGAACCTTAAAAACAGCCAGGAAAAATCAAACATTACAAATGGGAATAATGAGCAAATGAGCGGCTATTTCTTATATGAAGCCATAGGAATCAGCACAAAGCTGAATAATCGCTACAAATTCCACATCTAGTAAAATATTCTTCAAAAGGAAAGGGACAATAGGATTTTTAGGTAAAAGGCAGCTGACCACATTCTTTGCTAGCAGAACTCCTTTCTAGTTGTGACAAAGAAAGACCTTTTGACTGAATGGGGAAAGGGTACATTCTCACAGTCACTGTGAGAATGAAAATTAGAAAAGATAAAAACAAAGACATGCTTTGGTTTTTAGTCTTCTGAATTTCTATAGACATATGCACAACTATTTCAAGAATCATTTATAACACATCCTTATGAGGCTTAATATCCAAGTAGGTGTCATCTGTGTAATGATTACACGAAGAATAATTAAGGAGACACATGGGCCAGAGTTGTCGCAAAGTTCTAACACTCATATGAGCTTGTTAAATATCTGCAACGGATGACTGGGACAAGTTAATGACATATATTTTATACCATTAAGCAGCCACTAAAAATAAAACATGAAGCAGTCCAGCTAAAAGGGAAACTGAAGGAAATAGAATTCCAAAAATATTCAAATAATAAGTCAGTAAAGAAGAATTTGAGAAGCAATAACTACAAAGAACCACAACAGAAGAACAAATGGCAAAATGGTAGACCCATCGTCAAGTATATGAAGAATAATATTTCTAAAGCAAAGACTTCCACATAGCCTGTGCTAAAGTGAGTTAGCAATCATTCTGCTTCAGCCTCCTGAGTGCTGTGACTACAGGCATTTGCCACCATACCCAGCTTACAAAATTATGTTTCAAAGGACCCACCCAACAACTTTTTTTTTAGAGTACTCATGTTCATTTCATTTTTCCATTTCCATTTTAGTGGCAGAATTTCAGAGAACTTAGAAATTCAAGTTGAGTCCTTTCACCCTCTCCTCCTGAATGTATCACAGAGTTCAACAAGTTGCTCAAAGCTGAATTCCAGACAGTCTCAGAGGTGGGCCTGCCTGCCCAGTCTGCCTATCCTTCTCCCCACCACTCATCTGCTAGGCCTTGTCACCTTTCTTGATGGCTACTTTTCAAACTTGACTTCTAGGAGTTGGCTCCACTGCACTAGCTTTGCATTGCTATAGGAACATCAATGTAATTTTTTATAATCCCAAACTCCTCATGCCCTGTGTCAAACCTGAATAAACAAACAAACAAACAAATAAATTATTGCCTCCTGGCTTTGTCTTTGTGACATGAACTAGAATCACTCTGCTTCAGTTCACCATGATCCCCAGGGAGCCAGCTTTCTGTCTTCCAAATAATTCCTGAGATAAAAGTGCATCTGTGATTGTCAGCTCTCTCCAGCTGATTTCAGGACGGGATGCCTGTGAAATCCCTGTCCATACACTTGCACGGCCTAAGAAGGAACATTGCCCTGAGCTGACTAAGATTATGGACAGGAGGTTAACCAAAAATGTTTGAGTTTAGGCTAATGGCATGTTATAATGGATGGTACACTGTATTTGAAACTTATCTCCTCTCCCATCAATGAGTGATGGATTGTATGCATTAGCTTTCTGTGCTGCCTTTCTCCCCTAGCTAAATGATTTTCAGCAATAATATCTCAGAGTAGAAGGGGACAGAAGGAGAGTTTAAAGAGCTTCCTTTTGGTTTACCTTAAATGTCTCCATGTTACGGGGGGACTGGGTGCCTTCTGCTTGTAATGAACATGAAAACAATACTAGAAACCAGAGAGAATTACCAAAATGCTGGATGTGATTCTAATCATCAAAATAATATCCATGGCTCTTAATTTTAGCTACTCCCTACTTGAAGTTTTACTTCAGATTCATGGACTGTGTCAGGTTTGGTTTCTATAGATCTAGATTAAATGAGGGTCAAGTGTTTACAGAGCTATTATCAAAGATGAACAAAGCCAGACCCTGAGAAAAAAAATTTTAATCATGATGAACTATTGTAATAGAAAAAGAAAAGAGACCAACACTAACTGAACCCAAGTGGACATATTAATGGAAGAATAAGGAAAGTGCTGGGCCCGGGCTCCATCAAATCAGGAAGTGAAAAATTCCATAGGTTGATAAAATCCCAATGGATATTTTGAGCTGTTAACTATCAAAGTCAGTATTCCCTCTTCCCAGAACTGGAGAAAGCCCCCTCCTCTCTGAGGTTTACATTTCAGGAAGGCCTTCACATTCAGGTGCAGAGCTACCCCTGAGTGTGAAGAGGGACGTATTCATCTCAATAGTCCCAAGAAAAATCAACAGCCATCACACTGTTTAGGAAATGTAAGAAAATGTGGCTAGGAGCTAATGACTCCCTGTTATCTGAGACCTGTAAGAGACTTTAGCAGCTTTGAGCTTCTTTGGGCCAATGCTTTGTGGATGAAGGCTCCCCAGGGAATCTGTCCTTGAGCTATTAGCATGTGTTCATGTTTGTCCAGTATATGGGCCAGGATTGGAGCAGATGGAGAAGAGAGGGTTGAAGGCGAAGGATGCTGGCCAGAGGTCAGTCGTGGTCAGATTGCCACTGCTGCACTGGTGGAAGGAGGCTTCAACAGCTTCAGATATGCAACCACACAAAGAAGACTTGCTTGCAATTTGGGAAAGTTCATCTCTATTTCACCCCTTATCTTAGCTGCACCTGTCTTCTTTGGCTGTGACTAAATCTAAGTATATGTGAATCGATTAAGTTTTAGGACCCACAGGCTTTCCATTTAAGTAAGTTATTATGCTTGGGTTGTTTTTATTAGAGAATCCCAGATGACATATTTAAAATAATCAATACTAAATATCAATTACCTACATACTCTAATGTGGTTTCATTATTATTAATCAAAAGCAGGTTGTATGTAGCTCAGGGCTTGGAGCATTTGCTTAGCAGATGAGAGGCCCTGAGTTCTATTACCAGCACTTCAAAACTTAAAAAAAATGTCAAACACAATTTTAGGAAAACATCAAAACTTTTAACTTGCATTCTTATATATAATTAATCCATTATTTCAACCCATCAAGAACTTTCTGAATTTTCTTAAAACAGGCAATGTGTTCCATAACTCATTCTCTGCTCATTGAGACAATCACTTTTCTGTGGCCAAGACAGCTGATTGAAAATGAATCCTTCAGGATATAATTTCCCAGGAGTTGTTTAGAAAGAAAATTCATAGTGGGAATGAGCTTGATTCTTCTATTCTTTATAAATGTAAACTGGAATGCTACCATCATAGCCTAAAAAACTAAATCAGAGCCTGGGAAAGTGGTCCATGCCTGCAATCCCAGCTGAGTGTGAAGTCACAATGGAAAGACTGAGGTTCAAGGTCAGCCCAGGCCCAAAAGTTAGGGAGACTCTGTCTCAAGAAATGACAAGGACTTAATTCCAGCTACACAGGAGGAGGATGAGGTAGGAAGATCATGTGTCCAAGGCCAGCCCAGGTAAAAACACAAGACCCTATCTGAAACAGAGCAAGCATGAGGCCCTGAGTTCAGAACCCTGGGACTGCAAAAAATGAGATAGAGATCAACATGCATCATTTAGTCACTCTAGAAATAGGACTCTCTAAAGAGAACATACATGATTGTTGGCAAGATCAAAGCCTTTGCGGGGGGAAGGGTGTCAGTCCAACTAAGGTTTGATTCTTCAACTGTTGTCTAGACAATTGGACAAGTCTTTAGGATGCTGGGAAAAGCTGCTTCATCTGTAAATTAAGGAAAACACCTCTTCCCATGTGGATCGCTGCTTTGATGGATGCAATCATGTATGTGTAACTCCTGATGCGTAATAAGTACTAAGTAATAATTAATAGGAAGTTCATCTCTTGCTAGCAAGTTTCTATAGAAGCCCTGATCTAAAGGTTCACCACGAGATAAGAAGACAAGACAAGTAAATAATTCATGTAAACACCTGAACACACACTGATGTACTGTGTCCACATGGAAAAAAGAAAAACTGCACAGGGTTCCAAGCTAATTGAAACATAATTGGAGAAATTCCAGAAAGACTACAAAGAAAATAATAGCTGTGTTCTATCTCAAGACAAATATAAATTCTTCAGGTACATTAGGGAAGAAAATAAAAGATATAAGGAATACCTTGTCCAGAAGGGAATTCTGAGGACGGATGAACTCGGGGGTGGTTGGGAGACAATGTTGGCTGGAGAAAAAAGGGGGTCAGAGTCAGTAAGGATTACCTGAGGCATATTTGTGGATACTGACGTGTGTTTGCTCCATGGCCAGTATGTACTCAAACAAAGGATTACTCTGGGCCCATCCATATTTTACCAGGCTACCTGTGATTTCTCCCTAAATCCTTTCTTTCCCCAATACTCATACATGTTAAATAAATCTATGAATTGTCTAAATGCAAAAAGATCCTTAAAAAAATTTTTTTACAATAATGACAAAAGAAAGAATCTTTTAAATAATTTTTGAGCCTGGTCCTATTTTTGAAGTCTCTAGAAGTGGCAAGTTTCTTTCCCTACCTGCTGTGCCACAAAATTTCCAACAACAGTCCTGCAGCCTGGAGTAGAGTTGTGTTTGTCTCTAGAGGAAGCATTCACACACCTACAATCCAAGGTCATCCGGGGTGGGAAGGTGAGAGCCTGGGCCATTAATGCTCCAGAGGAATGTAAGTGGAAGAGCCACCCGGCTCTGTCTGAGCTCTCAGTATTTGCGGTTGTATCTGTGCAGCCGAGCCTCCTTCAAGTTGTCCTTTTACACAGCACTAAAATCAGCTGTCAAGCACCTAGCAGCAGTACACTGTGTTTCTACACAAAGTTTATTTCGCAAATAAATACAGGTGACTTGTGTGCCTTCCAGAGCTTTTAAATTCATTAGCATTAATGGCTTCGTAAACCTACTGTGCCGGCTGCTTTGATGGTCCTTATAAAATCTATTAGGAAATTTATTTTTCAAGCGTAAATTGTCAGACAGGAAAGCTCAGTGCATTTCAGGTTGAATAACACTTCCCCAAATGCAGGCTAATAAGGATGGATTTGATGCACTTTACTTAGCAATCTAAGTTACCAGTGAAACACAGTGATAAAAATGATAACCTTGCACTGTCCAAGATCAAACTGTACTATATCTGTAGCTCACAGCAAACCTGACTTTGCTTCTGTGACTTTTATTTCTATTAATGGGACCATTATCTCTCTAGATATACCAGCTTTCAACCTTCAAAGTGTGTTAAATTCCTTCCTCTACCTCATTCTTTCAAAACCCAGACAGCAGCAAGACCCCGTAAGCTACTGCTTCCAAAATACCTCTGATACTGAAAACCTGATTTACTCCCACAGCCAAGTCTAGATTAAACCCCTATTAGCTTATCTGCACGATTGCAGCGACTCCTAAATTGGCCTATTACCTCCAGCTGCCTCTGCCCACCTAAACCCCAGGCCATTGTCTCCGCAAATGTCCACACAACAAACCCCACCCCACTTCATTTCCTGAGAAAAGCAAGTGCAGTGGAAGGCTTTCTGTGCAACTCATTAGCATTCGACTGTTTTCAAACTTGTCTTCATGAAGCCTTTCCATCAAGCTTTTCCTGCTAAACCGAGCCTCTCCAGTCATCTGCCCATCCTAAGCAGCATCTTGAAATTCTTTTGTTTCCCTGATGTCTACCCACAGGCAGCAGGATTGTTGTTGAACTGACAATGAATTAGCTTCTAAATGTTTCAGTATTTTATGGTTAAGACTGAATCTCACACACACACACACACACACACACACACACACACACACACGTAAATTAATTTTACCTTCTCTGTCCTAGGGTTTTTAAAACCTTAGCTCATAGGAACCTGAGCACCTGGGCAGATGTTACAGGGACTATTTTAAGGGGAGGTAGCAATCTAGAGGGAAGTGGACAGGACTAGGCAGTTTTCCTAACCCCCACCTACAACTTCAACCAGAAGAGCTCTGATTTTATTTGGCATTTTAAAATTTAATAAAGGATCATCTTAATACTATGGGGTGAAGAGGACCCCTGGATAATAGAGGGGATTTGTGACTCAATTCCTCAATTACATACTTGATCCAAGGCTCTTCGACTCAGTGATGAAAAGAATTTCAAGGAACTTCACAGACAAGACTCACAAGATAAAGGGTCAGCCAGGATTTATGACAGTAAAGCACAAAATAACATGGGAGAAGTAAGGAGAGGAAAAGGGCATACCACCATGCATGCAGAGGCAGAGCTAGGAGACTCAGTAGGCAGTGATCCTCACCAAGAGTGTTTATACCATCTGAACTCAGCTGGAGGGTTCAGTTTAAGCTTTCCAGAGAGGAGGGATGGTTTGGTGATATGTAACCTTTTTGCTAAGTTCCCTATTTTGTTGTTATCAGCCAAGTATGAGAGAATGGACCAAGGGTGACTTTACCATCAAAGGATCTGGGTCATGTTCTTGGGGTTAGCATTATCCCCACCTCTGATCCTCAGCTTCATCCAGACCTGAGCTCCTCCCTGCCCTAGAGTTCTCCCATATAGCTCGGGGCGGGGGAGGGAGGTGTTGGTAATATGGCTCTGCTAATAAACCTTATAAAAAACCTTTCTCCTGTGCCTGCCTGCCTCTGCGTGGTCCCCTGGGATGGCCAGGATGGATCCTAACACTTGGGACCTTGAGTATCCCTTTCTGGCTGAACAACTATTGAACCAAGACCCATCAAACTAAATTAAAACTCAACCTCTAAAAGAAAAGAGTGTAGTGGAAGGAATGCCTGTGTTCATGCTCTTAAGATTAATCTGGGCTTGAGGCATGGTTCAAGTGATAGAGTGCCTACCTGGCAGGCATGAAACCCTTGGTTCAAGACCCAGTATGACCAAACTGAAATAATAATAATAACAACAACAGCAACAACAACAACAAGACCATTAACTTTGATGCTCTTGTGATTGCTTTTAGATTTAGTTCTTGATGCTGGCTTATTTTCTGGTATTTTTTTTCTGACTTCCCTATTACTTAGTCCTATCTACCCTTTTTCATTGTAGTATTTAGTTTTATTTATTTATTTATTTATTTATTTATTTATTTATTTATTTATTTTTGTTGGTTATGGGGCTTGAACTCTGGGCCTGGGCATTGCCCCTCAGCTCTTCAGCTCAAGGCTAGCGCTCTACCACTTGAACCACAGTGCCACTTCTGGATTTTTCTGCTTATGTGATGCTGAGGAATTGAACCCAGGGCCTCATGCATGCAAGGCAAGTACTCTACCATTGAGCTACCTTCCCAGACCCGTTTTTATTTTTTTAAGTAGTTTCAACTGCTTTGTCTACTGTTTGGGCTGCTTTGTTGCGACCAACCTTAACTCCTAAATCTCCACATGGATGGAGGACCCAAAGGAGAAAGACTCGCTTGCTCCTCGTCTTGGGCCTCATGGCTGATAAAAAGAGTGGGCACAAACCTGTGTATGTCAGGCTTGCCTTTTCTGTGCATACTAGGAGTGAGCCAACTTTGGGAGGGTCTGGGTGGGATGGGATTTTGTCTCCATTGCTCTCCTTGGACTTCTGATCCTTCACCCCTGAATACATGCTCCCTGTACTTCATCATTATGGCTGCTCTCCCCAACCCCAGTTTTGGAAATAGTTCAGTGATTCATTCCACAAACAGTTAAAAGTCAACCACAAAGACAGCAGTTACAAGTGATGATGGACATCTTTGCCCCAAGAGGCAAAATGATTTCCATGGACACAAGTAATATCCTGATTTTAGAGGACAGGGTCAAAGCTCAGCTCCCCTGTCAGCAAAGGAGGGGCCACATGGACTGGAGATGTCTAAAAATTTGGAGCATGACCTTAAGATCACTTGGACCCCTTTCCAGGTTCCTTTTACACTTTTAACTCAATAGACTTTGCCCCTGCCACACTCTCCCACTCCAACTTTCCCTTCTTCCTAAATTCAAACAATTCATCCAGCTGTGATTAAACTGCCAGAACTCACCTTGCAGAATCTCTTGCTTTCCTTACCATAGTCTAATGCTTTTTCTTGATGGGATTCTCCTCCCATTTTGGCACTCCAAAGATGAACTTGGGCTGGTTGTGCCTGTGTGTGCCTTACCCATTTGCTTTCTCAAGTTTTGTAAGAAGCAGCTCCCAGAGCCTAGCTGCAAGTGGGTTTATCTATTGATCAAGAGACTCTGGTGCTCACCCACGTGTAATTCTGACTTGTAATCTGAACTGCAGTATGACTTCAAAGATTGGGGAGACCATTTATTTTCCTGTTACTAGGTGATAGAAGATAGGAAAACTATTATATCATGTCTGACACAGCACCTCAGACGCCAATGCGTCATGGTGCGTAACAATGCTTCTTTAAAGGAGTTCATCAAACGGAGGACTAATGACAGTTTTCACTAAGCAAGATAGGAAAATTGCACTACAATCTCTTTCTACTTGCACTCAGGGAAGATACATGCTATCTCCTGTTTAAAAGCCCTTTGGGAAGGAATTGTTTGCTTGCTTTTCCTGTGCAGGGATAAGGAAGAAGTTTGTTCTTAACAATCAAAAATCAAATTCAAAAGTGCTGACATTTCATTTTCTCAGAGATCAACAATTCATGGCCCAGGCAAAGTAGAATCAAAAGTTAGAACTCTTGCCTCTTGTTGCTTTCAATAGTAGTTTGAGGGGGATCTACTATCTGGGATACACACACCCATATACCACATACACCACATACACAAACACACACACACACACACACACACACACACACACACCTCTTTCCCTGCCACCATTCCTCCATCCTGTAATAAGATATTCAGGGATGGAGCTCAGCTTTTCATCTTTATGGAAGCAGAATAGGACAATCCTGAATGTCTACATTACTTGATGCATTGCTTTGAATATAGTAAAGACCTTGTGTCTTATGGCTTTGTTTGCATACTATGGTCATTAAAGAATCAAAGGATGCAGCTCAGAGAAGTAGGAAATGATCAAGTCAGCCAATGGTCTGGGATTTATATTAAGAACGCATCTATGAGAGCCATGAGGGTGACCACGTGGAGCCTTGGCCCATTGACAGGACTTCTGAAGAGCAATTTTTCACAACCAGATTTAGAACAATCACTCCGGAAAGCCATAACACGCCAAAGGATAAATTCTATCCATCATCCCAGTCTCAAGTGATGAATGAGGCAGCGCCCATGGGATGGTCCAGTCCCTAGCTCAGCTCTCCTCCTCAGGACTGAGGCGCTCACCTACGCACAGGCCTGCCCCAGCTAGGATCTGGGAGCCAAGCAAGCTGGCTTGCAACTTGGGGACCCCCGATCAACCATTGATCATTCAGAAACAGGTGTAGTAGCTAAGAGAGAGCACCATAGGAGAAAATGAGGCAAGTGGACCAGAGGGTACCGCTGTGCAGGTCCATTAAAAGCAAACGCCATCTACTTTCTTTGCTTCAAGCTTCATGCTCCCAAACTCACCATGATATATAGTTTTTGTTTTGTTTTGTTTTATTTTAGCTCTCTCCCTCTCTCCAAGTGATTACTATGCCCTGTCTCACACTTAGTATAAGAATAAGACATTTGGCCGAGAACTGGTAGCTCACGCCTCTAATCCTAGCTATTGAGGAGGAGGCTGAGATCTGAGGATCACGGTTTAAAGCCGAAGTGGGCAGAAAAGTACGTGAGACTCTTATCTCTAATAAACCACTAGAAAACCGGAAGAGGTGCTGTGGCTCAAGTGGTAGAGCGCTCACCTTGAGCTGAGGAGCTCAGGGATAGCACCCAAGCCCAGAGTTCAAGCCCCATGACCAACAACATCAACAACAAAAAAAGAATAAGACATTTGGGAAACTGACCCTTTTGATAACAAAGGTGTTTGAAACAAAGGAAACAAAATATCTGGCTTAAGAGGAGCATCTGATGAAATCTCTTCTTTGTTTAAAGGGATGCTCAAGGAACCCAGACATAAATGTCACAGTGACCTGGGTTTAAGGAACTGACGAGCCTTGTGTCCTGGAGCTCCGCTGATAATATCTAAATGGTAATGGTGAGACTAGTTCATCAAACGCACCCAGGTGTCCATAACACAGGGGAATGCCTACGCTCAAATGCATTTCCCTTCTCAAATGGTCTGCACCATGTCTGAGTGTGGACTGTGCTTTTCCTGGCTCTGCTTTATGGATAAATGTCCTTGGCCCTTACCTATCTGGTCCTGGAATTCTTTTCTGAAACAACATCACAGACTTAGGAGCCAAGGGCCAGGCAGAGGCAGCCTCCCTTCCAGAGCTCTCCTCCCTCCAGCACCACTGATTTCAGCAACCAGAAGCCCTTGGCTTGGCTTAAAGCAGCCCAGTTCTGGAATTGATGAGCTTTGCTCCAATTCCATGGCAGATCAGCTTTGACCTCAACTCAGTCAGTCCTGTTTTTCTGACACGACCCCAAGCTGCTGGCAGGCATTTTCCTGCTCTGTTTCTGGGGAAGCTTGGCTGAAAACAAAATTAGAAATTGTATATATTTGACCAAACCACTAGAAACAAACCATTGGATCAAACAAAGAGAATGGTGCGAATAAACGAAGTCCATTTAACTTCATGATAATAAAATTTTCATGCTGCACGTAATTTTTTCGCTCTTGTTTTCGGTCTTCTTGGAAGCCTGTCTCTATTCAGAGTATGCATGTAGATGTACACATATGCATGCATACTTGGGATTATTTGAGACAGTTGCAAACAGAGATGAGTCAAATAATTAAATTATAAGTAAAAAGTTAAGATTTTTTTAAATGCCAGGAGATTTTGACTTTTTGAAAGGATAGGCAAGAGATCAGGTAACCTTTTTCTGAATTTTGTGGTCTATGCAAGACTCCATGAAGGGAAGGGATAGGTTGAAGGGGTGAGACCATGAGAAGGTTGAAGGGACCAACACGGATCAAACTGCGGTACATTCTTAAACTGCTTTGTTAAATGGCACTGCCTTTGTACAACCACCTAAAGATAATAAGAGATTACAACAAATATTCCATTGTTCACTGGGTAAAGGATTCAAAATGGTAAAACCAAGTTGGACGGAAAGGCAGTAACTGGCTTTCTCTGATACCTACAGAAGCTGCCTTCCTCATCTTCCTTTCTCCGCCCTTCCACAGTGACCCTTAGAGAGACAAAATCAAGCATGGAAGGCTTCAGCTGGAATCTGGCTCTTGGCTAGATATCAGTAGGCCCATCCGTAAGTCTTCCCAAGACCTGTAAACTCTCCATGCTCCAGCCCTGGCTGCTTTGGGGTTTGCCTCCTTCAGACACTATGCATTCTCTGTCTCAAGCACACTAGGGCTGGCCACATCACCCTGGGTATAAGAATCTTATGTGGCTCTGTTGTCGAGATCAATATTCTTATCGTCCCAGTCAATCCCTTGGTTACTAGAAACTGCTTAGAAAGAACTTCCTAGCCCTGAGTTATAATTCTACAGAATGTTTATAATTTTTTGACAGTTCTTTTGCACTTATATGCATTTTGATATTTTGATACATCATTATGTATAACGTAGGCATGTTGAGATAGGTACCTGTATGTACACTCTTTTTTTTTTCAGTTGTGGGGCTTGAACTTTGGGCCTGGGTGTTCTTCCTGAGCTCTTCAGCTCAAGGCTAGCACTCTACCAATTGAGCCACAGTGCCACTTCCTGTATGCACACTCGTTTGCTTACACCCCAGTTGCTTGCTAAGGTGTAAGCTTCTTAGCCAGGCACTGCTGATTATGCCTGTAATCTTAGCTATTCAGGAGGCTGAGATCCAATGGATTTGTGGTTGGAAGCCAGAGAAGACAGAAAAGTCAGAGAGATTCCAACTTGAGAAGTAATCAGCATAAAGCCAGTCTGGATGTGGCTCAGCATGTGTTGTATCAACATAGAAAGCAAGCAAGCTGAAAGAATATGAGAGGGGGGATGGGTTCAAACCCTGATTCTGTCAAACAACAACTAAAAAAAAAATAGCATAAAGCAGTAAGCCCATTAAGGTAGCATTTCTGACTCATAATGAACTTCAGTATTTTCTAGGTCCCCTTTTGTAAGGCCACCAATCTCATTTGCAAGGTGGAATGGTCATGACTTAATCATCTCCCCAAAGCTCCATAGTCTTCATCCCACTACTAGCAGTAGCACATCAACATAGATATTTCAGCAGACACAACATTTGCTACATCAGGGCAATGAGTACAGCTTAAAATTACATACAGCTGGGAGTTTTAACGGTAGCTCTCACAGCTCCCCAATGAATACTATTTGTATGGTAACTCTTTCCTATGATCACTAAGTTTACTCAGAGTCATCCACCCCGAAGAAGGCATTGATAACAGCACCCAGGACAGTGCCAGAACTATCCATAGCTCTAGCATTGCGTGTGTAATGGTCAGAAGCAATCCAAATGTACAAATCCAGCAGAACAGTTAAATAGATATAATTTAGTCACGGAATAGACTAGCATGGAAATGAAAAAAACAGCCCAAGTATAAAATATACAACTGTGGGAAATGAGACAAATATAAAAGAAAACATACTCTACAAATCCATCTACAAAAGACACAGCTATCATTTTTATTTACACAACTGAAGAATTCAGTGAAACTATAAAGGGAAGAGATACCACAAGTTTCAAGATTATCTTCACCGCTAAGGAGAGAAAACAGTTAATACATCTGTGACCTTGAAAACTTTGTGCTTCTTAAGCACTAGTTCAGATAAATGCTTCTCTCAAGAGTAATCCATAAACCTATCATGTGGGTAACATTTAGTTTTATGTATGCACTAAATTTTAATTAAAGAACATATATGTGAAGAAATTGGCATTTAAAATATTCTCAACCATCTTTTTCTCACTTCTCAACACTCTGAAATATAATTATTTTAAGTAATTATAGGTAATATTTAAATTCAGATAATTTTTCCCAGGCTCATGAACATGTGCCTGCATTTGTGTGAACACACGATTGATAGTATGTAGGCAGGTACGTGTTTATGTAAGAACACGTGTGTTTCCACATGTGAACATACAAGGCACTCTGCACTTTAGAGAAAAGCAAGGATATAAGTTTTTGGTGGGAGAATATATCACCACCATGGAAACAATTAAAAGGCACCTGGAATTTGCCAAATAAATTATATAAAATAGATAAATGTATTACTGTCACCAAACAACATGCTTGAAAATGCATACTTTAATATTAATTTATTTCTGGCTTTGATGTTCTCCTTATGTGGTTCGTGCAGCTCTGTTGCCTCTGTGAAAACAGAGCTCTCTTGGGAGAGTGCTCGTGCTCTTCCCAGATTATTCTCACTCCACAGCTCCTTATGCACCCTATCGCAAAGCAAAAACAAGAAACACCTGCTGCATTGTGCATCATTTTCAACCAATTCATCACCATCTTTGGAGTAAAAAACAAACAATGCAAGCAAATTATTATTCCACTTGGAAATTATGAGAACAGTTTTATAGGATGGGAATATTTTCATTTCAAAGTAATTTGGCTTCTTTGCTGTTTGCAGTTGTGGAGTACAAAACCCCTTTTGGTGGGAACTCAAGAGTTTTCAACATTTCCTTTCGTATTTATTGGGACAAAAGGTCCAAATATAGGGTACTGAAAAGCAGACACACACACACACACACACACACACACACACACACACACACACATCATGTGGCCAGCTATCAAAGTTCTTACAATCATTTTATAATTCTCAGAAGTTCTAATTTGCTTGTGAACTTCTTTCAGTTCATAATTTTTTTTGGGGGGTGGTGGTGGTCATGGGTCTTGAACTCTGGCCTGGCTGCTGTCCCTGAGCTCTTCAGCTGGAGGCCAGCGCTCTACCATTTGAGTCACAGTGCCACTTTCAGTTTTATGGTGATTAATTGGAGTTAACAGTCTTGCAGACTTTCCTGGTTCAGCTGGCTTTGAACCCCTAACCTCAGATCTCAGCCTCCTGAGTAGCTAGGATTATAGGCGTGAGCCACCAGCACCTGGCTATAATTTGGTATTTTGATGGCCATATAGAACATTTTACTTGAATAATGATTTCCTGGATTCCTGTTATATAATCTGTCAGGGAAATGTCCCAGCTCTGATGTTTACAAACCTGGCTTTTGGTTTTTGCTCTAAAATAGAATTAAGTGTGTAATGTCTAGGTCCACTATTTAACTACCACACAAATCCTACATCTTAATTTATCAGGAGGCCATAGTAAACTGAGATTAACAAGACCCAAATCATCACTAAACAGAAACAAGTCACAGAATGTAGAAACAAAGTTACCACCAATTAATACTGCAGAGGGCTTGTCAAAATCCCAGCTTTGTCTAGAAATGCATTCACTTACAAATCTTTCTTTTTTGTTTAGTTTCAACTTAAATAAATGTCACATAGATGAAAATATTTCTAGGACCACATCAAGTTTTGTGTATCTATTGCAATAAACTTAAACAATAACGATTTTATCACCCAAACAACTTGTTGGCCTTACATTTTTAGTGATAGATAATGTATATACAGGTGCAAGTCATTCATCAATTATTAGTAAGCCAAGTAACTTAAATAGTTTCTCATCTCTCTCCCATTTTTATTTCATAGCATTGGCTATGAAATGACTGAAGTAGATAGAACTAAATGTTTTAATACAGCTTAATTGCTGAGACCTGTCTCTTCAATTTTTAATACGTGAAAGGTGCTCATTTTACAAATACATATTAATATCTCTGTGTGGTATAGTTGAGATTACACTAAAATAATTACTTACTCGTGTGGTCATATTAAAGGTTCGTATTGAGTTTCAAAGCTTCCAAGCCAATCTTTCTGACCATGGGAATTAATCGTAAAGCTATTGACCACAGTATTCTGAGTATTCAGAATCTCTTGCCCCTTCTTCAGCACTGTAGAGCCACAAGTTGTCTTGTCGCCAGCTCTGGTGACCAGCACCAGAGCCTGGATAAAAGAGTGAGAACACACAACCGGCCCAGTAAATGAACCATGCTGATCTGATCTCTGTTGGCAGCAGAGAGATAGCTCTTTATATCCCACAAAAAAAGATGAATGGATTCCATCAGGCTGAGGATATTGGTGAGAAACTGCCATGATCTTCATGTGGTCTGCATTATATTTAAACTGTTTTTTTTCTACTTGGGAGAAAATTATGGACCTGACACTCAGCATCATGATGTCCAAGGCACTGCCCCTATGCAGATACAAATCCATTCTTGTCATGGACCAGGTGGGGGAAAGCTTACCAGCAACTTGGCGGGATAATCCTGGAATCTAGAAGTGGGCATGTTTTACCAGAAGACAGAGGAACGCAGGAGGTACTGGAATCCACCATTCCAACTGTATGGTTCGCATTGAAAGGTCCACAGACACTGGCAGCGACTCTTGGGGTATGGTGGCAGAGGGATCCTAAATATCCTAACCCCCCAATGGCTGCCTTGGAACATGTAAGCCTCAGTGTGGTTTGCAAGGAGCCATCCCGGGTGACTGGCACTTCCCTCCTCAAGAATGCAGTGGCAAAGGGTAACTCACTTACTGGAGCAAACAAAGACAGAGGGCATACATGTATTAATGTACTCATGTGGAAAAAAAAAACAACATGGGGGTGGGGAGGGAAATCCTAGAAGTCTGATGATCTAATAGACTGACACCACCCAGATGTTTATCTACCCTGGTCCTCTAGAGAATGGGACGACCATGCCAGTTCCAGCAGGACCTTATTTGTGAAATAGATCCTAGGCTTTCTCGACTGTCTCTAGCACATTCTGAGCACCAAAGGACCTAAGATTCCTGGATGATCCCAAGTTCTCAGCCATGCCAACTTCACTAAGGAAAACCCCCAGATTTCCAGCAGGTCTTGACTTGCTCTTAACCATCTAGGGCATAAGGGTCACGCCTGTAGTACCAGCACCTAGGGAAGCGCAGGAAAGAAGAGATGAGTCTGGGCAAAATTAGCAGGAGACTCTATCTGGGAAAAGCAAACAAAGTTATTGACTAAGCTAAGCTAAGCAAAGACATGAGAGCAAGAATAGTGCCAAGACTATGTTTATTGCAGCATTATTTACCATAGCTAAGATATGGAACCAACCCAGATGCCCCTCAGTAGATGAATGGATCAAGAAAATGTGGTACACACACACACACACACACACACACACACACACACACACACACACACACACACACACACACACACACACAATGGAATTCTATGCCTCCATCAGAAAGAATGACATTGCCCCATTTGTTAGGAAATGGAAAGACTTGGAAAAAATTATATTAAGTGAAGTAAGGCCCAAAGAAACATAGGTCCCATGGTCTCCCTTATTTGTAATAACTAGTATATGTCTGAGACAAGCAGAAAAGGTCAGATAAGCTGATGTTAGGGGAATGAACCCCAAGATAAGTATTCAAATGTTTTTTTTCCTTTCATGCAATTGTTTCTATCATATTTATAAGATGATTTCTAGGTTGCTTTGTATGTCCCTCCCCCACAGTATAACCCATACTTTCATTGTTTTTGATGTTGGTATAATTTGTGGAGGGGAAGGGAAAAAACAAATAGTTTAACTAGGGATACAGGTGGACCCATTGCAACAATGAGATGTACAAGTCGTTATGTCAAAAAACGAACTTAACAACTTTGGTGGGGGGTGGAGGAGGATCTAGTGGGGGGAGGGAAGGAGTATGGGAAGGGGAAACAAAGAGGAGGCAACAATGCTTGATAAGAAATCTCGTTATCTTGCCCATGTAATTGTAACTCCTCTGTACGGTATTCTCACAATAAAAAAAATAAAAAATAAAACAAGAATAGTGCCAAGACAAAACCAGAAATGGGCTAAGCCATCAGGACAGTATATATTTAAAGGATACTTTAAGTTCTGGAGAAAGTCTTTCAGAGGTTCTCTGGTGGTTTATCCAGCATGCCCAGCTAGCCCTCACACTGTCTGCTGCCAGGCTCAGTCATACCAGACTGCTTCTGCAGAAGAGGCTCAAGTCTATTTACTGTCTGATGACATGCCATGTTCTAATTCATCACAGGAACAATTTAGTGAGTGGAGGTGAACCTCAACCCCTAGTACACATATTTGATAGGTAAAATAAATGCCTCGTGTGAGTTTTACCCGCTTTTTCAGAGAAATTCCTCTGAAATGTTTTCCTAATACATACGGTCGTTATTTCCAACCTGGAATATTCCTCTTTCTTCAAGCCAACTATCATCCCTTTGGACATCTTCTCCTTTTATAGTCCAGTCTTCCGAGTGTTTTTAATCTCTGATTGTCCCAAGTTGAAGCTTTTTTTTTTTTTTGCCTTTTAGAACCTGCCCCGGCATCTGCATGTTTAAAGAAATGCTCTCGCCTGGGGCTGAGGCTTAGATCTGCAATCCTTGCTTCCTACACCTGGGAGGCTGGCTTGGGGCTAGCGTGGTTTTAAGTTGGCTCAGCCAACAAGAAGTTTGTCAGACTCCATTTCCAGCCTGTGAATGGTGCAGGCCTGTCATCTCTAAAATCATGGGGAAGCATACATGGGAAGTTCACAGCCCAGGCCGGCCTTCGTGCAAACCAAGAGATGATTCAACAAAACAAATGAAAACTGGAAAACACAGGGGATGGAGGTGTGGCTCAATTAGTAGAGCAACTACCCAATAGTTAATTAATGAGTTAATTCTCATCCTCAGTAATACACACACACACACACACACACACACACACACACACACACACACACACACACAATGTACACATGTGCTCTCTTACTTCAAAAATCAATTTCTCACTTGCATTTGAATCACTTTCCTTTGCCAGTCCTCTTGAATGACTCCTAATCCTAAAACCCTTAGTAATTACTTATTCACTTTTTGTCATTATATTGATGGTTTATTCCACTGGAAACAATAACTTTGTCAGTGTTTAGTGTGTCTGCTCTCTGTACAGCCACGTGTCTAGTATTGACTATAACAGCTTGTGTCACAATAATAACCTAGTAAAATAATCTAATAAGCTAATTAAAAAATGATAGCCGCTGAGTCGGTAACATTTAAGTCATTTCCCTTGTCTGTTCTTCAGTTCTTAAAGTAGAGCAAATCCACATGTGATAAACATTTAATGAAAATCAATGGATATATCTTACTTTTGTAAAAAAATAAAGTAAGGTGTTTTCTGGAAGGTAATATATATAAGGTAACTGCCAGGATCTTATGGTCTGGATGGACTCACCTCTTAAACAATTTTATTCCAAGTCAACCTAACACAATTCAGAATAAATTATCTTGACTTTGGTGTTTGTAGTGGGCTATATTAACAATTCATTAGGAGTGTATTCCGGAGACTTCTCTCTCCCAAGCTTTATCAACAATGAAGATAAATCAGCAATGAAGATAAAGCATTTTATTTCAAAAGAAAGTGATGGGACTAAGAATGTGACATTTTCCATTACAAATTCTATCATTCTAGGAAATATAAATTCAGATGGCTACTTAAGTTCTTCCTAAATACCCTTACAGGTACCCAAAACTTACAAGCAATTCATTTATACTGTCTTAATAGTTTCCGATAAGCTAAAATTATTTAATTCCGGAAAGTAATGGCCATATTCCATCAAGTTTCAGCCCATGATATAACCTGCTACTGTGATGTATGGTGATCATTTCCTTCCATTATCTTTACATCCCTTAAAAAAGCAAAAGAAAAGAACTTATGTCAGAAAGATATAAAAACTGCAGGAAAGCCCCCTTAGAACACTGAAAACAGAGCAATCACTTGATAGACGTTGTATCTGAGTTCAGTCTTTTAACATACCTTAGGTAAGTTTGGAAAAGCAACAATGTATGTGGAGCTCCCTGAAAACTCTTAATAGCAAACATTCGCTCTTACAACTTTCTTTCCTGGGACTGAGGATAACCACGGAATTAACACAGCATTAGAATTCTACCTGCTCCCAGTTCTGCCTCAGTTATTTAATTTGTCAGGCCACGATATCATCATAGAGGAACAGGAAATTGTACTTGCCTGATAGGGCCACTGTATAAATGCAACAAGCTAATTCAATTGGTTTAATTCAATATAGGTCATAGTAAATGATCTGCACTTGATTAGCAGCTGGAGATAGATTACTAAAAGACAGCCATGGCCTCCAGGAATTTATTTTTTTAATATTATCTTAAAGTAGTTATACAAAGGAGTTGCCATTCAACATAGTAGTTCATGAATACAACGTGTCCTGATCCATGAACCCGCATTCAACGTTCTCACCCATCCCTCCTCATGCACACTTTCCCCTCACTTCTCTTACATTTTATAGGATACACATGAACCTTTTCTTTTGAAATTCCATTGGCCATTTGCTGTCAGGGGAATTTCCTCTGCCCACATCCATTCTCATTTACCACACTCCCCTTTTCCATTGCTTCGATCTTTCTCCAGTTGCAGTGCTAATCAGAGCAGAACCAGCCTCCTCCATTTCTCCCAAGCAATGTTCCTTGAACACCTAGGATTTATAGATGGCAAACCAAAGATTGTGGAGTCTAGCCATCCATTCTTACAAACACAGTCATGTGTCACTGACTCATTGCATAATTATGAAAGATGTGTTGTTGAGTGATGTCATTGTTCTGCAAAATCAGTTTCATCCCTATTCAGGATTTGATTTGGCAAGTAACTTTTTCCTCCATCATCATCTCAATGATGAGTTCCTTCCACAAAGAAAGAAAGAAAGAAAGAAAGAAAGAAAGAAAGAAAGAAAGAAAGAAAGAAAGAAAGAAAGAAAGAAAGAAAGAAAGAAAGAAAGAAAAGAAAAGAAGGAAGGAAGGAAGGAAAGAAAGAAAGAAAGAAAGAGAGAAAGAAAGAAAGAAAGAAAGAAAGAAAGAAAGAAAGAAAGAAAGAAAGAAAGAAAGAAAGAAAAGAAAGAAAGAAAGAAAGAAAGAAAGAAAAGAAAGAAAGGAAGGAAGGAAGGAAGGCAAGAAAGAAAGAAAGAGAGAGAGAAAGAGAAAGAAAGAAAGAAAGAAAGAAAGAAAGAAAGAAAGAAAGAAAGAAAGAAAGAAAGGAAGGAAGGAAGGAAGGAAGGAAGGAAAGAAAGAAAGAAAGAGAGAGAGAAAGAGAAAGAAAGAAAGAAAGAAAGAAAGAAAGAAAGAAAGAAAGAAAGAAAGAAAGAAAGAAAGAAAGAAAGAAAAAAAAGAAAGAAAGGAAGGAAGGAAGGAAAGAAAGAAAGAAAGAGAGAGAGAAAGAGAAAGAAAGAAAGAAAGAAAGAAAGAAAGAAAGAAAGAAAGAAAGAAAGAAAGAAAGAAAAAAAAGAAAGAAAGGAAGGAAGGAAGGAAAGAAAGAAAGAAAGAGAGAGAGAAAGAGAAAGAAAGAAAGAAAGAAAGAAAGAAAGAAAGAAAGAAAGAAAGAAAGAAAGAAAGAAAGAAAGAAAGGAAGGAAGGAAGGAAGGAAGGAAAGAAAGAAAGAAAGAAAGAGAGAGAGAAAGAAAGAAAGAAAGAAAGAAAGAAAGAAAGAAAAGAAAGGAAGGAAGGAAGGAAAGAAAGAAAGAGAGAGAGAAAGAGAAAGAAAGACAGACAGAAAGAAAGACAGACAGAAAGAAAGAAAGAAAGAAAGAAAGAAAGAAAGAAAGAAAGAAAGAAAGAAAGAAAGAAAGAAAGAAAGAAAGAAAGAAAGAAAGAAAGAAAATCGCTTGGCTGATTTCCCTTCAGTACTCAGCTTCTTCTCTCATTTTCATGTCACATAGTAAATAGTTATTCTTGCATCGGTTTAACTTCCCAGAACTATCAGCAAATTCAGCATTGTAGTTACACCCAGCCTTTTAGTTTGACATCATAAAGTTTATGCTTTGCTCCTGCTCCTCCTGATGCTGATAGGACTGGCTTCTACCTTTGATCTTCAATTCTAGGTTATAGAAAGTTCTCCTCCATCTCATATAGGCCTTGCTTGATGTCCTGTTCAGTTCATTGCCTTCTACATAATGGCCCCCGATTACTTCAAGATCATGGCAAGGGTGGAATTGGAAGTACCTGACAGGCCAGCAGCAACCATCAATGCTTTGCCATCTCTGTGGTCCTTCATCACATGAGCAGGGCATTCTGGGTGCATATGAACAAAACCACATGAGATTACATCAAGCTCAAAAGAAAGTGATGTAATCAAGAGATAGAGTAGATGGGAAATGCAGCTTCCTGTGTAACAAGGCAAGCTGTTATTTGTGACCACCATGATGTCATGAAGGCAATAGGAAATGCTCGGTCCCTTGACAATCTTAAGTGATTTCTGTTAGAAATGTGTTGCATTAAGGTTCCGGGAAGATGGCAGAAGAGAAGCTGAAGGCTAAACAAGATCTTGCACAGAAAGCACTTTTAGTGTTCCAGTGAACAGTCCTAAGCCAGAAATCACACCAAGTGTGCCATCACAGTACAGAGAGTTAGTCCAGAGAGGGAAAATCCAGGCAAGGGTGAGTGGATTCTACTCAACACCAGCAAGAAGTGACAAGGAGCAGATATCTTCATCCTGCAGATCACAGACCAGAGATGACCCAGGAACCAAGACTCCGGCATGAGTAGAAGCCTGACATGCTCACTCCTTCTCAGGGAGCAGAGGAGGGAAGGCCACCCCCCCCCCAATTACCGGAGATCTCCATCTTTGATACTGACAAAGGCCTGGCTGAGCAGCTAGCTCCAACTCAGGCCTTGGAAGAAAACAAAAGAATCATTTAGCAGGTCACAGGAACCTAACCTGACTTGCCAGGCTCAGCTCCACCCAGGGAAAACTCACCCTGCCTGGGCGGAGCAAGCTCCACCAGCCCCTCGGAGTGGCTTTCTACACTGGGTAAACAGAGCCAGAGGCTGCCCCTCCCTACAGCAGCCTTGGCAATCAATTGAAATTCAGTAAACATAAACCCTGAGAATGGCTCCAGGCTGGGCTCTGTGAGTGTCTCACAAGCTAGCGCCTCAGGGAAAAGCTACTGTTTGCTGAAAGGCTTCAACTCTACCCAGAACCTAGCCTTATTACAGCATCTCCAAACTAGAGGAAACAGCCATCTCCCTTTCTTGTGATACTCAAAGCAGATCTCCCTTCCATTGAACTAGCCTGGGAGGAGGATCACAAAATCCTGGGTAAAGCAGAGCATTTTTCTGCCTGCTCAAACAAACTGACTTAAGAAACCAACCAAGCCACAGGAAAATCAAACGCCACAAGCAGACCAGAGACTCCAACAAGAGACTGGTTATGGATACAAGGAAGATACAGGATCTTCCCATTCCCCTCCCCCCCCCCAAAAAAAAATCAAAGTACTCTTTTTTTGTACCTTTTATAAAAAATTTTTAAAACTTTTTTTAACTTTTAATTTTTAACTTTAAAAAATTGTTTTCTATTAACTTCTTTTTTCTTCCTCTTATAATTTTTATTTTAGGGGTATATGTGTATGTGCTTTTTTCTTTAAAAAATTTTTTTTTGTTTAGCTCTACCAACCTTTTGATCCTTTTTATTCTTTCTTTCTTTCTCATTCTTTTCACATTTTCTTCTCTTTCGTTCTTCTCTGCATGGCTTAATTGCTGTTCTGCTCATCCTCAGATGTACCCGTAGTCGATTATTAGACCTTATCCTCCATTGTGTACCCACTTAATCCAGAAATTTATTACTCAATTCAAAACCTCTTAGACTTAAATTCCTTAATAGCAGTACTACCTCTTTATACCTATATAATATTTTAAGCATTTTTGTTTTTGTTTTTCACATTTCATTTCTATCCTTCCCCTTCTCTTATCCTATCCCCGTTCTTCTCTGAATATTACGTTATTATATTTGCATAATTTTTAAAGGTTTCACTTTTTAATTTTTATTTTTTCTACTTTTTCTTGTCTCTTTTATTCCTTTCTCTTTTTCTTTTTTCTCTCTCTACTATCATTTTATCCAACCTATTTCCTGCTTTGAGATTAGGACTTAGTTAACTCTCCCTCTACTTTTCCACATCCCTCTATTCCTATTTTTACCCACATCTCTCCCTAAACCTAATAATTTCTAGTTTTCCAAAATCTTCTTTGTGGTTCATAGCCCATTAATACATAGTTGTTTGATGTTGAATAGATATATCTGTTGAACTAGAGTGTATCTGCAGACTTTTGACTGTGTAACTACAGACTTTGGTTGATGCTTACTTTAAGATAGTGTTCTAGCATAAAACTAGTGTTACTTTCATCCCAAATGGGCAGGGAAAGCTGGAAAAACACAAGAAAAATGGCAAGTCCAGGTATCTCAAATCCCACTCATGATAATCAGGGGACAGAACAGATAATGAATAATTCAGAGGAGAGATCCCAGAAAGCTCTACAAACACTACTGGTAAACATGGTAAATGAAAAGATTGAAAACATGCAAAGGACTCTGTGTGAGCATGATAGGGAGAGAGAAGAGGCAAACAAAAGATCAATACAGGAATATGATGAGCGTGAGGAAGCTACTCAAAGATTGATCCAGAAATTGGTGAGCAGCTTGAGAACACCCAAAGAGAAATAAAGGAATGGAGTGAGCAGGCTAAGATCAGTCAAAGGAATTGCAGGAGCTGTCCAAGAACAAACAAAGAGAAAGTCAGGAATGGTGTGAGCAAGCTGAGAACAGTCAAAGAGAACTACAGGAATTGCATGAATGTGAGGAAGCTAATCAAAGAGTAATACAGGAATAGAGAGAGCAGGATGAGAATACACAAGGATCACTAAAGGCATTCATGGAATCCATAAACAGAGAGCTAAAAGAAGTCAGGGAATCCACAAAGGGAATGCTGAATGGAACCCAACAGAAGGAATGGGAGTCCAAGAAAACCAATAAACTAAGTGATTTGAGAATAAACACTGAACACCAAATTAAGGAAGTAAAGAAGTTCATACAAGATCTAAAACAAAGCTCCAACCAAGAATTTGAAGCCATCAAAGCAGACCAACTAGAAGGAAAAGAAAAAACAAAGTAGAAAGTCTTGATAGTAGGTTAGACCATGCAGAAGATCGAATCCCGGGGATTGAAGACAGCCTAGATATTATAGAGAAAGAACATACAACCATCCAAGACAAATCCAAGAAATATGATAGATCTATTCAACACGTGGAAGACACCATCAGAAGACATAATCTGAGGATAATGGGTGTAGAGGAGCACCTAGAGACAGAAGTTGATGGTCTAGGCAATTTGTTTAACAGGATCCTAGCAGAGAACTTCCCAAACGTGCAAAAAGATAGGCCTATTCAGATACAAGAAGCTTTTAGAACTCCAAATAGACCAGACCAGAACAGGACATCCCACCATCACATTATAATCCACACAGGAACAATTCAGACCAAGGAAAAGATCCTTAAAGCTGTCAAGGAGAAAAGATGAATCACCTATAAAGGGAAACCAATTAGAATCACCTCAGATTTCTCAGCAGAGACAATCAAAGCAAGAAGAGCCTGAAATGATGTATGCCATGCCCTAAAAACAAACAACTATCAACCAAGAATACTGTACCCAGCTAAACTCTCCTTCATAACTGAAGGTCAAATAAAAACTTTCCATAGCAAAGAAAAATTGAAACAATATATCTCCACCAAACCAGCCCTACAAAAGATTCTTAAAGATGTCCTACACATAGAAAACCAACAAGACCACAATAAAGGCCAAGAAACTGCACCCAAACTGAGAATCCAAGAACCATAGGAAGAACCCAGTTGCCGCAGCTCCCAAGAAGGTGATGACATGGCAGGAACTCACAAATACCTCTCAGTACTATCTCTCAACATTAAAGGACTTAACTCTCCAGTTAAGAGACATAGAATGTCTAGTTGGATTAAAAAGCAAGATCCTTCTATCTGTTGCCTTCAGGAGTCACATCTTGCCCATAAAAAAAAACACATTTTCAATGTGAAAGGCTGGAACAAAATCTACCAAGCAAACGGCCCCCATAAACAGGCAGGAGTTGCAATCCTAATATCAGATAAAATAGACTTCAAATTAAAATTATTGAGAAGAGATAAAGAAGGTTGCTACATACTAATTAATGGATCTCTACTTCAGAAGGATATTACAATTCTAAAAATCTATTTACCAAACAACGGAGCACCCAAATTTATCCAAGAAACACTACTTTCCCTCAAATCCCACATAGATCCAAAGACATTAATTGTTGGGGACTTTAACACACCACTTTTCCCACTAGATAGACCTACTCAGCAAAAACTCAACAGAGAAACCTCAGATCTAAACAAATGCATAGATCAACTAGATTTAACAGACATCTACCAAATATTTCACCCAGCAGCATCAGAATACACGTTTTTCTCAGCAGCACATGGAACATTTTCCAAAATAGACCACATTTTAGGCCACAAAGCAAACTTGTCCAAATTCAGAAACATTGAAGTTATACCTTGCATTCTCTCAGACCACAAGGGAATAAAATGAGAACTCAACACCAAAAGCCACCAAAAAAAACTCTTGTAATTCATGGAAGCTGAACAACACACTGCTGAATCACAAGTGGGTCATGGAAGAGATTAGAAAGGAAGTTCAAATGTTCATGATATTCTACAAAAATGAACACACAAATTACCAGCTCCTCTGGGACACAGCAAAGGCAGTACTCAGAGGCAAGTTTATAGCTCTGAGTTCCTACATCAACAAGTTGGAGAGATCTGAAACCAACAATTTAATAAGACATGTGAGCCTCCTTGAAAAAGAGCAGCAAGATAAACCCCAATCCAGTAAATGGAAAGAAATAATTAAAATTAAACCAGACTTAAATGAATTAGTATCCAAAAAAGCCATAGAAAGAATCAACAAAACAAAGAGTTGGTTCTTCGAAAAAATTAACAAAATTGACAGAGCCTTAACAAATCTTATCAGAAAAAGAAGAGAACACACCCAAATAAATAAACTCAGAGATGAGAATGGAAACATCACCATAGAAACAAACAAGATTCAGAACATTATAAGGGAATACTCAAAACTTTATGCTAATATGTTTGAGACCATAGCAGAAATGGACCTTTTCCTAGCAAATATTGACATGCCGAAACTAAACCAAGATGAGTTAAACCATCTTAACAAGCCCATATCAAGCATTGAAATAGAAACAGCAATAAGAGACCTCCCATCTAAGAAAAGCACAGGACCAGATGGTTTTACAGTGGAATTTTACAAGGCCTTCAAAGCAGAACTCACACCAATACTCCTCCAACTCTTCAATGAAATTGAAAGAGAAAGTTCACTACCAAACTCATTCTATGAAGCCATCATAACCCTCATCCCAAAAGCAGGCAGAGACTCATCAAAGAAAGAGAACTATAGACCATTTCTTTGATGAACACTGATGCAAAACTTCTCAACAAAATTTTGGCCAATCGACTTCAACAATTCATCCAAAAAAATCATACACCACGATCAAACAGGATTCATTTCAGGGATGCAAAGCTGGTTCAGTATACGCAAATCAATTAATATAATTCATCACATCAACAGAAGCAAGGATAAGAACCACATGATTATCTCAATAGATGCGGAAAAAGCATTTGACAAGATCCAACACCCCTTTATGATGAAGGTTCTGGAAAAATTAGGAATCCATGGAACATTCCTCAATACAATAAAGGCTGTTTATGACAAACCTACAGCATTATACTTAGTGGTGAAAAACTAAATACATTCCCTCTTAACTCAGGAATGAGACAAGGATGTCCACTTTCTCCACTTCTCTTTTTTTTTTAATTTAATTTTATTTTATTTGTGAACATACTGTATCTCCACTTCTCTTCAATCTAGTATTTGAATGCCTAGCTACAGCAATAAGACAAGATGCAAAATAAAGGGGATCTAAATAAGGAAAGAAGAAGTAAACTCTCCCTCTTTGCAGATGACATGATCTTGTATTTAAAGAATCCCATAGATTCCACTCCCAAATTACTCAAGCTGATTCAAAACTTTGGCAAAGTAGCAGGGTATAAAATTAACCCTCAAAAATCAATGGCTTTTCTGTATGCCAACAAAGAGAAAAGTGTGGCTGAAATTAGGAAAGCAACTCCATTCGTAATAGGCCCGCAAAAAAAAATACCTAGGAATTAACTAAAGAAGTGAAGGACCTCTATGATGAAAGCTTTAAAAACTTGAAAAAGGAAATCAAAACAAAACTTAGAAAGTGGCAAAAACTCCCATGCTCCTGGATTGGAAAGATCAACATTGTGAAAATGGCAATACTTCCCAAGGCTATCTACAAATTCAATGCGATACCTATCAAACTTCCAACCTCATTCTTCAAGGAAATAGGAGAGGCAATCCAAAAATTCATATGGAACAATAAAAGACCCCGAATACCAAAAACAATCCTCAACACAAAGAACAGTGCTGGAGGAATATCAATACCAAATTTCAAACTCTACTACAAAGCCATAGCAATAAAACAGCTTGGTACTGGCACAAGAAGAGACCTCAGGACCAATGGAATAGAATTGAAAACCCAGAAATGAACCTACAGACCTATAGCCATCTAATCTTCGATAAGGAAGCTAAAAAACTAGAATGGAAGAAAGACAGCCTCTTCAGTAAATGGTGCTGGCAAAATTGATTAACTACTTGTAGAAAACTAAAGCTAGATCCTGATATATCACCCTGCACCAGAATCAACTCCAAATGGATCAAAGACCTGGAAAGCAGACATTCTGAAAACATTACAGGATGGAATAGGAGAAACCCTAGGTCTCCTTGGCACAGGTCGAAATTTTCTTAATAGAGACCCAGAAACACAAGAAATCAAAGAAAGGTTGGACAAATGGGATTGCATGAAATTGCAGAGCTTCTGCATGGCAAAGGACATAGCTAGCAAGATCAATAGAAAGCCCACAGTTTGGGAGAAGATCTTCACTAGTCATACAACAGACAAGGGTCTCATATCTAAAATATGCCTGGAACTCAAAAAATTAAACCCCCAAAACAAATCTTCAAAGAAACAACTTCCCAATAAATAAGTGTGCTAAAGACTTAAAGAGAAACTTCTCTGAAGAAGAAAGGATGGCCAATAGACACATGAAGAAATGCTCAACCTCCCTAGCCATAAAAGAAAGGCAAATCAAAACAACATTGAGATACCACCTCACCCCAGTTAGAATGGCTAAAATCAAGAACTCTAATAACAACAGATGCTGGAGGGGATGTGGACAGAAGGGAACCTTACTGCACTGTTGGTGGGAGTGTAAACTTGTTCAACCACTTTGGAAAGCAGTATGGAGTTTCCTCAAAAGACTCCACATAGAGCTCCCCTATCACCCAACGATACCACTCTTGAGCATTTACTCAAATGTTTACAAACAAGAACACACTAAAGCTACCAGCATGACTCTGTTTATTGCAGCATTGTTTATTATAGCTAAGATATGGAACCAACCCAGACGCACCTGAGTAGATGAATGGATCAAGAAAATGTGGTATATATATACACAATGTAATTCTATGCCTCCATCAGAAAGAATGACATTGCCACATTTGTTAGGAAATGGATAAACTTGGAAAAAATTATATTAAGTGAAGTAAGCCAGGCCCAAAGAAACATAGGTCCCATGGTTTCCCTTATTTGCAATAACTAGTATATGTCTGAGTCAAGCAGAAAAGGTCAGATAAGGTGATGTTAGGGAAATGAACCCTAAGGTATGCATTCAACTGTTTTTTTCTTTTGTGCGATTGTTTCTAACACATTTATAAGATTATTTCTTTATTGCTTTATATGTCCCTCCCCCCCGGTATAATACCTGCTTTCACTGTATTCGGTGTTGGTATAATTTGTGGAGGTAAAAGGAAAAAAACAAATTGTTTAATTGGAATACAGGTGGACCCATTGCAACAATGAGATGTACAAGTCTTTTTTTTTTTTTGTCGGTTGTGGGGTTTGAACTCTGGGCCTGGGCGCTGTCCCTCAGCTCTTCAGCTCAAGGCGAGCGCTCTACCACTTGAGCTAAAGCTCCACTTCCGGTTTTCTGGTGGTTTATTGGAGATAGGAGTGTCACGGTTTCTCCTGCCTGGGCTGGCTTTGAACCGTGATCCTCATATCTCAGCCTCCTGAGTAGCTAGGATTACAGGCGTGAGCCACCAGCGCCCGGCAATGTACAACTCTTTATGTCGAAAACAAACTTTACAACTTTGGGGGGGGAGTATTTCGGGGGGGGGCGGGAGGATGGGAAGGGATGGGAAGGGGAAACAAAGGAGGAGGCTACAATGCTTGATAAGAAATGTACTCATTATCTTACCCATTTAATTGTAACCCCTCTGTACAGTATTTTCCCAATTAAAAAACAATGTGTTGCATCGCTGACTGAGATAGCCTTCTAGGGCACATGACTGTTTAAATGTTGATACAGAGTCAACCATTAGACTTTTTCCTTGAATAATCCTCTCCTTCCCAATGCCCCTTATGGAGGGAACAGAGACACTGACGTAGGCCCGTAAGGGCACCAGGAAGCCAGAGGTCATTCCCACGCATTGCATCATTGTCCTTTTGGACATTTCTACTAATCATTGTGTAATGTAAACTAACCCATTCTTCAGCTAGGTAATAACAGACAGGCCTACTTCAGTCAGATGCACTTCGCTTTGAGTGCATTATTTCCCTGGGTGTTATATATTGGACAAAATGGAGATTTGTGGCAGAGCAGGTATGTTGCCTCTGTTTTTTTTCTTTCAACAGATCACCCTCTCTCTATGTCTCAGTGTCAAAATCCACTAATTCTCACTTTTATTATTATAACATCTGCTAATGATCATTTGTGATATCTGCTGTTAGTATTTGATTTTAATGGGACACCTGGGTTCAAGGATTTGGATGGAAGTGACTTTAGTTGATAAATTTTCATGTAGTCTACCTGCTCTACCAATTTGTGCTCTCTCTCTTTCTCTGTCACTCTGTCTCTCTCTGTCTCTGCTTCTCTCTCTCTTTCTATTTCTCAACAAGGTACATATCCTTACTAGTGATACAGAAAAAGATTTTTTGTCTGGTCAGAATATCAAACAAGCTACAATTCTCTAAATTCAAAGCCTGGTGGAGAGTAAGGCCCTCCCTCCTTTCAGTCCTATGAGAGCTGGGGCAGGGGGAAATCGGGAGAGATGTGGAAGTCACATAAAAAGATTTTGGAGCTGGTTTAAGGAAGACATTTCTCCACATAAAAGTGCAGGAAAATCAGCAAATGTCAACATCACTGATGCTAAAAGCCATGCAGTTCTAAGATCATTGAGGAAGGTAGCTACATTACAACAGATTCTCAGACACCTCATATTGAAGGAAGATGCTTCTAGGAATTTCATAGCCAGACAGGAGAAGGAAGCTGTCTAGTTAGTGATTTTAAATGAAAGCCAATTTACCATTTAGGAATCTTAAAGTCCATAGGAATCATGTTAATTCTACTCTACCTGGGATCTATAAATGGAGCTCTATTCACAGAGCCTAGATGACTTCAGCTCTGTCCACAACCATAGTTTATTAAATATGCTTAGTTAAGACCTTGGGCTTAGAAAAAAAATATTTTCAAAATATCACTGGCAATTGACAGTGTGGTTGGTCACACATGATCTTGATGGAGAAGTGTAATAAGATGACGACTTTTTCATGGAATTCTGTAGGCAAGGATCAAGAAGTAAGCAGTTTTCCAGCATTGATCTTGAAGACATAGGCTTCATAAAGGAATCGCTGCCCTGGCTAGCAATCCGAAGTGAATTGAAAGCCCTGAAAGGACTTGCCTTTCTGGATGCCAGTTCAAACGCTGGAGCAGGGTCCCGTTCAAAGGCTTGCACCAGTGAGAACATTTTACAGTGGGTAAAATGTACTATCCACAGCATGTCATCCTGAAGTGAAATTTTTTGTGAGAGGAAAGGGCTACTGATAGAGGAGATTATCACCACCACTCAAACTGTGAGGAACCACAATGCCAGTCAACCAGAAGCCAAAACTTTTGATGGCAAAACCTTTGAAAAGCAGGACAAGACAAAACAAAACATTATGACTTGCTGAAGGCTCAGATAGCCACTCATTTCAACAAGAGGCTTAAAATTAAATGAAGATATAATGTACACTCATTTTGAAGCATAATGCTATTGCACTTGTAACACGCCATAGTGTAGTATAATTTTGCTGCTATAAGCATAGGAGGACCAAAAAGATATTTGTGATTGCTTTACTGTGCTGTTTATTCTCTTCCTGCAGTGGTGAGATCCCTAGTAATTAATAATCAGCATTTGTTATGATGAATAAAACAGAACGCATGAATGAATAAGAGAAAAACAGAAAAGTATAACTCTGAGTCAATAAAAAGCTCATGTTCTTATGAAGGTAGATGTTATATCACTCACCAAATTAGAGCATAGTCAGACAAAAAAATGATCATTTATTCCCATTCAAAATATGTCTTTGAATAGCCACCATGTGCAAAGAACTGAGGCAGGTGAAAAACATCAGAAAACAGAAACTTCAGCTGGAATTTTACCTGAGTAAGAGCTCAGCTTTGAGACTATAACCTTAATGTTACACAAATGATAAGTTAGTCATAGAGCGAAACATTATTTCGTTTGGTTTTTTTATCTTAAATGTGAGGAGAATGTTTGCAAGTTCAAAGCTGCAAATTAGCATTTGTGGGGTGGCAAAAAATAAATTTCGGAAAAATTGCTCAGGGTAGAACTATAGATTCTGGGGAAACATGAAAACTGCTAATTAACTTCAGCAACTCAGAGGGCTGTACTCAGTACACTTGAATTACATGAGAGTTTTTAGAGAAAAAGCCAGCCACCTGGTCAGAATATGAGCTCACAATTTCTGGAAATGTCTTTTTGTTATGAAGTAGAGTAGAAGGAAGGGCCCATGCTCTCTCCTACCACACTTCCAACCTGGTAGTGCCAAACCCACAGTGAGACTGGTTAATTTAGCAAGCACCTTGTAAAACCAAGGCATCCATAGTTTCCTATCTTATCTTACATCTTACTTAAATGCCAAATGCCTCTCATTGGCCAAATCTGCCTGGAATACTGCTGTATGAGAACAGATTCTATGGTTTACTTCCTTTGGCAGAGAGGAAAGAGAAGGCCATAAAAACCATCACTAAATATATTGCAAATTTCCTAGCTATGATTTAGAGTTAGCACAATTCTTGGATATTGCCAATTACTCTTCACCATCTTTGTTCTACCCAATGGAATAACATACAATCCTTAAAATTACTTTATCCTTTTCTGTAGGAATCTTCAGTTCTTTAACTGTAAAATCTCACCTAAATACTATTCCAAGTGCTAGATTATTATTGATGAGATTGACAGTATTGCTAAAGCTTTCCATGTTTTAACCTCAAAACAGTGTCACATTCTTTGACGAAGGAAGTTGGACCTGCAGGCCAAAGAATACACACACAGCATCCAATGGTGGATGAGGCACAGTAGGGATCCAGCTACAGTACCCTTCTCCCTTCGGAGTTAGACTCGTGTCCAGAGGGGTGGGAGTCATGATTCAAACATTCCATGATAGTAGTGTGTCATGAAGTGTGAGCTGTCACTCAAGTGTCCCATGTTAGCAGCCGGTTATGTCACGCTATGTGCAACACACTTGACATTGAAATGTAAGACTCAGTTCCATAAGCTGTTGTCTTGAGTGCTGAAACACAGTTTACATTTCTGAACTAGCAGACATCTAGCTCTTTGCCACCTTGGGAGAGGGAAGAGATTTTCTCAGCCAGCAAGTTTACATTAAAGATGATGAAAGAGCAAAACCCACTCACTCATTTATTGTGTGCAAGATCTCTAAGTAAACAAGGCCTCATGGTCGAGACCACAGTGGATGGTTTTCTTATATGTCTGGACAGGTACACTGTGTATAACATGCCACATTACATAAAATAATGCAGTGTGTATCTTTGAAATGATCATACTTTATTATGACATTCATAAACTGTTGTGCTAAATGGAAACTCTTTAGTACAACCACAGGAAGGAAGGAAGGAAGGAAGGAAGGAAGGAAGGAAGGAAGGAAGGAAGGAAGGAAGGAAGGAAGGAAGGAAGGAAGGAAGGAAGGGAGGGAGGGAGGGAGGAAGGGAGGGAGGAAGGAAGGAGAAGGAAAGAAAGAAAGCGATAGAGAAAGAAAGAAAGAGAAAGAAAAGAAAAGAAAGAAAGAAAAAAAACAAAGAAAGAAAGAAAGAAAAGAAAGAGGGAGGGAGGAAGGAAGGAAGGAAGGAAGGGAAAAAAGGAAGGAAGGAAGGAAGGAAGGAAAGAAGGAAAGAAGGAAGGAAGGAAGGAAGAAATGAGGCAGAGAGGGAAGGAAGGGAAGGAAGTCAGGCACCAGTGGCTCCCGCCTGTAATTCTGGCTACTCAGGAGGCTGAGATTTGAGGATTGTGGTTCAAAGCCAGCAGGCTTTGAAAGTCCACGAGGCTCTTACCTTCAATTAACCACCAAAAAATCAGAAGTGGAGCTATAGCTCAAAATGGTAGAGCACTAGCCTTGAGTATGAAAGCTCAGAGACAGCCCCCAAGCCCTTGTTCAAGCCCCATGAGCCACACAAATAAGTCAATAAATAAATCAGTGGGAAATCAAATGTGTACTACACTTGGAAGAGAGAGAAGGAATTACAGGAGCCCAGAAGAACAGAATGCAAACACTGGGGCCATTCTCTCCCATGTAGATGAAAGCTTTCGTTTCAGTAATGGCTTTTCCACTCATTCTGCATTGTTTTTGGCTCAGAGTTCTCTCTATTGACAATTTAAGAATTAAGTATGAGGGGCTGGGAAAGTGACTCAGTGGTAGAGCGCTTGCCTTGCATGCCTGAGGCCCTGGGTTCGATTCCTCAGCACCACATAAGCAAAAAGAAAAAAGCCTGAGGTGACGCTGTGGCTCAAGTGGTAGAGCGCTAGCCTTGAGCTGAAGAGCTGAGGGACAGCGCCCAGGCCCAGAGTTCAGGCCCTACGACCGGACCAAAAAAAAAAGAAGAAGTATGAAGTCAAATTTCCAGTGAGCCCAGATGTTGCTAACTGAACCAAAAATGGTTCTGAATGAGAGCAAGACATCTACTCAGGAAAGAGATTGCTTCCACGTCCAGTTGAAGGCTCTAACTGTATTTCTTTTCTTTCCCAGTCCTTATCTGGGGCATATTTGAAGGTCAGAGTGACCGGTTACTCCCCACAGCTATCCGATTAGGTCGGTTAACAACCTCTCATCTGTTGTGTAAATGGTCCAGCAGAAACTGAGGTTAGGTGCTGGAAAACTGGGAACAGACACAGAACAAAATGTGCTAGTTAAAAGAATTTTAGTACTATGTTCTGTAATTATCAATGTGTGTACTAAGAATCTAATATCTATTAATTTTAAAGTTTCCTTTAATCAAGTTAAAACTTGCAATTAGAAGAATATCACTCTTTTTGGATTAACTTAAGTAGCATGGTTGTGTGAGATGGAAAATTTCACTATTGGGGTGATTGAATAAAAATACATGAGTTATAGATTTATAGAAACATTCTAGCTACCATAGATGAGGGAAATCGTGCAACCTTTGTTTCCCTGGGTCTGTCTTACTTCACTTAATGCAAGTGGCTACAAATGAATTAACTGAAATATAATAGCCTCTACAGAGAGTTCAAAGACTAAAATTCTTTAGAAAGACTAAGTCAAACAAAGTAAATACCAGGAAATGGGTACTTGCAAGAGGGGAATGGAGTGGACAAATGAAGGGGTAAGGGAGGGGAGAATACAGTCAAGAATTCATTGTCTATACCACAAAATTAAGAAATACAAGGGAAGGGTGGGTGGAAGGGAGGTGAAAACACTGAAGGGATAGCATACATCAATATTTATTGTATACATAAATTGCTTTGTTAAGTGGGAAATACCTCACCGCATATCCTACAAAATTAAGAAGAGTGAGTAAGGGCTGGGTTGGGAGAGGTGGGTGAGAATATTGAAAGAGGTGGCATTGATCAAGATGCACAGTATTCATAAACTGTTTTGTTGAATGGTAATGCCTGTGTCAAGCTACTTAAAGATAATTAGAATACTTTTAAAAATCATTACAAAAAAGAAAATACATGACTTAAAAGTGGGAGTGACCATGGAAAGGTAAAATGTGGCTATGTTCTTCGGATCCAATATCCTGGCTATTTAAATAATCCCTCCTTGGTCTAGGGATGTAGCTAGTGTTCGAGCACTGTCTTGATGTGTGAAAGGTTCTGCAGTTGAACCTCCGATCCCTGTTACCCCAAAACATGTCCCTTAGGTATTTCTCATTTTAGGTTGGTCAAGTAAAGAGCTTGGAAAAAAAGTGTTTCCATCCTTACAAGAAGAAAAACGAGGACGTGGAAAGCCAGGGCCTTGTGTTTTACAAACCCATTAGCAAACGGATTCAACCACCACAAATCCTAGAAAGCTCACTAGTTCCACAAATTACCAGAATCACATTCTTGGAGGGACACTTCAAGACACACTTTTGATTCACTTCTGGAAGCAGAGTGTGGTGCTATCTCGAGAAACAGTGACAGCCGAAAACTGCATTCTGCAGTGGTCCACATTTCCCTGATGTTTCTATCGCGAGCACCACTAGGTTCTTAGGCAGAAGATCCAAAAAGGGTCAGCTCTGTCGTGAGAGGGTAGAAGTACTCAATTATCATAACCATTGCTCTTCTAGGAACAAGATCAATGAGCCAATTCCAGTTCCCATTCCATTCATCTATGGTGGAGAAGAAACCAAAGCTAAGATGCACTTAATGAAAGTTATATCCCAAGCTCTCAAACACACTCAGAGATTTAACCATAAGGTTATTGAACACATCCTCTCCCCCATTCCTTACCCTCCACAGAAAAGGACTCCCATGTGCTCACTGTAAGTACAGCTAAAAGTTACAAGGCACAGGCTGTGAGATCAGATTCTTGGTAAAGTCAGAGATGACACATTCCATGAATGTGAAGTCCTAGAACCTATGTCTAGGGTACGTTCAATGCATAGCCCAATCACTAACCAAATTAACCTGAAAATTAGCATTAAAACCCTCCTCCCTCCATTCCAGTAAAGTGCTGTTTAAATGGGCCCAGAATTAGTAACTTTGGGGTGACAGTGTGTAATTTGTTAAGGAGAGATGTCATTGGAATCAAGTGGATAAACTGCCACTACTGAACACAGTGACCTGCAGATTAGAAACTTGCTCCTCATATGTATATCATATGTATACATATATCACATGTATGAATATCTCACAGTGTTCTGTAGATGGGTATAAAACAGATATGCATCAACATGTGGTATTCCAATAAATGGCAGGTAGAGCAGATGGTTGACGGCAAAGCATTGTAGTTGTGACAGACTTTATCACTGTTTCAAGGTATTTTTCTATGGTAGCATAGGTTTTATGTCCCAACCATGTCTAATGTAGCACTATTTACCATAGCCAAGATATGGAATCAACCTCTATAACCCCCCCCACACACACACACAATGGATGAATGGATCAAGAAAATGTAGTACAAATACACAATGGAATTCTAGTCATCCATTAGAAAGAATGATATTGTTCCATTCATAAGGAAATGGAAAGACTTGGAAAAAATATTTATTAAGCGAAGTAAGCCAGACCCAGAGAAGCACAGGTTGCATGGTTTCCCTCGTTTGTAGTGGCTAGAATGCACCTTTAAATCTGTAAGTAAACACACTGGTGCTTACTTACACACTGAGTGGTATGCAAGGGGTTACAAATGAATTAACCGAAGGATTAATAGACTCTATGGAGAACTCAATAGTATAATTCTAAGTCAAAGCCCAACTAAATAAGTAGCAGGAAATGAGTACTCACAAGAGAGGGGGTGGTGTAAACTAGAATAGGGAAGGGGAATGCAGGCAAGAATTCATTGTATAACCACAAAATTAAGAAGTATAAGGAAAAGGGTGGGTGGAAGATCAAGACTCACTGTATTCATCAACTGCTTTGTTGAATAGCAACTCCTTTGTACAACTCCTTAAAGATAATTTTAAAAAATATTTTAGAAAACAAAACTCAAGGCCCTGAGTTCAGGCCTCAATACCTGCACAAAACATTTATAAAAATTAAAATTAAAAAAATAAAAATGCCTCCTGTTAGAAAAGGGGGCAGCGGAAAGAGTAGGGGAAAAAAAACCTCTTTGCCCTTTCTTGTATACCCTGTAATGGCTTAGCTAGCCTTGATGCAAATGCCAGTTTTATCCAAATCTATGTAGCAATGAAAAGAGAGCGGCCTAATTTTAATACAATGACGTTTGATATTGGTAGGGTACAAAGTAACATATGTCACAAACTATGAAGGTACCTCTCAAAGGAGAGAACCTATATAAATACGCAACTCTGCCAACTGCAGATTCGCCACATAACAAGTTTAATTTGCATTCTTAAGCTGCTCTGCCTTATTTGCTAGCCTATTAAATAACAGAAGAGTGAAAACACAGAAAGCTATGAAAATGGGAGTTTCCCCCAGCCCGGACTCTCACTTTGGGGTTTTCCATTTATCAAAACTTCTGGAAATAGGATTTACAGATTCTTTGGCATCTTCCAATAAATAAAGTACCCATCTAATAAAATTCCATTCAGTTGAAAGGTCTCAAGCCATAGTGGAGGAAATCTTTGGGAAATGTGTTCACTCTTACACACTGTGTGAGCAACACCAACATGCCTGTTTAGTGCAATATTATTTTTCTAGCTCTTTTCCAGCTATTGAAAATCATTTGTTTTCCCTCTTAAAGTCTGTTTCTTATTCATTTCAGGTTAAAGGTTCTCTTTTTTTTCACATCTTATGATTTGCATGAAGAAAACCCCACATGTGCTCCTGCTTTATTCCCTGCCTTTACCCTCTCCCTCCCCCAGCTCCAACCCTCACCCCAGCTTCAGATGTATTGTGACACCTGGAAGTGTTTCCTACCAGACTCAGAGATGGTGTGTGTGTGTGTGTGTGTGTGTGTGTGTGTGTGTGTGTGTGTGTGTGTGTGTGCACGCACACACTTGCACACATTGTGCTCAGGAATATGATAAACACAGTCCCTACTTCTGAGTGCCATGCATCCGGATTCCTTTTAACACATGAGCACTGTGGACAGAATTTGTTCGTCAAGGGTGGAGAAAACTTCCCTAATCACATTGGAGGGTGTGATTCCCTTGCCAGCCATAGGACTTCTCGGTATGACGTCTTTCACAGAATTCCAGCCCCATGGCTAGTAGGAACCAGCCATGAGTGTAATGTTGTTCACATCTTCATTTGTTTCACCTCCTAATCTTTATGTGACTTAGCAGACTGGACCCCTCTTTTGCAGTGGCAGGAATGGAAGCCAGGATCTTGTTGACTGAGCCCTGCCCCAGCCATCCATCTCCTCTTTTACAATGGCTAATTGAAATATAGTTCACCTATTCTGAAATGATCCCCAAATTTTGATGTTTTTTTCAGTAGATACACAGAGTCATTAACCAGTGCCAACTAATTTGACAGCATCTCTTCTCCCAAAATCTCATGCTCATTAGCAGTCCCCCTCAGTTCTCTTCCAGCCTCTGGCAATCTCTAATCTGCTTTCTGACTCTATGGATATTCCCATTCGTGTCTTTCACATTTCTCCCTCTCTTTTACACCATTGTATAAATCATCTCAACTCCAGTCCCTTTGCAGAATTCGCCCGGGGATTTCAAGTCAGAGTTATCGCTTCATTAGTGCAGAGAATGTATATGGAAAAAAAAATCTCTTTAAAGAAAAAGCAGGAGGCAACAATGCTTGATAAGAAATGTACTCATTACTTGCTCATGTGATTGTAACCCCTGTGTACAGTATTTTCACAATAAAAAACTTATTGAAAAAAAGAAGAAAAAGCAGTTTTAATCTTCAAGAACAATGCATGTGAAATGTTGAGGCTTCCTTAGCCGAATCACCTCATTTCAACAAATAATCTTCCCAGCATTGAAGCAGTGTCTTTCTGCATCTGACCTTAAATGATCACTTTAAGAAGCACAGGAGTGTTTATTCATGGTACAGATCACTGAGATCCACCTCCAAGATCCCTGAACACAGGCCTCCTCTGTCTAATTGGACTTTCAGGAAGGGAGCAAGGAAATGTCATCCTATGGACTCCATATCCTAACACATCTCAGTCAGTCAGAACTCCGCTCTGCCTCAGGTATGGTAATAAAACAGGTGATTAGGACACAGTATTTATCTTAGATAATGTCAACACATACAGTCTACTTCTTTGGCCAATGTTATTTTATTTTATTTTTTTCCAATGTTTTTTTAATAAAATCATACAAAAAATATTGATGGAAGTAGATTTGTAGTAGTTATCTGTTGCCTACTTCCCATAAATACTAAATTGTACTTCTTAAGAGAATCACATGGTCTCACATAATGTGATATATGTAGATGTTCCTTAGACGGTGGTGTACAAAAATGTTCATGTTACCCACAAAGGTATTCATAGATGTATATGTTTATTAAATGAATCTTCAAGGAGTTGCTACTGTGTCCTAAATGCTGTCAGAGGCCACATACACAGCATAGTCTGTAAACCATAAAAAAGTGGAAAAGAGGGTGAACTTGAGAGATATTCAGACGATAAAAGATTATAACGAAAGCTGGACAACAGTGGCTTATGCCTGTAATCCTAGCTACTCAGTAGGCTGAGATCTCAGAACCACAGTTCAAAGCCAGCCAGGGCAGAAAAGTCCTGTGATACTCTTATCTACATCAACCACTCAAAAATTAGAAATGGAGCTGTGGCTCAAGTGGTGGAGTGCTGGCCTTGAGCAAAAAGCTCAAGGACAACACCTAGGTCCTGAGTTCAAGCCCCAGGACCAACCAAATTTTAAAAAAATGATAGGAATATGAAAGAATTTCTGTTTGTGGATGGGTACCTGCAGACAGGGAAGGATAAAAAAAGAGGGGGTATGTGTGGTGAATATGGTCACGTACAGGAACAGAACACAGAAACCTCAAGCCATTGTCTCAGGAGATGAGGGGAAATATCAGAGGGGATGGGATGGACTGAGGTTCACTGTATGTATGTACAGAGCATCACAGTGAAACCCTTTGCACAACAGAAAAGTATACAGAATTAAATGAAATTCTCAAGTGCTAAAGTACATGACACGTATTGATACTGTAAGCATAGTTTTCAAATTCAGTCAAATGAGTCCTTCACCAATGCCAGACACGTAGGGCCACATGGATAACTGCCATCCACCATTAAAAGCTAAAGGACATTGTTAGCTTCTTAATAACCAAACCGCCATTGTCGTAAATAATGATAATAATTTATGAAGTCATGACTGTCAGTCTACATATTCATATCCACTTCAATCTTTTTAACCCTTTCAGCATAACACAAAATAGCTCTCAGCATTATTTTGACTCATGAATTCATTCAAAAGTTTCTTCAATTTGTTCTTGAGCTATTTGAACTTATCCCAATTTGTTTGCATTTTAATGTGAATTAATTGAGTCAATGATATTGAACGAACCTCTCTGAGGCCCAAATTTAATTAACCAAAGAGTCTGGAATCCAACTCATATGTACTTTTCTCCACTCCTTATCTCTGTTCCTATCTACACAAATGGGCCCAGTATTCTCTGAAAACTGAGGCTCACCAAAGATCAAATAAATACATGTTTTATATTATGATCAGAAATAGTTCTGGTAAGTTCTTCCATCACTGAACTTAAATACATCAAGATAGCTGAAAGAGAAACGACCAAGGGAAAGAAGAGTCCACCCTGACAGGCTCTTCTGCAGTTCTATTCTGCTTTGCAGGTGGCTCACCATCTTTATAACATACAACTTGAGAATGTCCAGTTCAGACTTATGTGAGGGATAGTGTTGGCTAAAATTGGCATCCACAACACAGTATTCTGTTAGTATTACAAACATGTCAGATGGAACAAAATAGAGTGTAAAATATTGGTCCCTAGAGATCAGGCAGGGTAAGAGGGAGGACAGGACATTGAGAGGTTCAATATTAAGGGCACTGACACACAATAAGTAGTAGGGCTTAGATCTAGTGGTCCATATTACAATAGAGTTGTTACATCTGTCATGATTTAGCTTGAATTTCAAAATAATTAGAAAAGATTAAGCAAGTGATAAACATTTGGCGACATAATAATGTCAACCACACTGATTTGATCACAATCCATTGTATGCATGTATCCAATTACTACACAACAGCCCCAAAGAATACATTATTTTTAAAAAATTAATAAATTATTAAGGGAAGGAAAATGTCCTTCCTTCTCTGCTGAGGGTAGAAAACAATGACACAGCATTTATAGAGGACAGCTGAGCCATTTCTATGGGAAAAAATATAAAAAAAACATGCATTTGGAGGTTGTGTTCTATTCCCAATCTATCATTTGAATTAATGAGAAATATGCACAGAATTTATAATGAAACTTGCAGTTCAGTTATTTAGACAATGGGGTAGCCAGGCCAAGAGATATGTTGTTATAAATACCATATTTACAAAGTTGAATTTTATGTCTATATTTGTGGACTTCTAGGTCATTTCTACTTCTTCTTATTGTACTGATTTGTGTTTATCCAAGTCACAATAGTTTACAGCCTGTAACTAGGAGAACTGTATTCTGTTCCTCCACAATTAGACCTGAGAATGCTTATATTAAAAGCTTTCAGTAACAAACAAAACATTAAGTATTAATGAAGCCTGGTGTCCTTGGCTCATCCCTGTAAACCTAGCTACTCAAGAGGCTAAGATATGAGGATCATGGTTCCAAACCATCCCAGGCAGGAAAGTCCATGAGACTCTTATCTCCAATTACTGGAAATGGGGCTGTGGCTCAAGTGGCAGGGTGCTAGCCTTAAGCAAAAAAGCTCAGCAACAGCACCCAGGCCCTATTTTGAGCCCTAGGACTGGTACAGACACACAAAATTCAGAAATGAAAAATCACAACCTCTTAAAATTTATGTGTATATATGTATGCATATATATATATATATATATAGTGAAAATACTGTACAGAGGGGTTACAATTACATGGGCAAGATAATGAGTACATTTCTTATCAAGCATTGTTGCCTCCTCCTTTGTTTCCTCTTCCCATCCCTTCCCATCTCCCACCCCCAACCCCTACCCCCAGCAAAAGTTGTAAAGTTCGTTTTTCTACATAATGACTTGTACATCTCATTGTTGCAATGTATGTATATTTTTATTCAGTTAAAATAGAACTGCCTTTTATGGACAAATCAATAATAATATAATTATTAAAACACCAAATGAGAAGGATACACAATTATTTCCGCATTGAGGTAGGTTTCTTTTATAAATGGAGGGGAGAGAAAAGATTGAGAAGTATAAAAGAATTCACAATTGCTTTTATAATATTTTATATACCTACCAAAATAAAGATAAATTTTATGAATAGATGAGTAGGTATATTCATTATAATAGTTTGCAGATATGAAATATGTCTAACTTAGTTGAAAAACATAATAGCTACCTAAAAGCCAAATAGAAAAAAGGGGAAAATATCTTGCAGAAAAAAAATGAACACATAGGATATCAAATGTTTTTTAGATTGCAATTATAAGTATCTATAACATATAATTTCAAATAATAACCAAGTATTAAATACCTTTGAATGTTTGAGGAGAAACTTTGAACACTAAATTCCTCAATTAAAAATGTCTGTGCCATTTCAAATATATCTCAGAGGAGATTAATTGAACATCCCACAATAAGACTAGAAATGTCAGGGAAACTATTTGTGTCTACAAGTAATATCACACTTAATGAAAAGATATAAGGAGAAGAGCATTAAGGAATTAAGAATAGCTTATTAATGCAATGGTACTAGTGAAACTTCAGTGGCTCATAATTCTGTAGAAGTACAACAGTACAATTTAGTGCTCTTATTTGTAAGAGATTATTTTAAATATTCTAAATCAGGCAAGTTATGAACATAATTTCATTTCATATATTTGAGGAATAAGTTGTTCAGTAGATAAAGTGTCCATAAACTGAACTATAGATAAGTTAATAGAAGGAGAAATTCCACACAGGGGAGTGGAAATTTCTAGTCACAGAACGTGCAGGAGAAATGAATCCAGGGGCACAAGTTCTCTGCAAAGCCAGCATCCACTCTCCAATCTGGAAGCTGCCCTTGGCTCTTTTTAAGTAAGAACAATCAGCGGACCACAGGCCTTGGTGGAAATGATCATGTCCAATGGAAAGCTAATCCACCAAAGAAAGCAGCACCCCTGAAAGAAATGAGAGAGGACTCAAAAAGAACCAATGAATATTCCCCATCAGATACCAGAGAAGTGTCCTGATAAAATCAAGAGCAACTTGTAAAAAAGGGCAAGGTGATATTGCAGCAAGAAGGGTTGTTGGAACCGGTGCACAATGAGTGTACAGGTAAATGACCCAGCCACAATCCAGTAACCAGGGCCAGTGTCTGGAAACAACACTGTGAAGACCAGACATAAAATTATGGGGAAGGAAAGAACACAGAACACAGTAAAGAATGTGTGCTTGGCAAATCCATCACCCGTGGAACATGGTGTAGAAAGAAATGGACTTCTAACCCAGACACACAGAAGCCAGAGGAGGACTGAACATTGCTGCGGATGAGGCCTCACCCAGCCAACTCCCAGAAGAGGAGAAAGCAAACACAAGGCAGACTCCACACACTGTGTAGGAGGCAAAGGGTAGGACCACAGGCTGAGCAGTTGTCAGAGCTTCCGAAAGATGAGTCACTGCCTAGAAAGAAATGTGGCTGGAGAGGCAATCTGGGCTTCGATGATAAAACAGCCTCATGCACTCATGCAAAATAGTTTGAAGTATCTTCAGCAGAGCCTTGCTTTTCAATCTTTTGAAGTAAACTAACCTTTCTTCAAGAGGAACTGCCTACTGATCTAACCTGTAAATTCATGGGAAAAAAATAATAACCCATTACGGGTTTAATTGGACCACGGTTGACATCAACTAAGGCATTTGTGGCTGTGCATCCCACATAATGCTCTCAGAATGTAATTGGTTGCTAAGTTTAATTCTGGCTCACAATATCTACAGAGGTCCTGAATCATAGAAATCAACTTTTTTTTTGCAAATGGTCACCCAACTATTAGTAAATAAATTTAGCAAAACAGACTCTATTCTTAAACCTAATCAGAGAAAACTAGAGATTGAATGCTAGCATAATAGCTACACTAATATTAATAAGCTGGGAGGGATAGGCATTCAGGTGAGCTCCCAGGACAAGCTAAGAATGTGATAGCCTTTTATCAATGAATTACATATTTTCTTAAGATTTATACAGGGTAGTCAGGGTCAAGGGCTGGGCTGATTTTCCTCTAGGAAATACTATATTTACTTGTACGTGGTATTTTTTTATTAGCAAGGAAGAAAGTCTAAATCTAAGTATTTAAACAAGAACATGTTATTAAAAGCATGGTGTCACAGAATTTACTATAGAATGGACAACTCAGCTTTGAAAAGACACACGACTCACGATGATTAAAAAATTCCAAAATCAGGAGGAAAGGCATCTCTACTTCTGGTGCAGAGAGCCTGGCCAGGATGTGTTGTAGTACGTGTCTGGTAGACGTCAAAGCTTCTGACCTGGTGATTCTTCAACCAGACAGGGCATGAATGTCGTCCTAGCTAACCTCACTGCCTGTCACTTTTTGTGGATCTCTGGAGTTAGGAAGAAAGTATCTTGATGGAGATCCCATGTGTAATAAAACTGCTAATAAGGTGAGATCAACCAATCAATAAGAAAGTATTATATACATAAACCTAAATATACTTAGATATACCTACATATGTACGTATGCACTTTATCATATCATGTAATGATGCACACAAATGTTGATGCATGAAATCAAGTTTTCCCATTATTCTGGAAGTGTCTACATAGTATCCTAAAGTGGTTCCACTAAAGTAGATAGAATTACTCTCCAGCTACTCTTCCTTTGTTTAAAGTTATTGGCAGCCAGTGTTCCTAAGGAACAAATATTCATTTTTTGACCTTTACATGATCATGAATTTTTGTCATCTAATAATATTTTTGTCACATAAATATAATGACCAAATATGATCTGTGGTATGGTTTTAATCTAATATAAAAACAAATGCCACCAACCTTTCCCCATTGGGTTCTCAAATCCACATGTAATAATTCTCCACCTTCTGAGTGACCTTGAAATACTGATTTATAATTTCCTTGATTCATGATCTCATTGTTTAATCCATCAAAAGTGCCATATAAAAACCAAGCAGATTTGCCATCCCACTCCAAAACCAAAGAAAAAGTTCTGACTTCTAAATATAATGTAATTTCATTCTCTCGTGACTTCATTCAACGAACATTTACCCAGGGCCCAAAACATAGCAAACACTAGTTCTAACACAAGTGATAGAGGATAATCTCTGATGCATACTCTGCTCTCCCAGAGTTAACATTTGAGTTGAATTGTGAGGACATAGTGAAGAGGTGAAACATATATTGTGGCAGATGAAATAAAAATCACATTGTCTTTGGTATATAAATGGATAAAGGTGAAGTAGAGAGAGGGTTGTAAAAAAACAAAAAGAACTGTGATTGTGAACTGTGCCTGTGGGATGTGTGAGCTTGAAAAATACACATGGGAAAGTGGGCAGGGGTGGGGAGCTTATCCAGAAATGCCTGGGGCTTTCCCACAGAGGCAAGGCCTCCAGGAGGCGTTTTGTGTAGGAAGAACCATGAGGCAGACAGAGGCAGTGAACCAGGAGAGCAGGAAGAAAATGCACAGCACTAGGAAGTGAGAGGAGAAAAAGCAGAGAAAGACTAGAGGAAGAGTGGCTTTGGGACAAGGGATCAAGGTTAACGTGGAGCGTGTGGAGACTCAGGGACCTCTGAGCTTCCACGTGGCATAGGAAGCAGACAGCAGGAGCTCAGGGAGCTCTCTCCCTAGAGGGAGAGAGAAAATTAGCACCTTGCCCATATCAGAGACACACAGAAGAGAAGCAGATACAATAGGAAAAAAATTAATAATCTTGCTTCAGTTGTAAGGAAATAGGATGGAAAGAAATGGGTGGAAGAAGACAGTCCAAGCACATGAAAACCAGATTAGCTATACTTAGATAAAATATACTTTTAAACCTATAAAAAAGTAATAAGGAAAGTCCTTTAAAAAGACAAAGGGGTGATTCAATATGAACATATGTACAGGGAGACATAGGGCACAATGCTACATTAATAAGGGACTTTAATGTTCCACTAACAGCAATAAACAGATCATCCCATCAGAATAAAAGGATGACATAATATCAGAATTTGCTTGAGTTCTGGACTATACAGATGTAATAGATATTCACAAACAATTCCATCCAGTGGCTGGTGCATACATGCATTGCTCAGTTGTGCATACAACTATCTGTAGGGAAAAACACTTTAGGACACAAAAGAAAATTCTTACACATTTAAGAAGACTGAAGAAAGAACATCTTTTCTAGCTATTAATGGTAGACTACCAATTAGAGGAATTCATGAATTTATACATGAAAGTTGAACAGCTTGCAACAGGATACCAGTGGTTCAATGGAGAAATTTAAAAATTCTTTGAGACAAACAAAAATTGAATCACACACTAAAACCAATGAGACACAGCAAAAGTGCATACAAAGGAAATTTAACAACCTATATCAAAAAAGAAGAAAGAACTAACCCCTTCACTTAAGAAACTTGAAAAACAGGGGCTGGGAAGGTGGCTTAGTGGTAGAGTGCTTGCCTTGCATGCATGAAGCCCTGGGTTCAATTCCTTAGCACCACATAAGCAGAAAAAGCCAGAAGTGGTGCTGTGGCTCAAGTGGTAGAGTGCTAGCCTTGAGCTGAAGAGCTGAGGGACAGTGCCCAGGTCTAGAGTTCAGGCCCCACGACCAACAAAAAATTATATATATATATATATATATATATAATTATATATAAATTATATATATAAAGAAACTTGAAAAGCAAAAACAAACTCAAGCAACACAGTAGAAGGCAGGCAATAATTAAGACTACAATGAATAGAAATAAAATAGGGATTTGAAAAATAATACAAACAGTAATGAAATAAAGACTTGGTATATTATAAGATAAACAAAAGTAAGAAGACCATAAAAAGAGACAAGTAACTAAGAGATAAAAAAGATACTATAACAGAAACCAGAGACCCCCAAAGACCATTATAAGACAATTATATAACAATCACCTGCACAACGTGGAAGATAATGGAAGATACGAATACATTCTTGGACAATCGCAACTTGTCAAGACTGAATCATGGGGGGGGGGGGAATTCTTAACATCCAAATTTATTCTATACAGCTAACAATAGAATGACACCAGGCAACAGCAGTCTAAGACCCGAGAATCTCTTAAAAGCCATGCACAACTGATACAAACACAGAAAAATGAAGTGCTTAGAGTATAAGAAGAGATCCACCCTGGCATTTTTAAGAGCCTTCGTTATTTGAGAACCATGACAGACATGTCCTTTGTTAAATCAACGATCCTGGAGACATCCAGCTAGTGGTTGACAAAGCCAAGCAAAGCCAGAGCTCTGCACCTCTCACGCACCACCGGCCCGCCCTGCCTGGTTGGGAGGACAGGTGGTAACTCACAGGTTGTCCGGAAGATCTAGTCCTTGCTAAATTTAGTCTTCCAAACCTGAAAAACTACCTACATTTGAAGCCCATGATTCATTCTCCCACACGTCCTCGTCAAAGAGAACCATTTAGTGCTGAGGCTTAATGTGAAGCAGCTGTCTCTCCCCAGCTTCCCATGAGGAAGGGCTGACAGTGATCGCCAGATGAGTCATGAGCCGTCCGTGTGGAGGGAATCGACAAAACGATCCTTTGCTCCATTGTTGAGGCCTGCCTCTGTAGAACGAAAGCCTGTTGTGTTTAAAGACCCAAGACAGGTTAAATTTGCCAGAGATTAATTGAGCGAAGAATGATTCATGAACAAGGAACCCCTTGGAACTAGTTCGAAGCCCCCTGGCTCTTCGTTAGGCAGCATTTAAGGACAGAAAATGGATGAGGCTGAGAGGTAGGCTAACTGGCCCTGAGCATTTGCCTGATTTGGATCACCCAGCTGGCTGTGGTAGCCTGTAGCTCACGTGGCATGCTTCACCGAGACCCCGCTGTTCCATGAGTCTATCACTAATTCCGGCTTTCAGTCAAGTGTAAGTTAGGTTGCAGTTCACTAGCACAAGGACTCAGATGAGGATGTATACATATCAAGTTCAACTTAACCACTTCCCCTTTCTGATCAGCCTTTCAGATTTGATAAATTGGGCCCAGTCAGTCTTGATATGTGGATGTTGCAATCTACCGCCAACATAATCGGACACCACTTAGACTCGGGATGGACCTAGGTGTGAAATGGCAGGTGCCACATCAGCTGGTTGAAGTGTGATGAGTGACTGTGAATGAACCTGAAAATAACTGAGGGGAGTTGGGGCCCTAGGGGACTATTATGAAGTGTAATCCTCTACCGAGAGCCACTGAGAATCTAAACACTCAAAACAGAAGAAGGGTGAGTTCAAGCCAAACAGACACTTTCCATACTGTTCAGGAGCCCGTGATCCTTGTTCAGGATATACGCTGAAGGACCACAGTGAAAAGAGCTTTCCATTTTTGTCGTTGCTCTGGGACACAAGTATCAGGAAACAACAAAAAGACTAGAAAGTCTTAGAAAGGTCAGATTCGCCCGTCTACCAAATGAGATGCCCATGTACCAAGCAAGGACCATCAGACATCAAAAGTTAAAATTCCCCCATGAATAATCTCTACCCCATGAGGGGCAACATTTAGTCTTTGAAGATGCACAGAAATCATCTATGCCTATGCGATCACCCCAAGGTTCCCCTACCTTGGGCCATCCAGCCATTAGCAGCTTGTCCTTTCCCCCTTCTTAGAAAGTTTTCCCAAACCAACTGACAAAAGATACAGATGTTTTCCATCTTTTGGTTATTTGTCCTCAGCTGCTTTCATTTTGGCAAAAAAAAAATCCCAAAAGAGTGCAAAAGATGAACTCATCAACCAGTGAGTCCTTGGTTAGTAAACTAAATGTTTAAATTGATTTTGCTCTTCAAGTTTTTTTTTAATCTTCTGCAATGCCAATCAAAAACACACTCGATTTCTCCCCCTGAGGAGTTTAGGATTTTTTTAGGGTATATTTTTTAGGGTATATTGCAAGTTATCTGTGGTTAAGGTCCATCTATTTACCTAGCCATGCTATTCGAGACAATTTTCCCCCTGAGGGAAAAAAACGTACTACCAAGATAGTACAAAAATCAATTATTCCCAAATCACATGAGTTATGTTCAGAGCCTGTAAAGTCTGAGCGCTTTCCATTTTGGCCATCAGTGTTGAAGGCAGTTTTAAAGGCCGAGGTTAAATTTGCTTTATGCTTTTACACTCGTGAGATGAGGATCCCAAGTGAATGAGAATGTAACAAATGTGATATAATTCAGCAATGACTCTCTTGCACATATGTGACTTGAATCAGCTCTTAAATATTAACATGTTACAATCTGTGGAGGGTGCGAAGACTCTAAATTCAGCGGTTCCAGCATGCTCTGCCATTTGTGCTCTTCCTGCTGCTTACTTTGCTGTTGCTGTGATTCTTCCGGTTGCACGAGGACAGCCTGGTGTTGCCAATAGCAGATGCAACAGTAGAATGTGGAAGAGCTGGTGTGAAGGGAAAAGAAACGTCTTAAGATATTTGATAAGAGGGCATGATAAAAAAAAAATACGTTGACCCCACTACCAGACTTTGCCACAGTATTCAGATTTTGTTTATATTTATATTGTTCAGTTTGGATTCCTGAATATGTTTGTGTCATTGATCTAAATAATTGACGTCGGAATAGGCCCTTCTGGTTATGAAGCTGCTGTCACACACTGTTGTGTTCTCACTCCTGGACTCCAAAATAACCGAGCTGACACACGTTGTCCTTGCTATAATCCTGCCGCCTTTGGCATGGATAGTTCTGAGACCCTCAAGGAGAGAGCATGGGGCATCTTGACTTGTCTAAAATTTGTGGACTTGAATCTCCTTGCATGCTGCCCTCACTGCTGATTTGCAAAGTAGCATCTCCTCCCCTCTTAGCCCAGAAATAAAGGCTCTTAAAATGCAGCCAAGCTACAGTTTTCAATAGTAGTTATAGTAGTGGTGGTAGTGATAATAATAAATAATAATAATAATAATAATAAAATAACTGCATCTATAATTTTCCAGATCATATTCCAAGAATTTTACAGACACTACATCTTCAAGTTTAACAGACACTACATCTTCAAGGTAGGTACTATTGTATCAAACATTTGGTTGAGGAAACACAGGAAGAGGAAAGATGAAACACATGTTCCAGAATCCGTGCCTTTCCTACCCCTTGGCTCATGGCACTGCCTTTTCTTTCCATTGATAAAATGAAAAGCAGAAAGGTTAGTGTTTACCACCTGTGGACAGAAAATCTGCAGCAGCAATCCCAGCAACTTGAGAGGAAGAGATCAGGAAGATTGTGGTTCGAGACCAGCCTAGGCAAAATGTCCTTGAGATCACATCTCAGCCAAATAAAAGGTTGGTTGTGGTGGCTTTTGCCTCTGATTCTAGCTATGTAGAAAGCATTTATAGGAGCACTGAGGACCATACTGGCCCACATATCAGTTTATACTATCTGACAAATAACTGCAGCAAATGGGCCTAGAGACTAGTAGAGTTCTTGCCTAGCAAAAAGAACGGTGCTCAAACTCTAGTACTTAAGTATTTAAAAAAAAGAAAGGCAACGGAGCTGGGAAGGTGGCTCAGTGGTAGAGCGCTTGCCTTGCATGCCTGAGGCCCTGGGTTCGATTGCTCAGCACCACATAAACAAAAAGAAAAAAGCCGGAAGTGGCGCTGTGGCTCAAGTGGTAGAGTGCTAGCCTTGAGCTGAAGAGCTGAGGGACAGTGCCCAGGCCCAGAGTTCAGGCCCCACAACCGGACCCAAAAAAAGAAAAAGAAAGGCAAAATAAGTACATGAAATTCACATCTTTTTTTCTTTCTTTTTTTTTTTTTTTTTTTTTTGGTACCATCCTGGGACTTGAACTCAGGGCCTAGGCACTGTCCCTGAAAAAAGAAAGGCAAAATAAGTACATGAAATTCACGTCTTTTTTTTTTCTTTTGGTACCATCCTGGGACTTGAACTCAGGGCCTAGGCACTGTCCCTGAGCTTATTTATACTCAAAACTAGCACCATACCACTTGAACCACAGCTCTACTTCTGGCTTCTTAGTGGTGAATCAAAGATGAGTTTCATGGACTTTCCTGCCTGAAATGGCTTCGAACCACTATCTTCAGATCTCATCTACCTGTGTAGCTAGGATTACAGGTATGAGCCACCGGCACCCAGAAGAAAATCACATGCTCACAAAATACAGATACCATTCAAAAGAATTTACATAACTCTAATGAAATTGTGATTATACACAACATTTTTGAAACCTACTGAGCGTGTAAAAGTAAAAGGAAGATAGGATGAATGCAAAAAAGAAAAAATAAGAATACAGAAAACATGGAATATTGCCTGAATTACTTTACATAATAAAATTTAACTAACTGTATGAAGTGCTGTTTAAACATGCTGAATGTTTTAAAATTAAAAGAAGGATAGCAAAGAAGCAAAGAAGAAGGTGAAACAGAAAGAGACATATCAGACTGCATTGATGTAATAACAAGAGAGTTTTCTTACACCAGTTTGCTGTTTAGTTCTGAGAGACGGGACATGTCCACTGTGACTAAAGGCTCTCACAGCTCTCTTGCAGCTAGGGGGTGGGAGAGATGCAGGAAAGGCTGCTTCTTCCACAGCGGAGATTAGGGAATTTAGGGGCAAGATGGGCTTAGAAATTCTCAGTGCTTTTGTGGGAAAAAGAACTAGGAGATTTTTTAATAGACAATCGGGAATTTGTATTTCCACCTTTGTTCTTTCCAATTTTTTTTTCTTCAGAGAAATGCAAAGAGAAAAGGAATTGCTAAAATTAAATGTTTTCTTGTTTCTATTTGGGCTATATCGATGTCCTTGTTCATCTCTAATCTCTAAGAAAAATGCAACAGAAAAAGGATAGTGCACAAAATGTGGCCCCTTAGTATGTGACATATTATGTGCATACACTCATGTGCACATACACATCTGACATCCTAGATCATCCCTACATAACCAAATTCCGAAGTTTTCATGGTTTTCTGTCTTTCTCTTTGGAAAATACTTTCAAGTAAGCATTGTACTATTCCTAACAATTTCTTATGAAGCTCTTTGTTGAGCTTTCTCAGAATATACTTTACAGGTACTGGTTAGAAATGGAATATAGAATAAATGGGAAATTCACTCAAGAAATCACTGCCTATAGTTATGACACAGATATGATGTTTTCCAAAAGATGCTGGTGTCTCCACTTAAGCTTCCCTGGACAAATGCTGCAATCTCACAGAAGAGGGCCAGCTTCATCATGAGCCAGCAATTCACAGACCAGAATACTCTCCTCCTCCTGCACAGAGTCCCTGAGTGGAAAGGCCTGCAAGCCATGCCTTCTGCCAGTGCACCTGTCATCAAAATCAGTTCCACTCTCCAAGGGGGACAAATATCACATCTTCACCAAATGAGCTGAAGTCCAGGCTCAGATACAAACACCTCCTCATGCAGCAAAAATACCTACAGCTTCAGTCCTTCTGTGTCAACAACAAATATACAGAAACGCAAAATCTCACCCCTCGGTGAGAATTCTTTTCTCCTTTCTAATGGGCATTCAAAATTCTTTATTGATTTGACTTTGAATAGACAGTCACACAAATCTATAGACTGTCAGCATTCCTGTTAGCCAAGAGTTAACAGACCTCAGTGAACAATTAATTCATTTACAGTGGTTGACAGATGCTCAGACCTCTAACCTTAAGTCCCAATCATCAAGCACATCAGTGGAGAACAGTAAGTTAGCAGCCTGTCACAACATCCCATGGCAAGAGCAGAGCCCTAGAATACAGGAGAGGAGAAATAAGACTTGCAAGAAAACCAAGTCGGGAAATCTGTGTGGCCACTGGGCTCCTCAGTAGACTTTTGCATGAGTCCTTCCTGTTGTTAGCATCACAGGCTCATTTTGCTCTATTGGATGACTCCACAAAGCATGTGTGTGGAAGACGTCTACAATTGCATCAAGCTCCATATTTAAGCAAGGAGATCCTAGCAAAAAAACAGAAAAACAGCTCAAAGAGGAAATAGCCTCTAGCTAGGCCATGGGATCTATAAAATAATTTAGTGTATTCTATTAGAGGCACCAATGAGCAGTAAAAAAATAAATAAATACTGATTATTCAATAAAAGATTTTCAGAGAATTTGTTATTTGGAAAGAAAAGAAATTTAAATCATAATCTTATACTAGCTAGTAGACTCCAGTACAAATATGTCAAAGAGCAAGTGGAAAAATCAATCACTTTAATAACTACTGGGGAAAAAAAGCATTCAGAGATCTACAATTTGCAGCATTTGAGGCAAAATCCTGTAACTTTTTATTTAGACATTCAGGTGCAATGTGGGAGCCAATGCTTCTTCTCTTTGACCACAGAAAAGTGAATTCTATTTACTGTCTGCCCTAAGGTTCAAACCTCATACTCCACTTTGCTCCGATTGTAGGCAGCCATTGTGGTATGGTTTAAGAGCTTTGGTGTGTTCCGTGTATGTGTACTCATGTGCATATGCTCTGAACTTCCATAAATGTTGTCATATTCTATAACTCAATCTATTTCGTACATTTTTTTCATTTGGTATGGTTTGAACATTCTTCTTGTTGTAGCGTTTGCTATTATAAGTTTCAAATGACTGCCTCATCTTGCATGGTGGGATATGGGCAGACATGAGCACTGGAACTTTTGTTTGCAGATTGTTAAAGTTGGTGTGATTGCCCTGTGGTAGCAGCGGTGAATTTGGGATCAGTGTAATGGTCAGATCATAGGTTGGACTCCATAAATGAATTCGTGGTTTATGGAGATCTTTAACTTCTTGAATAACACCTCATGGTCTCTTTTGTTATTTGACCTGCACAGCTGTCTAATGTTTACCTGAACTCCCTCGATCTCCTCATGCTGAACTGATGGCACTCAGATGTGTCCACCTCCTGGCCACTCAGGAGGTGACACCCCACGGAACCTTCTGTGGGCCCAGTATACGATGCCTTCGGCACACACCCAGAAGTTCTTGAGTGCCGGATGGACAGACACAGAATCTGAACAAATGGTGTCAATTTGGACCCCAGAATAGTTACACTCCTCCAAACAGATTTGACCATTCAAAAAATGATGCAGATAATATAGTAAATTTTCTTTAAGTGATGATAGAGTATAGGAGTCTATCAGCTTTCTTTTACTTTGTTTTTAATTTGAGTAGTTTTATTCCTTTACCACTATAACGATGCTTAATTCACCGCCATCCACTCTAAACACCAGTGTCTTATAGGCAGGTGGTTGCTTATTTTTTTACTCATAGATTTATGTGAGGCAAACTTTGCTTCAGCTGACACAAGTCTGGGTTTGCCCCAGAATTGGAGTGTGTTGGGTTTTTGTTTGTTCTCCAATTCTATTCATACACCTCTTCATTTCCTCAATGCCATGGTGACCACCCTAAGATCTCCTTAAGTTGACAGAGGGCAGAGTTGGAAGAGGAGTAGAAGCTATTGCAGCCCTGGCTGGGGCCACCACTCAGCCATGTGCCAAGGGCCCCAGGAGCATGGAGGATTGGGAACAGTTCTCTTACTGCACTGAAAAAGTAACAATTGGCATCCACCATGGCTTGTGCCATAGCAGGAATTCAGGGAGAAATTAGAGATATCAAGAAACACCCTGCCGTGTCAGGAACTTGTGTTGCAGACGCAATGCAACAACTGCTAAGAGACAAAATTAAAGCCATTTTAGTTATGGAAAGAATTAGATTTTACTTGTGATACATGAATTGAGGCGACCTCCAGTCCAGAAGAAAGAATAAAGCTTCCTTAGGTAGTAGGAGAATAATGGTTTTATCTGGTGGGAGCAACGAACCAGAACAATAGGAAAGAAATTGATTTTTTTGTAACATGGGGGTCACATGAGGTTACTTGTTTTGTAAGGGTTGAAACAGACTTCCTTTTGATATTGCCATTTATAGCCTGTGGCCTCCTGTTTGCAGAAAAAAAAGGTCTTTTGGTGGACCTGTTTCCTTGATTTTTTTTACTTTAAGTGTATCACATTTGGCACTTGTGACTCTATTTTGGTTTGGTGTGGTTTGCTGGAGCCTTTTAAGGACCAGCAGCCCAAACAATGGCCCATGTCCAGCATGTCACTTACAAGTTTTGATGTCATCTTTAGTCACCCAACTATGAGGGGAAGAGGACGGGGGAGGGAGGGTAGAAGCTGCAAATGTAAGCAAAAGGGCCAGTTGGGAATAAAATTAAAATAAAATTTAAAACACCAGTGGGTGTTTCCCCTAGGAGGAATATTCTAGGTCATTGTGGAGAAGAAGGAATACATTTTGAACAATATAGAGAAGCCAATCAGTGGATCAAATAGACATACCCATTTTCCCCATTTCTCTTTTGTAAAAATGTAATGGGAGCTGAAGGATGAGAACCAATTTGAGTTGGCAGAAGGCAATACCATTTATTTCAAGTGCTCTCCCCTCAAACAAACAAACAAAAAAGCTAAACAGACCCCTCTCTGCTTTTTTTAATTTTTAAACCATCTGACAATTCACCGGGAGTTGAGAAAAAAAAAGCTAAAAGGAATTCCCTAGCCTTGAGAAGCTGGAACCTGATTATGTGGACCACAGGATGCAAATTATTCTCGCTTTCCACCTTCAGAGTGTGTCCCTATTAATAGACGTATGCTGAATAAAACATAAAATAGTTGGAACAAATGAATGACTGTGTGTTGATTAAAATGGAAGAGAGAGGGGAAAAAAGTGCTTGCCTCTTCATTGTTCCTCATTTGGAAGAAGCAATTAGCTACATTTTTAAGCGTTTCTAATTTAATTAGAATCTCGTTGCCACTGCTGAGTAGTACAGACTTGGGTTCGTACTCTTAAGACTCATTCATTTTTAAACCGGAATATCGTTCACCCATTGTATTAAGTGAAGATAAGTTATTTAAAACACAATTTCTCATTCATATTAGTAAACCATAAAGGCGTCTAATCTAATCTCCCATTGCCTAAGCTTTTGGTCTAAGCAATTGTGTTATGACTGGAATGAGAAAAATGAAGAGGGAGCAGGCAGTCTATAAGAGGAGGAACAAGCTGCCATTCTCCAATGTCGAGGACAAAGAGGTGGCGATAGGAGGTATGCTGGGCACAGGAGTACTAAAACGTGGTGCAGAGCGTCCCAGTGTTGTACATCATGTTCCTAAGTACATAACGCAGTCTGCTCTCATACGATACAGTCCACAGCATTCCCACCAGCTCATATGCATCATTACACCACTACACCATTCTCGATTTCAGTCTCTCTATGGAACAGAACTCTGGGTGTGCAACTGAACAAACACAAGCCCCAACATTCCAGAAAGAGTCACTCTACTCATGTCTTCTGGTAACAGTAAGCTGGCACACTTCACCCATCAATAAAATATCCCAAACAGCAAAGCAAGGCTGACCTCGTGACACATCTGTACTCATAGCTACCAAAGAGATTGAGGTTCAAAGCCAGCCTGGCCAGAATTGTCCATGAGACTCTTGTCTCCAATACCAATTCAAATCAGGAAGTAGAGCTGTGGCTCAAGTAGTAGAGCAACAACCTTGAGCAAAAAAAAAAGCTATAGCACAATGCCCGGGCTCAGAATTCAAGCCCAAGCACTAGCACAAGAAAAAAATAAAAATAAAATAAGAGAAGAAGTAAACCAACAATGACTCCATGCATATATTCAGAAGTTCGCTGTATTTCAAGGAGTCCCAGACCTGGCTCACAACCATGGTAGGTACTTCACGAAACTGATCCACACTAACTTTCAAAGGGGTAAGGAGCCAGAGAGAACGCTCACCACTTCCACAAATGAGACAGCATGACACCTCGAATGATGCCTGTTACAAGAAATGGTTAAAAATTCTGAGTGACTGCAAGCATGCTCTGAGGAGAGCTGGCACCTCCTCTGGGTGAAACTCCAGCAGGAAGAGTGGCAGTGTGATGAGCGTCGGCGCACTGGATAAAGGATGTCAGCAGCATCATTATTACCCTGTGGTCAGAGCTGATGCCTTTCCAGGGAGATATTCTGAGAGGCTGTGCCATTCAATGTGTTCATGGATTTGACATGGAAATTCATCTTCCAAGGAATGTAATTGAGCAAAGAAAACTAATGCTCTCATTGAGCAAGGAAAAGTAATGCTCTAATTGCTTGGGTTTGGTGAAGTGTACAAGTAGGTACAGAGGGCAGGAAGAGGTGTTAGTCCAGCAAGGCATGTGGTACTATAGGAACATGTAACTTGAGCGTAGGGATTGGTTGTAAGAAATGGTTGTTTCCTCATTATAGGGATGTTGTCGTGAACTTACACACACCTGGATGGCAGAGGGCAGTCGACGTGGCCTCTCGGCGTGATGAAAGATGGACTAAACACACAAACTGTGGTAGAGGGATATAGAGTAGACCTACTTTGTATATGCAGAAAGACTTCACTCTAAAATGAGGATTCAAAGTATAACATAACCACTTCAGAAGCCAATACCACAGCTATGTACTACAACCATCACCAAGGCTCCTGTCTTGCAAGAAACTGTGACATTGTACTTTATACAACTGCCTGCATGGGAGGCGGGTTCAGACACCAGCATCTCACACGCAGTGGGCCTGGCTCACACTCTGATGGCGCTGTGATTACATCATCACTAAGCGACAGGGATGTTTCATTGCCATTATAACCCCAAGGGAGCACTTCATACATGACACAGGCCACCAGGGATCTATGCAGCATTACAGAAGAGGACAAGGGAGCGAGTGCCGCTGTAGCCAGCCTGGACCCCAGCCTGCCAACACTGCACCTGGTGCTGGCAAGGTTGTCATTCTAGATCTCCAGGATTCCTTCTCTGAGTCTGGGAAAATCTCAGTGATTCCACACTAGCTGTGAACTTAATCTAGGATGGAAACATGGGACTCAGAGGATGTCACTGGAGATTCTATATGGGAGAGTCACACATACACTTCGGGGGCAAGCCACTCATCTGCTGCAACTGCAATACAAGCTGCCTTCACCTGAGGTTACAAATAAGAACTGGTCTTAGTGTCTGCTCCCAAGAAAGTCACGTTGAAATATAACCCAGTGCCAAAAGCAACAGAGCTGAGTGGTTGCATTTGACCTTCTCAGATGTTATGCAAATGTTTTTCCATACCCTACACCCTGGTCTTCAAAAAGTACCATAAGTTTGACCACTACAGCCTCAAAATTTGATCATCTTCCCACATAAATCCTATATGGTCTCCTGATGCATCCTTCACTGTACATCACTGCTGTTCAGCTCACAATTTGTGAAAAGGGGAATGAAGTCTGAAAACTAGAGTAATAATGGTAGATACTGAGGAAGAAAGATACTTGGATACTAAACCACCAATGACCATCAATGACCACCAGTGACCACCAATAATCATCAATGACTATCAGTGACCACCAGCAACCACCAGTGATCACAAATGACTACCAATGACCACCAGTGACCACCAATAACCACCAAAGACCATAGTGACCACCAGGGATCACCAGTAGACCACCAGTGACCACCAATGACCACCAATAACCACCAATGATCATCAGTGATTACTAGTGATCTGACCATGAGTGACCACCAATGACCATCAAAGACCATAGTGACCACCAGTAACTACCAATAACCACGAGTGACCTGCAATGACCATCAGTGACCACCAGTGACTGCCAGTGGCTACCAATGATCACCAATTACCACAAATGGCCACCAGTGATCACCAATACCCATAAATGACTATCAGCAACCATCTGTGACCACCAATGACCATTAATGACCACCAACAACCATCAAAGACCATCAGTGACCACCAGTGACCTCCAATATCTACCAGTGACCACCAATATCCATTGATGACCACCAGTGACCACCAGTAACAGGAGAAATGAAAAGATAATAGTGTATAGAGGATAAAATTTGTGGAGGGGAAGGGCAAAAACAAATTGTTTAAATAGGGATACAGGTAGACCCATTGCAACAATGAGATGTACAAGTCATTATGTCGAAAAACGAACTTTACAACTTTGGCGGGGGTGGAGGGGTGGGGAGTGGGAGATGGAAAGGGATGGGAAGGGGAAACAAAGAGGAGGCAACAATGCTTGATAAGAAATGTACTCATAGCTGGGCGCTGGTGGCTCACGCCTGTAATCCTAGCTACTCAGGAGGCTGAGATCTGAGGATCACCGTTCAAAGCCAGCCCGGGCAGGAGAGACCGTGAGACTCCTATCTCCAATAAACCACCAGAAAACCGGAAGTGGCGCTGTAGCTCAAGTGGTAGAGCGCTCGCCTTGAGCTGAAGAGCTGAGGGACAGCGCCCAGGCCCAGAGTTCAAGCCCCACGACCGACAAAAAAAAAAAAAAAAAAGAAATGTACTCATTATCTTGCCCATGTAATTGTAACCCCTCTGAACAGTATTTTCACAATAAAAGAAGAAGAAGAAAAAGAGAAGAAAAAAAGAAAGCAAGAAAAAAAACCCACAAGATTTTATTACCAGTAACATGATGGCCATTTGTAATATCTTTCTGTTGAAAATAAAAGTTAATTTTTATTGTATGCTATGTGCAAAAAAGTAGCAAGTTATTAAAAGAAATGTTTCAGTACTTTTCTGAATAGAGATGAGGTGTGAAAGAGAAAATAATAGCTCCAGGATGGAAGCAGAAGGATTAGTATAAGAATATTAAACAGATTTCATTTCATTTGCCAGCTCCGGTTCATTTTTAGGGAGTTCTTGGAGCACTAGATTGCTAAGACATGCCGTACTATATTCAATTTTTTAAAAATGAGCCAAAGCTGATTAGTGATTTGTGTCCATGGCTTTGACGGAAGAGGCGAGGTATGGATTGGACAGATAAATAGGATGCCCTTGAGAAAAGTTTTGCTGAAGATCAAGCTAACAGACACCGTTCTCATCATAGAAAGATGAGTTTGATATTTATAAAATATATACAGCCAGTCCAAGAAATATTATTACTAGATAAGAAAATTCTTCTGCCTTCACAGCTTGAGATACATAGGCACTTAGAATTCAGTTGAATCTGCAAAAACTTGTCAGCATCTTATGAAAGAAGAATCCTTGAAGAGGTTTCTAGTTAGGTTATTTTGGTGGTAGCATAATGCATTCTTAACAGAAGGCAAATATTTTATTCCTGATGCTAACCATAATGGTTTCTTGAGAAACACTTTTTATTATGCCCTAAATTTGGCCCTGATCAGAGCCCTTAACCAAGAGACCCAGATCTTGGAAACATGTCCTATGGTGCTATGCCCTATGGATTAGCTATGTGATCCAACACAACTTACAGAATCCAATTTTCGTTGAAAATGAGCTCCCCACCAGCTAAAGAAAATCTGTAAAACAATAAGGCTAGGGAAAGCCATATTCCACAGCAAATATGCCCATCTTCATGGCTAGTGGTATCCACACATTGACGTTCTTACTTGTCTTACAGGTTTTCAAGTCAACATCTGTATGTTGTGGATAACTCCTGTGTTGCAGAACAAACACTCAAGCTCTGGGTATGTGGAAAGAAATATGCCATTAGTTGGTCAGCAAATGCAAGCATTTCATGTAGACTTTCCTTAACCACTTATTTTCATGAGTTAGCCTGTCGGGACATTTAACATTCTTGAATTAACAATAACACCATCGCATCTGATTGTTGACTAAAAACCATCAAATGATACTTGTGTTCAGGGCAGAGTTGGTGGGTAATTAATTACTAACTGCCTGGATCTCAGAGCAGGTGTAATTCCAGCACATTCTGGTTGCAAAGAAAACCAGGAATCTTCTGATGAGGTTTGTCACTAGGAAATGTTATTTTTCTTTGTATCATCAAAATGAAACAGAGAAGGAAAGTGAAAACAAGTGTCTGACTCATTTTATTTAGGTGAATTGGAGAGTTTGGACGTGTGCATTTGTCTGGCTATAGTAACTCTTTAATAAATAAATTAACAAACTTATAAATGAGTGATACAGACCATTAGGGCTATGAGAGTCATTATATCTCACTTGGATTTTATCCTTCACAGCCTATGCCCCACTCATGACATTCTAATATGCGGAAACGTCCTTGCTCAGGTTGCAAATTCAGCTCTGCTGCTTCGGACCATATAACGTGACAAGCCCAAAGCATATTATCAAAGTCCCCAAACAAATTATCTGTTCAATTGTCAAAGTGAAACAACAAAAGTTCTCCAAGAAAGAGAGAGAAAGAAAGGCAGACAGACAGACAGACAATATTTCACAGAACTAAATGGCTGTGGTAATGGGGAATCATGGAAAATTGTGCTATTAAATCCTCACCAACTTTTTTACTGTTCATATTTAATTATAGAGTCATGGAATATTGAGGTGATCTGCACACTGGTGCAAATGGTCACAATCTAAACCCATGGAAATCATAAAAACATATTGTGCAATTGATTTTTTTCCAATTTGTTTTATTTGTGGCTTTTTATTCTAGAATTGTAGTAAATATATTAAAAATGCCTGCACACTGGTGTTGGAAGTACAACTCTATTGTCAGAAGGTTAGCCACTGAAATAAAGCATCAGTTGCCAAGTTCAGGTCCGAGTCTCAGAACCCTCTCTCCCCCAAAAAAGAAGATACTTTCAACATACAGACACACATGTCATAGAAATTACCTTAGTCTCCAGTAAGGAGGAAGTAGTTCATTTTAGTAGAGACACAGACTTTCTTCACAACCTTGGTTGACTCTTTATGTGTCCCCATGGTGAATCACCCAAATACAAATAGGACTGTAGCAACACCACACTGTGGTAGGCTTCCTAAGCACCTGCCAGTCCCACTTTCTGACCACATGTGCAAAAGTTTATAATATATTGATCTGCTACTTCACACTTCTTCAATGGGTAGGTGACATCACAGATGGGAAAATGGTACTGAGTTTCCTTATAATTTTCAACATACACATAAATCCTTTCATGCATTTAACCCTGACAAATTTACTCTTAGCAGTTGTGGGAAGACAAGACCTGCTGGGCTTGGTAGTACATGCCTATAATCTTGTCCTTGAGAAGACGACGCCGAGGATTGAGGTTGTTAGGACAGGCTAATCCACAGAATGAAATTTTGACTAGAAAACAATAAACAAACAAGAACAACAAAAATATTAATGCATTGATCAACAAGACAATAAACTGTTCACCAGTACCACAGTGTAAGATTTGCATAGCTCTAAAACACAATATAATTGCAAGACAAACATTAGAAGATAATTGATTTAATTTTAGGTGTACCTTCCAAACAAATTCTAACTTTATAACTGGATCAACTTTAAGGTTCATTATTTTCAATCCTGCTAAAATTGATGTCAGTAAGTTAAGAGAGTAATGAGGTCAAGTTTGGTCATTTCAAAGGCACACCATGCGAATTTGTTTTGGTGACAAGAATACTCTCAATAATAATACTGTTTCATAATAAGAAATAGTAATTTAGATGGAGTGGAATTTTTAATAAGCTAATCAGTACATGCATAATTCACTTTAGCTGTATGATTGAATATGGTAAATTATGGGATTTTAAGAACACTCACCCATACAGTGATTCCACTAAATTAATATTACTATTACTTAATATCATTATTAGTTAGTGACTAAGTTTCCATTCTTTACAGTGGGGTATAAGAACAGAACCGGTCTATGTTCTGAGTGAGGAAAAGGCTGTTTTAATTTAAATCGACTTCTAAAGATGACATATAATTTTGAAGAGCTTCAGGATATCCCCTATTATTTTTGTAAATTGCTAAAAACAGACATAACACAAGCATAGAACTTTTATATGCTTTCAATATCAGTTCCTTTATGGAAGCATTGAATTATCTACCTTCACATAGCTTGAGAGATTGTGAAAAGCTGTGATTACTGGAGGGAGTTCTGTGTTTGAGAAATGAAGTTTAGGGTTGGACGAGGAGAGGAATGAGGCCGCAGGCTCTCTGCCCTTTTCCAACTTACCAATCACCAATCCTTTACAAGAGGAGCCATGGTCCCATCCCATTTTTCCACATCTACACCTTCACCTTTGCCTGTATCCTTCTTCCTCTTACCTGTTGATTTTGTTTCTCTCTGACATATCATGTCTGCCACTTCAAGTTATTTATCCCCTTTGTGGAGAGGTTCGTGTGCTCATTACCTTAGCTACTCAACTTTTATTCCTTAGAAGAAATCATCTTGTGGTGTTCTTTCCCCAAAATTACTGTTCAGAGTTGATGAAATAAAGTTATAAAATTATCCTTTTAAAATATTCAGGCATTTGGGGCTATGATTGATTCTTCTCATGGTTGTAAGATACATCATTTCATTTTATTCAAGTTGGGACATGAATTTCCATTCGCCTACCCCATGTTTATGGGAAGGCAGTGAATTTAAAAGTAAAAAAAAAAAAAAGATTAGTCAAATTTTTCTTTTTTAACAGAAGGTTATATGCCTGGAGACTAGAACTAAAATCACAAAGTCAACATAATCTTTGCATGCCTTACTTTATTTTGTGTTACTATCACAAAATACCTAGGTCTGGCCACCATATAAATAACAGGGTCTCTTTGCCGTCCAAGTTCGATAGGTAAAAGTCCTTATCACATGATGCCTAGCACCCTGGCTGTGACCTTGCAGCATTAAACTTCCAGTGGACTTTTGTAGCAAGACTTTGGGGGCAATTATTGTCTAGAGAGCTGTCTCAAACTGTGACGATACTGGGAACAGCTCTAAAGCATCATCTGAAAGCCTTTGCTGATCTTGAAATTTAAATCACACTGTGGATACGAGTCTACTTTTAGATAACTGTATTTCATTCCATTGCTTCTACATGTTTTACAGTATGTTAATCATGGCACAAGTATTGACTGAAAGGTTCTGGTATTATTCTTTATACATAATTTTTTTTTGTTGTTGGTCATGGGCTTGAACTCTGGGCCTGGGCGCTATCCCTCAGCTCTTCAGCTCAAAGCGAGCGCTCTACCATTTGAGCTACAGTGCCACTTCCAGTTTTCTAGGGTTTATTGGAGATAGGATTCTCATGGTCTTTCCTGCCTGGGCTGGCTTTGAACTGCAATCCTCAGATCTCAGCCTCCTGAGTAGCTAGGATTACAGGCGTGAGCCACCGGTGCCCAGCTTACATAAATTTTTTAACAGTGATTTTCTTACAAGTGAACTCTTCATCCAGAGATTGGCTCTAGTAAACACTGGCATGAGGACAGGGGTAAAAGATGGATTTTTTTAATGTATGTTTTGGTCACAGCATTGTAATGTTCTGGGAATCATATTGCTGTCTTTTCTAACATCTGTACTATGTTGACTAGCTGCACCATCGCTGTTTATAATCTTACAAGATGGAACAACCAAGAATAATTAAGTTCTGAGAATGACAGCCTAGTCAGCTTAGTTCCATGATGAAATATTAAGACTGACATTTTACTCTGCTGCATATATTAAGGATTTATAAACAATGTAGTCTTTCAGTATTATATTTTATCTTCTTTAATTGAAAAAAGCTCAATGTAAATGCTGTGTTTTAACATAATAAGTATTTACCAGAAGCAAGTAGAAACCATTTGAACCTTTTTGATCTATGTAAGTTGTTTAACATTAGCCACTCAAGGAGCCTGAAGCTTCAGTATGTGTTGAAGCATAGATTATTGCCGCATGGTTGACAGCAATCTGTTGCCCAGTGTTTGGAAAACAAAACATCATAGCACCATTTCACTGCTACTGGGGGAGGGAAAGGTGTGTGTGTGTGTGTTTGTTTATTTTGTTGTTTGGTGCTGGTCCTAAGGCTTGAGCTCAGTGGTTGAGCAGCATCTTTGAGCTTTTTGTTGAAGGTTAGCACTCTACCACTTGAGTCTCAGCTACACTTCCAGCTTTTTGATGGCTACTTAGAGGTAAAGAATTTCTAGGACTTTCCTGCTTGGGCTGGCTTTGAACCTTGACCCTTGACCTCAGCCTTTTTAGTAGCTAGGATTAAAGGTATGAGCCACTGGCACCAAGCCCAATGCTGTTTAAAAAAGCTTTTTGTTTTTCATCAGTAGCAAAAATAATGATGAATATGCCCTGTACTCATAAACTTTTGGTGAATGGCAATTCCTTTGTACAACTACTTAAAGATAATAAAAATATTCAAAAGGAAAAAATGATGAGTATGATGATATTTATCACAAACACAAAGCAACAATCTCTAGCTGAATTGGGGTGCTTGTTTATGACCAGGAGTTTTAAATCATGTTAGGAAGATCACCTTGTTTAACACACATAATCCTGCTCAAAATGAAAGTGTGATTATCCTCATTTCACAGATGAGAAAAAACAGTCGCTGAACTCCTCAGTACCAGAATGTCCTGCCATTATCCTCTGCTCTGAACCTGATCTTGGTGTGTTCTAGAACTTCCATACACAAGGTCTTATTTCAGGTGCCTTGAGCAATCCACACATGAATTGGGTGATGTGTTACTTTTAACAGGCCCAGAGCTCAGATCAGTGGAGCTCAGGGCTCACAATTCTACCCCCTACCCCCAGATAATCTGCCAAGCACAAATTCCCGTGGCCAGGGCCCTCACTTACCTCCTACTGCATCGGCATCCACAGCCTCAGGCTCCTCTGGGTCTCCAGATGCTGATGGAAGAGGCAGTGAAAATATTCACACTTCAGGTGGAAGCCTACCCTTCCCATCCTCTCCTCTCCCCTTCGCTCCAATGTGGTTTAAGTTGGCTTCTCAAATCTAGCTCCATATCATCAGGTGTTTTGGTTTGTGTTGTTTTAATGACAATCCCAGCCAGGCTTGTTTGCCTGGCTCAAAGCTCTTCTGTCCTCACACCGCCCAAACATAGAGGATATGTGAGCTGTATTTTCATTTCTACTCAAATCATTGGCTGGTCTCCCCTATTCCCATTTAGCACTAGATGTCTACAGTATTTTTCTGATGAGTAGTAGCTTCTAGACAGATGTCCTATCATTGGCTCTCAGTGGTTCAGCAGGCTTACCCCACCTCACCACCATTCAGAAATGCCTGGTTCAATCATTACCTAAATCTCTTCTGAACTGTCTGTAAACTCTGAATTCAATGTCTACTCTCCATCCTGGATGGAGATCCCAATGTCTGCACTATTAATGGCAATCATGTTATTCTGACCTTGACTTCTCCCACACTGTCCACAGCTGGTAGACGGTCATCACACCCTTGTCTCAGTGCTTAAGTCTCCCAATGACTAGAATATAACTGACAAGTGTAACATTGCCAAAAACTTAAGTGTTGAGGAACTTATGGGATTACAGAATGTGTTTCACTATAAGAAATGATATATGATTGGACTATAAAATGTTCGATAGAAACTTTAAAAGGTGTACCAGTAGAAAGAAGCACGGAAGTGGAGAAAACAGCCTTAACAAACTTCATGGGACAAAGAAAATCAAAGCACGCCGAGACAGTACACAGAAAATAGCATGGGGACCAAATATGAATAGGCAGGATGTTAAGTAGCAAAGGATGAGTCTGAATGAAATATTTTAATACAAGCTGATCTTTTCTCTCTGTCTCTGTCTCTGTCTCCTCTCTTTCCTCTCTCTCTCTTTTTCTCTCTCTCTCTGTCTCTGTCTCCTCTCTTTCCTCTCTCTCTTTTTCTCTCTCTCTCTCTCTCTTTCTATCTCTCTGCCTTCCTTTCTTCCCCATAAGGAAAAGCAGAGGATAGATATTTCAAGCTAGAAATATATTTAGTAGCTGACGGCAGTAACCTAAACAAGCTGAAACAATGCTCTGAATTAAAGTTCACATGGGATAAGAAAAAGAAATGAAACTTGGGGGTTTAAAAAGATAAATAAAGCTAATAATTAAAGTTGGCATTTGAAAGAAAATCCGGTTGAGAGAGACAGAACAAGGATTAATTCCAAGTTTTCTCCTGAAGTGTCCCTGCCCTTTGAGAGCTCTGTGATGAGAGCCTTTACAACAATAGTAGTGACCCAAACCCAGAGCGCTCCCTGGGCCCATTTCCTGATTTCCTGAGAGTAAGCTTAAATAAAGTAGAAAGGGAAAAACACTTCCATCCCTTTTTGTGAAGCCAGGATTGTGTGCATGCCAAATAAGGCCCCACAGGGAAAAAAAATACAGAGCTCAGTATCTTTGATACACATAGATCCAAAGTCCTCATTAAAATGCTTACACATCCATTTCAACAGCACAATAAAACATAACCAAAGATCAGACATCATGATCAAGTTTGTTTCATTTCAGAGAGGCAAATATGCGTCTAGCTGATGTAAAAGATAAAATCTGTGGGCTGGGATGGAGCTCAGCAGCAAAGCACTTGCCTAGCAAGGGCAACATCCTGGGTTCAATCCCCAAGACCAAAAAATAAAAGACAAAAAAAAAACACAATGTAAACAAAAACCTCAAACAAAATGATAAAATCCAGATAATTTGGCATAGTGAAATGTGACATATCCTTAAGGGCTTGTGATCCACAAATGAGGGCTAGCTTACAAGCTGCTAAAATCTGATGGATTCTTGGATCCACTAGACTTAATCATTTCAACATAATCCTAGCCAAAGAAAGCCTCCAACATCCTAAAGAGTGAAGTATTACCTGGTGCTGGTGGCTCACACCTGTAATCTTAGCTACTCAGGAGCCTGAGATCTGAGAATCTCAATTTGAAGCCAACCAAAGGCAGGAAAGTCTATGACACTCTTACTACCAATAAACCACTCAAAAAAAAGCCAGGAGTGATGCTGTAGTTCAAGTGGTACAGTGGTAGCCTTGAGCACAGAGAGGTTCAGGGACAGTGCCCAACTCCTGAGTTCAAGCTCCAGGACTAGCAAAAAAAAAAAAAGTTAAGTATCTTCTTTCAGATCTAACTTCCTCTTGTCTGACCCATTTTATTCTCTGCCCAGAATAGACAGAAAATGAACACAAATTCCATTGTTCAACTACCAAAGATGTAATGTTTAAATAGCCTCCTATACTAAAGTTAGATAAGTAAGCATAGCCCAGAATGGTCTACAAGGCAAGGGTGGGTGGGGAACTAAGATAAATTGGAAAAAGCCCATTCTTGTCAGGACAGGGGAAGTTCCAACACAGGAAATTCAGGATAGAGAACAAAGTAGAGAGGGTTCAGAAGAGATTTAGGGGAGCTTGGAAGGTAGCTCAGTGGTAGAGTGCTTGCTTTGCATGCATAAGGCCCTGGGTTCAATTCCTCAGCACCATATAAGCAGAAAAAGCCTGAAGTGGTGTCCTGGGTTCAATTCCTCAGCACCATATAAGCAGAAAAAGCCTGAAGTGGTGTTGTGGTGGAGCACTAGACTTGAGCTAAAGAGCTGAGGAGCTGAAGGACAGCGCCCAGGCCCAGAGTTCAGGCCCCATGACTAACCAAAAAAAAAAAAAAAAAGAGAGAGAGAGAGAAAGATTTAAGTAATGATTGAATCAGACATTTCTGAATGGTGGTGAGGTGGGGTAGGCATGCTGAACCACTGAATGATCCAATGATCCAATGATAGGACATCTCTCAAGAAGTTACTGTTCATCAGAGAAATACTATATACATCTAACTCTAAATGGGAATAGGGGAGACTAGCCGATTATTTGGGCAGAAATGAAAATACAGATCAAATGTCCTCTATGTTTGGGCAGCATGAAGACAAAAGAGCTTTGGGCCATGCAAACAAACCTGGCAGAGAAGGCAGGAGGTAACCTGTCCGTACATCCTGGTGCTGCTTTGGCTTCCCCAAGGAGCTAACTTGAGGCTGAATGGGGGATGAGTCTGTGATTAATAAAAAGGAACATGTAGACGTGGACCTCCTACAGAACTTCCTTTGGTAGAAGAAGAGGGGAAGGCAGGCAGCACATTTTAAGTGTCTCAGCCTGTGCTACAGTTCTAACAGTTCAAACAGACAAGTTAGGACCAGAGATCTCCCTAAAGAGAGATCTCAGATACTCTAGGAATCACCAACAGGAGTTCTCCCGTCGTGTTCTTCCTTGTCTTGGCAATGCATGGGACAACCACAGATAGGATTTCCATGCATTTGTGAACCTTTTCCATTCTGTATGCTTGTGTGTGTGTGTGTGTGTGTGTGTGTGTGTGTGTGTGTGTGTGTGTGTGTGTGTGTGTGTTATAGAGACAGACAGAGAGAGAGAGAGAGAAAGAGAAAGAGAGAGAAGAGAGCTGAATGCTCCATGTGCATGAGGCAAAGCCGACTTTCACCACACGCTGTCTTCATAATTTCCTTTAGCAAAGCCAGCCCACTTCATGCCCAGCTTAAGCATTTATGGCTGGGCCAGCATGGCTATTCCTTCGTGATGGAGTTAGGACCCCACAGAGACTGGACACAGGAAACACTGCTGCAGTTATACCTAGGGCTGGGCCCTCAGCGAACTCTAAGATCACAAAGCTGACCCAGCCTCTGGCTCCCCAGCGCCCTGGCTTTATCCTGCCTGGAAATCAAGAGTCCCAGGGATTTCTTAAAATGCTAACAGCCACATCTAGGATCTGAGGTCTTCTCCGAACCTCAGACATATTTTTCTGAGCTTTCCTCTTAGGTCCCTGTTTCCAGAGACAGGTCTTGTGTGTCATGAAGAGTGTGTAGAGACTGAGCCAAGGCCCTGAGGACAGGCTTGTATTTATAAGGAGGGCCAGGCCACTGAGTGGCCAGGTGGCTGTGCTTCTCTTCCCCACTGGGATCTACTTCTGTAGGGGTGAGCAGAGTGCCCAGCAGGAAGCAATGAAGCCTGGGAGATGTCAGGGGTAGGTTCTCCTTCCTGGTCTCTATGCCTGGGATGCCAGAGAATTGCGTTCTCCCTTCCGCCTTCTACTTCTTTCTTCCCATTCACTCCTGATGAGATTCGCCAGGAAGTCCTACTCGATGTCTAACCTTAGCTTACCACGACGGGGAAGCCTGGGCCTGCTGAGATCACAGAGAGACAGTCTCGGTCATACTTTTACCATTTATGTTTTATCTTGGTCCCTCATCGACCTCCCATATTTATTTATTTATTTATTTATTTATTTATTTATTTATTTATTTTTATTGTGAGAATACCATATAGAGGAGTTACAATTACATGAGCAAGATAATGAGTACATTTCTTTTTTTATTGTGAAAATACTGTACAGAGGGGTTACAATTACATGGGCAAGATAATAAGTACATTTCTTATCAAGCATTGTAGCCTCCTCCTTTGTTTCCCCTTCCCATCCCTTCCCATCCTCTCTCCCCCCCCACCCAATCCTCCCCACTCCCCCCCCACCAAAGTTGTAAAGTTCGTTTTCGACATAACGACTTGTACATCTCATTGTTGCAATGGGTCCACCTGTATCCCTATTTAAACGTTTTGTTTTTGCCCTTCCCCTCCAAAAATTATACCAACATCAAATATAGTGAAAGCAGGGGTTATACCGTGGGGGAGGGACATACAAAGCAACATAGAAATCATCTTATAAATATGTCAGAAACAATTACATGAAAGAAAAAAACACTTGAATACTTACCTTGGGGTTCATTCCCCTAACATCAACTTAGCTGACCTTTTCTGCTTGACTCAGACATATACTAGTTATTGCAAATAAGGGAAACCATGGGACCTATGTTTCTTAGCACCTGGCTTTCTTCACTTAATATAATTTTTTCCAAGTCTTTCTATTTCCTAACAAATGGGGCAATGTCATTCTTTCTGATGGAGGCATGAATTCCATGTGTATATATTCCATGTGTATATATACCACATTTTCTTGATCCATTCATCTACTGAGGGGCATCTGGGTTGGTTCCATATCTTGGCTATGGTAAATAATGCTGCAATAAACATAGTTGTGCTGGTAGCTTTATTATGGTCTTGTGATCATTTGGGTAAATGCCCAAAAGTGGGATTGCAGGGTCATAGGGCAACTCTATGTGGAGTCTTTTGAGGAACCTCCATACCACTTTCCAAAGTGGTTGAACAAGTTACACTCCCACCAACAATGCAGTAAGTTTCCTTCTGTCCACATCCCCTCCAGCATATGTTGTTTATTAGAGTTCTTGATTCTAGCCATTCTAACTGGGGTGAGGTGGTATCTCAATGTTGTTTTGATTTGCATTTCTTTTATGGCTAGGGAGGTTGAGCATTTCTTCATGTGTCTATTGGCCATCCTTCTTTCCTCTTCACAGAGTTTCTCTTTAAGTCTTTAGCCCACTTGTTTATTGGGCAGTTGTTTCTTTGAATATTTGTTTTGGGGGATTTAATTTTTTGAGTTTCAGGTATATTTTAGATATGAGACCCTTGTCCATTGTATGGCTAGTGAAGATCTTCTCCTAATCCGTGGACTTTCTTTTGATCTTGCTAGCTGTGTCTGTTGCCATGCAGAAGCTCTGCAATTTCATGCAATCCATTTGTCTAACCTTTCTTTGATTTCTTGTGTTTCTGGGTCTCTATTAAGAAAATTTCAGCCTGAGCCAAGGAGACCTAGGGTTTCTCCTATTCCGTCCTGTAATGTTTTCAGAGTGTCTGCTTTGACTCCGAGGTCTTTGATCCATTTGGAGTGGATTCTGGTGCAGGGTGATATATAAGGATCTAGCCTTAGTTTTCTACAAGTAGTTAACCAGTTTTGCCAGCACCATTTACTGAAGAGGCTGTCTTTCTTCCATTCTATTTTTTTAGCTCCCTCATCGAAGATTAGATGGCTATAGGTCTATAGGTTTATTTCTGGGTTTTCAATTCTATTCCATTGTCGACCTCCAATTTTTAAGAAGGAATTTGGAAACTGCAGAACTCACTGAACACTGAAATAATTAATTGTGTTTCACTATTGTTTTTTTTCTCCCCAACAGCAAATGAGTACTTCTCTAATGTTTCTACACAGATAAAGAAAAGCCTTTATTTTGTGTATATAAATAGTGCTAATTTGCAAAATGAGCACCCAAAAGCAGTGCAAGAGGGAGACTCTCACAGCAGAATTTTTTTTAACTGAGGTATTTTTCTTCCTTCTCATGGAAAGGAGGTTTATATCCAATCAGTAAGAAAAGATAATAATGTAGTCCCTAATTATAGCACTAAGTATAGAAAAGTTTATTTTTCTGGTAGAAAGCATGTAATTCAAATTAAAAATAAAATGCAATGTTACCTTCCATTTGTATTCTGTCCTGTGCTGTTAGAGTGGCTTTTGGCACAATTAAATTTAGGGACTAATGTTCTATCTTAATTTTCTTTCATACTGTAACAATCGGAAATATTACAAGACATACCAGGCAACTCACAAGAGCCTGAGAAGTTAAAGTATTTTTTTGCCGTTTTTAATTAACACACAATCATAGTTTTACAAAGGAAATGTACTTGTGATATTTGTGTATGTGCATACAATGCTTTCCCATCAACCTAACCCTCTAAAATGATTTCACCTGGCTCTCTTGTTGTATTTTTATCCCTGCAAATAAGCAGATAATCATATTTGTCCTCATCTACCCTCTCTGCGTGTCCTCACCTCTCCTCTCCCTCCCCCCATACCGGCCCTCCAACAGAATAGCCCTTACTGTCTTCTCTTTTCCTGCCACCCCCTCTGTGCCCAATTGTCCAAACTGCACTTGTTGAGATAAATCCTAATGCCATTGAAATGGTGTAGGGTTTGGGTGCCTTTGAGAAGAAAATGGGTCTCCTTCCATTTGCTGTTCTGGAAATGGGTGAAATAGGTTTGACTGTGGGGACTAAGACATCTTTATTTCCTATCGGTAAGAACGCAGGCAATGTCCTTTGCCAGTTGCTGTATGTTCTCTATCTTCTAGATGGTTCCTCAGAGAACATCTGATACTCTTTCCCTGCCAAAACTACGCATGTATATTTACTAAGGCATTCCTATGCACATGTTCATGTAAAAGTATTAGGCAGTAAATTTCAAGCATTTGTCTCAAGGAAAGGGATGTATTTTAACATCTTCAGGGTTGTTATTATATTTAATGCTGTGAAACGCTATACTTATCTCAAGTGTTTCTCAAAGGAAAATGATAGGATGTTTAGTTTAGGGAATTCTAAATATATCACATTTATGATCTTATTCATTCATCCACTCATTCCAATTTGGTCTTAAACACAGTTTTGAATTGCTTCTTAAATTTATTTTCAATTATATTTAGAGGGGGAAATGTAGTAGAAAAGCCTCTTGCCTAAAAAATTTGGACCCAGACCTTGTTGGTTAAAAAAACATTTGCCAAAGCAGATAATATTATTAAATCTAAAAGGAATTTTTTATTATTTAATCTACAAGGAATATATATGCATTTATTTGGACATTAAAGATACTTTTTGAACATGAGTTCTTTGGCTTGAGTTTTGGGGGGGCATTCCTTGCAAAAAATATGCATGTAAAAGGATCATCCATGAATTTTAAAATAACCTTAGAGCCATTATAACCTAAGTATTGCAATATTATATAGTTGTCTTTCTTCCTCCTTTGCTGACTGATTTTTAAAGCAATTCACCACTATTGTTTCTTTTCACAGAAGTCAATAAAATTTTTATAGAGATACTGGTGCTTTTAGTTGCTCTGGATTAAGATTTATGAAAATAATCCAATTAGAATAATGTGCTCAAGTGTCACAAATAGGTTCTGTGACTTTCCAGTAACCTAGTGGTGAATCAATGGGAAACCTAAAACAGCAGGGACCTTAGAAAAAGGATTGCTAAAAAAAATTCAGAACAAACCGGTGGCTCAGGCCTATAATTCTAGCTATGTAAGAGGCTGAGATCTGAGGATCATTGTATGAAGCCATCTTGGGCAGAAAAGTCCATGAGACTCTTATCTCCAATAAACTACTCAGAAAAAGCTGGATGTGGTGCTGTGGCTCAAGTGTTAGAGCACTAGCTTTGATGTGTCTGTGGCTGTCCACCATCTCCACAGAACACTTGCTACTAGAGTTAACGTGCAATTCCACAAACCAAAACAACCTCTAGCAGAAATGCTGCAGGTACTAGATGATTTCAAGTACCAAATGTCATAAAGCATTCGAATCAAAATTAAGCTCAGTTCAGTTAGAAGATACAGATTAGAATACAGACTCTTATTTCTCAGGCTGGATACAGCAGTGACTTTCAAAGCGGTGCCCAGAGGCCTCCCATAGCACAGCTTCTATGTGAGCAGAGTCCTGTGGTCATTACAAAACAGCACATGCAATTATGCTCTGGGCATATTTTATCATAATAAATGTAAATGATGCTGTCATGTTTCACAGCTAAAATTATATTTAGTAGAAAGGTGAGCAAAAATGGAGAGAAGTCATTAGGCTGTGAAGTATGAAGACTCCTCCAAAAAGCATTTGGAGAAGTAGAACTTTCTCTTCCCAGAGTGAGGAATGCTGACTCAGGACTAGTGAGATGGTCTGGGATGGTGTCCAGGTGTCCATGACCTAGGATGAGAAAATGCAAGTTATCCAAACATTGTTTTCACCTCTTGTCACCTCTTTAAATTAAATGTGCTTTTACTGCATGGGCCATAGTGATAAAAGTTTTTAAATAATAATAAAGAAAATAGTTTTAAATTAAAAACTATGGATATTTTAGTAACAGTTTGCAGAATTAAATTTCCAATGTTTGCAAAAAACATAAAGTAGTTTAGGTTTTTAAAAATGAGCTCATAACTAGAAAAATAAGATTATAAGACATGAAACTAGCCTTTATTATAGTCTCTTTATTATGAAGTTTATTGAAAATAATTTATTTGGTTTCAATACTGTTGAGATATATTAACATGTAATATCAGCTTCTCTAAATTTGTACTACTGGAACTTTACAGGCATTTATTCTTTTATAGGTGAGCCACATGAAATATTTTATCCCAGTTACTTGAGAAATACAAGCCATACAAGACATTGTCATTGTTCTTGATGAGTTTAGAATGGACATTATTAAAAAACTCTGAATCCTCACTTACTAGTTGAAACAAAGTATATCCGAAGCTGAGATAAAAGTTTTTGTGAACTAAAGCCCTTGAGGTTTTGCTCAGATTTCTTGTAGATGGCACTCTACCATTTAAGCCACTCGTCCAGTCTGGCATTTTGGTGGTTAATTGAAGATAAGAGTCTTGTGGACTGTTCTGCACCTAGCTGGCTTCCAAACAGGATCCTCAGATCTCAGCCTTGTGAGCAGCTAGGATGATAGCCCTGAGCCATTGGCACGTAACATGAGACAAAAGTTATAATGCAAAATTAATTAGACAGGGAGCAGGCAATAGTTGAACTTGACATCGCTTATTAAATACCTCTTCCTTATTCGTCATTCTACCAGATTCTAGGAGAAAGCACATTGAAATCCTGACACCTGCCCGGTAGGCCTCACTAAGTATCAGAGGGTACAGAGAAGGAGAGAAAGTACTGCATGTCTTTTTGAGAAAGATGACTGAATGCGGGCATACAGGACAGAAAATGCTTGGCGCTGCAGGGGTGAGGCTGGTGGGAGCGTGGGGACCTGGTCTAGAGGTCTCCCTGTGAACCAGTGCTCTCCCCTCCCCTGCTCTGAGAATGAATTCCTGCTTCCCCAGCTTTCCACAAGTACACTTTATATGCCATGCCTGTTATGAGGCTCTTGGATTAGCCTCCATCTCCAACCCTCGTTCAGATTCCTTAGAGATCAATTAAAATTTCTCTACTAAAAGGGTAAAAAGAATCTTCTGTAATTAAACTCTTTTCAAAACAGATTGCGGGAAAAGTGTGCAAAAATACCATGTGTGACATTCTACATGCCATGTGTTCATGAAGACATTCATGTGTGACATGATGATGACATACAATATGCAGTAAGGCACTAAATACCCACTAAAGGAATGAAAACCAATGTGATCCTTCTTGTCTAGACCCTACAATGAACTGTTGTAGCCATTGAACATCCTGGATACTATTATATAAAATGGGAGAACCAAGCTGGGCACTGTGGCCCAGGGAGGATGAAATCTGAGGATCAGAATGGATACCAGCCCAGGGAAGCCCATAAAATTCTGACCTCCAAAGCACCACAGAAAGCCAGAGGTAATGCTGACTCAAGGGCTAGAGCGCCAGCCGTGTGAAGTGGTAAGGTCCCGAGTCCAAGCCACAGAATCAACACATGAGTGTATGCACACACACACACACACACACACACACACACACACACACACACACACACACACAAAATAAACATAAAAGTGAAAATAAAACAAGGAGACTCGTCCTTAGTTGGGTGGCCTGCTGTATGACACGTACCCAAAAGGATGACTCAGAAAGATCTAGAATTCAAGACCAACCTGGCTATATAAGAAGACCTTGACTCAAAAAACAAAAAAATCAATCACATACATCTCTTTTGTTCTCTCTAACATCTCAGTAAAACAACAATACAGAAATAAAACATAATCTTTCAAAAGAAAGACTTGTCAACACAGAGAAACTGTACTACGGAAAGACACTACTGAGAGTCTGGAGGACACTGGTTTGGCTCCTGTACGAGGCTAACCGAACAAATGGGAAAACTCAATATTAACTCACTCGTGCTATATCTGAGGTGTTTATCTGACCATCCAGGAAATCCAGGAGCACAGAAAAAAAGGATCGTGACCAAATCCACAGTGAGGAAAGCTTTCGCACTTAGGACAAAGATGTCTCCCCTTCCTTAACCTTTATGAGATTAATAACTTAATGGACTTCATTGACCAACCCAATATTCATTCCCTGTGTTTGCTTTCTTCAGTCCATTTCTGCTGCCCTCTTGATCTTCACCACCTGTTAGAGCTCAGCTCAGGAGAAACCTCACCCTGTTCTATAGGATGAGGTGCTGCCTAATTCTCAATCAGAGCCGGGCAAGATCTAAACCTAGAGCACGAATAAATAAATCTAGATTCCCACCATGAATACCAGCTATAATGTAAGCCTAGTAAACCTTAGGCCCACATAGGATGTAAGAAGTTTAATTTTTACATCGATTCATCCAGAAAAGTTCTAGTTCTATTAGCAATTAATCAAGGAGAATTAGCAGGTGAGAACAGAAAGAATGAGGTACAAAACCCCATTTGCATTGCCCGTACCTGCTCCTTGTCATAGGGATGTACCTCTACATGTGAGATGGAAGGATTCTGGAAAAATCCCTGAAGACATAGTTTCTGGGTCCTGGTTTAGACACACTTCAGATGTGAACAATAATGTAAACAGGCCCACTGGGAAGTAAGTCTCCCAATACTCTATCTTTGGAACAATGGAAATATCTCACAACGGCAACAACGACAACAAAAGCAAAAACTCAGACAAAACATATAAAAATTAGGGAAAAAATAGGAACAACATTTCTGAAGAAAATTAAAAGCTTTGCACTGTACATAGTTTTGTACATCAATAATTTAATGCACAAGGATTGACTGGCCAAAGGGAAAAAATAAAACAAGAGAAAAATCTATGCAATGTATTTGATTTGGAAAGGGCTCTTTCTCTCCTGGTTTAGTAGTATCGAATAGGGATAAAATTGCATCCGTGAAACCTGCCTTTGGCTGCAACTTTGGAGAGAAAAAAAAACTTTATAGGGAAAAGAACAATGTAAGAAATAATGATATTTTAGATTCAATATGTCATATTCATCATCTCTAGTGTTTTGATCAGAATAAATACTGAAGTGGTTAAATCACAAACTAGAAATATGAAGTAACAGAAACATAGAGTAATTTTTAAGTATCATTGGGTCTAACTGCTTCATTTCACAGAAGAGAAACTCCAAAATCAAGTGAGACTAATTAAGTCCTGTGAGGTTTCAAAGTTTGCTGCCATTTTACCCAAGTTTCTAATTTTCACCTACAAACCCAGGCTCTATGTCTTGGATCAACAGTAGTTAGTAAGTTAAAAAACAAAAAAGGACAGCTCTATCTCTATGAATACATTAGGAAAGCAAGTGTCAGATTTATTAAAGGTCTTATATAATTTCACGTCTTCATTTCCAACCAAGGTCAGCTCTATCACAAGACAGAAACATCATGATGGATTTAAGGTAAGATTTAGCAATTTAATCAAATAAACTAGGCTATAATCTCCATTGGGTATAGTCAATGCCAGAGAATTCTAAGATGTTTGGTTTCTCTTAGAAGTTGTTTCAGGTATCCTGTGATAAATTTGATTTAAATATCTTCAATCTTATGAAAACATCTTCTTTCCTGGAATACCTCACATGCAGAATTCTCTTTCTTTATGAAGAGCAATGCCACCCAAGCCAGTGTCTACATTTTCTAATTTTCCTTGTGAAAATAAGATAGCACTCTATTTGTGCTCATTTGGTGCAAACTGAAATTTCAGATAAATATAACTTCCTTTCAACTCCCATGATCAAAACAGTTGGTTATTTCATTATATTTACCCCACATCAAAGTCATCAGAAACCCTTATTCCAAGATATTTTCAGATTTTCTTATATTTTACACATCAAACAGACTCACTTATCGTAAGACTTATCACTTCATCTTTATTCATATGTTTTTGTCTTACCCAATTTGTCTTATTCTGTGACTGCAACACTCAAAATGTGTATTTAAAAATATATCCTAGTATGTGTTGGGAGTATGCTACAAAATTAATATTCTCATACCATATAGCCTTTATGTTTGGGCCAAATAATGATCACTTTCTCCAGTCTTACACTAATTTCAATGAGTGTTATGAAAAATATATGAAGGAATGAAAGAAGAGTTACAACATATGAAACATGCACTATTTTCATTAAGTTACATATCATGTCTCTCCAGGGAACTATAGTCTGTCCTTTCATTTTCTTTTCTACAATTTATCCTTTCAGTCCTTTCATTTTCATTCAAAACCTTCTCATTTAGCTATTTTCAAGTATGCATGGCTGCTAACGGGAATCACCTACTGTGTTGTAGAACACAGGAATGGATTCCTCCCATCTGACTGTGACTTCACACAAGTGAACGCACCTCACCTCAGCCCTGGCTCCTCAGCCCTCTTCAGTCTCTGGGAACCAGGATCCGAATCTCAGCGTCTCTGAGATCTACTGCTTTAGATCCTGTCAGACCGTGTGGGCCCTACCTTTCTGGACCTGACTTTCTTCACTAACCACCATGTCCTCCAGGACCCTCCATAAGCTCCCAGGTTAGAGGATTGCAACAATAAACCTTGTGGTACATGACTTGGTGTCCACCTCTTCTTCTGGGCTGTTCTTCAGTGCCATCATCTTTTTAAAATGTCTTTGCGTATCCATGATAGGAAGCCTGCTGGGTCATGTGGTAGTTCTATTTTAACATCTTGGGAGATCAACTGTGCTGTTCCCCATGGGTGTAAGCCATTTTCTTTCTGAAACAGTGTGTAAGCCTTTCTCTTCTCCACACCCTACTGAGAGTATTGTATGCCTTTTGTCTTCCTTGTAACAGCCCTCTAAGTAGACTTAGGTGATACTTAGGCCCACTTTTCATTTGTATTTCCCTTATCAATAGTGAGACTGGCCATTTTCACCCATATCTTTTGACCTATCTATCTTCCTTTAATCAATGTCTTTTCAAGTGTTTATTGCATCCCCAAACGGTGATGACATGCCCTCTGATTAGAAATGTGAAGATGACATTTGTGTTGTGTCTTCAAGTCGATATCTGCAGTGACATCAAGATAATGTCACAGCAGGCAGTGCTCAAGCATCTGGGATTTCAGACAACTCTCTGTGCTGCAGAATCACCCAGGTTTTATTCAAATAGTTTTGTTCACACGGTTTTGTTCACTGTTATTATGATATATTACTGATAAGTGGGGTATGATTTATCTATCTATTATAATGTTGATGAATTACTTGTTAGTTTGCTGTGCAGAGCTATTTTGATAACATGGTTATGAACATATTTACACATTGCCTGTCAATACAGGCATACACATGACTCTTACCAGAGAGACAGAAACATGGCTGAATCATAGGTTTTTTATATATGTCCAGTTTTACTAAATTTTTCCAAGTGACTTCCTGAAATTATTTAATACTTTCATTCCACAGCTACAGTGAACCCCATCCACATGGCATCCTGCCTAAAACTGGGCTTTAAGAATGGCAGAGCAAAGATCTTGTCGTCTTTGTGTGTAATTGTTATAGTCTATGTCAGGGGACCATAGCAAAATACCTGAGGCTGGGGTCTGTATTTTAAAGTAAAGCCTCATTTAACTCAAAGTTCTGGAGCTCTCAGAGCATGGTGTGGCTTTTGGCTTCTGAAGAGACTCCTATGAAGAGGGCACTACAGGGCTGCAGCAGGCAGGAGAGGTGGGAGAGAGAGATAGAGAGAGGGGGAGAGAGGAGAGGGGAGAGAGGAGAGAGGAGAGAGGGAGAGAAAGAGCAAATCAACAAACTCTTTGCGGGACTCTTGCTGTGAACAGCCCACACTCTTGCACAAGGCCGCACTTCCACGAGAAAGGCATGGAAGCTCCTTTGGGTGGTGCCCAGGTCTTGCTAACTCCCCTCTTTTACAGCCCCCTCCCCTGGGTACCATTGCACTGGGGACGAATCTTCCAGAAAATGAGGCTGGATGCTGATACCTTCTTCTAGGAGCAAGTTAATCCCTTTGTATTTCTACTGTGCTAAGCATGTTCTTCAATTTATGACAACATTGAAATGTCTGAATAGTTTTTCTGCATCTATCCAAATAAGCACATAATTTTCGTCTAATTTGTCATGTGGTGCATTCCATTGGCTGACCTTCAAGAAATCTTTCATGTCTGGGGGAAAATATATATGTAATGATTACATATATATATATATATATATATATATATATTTATATCATACTATTAATATTACATCAGATATTCCTAGGACCAAGTTCAGGATCATTGATTCTTTTAGGAAGATTTGCAAGAATCAGCATATAATTGTAACTGCATTGTGATTTATCACAGGGAAATTATAAAAAAGCAAACTCAGCAAAGGGAAAGGGTGCATGGGACAAGTTCTGTAACAACTGTGTAGGAAGCCAAGTGGAAGCTTCCAGAAATCTGCTCCCAGAGGATCAGAGGAGACCCTCAGAATTCCTACAGCAGTGGGTTGTGACCAGAGATATGAAGAGTATAGGAAGTGTATAGGGAATTCTGCATCCTGAGTTTTTGTTTTTTTTTAAGCATCCTGAGTTTTTAATGAACACTGGTCCAGAGGTTTCCTCTGCCTACCACAAATGCAGATGACAGATTCCAACAGCAGACAGTTACCATAAACCATATATATAGAGAGAGAGATTGTTTGGACAAGCAGTGTAGATACACAGGGGTCATTGCAATCAGAGACTGATAAAGGGAATGATTTCTAGGGTCTCAGATGCCAGCCATGGCTCAACCTGGTAATAGTTCTTTCAAAAGTGAGCCTTCTCACAAATAAAATAAAATTAAATTTAAAAAAAAGTGAGCCTTCTATGTCAATGTTTTTGTTTTTGTTTTATTGCACAGATGTATTATTGTTTTACATTGCCATGTTTGCTTTGCTAATATTTGTAATATATTTGCTAATATTTGTAATATATGTTTGCTTTGAGGGAGGTTTGACAAAGTGCTTGCCATGGCTTAAATATCAAACCTAAGCTTATTTTGTTGTTTTTTTTTTAACAACAAATTGGGAGTGTTTCTGAATTTCTGAGTGAATGTATATGGTATTGGTCATCTTCGGGGTACTATAAAATACCTGAGATAACAAGGTTATAAAGATGAGAGAGTGATTTTGGAGGCTTTAGTCCATGAATGTTTGACCCTATTGCTTCAAGGCAGAATCTCAGGGCAGAAGGCACATTCACCTCATGGTGAAGTCAGAGACTTAAAGACTTCCCACTAGACTCCAACTCCTTCAACACCCCTCAGCACCCCCTAATGTCAGATGGATGGGCCTCTGCCAGAGATTAAGATATGTAGTAAAATGCTGTCAATAGATAACTGAAGCAAGGTGTCTGAGGCTCTCCAGTCAATCTTTCAAGAGAAATACATAGCCAGGCACCAGTAGCTTATGCCTCTACTACTAGCTACACAGGAGATACGGAGGATCGCAGTTCAAGGCCAACCCAGGAAGAAAAGTTCACTAAACTCCATGTCTAAAATAACCAGAAAAAAGGCAGGGCTGGAATTGGTTTAAGTGGTAGAGTACCAGCCTTGCAAACTGAAAGAATATATGTTTTATTTACATTGAATCCTTCTTCCCTCTCTTGTCTCTTTCCCCTCCTTTTCTTCTTCCTCCTCCTTCTCCTCTTCTTCCTCCTTCTCCTTCTTCTTCCTATTCATAATAGCTTCAGTTATTTTGATCCCATCACTTTTTCTTTTATTTCTAGTATTCCAATTATACATTTGTTCATCTTCACTAGGTTCCACAGGTATTTTCTACTTCTCTCCATATTTCCTATCCTTTGCTTGTTCCCTTTTCTCTTCATTCTTCATTCTTCATTAGTTTGTACTAAACTAGCTTCCAGTGAAGGTAATAACTTTTCTCAACTCTGCCTCATGTTTTGGTTAGCAACCATGTAGTTGTTCATTTTAGTTTTCACACTACTGATTATTTTCATGGAAGGAAATTAGTGCTAAAATTCTCAATGTTGTCATTGTAGCAACTTGATAACCCATTCCCCAAAATGCTAGCGCCCGACACTTATGAAGTGATTTATTGATTTTTGGTCATTATGAATTTGTCTTCTATTTTGAAGAGTCATTTGTGATTCAGTGCTCAGCATTTTGTACAAACTAATGCGTGAAAACTTTAAGTTTCAAGTCAGCATCAGGACAAGGTTCAGATTTGCACTCGAATCTGAGTTAATTGTTGGAGTAATGTTCTAGGCTGGTTATGAAATAGTGGAGTTTACTTCTAGTTTCTGTCTCATGGTTCCCATGTAACTTCAGAACTCTCTGCCTCTCCATCATCACATTGTTTATTGGTCTCTTAGACTCTGGACATTTGCAATTTGAAGTTGAAAATTGTCCTGATGGGAAAGTATGGCCAGATGCAATTCTCCCTCCCAAACTCTTCTGTTTCTCTACAGAAACTCTTGGTGTCCTGAGCAGTGTGTGTGTGTCCTGGGATTCGCCCCCTGACTTTTCTATGAAAGTCTTCACCTCTTCTCGGAGCTTCTGTGATCACCTTTAAGCTCAGAGTGAGTTAAAGTGTGATCACCCCAAACTTCACCACCAGACCTGTGGAGTCTTCCTGTCCATATATACATTAACTGTACTTCAGGCTTCTTACAAATCTGTCTCAAGATTGATCTACCTGTCCACCCTGTTGGTTCCATTTAGTGAAGATCCCTGAATGGCAATGTGGAATAGAAATGTTATTTCCAATGAACCCTTAGATATGTATTTTAATGTTTTTCTTTCATGCATGTGTTTCTAATGCATTTATAAGATTATCTCTTTGTTGCTTTGTATGTCCCTCCCCCACAGTATAACCCCTGCTTTCACTATATTTGATGTCAGTATAACTTGTGGAGGAGATGGGGAAAAACCAGTTGTTTAAGGATACAGGTGGACCTGTTGCAACAATGAGAAGTACAAGTTGTCATGTCCAAAACGAGCTTTACAACGTCGGTGCGGGGAGGGGGGGAAGAGGGGGAAGGAGAAGGATTGGGATTGGGGGGGAGGGGGGAGGCTGGGAAGGGATGTGAAGGGTAAACAAAGGAGGAGGATGCAATGCTTGGTAAGAAATGTACGCATTATCCTGCCCATGTAATTGTAACCCCTCTGTACAGTATGTTCACAAATAAAATTAAATTAAATTAAAAAAAAAAAGAAATGTTATTTCCAAAAATTGTAAACATGTCTGAAGTATCTTGGAAAAACACCAACAGATTAAAAAAAAACCCTCAATGTGGAATACATCAAAAAGAGCCATAATATTTCCTGTTCTTTTTTTAAATTGGTTTGCTTGTGTCCCTTAATGCTATGTCTCTGTATGCTACATATTAATGGCAGGTTCCATTCTGAATGTAGGTTTTTGCTTTTCATCTCCATCACTGTTTGGACCACCATGCAATTCCTTTCCGACTGACTCCCAAGTGACACACAGCAAAGAATTCACTCAGGAGCTACAGGGTTAGCCAGTCTGTCAGGAATAAGAACTGTGTCTTAATGAAGAATTGCATCTCTACCTGTCTAGTTCCTAACAACGCAGCAGCTTAGGAAGCGATTTGTCTAAGAAAATCACAGGTAGCTGGCACTTAGAGAACAAACTCCCTCTGTCCCATTTCAGGTTTTTCAGGTTAGGGTTTCTGTTTCCTTTTCTAACAGCTTCACAGCAAGCGTTCCGTCTTCTGACACGTAGCAACAGGGAATTGGGAAGCATTAAAATGAATGCTTTTGTTCAAATTAGGCACCTGCTTCCTGATCAAGTACCCTAGATCAAAACATGGATCATCATGAGCACAATCCATGCTGCCTACTTGTCCTCTTGCTCACAGCCACTTGTCTTTCTGAAGGGTTAAGTCTGCTCGCGGTCTGGCTCGCAGGCGGCTCCCTGCCTCCCCAAGGGCCTACAGGACTTTGCTTTGCTTTGGCCTCTGGTTGGGCTCCATGCTTGTCTTGGCAAGGCTTTGCCTATTCATGGAGAAATCTCTGCAAGGATGAGCTGGCTGCCGGAATACGGCAGCTTTTAAGGCTTCAGATGTCAAGCCTTCTGCCTCAAGTGCTACAGCTTCCATTCTGCTCCTGCCTTCCTGTCCAACTGACCTTCTGTTCCACCTGCCTCGGCGTTTATTCCCTAGCAGGGCATGCCACTTGGAACTTCCTGACACCCCATTTTGTTCTTTGTCTTTGTGCCTTTGGCCCCAGGGCTGTTTCCTATGCTCGGAGCACCATTGTCTGCTGCCGGTATCTCTGGCGAGGCCCTAGTTAAACATCATTCCTCCTCTCAGGATGTCACCGGATGTTGTAACTCATATTCATCCTGATCTGAAATGAAAAAGAACAAAATCTAGTCACTTTACCAGCCTTCCACAGTATTACCCTTCATCTATTCGTTCATTTATGTTGGCTAGGATTTAATCAACAAACAAGTTATATAAAATTAAAAAAAATATGTTTCTAAGATGCAATCTTTGACTCTCTGGGAACAGCAGATAGAGTGAGTAAAATATGAGTTAAGAAAAAGAATGGGACCAGGCTTCTTGGTTTGGTACATCTGGATCTCTGGCAGTGTTATATAGTTCTTGTTTGGAGAGTTGTCTAAGCATGGCACCTTAGCTTGTTGGTGCGGCCCTAGAAATGCTAAGCGATTGGTCCAATGTGCTAGCACAGAGAGATGTCAAGGAGTTAGATTAGAGAGATGTATTTTCAATGCACAGCATATGGGATTTGATAGATTTAGACTCGTGTATTGAAGGGAAGAAAGCAATAAAGAAGGACTCCTGTGAGATAGGAAGATTTAGAGTGCAAACAAAACTCTCATCTAGACACAATCAATTTGGAAGTAACATTAAGCTGGGAGCTTGTATAAGCAACTGAATAAATGTATATTGAAGGTCAAGTCAAAGTCATGGCTAAAGATTTAAATTTTAGAAGCTTTCGCTTATTAATGCTACAAATAATACAAGTGCTTTATTGACTATCACAGATGACCAATTTATTAGTATATATCTTGACCTGCAGGAAATAGATTTTTTAAGGCAAATTATATTAATAGAACTGAATGGGATTTCTGTGAGAGGTAATTTATTTTAGCCACACATTGCAAGCATATTCTCCAAGGCCAATGAAAGCCACAAAGTGATGGAATTTAAATGGCACAACAGTAGTTTCTTTTTTAGTATGTGATGAGACACAAAGAAATGATTCCTACCACGTGTTACACATTCTTAATGGATTGAGTCTGGAAATACATGCCTACAATCCCAGCTATGTGGGAAGTGTAAATAGGGGAATCATAGTCCTGGGGGACTATCTTCAATCCTGGGGAAATGAAAAATAGTCACTCTCTCTAAAACAATAACTGAAGCAAAAGTAATGAAAAAGACTAGAGGCATGGCTAAAATGGAAAAGCCTTTGGATTGCAAATGTGAGGCCCTGAGTTTATAATCTCAGTTCTGTTACATATATTAAATGAATGTATTCTATGGTTGATGTATAGATGGTGTATGCATGAATACACACACCACACATACATACATTTCTTCATGTTTGTCTAACCAAAGCATTTTTGTTTGCGGCAGGACCCCAGTGGCTTATAGATTTGTTTACACAGAGACGGGAGAAATAAAAGGAATCCTACATCCATTTCCTCATTCCCTGGGGAGACCCTCTGCTTTCCATTTTCTTTCAGCCAAATTAAAGAAATGGGGTGAAAAGATTGGATTTAATCAATGTCACCTCCGATGGGCTAAGTGGGCATCTTTCCACAGCATCGTGGTGAGGTGATCCATCGAAGATGCTGGCTCTCATTAGCATCCCCAGCCAATCTGCCATTAGCATCTGCTAGTGAATGTGCCAATAATAAAGTGTCTGGAATACCCCTCCTGGGCTCAGGGACTCATACGCTCTGAGTATTCGGAATTGCTGTGCCCCTAGTTCTGATCATCTGCTAACATTTTTCATATTTTAGAAACAGGGAAGACCATGGGGTGACAGATTCACAGCAAAAGCAAGCGTGGCCCTTCTACAGACTCAGCCTAGCACACACCATGCATGGTTGTCTCCATGCCTTTACTTGTAATAAGAGTCCTTGGGTAATGAGTGAGGCTGGCTGAACCAACTTTGTCCTGGAGATGGAAAGTTTTCCCATGTTTTGCTCATGTATCTCCATCCAAGGACACATCCTGCCACCTCCCGCTAGGCCTTTGTCTTCCCTTGGCAAGCTCATATCCTAACAAGGAGCATTGCCATTACATTGGGAGTTCACCAATGCTTTTAGAATTTTTTCAAGTCCCACAAGTTGGCTATGAACAATGATACATAAAATGCAATGTTATAACTTTGAACAATAACACAGCAGACCAGGATCAAGTACCGGGGCACAGAGGAGAGGGGGACTTACGCAAGACATAAGTCCCAGCTCAATGCTGAGGAACTAATGACAACCAACCTGAAAGTATCCAAAGAAACGTTTAACTCCACACATTAAGCTGCCTTGTCCAAGTTACATTTATTTTTTTTTTACAAACTTGATCATTGGATCATAAAACACAATGCTGTTTTCCCTGCTCATAAATAGAAATAATACTTACAGACAGAAAAACAACCCAAATAAATATTTGAGCTTACATAAGAAGTCTACTTTACTCATTTAATGTCTCCAATACACTCTAGGAACTGTTAATTAATCTAAAAATTAATTGGTATTCCCAAAGCCAAATTTATGCTTAATCATGGAATCACCTAGCTTTTTCTTGAACGAACACAAACAATAAATCTTATTCTGCAACACAGGGCTGAATTAACTAACTAAAGGGAATTGATTATAGCAACAATTCCAAATACTATGAAAACAATTTTAAATATCAATTCATTTTAAAAGAACTTTGAAGAAGTTATTATGACCCTTAGAGATTAGATGACAATATTGTAAATGACAAGCAAAACAGACTTAAATCCAGATCTCATGATACTGGTTTGCCCTTCTTCAAAAGCATATCTTGAGTTATTTCAATTAATTTAGATCAAAGAACAATTTTTTTTGTTTTATCCAGTACACTCCAACCAACAAGAATAAGGAAAAAAGGTTAATAATGTTGGTACAAACTGTAATAATATAATTTTAAAAATCCAACTGCTACCTCATGAACACTGGAGACTGTATAGAGAATTAAATGGAGCCACATCCTTTTCCTGCCTCAATTCTTTTCATAAACATAAAATCCTAAAGATAAAGAAAACTCTCACTAGAAATTGTAGATTTCAGGTGGAAATTGGAATAGATTTCTATGTAACTGCACATCCACAATTCTTTTCTCTGTGTTGTGCTGTCTCTTGAGTTCACTAAAATATTAACGATCGGCTCTTAGTTGACTGAGCTAAGGCACTTTTTCCAGAAAGGGGACCTATAAAAATATGGGAATGTGGGATCAACTTTTTGAAACTTGACACTTAATCATTCTGCTCAAACTGTCTTCATAGCTACCATTTTTACTCTATGTAATCAATATATCGTGTTCACCAATGATTGAACACATAGAAGCAATGGAATTCTCATGATCACCCCATCCAAGTCATCAAGGAAAATCTGTGTTTTTAGAGAAACCTTTAAAATTTCTGGGTTGGCTGGTAGATTTACCAATGAACTAGTTAATTGAAAAGTAAAAAAACAAAAAGAACTAAAGGTATTACTGTATATTATATTTGATAAATCCATTTGCAATACTGAATTTTGCAAATTTGAGTATCTAATCATGAAGCAATTAGCATTGGAGAAATATAAGAAAATACTCTATATATTATTAATAATAAGTTTTTTATTGTGAAAATACCATACAAAGGAGTTACAATTACTTGAGCAAGGTAATGAGTACATTTCTTTTTTTTTTCTTCTTTTTTTGTCGGTCATGGGTCTTGAACTCTGGGCTGGGCTCTGTCCCTGCGCTCTTCAGCTCAAGGTGAGCGCTCTACTGCTTGAGCCACTTCCGGCTTTCTAGTGATTTATTGCAGATAAGAATCTCAAAGACTTTCCTGCCCGAACTGGCTTTGAGCCTCTAACCTTAGATCTCAGCCTCCTGAGTAGCCAGGATTACAGGCATGAGCCACCGGTGCCCAGCTAACGAGTACATTTCTCCTCAAGCATTGTTGCCTCCTCCTTTGTTTCTCCTTCCCATCCCTTCCTATCTCCCCTGCCCTCCCTATCCCCCCTGCTTCATGCTCCCCCTCCCTCACCAAAGTTGTAAAATTTGTTTTTCGACAAACGACTTGTACATCTCATTGTTGCAATGGGTCCACCTGTATCCCTATTTAAACGATTTGTTTTTCCCTTCCCCTCCACAAATTATACCCACATCAAATACAGTGAAAGCAGGGGTCATACCATGGGGGAAGGACATACAAAGCAACAAAGAAATCATCTTATAAATATGTTAGAAACAATCACAAGGAAGAAAAAAACATTTGAATACCTATCTTGGGGTTCATTTTGCCTAAACATCAACTTATCTGACCTTTTCTGCTTGATTCAGACATATACTAGTTATTGCAAATAAGGGAAACCATGGGACCTATGTTTCTTTGCACCTGGCTTCCTTCACTTAATATATATATATATATTTTTTTTTCCAAGTCTTTCCATTTCCTAACAAATGGGCAATGTCATTCTTTCTTTCATGGAGGCATGAATTTCATTGTGTATATATACCACATTTTCTTGATCCATTCATCTACTGAGGGGCATCTGGGTTGCTTCCGTATCTTAGCTATGGTAAATAATGCTGTGATAAACATAGTTGTGCTGGTAGCTTTAGTGTGGTCTTGTTTGTGATCATTTGGGTAAATGCCCAAAAGTGGGATTGCTGGGTCATAAGGGACCTCTATGTGGAGTCTTTTGAGGAACCTCCATACTATTTTCCCAAGTGGTTGAACAAGTTTACACTCCCACCAACAATGAAGTAAGGTTCCCTTCTGTCCACATCCCCTCCAGCATCTGTTATTAGAGTTCTTGTTATAGCCATTCTAACTGGGGTGAGGTGGTATCTCAATGTTGTTTTGATTTGCATTTCTTTTATGGCTAGGGAGGTTGAGCATTTCTTCATGTGTCTATTGGCCATCCTTCTTTCCTCTTCAGAGAAGTTTCTCTTTAAGTCTTTAGCCCACTTATTTTTGGGGCAGTTGTTTCTTTGAGTATTTGTTGTTGGGGGATTTAATTTTTTGAGTTTCAGGTATATTTTAGATATGAGACCTTCGTCCATTGTATGGCTAGTAAAGATCTTCTCCCAGTCTGTGGGCTTTCTATTGATCTTGCTAACTATGTCCTTTTAAAGTTCGTTTTCAACATAGCATCTTGTACATTTCATTGTTGCAATGGGTCCACCTGGAAAATACAATATATTTTATATAGAAAACCTGAAATTCAACTCCAGACAGAAATAAAAACTTGAACCATATATGTTAAATAATATGATAAATAATAATATGTTAAATAATAATTGGACCATATATTTTTTTAAATCATTTTCCAAAGAATTTAGAGGCAGGCCCTTAAACCTCTAAACTTATTATTGGCTAAATTTTAAGTTGAGGGGAAGGGTGAGGCTGGGAGAGATGAGGAGAGTGATGAAAGGGGTGATATTGATCAACATGCATTGTACTCATACACTGACACGTTTATAAAGCTCCTTTAAGACAGTTTTAAAATTCAATGAAAAAATATGGGGAAACTTCATAATCCTATTTCCCCATATTCTACTCTTCCATATGTCTCTAGTCCATAATCCAATTTCTGAAACAAACGCTTAAACATGCTGTCTCGGTTTGGCCATCCACAGTGAAATTATGCATTACCACTAAATCTCCAAGCCACTAACAGGACCCTTATGGCCCTAATAGAAAAATCTCCAAGTTGAACCCTTTGCTGTCCTTACAAAATTTTTCCTAGAGGGGGAAACTTCTGCCTATGCTTGAGATGAATTGGCCAAAAATCTGTCAATGAACTTTGTCATAGCAAGCCATTCTGCTGCATAGATGTAAAGCGCTGGCTCTGGCCCAGGGTTGGTAAGAGATTAACTTTATCAAAGACTGGAAATAAAGGTTCCTCCAGCCCATTCATGTGACTATGGTCACAAGAGTGTACCCAATACAAAAAAAAGATAAAGAAAAAAGAGGGAAAAAATGCTTACAAAAGAGCAAAGACTACTTCATTCATGGCGAAAAACTTAGGCATAAATACTGCTAGCTTAGGCAACAACAATGAAAAGAGAAAAACAGTTTGGCAGAGTTATTCGAATGTAGTCACCAAAATCAATTGCATTCTTTTCATGGAACTGGTGTTGGGAATGCTGATTAGATAAGGAAACAAGTACTGTCTGGTCTTGGAACAGAAAGGTTCACCATCCGCCAGGAAGAAGCATAGCTGGCAGGGTGGGGGTAGGGGGATCTCCATCTCTCTACACAGATGATTTATAGGGCTCTTCCCAAGAATTATTCCTTTTGTATTTTCTTTCCAAAAGGCAGAACCTGGCCACTGTCTAGAAGAATCACTAAGCAGTGTGTGAGAACAGGTTTGGAAGAAAGAATTTGTGGTAGCCTTGGGTTTGGAAAAGTGATGGTTTACTAACACCTGCAGCCTAGATGCTCTCCTTGATCTGTAAGACAGGTGCATGAGCCACCATTCTGCACAGTGCTGGAGAGCAGAGGTGGGGGTGTGGGGACGCAGCCTGTGAGGGAAGAGAGGAGTTATTGGTGACTCATCTTTCACATTACATTTCTTTTCAATAATTAACTTTTTTAGATCTACAAAAATAAAAACAATGTTTAGACCTGGAGTTTCTAGGATTTAAAAAAAAGCTCACCTTTAAATCTAAATAACAAAATATGTATATGCAAAATGTTTTCTAAAAATGTCATTATTTCCTAGCTTCTTCTCACAAATGATTGAGAGTAAGGTTTTTTTTTTTTTAAACTCCTTTCTCATGGATTTTTTCCTTGCATATGTATCGTGATGTTGTAGCATGCTGGAGCTCATCTATTGTAAGGGCTGCTTATAACTTTTTGATTTAAATTCAGCAGAGAAGTCTGAGAATGTATTTCTCATGACAGGCTATAAAAGATATTTGCAATGTGATGCCAAGGATTTTACTTTTGCTTTATAACCTTCATATTCCTTCCCTCTATCAAGTATCATCAGACATGCAAAAAATAGTGAATGTTAGTAGAAGTCCCATTTGGTACAAAAATATCAATGTAAAGAGCGTGGATATCTTGTTAAATAGAAAGGGTTGGCGTTCTGTGAACTTACACTCATGAGTACTCAGTGCTTAGCCAGACGCCTCTAGTAGGAATCCTTCCTTTTATCTGATATTATACTCTTTTATATTGGATGTACTGGGGTTTGAACTCAGGACCTGACACTTGATAGGCAGATGTTCTACCATTTATACCATGATCCCAAGCCCTTGTATTCCACTTGTGCAGATTAAATCATCCAACAAAGATCCATGTAGTACTTACTCTAAGCAATAAGTATCTCAGGACCTGGTACAGCAGGATGGATGCCATACAGGCTTGTGCTATGTTAAATTTTTGTATGTGATCATTGTACAGTCATCTTTTAAGAAATATTCAGAGAGCACTCTGAAAACACTAGTTTTTCACTTGAGAATTTGCATGAAAACCCTTTCAAATAGAGAATGCAACCTTGTTTGAGTCAGGAAAAAAAATGCATAGCATCCGAAAAATCAAATATACTGGAGAGCTTACTAGCAGTCGCCAAGTAGTTGGTGTGGATGAGCTCCATTTACTTAATAATAGTATCATTAATATTATTTTGCAGATAAAGGAACTCATACATAAAACTCTAAATAACTTACTTGAAATCAGACAACAAAAAATACTGTACCCAGTATTGCAACTCTATATCCCCTTTTGAATAATGCTAAAATGGTGGATGAATGCCTTCTGTTTAAGTGTCTCGGGGACATCATGACTATCTTGACATCTAGTGAAATTATCCTCTCCATAATTTATCTCTCAGAGCATCTGTTCCTTTCACGAGCTATAAAGAAGTCTACTTTTATTAATACTCTTCAAGATTTCTGGGTTGTTGTCAAGATTTGTGCCTTTGTCGTGTGTACGTGATCCCTGGACATCACATGCTATTTCATGCATCACAGGTATTTAATAACAAGGGAAAGAATACTTTCCAGAAAGGTGTTATCTTTTGCAAAACACCTTGAAGATTTAATATTACCTTCTTTATAGCGGATGTGACCTTTCAGATTAGGTAAGCAAGCCTATCAACAATTCTACATAACATATATAATTTTACAAAGTAGCTGTTAGCTCCTCTTACTCTATCAGATATGGGAGAGAATAATGAAAGAAGTTATACTGATCAAGATGCATTGTACTCATGAACTGGCATGTTGAATTAAAACCCCTTTGTACAAATATTTAAGGCTATTCTTTAAAAAAAGATTTTTAGACCTAATTTTCTGCCCTTCTTACATATGCTTATTTTTGTTGATTTTCATACAATTGTATTTAACTCCTAATTGTTATTTGACTATAATTTTGTCCACTCATCCTACAATAACCACCACCTCTAGAAAGATGTTTTTTGGTATTTTACAACACTTCCCTCCTCATTCCTTGCAGTACTGGGGATTGAACTCAGGACTCTACATCGAAATGAGGGTGTCAGCCACATCCTCAGTTCTTCATTTCCTTCAACTCTTCAAGCTCAAGTTTAGAATTATTTTAGTGCCCTTTTACATATCATTGGGATTTCTTGGCTTGTCCTCTTTGTAAGAAAAAGTATTAATCTCTATTCTTATTTGCCTTTCTCAGGTAAACACACCCAGTTCTTCAGCTCTTGTCTGGATAAGATTCTAGAATTTCTGGAAGAGAGGTATTATGTCTTGAACATAACCCTTAAAAATGACATCCACTCAAAGCATGCAGTAGAGGGTTTTCAGAAAGTATATAACAAATGTTAGAAGAAGCCCAGAAGAAATATCACCAGTCACCATTGTAGGACAAACTAATGCCACTCACCTAGAGTTCAAGGATCTTGTCACTATTTTTCTGGCTCTCTGAGTGAGCCAGGCCCTTTAGATGCCTTCTGTTAATATCTCACCCAATTGGCAGGTGATCTTTTATACAGAGTTGACAACAGATTTATTCATGTCAAGGCTTATTTGTGCAACCATTTTGCCTGACCATATGCAAAACCATTTCATCTGTGGGAGTGATTAGTTCATTTACATTATTCTCAGGATGATAGAAAGCCTAAGGGAGAGGAAAAAGTTTATACGAAAGCACTCCAGATGTTCAAAACATTACAGCTTCAGATTCAAGCAGAACAATATATGTTATTAGGTTTGTTAGATTCTGTTTTCAGGAGCTCTTAGTGCCTGTGGTCATTTCCCCTCCATCTTCCCCATTCATTTCTTTCCCTCAAATGGAAATACTTTACACATTTTGTGATATATGCTGCCATTAGTTATTATTCTCAATAAGTACTGAGTACCATGTCCTCATAAAGTATAAAAATACCTTATAAAATCATGTAATATGAGCCAATGAAACAAGAGTGTATAGTTTAAAGGGAGTCTTTATAAATGCATGTATGTATGCGTGTGTGCACATAGAAATGCAAGTTTCTAAGTATATATGATATACATATGTATTGCATATGTGTGCAATACATGTATGTATATTATGCATTCATACTATAAATATTATGAATCTCTAAATATTCTATGTAGTGTGTGTATGCATTATGCACATATTCTGCCATGTGTATGTTACATGCTATATATGCATTATACTACATACACTATGTAAAATACATATGCATTATATAGCATATGTGCTTCATGTGCATGTCTGTTTTATCTCATGCATATGTGTTCATGTATCCCTCTAGTAAAATCTAGAGAGCTAAGCCATCACACTGTTCTGAGTTGACTGGAGTTTGGTTCTTCTAACTAATTTATATTCGGGCTTAATTTCTGGCAGTGTTTTTTTAAGTTGCCTTGCCTTTTGATAATACATCGAGAATGGGTTTGTGACGAGGAGCTGGGCGTAACTCGGCAAATCGCAGACATGATCCAGAAAAAGAGATTGCCCCACACAGCCTTGTCTCCACCCCCCCTACCCGACTCTCACCCCGACCTGGTCCCCTCCCCGAACTCCCACCCGGACCTGGGCACCACACAGCATGCCTGAGCACAGTACACCCAGGCCCAGGATGCATCTCTCTCAGGATGGCTGGGGTGTGGGGCACACGTCCTGCCCTATGTCCACCAAACGTGACTACAGCTGGAAATCAGGGTCTTTACGTGGGAAATCAAGTTTTGAAAATGGACCGATGGTAGGCCACTCCATCCGTCATCCATGTCCTCTTATAAAAGACGACATGGGACAGCAGACAGACCAAGGGTGAGGATGCGGAGACCCACGGGGAGAGGCAGCCTTCCACAAGCCACAGAGAGAGTCCTCAGGAGGAGCCACCCTGGCCCACAACAAGTCCACAGCACCCCACATGTGTGAGGGCATAAGCGGCTGGGCTCACCCGCGGATGGTGAGGTCTTTTGTTACAGCCTCTGGGAGCTGACTGATACTCACAGATGGTCCACAAATCAGGACAGCTCTCTCTAGTGGAGGAGTCTGTGCCTCTCAGCTTGCACCCCAAAGTGCAGGAGAGGCACAATGGAGGGGACAGCCAGCCCCGGAGCAGCAATCAGAGATCGGGCTATCCCTGGCCTCAGGCACAGCTAGCAAGCCATCCCTGGCCTCAGGCACAGCGATCAAACTATCCTTGGCCTCAGGCCCAGCGATCAAACTATCCCTGGCCTCTGGCACAGCGGTGGAGCCTGGTGCACTGCTGTGATGATGGTTTTTTCTCAGCCCCTCCAGATCAATTACTGAGCACAGTTCTGAGCGGTGTACCCTGGTTGAATTCCTGAGCAATGGCAAGGATCACGGGAGAAGGCTGCTCCCCAGCCCACCCATTGCAGACCCCACAGGAGCACCGTGGCCCTGGCCTAGAGAGGGCAAATCTATCATCCGGACTTTGACTTGGACAAGGATGCCTCATGGCCTTCCATACAATGGAGCTGCACAAATTGGCCTCAATGTTCTCAGGTGCAGTGAGGACATAGCACTGGCGGTATTCCTGAAAGACAGGCTGACAATGCCATGATACCATATGTTGAGATCAGGAAACCCCCAGCCCCAGTACCACAACTCCCACTAGAGGAAAGAAGGAAGGAAGGAGGGGCAGGGGGAGGAGGAGGAGGAGGAGGAGAGAGAGAGAGAGAAAGAGAGAGAGAAGGAAGGAGCTAGGAAGGAATGAACGAAAAGGTGAAGAAAGAAGAAAAAGAAGAGGTAGAGGAGGAGAAAGGAAAAGAAAGGAGGAGGAGGAGAGAGAGGAGAAAGGAAGGAAAAGGTGAAGAAAGAAGAAAAAGAAGAGAACGCAAAAGGAAGAAGGATGGAGGAAGAAGAAGGAGGAAGGAGGAGGAAAGTGTGAGAGAAGAAAGGAGGAGGAGGAACAAGGAGACGAAGAGGAGGAGGAAGAGGAAAACATCATCAAAGTAGAAGGAGGAGGAAGCTGAGTCTGGTGAGGGCTCACAGGTGTGTTTGAGCAGGTGCAGAGGTGGCAGGAGGTGGGAAGACTCCCCGGAGCCCCGTGTTCCTGGGCTTGCAGGTGTGTGGGTGTTCCAGAGGTCGGCTTGTGGCTATGCCAGACACCATGGGGAGGACCCTGTCGATGCACTCAGTACCCATCAACTATGAGCTCATTCCTCCCTATATCACCAGTGGTGTTTTCCTCTGATGCCTGGGACATGTGGATTCTGGACTCACCGGCCTTAGGATTGCAGGATGCACATTGCAGGGGGAGGCAGGGGGATCAGGTCCCCAGGCAGCTCCCTGAAGGTACCCCCTCTTGTGTTTTTGTCTCTAGAGAACCTTGATGGCACAGACCTGTATTTAGAGATGGCAGGTATCATCCCTTCTCGCTGCACTCCTTACAACACAATGGGAGCGTCCTGTGACACGGTTCTGTTGCCCAAAGCTCAACTAGGATAGGTGTGCAAGGCTAATTAGTGGTGACAGATCAAAGTGCACACAGTGATTATCAATGACAGACGCTGCCACACAGAAAATCACTTTATTCCAATGACTAAGTCTCCCAGTGAGTGCCTTTGACCTGGACAGCCTGGTCTGAAACAAATGTGTGAACCACAACCACACTCAAAATACAAAGGTGCCATTGCAAACATCATCGACCTGAAGATTCAGGAGAAGGAAAAGGAGGAGGAGGAGGAGAAAGAGGAGGAGGAGGGGGAGAAAGAGGAGGAAGAGGAGGAGGAGGAGGAGGAGAGGAGGAGGAGTTGGAGGAAGAGGAGGAGAAGGAGGAAGAGGAGAGGAGGAAGAGGAAGAGGAGTAGTCGGAGGAGGAGGAGTTGGAGGAGCAAGAGGAGGAAGAGGAGGAAGAGGAGGAGGAGGAGGAAAGGAGGAGTTGGAGGAGGAGTTGGAGAAGAGGAGGAGGAAGAAGGAGGAAGAGGAGGAGGAGGAGAAATTCTTTAAGTCTAAGAATGTGGTTTCCCACCCCAGATTTCTGAGCAATGACCTACTTCTGCCCTTTGAAGCAGAGTGCAGATCAGACTGCAGAAATGCCCCATGCCAAGTGACAAAACCGCAAGCTCAGTGAACTTCTGCACCAAGATACTGCCGAGAAAGGGGCTCAGCTGAGAAAGGGGCTCGGCCAACGTCATGGCATTCCTTCACTGGTGAACTGCTCTTGCTTAGTGTGCTGACTGTGGAAGATGACAGACTTCATGTATGCACCACTGGACCTGACACAGGAAATCTGGCCTATGATTTTATTTTTCATGGTAGAGTTGCCTCTTCTTTCAAGCTGTCCAGCCCTGTTTTGATTTTCCATCCAATAGATACAATTCATGTCTTAACTGGAACTGAACATTTTGGAACTTGCTTGTTTCTTTACATACAAATGCTTGTGGAAAACAAAGTGATTTGTTAGTGTCCATTGAGTCGCCAAACCGTAATGGCACATTTGAAGAGTCCAGGCTTTTTAAAGAGAATGTAAGGAATTACCGACGAAACTTGCCTCTCCTCTTAGCCCCATCCATTCAGCAGACAATGCAGATGAAGAGAGTCACTATGAGATGCAGCATGGATGAAAACCCCAGTTCAAATATATATCTTTGTCTCTAGTGACATTCCTTCCAGCTGATGATATTTCAGAACAATTTGGTGATTAAAAGAATATTTGCACAAGTGGAGTAGGAAGGCCCTGATACCAAAATGTGGCTGTTAGATAGTGACTATTGTTACTGTGTGGCTTTTGGATCATGACTATTGTTACTGCCAAGTTATTGTCTGCATACAAATCTATGCAGAATGAATTCCAGGTACTGAAAGCAAGATAACATAGAGCCACAGCAAGAAAGAGGGGATCATAGAATAGAAATTGTTTGGGTTGGGATATATTAAATCATAGAAAAGTTCTAAAAGAGTAGTTACACATGAAGTTAGGCACCAGTGGCTCACGCCTATCACAAGTTACTCAGGAAGCTGAGATCTAATGATCACAGTTCAAAGCCAGCCCAGACAAGAAAGTCCATGAGAGTCTTATCTCCATTTGATCAACAAAATGCCAAAGGTGGAGCTGTGGCTCAAATGGCAGAGCATCAGCCTTGAGAAAAAGTTAAAAAGCAACTGAGGACCAGTACCCAGGCCCTGAGTTTATCCCTACTTCAGTACTGGCACAAGTACATGCAGTTGTTACAGGTGAGAAATTGATGTGAATGTATTGTCTGAGAACAGCCATGCCTTTAAAGGAAAATGCAGCTGTTTATTGGGATGCAAGGTTTCAAAATGTCATTCATGATTGTGTGACCAGCCTCTCCCTGTGAAATCAGGTCCCCCGCTGCGGACCCCTGTGTTGTCTCCCCTCCACCTGATCCTTCAGTTCTGGGATCTCCTTCAATGCCACTTTCATCATAAAGTTTCTCCTTTCTTCCTTCCCTTCCCAGTCTGTATCAGTGGGATCTCGATTGCCATAGCTTTGGAAATCACTCTTTGGCTTTTCTGTTGCGTTTACAAGGCTATTCCCTTGATTCTGAGAACTTTCATTGCCACAGAAGCGTGCCTTGTGAAAGTGGCAAGGTGACTGTGGATGAAGAGCTTAGGGCTAGATTTCTGCAGAGAAGAGACTTAAGGAACAGAACTAACGTCATATCTTAGTTTTGATTGGAAGGCACCCAAAAAAGGATTGTCAATTGCCTCCGATGGTCAGGAAAACATTATTTTGGCAGGAGAAATAGTTAAGCAGTGAGTTATACAATATATCAGAATCCACAGCAGATAATGACAGCTGAACAAGAAAAATTCTGGATTGTTTTTTAATCATCGAAAGGTTGGACCTAGTGATTTATCCCTACAATCACAGCTACCTGGGAGGTTGAGATCGGGAGGTTCTTTGTCCAAGGCCACCTAGAGCAAAAAATATTTGAAACTATCAGAAAAATAGGCTAAAAATTAGGGCTCGAGGGGTATGGCACTTGCCTAGCAAGTGTGCGGCCTTCTATTCAAACTCTAATATGGTCAGATAATTAGAGATAGATGATAGACAGATAGACAGACAGATAAAATAGTAAAATAGATAGATAAAATAAGTAAATTATAAAAACTAAACCTAACAGGAGACATGCACTATTATTTTTTGCATTGAGGTGTAGAATTTCTAGCCATACTGGAACAAAAGTGAAATAAAGTTTACTGTCCCTCATTGCTATGAGAAAGAGAATGGGACAAGGTAATTTGTAATTTCCTTAAAAGCCTTCCATCTTTGGACACGCTTATAATCAGTATTATGGGAGTGTTTGCCCTTGAGGTGACATTTAGTTGTGTGTTCCTTACATTCTGAAATCTAATTTCTAACAGAGGTCTGCTTTTCCCCATGCATTATTAATTTCAGCTTCCAGTGTTGCTTGCCCCTGAATTAGAGGCTGCTATGATCTGTGACTTGCAAAGTGTTCATTGGAACACAGGTAAATGTGAGGTTCTTCCCATGAACGTGGAGTTTGTCAGTGCTGCCACAAGCTTATATTAAAATTTAGTAGGGAAAGCCAGGAGTGACTATTTTAACACTGACCACAGTGGGCGACCCACTTAGCTTATTCTTGGAGGGTCTCTGCACACAAGGCTAACCACATAAGCACTTTAAATCATAACCAGTAGCCTTGAATTATCCATGTAGCCAAATACTTAGTTTATATTTCAAATATAGAGGCATGATATTTTTAAACAAGAAAGTGGTTTAATAAAAGATGCTAGTATATACAATTTTTTCATCCTATGGAGGAAATTTAATCATAGGATCCATCATTTTTCCAAGTGTGTGGATAAATTTGGAGAGATGCTGAGGAGAAGGACATGTCCTTAACGTAAACAAAGGAATTGGAATATGTAGTGATTTTCATGTGGGAATTTTTTCTGCAGCATCAGAATACAGATATAGGGTGGGTAAATGGTTTGAAATACAGGAGCAATCATTCACAATAATATGGACTTTTACCAAATTCATCTGAGTGACAGCCAGTTAGAAACACACATGAAATGAGGACATGGGGGTGTAGGTCACAGACTGACCTCTTGGGGGAGCTCATTTCCTTCCTTCCTAGGGAAGAAATTCGGCAGGTGGATCAAGGGAAAGATGTGTAGTCAGTGTATGTACCAATGGGAGGAGCCCTTGGGGTGAAGCATGGGGGCTGAGGGTGCTGTCTTCCTGTGAGCTTCATTCATTTCTTCTGCTGCAAACGTGTGAGAGAAGGTAGTCTCTAGACCATTTCTGCCTGGAGGTATTTGGAATCTTGAAAGATAAACCAATGAGTGAATCTCACAAGCCTAATGATGATCACTGGGTTCTGAACACACAGGTTCAAAAACATTCAAAACTACTGTGTTTTGATCACCAGAAATAACATCAGAAATTAAAAGGCTAGAAAGTTCTCGTTGAATACAACCAGGGTGAAAGCTGACAAGAAACGTGGAAGATTTGTGTCAAGGAAAATAAATGTGCAACATTGCCAAGAAAAAGTGAAACTTACATAAAAGAAAAGAACTATTTGTGGCCAAGAGTTCTGGTCACTTTAATATGGTCAGATACTCCTCTCCAAAATAGTCCATAGATTCTACCTTGATCAATCAAAATCCCAGCAGACTTTTCTGGAGAAATCAAGAAACTCATTTCAAAATGCATATGGACTTGTGGTACTTATGGATCCAATAAGAAAATGTGGCATCTGTATCAAAATAGAAAAGTAGGTCAATAAGATAAATCTAGAAATGAAGCCCTCACAAATATATCTAATAATGCATTTTATACGACTCAAAGGCAACTTCATTGGAGGTAGGAAAAACGTTTCCAGAAATATTACTGGAAATTTTGCGCTAAGACAGACATCACTCAAAAAGTGTTAAACTTTGCACCTTCTATAAAAAATGTAACTCAAAATAAATCTCAAAACTAAATTTAAAACCTAAAATGACTAGACATGGAGGAGAAAGATGAAAGGGGAGGGAGAGGAGAAGAGGCAGGGGAAGGGGAGAGGAAGAAGACAGAAACAAGGGAAGAGAAAGAAAACAGGGAAAGCCATAGGCAGGAAGAAAATATTCATGACACATATATCTAACAAAAGGCATGCTCAAATCAAGTAAAGAACTCTGACGACTAAGTAGAACAAATAAAATATTCCAGAAGAAATGAAGACACAATTCCCAAAAGAACATAGCCAGAGAGTATAGGAAAAGGTGCTTGGTACATTAGCAGAACAGAAAAACTCAGCTCCTCAGACATGCTACTTAACATCCATTCATAAGAATGCAATGAAAAGCCAGGCCTTATCAATTGCCAACAGGGATATGAACCAATGGGAACTTACTGATTTGGGGGAGGGCGTGGTTGCCTAATAGTGCAGACATGTGGGAAGGGTGATAGGCCATTTTATATTAGGTTAAATGTCTACTAGGTTCTGCTATTTCTTTTCGGTAAAACCTTAAGAGAAATGAAACCACATGATTACAAAAATAAAACAAAATAAAATTTTCTGTAGCAGGAAATACCTGTCAACCAAAGGAAAGATAATTAAGTAAAAAATACTTTGCTCAGAAATGTAAAGAAGAACAAATTATATACACAAACATGAACAAATCTTTAAGATTTTATACTGAAGAAAACAATAGAGACAAAAATACTTACTGTATGATGAAATTATGTTGATAGAAACCAAACTTAGTACTTATTCCAAGAGGAATTTGGATAACTGATACAAGGGAGAAAAATCCATTCCCTTTCTGAAAGTGTTAGTTAGGGGGTATAGACATTTGCCAATACTCATCAAAGTAAAAGTTTTAACTGTGCATAGAAATTATACCTTAATTTTTAAATATAGAACTATATTTAAGTAAAGAAAAATGACAGATACACAGATACCCCCTCCACCAAAAGAGATATCTTCATAGAAAATTTCCAAAATTAGTCAAATGTTCTTTATTGTATCTAGTCCAGATATTGCATTTAAAATGAATTAGGGAAGAAGTTAATTAGGTTAACAGATGACAGAACTTTGCTATCAAGAAAATGATAAGAACAAAAAATGTATTCTTTGAACGATGGGAGGAGGGAGATTGATGGAGATGCATTAGACTCATCAAATTATATGTTGAGTTGAAACCCCTTGGTACAGCTACTTAAAGGTTTTGTTGTTGCTGCTGCTGTTGTTATAATGTTAAGCACTTTTGTATTTTACCTGCCTACAATGCCCACTTCTTCTCTTGCCATTTGAAATAACCAAGCATTTCCTGTAGGTGTAGGCTCATTATGGCAACCAAGCAGTGGGAAGGGGGTCTGTGAAGCATCCAAAGTCAACATGTCTCCATTTTTTATCCTAGTTTACACTGATGTTTGCTTTCAATTCAGTCTGTCTGAATGAACCACCAATGCATTTCACAGAACTGTGCATGCTGTTCCTAAAAGTTGTTCATCATTCCTCAAGGATGATCAAATAGCATAACTCAGAAAGTTCTCAGAAAGACATTCAATTAAAGGAGCCATCGTTCACATTTAATTTTTTCTTTATTTCTCAGTGTTCTGATTGACTTCTATTCAACAGCCTATTTTATACTTTCAAATCAATGGCTACCTATTATATTATTCTTATTTCCTCTGATTTGTATTTGGTTTGGGGTTTTATCTTTCTGTTTTCCACCTTTTCTACCATCTGTTCAATAATGGGTGTTTCTTAATTCTCTTCTTATGGGAGACAGTGGGAGTATCTGTTTTATTATTTCAAGTAGTTTTCGTAAGTATTTAATGTATACATAGTACATTGCCTATCACCATCTCGTTTTCTCCTAAACAGCAAGAATTCAGGAAGCTGCAGTTCTAATTACCCAACTATCTTTACTATTATTAAGCTAGTTTTATTGTATTCAGTTTGCTAGTAATGTCCTTGTTTTCTGGAGTTAATAGTAACTTAAGGGTCAAGGAGGAGCTCACTGATAGAATGCTGACCTAGCATACACAGGCCCGAGTTTCATCTCCATCACCACAGAAAAGAAATAGTCATTTAATTTTGTGTGTAACTACTCATTTCTCTTTGTTTTCTAAATGTGCTCCACAAGTAATTTCTTATTACTTTCTATTTCATTATGCTTATTCAAAGGCTTAGAGGCAAGTACATTCTTTCTTTCTGGAGCACAACACATATACGTGTATTTTTTATAGTTACCTGGATTTGGAAAGATTTTTTAAATCATTGTATGTGTAATTATTAAAAATTCTTTATCAAACAATGAGCAGTGAATTGTAGTGTAGTTACAGATACACATTCTCCAGTGCGTGAGATGTGGGTTTCTGCTGGCTTCTATGTACCATATCTGTGTTGGGAAATCTAGCTTCCTTATCCTGGTCCTTATCCTGGCCTCTTTTCTAGTTATCTTCCTTGTGTGCTTGTTTGTGTCTAGAAGCAGATTTATCTTTATACACTACAATAGTTTGTCTAACAGTGATGTATTCCAATCAGTTCTTTAAACTTCCTTTCATATTGCTTATTACCCATAATCCTTACTTACTGCGCCTCAAACTAGGGAACATCTGGCGAAGATCGCCATTCCATTCTTCCAGCATTTGTCTTCATGCTTACGTTTTTACCTCTTGACTTGCTTCTGGGTAATTCCCTCAAGTTTGTCTTAAAGCTTGGTATTTCTCTTTTCACTAAGTACTCACGTGTTTTCAGAGCGTCCCCGTTTATTTTACTTAAGTCACTGGATTTTTGTTTTTAAATCAAGGATGGCCTGGCTCCATCTTAGGCCATGGCGATCTTTGCTCATTCTGGCTATTTTCCTTTCTGGAGTCTCTATTTCACTCTTACACCTTGAATAACTTTCAACATGATAATTGTATTTTTTGTGTGTGTTCATATTGAAGTTCTTGGATCACATTTTCCTGTGTGTTAAGATCTTCCTGTGAGGTCTTCTTACAGAAGACATGTTTCCCTCATGCTCTCTGTAAGTACAAGATATTCTGCATCGCATCAGGTCACCTCTAACCATTCTTCATCTCTGTTTTTCTATTTCTATCATCTTAGCCTTTCCAAGCCTTTCTTTAATTTTTCTGGTTACAATTTACCCAGTAATTTAAGTGTTTTAAGTAGTAATTTTAGCTACCCCTACTGACTCACACCTACCATACATTTCCCTAGAATTATTTTAATTATTCTATGTGAGGAACTGGTTAGATATGGGTAAGATGGTTAGATATGGGGAGATGAATAAGTATTATTCCTCAATGTAAACAAATCATCGAATAATTTCTCAAAACTCTTCTCTTTTCATGCATCTATCTATCACACTCAATGCAGAGAGCCTGTTATTTTCCAAGTCCTCTGGTACTTCACAGAGAAGTCAAGGCATATGTTCCCAGTCCCTTTGCCAAATTTCATAATGGCCAATTTAATCATATTGTATCTGTCCTTTTTATTTCCTGTACTGGAGGTAAGTCTGTGCTTGCTGGCAAAATGACAAGAGACCAGATCGACCACGCAAGGAGCATCTCCATTATTCAATTGACTTCCCTCAGCAATCAACTCCCTCAAACCTTTCCAAGAGGATGAATACTCAATGCTCACAATCTTAAAAATACAAGTATAAAAAGAACTCTTTTAAATGGCTACTGTGGCCAAGAGTGATTTAATAGGATTGTTAGGGAGGGGTTCCTCCCGTGCCAAGATGGCTGACAGACATCAAAGCTATCATTTTAGAAAGTTTCTCCATCTCCGTACCTCCCAACCCCTCATGCCTGCTATTTTAAACAACCAAATGGTACTTTTACATGTCTTTTCACTGTCTTCTCTGGCATCAGTATTGCCACTCAGGGTAGTTTCTTCTCTAACTCTGAAATCAACAGATTTATTAGTAATTGCTCACTGTGAAATCTTTGCTAACTTTAATCATGGAAAAACTAAAAATAACTTGATAACCTTTTCCCACATGATTCATCTTCAGAGCTATATATTTTCCAATTCACCATTAAGATATGATGAAGGAACCTGGCTCATTTGCCTGTAGATTGTTGAGTAGATTTGGTTACTGATGCTTCAGGCTCTGAAAGGAACAGGAAACAGGTATAGTATGATATTTTTAGGATTGTCTAGGGACTGTCTCTAAGGTTTAAAAGTGAGATAAACAGGCACTAATAACACTCACTACTCATGTTCCCAAGTCAACAGATTCAAGAACCAACTTCCACAATCTCACCCATTCAAGCAGTATTAGAAAATAACAAAATGGCAGCAAGGTAATTTGATCTTCCATAGTGTCAAAGTGGAGCATGTTCACAGAGAGTGAGCTTTTCATTGGCTGCAAGGGAAGGAAATTCCAGCCGAAATAATCTTGAATATCGAGTATGCATATAAGAGGAAAAGGTGGCTTTTTCTTTACCAGGCTGGGTTTCCCAGTACTGATGAGGACTTCTTGATGTGCCTACTTTCTATGTGGCAAAGGAAATCATCATTGGTAAGGATGGCATCATTCATTCCTTTACTGTCACCTCCATATCTGGTTCTCAAGAGATACATGGACATGTCTGACATGTGTGATTCATCAACCATTGAAGGGTGTGTGTGTGTGTGTGTGCGCGCGTGTGTGTGTGCGTGTGTGTGTGTGTGTGTGTGTGTGTGTGTGTGTGTGTGTGTGTCTGCGCAGGTGACAGCCATTCAAGGATTAATGCAGCTCTAGAAAGTGCAGGCAGACTTTTAAAAGCATTGAATTCATCAAAGCAATGCTACTTAGCTTTAAGGCTGGGATCTCAGAGAAACAAATGACTGAATCTAACAAGAATGATGGCTATATTGGAGCTGTCTAGGAGCGACTTTAAATACCACAGTAAAAAGAAATGTTCAAACAATTTAAAGTGAATCAGATTTCCACCCAGATTTTGGCCAATATTATCAAGAAAATGTGAAATACATGGAATTGAACTAAAATAAAGTTCAATGACGCAAATTGAATGGCAATGATTATTAAAAAGTAAAATCTTTTCTTATTTCTGACTCATCATATTGAAAATCTCCAATGAACTGATTATAAGTTAAAATATTCTCTCTTGTTGAAACTCCCACCTCATGAGATAAGTAGGACTAAGAAATCTTACGGGTTTATGTGATAGATGTCTTGTTTGCAGTTTAGCTATTATCAAGAAAATAGGAATTATGATAACCTTTTATTTTCATTATTCCAAATACTATCTCAAACAAATGAGTTCCAGTCACATGTGAATGTGTCATTTAATTTATTGGATAGTCTCATCTATTTTACCAACCAGAGATGTGCATTCCCTATTCCATACTTTTTCAATTTCTTTTCCATAAATACTTGACAGAGGCTGTAACACAATAAGGTTAAAAATTCTCAGATGATTCGTGGAAAAGAATCTCAGTACTTTATTTTCATTTCTGGTTTTCTTCGCTTTGGATTTAAACGATGATTCCAATGATTTTGTTTTCTCTTGGTGTATGACTCATAGGAAGGGCTTGGCTCAAAGGACCTTGTACTTTATCACAAAATATTCAAAAGCAAGTTCAAATGTGAAATGTGGTGTGTATGACTCAGGGGGTCCTTCAAAGAATGAGAGGATGCCCCAGTAGACTGGTTACATAACAAATGATCACGAAGTGGAAGCCTCAAAGGCCTGTGTGAGTTGCCAGTTGCTTCCTCTGTCCAGAGTCTCCGGGAGGGGAGGGGAACAAGGTGGCAGCAGGGCTGTGTTTTCCATGAGCTCAGGATCCGCTTCCACACTGTCGCTGGAATTCAGTTCCTTACAGTGAAGACCTGTAGGCCCTATCATCTTGCCAGCTGTTGACTTGAGTTCAGTCTTCACTCCTAAAAACTGCCCCTGGTCTAGGCCACATGGACCCCTTCCCTCACAACAAGATTGCTCATATTTTTCAAGGGCAGCAGGAGATGCTTTTCACTGGGAATTTTCTCCTTCTCCTCAGTCTCCACAGATGGTCTGATCTTCCTCATGAGAAGTGGGGAGAAGCGGCTTCCCCCTAGACCCCCAGGATCTTCCTCACGCTGAAAGTGAAGCAGTTTCCCTCTGAGTGCAGCAGGGACACAAATCTTAAAAGTCTCCTTTGAATCTGGCCTCCTGTAGCTATTTTCAAAGATGATTTCCCAAACAGCTGTGATTTAAAAAAAACAACCTCTCCAAATAGATTTTTCCTATATTTTCAAATAAAATATTGAATATTAAACATTGAAATACCATACAAGTATTAAGTGTAAGATGCTAAGAAATATTGTTTAAAGACAGGACTCACATAGATAGCAATTGGACCTGTTTGCATAGCCCATTTACTTTGGTGAGTTGCTTTTGTATTCATACACGGCTTTGTTAAATGGCAGCTCCCTTTGTATCACTAAATAAACATAATAATATAAAAGGTCTTAGAAAAAATACATTTTTCCATGGTGAGCTACTGCAATCATCTCTGCACATAATTCTTCACAGGAATGTCTTGGGTTGATTGGCTGTGACACTTATGTCTCTGATTTTTTTTTATTTCTCTAGTCTCAATAATACAATGAATAATTGTGTGTGTGTGTGTGTGTGTATGTGTGTGTGTGTGTGTGTGTGTGTGTGTGTGTGTGTGTGTGTAGTGGCATGCAATGTATATATGAATGCAGATATACATATACAATCTATAATATATGTCATTGGAAAGAACAGTGAGACTTTGGCTTTACCTGTGTCAAAAGAAGAATGCTTGGAATATAGAAATTAAATCCCCAGGCTTTAAACTAATACCAGGTCAACACAGTAACCAATGTGCCAAAAGCACTAAGCAGCAACAGTTTATTTGGCTGAGACAGTGAAGAAATATTGCAGATTGCAAATCCTCTATGTCTGCCTTCCTTCATTAAAATTTAGCTGTTTTATGTCTTAAGTCCTTTCGGCACTGTTTTCCCAAGTCGTTTAAGTCAACTTGACATCTGCTTGGAATTAGTTACCAGGCCCATAGCTTGATCTGGGTTCAGTCGAGTGGAAAGCAAGCAATCCTCCCAGATGCACCAATAGCCTGTGGTCTCTTCCTGCCTGCCTACAGGGCAGGCTCACCTCCCGGGAGAAGACTGTGCCATTTCCAAAGGCTGCTTCTCTGCTGGAAATAATTAAGGGTAGGACTTCCCTGAGTAAAAACAACAAGTTCCCCATAGGTGAAGAAAGTTCTGCAACAACACAACTATATTGTCAAGGATTCTGTTAGCCAAGCCAAATTCCCTGAAATTAGTGATAGTAGAAATCAGGAATAAGTGTCCGCCAGTGTCAGGCAGTATTCACAGCACCTAGGCTGAAGTGATTGAAACACTCTTGCAGACTAAGGAAATAAACAGATGGCTCCGTGGGTGGAGCTTTGTCAGTCTGAGAGCTTTATCCTAATAGTGGTGTCCCTTCTTTTTTGTCTCCCAAGGGTCCTTCCCTGCAATGATCATCTCCTTTGTTTGCACAGAGATATCATTGCCTAACTTCATTGGAGCTTGGATATTATCAGCTTTCAGTAATTCTTCATTGGAGAGGCATGATAAGAAGGAGGACCAGGTTGCACACTTGAGATGACAAGGAAAGGTGTGAGCAAAAGTTGTGATGAACAAACACTGGGCTTCATCTCTGCTGCTCTTATGCAAAATCAACTCTACTCACTCCTGATGGGGAGGAATGACTTTAGGTGATACAACCCTTCACCTCTGCACCTGCTGCTTCCTGAACAGAATCATAAATCAATCATAAATGGCCAGTGAAATCTTCAGCCATCAGACAGCTGCACTGCTCCAGCTCCTGTTTGCATCCCATCTACAAGCCAAGATGGCAGCCACTTTGCTGGCTAGGTGTATTTTGTGTGACCACCCTTGAGTCTACTACCATTTCAGTTAGTCTGCCCAGTTTCGGATTTTAAAGTGCAGTGAGCTTTTATCTATTAAACAAATTATTTTCAAGTAGTTGTACAAAAGTTTCAACTTAGCATGTCAACTTATAAATACAACGCATCTGATCAGTGCCACCCGTGATGACCTTCTTCCTGGAAACGCGAACGGCAGAATGGGAGAGAGTTAGGAGATTGCCTGGGTGAGGGCATTTCAGAGCACAGCCTCCTGGATCAATTATGCTCCCACAGTCTCCGAGATGTTAACCACTTTCCTAGATCTAAAAGGATCAAAAGCAGGAAAAGCAAATGATATATTCCCAAAGATTGTCCAGAATGCCCTGTTGTGGACTTAAAGTGCGCTGCTCCCCTGCCCAAACCATGTATTAAACCTGGAGTCTTCATGGGACAGAGACTTTTAAGAGGTAGCTAAGGCTGAATTAAGGGTATAAGGGTGGAGACCTAATCTAACAGGGTAGTTGTAAGAAGCTGGAGTGCTCTCTCTCTCTCTCTCTCTCTCTCTCTCTCTCTCTCTCTCTCTCTCTCTCTCTCTCTCTCTCTCTCTCTCTCTCTCTCTCTCTCTTCAAAGAGGCTAATGTCTATAATCCAAAAACAAGGCCTCAATAGAAACCATGCACACTTGTGTCTTGATCTTAGATGTCCAGACTCAAGAACTGCAAGAAACCCATCTGTTCTTCAAGCACCTGGCCTGAGGCAGGTCATTCCTGTAGCCTGAGTGGACCATGCAGGTGGATTGTACGATAGATAGACAAATTAACTGCGCATGTGTGGAATAATAACAATGAAATCCCCCCCAATAACTAATGTAAGCTCATTTTTTAATACTAAAAACATGCTTTAAAAAGAGAGGGGAATGGGGGAAAAAGATATCAAGTGAAAAGCCACTGATATACAAAGATGAGAAAAAAGTAGGTTCTTTGATGTTGCTTATTGGCAAAAGTATGGAGCACTTTTTGAGCTTTTTAACCTCTACGCTTATATCAGAAGGCCCTCAGTTACTCTCAGAGATCAACCAGCTTTGCTCCTTAAAAATGTACAGAATTTATTTTTTATAAGGGTTAAAAATTGTACTCTCTTCAAATTCATCCCATATATAGCCCCAAGAATTGTCATCTTAAAGCTCAAATATGAGTTTTAAATTACAGTCATGCTTACTGTCAAAAATCTGCCCAGTCAGGCGCTGTCATCCTAGCTGCTCAGGAGGCTGAGATCTGAGGATCACAGTTCAAAGACAGCCTGGACAGGAAAGTCTGTAAGACTCTTAGCTCCAATTAACCACCAGAAAACCAGAAGTGGTGCCATGGCTCAAGTGGTAGAGCGCTCACCTTGAGCTGAAGAGCTGAGGGACAGCGCCCAGGCCTAGAGTTCCAGCCTCACGACCAACAACAACAGCAACAAAAATCTGCCCATTTGTCCCCATGGTTCATGACATGAAGAACTGACTCTAGTACTTGGAACCTGATCTCTCTCACACACACATGCTTCTTCTCTCCCTTAACCCTTCTTTCTCTCCATTTCTTATTGTTTTGCTTTCTGCATGTCCTGCATCACCTCTTACCTCTCTCTTTGTTCAAAATCTGTGAGCCAGTATCATTAGCTCCATTGCACATCGTCACCCTCTTTGCTTTCTTCCTTCCTGACTGGTGAAATATTCTTCTTTCTGAGAAGACCCATCATCCTTCTCTTTCCTCCAATGTTTTTTTCTGGTGTATCATGTGATATTTTGATACGTATTTATAGTATGGAATGACTAAATCAGGCAAATTAACCATCCATCACCTTACATATTTGTCACTTCTTGTGGCAAGAACATTTAAAATATAATCTTCAAGCAATTTTGAACTATCAAATGTATTGCATTATTTATTGCGCAGGCAGCCTTGCGCACTCGATCAATAAAGCCGTTTTCCTTGGCTAGCGGCAGGCTTGCATCCTTTGATCAAAAGACTGATATAAAAACATGCATGCTTTGTGCCCCCATTTCCTCATGAGAAACTTATAGATTATATTTTTCTTTGTTTCTGTCCATGTCTTCCCTTGGACAGCCCTCAGCTTGTCAGGAGATGCTCTACCTCACTCATGTTTATATCCTCACCACTTACATTATTGCACGGCACAGGAGTGGTTTAGCTCTGAAAATAGAAGGGTTAGATAATTAAATTTGTAAGACACATTTACTGAAACATCTATACATGTGAGTACTACCACATAACTTACCTTCTGATTTGTTCTTCACAGATCTCATTTTTTTAAAAATATGGCTAATGCTCTGTTAGGCATCAGAAATATTATACTTCCATGTGGAAATGTAATATAACAATACAACATTCCTTCTGGGCCTCACTCCAAGTAGCATGGGGAGAAGAAATGCTGTGTCTGTTCTGATCCCTCGCTGGCCCACATTGAGGTCACTCACCAGTACCCTTTGGTTCCCTGACATCTGATACGGTGACACCATCAAATGAAGAAGAAAAAACATCTTTACCACCTCTTCCCCCTCACCTTTGGGATCGGTTCGCAATTGCCACAGTGAATTCTATCCCCCTTCTTGGAAGACCTTGCCCTCTTTGTGGTGGAGATAACTTTACCCTGGGAGAACTTGAATAATGTGGCATTTTCTACTGGTCTGCAAACCTCCCTGCCCATCCCCACCAGCAATGCTGCCTTCTGTCCCTGCGGTCTTCCTTCCTCTCTGTGCGTGCCTATAAGTCTTCCTCCAGCAATCCCTGCCACGTCTTCATTCTCCCATCCCAGGTTTCCTTCTTTCTCAACTATTTATCTTTTTCACTTTTCATCTCTCTATGCCTGATAGTCCACAGTGTGCCGTGTATTTCCAGATATAACCTAACGTAAGTGATGGCTGAGATTGCCATCCACCTATACTACACAACAGATAAACAAATACCTTGTTATGTTTACCAAAACATGACTCATGAACCAGCCACAAAAGAGACTCATGGGCTACAAAGATCCTTATCCAGTTGGAGGTTGGAGGAACGAGATATAAACAAATGAAGAAGGTCTTGGTATGAGTTCATTCCAATAGTCTGCATGCATTCAAATCATGGTGCCATAATTTCACGTAATGGAGAATTTTAAGGGGCACAATTGGAGGATCAGGACTGGATGCTATGGCACACATCTGCCATACTAGCTACAAAAATGCAAGAGTCCACTTGGGGCCAAAAGTCAGTGATATTCCCCATCTCAGTAAACTAGTTGGATGTGGTGGCTCTCACATCTGACTTAAGGAATAGAGGACCACAATGCATAGCTGGGCCCAGGCAGGAACACATGGCTCTGTCTGGCAAACAGGTAATGCTGAAGTACTATGGGTATGGCTCAAATGGTACATTTCTTGCCTAGCAAGCACAAGGCACATGTGTGTGTCTATGAACACACACACACACACACATATATACACATTATATGTAAACCTGAAGGACCATAGAGTGTGAAATGGAACATGAAGACCAAGTCACAATTCCTGTCCACCCTGGGCAAGGATTCTTCTCCTGGTTTCTGTACATCATAGCTCACTTCTGCTCATCATAGCTGACTTGGTCCCTTTAAGCACCCACATCAGAGAGCAGGGGTGAATTCACAGGACCAAAAGTAAGAAAGGTGTGACACCGCTGATTTTGGCGTGGTGTTCCCAGTTATTTAGAGAGTGGGGAGGCACACACACAAACCATAGAGTCACATGGCAGGTGACAGAAGGTGACAACAAGTATAAAAACATCCTAATGGAGGCTGTCACAGCAGGCCACAGAGAAGCTGTTCCAGGCTCCTAGCACAGGTGGGAGGGTCAAGGAAAGCATGGTAAATGGAGAGAGCATCCCAGGCACAGAACACTACAGCTTCAGTCTCGGTGAATTACTACTACACAGAATGAAATGCTCTTTGGAAAAAGTCAATGAATATGAAGGCGAATCAGTCTAGTTCCCAATGAATATGAAGGCGAGTCAGTCTAGTTCCCTGGTCTGCATCTCACTTACAGGAATAATTCCATTCTGACTCTGCTTAATGAGTCTTGTGACCCTACACAAGTGGACCACTTGGCAGAGCTCCAATTCCTTCATTTATTGAATGAGATGAAGCCCCTAGTCCCAGCATTATGAGTAGCCCTGAATCGATGCACACAAAATATGCCTAAGATCCCTCTGCCTTGCCGGAAGTCCTCACACCTCGCCCTGGACTCAGCTAGAATAGTTCCAGTCACTGGAGAACACACTAAACTTGGTTTGGGCCTCTTGCCACCTGTTTGCTGATTATAATCTGAATGATTAGGAATTTCTTGAATAGTTACATGAAAATAAAAATTCTAAAAAAAAATGCAACCATGAAAAGCCAGTTTGCATGGATTACCTGAAAAAGTTTACAGTATGGATGGAAATGTTGACCTGCCACTATCTATTCCATAGTAAGTTTTCAGAGCTTTCTCATTAGAATTACTAAGTCACCAAAGTTTCTTTCCATGGGCTCCAGAGTACATGTGAAGGAAGAGAGGCCTGCTCTCTTGCTTGTTCTCTCTCTCTCTCTCTCTCTCTCTCTCTCTCTCTCTCTCTCTCTCTCTCTCTCTCTCTCTCTCTCTCTCTCTCTCTCTCTCTCTCTCTCTCTCTCTCTCTCTCTCTCTGAGTTGTCACATGGCCGCTCTTCTTTTCTTCTGGAATTCACTGGATAGCCCTGATTGTCCTCTTGTCCTCCCTCTCCTCTCAACACAAACATGGTATCCTCAGAAACCAGCCCAAGCCACCCAGTTCGCATTTGCTCGCACCATTCCATATTATTGTCTATTGTTTGTCATCCAGGGGTTTTCACCATGGTGTTATTTGAGTTCATGCAGTGTCTACTGAGTAGTTTATTTATTGGCTGGCCCTAAGATCAAGGTAAATTCGATTCTTGTTTGAATCTCAATTCCCAGGAGAATACTTGGAAGGTAACAATTGCAGGACAAATATTAGTCAGCCAAATCAAGAATCATTGTCGCATGGTCTGCATTCTAACTGAACTCAAAATTAGAATTCTCTTTCTCCTATGAGATTAAGTGAGGGTACTGGGGCTTGAACTCAGCACCTTATTCTCTCATTTGGCTTTTTATTTTCACTCTCAGCCAGTGTTCTACCATGTTCTACCACCTAAGCCATACTCCCAATCTGACATTTTACTGGATACTTGGAGATGGAATCTTGAAGATATTTGTGCTCAGGCTGGCTTTGAACTGTGATTCTCTTGATTTCAGGCTTCTGAGTTGTTAGGGTTAACAGGCGAGAGCCACTGGAACCTGGTTTCATGAGAGATTGATTTACCTAGAAATATTGCACAGGCTGTTGCTTTATGCTTAGGTTTTATGTGTATTTTTTTCCATTAAGAATAATCTGGAAGACTCCACTCATTTTTTTTTTCATATGTTATGTTGAGAATTTGACTCCCAACATCTCCACATACAGATGTGGAATTTTATACAGATTATCTCCTCACATCTCAACCTTCTTAACTATAAAATGATGGTCACCATGGTCCAGGTTGGTTCTTACGAAGGACAGGAAGCATAGTAACCACTACACAAATTTGATTTACTCTCTTCTCATTGTGTCAGCTGCCTACTACATGATGAAGTCTAACCCTTTGCTGGGCCATCATTCAGATGCAAGCTCTTCTTCCAAATCTTTCCTTATGTTCCTAATAACTTTTTTCCTTCTCTAACCATGGTACATGGAACCATTAGCAGTATTTGATAGACAAGTTGATTCTCTTTCTTCCCTGAGGAACTTCCTGCTCACGGGTTGTTGGCACACCACACTTCTATCCACCACAGTAAGTCTTGCTTCTCAATCTGTGTATGTGGATAGGTAGGTAGGCAGATAGGTAGACAGACTGAGAGACAGGCAGATACATCCATGTACATATACACAGGGCCATATGCATATATACACAAACCAATTGGCTGAATTATGGAATATGCAGGGCGGGATTCCAATGGTCAATTCCTTGGAACAATTAACTTACAGCTTAACAAAATGAATGCCAGGAAACTGGAACATGTTTTGTCATGGGAAGGCTAAAGGGGACAGAGGGTGAACGAATGGAGAGAGGAAGAGTGGGTGAATGCAGTCATAATATTCAATGTAACATATGCGAAAATGGAGCTGGTATCTTGAGGGGATGGTTGGGGTTGAGAAAGCTTGGCAGGGAAAACAATGGAAGGGGTTCACATTGACCAAGACCTACTGTACTCATACATTTAGGACATGGTGGACTGAAACTCCTTTGGACAACTACTCAAAGATAAAAAATAAAACAAAACAATATTTAAAAACAATGTTTGAAAACTTTATAGAGCCTCTTGTATTGGCGTGATGTATTAAACTCTTCCTAGGAAATCAAGCTGCAGAGGGAAAGGTTTTATTTTCTCTGATCAACAACTAGACGAAGCTTCTAGAACGGTGCCTAGACAAACAGAAGTCACTCAACCATATCTACAAAACTCATCAAAATAGGAGACAAGTGACTATATCCTATATTTGACCTCGTTCTACAATGGACAAGAGGCAGAGTGCACATTCCTTCACATGAAGAAATTCGTGGAAGCAAATAGGGCAATCTTAAAATGAAAAGGAGGACAGTGGAGTGGAATGGAAAAGAACAGAAGTAATGTACAATTATTCTCCTATCTGGTCTTCACATCTGATTAGGGAATGGGGGAATTGTTTTGGACAGCTTATGCTATTCTTTATTTCAGCACAAGCATTGAAATATCTTGTTCATCTTTCAAGACCTCTGCCACCAAGTTTTTCTTTAATGTTTGTAAATAACAATGATCAGCCTTTCCATGGGCTGTTGTCAGCTAGCCTGACCTTTGTTCTAATCTTATTTTGTTGTTTGACCTGCTCTACCATGCTGAGAAGACATTCAGATTCGAATCTCTGTTAAACAAGTCAAAAAGAACACACTAGTTTCTTTCAGCAAAGATCCGATTTTGTTTTCAGGGAATAAATGGGGGGGGGGAGAAAACATTTAGATGTTAGTAGAGACGGGAGTGTTGTTTCCTTTTTGTACTTTTATAGATAATTTTCCTCTAGTCAAGTTAGGTCAGGGCCATTGGCAAATATTTTCCTTCACTTCACAAAAGTCTGTTTTTCAAGATATTAATAGAATAAAACTGAAGAAGAACCGGCCCATTTCTTGTGGTTTTGTACTCTCGTAGATTCTTAATACAAAGAATATTTCTCTTCTTGGAGACATATTGCTAGCAAACTGTTGTTTTATCTGTAACTAGATGGATGGTGTAATTTCTGTAATTAGCTACCCTCCATCACAGTTTGAGGAGGCTGCTGAGGTTTAACAGAAATGACTAGTCAATCCACAGTCATTTCTTGCACAGAGCTGTGTCCTAGAGGAGCTAATGGTGCAGCTCAATATTCAGAAGAACTTCTTGGACCCCCTAGAACACTGCTGCTAATCATGGAATAAAATCGCAACCCATGCACCAGTGGGCATGAAAGTAGTTTCTTGAGCTCACCCTTTCCAGGCTAATGCAAGCAGCACCTTTCTGCTATGGCTGGAGTCAGAGACAAAGCCCACCGTTAAAGGAACTCAGCCTGTGGGATGTGTGTTCCACCATGACAGGGATCAAAAGGCCATCAGAGTGCTTTGAAAGCTGGCAGGAGCAACTGGACAAACCTTGAGGCCTTCCCAGTGCTGAGTCCTCCAGAGTTACACCGGCAGCCGGACAGGCAAAGCCAATAAGCTCCAGCAGAACAAGGGACAGCTTTGAAAAGTCAGAATTTAAGTGTACAAAGGCAAGAGAGAGAGACAGAAAGACAGACAGACAGACAGACAGACAGACAGACAGACAGACAGACAGACAGACAGACAGAGACAGAGACAGAGACAGAGAGAGATATGAATGAATAGACACAGACAGAGAGAGTGTGTGAGAGAGAGAAGGGGGGAGACAGAGAGAGAAGACATGACAATAAGAAGTCTGCAGGGCAGGGAGATCGCCTTCCTTGCTTGCTCTTCTCAAATTTTCTCTTTATCAATTTGAAAGAAAGGAAAAGCATCTTGATGGCTGGATATGGCCACCCCAGAAATGAGGACCTGGTTCTAACTCCACAGTGGCTTGCCATCCGTCTAGTCCTCATGAATCCAGCGTCTGGAAATCTCAGGCCCTGCTCATGTTCTGCATCATTCCTGCAGGTACATGATCTCCAGTGCTCCTCGGGAAACCAGGGCACCATGTTCCCCTCCTCCAACTTCCTGGGGAATTTCAGTCCATGGGAAGCAGAAGTATAGCAGGGAGGAGCTAAGTGCCGAGGCTCATTGCCACCTCTGCCCACCCACAGAACCCAATGTTTCCCCAGAGCTATGGCTCACTCTGGACAGGACCTCCTTTTGTGAATCTAGAACCTTCTATGCTGTAACCCATTAAGGAACCCATTGGGTGTTTCCTGCCTCTTATACCATCTTCTCCTCTTCTTCCAGTCTGCTAGGTATAACATCATATTGTAGCTACACTTGTGGAAAATGATTTATCTTTGGATTTCCAAAGAGAAAGGTCTTTGTGGGGCTTCAACTCAAGGCCTGGGTGCTGTCCCTGAGCTCTTGCTCAAGGCTAACACTCTACCACTTAGAGCCACTCCACTATCTGTTTTTGAGTGGTTCATTGGAGATAAGTCTCATGGACTTTCCTACCTGGGCTAGATTTGAACCATGATTCTCAGATCTCAGCCTCCTAAATAGTTAGGATGATAGGCATGAGACATTAGTGGCTGGCTATATAACCAGTTTCTTATATTGCAATTTGTTTTTTTTTAAGTTGGATGGAGTTAATGGCTTCACATTCTATCCATCAAGTTATACATCAACATTCTTGTTGGCACATTCTGTTTGGCTAAAAGACTATTAAATAAGCCAGCTGAGGTCTGCGGATTGAGGTTTGAAGCCTGCGTGAGCAGGAAAGTGTGAGAATCTTATCTCTAATTAACCACCAAAAAGCTGAAAGTGGAGCTGTGGCTCAAATGGCAGATTGCTATCCTTGAACACAAAAGCTTAGGGACAATGCCCAGGCTCTGAGTTCAAGTCCAGGACCAGCAAAAAAATAAAATAAAATAAAATTTTAAAAAGAGGATTAAATAATTCCTCAATTCAGCAAATTGTAGACAGATGAGCTATAATCTTTGGCTTCTGTAGATTTTATTTTCTCTCTCTCAAAAATCTATCTTTATAAATATCTTCATATATCGTCTATAATATAATCGATGAAGAGAAGACTTGAAAGGGAATGTTAGGCTGGAAACAGAAAAGTTTTTCATGTATCAGTAATCAAACACATTCCATTTTCCATGATAACCTGGGTGCTGTCCCTCAGCTCTTCAGCTCAAGGCTAGCACTCTACCACTTGGGCCACAGCGCCACTTCTGGCCTTTACTGCTTATGTGGTGCTGAGGAATCGAACCAGGGCCTCATGCATGCAAGGCAAGCAATCTACCACTAAGCTACCTTCCTAGCTCCCACCACGCTCATATTTATCATTGCTATTAGAACTTCTATCTTAAAAGAACTATTCTCATGGACTGGGAATGTGGCTTAGTGGTAGAGTGCTTGCCTAGCATGCATGAAGCCCCAAGTTTGATTCCTCAGTACCACATAAACCAAAAAGGCCAGAAGTAACACTGTGGCTCAAGTGGTAGAGTTTTAGTCTTGAGTAAAAGAAGCTCAGGGACCATGCCCAAGCCAAGTTCAAGCCCTAGGACTGGCAAAAAAAAAAAAAAAAAAAAAGAACTATTCTCATGCTTTGCATAATTTATTTCCTTCCTATTCTTTAAACTATCTTCCAAAGGTGAATTTCCTGTTTCCTCCCAACCTAACCCAGGCATCGTGTCCCTGACTTTTCACATCGCGCTGTTGGGCTCTGCTTGTCCAGGCTGACCCTCCTTTGTGCTCTGAACCCTCTACCCCTCTTGTGTGTGTCCACCTGTCTCTCTCTCTAAGATTCACCACCTTCTCTTTTCTGCTGTAAGGAAAATTGAAGTCTTCAGCTTTGTGTGAAGTGTTTACATTTGGCGGTGTCTACCCTCTCATTCTCTCTTTACTTTCATTTCCAAACTTTCTAGAAGACTATTTTAAGATGATGCTTTCTAATTTATTGTTTCCTGTACCATTGCAGTCTGATTTGTGACCTTGCTCCCCATGACAATTTATCTTCCCAATAACTTCTCAGTAAATCTTATTCTGCCTGTGCAGTACTGGATGTTGTGATTATGACGTCGTATTTTCTTTCGTTAATCTACACAATGGCCATCTACCTTGAGACTCAGCTTCTCCTTCTTTCCTTCCTTGCTTCTTTCTTCTTTTTTTTTGCTTAATTTTTTAATTCAGCAATTACTACTTCTTCCTTTGACATTCTCAAAGCTTTGTTCATCTTCTTTCCTAGAAAAAATGGTGGACTCCCAAATCTCATTTTTTAACAGTTAACACCATTGGATTAAGTCTGCATTTTCCTGGTTGGCATGGCAAAGACAGTACATGCAGAGCTGCCATCTGCCTTTGTGGAAATGCCATAAAGAATGTATCTTCTAGTCAGATAAGATTGAGTAAAGACTGACCAGAGAAGGCACAACAAAGGACACATAACCGTCATGTGCCATTTCCAACACACTTGATGGGCCATGTTTAATGAGGCATGCCTTTGTGTCTTTCGTCAATATGGTGGGGCGCAAACCAGGTTAGGAAATTGCAGGTGATAATAACAGCTCAAAAGGACTCGGGTGTAAGTGTACACTGAGATATATGAATCCACACCAGTGCTATACTGATGTGTGGGCAGGACTTCCACAGTCTATTGCTTGGGACATGAGGTAGGCAGGTTTTAGCAAAGTGGAAGAGACAAGTCTGAGGCAAGGAGGTACCTTGAAGAAAACACAGAGCAAGGCAAACTTAGACATTCTTGGAACTTCAGAAAAATTCCAGGAGCTACAGTGAGGTAATCAATATACCAAACAAATGAAAGATTAAACTAGACTACTATTGGAGAACGCTAATACAATGAGATAAAGGGAAAAAACAAGCAAGTATGGAAGACTAAGGAAAGAAACACTGAAAGACACCCAATTTCTTTCATTTTCATCAAAACAGAAGACTACAAGAAGAAAACCTTGGAAAGAATAAAAACCATACATTTTCTCTATAATCTGTTTTATTACCTTTCACAAATGGTAAGGCTTTCACTAATCCACAGAGAGAAGCCTACATTTAAAAGATAATTGAATTTGCACAATTATAGCCACAGAACAAGACTCTTGTTTTCCTTAAAGGTGTGATTAGCAATAAGAAAATGAGGAAACAGAAATTGAATTTTGCTAATGTATGTATGAAAACTTTAGTCAAAAAAAATTGCAATGTGCCGGGCGCCGGTAGCTCACGACTGTAATCTTAGCTCCTCAGGAGGCTGAGATCTGAGGATCGCAGTTCAAAGCCAGTCCGGGCAGGAAAGTCAGAAAAAGGAAAGTCTTATCGCCAATAAACCACTAGAAAACCAGAAGTGGCGCTGTGGCTCATGTGGTAGAGTGCTCGCCTTGAGCTGAAGAGAGCAGGGACAGCGCCCAAGCCCAGAGTTCAAACCCCATGACCGACAAAAAAAAAAAAATTGCAATGTGTTGCCCAATTAAGACTCCAGAAAATACTTTTCAAAGGAATGAGGAGTTGATTTAGGCTGAGATTTATGACATCCTTAGAAAAACATCCAGTAGAAGTACAAGCAGAAGTTACTCTCTCATAATTGGAAAAAATACTATAAAATGTACATAACTTTTATTTACATTAATAAAGAAATACAGTGATGTTAATAAGAACCTTTTAATTTCCCTATGCCAGACACACAAAGTTGGGACCTATTTGGAAAAAGCATTAATCCCTCTCAAAGTCTGATACAACAGAAGAAGAATAGAGTATTGTATAATCCATCTGTTCTCACAAAACATCAGATATAATGTACATCTATATAATATATTAGATGAAGTTGGTTATTTGTCATGGCATATACTACAGCATTTTAAGAGCACCTGATAAAATTCAGCGTTGCTCTTTGAAGCAGTATTCATTCAACCACCAAAGAACAATGTACCAAAATATGGCTTTAAAGTCCCATGCAGAAGAGGATTTTCTCAACTCTTCAACTTGGCTGGTGTTATTGCCAGAAGAGTGGTTTCTTTTCTCTCAGGTCCCTGTGGAAACATCTGTCTGCACAGCAGCTGCCTTGTCTTGGTTCTCAGCTTCCATTCTCCATGTCACAGCTTGTGTTAAAGTGTCACATCCTGCCTGTCACTTAGCAAATGACCCACCCCATGCACCCTTAGGACTCCAGATCTCCAAGCTTTATCTCAAACTTCAGAAGAACATGTTTGAGGATGCAGCACTTTCTTGCTGACACTTTCTCATTTCCCATCTGTTAGGGGTGTGTGTGTGTGTGTGTGTGTGTGTGTGTGGTGTGTGTGTGTGTGTGTGTGTGTGTGTGTGTGTGTGTGTGTTGCTATCTGATCATTACAAGAGCTTTGTAAAGAGAGAAGTGGATGGTCTTACTGGGTTGTGGTAGGCATTGGTGCCAGCTTACTTAATATTCTATTCCTTCTTCCCTAACTGGTCCCCCAAACAACCATTTATTCAAGGATACGAAGTGTAGCTTGCAGAGGTCCCTGCAGTGGAGGTAACTGAGTACCAGGTACAGATCTAGACGAGATGACATTAGGATACTCTGGGAAGTCTCTCTTAGAAGGGAACATACTGCTCACAGATGCTTTGCTCTCCTTCTTCTTCCTGCCGAAAACTCAGTGCAGCACTGAGGGTGGATAATAGGTGAACAGCAGAAGGACAATCACAAGCTTGGAGGATGATTGAAATGTAGGGTTAAAGGCCACCACACCAGAGCTGGCTAGCCGGGAACATGAGTCATCGGACTACTTGCTATATGAAACAAATGGATGAATACTTTCTGTACAAGTGATTTTAATTTTAGTTTCTTTGTAGTACCTGTAGTTTAATTCAGACTCACTATAGGAATGTCAGTCTATCCTAGCTAATTTTATACTGGTGTGTGTCAATACAACTGAGCCAAATAGGTGTAGAATTTTTTTTTTGATTTATGATAGGGTGAAATTACTCTACTTTGTCACTATTTTAAATCTTTATTTTTGTGGACAAACTTCTACATGGCATAGTTTTCTGGGGATATCCAGGAGAATTCAGGAGGAAAAAACATCATATTGGAAAAATATTTTGATTTGATATTATTGTATGCTTTTTAAAATAGTTAACAAATTGCATATGTACATTTGTACAATAATATGTGCTAACAAAAATGTGGCATTTGAGTCATTAAAAATAAACTGAACTCCAAATTTCAAACTCTACTATAAAGCCATAGTAATCAAAACAGCTTGGTACTGGCACAAGAACAGACCTCAGGAACAATGGAATAGAATTGAAACCCCAGAAATGAAACTACAGACCTATAGCCATCTAATCTTTGATAAGGGAGCTAAAAAAATAGAATGGAAGAAAGACAGCCTCTACAGTAAATGGTGCTGGCAAAATTAGTTAACTACTTGTAGAAAACTAAAACTAGATACTTATATATCATCCCGCACCAGAATCAGCTCCAAATGCATCAAAGACCTCGGAGTCAAAGCAGACACCCTGAAAACATTACAGGATGGAATAGGAGATACCCTAGTTCTCCTTGGAGCAGGCCGAAATTTTCTTAATAGAGACCCAGAAACACAAGAAATCAAAGAAAAGTTGGAAAAATGGGATTGCATGAAATTTCAGAGCTTCTACATGTCAAAGGACATAGCTAGCAAGAGCAATAGAAAACCCATGGATTGGGAGAAGATCTTCACTAGCCATACAACGGACAAGGGTTTCATATCTAAAATATAGCTGGAACTTAAAAAATTAAGTCCCCTACAACAAATCTTCAAAGAAACAACTGCCCAATAAATAAGTGGGCCAAAGACTTAAAGAGAAACTTCTCTGAAGAGGAAAGAAGGATGGCCAATAGACACATGAAGAAATGCTCAACCTCCCTAGCCATAAAAGAAATGCAAATCAAAACAACATTGAGATACCACCTCACCCCAGTTAGAATGGCTATAATCAAGAACTCTAATAACAACAGATGCTGGAGAGGATGTGGACAGAAGGAAACTTACTGCATTGTTGGTGGAAGTGTAAACTTGTTAAGCCACTTTGGAAAGTAGTATGAAGGCTCCTGAAAAGACTCCACATAGAGCTCCCCTATGACCCAGCAATCCCACTTTTGGGCATTTACCCAAATGTTCACAAACAAGACCACACTAAAGCTACCAGCACGACTATGTTTATTGCAGCCTTATTTACCATAGCTAAGATATGGAAGCAATCCGGATGCCCCTCAGTAGATGAATGGATCAAGAAAATGTGGTATATATACACAATGGAATTCTATGCCTCCATCAGAAAGAATGACATTGCCCCATTTGCTAGGAAATGGAAAGGCTTGGAAAAAATTATATTAAGTGAAGTAAGCCAGGCCCAAAGAAACATAGGTCCCATGGTTTCCCTTATTTGCAATAACTAGTATAAGTCTGAGTCAAGCAGAAAAGGTCAGTTAAGTTAATGTTAGGTGAAATGAACCCTAAGATATGTATTCAAACGTTTTTTTTCTTTCATGCAATTGTTTCTAACACATTTATATGATTATTTCTTTGTTTCTTTGTATGTCCTTCCCCCACGGTATAACCCCTGCTTTTACTGTATTTGATGTTGTTATAATTTGTGGAGGGGAAGGGAAAAAACAAATCGTTTAAATAGGGATACAGGTGGACCCATTGCAACAATGAGATGTACAAGTCATTATGTCGAAAATGAACTTTACAACTTTGGTGGGTGGAGGAGGGTTAGGGAGGGTGGGGGAAGGGTGGGATGTGGAGGGTAAACAAAGGAGGAGGCAACAATGCTTGATAAGAAATGTACTCATTATCTTGCCCATATAATTGTAACCCCTCTGTACAGTATTTTCACAATAAAAAATAAATTAAAAAAACAAATAAACTGAACTTATATTTGCACAGTGTAAGTGAAAGGAGACTACAACTTCAGACACTAGAAAGCTGGCATTGAATAGGTACCATTAGGAAGGGGAAACTAAGGAGAAAATTGTTCAAGGATGGTACATGGACTTGTAAAAGCAAAATGTTCGTGTATAATCTATGAATAAGAAATTTCAACTTTGTATCAATTCTCCTCCCAGTAGGTAACTAGATGGTATCAGATGATGATAGGTAGATTGATAGACAAGGTATAGATGATAGCGAATAGATAGATGGGTAGCATGATGACAGGAGTGAGAAATAGAAAAAGATTCTCAATGAAGCATCTCCATCGCGTGTTCCCAGTTCATGCCTTACCTCATAACTTTCTCCATCTCTGCAGTCAGCTCAGTAGAGGTTAGAATAAATATCCTGTAGACATGAGAGCTCTCTCAGCTACACCAGATCCCAAGAAGAGCAGGCCAGGGTCCATACATTCTGCTCCCACTTATGAAGAAAAAAATAGGAGCGTTAATGTGCATGAACATGCAAAGTCAGGCCAGCCTTATCTTTAAGTCTATATAAAATTCTTTACAAGTTTATAGCTTATACACTGTGGCTTGATTCTTAGAAGCACCTGGAATTCTCCATTCTCCCTGCAAAATGCTGACACAGACCTCATGCCTGAAGACTTCTGATTTCTTCTGTTGATACTTTCTATTTATTCTGTACACTGCACACTTTACTTGACAGCAGACACTGAATAAAGCAGAGCTGTGCATAAAGAAAAACAAGTCAAATGCTCAGAAACCCAGTAAGGACAAATGATTGCACTTTACTTTAACTTCCCAATTCATGTCTTGAGCCAGGTAGGAAACAAATAAATTTAAAATATGAGTTTAAGATGTAAAAAAAATGTTTCTTAATTTGGTCCACAAAATGTATACACTATCACTTGATGGTAAAAATTTAGACTGGGAATTTTGGAGCATGCAGGATAAATATAATTTATGTGAGAAAGGCCAAGATGTACCTATTAGTGTGCACATACTAGAGCAAAAGGCTTTGGTCACGTGACCAAAGATGGACCAAAGATGTTTTGCACAACAGAACATGATGAGCATGTGACCAGACCATTATTTTGTCAATCCTAAGTCTTCTTACAAGAGAAGAAAGACCAGAAAAGGTGGAAAAGTGGCCAGAGTCATGTAGGTTGCAGTAAGGTTCTGAATCATGGAAAATCTGCTCAAATCCAAAGCCCCTTGGGTGTAAGCCTAATTTCTAAATTCAGCTGACAAAATTGTGATATATTGCTACCTTTCAGAGTGGTTAAATTAGAAACAAATATCCATAATTAGAAAACTTACATATCCTCACACATGGGTTCTTATGTTTTATTCACCAAGGATCAATGAGGAAAAGCAACTTCTTTGGGGAAATGTTTATCACCAACAAAATTATAATGGTAACTACGGAATCAATAGATCATAGGTAAAAAGATATTTACTAAATACATGCAGTTGCTAAGTAACAGATGAAATGCAACTGTCACCCACCTCAATGACTTCAAACAATGGATAAATGCCTTGGGATTTAAAAAGAAAGTAATTACTCACCAGGCCCTGTTGGCACATATCTGTAATCCTAGCTGCTCAGAAGGCTGAGACCTGACAATTTTGGTTTAAAGCCAGATCAGGCAGAAAAGTTTGAGAAACTTGTCTCTAATTAATCAACAATAAAAAAGCAGAGGTATGGCTCAAGTGGTAGAGCACCAACCTTGATCTTAAAAGCCAAGTGAGAATGTAATGCCCTGAGTTCAAGCCCCAGTACTGGCACAAAATAAAAGGTAGTTACAATTATGGAATATTCAGGTGTTGGTTCTTGGATTGATTGGAAAAACTGACTTTTTAACCATGGAGCTAGCCTGTCATTCTATTCCCAGCCTCATTAGCTAATAGAGAATTTCCTTTACCTTAGACTCTTCCTTAGTTAAGGAAACTCACAAATGGACACAGAAAGAAACATTGTAAATTCTCCACCTCTAGAAATTTCATCTTACTACCAAATGGTAAAAGATCACTTAGTCATCTTGTTGAAGCTAAAATTTATCTTTTGTACAAACAGTTTTCTTTATGGCATCCAAAAGGATTGTGAAATATTATAATTGATTTCAAAATAGTCCTTTCTGAATTCAAGGTAGACATTTTTCACTCATTTCTGCTCTTAGATCCATAGCACACGATGCAGATAAACCCTTCTACTCCAGAAACATTCCAACACCGTATTTAGAACAATGCCTCTTTGAGTCAACAGTCTTTTTATTCCACTCCTTGGCTGTCCAGGGAGGTTTTATTTATTGCTACTTTTTGAGAAGCCATAAAGACAACAAAAAGCATGCTTCACTTTAGAAAATTTTATTTTGTAAAACTACCACTTGAGGAAAAGAGATACTACATACATACCATCTCACGCAGGATCCAAAAGACTCTTAGTTATGCACAAATCTCTAGCTTATGATACATCAATAGCAGCAAATATCATTAGTGTGATATCAGTCTGGAAAACCTTGGTTAAACAGATGAACAATTAGTATATTTACAATAAGGAACAAAGAGCTCAGCATGAAAAGAGGTCACCTGCTTTAAACGTGTGTGCTTACCTTTTATAGCAACTTATTCCAGGTAAGACTTGATTCCAGAGAAAACACACCATTACAATGTGTGCCTTAAGTTTTATTTTATCTTTTTTTGAGAGAGAGATTTGTTCATATTTCCTCTTGCCTTCCTATTAGGTTATGTTTTGTTTGTTCATTATTGATGTTTAATCTAGAGTAAATCAAACTCGTTTTCCAATAACACATTTGATGTTTAGAATGGGACTTACAGGATTAATTGCTTAAAAAAGTCACTAAACATCTAGCTCTAAGTAAACATGTCTTTCTTTGCCTGTGTGAAGGAGGATTTTCTCTATAATTTAGAATATAAGTTTTCTCCCAATTTTGGAGAGTTTGAGTTACTTCCATAGTCGGGATACAGTTTGTACAGATATGAGAGTGTTGGTTAATTTTAGGCACAAAGACTGGAGAGTTTTTCACAGCAATTGAGGAATTGGATGATGGGAAATTATGCACTTTTTTATGAAGAAGTACCTTAACTCCTTCCTACCCTTAAGGAACTGCACTTGTGGATATATTTTGAATGTGTTTTTGTCACCTGACTACTGCTTGACAACCATTGCTAGCTTAAAGAGCAGATATAACTCCCCAATCTCCAAATTCTGTGGTCTAAACCCTTTCAGTCTACTCCTTCATCTTTTGTCCCTATTGATTATCCTGCTCTTCACAGGCCTATGGGCATTCTATAAAACTGCTTCTAGCACTGCTGGTAGCTCATGCTACTAGATGAGCTCCTAGCTACTCAGGATACTGAAATCTGAGGATTCAAAGCCAGCCCAGGCAGCAAAGTCCATGAGACTCTTGTCTCCAATAAACTAGTCAGAAAAACCAGAAGTGGCACTGTGGTTCAAGTGGTAGAGAGCTAGCCTTGAGTACCAAGAGGCTCAGGGATAGTGCCCAGGCCCTGAGTTCAAGCCCCAGGACCAGAAAAATAAAAACCTGCTTCTTTCCCTTCTTTCCCCTGTCAATCCTTCTCATTCCTCTTGATTACCCCACCCCCTCCAAGGTTTCAGGAGCATTCCACTATTCTTGCTGAAATCATCTTTTCCAGAAAGTTCCAACTACTAGACATCTAGTCAAATTTTGTTTGTAAACAAAAGTATTACAATGTATTCAGATAACTGAGAGAATGTGTGTGTCACTCAATTCTATAATGTATCAACTTCAAACATCTCTGCAATAACAACATTTCTGGAAGTGGCGCTGTGGCTCAAGTGGTAGAGTGCTTGTCTTGAGCTGAAGAGCTCAGGGACAGCACCCAGGCCTAGAGTTCAAGCTCCACGACCAACTAAAAACATAAACAATAATTCAACATTTCTGCTTCAAGCAAGTAACACCTGAAAAAATTTAATTTATGATTCATATTTTACAAGAAACATACTAGATAGTTGTATTTATTCCCTTCCATTTTGTTCCATAGGATGTACTATATGAAACAAGTTCTGTACCATCTTACATAATTCACTGTTAATCAGAGTTCTGGCTCATGAGTCATAGATTTATTTGGAAGTTTCAAGTGTCCTAATTTTTTTCTAAACTCATCCTTTCTAAAACTTCATGTTGTATTTTCTCTCCTCCACCCCTCAGCAAAAAAGCAATGGCAGACTTGAAGTCCTTGTAGGAGAAACATTAAAGGAAAGTAATGATTGCCATTTGATTTATAACAGAAATTAAAAATACTAACCAAATAAATAATTCTACACTTTGAAAACAGGTTTTAAAAAAAGGAAAAGGGAGAGCTGTTTTTATACTTTTAGCATGGCATTCAACCCTTAAAAGGATACGCGAGGGAGAGTTAGCAGCAGGTACCAAGCTCTAGAAGGTGCTCAAGAGGCTCCACCAACCTCCACATCCTCCACCCTCTGAGCAGGACTTGCTACAGACATGATTGGTGCTGAGTGTACAATGTTGGGACCAGGCTAGAATATGAAAAAGATCCCATACACAGGTATTCTCAGGTACAAACCCCTTTAGGGATATTTCTTTTAGCATCACCACTTTTGAGAATCAGCCTCATTGAGTCTGCCTATCTCTCTGCAGCCTTTCCTCTTCTGGTTTGATTCTTTCAGATTGGTACTATACCTGCCCCTGTTGGGTGGGACCTGACCCTGTCTGACATAATAGATACTACATCTTTCTAGAACACTAATGGGAACTGAGGTATGAACCAGGGAACAAAGCCATGAGAAAGAGCACATATGTGTCTCTACTCCAGACAATGGATTCCCATGTAGTAGATTTTAATGCCATAAAATAGACCTTATTTTAAAAGTTGGAGACATGTGCCCTATAGAAAGTAATGTAGGGTTAATTTTAACCTAAAGTTTCTGTCCAACTCATTCAGAAAACTTGAGGAGAAGTCAGCTGACAAGATCCTAGCCTTCTACATCAAAAGACTCCACTCAGGAGAAAGAGGGACTCAACCTACCTCTACCAACTTCTCACAGGACAGACAGGTAAACCAGATGCCCCAGTGAGGAGCTGGAGTATGGAAGACTATGGCATTATTCCAGGATCTGTCTTTAGTCCTCTATTGAAGCAGAGCAGCTGGGTGATAGGAGATTTGGCAGTCATCATGGTGCTGGCACATGGATTTAGAGTGAATTCCACAGAATTAATGGAAGACATTCAAAGAACCACCCCCTGAGCCATGTTTGTGAGCCACCCTTCAGCTCTCATTCATCCATCACGGCCTCTGACCCACAGGTTAGCAGCAGGCGGAGTCTCTTACACCACACGCCTATGCCACAAAGGGGCATCTCCTGAGAGATGAAGCCTCTCCACAGGCTTCACACCACATAGGGAAGCTCTCTGGGGTGTTTACCTTTATTCCTTTCAAGGACTTGTGCTTATCAATGCTCAGCAAATACCATGGACCACTCAGATTAGTGTCCAACCACATCTTCAATGGACATGACACTATGTTTGCTCTAATTGTTACTAGGAAGGACTGGCCTGACTGTACAAATTAGACATCTCTGTTGTTTTTCCCTTGGTATTAGAGTTTGGACTCAAAACCTGATCACTGCAAGGCAAGCATTATACTTCTTGAGCTACTTCCCCAGTCAGGTGCATCCTCATGGTGGTGACCATTTCAGCGAAATGATGCTCACTTCTTTCTCTCCTAGCTCCAGTATTGGAGAATGACTCTCTAGAAGAGAAAAGGAGCACTGTGGTAGCACAGGATAGAACTCTACTGAATTTTATTTATGAAAGTACTGCAGTATGGTTGAGTGTACAAAAACAGGGTCATGAGTTCAAGGCTTTGTGCCCAGGACAGTATACCTGTGAGATGGCAGAACCAGAGGTCAATGCCCATGAAGCCCAGTCTCTTCCTCATCACATTTGGCTCTGCTTCTTGACTTGTGCTGTAAGCAGGTGTTTTTCTGCCAAGTGCCCCTGCAGTGATATACACTTTGCCAAAGGTCCAAAGCAAGGGGGCTAATCATAGAAACCTCCAGAACCATAGGACAGCAAATCCCCTTTCTCTTTGTAAGCTGATTGGTTTGGGCATCTTGTTATATCTACACAATACCATGACTAAACTTCTTCTAAGTCTTTCCATAGGTCATGAAGAAGGCAGGAAAGAAATTCAACAGCCTTGGGCAAGGCCATTATTGGCAATCCAGAGAACCCCTTGCTCTGCAGAGGCCCAAAGAAACCAGTGACAACCTGACCTTCCAGTTGTCTCAAATCTGAGTGAGGTCCTGCCAAGCACTTGGTGTCTTTTGATCCTTCATGGTGTACGACCTTCTGAGGATTGTCCTCCACTCTCGACACTCGCTGTAGGAATTGATGGGATATTATTTATCTTACTGCTCCATGCCTTGGCCTGTGACTGACAGATTTAATATTACTCAACTGTTACTTCCTTTAAGATTCCAAGTCTTCTATTAAGGGAGTTTCCTCAAATTTTGGAAGGATAAGAACCTCTGAGGATGTTCCATCGGGCTGCCTCAGACACCCACACACTCAAAATGTGTCCTTTTGTTTTTTTCTGTAAAAGGAGCTCTAATGATTACTTGGGAAATGAGAGGGAAGCTAAGGTTGAAATGTCAAATCCTTCCAGAAGGGAGACATAAGAGAGGGAGCATCTCTGAGTCTTATCGCCTGTATGTAAGAAACCCAACCATCAGACACGTATTTCCACAGACACTATCTCCAGAGAGACTCTAGAAAATTATGAGGGAAATGCAACATTCAAGGTTGGGAACAGTTCACTCTCTCCTCAGAGTTGGACCTCCCAGTGCTCCAAAGAGGAAAACTTCCAAGAGTTGTACGTGGATTTGAACCTAGCTGACACTTGCATGCGATCACAGGACAGCTCAGGGAATGAAGGGTGTGGTCTTAAAAACTTCATATTGAATTTCTGATGGCAGAGTATGAACACTTCACTTAGAGATCCAGTAGAGTCTGTGACTAAGCAATCAGATAGAAATTTCTGTAGTTTATTAGCTATAGGTGACAGCTTCCCTTATGCTGGAAAAGATGGAAACAATTTAGACTCAAACCACAAACCAAGAGGCCAGCTTTGCCTAGTTCTGGATAGCTCTCCCCTTTGCACCCACCAGAACATCTGGCTGTCTGACAGAAAGATGCCACCATATCCGAAATCCAGACATTCACTTTACCAGAGCACCCTGCAGAGCAATTACCAATGGATAACCTCGTATCAGTGAGCATCTATTGAGAGAAATCTTATGTCAGGTGTGTTATGACTTGAGAGAGAAGGATACTGGGAACCCAAGCACAGTGAATTTGAAATCCTCAAAGCCTAAAGATAATACTTGATATTAATATTAGATCTAATATTAGCCTAAGAATATATCTGTGGATATAATATTCTTCCTTTACAGAATTTTGCTTTCTAATTTCATTTTGTGAATTTATTCTGAGGAACAGCTTCATAATTTCATGTGGACATTTCTGCCTTTGTAGAAATGTTGGTAATTCACTTTAGAAAGATAAATGCATCGCCTTTCTCTGAACATCTGAAAAATCGTAAGATCCTATGCAGCTTCCTAAATGAGATTAATTATGCCTAAACTTGGGGATAGGAAAAGAAATCATGCTATATAGCTATGATGGTTTGGTTGTCCCTCCACAAATGAGGTGGGAATGTAGTTCCGAGTTAACATTATTAAGAGGAGGGACTTTAAAGAGATCATTTGGTGATAAGAGTACCATCCTCATGAATAAATTAAAGCAGCCAACAGGAGAACAGGCAATTCATGAAGAGAGTTGGCTTCTGAGGAAAAGGTGTAGATGAACTTACTTGTTTTCTCTGTATCTCGGATATTCTTTCTCATTATGTGACAGGTTCCACGATGTTGTAAGATAGCAAGAACGTGCAAAGCAGAGACTGGTGTCTGTGCTTGGATTTCCATGCCTGCAGAACTATAAGTGAAACCCTGTTCTTTATAAATTAACCAGTCTGGGGCATTATATTCTAGCAGTAGAAAATGCTACCAAAATAATATCCATCATTTTTCCCCTTCTGAAAGTTACCTTACCTTTGACTTCTGTTCCTATTGCTTTTGTTGGATAGCATTCAATAAGCTATAGCTAAATTAGCATTGGATTTTGCTTGAGGTTTGTCGGGTTAAAACTGTCAACATTTATTTAAAAATAATAAAGTTTATTTAAATATGTTATCTTTGCTTGTTAACGAGCAAAGGCATCTCACTTTGTTTCTTAATTTTTGTCTCCTCCTGGTAACAAACTCCCTCTTTGACAGGATTGAACAAAAATTGAAATGGAGTATAAATTCATCTCCTGAATATAGACCTTTAGCTACAATTTTTTCCACAAAATGTAATAGTTTCACTTATGGATGATGTTTGAAGAGACAGCTCTGTTTTTTAAGACTACTATTATAAGAAAAATGTTGTTGTCTTGTCACTTAAATTTACGCATTTGATCTTTTCTCAAGGAAGATCATCTGTTTCATGCTTTGGATAAAGATAGCAAGGAATTACTTTCACTTCAAATAACTGTCCTATGCGGTTTTGACCTGCTATCTTGGCTTCTGGAAGCCAAAGGACTGGGTTATTAACAATTAACTAAGCTGCATTTGTGACAGATGATAAGAATGACCTTGTTTAGTGACACCATTTACAGGTAGGAGAGCAGGAAAGCTGAAGTTACTTTAAGTCATGAAGGAATCCCACAGGAGCCCCTCTCCACGCGCGCATACTGAAGGTACAGCTTTCGCCAACTTCTTTCTAATATTTACAGGAAAGTTTATTATCCTCTGTCAGGATCAGCCATAAGGAAGTTTGTTTTTCATGCTTGGATTCCATAAAATAATATCATTCAACTTACTTCCTTATATAGACTAAAGTCTTTGTAGTTTAAAGGTTTCAGCCATAAAGTTGAAATCATATCTGGACTGGTTGGTCTTCAAAAGATTTTACACTTTAATAATCATTAGGGTTTGGGTTTTTTTTTTTTTTGCATTCCATGGTAAGTATTCAATGAAGCATTTGCAAACACATTCAACATCTCTCTCTATCAACATTGAAGAACGGGGGAGCTGTGTTTACTGAGTGCACAGACCAAATCGCTCACTCGGCACTCTCTTCTCTTCCTTCCTCTTCTGATTGGTCTGACTCAAGCCACCATTTGCCTTTTAGTCAGTATATATTCCATCTCCAGTAAAGACTTTTCACTGCAGGATATGAAAGGATTGTTTACAGTTTGAGAAAATAAAAAGAATTGTTTGCAGTTTGAGAAATAGTCTTTAGTGTGCCATATTACACTGAAACACGAGCAACTACACAAGAACCAGCATGCGCCAAGACTTACCTAACTAAGCACTAGGGATGTTAAAGTCGTTTAAATAAGGATACAGGTGGACCCATTGCAACAATGAGAAGTACAAGTTGTCATGTCGAAAACGAACTTTACAACTTTGGTGGGGGGGCGGGGAGGATCGGGTGGGAGGGTGGGGGGAGGCTGGGAAGGGATGTGAAGGGTAAACAAAGGAGGAGGCTACAATGCTTGATAAGAAATGTACTCATTATCTTGCCCATGTAATTGTAACCCCTCTGTACAGTATGTTCACAATAAAAAAAATTTAAAAAAATCTCAAGAGAAGATGGGTAAAGGAAGAGCACCGCTGAGAGCCAGGAGCAATCAGCTGCCTTGCAAACTTTTCAAATACTTACCGTGTTTTAAGTGCTGCATTAGTCTCCAAATAGGGAAATGGTTAAGCAGACTACACCAAATACCTGCCGCAAAACAGCTTTTTGGTTGAATTAGTATTAATACCTTGAGGAGCATGAGTACCTGCTATGATAATTTGGAGGGGATATAAGTCTACTCTTGAGAAGAATCAAGATTTGGGTTATAATTAAATTCTCCAGACTACAAGATCTTGTTCATGGACCAAAGATAGATGAGGGCTGGAAAGCTGGCTCAGTGTAGAGTGCTTGCCTCACATGCATGAGGCTCTGGGTTCGACTCCTCAGCACCACATAAACAGAAAAAGCCAGAAGTGGCGCTGTGGCTCAAGTAGTAGAGCTGAAGAGCTGAGGGACAGCACCCAGGCCCAGAGGTCAGGCCCCACAACTAACAAAATGAAAAAATAAAGAAAGAAAGAAAAAAAAGAAAAGAAACCTGCAGAAGAATGCCACAAGACATAGAACAGGAGAGGTATTACATTTACATTATTATGCTTCTCAAAGCCTCCTACTTTCAAGTTCAAAAAAAAAAAAAAAAGAAACCATGTAGTCTAGCCACTTCACCTCATAACAGCACAATTCCTTAGTGGCCAAGGAATTCTATGACTTATTTAAGTGATACTTGTTTAAACTTTATACAAATTCAAAGTTTGATACACAAATGCCAGGGAATATTACTCAGCCCTAAAGAAAAAAAGTGAAGTTATGTCACTTACAGGAAAATAAATGAAACTGAACCTCATCATGCTAAACAAGACAAAGCTCAAACACTCAAATATCATATTAAATTCACCATTGGTGGAATCTAGATTTAAAGATACACATATTCCTGTGTGTGTACACATACAAATATATACACTAATACATATACACACAAATATGAATACAAATATAAAAATGCACACATTTAAATGTGTGCATCTATACAAACATATATATGTATATACAGAAAATATTATTGTAACTATGGAACTATTAAAGAACAAGCAGGAAGGTGGAGGGAAAGAGGACGGTGGCAAGTTATTAATGTTAAAATACAACTCATGTCAATTAAAAAAAAGAAATCTCAAAAAAGAATTATAGCCTATGCTATACACACATGCATACACACAAAGAATTACACTGTTTGTTTCCTGGTTGCTCCTTAAAAATCAAGGAAAAAAATGTATTAGTCCTAAGAAACTTGCCTTGAACAAAAGAAGCAGTTTCTGGTCCAAAGACATTAATGAAGGTTAAAAATAATATCTTAATATAGACCATGAAAGAATTCACCGGGGCCCCATCCTTCCTTCCTTCCTCTGTGTGATTTTTCTAAATGAGGAAGGAACTTTCCATGTTGAAAAAGTCAACCAGACCCAACACAAGCATAGGCACTACCATCGTGAGGAGAGAAAGGAAGAGAGAAGTTCTGTGGCTGACAGTCTTACGTGTCTTTGCTATTTTTCTTGGAAGGTTTTATGCGGAAGCAAGCCAAGTGATTTGTTTTTATTTCCCTTGATCGCCCTAACTTGGATGTTTTTACTTTCTAACAAACATCGTTATAAAATCATCAGGAATGGCATTGTTAACGCCCTCCCCCACCCCCTGCCACCAGATTGCAAGCAGCATGTCAGTCTTATTTTCATATTCAAGCTAGCAACAAGAATGATTGGCAACATCCTGACCGTGCACCTAGAAACAAGTGCCGATGAGGGGTAGAGGAGCTCCTGGAAATCCTGTTTCTTGAGTCCCAAGGGAACCCCTGTTTGTTCATATGACACAAGTCACTGCAGCTCTCGTTGCTTCCCAACCCCACCTTTGATCTGTTCTCCTCTGCTATCTAATTAAATGTAAATATTATCTCACATGGGAAGGCGGTGGGACTAGGCAGAACTTCCCTTGTTCCTGTATCTCTATTTCCTGGAGCAGGCCTTTTAAGAGAAATGGGTGATGCGGGAAAGAATTGTCACACTTCTCTCCCGGCCTTAACACCAAGTCAAGGTGAGATAAAACCACGTGATATCAGGTGCACCCAGCCAAAAGTCTATTTAAACGACATTATATGATTAATATGGATGCTTGCTTGCTTGATCCTCAAAAGATCCAGAAGGACTGTAAAGTAACGGAGTTAACAATTTTTTAATGTTTGCATTATCTTTAAGTAGTTGTATGAAGGAGTTTCCCTTCAACAGAGCAGTTTATGAATACAGTGTGTTCTCATAGCAATCCTTCAAAAATACCTATTGAACTAAGTATGAAATCCATAGGGATAATAGGGGAAAAACAAAGGAGGAGATAACAATGCTCAATAGGAATTGTACACATTACCTTACTCGTGTAACTGTAACCCCTCTGTACAGTATTTTTACAATAAAAAATATAGACAAAAAAAGAAATCCATAGGGTATAAATGGGACACAGAACTGGGAGAAAGTGAGGGAGCAGGATAATGCTATTTAAAAAGCAAAGTATTCATTCCCTGACTTATTTAACTGTAGCCCCTCTGTACATCACCTTTACAATACATATAATAAAATAAAATAGGTGTGTGTCATATGATTGCAGAATACAAGATGGATTCAAATCCTGGAATTCACGTGAGACTTATTAGGCTAATTTTAAAGAATATGAGAGGCATGGAATCTTAGTTTGACCATGAACACAACATAAGGAAGATCATACTGGTTAAACTCAAAGGGATTCTACAAACCCCAGTGTGAGCAAAGAACTGAGAAATAACGTAGCCTCTCTGGAGTGCATATTTGTCACAATTATGATAAAGGTAGAAATGGTTCTACATGCAGACTGGAAAACCTGCTCAGACATTCTCTGGTCTCCACTCTCCTGCATCTCTCATTGGACAACTAGTTACCTATTTCCCATCTACACAAAATGAGTGCTACAAGCCTCAACGGTCTTTCTAAAACTCCACCTGCCCTCAAAGAAGTTCCCCCACTGTGCACCTTACCCCAGCAAATGGTGCCACCATGACTACCCCCACCAGCATTTAAAACTCCTTTGCTCTACTGGGCGCCAGTGTCTCATGCCTGCAATCCTAGCTACTCAGGAGGCTGAGATCTGAGGATCGCAGTTCAAAGCCAGCCCGGGGAATGAAAGTCCGTGAGACTCTTGTGTCCAATAAGCCACACAGAAAACCAGAAGTGACGCAGTGGCTCAAGTGTTAGAGCACTTGCCTTCAGCTGAAGAGCTGAGGGACAGCACCCAGGCCCAGAGTTCAAGCCCCAGGACCACCACCAACAACAACAACAACAAACTCCTTTGCTCTGCTCATATCCCAAATAAACACCATCACAAACCCCACCCGTGTTTCTGAATCCATACATGTGCCGTCTATGTACAGCAGAAAAGATGTGTGTTGCTTTCTCTCTAGAAACCCTGCACTCACTTGTGAGGCAGCTCTGACTTCCTGTCATCGCTCAGACAACCAGGGACCTCGTATTGTCTTCCTCAAAAACTGTATACCTCCTAGCTTCCTAATCCCAGACACAGCAGTCGCCCAGAGGCCATGGCCAGCGCCTTCTACCTCAAGGCCTCTGTGACTTACGTCTCCTTCTGCCTAACTTACTCTTCCCCAAGATAATCCAAGGCTGCTCTCTCAGGGCACAGATGGATAGAAGTAAATCTTCATTTGGCTGTTTGCTTTGGTCACTGCCTGTCCTCCAAGATGCATAGTGGAAGATGATAATCTTCTCCCTCCCTTCCTGCAGATAAGCGTTCAGAGCCAGCACCTCTTCTGGGAAACCTACAAGGATGACCCTGGGTTAGCCAAGGTACGCAGGCCCATGGTTTTCCCACACAATCCACCTGGCTTAAAAACAGCAGCAGAACTAATCACCAATCTCTGGGTGGAGTGAAGCATTCATTCACTGACTGGATTTAAGGAATGAATGACTGGTCCACGTCCTAGAACACCTAGAGATAGAGTAGAAAGATGGGCAAACAGGCCAAGAGATGTCAAGATGCTTTGAGTGAGCATCCCCTTCCTGGATGCAGACTCCCCAATGCAGTACTCTCCCAAGTGGACTGAAATTCCTCTTCCTCTAGGAAATTTGGGTGGACACATTTCTTATTCCAAAATGGAAAGAATCACCACACCATCAACCCAATCATAGATGGAGAACTTGGGAATGTGAACTATCACCACTAGCTCCCTTTTCAGCTCAGCCAAGGGCTGAGTTCTAATAGCCTGTTGGTTTTTCCACAGTTCCTCCCAGCCTCTTGCCTTTCCTCCATTTGCCTATGATGTTACGTATTGTATTTGCCTTTTCCCAACAGACTCAAAGCTGTTTCTCATAAAAGTTCAGTGTGAATGTTTAGAGGATCCCTCGGCCTACTTGTTTTCTAAGGCTATCACACCCTCAGGAAAGGAAAATATAGATTTGAGTCTACGAGCTGGACAAGATGACTTCAACTTGCATTGTCTAAATAAAAAGACAAGTTAGTAAGTTCTCGGTTACTGCCCTCATGCCAAACGGATGGTCTATGTAGTAGAGATGAGTAAGGATAGTGGCAGTTTGAATAGCCCAGAAATGGGCATGCTTTCTGTCCTCCATCAGTTAACAGACCTAGCTACAATGCTGTCAACTCATATGGACTGAGAGCATCCATAGGAGTTGATAGCTCTATCAGTGGGAGGTGAACCAAGCCCAGAGCCCCACGGACAAAGCATTTACAAGGAGCACAAGTGGGAAACACCAATCACTGCTCCAACTGCCAGTGATACTGAGAATAATGGGGTAGGGGGTGGGGTGGGTTGAGGTGAGTTCTCTGCTGATGTGGACTTCTCACAACCAGGAGAAGCTTGGAGAATAACATGACCCAATACTCCACAGACCTTGTCCCATAGCTTTAGCTATGGACTTAAAGAATACAATCCAAACACTTAGGAACTTAATATTAGTCCCTGATGCACTGAATCATTTATGATGTCCTGTCAGGGCTTGGGGATGTGGCTCAGGGGATGTGGCCATCTTGTGTGCTTGAGGTACCGGGTCCACTCCCCCCCACAGCAAAAATGAAAATGTAAATAAATAAATACCTTGGGCTACCAGTAAACCTACATTTCTGCAAAGAAGAAGAAACATGAAGTATTTTCTATTAATATTGTATTTTTTCCCATGTTTTATGCTTCTTTGCCTAATGCTGGCGACCGGAGAGGAAAGAGGTGACCTTTTAAATAGAAATAATCACTGTTGCACTAAATCAACAGTGACTGTGTGTCTAGAACTAAGGGCATTCATTGAAATATTGACTCCGTACCTATATTGCTTTAAATCAGGCTGTCAGTAGAATGGTTTTCTGCTGAAAGGCTGTCCTGTGAGGAATTAGATGTTTATGTTGTGAAGGTTATAATCAAATTATAGTTGATGATTTATCCATTTATCATAGTCACTCAACAGCCTTTCATGACACACTACCAACTTGCAAGGGAGACCGCACCATGCGGGTGCGCCACCTCCTGCGTTTATTTGTACCAAGAAACAAGCCACATTCTACCACTTCATCTCACTTCAGTGCTTCCGTACAGAGACAGGACTTCTGGGTTAACATACAATAGAAATCAGTGGGTGCTGGTAGCATGCCTGGAATCCCAGTTTTGTGGGAGGCAGAAATTTGGAGGATCATGTTTCAAGCACAGGCAAAACAGAAAATTTGCAAGATTCCATCTCCAATGAGAAAAGCTGGACATGGTGGTATGAATTGATTACCCTGTTATACTAGCAACTATGGGAAGTTTACAGTGGGCAGAATGTGGCATACAGTAAAACAAAGGGCTGGTGTTGGCCACAGTGGTAGAGAGCAAGCCTAGCCAAGTCCTGAGTTCAAATCCTAGCTCTGCCATAAAAGAGATAAAAATGAGATGTCCTAAGAGAACTCCCATGTGTACATGACATCATGTTTTCTCAACAATGGCTTCCTTCCCTTGCAATCTGCATGTCCATATAGAACGTAAAAGTTTCCTTCCACTAAAATTTCTGACTCTAACTCTTGATTATTTCTAAATCAATAGTACATTTTGTGTTCCGACCATGGTGGTAATTATTATTTATAATCCTGCCAGAGTCTTTTCCTAACATTTAATGAGCCGAATGAATCTGTCAAACCACATTGGCCCCACATCTGCTTTTGCAGGGGGGAAAAATCTGAAACATGCAATGAAAGCGGTTCGGGGTTATTTATTTGTTAGTCATTTCTGCTTCAAATTTTTGCATATATGATACATTATAGTGCACATGGAAATCTGCCACATTGTTCCTATCTCCTCATTTTCAATTGATTCATCTGGATTGCCTGTGTTCTTTAACTTTTGTTCTAGAACACATGAGTTCACACCTGAAGATTCGATGTTTAAAATTTAATCTTCCCAGTTAATGCACATCGGGTCAGATATTGGTATTATGTGAACAAATTACCAAGGTCAGGCAAATAGCTGGTAAGTCAGGTTCTGACACTTTATCAGAGGAGATCAGGAAGGCACACCATGGCTCTGAGGTTATGTAAGAGAAGGCAGAATGCACAAATGGTGGATATGCCAAGTGAGGGAAGAGGTCAGCTGTGGAAAGCACCTCACTCCATAAAAATGGCAGACATGTGTTCAGATGTCAGCCTTGATCATTTCCCTCCCTTTTCACTCAAGAGATGCAGAATCTTGGGACTGATTGATCCTAGGAAAGAAGTCGAATGGGCTGGATGAACGACTTTATGGCTCAGTTACTAAAAGCCACATGAGCAATTCAATTCAATTAGATGCCACTGAACTGTCAGTTTTTATTGAATGTCTTAAAAATCCTCCATCCCTCTGTCTCCCTCTGCTTCTCTGCATACATATGCAGTCACACACACACACACACACACACACACACACACACACACACACACGAGTACACATTTATGTGCTTGCATTCTGTTAGCATTTTTGCTACCTAAAAGATCGTCCACATTTTATTTGTGAACATTTTATTCCAAAAGTCTTATTAGGAAGGTTCCATTGCCTTCAGCTAGATACATATTTGTTCTTGGACTTAACAAAACTGTTATGCATGTTAGAAGGGAAGTTAGATGACACTTTATTTATTTTAAGTTGTCTTTTTGTTTTTCCAAGAATGACAAAAGGAAGAATGCTTTTTTAGATTAATTTATGTTTAGATAGTGGTTTCTACAGCAAGATCTTTTCTCATATTTTAAATAATTCCTTTTTTAAAGTAGATTGTTTAACTTTGACTGCTCCCCTTAGCAATTACCTGCTGTATGGTGTATCTCAATGATAAATGTTATCTGACCCAGCTGAAAACTTTAACTATGAATAAACTGTTCAGTATGGACAAAAGACTAGAATGGAAGTTGGTCCCCGGCTGGTCCTGGTGGCAACACACCTGAAAATCTCAGCTCCTTAGGAGTCATAGTAGGATGGTTGCAGTCTGAGGCTAGACCAGGCAGAAGCACAAAACCCTATCTGAGAAAAGTCACTAACATCTAGAACGCTGCAGGTGTGCCTAGCTACTGGGCAGTCCTTTGATCAATCACCCTTACTGCCACCCAGGGAGCATATAGAGTGGAAATCAGATTGTAATCTGGAGGTCTCTTGAAGAATGGTTAGGGCATGGGATGGTCTGGGGAAAGCAATAGTGGGGGTTTGAGTAACATTTTCAAAGCTTCTACTGACAATATGTTGTCCTATTTGTCTTAATTTGGAGAGCTGGAATTGGCTAATGAACTTAGGTACGTTGAGAACAAGACATGTTCCAGTCCTGGTTTTTCAACTAGAAGCAAATGGTATTCCCTGCCGTTCCAGCGGCCTTGTCCAACCATGCTGGGTGATATTTATGACTTGTACATATATCTATCACTCAATTCTAATTCACTTTTGGTAGGATGAATTTGTGTCCTGGTTGAAGACTGATGTTATGGCCCTTAAGATCCTAGAGTTCTGCAGGTTGCCAAAACCTCAGACCCTCCCCTAAGTGCTTATCTCCAAGTGATAGCTAACTGACTCATGAACCACATGGTGACGTTCCCAAGGCAAATTCAGGAGTATATGCATGGCACCTCGTGCAAGCAGCCATACCAAACAGGCCTTGAAATCAGATGCCAGCGGACATAGCCTTTCTTGGAGTAACCAGGTACTACATGTTCTCTGATGCTAATCAGTAGCAACATGATAAAAATGTACTTGCCTGCTGGGTGCCAGTGGTTCATGCCTGTAATCCTAGCTACTCAGGAGGCTGAGATCTGAGGATTGCAGTTCAGAGCCAGCACAGGCAGGAAAGTCTGTGAGACTCTTAACTCCAATTAATTGCCAAGAAAGCTGGAAGTGGAGCTGTGGCTCAAGTGGTAGAGTGCTAGCTTTGGGCACAAGAAAAGCTCAGAGGCAGTGCCCAGGCCCCAAGTTCAAGCCCCAGGACTGGCACAAAAAGAACAAATAAAAATATAATTTCCCAGAAGAAATCTCTAAGATTTCATTGTAACCTGAATACAGAAAGCACGTTCTAAGCAGAGGGAAGGGGGAGAAATCCACACTTGATCCAAGCTAGAAGGATGCCAGGATTGTCCACTTCTTAAACTACGCCCAGGCCTGGGCAGAGAGGATGTGATCTGTTAGCCATATGAGAACTGTTGGGGCTGAAGATGTAGCTCCATGGCAGAATACACTGCAGGTATTTAAAATAGGCTCTGCTAGGGAACAGGTATATAACAAGGGGGAGGGGAGGGCAGATGGAGAGGGTAAGTGGGCATGGATATGATCAGGTGCTTTGTATGCATATGTGAAACTAGGGTATTAAAACCTGTGGAAACTTTTCTCCAAATTTGGGAAGGGGGGTGTGGGATTATGATGGGGAGCTGATTAGGGTGTATTGGATACTTCCGTGGAAGTGTTTCGATAAAACTTCCCTGGTACAGCTAATATGTGATCATAAAAATACTGATCAAAAAACTTAATTAAAATTAATTATCAATTAAAAAAGAACATCTTTGTCAGGGCTAACTGCAAAGAGCCCTGCACAGGATTCATCCTCTGTCCAAGAGACTCTTCTCTAGCAAAGTACGTGACCAATGGACTCACAAGTATGCTGTGGTCCAATCACATATTGTTCCCCAATGAATCCATTAATCCAACAAATAACTGCTAAACACCTGCTGTACATCAGCAGCTGTTCAAAGCCCTGAAGATATAATAGTCAATATAGAAGACAAAAAAATTTAAAAAAATCCCTGCACTGTGGAATCTCCTATTTAATAAGAGCAGACAATCAATAAACAGAATAGTTAGGTAAGTTCCACACATGAGAAGCGGTGCAGGGAACGAGGCCAGCAGGGAGCCTGAAGAGTGTGATGACATTGGGTAGCATCCATTCAAACCCAGGTATCAGTGCAGCCTTGAGCAGATGAAGGCTCATCGAGACCGGAAGGGGAAGGCTCACCCCATACTCTTCCACAAAAGCAAAACTTGCGGGTTCTGTTTCAGATTGCTTGGATGGATTTTGCCCAATGTCTGTTCCTAAGAGAAGGAATGAAATGAGACCCATTTGAGACAGATGACAGAGGCAGCAGCCATTATTTAGATGCTGTGAATTCTTACTAGACTCAATTCAGGAGATGAGTAGGGAGGCCTGGCCATGGGAGACTGCTCCCACACTAGTCACATAGCATTAGAAGGGGCTGCACTGCACTCGGAGAGGTCTTAGAGATAGAAAGGACAAAGGAACAAAGTATCATCCCCAAACCCTTGGGATCTGACAGTTCAGAATGGTCATTTTTTTTTCAGTGAAATATACCTATCTCTCTTCCCTTGTGGCAAAAAAAAATCCTCAGTAGTCATAGCTTAGCAAATCTGGATATTGATTTGAATTGGGGTATCTCTGCAAATATAATAAGAGGGTTTAGTTATAAAATTTGTAGCTAAGGGATATCCATGAGCTTACAGAAGTAGAATCCACAAAGTAGGAGGGGAAAAAATGATGTTTAGAGAGCAGAAAAGATAAGGAGTCTGTGTTCCCTTAAGCAGAGAGAATCTGTGGATGTCTGTGAATAAAATGCTCATTCCTTAAGCTATTTCTTAAGTGCTGGGTATGATAGACTAGATACTGAAGAGGTTGAAAACTGAGGCTCACAGTTCAAAGCCAACCTCAGGCAGGAAAGTCCACAAGACTCTTCGCTCCGATTAACCACCAAAAAGCCAAGAGTGAAGCTGTGGCTAAAGTGGAAGATTAATACTAACCTTGAACAGAAAAGCTCTGGGACAGATTCTAGGCCCTGAGTTCAAACCTCAGGACTGTCACAGAAAAAAAAGCATTTCTTAGGATTCTTAGATTAAAAATTCTGACATTTCTTAAGATATTTAGCTGTTTTTCTTAAAATGTTTCTTAAGATAATTACTCTTAACTTGCAGATAAAGAAATGTCTAGATAATAGAGGGTTCAATTCAGACACTCACCTATCTGCATGAATGGCAGTGGCTCAAAGATCATTAAAAATGGACAGAGTGATTCCTAACTTAATCTTGGGTATAGGATATGTGAAAAGTCTGATGAGAGAACAGGAAGGTAAAAATAGTGAGTAGAAAGCCTCATTCCCTACCAGCTGAAGGCAAAGACACTCGGCACATTCTCTGCCCCCAGAGATGTCCATCTGCTCGGACCAACAATGTGAGCTCTCACACTATGGAACAAGAAAATTTCAGTTACAACCGCTTCGTGTCGAAATCTATCTGTTGTTTTCATTCATACGCTAGTGCGTGTGCCGTCCCTATAATGAAACACCTAGGATTATTAACCTACAGAGAGAAAAGGCTTATTTGGGCTCGCTGTGTTAGGGGTTTATTCATGGTGGAGGGGCCCACTGTTTTTACCTCTGCTTGGTAGACAGCTCTGGTGGGGAGTCATGGCAGAACAAGCCACTCAGCTCAGGAAGCCCTGGACGCCCTCAAGACCATTCCCTTGCTGACACAAGAACAGCACGCAGGTTTTCCCTTTCTATGGGATCCACTGTTTCCTCCAGGTCCTGCCTAAATATCAGCCCTTTCAGGACCAGCCTTCAGACTAATCTAGGCCCACATGACTATCTTTGTCCTCTGGTTTCTGAAACCTGTTGCTCCAAACACCAAGTGCAGCGTTTACTCTCCTACTCAAGGGAGTCTCTCATCCATGAGCCCTGCAAAAGTAACAAAAGAAATGAACATATTTCAAAGATATAATAATGGTGGGGCAGGCATGGGGTGGACGTTGCTAAGTCCAAAAGAGTGGAATAGGAAACTGGTAAGGAAAGATGGACAAAAGCGAGACCAAAACCCAGCAAGGAAAACCATTCCTAAATCCCCATGTCGAGCATCCAGAATCTTCTGTGGCAAAAAAAAAAGTAGGCTACTACAGGCTTGAACATACGTGGTCCAAGTCTTGGGCTGATTTCTGTTGCTGTTTGCAGCTGCCTTTGGCAGGTGTTGCATACTGCTGGCATGGCTGTCTTTCCGAGGTCTCTGCTACAGCATTCTGTGACTTCTTATGTACACACAGAGTTGGCAGAAGCTGTCTGCTGGGCCTCTGATCCCATCACCCCCTGCCTGGATTCCCAGACATCTTGGTGGCAGCCTCCTAGGACCTTGTAACTTGTGTTCTGTCTGTAAAACCAGCATCATGTAGCTAACGCCCTGGTCCTACCCGCAGCATGAGATGCTGGAAGCAGAGCCTCTCAGAGCATGGACCGCTCCACACAAGGAAACAAATCGCAATCGCTGGATCTAGCACTGTGCATGCCCAAGGAACCCCAAAACTCTTCTCCAAAAGAAGTACCCTGGAATATCTTTCCAATGAATTTATACCTCTATATCTCGGAGCCTGTGATCCTTGAGGTGGGAGGTAAACCTTCAACATCCCAACTTGACCAGTGCAAGTTTGAGGGGGAAAAAAGAGATTTCTTTCTCAATGCTCCTCTTCTTCATTAGCACAGGTCAGAAGCAGAGGCTGCTACCTTTTAAGTTATATTACAGCTCGACTCCAAGGTCATTTCAGTGTGATGCATTAGCCACGATGCAATGGGATCTGCTTTTGCTTCCGTAGATTATAGGTGGGACAAAATTCTACATTTTTAATATGTTTTCCCAGTGATTCTGATGCAAAGTGGCCCCCGATTCCTTGCCTTGGGAATGAGGAAATGGCAGAGTAGAGCAGTAGACTTAACCACAGAGCCAGCCATCAAAAGCACTACCATTTGTGAGACTGTTTCTTCGCACTAATAAATGTGAATGTCATCCTTTCCTATTTGGTTCTTGTCAGGTTAAAAGGACCCATGATTATAATATTCATCAATGACTGCTTACATTACCAAGTCACAAGAGTAAAAGCAAGCTAGATGCACAGGTCTGAGTTTTAAATATTAAAACAACGAGTTAAATGCAGTTTTCTCCGGAGTGGAGGGGGAATCCAATGTTTGCAGGAAGGAGAATAAAATTATTCTCTGTTTTGATGTGAATTTAGCTTCCTTTCTCAAGCCCTTATTTCTTCTCAAGGGCCAAGGGTTAAAAAAATCATGATATTTCCAGGTATTCTTCTCCTCAGTTTCAGTGTAAAAAACTCAGCTTCCTTTTGGGTAAATATTCAGTCGAAATATGAGCATTATTGTTTCCATCATTATCCACAATGCCTGACTTCCTTTCTGTCTTGAGGTCTTCACCTCCCATTCTCCTTCCCCTTTGCACAGACTCCTTCATTCCTTTCTACTGTGCCTTTGGGTAGAAAATGAGACGTGAGCTTTGCTGATGGTTCTCTCTCAAGGAAACGCCAGGCTGCCTATCTGATCTTGGAGGTCCTTGTGTATGCGGGTGTCTTTGTCTTTTATTGGTCTCCAGGGCTGGCAGGACTCTACTGGCTCTCTCAGGCTGGAGAGGATCCATAAGTAAGCCTCAAGACAGGATGCATGCTATGTCTGTGGAGCCCTGGCTATGTTCTAGTGCAGGAAAGCAAATGTGCACCACTTGAAATCCACTCTGGAAATGTCCCTAGAGTTCCTTTTGACAGAGTTCCTGTCTGGCAATAGGCAGCTAGGAGGATGCCTTGCTCTTCTAGAGTCTTCCTTTTCTTTCTTTTTGTTTTTCTGCTGTTGGTTGTTGGGCCTGGGCACTGTCCCTGAGCTCTTCAGCTCCAGGTGAGCACTCTACCACTTGAGCTACAGTACCACATCTGGTTTTCTGGTGGTTCATTGGAGATAAAAGCCTCACGAACTTTCCTGCCCATGCTGACTTTGAACTGAGATCCTCAGATCTCAGCCTCCTGAGAAGCTAGGATAACAGGCATGAGGCCCCAGCGCCCAGCTTCTTCTAATCTTTCTCAGGCTAGCTCAGGTCCATTGCCAAATGATGCCTATCTTCCAGGTCAAAGTCTGCTTTGGGGGGATTGTCTTTGCTTCCCACAATTAATTTTCCACCTTCCCAAACTGGGCTATCTACATTTCAGAATGACCACCCTTATCTTCCCGTAAGTTTTGCTAATAACAAGCACTTGAGTCTCCTCCATCCAGAATATTCTCCATAAGGTTTGGTCAATGACCTCAGCAACCTCACTGTTTAAGAAGAGACATGTTGAGAACATTCCCAAAAGAAGAGACTGATAAAATTGCATTCCTCAACTTCCTTCCTCTCCACGTCTCTCCTTCCCCACCTAGATTGCTTTCTATTTCTTACTATCATGAAATAAATATTAATAATTTCAACTCATTTACATTTTGTTGAAATCAGAGGCGTCTGACATCTTCTGTTATGCCATTTGTAGATTTTTGTCCTTTAAACTCTGTGTCTTCAAACAACTGTGCTTAATGTCCAAGAATCTATGCAGGTCCAGTTGGGTCCATAGATAGACATGCTTCTATCTGTAAAATTTTTAAAAATGCCAACAACAAACAAACAAACACAAACTTCTCTGGAAAAAAACCTGTTACTTGTAATGTCATTTACTGCTGTGCACACTCATAATGTGCATTTCTTGCCTTTGTGCTGCTATTACGAAGACCTGAGCACCTGTTCTAGATATCTCTACAAAATCACTTCCCAGAGCCCTCAGTCTGGCACAATAGCCAACTGTTGACCAATAACATCATCTGACCAAATCTCTGTCATTGCAATTAGCACACTATAGTACCATTTCCTGCCCCAGTTAGCCATTAAATTATAATTGATATGTTTAGGGTTGTTTCTATTGTTAGACCAAGCAATGAAATACTACTCAGTCAAAGAACATTTATCAGGTACTATTTAAACCTCCTTAGTTACTTAAGTCAAGCAAGATTATCAACTAGATATCCCGCACTGACAAACATTACTTTTCAGGTAGTGCTTTTCCTAGGTCCCCTTGGACTGTGGCTCTCCTATGCCTGTCTTCTACATATCTGGGATTATAGGCATCAGCTACTGTACCTGGAATACTATTACTTTCTTTGAAGATTTCTTCCGAGTTGATGTGCACTGGCCAAGAAACAAACTCGGGTTAATATTGGTTGATTTTTACATCCCAACCTTTCCAGTGCACCTCAATTTTGAATCCTAAAATCTGAAGCCAACAACACAATCCATTCTAAACCTCCAGCAATGGACAGCCAGTTAGTTGTGTAAATGGATTTAGGAATCCTTCATGTGAGATCTAGGCAGATTTCTTCATGTGGTGGGCACTGAAAATGTTTTTCTCCACTGGAAGCTTCCTGTTTGGACTCAATGCCAGTGGCCAGCTTATGTGACCATTCTGTATGTCATTGAAGACACCTCTAGGCCAGCTGTGGAAGGATGCATTACCAGAGCCTTTTGCTGGAACTGTCCACAGCTAACAGCATGCTAGACCTAAGGACTTCACTCTACCTTTCCTCTAGTTAGGGGGCCTCATAGCTTACCAGGGAGCCCAGATCATTTTTTAAAATGTTCGTATTTGGAGATGTCATTCCAGCTTCACATACAACCTCTGCTATTCCTGGTCCAGATGACTTCATCTCAACATGCTCCTTTCTAGGCTTGTCCTCTTATACAGTTCTGTCCAACATGGTGAAAGCTACAGTGCTAAATTTGCTTATATTTTTATATTTAAATATAAAATATTCAGTATAGTAAATAATGCATATATATAATTTTCTAATTTTTCATTTCCTTTAATATTCTGTACAGTAGGCAGAATATTGATACTCCTCTCCCAATACAACATATATTAAGAATCTAATATTGAGGAAATATCAGCAAACTCAAATTAAATGACACCATACAATGTCTCATTTCTTTAAAAAGATACCATGGTTAGGAAAGACAAATTAAGACTGTTTCTAATTAAATTATCTCAGAGAGATGTGAAAGGTAGATGCAATATTTGGCTTTAGATTGTATCCTGAATCAAAAAACAATCTATAAAGGACAACACTGGGATGTTTATTGAGATGTTACCAGGATGTCAAGGTTCGCTGTTAGTGGACATGTTTGCTCATGGCTCCATGGTGAAAGAGAAACACATATCCTCGATAGGGCAACATAGAATGGGTTCTGTCACTGACCCCAAAGGGGTAAGAAAGATGGAGGGGGTTAAAGCAAATATTATACAATATTGACAATGGAGCCTTTAGAAACTATTTTTGCAACTTTTCTGTTTGTTTGAAATAAAGCCTTTTGTAATCATGAGTACAGTAACTTGTAAAGATTAATCACTAACACTAATCACTAATTCATCGTTTCTATGTGGAGTGAGGGAAGCTGTGTGGTAAAGCATACATAGCCACATGGTTCCATTTTATAGAAGCTCAGGACAATCACAGCTGATCTGTGGTGACAGAAATCAGAACAGCATTCTTCTGAGGTGGTAGCCACTGACAGGAAAGGGGCACCAGAAAACCAAAGGAGAAAACCTCGGAGGAGGAGGGGCCTTTGCTGATTTTATCTGGCAGCGAAGCAGTGAAAACAGGGCAAGGTGCTCTTGACTCTCCCTTAACTAGCTACACTGCTTTGTAATCACTGGTTTTGTAGAGCAGCTCTCTTTCGGACGACATCCGAGCATTTAATTCCTATGTTAAAATTTTATGATGTTGCTATTCTTACTCACTTGTATTAATTCGCCATGTAGTTGGAATTTAGACTTCTAGAGAAGCTGTTATTTTATTCATTCAAGTAATCATTTCTACTCTAGAGAGGATACTCCATTAGGTATGGAATGACTACTAATAAATATTAATAACTCTTGATTTCTGATTACATACAACAGGCCAAGCATCAAAGGTATTTACATGTATTATCTTACATAATGAGAAACTGAAAGCATGCTCTTACTTCACAGATTACAGGACAGTCCTCTCTGACAAATGCCAAGTGTCTTATCTACCTCAACTCTAGGTTCATTGGGAGGCCAACAGCATACATTCATGACCTAGTGGATTTACTATAGGTTAGGACTGGTCAAAACTCTACTTACCACCTAGTCTCAAAAAGCAGAGCTAAGACAGCTCAGCATCTTGTGTGTCCTGGGACAGGTTCCACTCACCCCTGACTACAGCACTCCTTGACATTTTTAATATCCTCCTTTTTCTGCAGATTTATGTCCTAGGAAAATGATCTCTGTCTCACCTGAAGAAAAGGTGAGGACTGTTTACTAAATATATTTGTGGTGGGTTTACTAGGTGATTTTTTTTTCCTTGTTGGGATTTTTCCCTGCCCCTCCCTGCTCTTTCAATCATTGGCCCAGCTCACAGCTGCTAAATAGATTGAGATCCGGAAACTTCTAAGGGGTAGTCGTATTATCTTAGGGCAGAGGATGATAGTTGTGACCACATGATCCACTGGGGCCTTTCCTGGGTTCACTCTGTGCAAGAATCAAGGCTGAGACCTGGAGAGACAGCCGGGAGCAAGTAGGCTAGGGTTCTGCAACTCTGTGCTGTCTGTCTCCTGATGCTGAGATTCTTACTGCCTCTCCTCCAGTCCTGTGAGCTCTGGGGCTTGTGGTTCTCCTCCCGTGTGTATCTTGGGCTCCAGTTCATTCATGGAAGTTGCATCTGGAATTCATGGCTGGTCCTGTGTGGAGTGGCTGAGTGTACTCTCCAAAGATCTTGAGCATCTAGAAGTTGATGGTTCTAGATAGTTCATCTGTCACCTCTGCCTGGCCTCAGTGTTGCCCTGCTTTTCCCCCCCCCCATATTTTATTTGATTGTAAAGATGCTGTACAGAGGGATTACAGTCACATGAGTAAGAAAATGAGTCCATTTCTTGTCAAGCATTGTTACCCCCTCCTTTGTTTTTCTCCTACCATCCCTTCCCCCCACCCTCCTGCTTTTGTTCACTTTCCTCAGTCATGGCTGTCCACTCTCCTATGCACCATGACCCTCTTCTACATCCATCCTCACCCTGTCTACATGTTCATTCTAAACCCATGTTCCTGGGACTGCTTTTTATCTGGAATTGTAACTTGTTCCAAGGAACCTATAAAAATGAGAGAAACTCTCATCCCTGCCCTCATTCTGGGTGAATCACTGGGACGTTCTGTCTGTGTTCGCTTCAAATAGGCTTAACAGGTGTGCAATGCATTAATTGCTTCTGATCTCTGAAGACCTTATTTTTCCCCCACTGTCTCCACAGATCATCTCAGACTCATGAGTGGTAGATCCCAGGACTAGATAATTGGTGTATCTCATCATTGCCTGATCATGTCTTCAAGACACACTTCTTTGCCAAGTCATCAGTTATCTCCCTTCTTTCTTGCTAATGTAATCTTTTCACTGGAATGTTGCACACATATCCCTTGAGTTTTGTGGTTTCTGGGTAACTGAGATAGAAGACAAAGAATGCTTTTCCTGGATGAATGGATGGCTGGCTGGCTGGCTGGATGGATGGATGGATGGACATAGATGGATGAAAGGGATGGCATAACTTGGAATATTATGAAAAAAAATCTCTATTTTCTCCTTCTTCCTTTCATTTCTTAACATCCTCTGAGTCGAAAGCCACCAAATCCTATAGGAGGAGCCAAGAGAAGGGCTCAGACGTTGTTGACCCAGTATTTGGAAATGAGTCCACCAAATGCTGAAAGAAGGTCCGAATGTGAGCCACACAGTTGGTGTCCCAAGCATTTTTAACTAACATAATATCTTCGGTAGAGTCTCTTTCATTTCCTTCTCTATACACCACGCCCTGACAACCTTCTCCTGGGTTTGAAGTAATAACTCACCACTTTAAGTGACCTCATTTTCTATGAGTTTACTCCACACAAACAAAAGCTTGAAACCTATGTTTCAGATTAGAATTTGTTTTTTATCTTCATTCCTGGTTTAGTATTGCATTTGCATAACCACCCCCTATGTTTCCCTTTCATCTTGACATAAAGAACCTTTGCTTTGCTCAGGAAACTGTTCGTCATGGTTCCTCCTTACTAAGTACCAATGTGTCCCTTTCTAACACCTCTTTCTCAACTCTGTTCACATTTGATCCATGTGTCTTGTCTTACCAAGAAGTCCCTTTGCTCCCTGCCCTCAAATTTGTCCATGGTAATTACATTCTGGAGAAAAAAATGAATAAATGTCATTCTACTTCCCATTTCTCAAATCTCCCTTGAAAATATTTGCTGACTGTATTGTCTTCCAGCTCAGCACCAACCTCCTTCCGTCAAGCGTCAGTTCCCACTGCTAGCCTTCACTTTTCTTTCTTTCTTTTTCTTTGGGGGGAGGGGGGATCCAGTCATGGGGCCTGAACTCTGGGCCTGGGCGCTGTCCCTCAGCTCTTCAGCTCAAGGCTAGCACTCTGCCACTTGAGCCACAGCACCACTTCCAGCTTTTTTCTTTTTGCTTATGTGGTGCTGAGGAATCGAACCCAGGGCCTCAGGCATGCAAGGCAAGCGCTCTACCACTGAGCCACCTTCCCAGCCTCACCTTCACTTTTTTTTATTGCCACACTCAGTGGCTTCTACGAGCCATCCTTCCCCATCACCTCCAACCAGCTGGGTACCGCCCTCTCTGTGGATGGTCCTTCCCCTAGTGTTGATGATATGTAGATCCTACTTTGGCATCTCTGGGCACTGCTTTGATGTTTGTGACTGACTTATTCTCATCCTGTCTCTAAACATTTACTTCAGTCCAGTCTCAGTTCCTGCCTTCTTCTCTCCATGACTTCTCCTTTGGGGAAGTCATTCCTCCTTACAGCTAAGATATCATGTGGATGAAAATAGACCCAGACCGGAAGACAGGACAGATGCTTGAAACTCAATTGCCAGTCTAGCTTCTCACTACTCTGTTTATTTTTGTTGTTGCTGCTGTTTGAATGGTCAGTGATGAATAGTTACCATTAAGGCAACATTTAGTTCTCAGTATTGAGTGAACAATGAAATCTATAGCTTTCACGTTTTACAGCTTTTCCAATCAATATGCATAAAATCAAGCACCTTTTTTTCCCAGTATTTCCTTTCTCAATGATTCCATGATTCCATGTCCCATTCTAGGGTCTCTTCCATGAATCCATGTGCTCTCCTGTGTCTTAATTTTCCTTAAATATAAATTGTGCTATGGTACTTGGCTCTTTCAAAAACATAATTATCTTCACCTTGTTTAAGATACTTACTTTCTTTCAATACCCTCTGTAATCTGACTCCATCATACTTGCCAACTATATTTTCCACTTACTCTTAGTCCTTGTATATTTCTATAACCCAGGGACTAAATGCTTGGAAGATTTTCTGTGTGTGTTCCTGCAACTATAACTATGCCCATAGTGTCTGAAATGCTCTAAAATTTGTACCTAGCTGTCTAAATATCACCTATTTTAAAAAGTCTTCCTTCCATGAAATTTCATATCTTCAGCTTTTTCATTTTTCTGAAATCCTATTTAATACTCAGTGTATCATACACAACAAATCACAGGAAGAGCTTAGAGGTCACTTTCTAAAACTCATCAGCATATTGTCTTGTGTAATTAGCAAATTCTTTCTCAAGGATAAGCAAATATATCCAGTATTCTACAGCTCTCTTGAGAAAAATGCTATACATTCTGTTTCTATCATATATCAAATATCTTTTGAGGGAATTAGATATATAACCAACAATTCTCTCTGAAACTATATAAATTACTATTCTTATTTGAGAAATTTGGTTGGAAACAATACTGCTCAGTGAAATTTAGTGTTTAATTTCAATGTATAAGGTCTAAGTGGGAGAGTCAAGATATAACCTAATATCAGTCAATGTATCTATTTCTCGATTTCTCTACTTCCATTTCTCATGTAATACAAAACTGAAAAAGTGAACACCTTCGATAATATCTTATATTTGTAGAACATAGATCACTTCCTATCTTTGCTTAATACAAGTTAGCATACATTTTACAAGAGGTAGTGTTTGAGTAATTAACAAGAGAAGGACAAAAGAGTTTGAAGCTTCTTAGCAATTATGACGGCATAGAAATTGAGTTTTTTATCTGAACATTGCATTGATACACCGCATCTGTGACTGACACGATCCAAGATCCTGAGGATCTCACTCAAGCTTTTTGAGACTTGACATTCTTCTCATTCAAACCATTTAATACTTTTCTTTAGGGTAATTCCAAGAAGTAATTGGAAGAGCACCGAAGAGCTTACATCTTTACCTCTTTCCATAACCTGTTGGAATGAAAAATATCATTGCTTTCACATCCCAGAGCATCATAGTAGTTTTAGGAAAAAATGTTTTGCAAGATAAACAAATAAGAAGTTTCCTTCATTTAATAAAGTACCACAGTTTAGTGACTACTTTGCCAAGTATTTGAAGTATGATTTGCGTAGGGTTGAAGGCATGGGACATTGTCAAGATGAGTGGGAAGGTAGTTAACCCCTCTGAATTTATGTCTCCAGAACTCTGTGAATGGTGGGACTCTCCCCTTTCAAGGTGAACAGACAAGACTGACTCAAAACTGTGGGGAAATGGCTGTGGCAGAGAAAGAAAGGTTGCTTAGGAACAAAGTTATAGTCTGAAGGCAAGATGTACAGTATAATAATAGTAGATATCCCAACATTGGTCAATATCTAACTACGAAGTTTGAGCGGGGAGGGCAGGTGGAAAATCTCAATTCTGTTCTCAAATTAAGAAGAGAACATAGAGTACATAGGCCTGGTGTCATTGATGTGAAATCACATAACTAAGTAGCTGGCTCAGAGCAGGAGAGACTCCAGCAACACAATGTTCACGTCCTCTCCTAAAAAGAAATCTGAGCGTGCTTATGCACACCTAATGGGGTTGGCTAGGTGTGTCGTAATGGTATCCAAAGTCCAGGAGATTGTCAATGTTACAACTATGGGTGCAAAACCAGTCAATGTGACACTAAAAATGCACTAAAACTGTAAGTCACTCAAAAGGAAAGAGATGTGCTTACATTTTTTTCTTCAATTACTTTTATTCATAAAGTAATTTCCTTAGCAGAGCAAAGGAGTTATGCTTGAAGAAAGTCTGTGTGTAGTATAGGTACAAATTTATTAAATAGAGAAGAGACAAGAAAGAATATGAACCTTGTGAATTTTAAGATAAATGTGGCATCATGCATTTATACAAGGAAAAGCGTTGGTAATAGTATAATTTGGTGGTAATAGGAATGACACAGTATTAAGCTTCAGTATGCCAATAAATAATAGGTAGTTTTGAAAACATTATGTTGTTAAATCTTCACGTCTATCTTTGAATGTTAACTTGTATATTCTGACAACCTAGGTGAAGAAGGCTGCTCAAAGTAGTTAAAGAGTTTGTCTAGCACTATGAAAGTAGAAGCAAGCAATAGGAACAAAATGCCAGACTTCAACCCTGCTCTTTTTTCTCTTCACATCTAAACTATGAAGAGTATTTACAATAAATGCCATCATACATTAAAGGAGCGAGAGACAGCTTGAAACCAAGCAAACAGGTGGGAGTTTGATCTAAAAGACATTCTCGAGGGGAAACAATCACCCCAAAATATGAGGTTGCCTTCTATGAGATTCCTTTTGCTTTAGGAGGGAATGCAACACACATTTGGGGAAGCTTGGGGCCAGCAATTACAGAGAAAGCAAAGATCCTCCATTGTGATCATGGAAGCAGATCAAGGTCAAGTGAGGGACACAAGTCTTCTACCCTGGTAGTTAAGTTGACTGGCTGAGAACATGATGAAATGTTTTGTGAGTCTTGGTGGTTGAGTCAAAAAATAGGAAAAAACACTGTTACAAAGCCTCTGCTTTCTAACACGTCCCCCTGTTTTGCATTATTGTCCTTCTTTTGTTCCAACTGGACAAGTATCTGGCTGTTAAAGTCATTTCTTTTAGATTTTGGTGAACAAAATGAATTAGGGAATGAGAAAGTTAAATTATAGGATCTGTTCAATTTCATGTTCTATAGGGACAAATAAGCAACTAAGGCACACTTGATTCAGAATAAGCATTTTTCTTTTTGTAGCTTCAGTGGGTTTTCTGTGGGGGGGAAAAACTATCTGTTGCTACCAGTAATGAACACCAGTCAAAGAAAGACTGCTTGATTGACAACATAGGAATAAAGCTAATGAATTATTCATCAAAACACTGAGATTCACAGCCTATTGTAAAGCCATTTACAATTAAGGAAATTATAAGACTCAAAGGCATCTTCCCAAAGTCTGAATCTATATCTGCCTCTAAGTGAAAATCAAAGTGAAGATGAAATAAAAATGAAAAAGTGTTATGATAACCCTGCAAATTTTACCCTCTAGTAAGGAGTTTGATATCCCAAGGGCATTCTCTAAGTACAACACTGTAGGTATTTCTAAAGAAAAATGCTCTCTTGTAGAATCTATGTTCTTAGTGAATGGTTTTATGAGGTACTTTAGACAACATTAATAGAGAAATTATCCAGTGAAAATAATTTTAGTTGTGCCATCATCAGTAAGAACTCAGTTCTCAAATATAGTACTTGAAATGGAAAACACTGGACTGTTGAAGAATGTTTAGTGTTATTTTCTTGGGAATGCTGAAGACACTAGGATTCATTCAGTCACTAAAGACTAGTCTTAGATTGACAAAGCCCCCTTAAAACTTTTCCCATCAGTGAAGATGAGGTTTGGGCAACATGACACATTTGCAATCACAACATTTGATATTGCTAGGATATCAACCTAAAGGTCATTTCTTACTAAAAAGAAAAAGATTCAGTCCACATTCAAATATGGAGGATATGTTCTTATGATCATTGTTGATAACAGCGGGCTAAATTCATGAAGACCAACTATATGGGCATAGGAATTGGAGTCAAAATTCCCAAAGTATGGTTAAAAAGCAATTTGATTTCTGCCTTTACTCCTGGTGGTTTAAATGGTGTTTCTAACAGTGAGAATGCTGACTTGGAATCTTCTGTCTTAAAAACTGTCAGAAATAATAACCCCTTCATTATATAAGAGAATTGAAATCAAAGGTACACTTCCTTGGCCCATAATTAATCAACAGCCTGCTGTCATTCATCGCTTTATTGATCAATCAGTCTGTGCTGGTTCTAGGACATACAGTTGGAGCCATCTTTAATTTTCATCCAGATAGCAAGGCACAACACTAAGCAGGATCCCCTCTTTCTAGTGTGTGGCTTGGTTTATAGCCACTGGCTTCCCTTCTGAATGTTGTGTTAACTGTCATGGATCCTTCTTCTGTTTGTGATGGTAGGGGAAATGCCATTTTTTCAGTTTCACTGAGGTGTAATTCTATTTAGCCCTCAGTGATTCGGTGGAAATGCTACAGGTCCTATCAGCAGCCCAGTTCTCCCATCCAGTTCCTTCCACAAGCAACAAGAATGTTACCTCAAAGTTGTTAGTCAGCTCTTGTTCCCCTTTTACTACTTACAAAGTTACTCTCCAGTCACCGGAGAGCACAGTCCTAGTCCCTGCGGATTGAGTGATCCAGCTGTTACTGCATTCCGAACACTGTTCCCTGTGCTCACAGCTCAGTGATGTGCTAAGAATTGAGGAATCAGGGATGACCCCCAGCCCCATGGTGCAGCCAGGAGGGAAACCCAGGCATGAGGTCTCCATTGTAAGATGAGCACTGTGCAAGCTGCAGGGGTAACAGCTGGGCAGGGGCCTGAGACTCCTTCCTACCCACCCACATTAAAGCAGTTCCTCAAGCTCTATTCTAAGTCCACAAGCATCTAGAAAAGCGGATGTGTTTGCTTTTATCCAGTTTTGAGGAGGCAAAAGTGATCAGGAGTGTTTTGTAATGAACGGAGTGATACACCTTAACGTTTCCATGAATTTACCAGTCATTTCTCAGTGAGCTGGGTGTGGTGGTGGAAGCCTGCCATCCTTCCCGCTGCAGGAGCACATGTAGAGGCATGACAGCGAGGGCGGGGATGTAAGGACCGGTCCAAAAAATAAATAAAGGCAAAAGGAAAGAAATTATTAAGAGCAAGAGAGAGAGAATGAAAGAGAGAGGAAGAAGAAAGAGAAAAGAAAGGATGGTGGAGAGAGGGAGAAAGGAAGAAAGGAAGGAAAACAAGGAAGGAAGGAAGGAAGGAAGGAAGGAAGGAAGGAAGGAAGGAAGGAAGGAAGGAAGGAAGGAAAACAAGGAAGGATGGAAGGAAGGAGGGGAAGGAAGGAAAGCAAGCAAGGAAGGAAGGAAGCAAGCAAGGAAGGAAAGAAGAAAGGAAAGCAAGGAAGGAAGGAAGCAAGCAAGGAAGGAAGGAAGGCAAGGAAGGGAGGAAGGAAGGAAGGAAGGAAGGAAGGAAGGAAGGAAGGAAGGAAGGAAGGAAGGAAGGAAGGAAGGAAGGCAAGCAAGGAAGGAACGAAGGAAGGAAGCAAGGAAGCAAGGAAGCAAGGAAGAAGGAAAGGAAGGAAGGAAGGAAGGAAGCAAGCAAGAAAGCAAGGAAGGAAGGAAGGAAGGAAGGAAAGCAAGGAAGGAAGGAAGGGAGGGAAGGAAAGGGAAGGAAGGAAGGAAGAAAGAAAGAAAGAAAGGAAGGAAGGAAGGAAGCAAGCAAGAAAGCAAGGAAGGAAGGCAAGCAAGAAAGGAAAGCAAGCAAGCAAGGAAGGAAGGGAGTAGAGGGAGGGAGGGGAGGGAAGGAAGAAAGGAGAGGGAAGGAAGGGAGGGAGGGAAGGAAAAAAGTGAGCTGGAGGCATAGTTCAGCAGCAGAGCACCTGCCTAGCAAGCATGAGGCGCTGAGTTTATGATCTAGGACTGCCAAAAAGACTTTTTAATATTAAATTTACTTAATATTTAAAAATTAAAAAAACTACCATGCATTTTAGCATAGTAGCTAAAATATATTCTATTATTCTAAATAAGACAGAAATTAAGGTAATAACTAAATGAGAAAGGATTTTTATTAATTTAATTATTTCCTGTAAATTAATAAATATAGACCTTGTGCTTATTATAGGAAGAACTCAATTCATAACTTTAATGAACACTGAATAGTTCAGGTTTTGTTTCTATGGATTTCTTTATCAAGGGATAGATCCTTTGTCACTAGAGAAAAAATACCATTTAATCTAGTCCAAAGCTGTTTACATTTTAATAGGATGCTGACTTCATGTTTTTGTTTAGATTCAGATTAGACATCAAGCATTCATGACGGCCACCATGAATTCAAGGCTCACCTCAGACTTCCACTCAAGTCTACATATCTTTTTTTTAGTTTGTAATTTGAACTTAAGCCATTACAAATTGAAAGAGAGAAAAACAATATACAATTGGCCAATGTAAACTTTATTTTAAAAATATTTCCAACAGAGTAAAAATAGCTACTCAAATTATTTTGGAAAAAATAAAATTATTTATGCAAGGCTTCACTGAAGAAAAAGCAGCCAAAACAAGTAAGAAATTCCAACAGGAATCATATGCTTTTAGCCTTGTAGAGCTTAATTTTGAAAAGGTTGCTCTGGATGAAGAGAAAAGGAGGGGGAACAAAAAAGCATTCAATGGTTAAAATCCAGATGACTGAGAAGAAAACACAGCCCACTTACATAATCCTGATAAGATTTGCATTACTTCTAGTGGATGGTAAATACTATCAAGCTAGCTGAATAATTTCACATACAGTTCACAGAAATTTCATTTCAGCCCTTTTCCCAAAAATCCTGTGTTTCCAATATATTACAAAAACCTATAGGAAATTAAACTTTCCATACAATTACAATTTTTAAAATGTAGACATTACTTCTTACATACAGAAGCTAAAATATATTCTCTTATCCTGAAGGCAGACAGACATCGAGAATACCTAAATGAGAAAGGAATTTTACTACTTTAATCATTTCCTTACATTCTCTAAGTTCATAAACATAGACTGTGTGATTTTTGTAGGAAGAATGCACAAATGTTGTCATTTACTGCTCAAACAAAGGGTAGAGACATGGCCGTACCATGTCCCAGTTAGTAATTGTATGAGATAGTTTCATGCAAGTTCCTCCAAAAGTAGTCTTTCCATACCTGAAAAGGAACATAAAATAATGCCAGAAACCTATCTTAATTACTATATCCAAAAGGAAGCTCTTATTCTTAAAGGAATCTACTATCACTATATTACCAAAAAAAAAGAAAAAAAGAAAAAGAAAGAAAAATACAATCTTCTGATGGTTTTTATAGGCTAAAACACCGTCCCTAAGGTAGCAAGCAATGCCGGGAGTTCTAAGGACCTTCAGGATATGGACCTTAGGGTAAGTTTTGTCATCCTCTGCAGGGGAAACCCCGCCCCTTCCTGTCTCGTGCTTTGCTTCCTGGTTTCTGTATTGGAGATTCTGCTCAGCCAACATGCTATTGGTAATGACATGCACCCTCACCCATGGCCCAAAGCACTGGGCTGGCTGGGCCCTGCAGCTCCACAGCCAAAATGCATGCTCCTTCTCTGTGCTACCCCAGGTATTCCATGCAGGGATGCTGCCTCATGCAGCCAGATTGTCAGCAAGGGCATCATTCACCTTGGTCATCCCCTTTTCACCCCGGTTGGGAATGTGGTTCAGCATTCTTCCTGCTTAAGCCAACATCCCATTGATAACAATATGTCCATGTTCAACTCAGATTCCACATTCAAAGTCCTGACCTTCACTACTGCACATAAACAGCTGTAAGGAGAATTGTATGCATAATTAGATGTACTATGGCTATCTAAATACCCTGTGGTTATGAACACAGAACCCAATCACCAGTGCAAGTTGAGAACTCAGTAACAGCTGATATTGCTAAGCAGAACGGGAGGAGTCAGAAAGCAAAGGATCCCTTTCTTCTGTTCAGCAGAGAGTGATGATAATTCACACTGGTGATACATTAAAATCTCTAATTTTTCCCACATAAACATAAGGGAATGCCAAGGTTCACAAAGAGTGTGGAAAGAACAGTAACTCCTGCTCTCATGACAAGCCGAATACTCAAAAAGTCACATATCATTATGACCCAGAAGTCATTTGGTCATTCACTAAAGTTACTACATCATACATTCAGAACAATGATACATGAAGAGGGATTATTGAGAGAGGGACAGAAAGAACAGGGAACGTGAGATACATTTGGCATGGTGCTAAGAAAAGTATGTTTCAGCGGAGATGATATGATCTAGACTGGGAGGGAATAAAAAAGTTGTCCCCAAGATTAATGACCTAAAGTAATGGCTATTTATTTTCTCCTGATTCTGAGCATTGGTGCTCAACCCTGGGCTCAGCTGGAGGAACCGCCCCTGCTCACTTGTGCTTCTGGACGCTGGCTGTGTTGTTGGTTCCATTGTATTTTGTTTTCTAAGGTGGAAGAGCTACAATAGAGACCTCTTTTGCTTCAGCAAGTCCTTTCCAAACACCTCCCAGTTCTACATTTCCTGACACTCCATTGGTCCAGCCCGCAGAGAATTAAAGAAAGAGCCACACATATGGCCAGAGTGAAGAGCAGTGTGAGTCAGCTGGTGCCATATTGCAACAATCTGCCCCAAGGACACAGAACTCATTGTCCTAGGCTGGAGGAGGGCAACAGTGCTCCGAAAGCATGAAGTCTGCAAGTCGTGCATTGGAATTGGTTGAGACACAAGTTGTACGCATAAGAATGGGGTGAACATGGATTATTTTTTTAAAGGAAGAAAAGTAACAGGGGAGTGGGGAGGAAGAATTGGAAGGTATTTCCCTGAGTTAAGAATATACTTTCCTTGCTTGTAATTTTTAGAGGAAGAAAGCAGAGAAATGGAGCCATGCCAGAAAAGGCAGCAACCACTTGGGAAGGCTTGTCAGTGTGAGTTTGTTCTTACGGTGTATTTACGCAGAAGGGATTTCAGGGTAGAGTCTGTGGAGAGAAAGACATAAAAGTTCTGAGGTCTAAACACTACTGCTTCCCCGTGAAGACTGGTAGAGGAAAGAGAAAGGGAGCTGCTGTCTCCTTGATCCAGCGGGGAGTAAGGTCTGAGGAGCTGGAGGCCTCATACTTCCACGTTAATGATTAGACATGGTAATAATGCAGGAAGGTGTTTATTTGCACTGGGCTATAGCCAGCACTCAAATACACTTCCTTGGAAATCTGCCTCCCCTTATCTCTTTGTAGCTACAATGGTCACAAGCTCTGGGAGAATTACCTGATTCGCCACCTGCCATAATTGGATTACAAAGAACAATGACACCATTGGGTCCTTGGAGTTCAGCACGAGATCCCTAAATGTACTCTCTTCCTGATGGAGGGAAAAAAGAGCCATGGTTCATAGTCCTGGAGTTTAACCCTTGAGAATTGAAACACAGGATCTCTGTTATGTGTATGTGTGTGTGTGGGGAGGGGGGGGGGATGTAGTATTTATATAGTTGTAGTTGAGTAGTCTAAAAAGTCAAGTAAGCTGATTGCTTAAAAAACAACAACAAGCCAGGCGCTGGTGGCTCACGCCTGTAATCCTAGCTACTCAGGAGGCTGAGATCTGAGGATCGCGGTTCAAAGCCAGCCCGGGCAGGAGAGACCATGGGACTCCTATCTCCAATAAACCACCAGAAAACCGGAAGTGGCACTGTAGCTCAAGTCGTAGAGCACTCGCCTTGAGCTGAAGAGCTGAAGGACAGCGCCCAGGCCCAGAGTTCAAGCCCCACAGCCAACCAAAAAAAAAAAAAAAAAACCAACAACATAAAATATACAGGCTCTGCTGGCTCATACCTGTGTAATCCTAGCTACTCAGGAGGCTGAGATCTGAATATCAAGGTTTAAAGCCAGCCCAGACAAGAAAGTCCATGAGACTCTTATCCCCAAATTAACCACTAAATTAATCAGAAGTAGTGCTGTGGCTCAAGTTAGTAGAGCACTAGCCTTGAGCATAAAAGAGCTCAGGGACAGCATTCAGACTCAGTTCAAGCCCTAGGACCAGCACTAAATAAATAAATATGTTTCTTGTTTAATGCAATATAATCCAATGTGTGGGCCATCTCCCTATGACTGCATTTATCAGACATTATTGACACTATGGCTCACAACTTATATCATAAGTACCATGCAGAGTTCAGAGACAATAAAAGTGAGATCTCCTTGCCCTTTGATGACCTACAATGTGAAAAATAGGAAGTGGGTTGATTTCTCCTTTGACACTTTGTTGACAGAAATGATTTCCCACATTTCCCCTGCAGTTGTTGATATAATCATTTCTGGGAAAAATCTAAATCCTAGCCAATGAATTTTACAAAATCAATGAAATGATATAAATTACTCATTTTTTATTGTTGTTGAGAGGAGAGAAAAATAAGGCCAAGAAATGTTTCCTGTCTTTATGACTCTGAGACATCTTCTACCACTTCCATCGTTTCAAAAGCCAGAGATGCTAAGACCTAGCATCCAGTTGCAGAAATAGAAAAATCCCTATAAAAGTTAAGTAGGAAATGAGCAGGCGAATGTCACAAAAGAACCTAGCCCACCTAGAGAAGCTTTCTTACAAATCAGGATAATCTGAGATGCCCTTTCCATGTTTTAAAAAGTGAGAGGAAGAGTAGACAGTAGCCCTGTGCGGTCTTATATAAGGGCAAGCACTGTTTATGGAGATGTGTTTTAACAATAATTCCTGACCCTATTTTATACTGTATCAGAGGCTTTTGATTTTTCTAAACACCATTAATAATAATGAGTGTATTATGTTTTGGGTAGACCTTTAAGAAATATGGAGTCAAAGTAAATGTGAGAGAGAAGAAAGGAAGAGAGCGAGAGAAAGAGGAGAGTTCTCAATGTGGATAGAAGCGTTTGTTTGCTATCCAGGCCATAGTGCATGTAGCTTTAAGTCATATTTTGCTGCATTGGGGGCATCTGTACCACTCCCCATGGCTAGACTCGCAGAGTCCTGCTTCACACCCAAGGATATTGCAGCACCACGTTAGACAGTACTGTCAACTTTATTTTGCAAAGGTCTTAGTTTCCAGCCTGGTCTTCTCCCCAGTTTTTCCCCTATGTCCAATTACTATTTGAAAGGAGAAAAGGAGATCGATGGCCCTCACTGGCTGTTAGCTCCATTACCACCAGGATGTGCCTGAGGCATAAAGAAGAGAGACCCAGAGCCAGCTCCCGCCTCCTTCCATGCTGAAGCACCACCACCCACCGGTCCCCACTGAGGGCACTGGGCAGAAGGACAAACCCACATTGGCCACCTGATCAGCATTTTAGTGTGGCACAGGACACTCTCCCTAGGAGAGAGTGCTACCCTTCTAGAGGGCAGAAGTAGAACGTGAAGAATGGAGTGAAATAACCTTGACCCACTGTTCAAGATGGACTCAAAGGTCAACCATCATTGGTCAAGAGCCTTCATCTGGCCTGTATTCGTGCCGCTAAGAACTCAGGCTTGGCCTGTTCATTCATTGATTGACCTTGGCTTTAGAAAACATGATTAGGATACAGGTTCTCATTTGAGGGAAATTGGGGATGGGGGATGGGGAATAATTTTGGATGCGATAAATATCAGAATAAAGATACAAGGCTGGGGCATGAGTCAAGTGATACAGTACCTGCTATGTGCATGCAAGGAATAAAGATATATATGTGTATATATACATATATGTATATATACATATACATATACATACATACATCTATACATATAGAGGGTTGAATCTAGATCATTGAAGTGCTGGAACAATGAGAACTTGATAAAGATCATGGGAAGGGAATGGTGAAGGAATGAGCTGTGTACAGGAAGCTGTCAAGACAGGGTAGAGGGACAGAATACCAAGTTTCTGGGACCTAAAAATGATCATACACAAGATGTGACACCAGGGAACTACAGCTGTGTTCAGTCTCAGAGAGTGAGGCCATTAATGGATTAACTAATTAAATCAATATTTAATAACCCATAGGGCAGGTGTCTGTTGAATACTGAACACTTCATAAATGAAAGTTTATTGTGTATACCTCTTTTTATGTGTGTGTGCATGGGCATGTTCCCACACACAGCTACTGAAAGCTAATCTCAAATGTGTCCCACAATTCTGACCAACTCCACTTATAGACCTTCTCAAACCATTTCCATAAGTTAAAAAATTGTATATTAACATACACTACAAATTTGAGAACTAACCAATTGCCTTTTTGAGAAATTTAGAATGATCTAGCCCATATTTATTCTTTGAGCTATAAATTCAAAAAGAATATCTAGGACATTCAGAAAATATATACATTTATATTATATATAGACATATATGTGCATGTGTATATATAATGTATGTGTGTGATATGCATGCACACACATGTGTTAATACATACATACATGCATGTAACTGTGTTTATATATACACACAGGCACATAGGGAAGAAATGTTCACTCTCTCTAGAATATCACATGCAACGTTCCCAATGCAGTCATGTTTTCTTTTCCGTTTTTATTTTTAGACATACTGTAGATTGTACTCAAGGATGTGTACTGGTGCTCTACCACTTGAACCACACTCTATGCCTTATTGCTTTCTTTTTTATTATTTTTTAAATTTTTTTATTATTTTTTCTGATAGGGTCTTGCACTTTTCCCATGACCAGCCTCAGCCTAAAATCTTCGTACATTCACCTTCCAGGTCACTGTAATTGCAGGCATCAATGACCATTCCCAGCTGATTTTTGAGATTGCGTCTAACTCACTCTTCTTGCCCTAGCTGGCTTATAACTGCAATCCTCCTCTCCTGCCTTCACACATATCTGGACAGTGGGCACTATCATCATTTGTGGCTTCTTTTTATTTTTCCCAAATTACTCAAAGAAATCCCAGGTGAATATGGTGAATCAGAACAGACAACTGAATAATCTCCACAGTATGAAAAAACAGACCCCCAAAAAGCAGATTACACATGCAGTTAATAGGCAGGATGTGGCCGGAGAATTTGGCTCTTACTCCAAGTATTTGGTGATGTAGTGAAATCTCTCAAATAGAACAGGTACTCTCATGTGACTTTCTGTCAATTGTGTTCCTTGAGGAAGGCTCAGCAGCGGCAGGGACAGAGCAGTGAAGTCACATTAAGGACCATCCTCATCCCACAGAGGTGAGGTCCTGGCAGATGGAGCTAACAGTATCACTCTAGGTATCCTGACAACTTGAAGCCCCATGATGCCTCGAAAAATATGATGGATAACAATAGACATAGCTCAGGCTTCCCTGTGTCTCAATACATAAAATGTTTCATACTGTTAAATGAAAGATACCCTAAGGATGGATCTGATATCTACTAGCAGTGGACTTATGAGTCCTAAAATGATCACATTTAACAGAACTAGTACCAGCAAAATTTTAGAAGATGCATGGAAAGAATGATAATGTCTAACGCTGGTGTGGGAAAATGAGAAATCTCAGATATTGCCACTAAGAGAATTGTCTTGACTGTTCTGCAAGGTAATCAGGCAACATTCCTTTGATACAACCTGCAACTTTTTATGAGTTCAGCTTAGAGACACAAAAATATTAGTCCACAAGATACGTTTATAGGTGGAAGGATATTATATTTCTCATGGCATATGTATCCAATGGAATCACTGTGCCTATAACTAAGGGATGTCTGAAAAATGTTACTTTGATAGAAAGATTCCACTCGCTTTTGTCCTGCTTTGTAGCATGACTCCTTTCCATTCTGTCCAGGTATCTCACACCTGCCCACTCCACAGAAAGTGGGCATGGCCATATGTTCTGCTTTCATCAATAAATGAGGGGGAGTGCTAGGTTGCCAGACAGCATTGAGGCTATACACTACATATATTCTCTTTCCCTCTGGGAAAAAAAAGGGCACAACTTGTTCCATGAGCTTGGAGAAGAAAAATTTGGAAGAGAGACCAGACCATCAGAAGCAACACTGACTGAACAAGAAAGACACATTTTTCTTTTGTTCAACTCACTGAACTTTGAAAAATGGTTCATTATCTATTACTGAAGCAGTTACCACTGCAACTGAAACAAGTGTTCATGTTTTTTTAAAAAATTAACATAAAATATGTCCATAATACTAAGTGTATAGAGCAAGTTGTAGAATAATACGCATTTTAGAATCCTGTCTTTTTAAGTAGAAGATACATGTTCACTGAGGCAGGAGAACTATTCAAATTTAGACATCAAAACATTCATCCATGTGAAATAAAATTACAGAATGAGCATAGTGTTAATTTATTCCTACATATTATGTTTGCATTCTTGAAAACAAGGATCACTTTTATACTTTATAAGAAGAGAGAAAATGTTGTCTTGGTCAATCAGCTAAGAACCTGTGTGATAACTCTGTACGTGTTAAATTGTATTGGACATACTTCAGAACAAAAAGATCAATGAAAAATAAATGGCCGGGCAGAGCATATTCAAATAGAATTGAACATAAAATTAGTTTATCATTTCAATTCTGCGCAACAAGAAACGTCTGTTCAATAAATTAGGCTAATGGCACTGACTCAGTATGTCAAAAAGACTAAGTGAAATCCATACTTCTTTTTAGCCAGATGAATTCCAAATTGATGTTAGTTATAAAGTTAAAAAATCATAGTAAGAAATCATATGTGTTTGATGGCCTGCATGGTCTTCTTCTATAATAGCAAGGCCAGAAAGAAGTATAAACAGATAGATTCTGCTTCATAACAAACTGTTGTTATGTACAATCCTAGGTGTAATCGTCAAAGGTTTCCAATATAACTTACACTGCTTGAATATTTGAGTTAATCTGGATGTCCATGGCTAGAAGACAAGACTTGGAAAATGTGATAAATGAATGCAGTATTTCCCAAAAGTCAGAAGCAATCAGCTAAACACACAGGGAGCAACATGGGTTAGCCTGTGAAAAGACATGGTAATGAATGAGAAAACTATACCATAAAACAAGTTCCATAGCACAACCTAACCCTTACACAGACTACTTCTATTTGTATGCAAATAGAGAACCACATACAGGAATATGTTCATCAAGCATAGACAATAAGTGCAGGCTGACCATGAAGTATACTTTAGGATGGTGCTCTTATGTCGGAGGATAGCTGAAGGGTATTGAAGAGGAGAGAGAGGGGAGAAAGATACACAAATATAAACATAACCCCAAGAAACAAGCAGCACTGTAGCTGGCAGAGGCCCAAACAGCATTGTTCCAGAATGATAGTGAGTACAGTTAGCATAACTCAATACATAAGACATTTTAGAAAAGTCACTGGTGTTTAAAAGTATAGAATAAAAAGGAGATGGTAAGTTAATAGCTAAGGAACACGAAAGGGTAGTAAATATTTGAGAAAGGATCTACTTTACTGGCAATCAGTCACAGGTGTCAATACTCAAGTCAATATGGGTTTGTTTATTTACTTACAGACCAATTGACTTGTCCACTGAAAGTTGGAGAGAAGATGCTCAGTAGAATTCCCACTCCTCAGGATGATAGCAAGCGCTGAAACTTTTGTTGGCCATGCCAATGAGGCAAAAGTTTTTTTAAGTTGTAACATTGAATGTAAGCATTGAAAGTTGGGGAAGCAATATCCCAACCCAGGAATTTGGTCAAACTAATCTGAGATCAAGTAATTGGACATTGTATACTGATTTAGAGTTGGTCATTTGTGGGAATTTTCCTCTTTGCTTTCTTGTCCTCACATCTTTCTATACTGGTAGACATTATTTTCTGTAGAAGATGTAAATCAAAGAAAATTAATTTGAGGGTACTTTAAAAAGTAAACTCTTCTTAAATGTACTATAATCTCTTTCTGTCCTGTAACAATTACTAGAATTCGAACATTCTCTTTTTGTTTTCATATAAATAACCTCAAGTCAATGTATGAGCTCATAGCTCCACACATTCTCTTTCTATAGCTAAGAAATGTTTGTATTTGTAAGAGTCAACATGAACATTTGGGATACAGTAAAGTAGAAAACAAATTGCATTTTTTCTGCATTGAAAGGACTTTTTAAATATATCTGAAAAGTCAGGCTAAAATGCTTCTTAGACAGGAAATGGGATAAAAGGGGTTTTATTTCTTCCCATTAAGTTAATGTACTATTACATTTTGATGAATAGAAAATGAAATAATTGAAAATTTGATGTATTTAATGTGAATTCTTAGTTGGGGGGGGGGATAAATTCATGGATTGCTCTTCCTAAAAAGATATTCCTGTAACCTAAACTTTCAAGTGTGTCAATTAAATAGCCCACATTTTAATATTTTATTTCCTACATGAAAAAAAGAATAATTTTTACTCTGGGGTGAATGAAGACGTTGTTTTCTTGCTTTTGGTTAAATGGCTTATTTTTTAGTCTGGCCACAGCTACCTGCATTTCCCTCTGTTAATTCTCTTTTCTTGGTGTTAAATTTGTTTGCTTTAAGCCAAGAATATTGGGCTATTTCTGTCAGCACACATGTCCGTCACTCAGAGGACTGAAGTAGAAATATGCAAGAGTTTCCTGGATAGACCAGCAGATGAGGAACACCATTGGCTGCCTCAGAGACACATTCTGAAGGCTTGCCAGCGTTTTTCCACTCTGTGATGATGGACAGTGAAGAATTCACTCTTTTCATTTGGTCCAGTGACAGTCGAAGGTTTTACTGAGGATGTGGTCAGGCAGTGGTCATCTCAAACCCACACACAAAACACAGCGCCAAAAATCTTTATTGCTAAGCACACATGATGTAGCAGGGTCATTTAGAAAGATGATTCACTCTCCGTTGGTGGTTCACTAACCCTAAAGCTTAGAGGGAGAGAGAGAATAGTGTCTTGATTCTGCTTTAGGCTAATAGCCAGGTGATTCAGAGTCCTTACCAGCCCTCACTCGGCCCCCCGTTTCTCTCCGCTGACAGGCTTCTGGAGTTGCATGCCAAAATATTAATTCATCTTTTGCTCATCAACCACATAAATCTTCAAAATGAATCTCCAACTGGGTCTAGAGACAGTGCTGCTTTTGAACCTATGCAACTACTAATGTTTTCTTCATCCTTCTTTGGATTTGACTGTGAATCTATTTGTCTATAGTGCTTTTTCTTCCCCTCCATGTGATTACAAGCTTTCTCCACACTGCCAGTGCATGCTGCTTCTCTTTGATGCAGTTCTGTCTTCTCACAGATGAGTCCTGACTGTTTTGTGCTCTCTGGGGCTGGATTCACAGGTAGGCCTTATACCCAGCAAATATCCTCACCTCTTTCTCTTTATTTTTAGCTTTCAATATGTAGCCAGTTAGGAAAGATCTGAACATCTCATCCTCTGAATTGCCAGTGGCTCACAGTAGTTAACTGTATTTCCCTCAGGAAAGCATGCAATAGGAGAAGACTCCACTGTCCCCCATGCCAGGCCAGCGGAGTTTCCTAGAATGAATTTTGAGAATTCATTCGGGCCCCAGTACCATGCTAAGAATGTGTGTTTTAAAGACTCTTCCAAATTTGAGATCAGGAAATGACAACTCTTAATCTGCTGAGTTAGATTTAGACAGGGGCTATTTCTACCCACATCCAGTCTCCTAAAGGAATTCTGTGTGCTGTAGTATGGGCTCACACTACACACCAAATAGTAAGCAATAGCCACACAATGCAGCCTCTGGGGTAAGCTGCCTCAGCTCATCAGATTCTAGGATTCTATCGCAAAGCAGCTCACCCTCGTATTGGGCAGGGCGGAGTGGATGGCCCAGTGCTAGCCAGGCAATAGTCTTTTTGTCTGTTTACCCCTGACCACCCAAATAATCCAGCACCCAGCACATCCACACTATATTTTGTGAACTATTATAAAACCTATTCTTGTTACTAACATCTTAATGCCACAAGGAAGGGCTGTTGGTGACAGTAAGCTGAGAAAGCACACAGGGATTAATTCCACTCTTAATTATTGCTTTAAACATACTATCATGAGAATATATAATATAAAAATATTATATAATATAAATTATATATATATATTTATATTTATATATTTATTTATATATTTATATTATATATTTATTTATATTTATATATTTATTTATATATATATTTATATTTATATATATATATAAATATTATATAATAAATCTAAAACTATATATATGTATAATATTATAAGGATATCTTCCTTCACCCATTCCTTCATTCATTCAGCTGAGCAACAGACATGCTGATCTCTGAGACTAAGGAACACACAAGCTAGACGAGATGGACAGCACTATGGAGGTTCAGGAGAACAGATCATAATGAAAACTAATTTGCATGGAACTTTCCAGTATGATTTGCAGGACCAGGCCATCCTGGGGATGCGGTGCTACTTCTGGTGGCATGGTGAAGGAAGACTCTTTCAGAGGGCAGCATTGGAGCCAAGAGTTGAACCATCAGACCCCAATCCTGAAACACCCTGCAGAATAAAAACCTCCATACTTCACTGGCAATGGAAGATGCCTATTGGGGGAATAGATTCGTTATGTGTAAGGAACAGAAACAATGCCAATTTGGAATACGACCAAACATATAGAAACCAACAGCTTAGCTGGGGAAAATAAATCAGCCTAAGTCATGCGTAGCTGAACAATCCAAAAGGAAAGCCACCAGCCATGTGGAATTAAAACCAACCTCATCTGAATCAAAGTGAGCCATACAGAAAACACAAAAACCATTCTGGATTTTGAAGGCCTAGCATCCAAAGACATAGTGTCTCAAGGGTTTCTATACAGTTCCTATATTCAAATGATAATTTTGATTTAACTAAAGGGAAACAGTTTTGCAGTTATTTCTCATTTTAATTTTTGCTAAAGTAATTTGTTTTCATAAATTACAAATGAGGACAATATACTTTTTTAAGGGCAACATCAGTAAAGAGCTTTTTTGTGACATGATTAAAATTTTAGTCTGTTCTAAGTAGAAAGAAAAGGATTTGAAAGATTCAGGAGAGGTGTTATAATAGGAGTCGTCCTTTATTGATATTGTATTGTTAATGCACAAAAAGGCACAGGATAGCAAAGAGATTTGTGGTGGTGGTGCAGACAGGGATGGCACAAAGGAAGATAATGAATATGGTTATAACACTCAGAATTGTGAGGAGAATAATAAAAAAAGAGGTTAAAGTATGAGAAATGATTAAGAGACAAGTAAAAATGTATTCATAAATTCAAAGAAGCATTACTTTTATTGATATTGATTCCTTCTTCCTGGAGTTCTGCAACTCCTCAATGAATAATATATATGCCTAATGGGCTAGTTTACAAGGAATCCACAATTCTACTTCAAAAGAGCCCTAGAGAAGATTCAATTCCAATTTCACAAGAGTTATTACTTGACAAAGTACTCATTAAACTGTCTTCAGATCATTTGTCAGTGTTGAGAATTAGGTTTCAGCCAATGGTTGGGATATGTTGTGTCAAATCCCCTGAGACTGGATGGCTTTGGCTGAGGCATGATGGGAAAATCCACACTTGTAGCTAGAGTTCAACATCACGAGGCCTAATCACAGAGGCGAAACACAGCAGATTCTTCATCCTTCATTTCCTTATTTTTCTCCAACTACCTTCTGAAATTCCCTTCTGTCTACACTTCTTTTTCTTAGGATCTGGTTGGGAGGGAATCAAACTAGGACATTTACTAAGCAACGGATATGATTCCACTGTTTCCCTGTCTCTATCAATCAGCTCATGTCTTGAAAGGATTTTCCATTCATGTATCTTTTAGTTTGTTTGTTACTAAGAGTCCAAAACAAGCCTCATACATGCCAGGCAATTGCTCTACAACAAAGCCATCCATTTCTTTACATTAAGAAACAACAACAAAAAATTTAATTGACCATATTTTTTAACCTCTTGGCATAAATTATATATGTGTGTGTGTGTGTGTGTGTAAATGTGTATGTATAAATGGAAGAAAGATTCATCATTTATCGGTAACAATAAGGAAGAACACAGAACTCAGAGCCAGAAAATACCTGTTTTACTCCCAGATTTTGTACTACTTGGCAAGGACACCAGGGAGGAACTGTTTTGTCTTTCTAAAAAAAAAAAAAAAAAAAAAAAAAAAAAAAAAACCTCAGTTTCTTAATTTACTAAAATGAGGGACTTACATGTCCAAAGCATGGCTCTCTCAAAGAGAGTAAGGGAATATTTTAAGAGGTTATATAGGGTGTGGTTCAAGGATCTTATATCTCCATACTGGAGTGTTTTCCCACCCACATCTAACCCAAATCTGCTTTCTGCTTACAAAGACCCTAAGGCATTAATGACCCATGGTTTTAAGTCTACATCTGATTTTACATGTGTGTGTGGCGGGGGGGGGGGGGGGGGCTTACTTCAGACTCTAAGAAATATTCTAACAAGAAAGTAAAGTATTCCAATAAAAATGTAAGAAAAACAAGCCCTAAATCACACTCCAGTCTTTCCTGCTCTCTTGTACAATCCTTTAGGTACCACCCACGAATGACCTTCATGTGTGACTTTCTGCTATCTGACCACTAAGTAGCTTTCCATTGTTCCTGGACAGGATGATATTTTCAAGCAAACATGGCGGGAATGGGGCAGAGCTCTGTGGCAGGAATGGCTTCACTGCCCTTTCCAAATCACCCTGGGTGGCCATTTGCTAGTTTTCAAGACTGAGGACAGGCTGTGACAGAAGGCTTTAGGTGGAGAAAGTAAAATGGTTCTTTTGTTCTACCTGTAGAAAATGCTGAAAGGAAATTTCTGTTTCCTGCAGGTGATTAAACAAGTTTTATTAGAGGTCATGATGTGGAAGTTGTTATTAATGCCTCTGTGTTCTCCCATTTTCCTTATAATTTACCTTTTAAATGGTCTGACCTAGATTTATTGTTCAGTTTGACAACTCCAGCATGGCTGTCACCACCATGTGCTAAATTTTTGTTACTATCAGTACAATTCACTAGTATCCACCAAACTCCCCACTGGATACGGAGAATGAAAGTAGGGGAGTACTGCGGTGGTTGAGTGGCTCCAAGGGTCAAACCACAAGCAGGAAAATGTTTCCAGAAGCTTCTCTTTCCACTTATTCTCCACTCAGTCATAAAGTATAACTGAACTTCAGGATAATGTGTGGAGTTACATAGCCATGACTCTACCCCATCCATGTTCAAGGGACAAAATGCAATTTGAATTTCGTGTTCTATTCTCACCCTTTTATCTCTTTCCAGGGTAAACCAGAGATGTGTTTTTTTTAGTCTTGTGATACCTCAAAACTATTCCTGGATCATGTATTCATCCTACTCAGGGTAAGTACCACCCCCATTCATTAGGAAGCAGATTTCTATGCATCTGAATTTTCCCCATACCATAACTAAATCTGAAAAGCAAATGTGAATTCAATTATCCTTGCCTATAAGGATGAGCAAGAATTTGTCAAGTGAAACTGGAAAAGGAGGATCCTACAGGGTTTACCTCTTCAGACTTTGTGACTCCCAGTGTTTAGCCCCTGCCACCCATATGGCTGGGCAGACTTAGCAGCTGAGCTTTGCGCCTGACATCTTAAGCTCCCACAAAATAGAAGGTGCGGTTCAAAGCTAGTACCGTGTGCAACAGAAACCTCCGTTCCACACCTTGTATTTCGTGACTTCCTTTCACTTCACACACACATCCTTCAGCTTCCTTTTTTATTCCTTTTCCTTTTCTTCTCCGTACCATCATGACCCCATTCAGAGAATGTTTTGCCATGTAGTGTTTGCCCTGTGCTCTCCTGTAGAACCAGCACCATTGTTTGGTTGTATCAGAGAAGGGCGGTGGTTCTCCTCCTCATTTCCCTGGTAGCTTCTGGTTGCATTTTGTACTCCCCAAATCCTTACCTGCCTTTGCTTAGTCAATTCGTACAATGCTATCCACAAACTCTGAAATTTTGGTGCCAAAAATTTGGCAAGTGCCTTGACTATTCCATAATGAGAATCCTTATATAAATGTCAGTTGTGGATTTTATTAGGGCATGAAGATACTTTGGGGTATGTTTTATTGGTCCATTAATAAATGACTGGCGTGGGAAGGATCTCTGGCCAGAAGCCCTGTTTCTCACAGGCACAAAAGATTTGGGTTAATGGCGCAATTAAACATACTTTTGCATCCCAGGGCTGTAATAATATTGGGTGAAGTTAAATGAATTACTAAAAAGTGCAGACAATCATATGGAGAGTGAAAGACCGGAAGCTGAACTGCTGAAGTCATGAAGAAGAGATGCAGCCTCGGAGGCAGTTGAGATTTTGTAAAGCTCTATAAGTAATACCTTGAAATCGCTTCAATTTACACGTGTGAAAATGGAACCAGATGACCCCAGGAGATGGGTGGGGTGAGTGAGGTGGGAGGGAATGATGGAAGATAGATTGGCATATTAAATTGAAAACCCCTCTGTACAACCACTTAAAGATAATTTTTCTAAAAAAGGTGTCATTTACTAAGGCAAAAAAATACATAAAGTGGAAGAATTGTCCTTGAATGAAACAATATTAGAAAGAAGCAGTAAGAGGGCAGCATTAAATGGTATAGAGAATAGTCCAAAGTATTTCCAGATGCAGGACTTATCTGATTATTAAATATTGGTGTAATATGATTTTTTGAAGGTATAGAAGACTAGATTTCAAACACACTTCTAATGTGAAGGATATCATCAGTCTCCTGCCTGGTCTATTCTGTTAGCATATTACCTGTTCAATAATTGGTAATATACCAATATTTGTCCATCAGTAACTGATAGCACTGGTAGTAAAAGTAACAGAAATGTGGGGCAACTAACTCCTTGACCTAACCTAGATGAAGGATAACGTTTAGTGGGAAAATTAACCACCCTGAAACAAAAATGGTGAGTGCCTTCAGAATTCTCATCTTCTTTCCTCCACCTTCTGCTTCTAGCTGAGCCTCTTGTCTCCTCTCCAATCACCGTCCTGACACCTTTGAACTTGTCTTCTATTACCCAAGCCAGAACATGCAAAACTATGGTGAAACTTCTTAGATCTCACACCCTAGAAGCTGGGCACAAGTAACTTCCCCCAAATCTTAGGCTGTTAACACTTAGTGAAGCATTCAGAACAGTCCATGAAGTTTTCCCTTTGTTGTCTTGATCTTCTCTCTTGTCCGCTGTGGATCTTCCCAAAGATTGTGACTCTGTGCCTTTACCATTGAACTTTACCCTCTATACCTCTTCTACCTCAGAATATTCTGAAAACTGGCCTAAAATAGACATAATTAGAAGTAGAAGGTAGACAGATATACACACATATACCTATACATATTCAGTAATGAAAGTAATGATTAAAAATAGAGAAATCGCTGGGTACCAGTGGCTCATGGCTATAATCCTAGCTACTCAGGAGGCTGAGATCTGAAGATCATGGTTAAAAGCCAGCCCAGGCAGGAAAGTCCATGAGACTCTTATCTCTAATTAACCACTAGAAAACCAGAAGTGGCGCTATGGCTCAAATGGTAGAGTACTCGCCTTGAGCTGAAAAACTGAGGGACAGCGCCCAGGCCCAGAGTTCAAGCCCCATGACCGACCAAAAAAAATGGAGAAATGAATTGAACCCCATGGCACCAAGAGCATACCAATGAAAAATAACCACACTGCTGCAGACACACAGCTGAAATCACCATCAAATGATACACATCTATTAGAACACCTAAAACCAAAACAACCAGCTATGTTAAGTGCTGGTAACCATCTTAGAAGAACTGGAATTCATACCCACTGATGCTAGGAATGTAAAATAGGACAATCTGGTGGTTCATCAGAAGCAAATCACTCAGGGCATTTCTCAGCTGGGCTTTTACACTTACATGTAAGTAAGCTTCTAGAAGGCTTGTACACAGATGTTTGTAGAAACCAGGCATGATCTAACTGGTAAGCAGACAAACAATCTCTTTCCAATATGAGAGAAAAAAAGCTACAGGTATCCCAGGCTACCATATCAAACAAAAGAAGTCACAGCTATCAGAAACACATGGAATAACTCAATTCAGATACATTTCTGAGAATAATGAAAAAAAACTACCCAGGATGACAGACCAATGGTTGTGTGGTCCTGGCAGACAAGACAGCAGGAGGAAGGGGTGAGAAAATCAGGAGGAAACATTTGAGTAGACTATTTGTTCATTCTCTTGACTGGGGACCGCACTTGGAGGCTAGCCCAGGCGAAAGTCTACAAGACCCCCTCTGGCTGCTAGGTGCAGTCCTGTGCACCTGTTATCACAGGCCACATGGGAGGCTGAGACTGGGAGGCTCAGAGGAGTGCACAAGACTCTGTCTCTAAGGAAGGAAAGCCAGAGGAGAAGGCTCTGCTCTGGTCCCAGGGGTAACAGAAGACCTAGAAGGGGGCAAATTTCAGGAACGCACATGTATGGAAAGGGAAGCCCTATCCTAAACATATCCCTGGAATACTTGATACTTGGTAGGCTGAGATCTAGAGGATCACAATCTAAGGTAAGAGTACCCCCTGAGCAAGTGCAGGATACTGAGCTCAAACCTTCAGACTGTGGGCTTTGCCTGTCCACCTTATGAGCAGATGGCAGCATTAACTGTGCTGCGGCAAGCCCTCAGCTCTAACATCATGAACCGGCCTCTAGTGTCTACACTCAGGGTAGCATGGACTCTTAGCTCCTTCTTTATATTTCTGGGCAAGTTCCATGTCTGTTGCGACTTAGAAGAGGAAGCTGTATCTCCATGACCCTTGCTTTGTGGCTCTAGCCCTGGCCTGACCACACTTCTATCTTCTGGGTTCCAACGGTTAGTTAAATAATTATCTGTTAAGAAATTAATTAAATAGTTAATTAGTTATTTGAAGGAGCACAGGATTTGAAATCAGCTGTGTGATATGGATGCTCAGCTCTTTGTTCTGCTCCTCAGCCAGTCTTGGGTTCTCCCTCTGGGACCCTCTCCCTCGGGTCCCCTCTCCCTCGGGGATCCCCCCCACACCTACACACCCAACTCTGTTCAGCTTTAAGTGTTTAGGAACCAGGCCTGGTGCCTCAGCCAACATTCGTCCAGTGGGTGAGTCAATTCTGGCATTCACTTTACTTTCTTTAATTTACTGGCCACAAGATAGAAATGGAAACGAACATAACTTTTTAGTAGGAACTATTCTGTAAATTCATGTGCTCCAATCTGGCCAAAGATTCATATCAAGGAATCAATACATCCAGTTCATTTTGTTCTCCAGTGACTCCAATTCCTCGACTTCCAAAGTGGGAAATATACTACTGAACAGTGTGATGAAATCCCACATGAAACACAACTTGGTAATTGAGCCAGGACATGTAAGAGAACTTATTTGTGGCAAACTATGACAAGAAGTCCAGTGGATTCACAGATCTGGGGATGGGCCCTGGAAAGAAGTACAGGGGTTTGCTTGCACTGTAGCTAGAAATTCCACACCGAAGTATTTGGAGGAGCAACTTTATATGAAACTCACAGGAAGTTAAAAAGCGAAACTTGAGCCAATATGAAAGAATGGTGCAGGGTGACTTTTAATGCCAAGAGTGCATAGAAACCTTGACGTGGTGAGCCTTCACAGAGCACAGTGTTCAGAGATAAGGAGAGTAGATTCTGTGTGAGTGCGTGCGTGTGTGCGTGTGTGTGTGTGTGTGTGTGTGTGTGTGTGTGTGTGTGTGTGTGTGTGTGCGCGTGCACTTTGTTTTATCTTTGGTTTGAAGGAAGTACAATTTTGGCATGCATGGAAAGCAGTCAAAAATATATGTAGCCACAGAGGCTTTACTGAAAGACGCATTTATTAAAAATCAGGAAAGACCTGCTTATCTCTTATCTCCAATAAACCATCAGAAAAGCAGAAGTGGCACTGTGGCTCAAGTGGCAGAGCACTACCTTTGAGCTTAAGAGCTGAGGGACAGTGCCCAGGCCCAGAGTTCAAGCCCCACAACCAGAAAAAAAAAAGCAGGCCTATTGCTTTATAGTGATTCCAAATATAAGATGACAAATCAGCTAATTGTGTTTTAAGAGTCAGGTTATTGGAAGCCAGAAATCTGTGCCTGAGATTTTGTCCTTTCCAGAAAAAGGAGACACTTACAAATGTGATATCATCATCCTAAGAGCAAAAAGAAAGCATAGCAGAGATGAGAGTGTCATTATCAGATGCCTGTCTCCCTGTCATTATTAGTTACAGACCTCAGATTATATTCTGAGTAGAAGACCACCTTTTTTTGCAGTGAACTACCAATGACATTCAAGAAAATCATTGCTAGATTTATATTTAACCTTAAATAGACCATCCAGGTTAGATAGACACTCTTTACTCTTCTTTTTTGCCATTTCCTTCTGTTTATTTCTCTGGGTTGTTTGTTTTATTGTCTACACAGGTATTAGTAAAAGAATTCCAGTAGCCATTATAGATCAAGAGGAGAACTTGACAGAAACTACAACTCAAGGATGATGAAGCAAAACTAAATGGAATGCACCTTGCTCTCGCAAGACATATTTTATGAGTAGAGTAATAGTTAAGCTTCTAGCTTGCTGAATTTTTAACTGAATATAGAGGTGTTCCTACATATAGAAAATGAAGTTCTGAAAGCATACACACATCCAGGCATAGGATGGGATGCTCAGGTAAGAGCACAGAAATGGTCCAGGTTCAAATAGAAGCGAGGCTATCACCACTATCGCTGACGTGTGTTGTCACACTGTATTTTTAATCTTTCTTACACAAATGTATAGCCCTGAATTTAAACTAGATTCCCTCCTCCCCTCAGCTTATACAAAGTGGACCAAAGACATTATTAATGCCTGACACTAGAGAGGAACACTTCATGACCAAGGCCCAGGCAAGGACTTTCTGAATAGAACCCTATTAGTGTAGGAATAAGAACAGTGACGGAAAATGAGATTGTATTGATTCAGAGGCTTTTGCAGAGCACAAGAAACAATCAACAGAGTGAAGAGAAAGCTTAAGAGGATGAGAGGAAATCTTTGTGGACACTCATCTAACAGCAGATTACTATCTACATTAAAATAAAGAATTCAACCCCCTTCCCTATAAAAGGGAGCAAATAATCCAATCGATGCACAACAAAACCAAATGCTTTTCAAATGAACAGGTAGCAATGGTCACAATATCTTGTCATCAAAAGGTCAAAAGGTACCCTAGTCATAGGAAACTGCCAATAAAGACTACACAACAATTCCATGTTAGCTAGTCAAAATGGCATCATGGAAAAAACACACTCTGACAATCTCAGGTGAGGATGCAGGGAAAAAGAAATGACATTCACTGCCGGTGGGAATGCAAATTAGTCCAACCATTATGCAAATCAGTATGGAAATTGCTCTAAAAGTTAAAAATGGAACTTCCATAGGATTCTGCTGTACCACTTCTGGATATATTCCCAAAAGAATCCTAGTCAGCTTTCAAGAGAGGAGCTACACACTTCTTCATGTGGCAGCGCTGTTCACAGTAGCCCTGCTGGAGAATCGGCCTAAATGTCCGTAGGGAGATGCATGAATAAGGAAATGCAGGTTAAATACACAAATGGAGTTTTACTCAGCCATGAAGAGAATAATGTGTGGAACCAGACATCACCAGGTTAAGTGAAATAACCCACTTCCACGAGTGATATTCCACACAGATGTACCAATGCTGTGTCCCAACGGGACTTCTGAGGAGGTGGGAGAGAGAGAGAGAGGGAAAGTGGAGGGGAGGGCAGGAAAGAAAAAGAATGAGAGGGAGTGAACACATACAGCCAAAGAACATATGTGCATATGTAGAAATGTCAGAATCCCTTTACTTTGTACAATGAGTGTAAGCCAGTAAGTTTTTTTTAAAGACTGACTTGGGACGTACTGAATATATAATGTTCCATTGTAACTCTATTATTGACTTCTGTCACTAAATCAACTTTTCAGGAAGAACAAATGAAAATCACAGGCATGCAAGAGGAAACTGGGGGTAGACTGCTCACAGGATAGCCTGTATTCAGAGACCAAAACCTCAGAGAAAGGGTGAGCTTAATTTGGATGAGCTTAATCCTGGATGTGATAAACTGCCTGTCGCCTCTGAGATGTCTGTCCCCTGGGTCCCATGGCACAGGAGCTGAGTGGTGGCTGCTAGGTAGCAGAACAGGCTTGTCTGCCACTTTTCTGATGAGAAAAATCAAAACTGAGACTCAGGCCTGGCTAAGAGACAGGCTTTCTCACCACCATCCCCAGACCTTCTGCTGGGCTCCAGGATGTGTAAAACCTGTAAGTAATCACCAGCTAGCTAAGATGGTAGAAATTGAAGCTTAAATCAACTGAACCCAATTAAGATCATCTGCATCTGGCAGAATGTATTGACATTTCGAGAAACTAAAGAATAATAAAGTTCATGGATTTCAAGACCCAATGGCAAATAGATACCAGTTCTCTTCACATTGATGTGCTGATTGGATGTATTTCCAATCAACCTCTAAGTGGGTTTTTTTTAATCCCCCCCACCAGTGGAAAGGGACAATTGTTGGTAAAACTGTCCAGGAAATACAAAGAATTAAGAATAACCAACACAAGCTTGACACGAAACACAGGTGAATTACTAGAGAATCACAATGAGATATCAGCCACTGTAGGGCTCATGGACTTCAGGGAATAGCCTCACCTAACCTAAGTTGTTTTCTAAAGAAAGGCAGTGGGGAATTTAGGGACCTGGTCTGGTTATGGGTCCTCTAGACTGAGTTGTCAGCAAGCCAGGCTGGGTAGGGAAGAGCTTCCTGTGGAGAGCAGAGGTGTTGAGGCGTTACTGAGAGAGAGAAGGCTGAGGAAGAAGAGTGGGAAGAGCAGAAATGGGATGAGTTTGGGTGGTAAATGGCTGAAATGTGGAAGGTGGGTCATTGAAAGGGATTTATTTTTTTTTGTTCTTTTTTCTTTTTGCTTACGTGGTGCTGAGGAATCGAACCCAGGGCCTCAGGCATGCAAGGCAAGCGCTCTACCACTGAGCCAACTTCCCAGCCCCCGAAAGGGATTTATTTGAAAGGATTCTTTCCTTCAAGAAAGTAGAAGAAAGAAGACTGGTATTATCCAAGGGCTTGTAAATATTACGGTGTGTCCACTGAAAAAGGTCAAGTACAGTTGCTTCGAATGAAGAGGAGAGATTGAGTAGATGCAGCTGAAAGACTGACTGAGCATGTGACCCTACTACTGCATAAGTGAGAAGATGCTTAGTAGCTTGGGATCAGCTGGTCCTGATAAATGTCACAAGTAGTTCTTCCATGCTGAGAAGCAGGTTGATGGCTTTCTGGGTCTTGGAATTTGAGAGAAAGAGAGAAAGGAAAAATATGTAAAGAGAGAAGAAAGGAGGATAACGGAAATCAAGGGAGTCATTCAGAACTCCAAAATGCCTATTTTCTTCTCCATAGGGTGACATTGGAATTTGAACTCCGGTCTCTGTACTTGTGGACACAATGCTCTCTGCCACTGAAGCCAAATCCACAGCCCTTTTTAGTTTTAGTTTCTTTTCAGCCTGGGTCACTCATGTATTGCCCAAGCTTACTTGGCAACTGTGACCCTCCTCCTCACATCTCTTAAGTAACAGGGATTACAGGTGTGTGCTACCATGCCCAACCACCCAGCATGTCTTTGAGCAAAAATAAGGAGAAAAGAGAACAACTCCAAAATTAAAAAACAAGGAAAAAGTTTAAAGATAGAGACTAAAGCAGTAATAAAATTTATAATGCATTCTCATACTGTCTAGAAAAGGCTGCAAATCATTTCGACACAACCCTCTCATGGTTAATAGCTCTATAAGCATTAGCCAATGTATTTAATGATATGTAATTAAGCCTAATTATAAACATTAATAATTCAACAGATAATCAGGAAAATATATATGCCTATTTAATTCGCTATGTGGTATTTTAACAAGTACATCCAATTTCTAAATTATGTATTTCCTACTTTGGTAACTGATACAAGTGTTTTGATTTCCTGGTCACATATTCACTGCAGCATGAAAACTCCAATTCTGGAGGGACACCAAAGAGAAATTCTTAGGTTAAAATTACACCAAAAATCCAAGTAAATGAAACATGTTTTCAAAAGTGAAAAAATGTTATTAAATTTTTTTAACATGAGAGAAGCAATTTAATTCATATTAAAGACAATAAAGAAGTTTGGGGGTTTGTTTGGTTATTGCTTAAGAACAAGTGTCCCTAATACAGGCCTAATTTGATTTGTAAACAGAAAGCCCCAGGATGTGATTTTGAGAATGATGGAAAAGTGAGTGTGACTCTAATTTCTATGTTTCACACACACACACACACACACACACACACACACACACACAGAGAGAAAGAGAGAGAGAGAGAGAGAGAGAGAGATTTAGAGGCATTATAGATTAAGATAACACAAAGAGAAATGGTGATGGTATAGAAATGTTACCTGTAACATTCTTCTCTCACATACTGAATGGTATTAAGAAGGTAGATACAAATCATTATGTCGACAAACGAACTTTACAACTTTGCGGGGGAGGGGGCAGGGAGGGAAGATGGGAAGGGATGGGAAGGGGAAACAAAGGAGGAGGCAATAATGCTTGATAAGAAATGTACTCATTATCTTGCCCATGTAATTGTAACCCCTCTGCACAGTATTTTCACAATAAAAAAAAAGCAGGTAGACCCAAGGAATTCACCTGCTGTGCTGTTGTGCTGGAGATAAGAGACTTCACCTGCAAGACACAAAGTCATTCCAAAGTGAGCATTTGGAAACAACACCAAGTGCTGGTAAACAAAGACAAGCTCAGTGGATGGGCATGGTAGCACACACCTGTAATCCCTGCTACTTAGGAGCTGTGGGGAGGGGGGTCATGGTTGCCAAGTGAACTTGGGCAACACAAGAGAGACCCAGCCTGAAAATAAACTAAAACTAAAATGAGCTGTGGATTTGGCTCCAGTGGCAGAGAGCACTGGCCCTGCAAGTACAGAGACCAGAGTTCAAATTCCAGTGCTACCCATATGGAGAAGAAAATAGGCATTCTGGAGTTCCAAATGACCTGCAAGGAAATAGGCTCTGCTGGGCCTTGCTACATTCATCCTCATCACATGTGCAGTTCTGGAAGCTTTCCTTGTGTGTGGGGGGATTTCTCTAGGGTAGAAGCTGGGAGCAACCAGAAGCTAGCCAAGGTCTGGATGAAGCTCGGAGAGGAGCAAGCGATTGGGGAGAAAACAGATCCCACAACGGTGAAGACCCTCTCTTTGTTATTACAAAGACCATGATCCCAGGTTAGAAGCCACTGCCCTCTCCATTCTCCACCTGCCATCAGAGCACCTTCTCATTAGCGGCTGTGAAGCAGCCAAGGCCCACCAATGGGTGTGAGTCCATTCATTAGGAAGCAAATACCTTCCCGTCTCACAGGCAGGAAAGCCAGGCCAGGGTGTGTGGCTCTTCTCAGTCTCCAAAACCTGGAGGACACAGAGCACACCACAACAGCTCACTGGGGTATACAAGAGGAAGCCCCCACATGTTTGAGTTGGAAAAATATCTCGGAGGTCAGCTGTATTTTCTTTCAACATTGAAAGAATCCCTCCAGTGACATCCTTTTCGCCTAAAGGGATAGATGGCTGGTGTCCATGTTGGGTTTTTTTCTAGGTGACTTGTCCACTAGTTTCCCCCTCTATGAAAGTACAATAATGTGAGTTTCCTGATGAGGTACATGTTAAAATAAATACAAAGTCCATCACCCCTTGCCTAACAAAGCGATAGGGTCAAAAATGATACTTACTCTCAATTGTGTTGGAATGTTTGCAGAAAGATAAATATCAACACTTCTGAAGGCAGATGGACCTTTCTAAAGGTTAGACAAGGTCATCTTCATCCCAAATGGAAGTCCATGTCCCCATAAGTTCCTCTAGAATTAGGTGATTTAGACAAATCACCTAATGTAGATGATGTAAGACAATGTAGAGCATTGTCTTCAGAAGCTCTCATCCTTGAAATTTTATCACTCTTTCAAGCTGAACAGCATCTTTTAACTATTTGTAGACATCTCTATGTCTCTACAACACTACCGAATACCTGGTATTTAGCCAAGTCCAATGCATACTTTAAAATGAGTAAAGAAGGAAATGAATACATGAAAACAATCAATATGTCTCACCCATTCTAGTCTTGGTTCTCACCTATTAAGATCTGTTTTATTTGCCAAGTGCTAGTAGTTCATTCTTAGAATCCTAGCTCCTCACTCAGGAGGCTGAGATCTGAGGATTGTGATTTAAAGCTAGACTGGGCAGGAAAGTCTGTGAAATTATTATCTCCACTAAACTACCCCCCCAAAAAAAATAAACCCTAAAACTGGAACTGTGGCTCAAGTGGTAGAGCACTAGCCTTGAGCAAAATGATACTTTAAGGGAAGTGCTTAGGCTCTGAGTTCAAGCCTCAAGATGAGAATCCCCCAAAAATGTTTTTGACATCTGTTAACTCCCTTAGAAGATACTAAATGATTCTGTTGAAGAGAGAGTTAAAGGATTATCACCTTACATAATAAGCTTACTACTTATTTTCTCACTACTTATTTTCTTGCATAAGTTTTTTTGTACAATCAACCCCAAGTTTTTTTTGCGTGAATTTCAGATAAGTCCAGGTATTCTCATTCTTGAGAGCAGGAATGAAATGTTCTTAGAATTTCTTATCTGTAAACCAGTGCTTTATGTACCCCATACAGTTGGTGTATTATTTGCAATACCATATTTATGCAAAACTGTGTGCATATCTTACGCATGTGAGTTGATACATCTCTACAGTCACGTGTTGCTTAACAACTGAACACATTATGTGGTGATTACATCCTGTGTACACATCCTTGAGTGAACAAATTGAGTTGACCACAACAATCCCAGACAATTTAATCTTAAGGGACTACTATGTTACATGCAGTCTATCCTGGAAATCTGACCAACCACATTCATTCATGATCACTCCTCAGATAAAGACAGAATCTCTCCCACGTGACCATCACCACCCCATATTTGAAGAATCTGGATTGAGAATGCATTCTAACACCAGGCCGATTGAAAGAAAGAGAATCCAGACCTTCAAATATTTAATATATATATGGTCCACTTTTCCACCCAGTTGTTCTCAACCTCTCCATAGTCTTTGTGTTCCCTGTAAACAGCAAATAGTAAAGTCGTTTCTTTATGTATGCTGGGTATATTTTTGCCTTTTCAATTACTGTTCACAAATAAGGTAATTGACAGTAGCGCTGGGTTTTTACTTTAGCATCTCGTTTGTGTTTTCTACTTGTTGCATTTATTCTCTGTTCAGTAACTCATTCACTCTTCCCTCCTTCAGTCAAGCTTAGTATCTAATTTAATGGTACCTTCTCCCTTGCTTTTTGTTTTGATATCTTTCATTGGTCACACTAAAGAAAACCCATTAAATCATTAATCATCCTGTATGCCTCCTATCATCACTGAGAGAGAATCTCGTTTTACCCTCTTCTACCATGTTGTCAGTGTTGTTATAGTTTTTATTTTGATATATGGTTGTAAGACCCATGAAATATATTTATTATTTAAGTCTCAAGTTTTCTATGACATTGTGTCATGTATATATTTTTTGAGAGGGGAGCTGTTTACTGTACTGTCATTCAATCCCAGATCACTTTCCTTCAGCTTGTTAAATAATCTCCAGTAGATCTTTTAGTCAGTGGATTCATGAATTCTCTCATCTTCTATTAGTTGGGGGGGGGGAGGTTGCATTTGATTTTTAGATTATGTTCAGTGGACTTAGACTTCTCATTCAGAGGTATTGGTTTGTTTGTTGGCTCCTGTCCATTAACTATGTCTTTCTTCCATCCTTTTCCTTTCACGATTTTTCTGTGGAAGTCTATACCCATTTCTACTGTTCCACGAAAGTCCATGTTTCATCTGCTTCTGGCTACTTCCAAAATTTTCTCATTATCTTTGGTGTTCAGCAGTTTGGCTCCTGTGGACCGAGTTGTGGTTTTCTTGGTTTAAGGTTCACTGAGCTTCTTGAATTTCTTGGCCAGTATCTTTCATCAGATATGCAAAGTTCCTGACCACTATTTCTTCAAATATTACATCTGGTCCTCTCATTCCCTCCTCCTTCTGCACATTTTGTTGCTGGTTTGTTTTTGTTTTTCCTTTGAAACAAGTTCTGTGTGGCTTTTACTCATCTGGAATTCACCATGTGGCCCAGGCTGGCCTTGGACTCCAAATGCTCCTGCTTCAGCCTCCAGATTGCTGGGATTTTGGACATGTTATGCCATGTCTTGCATTTCCTCTTGGTATTTTCTATTGACTTCTACTGGAGACACCAGTCTTATCTTCTCCTTTATCAACTGTCAACATCAGTTGATAACATCAGTTGTCTTCTGAACTGATGTAATAACACATAGATTTAGTACTTCATCAGAATTTGATTTTTCCTTTATTTTTTTTTAGTACAGTTAGAGAAAGAGCTCCAGGACCTCAGCCTGAAAGGTAAGTGCTTTATCGCTGAGCTACACCCTCACTCCTTAACTTTTCTATAGGTCAGAATAGTATGTTGAAATGTTTTTGCTTTTCATTTTTTCCCTTTTCAGGGTAGTTTCAATAACTTACGAACAATGTTTATTTAAATGTGCTTGCTAACTAAATTCTAAATTCTGCATTATTTCCTGGCCCCTGTGTTTGACTATCTTATTTTATATTTTGTTTATTGTTTGTTCATTTGTCTGAGTTTTGGTTCTCTTTTGTTGTCTGCTGTCATGCTTTTCTGAGTGTCTGACATGGTTAACTGCATGGTGTGTTTGTGGACATTCTGGCTTATGTTCTCTTCCTCTTGTGAACTTCCAGTTGTGTTCTAGCAGGTGTGAAGGTGTTGGCGAATTGCTTTTACCCTACAAAGTCCAACCTGGCTTTAGTGTTGCTTATCAGGATAAATCGATTTCAGGCTATCCCTTCTCTTTTCTCAATATCTTCACAGTTAGGGAGTTTCTTTCAGGTGGTCTTAATAAAAACCAGGGTTATTCTTTCTGCTCAGATTGAACCCAAACTCCAGTCTCCTTGGAATTGTGTGGAATATCATTCCGCAGCCTCTGGGCTCCATCACAATTCTTCAAGCATGCCTCTGGACATGTGTGGCCTGTCGGGAGGGGGACTGCTGGGGAAAAGGAGGCAATTGGCACACCTGCCCACCCCACTCACCATTGTGAATAAGCCCCAGATCTCAATTACCTTCGCAGCTCCAGGCTCCAGGCTCTGCTTGGTCTCAACAGTCCAGCATTTCTATTGGGGGAAAAAATTAGGTAAGAAAAAAATATCTGTAGGAATGGGTTCCCCTCCCGACTTCCCATTCTCCCAAATTTCAACCATACGTTGGTTGTTCTTCATAAGTAAATATTGTCTAAAGTCTGTCTAGGATTTGTAGCTCTTTGACACCAAGGGCAAGTGTGCTATTTTAGCTATCTGTCTTGTCTACAACCAGAGAGTCTCATTTAATAATTGAGTAAACCCTATAATTATCCTGTGGGTTTTTGGTAAACAAATCTAAAATGCAGAATTTCAAAATGTACTCCAGCTCCTATTACCCCTTTGTCTGAGATCGCGTTGGAAGGTAAATATTCATGGGTTTCTGATTTTTTTCATGTCTTTCAAATTAGCATTTGTTTCTGTTTTCCTTACATGTCAAATCTATCAAGTGATCCTTTGTATTTTTTGTCTGATATAATAAATCTGCCTAAGAATAGGACAGCAAATTCAGAAATAAATACTTCATTCTAATCAAGCATGAATCCACTTTATGAAGAAAGTTAGAGTGTAATTCTGCCCACATTGTTAATTTGTAGTCTGTTCAATACAAACACACAATTTACATTTATCATGTCTATGAAAGAAATGACAATATTGGATGGAACCAGGAGAAAACACCTATCTATACATACATACACATACATACAAATAGACATCTATATATCAATGAGTCTAGTGACTACAAAAAGAAATGAAATTTGTCTGACATATTTTTTCTAAGTTATAATAGTTCCCTTTTCTGACAATTCATAGTTTTATTTCATGATCTGTACACTATTGTCAATGGTCAATTTTGAGTTTAATACATAGATAACCTTTCTGACTTTGGAACCTATGAACCATTTGTACTTTTGTTTTGGGGGGGGGGGTGCCCTGTACCGGTCCTGGGGCTTGAACTCAGGGTCTGTGAGCTGTGTCTGAACTTTTTTCCTTGAAGCTAGCACTTCATCAACTGAGCCACAGGCTCCAGTTCTGGCTTGTTTTGGCAGTTAATTATACACCCATGATCCTCAGCTCTCCGCCATCGGGGGTAGCCAGGATTACAGGCACCTAGCTCCCACGTGTTGGCTTTTGGCCACTGTTTCTTCTTTGTGGATGTTTCAAATCTCATTGAAGCCACTTCAGTCTCCAGAGGTAATAGACAGTTCTCAGTAATGGGAAGGATTATGGAGACTTCAAGTCACATTCCTCTTCTAAAATGTGAAACAAGCAAATCATCCCTTTAGATTCTTGACCTTTTCCTTCATTGAGTGCAGATAAGAGGCAGTCAGGATTGAGGAATAAAATAATGAACAGCATACTGAATATTCTCTCTTTCCAACCTGCTTTCCTTTGCTTGCTTAATGACTGTAATGTAAGCAGAGCACTTTGCACTGCGCCAACCCTTAGGACATGCTCCATAAACACTGGCTGTTATTCTTAGAATTAACCCACAAATACCATATTTCCTCAGTGTCCCAAGAAGACTGATTCTAGCAAACACCCAAACCTACAGATGTTCCTTTGTGGAGAGTGATGTGATGTGTTTGTACCTTCCATCCAACTCGTTAAATCCTGTCTTAATTGTGATACAAATACTATGTGTATATATATATATATATATATATATATATATATATATATATATATGAAGAACAGGAAATAAATGTGTACAAATTCAGTCATTGACACAATATATTTTAAATATATATTGTTGTAGTTGTTTGAATCTAGGAATGTTGCATCCAAGAAAGCTGGAGGAGGGTGCTTTTTGGAGGTTTGTTTTCAAAGTCAAGGAATACAGAAGGGACACCATTATATTTCTGCCTGACAAATATCCAAAGAAGATGGGTACTGCGTTACTAAGAGTATCATTCCAGTACCCAGCCTGAAATTTACGCAAACCCAGAGACTTAAATTAAGATAAGTAGTCACACCGTTTCTGGATCTGTTTTCCTATTATGACTTCAATTCTCTCAAAGCAATGTTTACTCCTTTCTTTCCTAAAGACTTTCCCACCTGAGGGAGAAAACAGACTCCAGAAGGAATGAAAGCTACCTAATTTCTCTGTGCTACTACTCTTCCTAAAAAACAAAACCAAAACAAAACACCCTCTGTGTCCTCTTTTTTTACTTTCCTGTTCTAAACAGAATTAAGTCATCTCTCCACCTTTAATAGTGTTAGAAGTTTTACTACTTTTCGTCCTTCCTTCCTTCCCTTCCTCCCTCTTCTTTTTCTGTCCAGAGTCGCCACCTTGGTGGCTGTCCTTCCTCCTTTCTTAACGTGCTTTGAAGAAAAGCTCCAGAGTGGAGCTATCTTGGAAACCTTAATTCCTCCGCACGTTTTCCTTATTTAGTTAGCTGACCTTAGTGTGTAGTAAGCAATTCTCCCTCCCTCCCTCCCTTCTCCTCCTTCCCTCTCCCTCTCATCCGCTCTTAACCTCCTTACAAGTTTTAAAAGCCTCCCGTACTAGATTTCACCTTTTCCTGATAAGAACAAAGTGTGCGTGTGCGTGCACGCGCGCGCGCGTCCCCAGGCGTCTCTTCCAGGGGCGCTCGTCCTGTTTCTCCCGTGGTGACAACTTTGAGGAGACCCGAAAAGCCCTGAGGTCCTCTGGCCCGCGACCGTGCGCGCACAGGCCTCCGGGCGGCGGTCGGAAGGCCGCGGGTCCTCGGGTCCTCAGGTCCCCGGGTGCCCCGGCCGGCGGGCGAGCGAGGGCGGCTACCGCGCGCAGCCCGGCTCCCGCGTGCACAAGTTGCGCGCAGGACCCACGCGCCTCCCGCCCGGCCGGGAGATCCGAGGACCCCGGCTCTGGCAGTCCGTGCCGGGAGCACGAGAAGGAGGGGCGGGGTGGGGGTGGGAAGCGCCCGGGGCGCGCGGAGGCCTCCACGCCCCCCGCCCCGCCGGTGCCCGGCCGCTGGGCATGCTCAGAAGCCGGGCAGGTTTGGGGCTGCACGGGGCAGCGTGTGCACGACACCAGCTCGCGGCGGGAGGAAGAGGAGGAGGGGGAGCGGGGGAGGAGGAGCGCGCCCGCCGCGCGGCCACGACCGCCACCACCAGGCGGAGGAGCGGACCTCCCTCCCTCTCTCCCCCTCCCGCTTGCAGCTCCTCTGGTCGGCGTTTTGGACAAACGGAGTCGGAGATCCAGAAGGGGACGGGAGGCGCGGGTGGGCGAGAAGCGCGACGGCCGCGGGAGAGACGCGGCGTGGACGGAGAGGGCCGGGTCGCGCGGGCTGCGCAGCGGGAGCGGCGGGGCTCCCCGGACGGCCGAGCCCGCCGATCGCCGCCCCCCTCCCCACGCCTCGCCCCGGAGACGGCATGTGAGCCGCGGACCTCCGGAGCGCACGGCGCGCGGCGCCGGCCGGCCTCAGCCAGCCTCGCATCCCCGGGCTCCCGCTCACGGAGGAGAGGGAGAGGTCGACGATGCGCCCCCGGGGCGGCTCCAGCAAGCCACGCGCGACCTCGAGGACGCTCGCTGCCTGAGCCGCGCGGCCCGAGGGCCCCGCGGGGGGACGCCGGACGCCGGACGCCACCTGCGCGCGGGGCGCGCGAGGTCCGCCCGAAGCGCGGCGGCCGCCAGGTGAGGACCGGGCGCGGGGCACTGGGCGGCGGCTGACCCCGCTTTCTGCCTTAGATTTGTGGCAAAAAGGGGGGTAGGGAAACACTGAAAAGTTTCCCGCGCGGGTGGGGAACGCCGTGGCGGACTCCGTGGAAAGAGGGGACCCGGAGAGGTGTGCGGGAAGGGGACACGGTGGGGGATGGGGACTTGAACCACGAGATCGCGCTCCCGGGCGCAGTTGGGACTTCAGGACTGGGTAGGGACTGGAGTCCGGCGGGGCCCGCGGTGGGGAAACCGGGTTCCCCGCTTCCCCTGCCGCGCCCTCTGGCTCCCTGGGGCTGGGGTTTTCTCTCCCTGGATCTCCTGGAGCTGCAAGTGTCCAGGGGATCCGAGGCTGTGTGCGCGCGTGTGCACGCGTGTGCGCGCATGGGTATGTGCTCCGTGCCCCTTCCCCAATTTAATTTTCCCAACGTGTTAAAGACAGCAGCCACCCCCTCGCGGCTGGCTGGACCGTGGGTTCCCATTCCGTTCCAGGGCCCGAGGGCCCGCTGATTGTGGGGGGGGGGCGGGTGGGCACTTAAGAGAATCGGGGTGGAAGGTAGGTGGTAGAGCAGAGGAGCGCAGCGGTGCGCGGCTTCTGGCTCTTCGCCCGCCATGGGGTCCAGGCTGCGCCCGTGGCCGCCACCTGCGCCGCCTGTCTCTCCCCAGCCATCCGCTGGGAAGCCGCGGTGTCTTTATAGTTATTTATTATTGTTGTTGTTGTTGTTGTTATTTGGGTGGGGGGAACGTTGGCCCCTCTCTGTGCGCGTGTGGGAGCCGCCACGGCTCAGCAGCGCGCGTGCCTGTGTGTGTGAGTTTCCACGCACGCAGGTTGCGGGGTGGCGGCTGGAGGTGCCTTGGAATTGCACCCATATGGACCGGAGAGCAAGAAGGCAGACGTGCATACATGTGTGTGTGTGTGTGTGTGTGTGTGTGTGTGTGTGTGCGAGCGCGCGTGTGCGCGAGCAAGTGTGATGTGAACCCACTCCAAGGAGTCCGGGAGGTAGATCTCCCCTTCCCTGCTCCCAGGGGTCCTGCGTGGCTGGCAGGATGGGGTCTCGGGGAGGAAAACGCACGCTACTGCTGGGCAGTGGTGATAGACGCGCACAGCCTTGTACACACATGCACACACACACACCTGCCCTTCCAGCCTCTGGAGTTTCTGCGGCAGATAATGAAACCTCCCCGTCCCCCTTGTGGGCCTTCCGTGGAGGGAAGGAATTCTTGGTGAGGTTGCGTGGTGAGATCATGTACCTCGCCCGGGGCATTCACTGCAGTTTCCTGAGTGTACGTGGCCACGGGTGTTTGCTTGGGAGATTCTGCCCGGGGAACACCGCTTGCTTTACGGACTGGAGAAGCCGGACCCTGGAGAGTCAGCTCGCACATCCATAGAAGTGTGTGGTTGCGCTGGACACCATGAGGTCCTTCTGTCTCCCATCTGGTGAGAGAGCTGTGGTCTGGGGCGAATCCCCCCTCTGTGGTGGGAACTGGTACCAGGTTGTACTTGAATTTATCCACTCAGATTAACTATGCAGCCTCCTCCTGGTGGTGTGTGAATTCTGACCTGCACAGAAATGTCTTTGAGTCCCCCTCCCGCCACCTCCCCCGCCCAACCCTGTCTTGAGATTCTTGGTACATAGCTGGTCTTCCCCAAGGTTAGCACACAGGTCAGCTCTCCTTCAGCTCCTCCCTCCTGGTGTTTGGTTTCCATATGGAAATACAACTTTAGCTGTAGTTACTAATTGAAAAAATAATGACAAGGCAAGGCTGACTCAGACGCTGTTTCTGTGGGCTGGGAAGGGGTGTTGTGGGATGGGATTCCACATGAGGGGAAAAAGTCATGATTGAGCAGTGTGTTTTAAAACAGATGGGTGATGGTTCACATGGACTTGATCACTTTAAAAGAGAGTGAGAGATGCAAAACGTCGACTTGAAAAAAGTCTTTGCAGATCTTTGGCATCCTAAATTATTTCGAGGGCAACGTGTAATTCTGGAAGGAGGAAGCGTGGAATCGATCAAGATTTAGAGGAATAACATATTAAAATAAGGATCACGTTGTATTAAGCCCACATTGAAACTAAATTTAGGACCTTTATCTTTAAGGTTTAGAGGTGTGTGGATATTCATCGCTGTCTTTTTCCTCTGGGAAGAGTAGAATAGCACTTCAAGTGTGTATTTTTGAAGATTACTTAAGTGTGGACAAACATTCTTTAGGTTATACCAGCAGCTCCTTTTGCTGTGGTTCATACTTTTATAGAGAAGCAAACTTTTTTGTGTCGTATGCTAGAATGTGTCAGACTTTGAATTTCTCTTGATTGTGTTTTTGGCTTTTAATTGGAGAAAACCTGTTGAAAGTGAGCTGTGGGGGGGGGGAGATAAATGAAAAATAAAGATGGGAGAATTTCTGCAACCTAAATTATAAATTAAGTATAAAGTTCAAGGATAAAGATACAAAGTTACCTTCGGTGTCCGAATATTGTGAAGTGATTATTTTTTCCCCAAAAAATTTTACCAAAAATATCTGGTTGGTTTCTTAAGCCAGCCTGGTGTTCTTGCCTAAGTCTCTCAGCATTGGCAGGCTGAGTTGTTTGTTTCTAACTGGCCCTGACACCCTTGTGTCACTGTGAAGAGTCTGGGGTTTGTCGGCAGCATGGGGAAGTTTGTGTTGGCGTGGAGAGCACTGTGGTACAGTGGCCCTACGGAGACGTGAGTGGAATGGACATGGATGGCACAAGAAGCCAGAGAAGGCTGCTCGATGTGCAGAATCACGCATCTTCCCTCCACATGCACAGCCTGCTTCCACATTATGCTTTATTATGACTAAGAGCATTCTTCTAGTGGGGTTTTGAAGGCTGAGTAACAGGAAATGGTGTCTTTTCTACAGTGTGTGAATTTCAAATACGTTTTCTTTATACAAGAACATTTTCAAAGGCAACAGTGGCTGCAGCAATCATGAAACCCTTCTGCCATGTTGCTTGGTAAAATGAATCTACATAAGGGTCACTTGTTGGAAGTGAGTGTTTGCGGTGTGCATGTCTTTGGGAGTTCTGAGATTTGCTCTTCCAGGCTTTTCATCATCAAGTTTTTATAAAGTTCTTTTAAGCTGGCCATCAGTAGCTCACACCTACCATCTGAGGATCTCAGATGAAGGCCAGCCCAGGCAGGAAAGTCTGTGAGACTCCTACTCCAGTTAAACAGCAAAAAGCCAAAAGGGGAGGTGTGGCTCAAGAGGCAGAGCACTAGCCTCGTGCAAAAAACCTAAGAGACAATGGCCCAGGCCCTGAGTTCCAGCCTCAGTCAACACACACACACACACACACACACACACACACACACACACACACACACACACACACACACACACACACACACACACACACACACACACACACACACACACACACACACACACACACACACACACACACACACACGTTTTTTAGTTCTGTCAACAGGTCTTGTCCTGCTTCTTAGCCTTATAGAACTTTGGGAAAGAATTTCAAACCCAAAGGAAAGTTTTAAATTTTTCTGAAGAGACCTTTTAATGAATTTGACCTGAGACAAAGCCTGTTAGTTGCTGCTGTCTGCTGCTGTCTGTCTTCTCTGTTAAGGAAACACTGTGTTCTTAATCCCAAAGCAGACAAAACCTTTCACCCCTCCCCAGGGAGAAGAGGCTGTGGGGTGAACTCAGCTCCCACAGGGTCTCTCTCCCCTCCTCCCCCACCCTCCCGTGCTGTGCTCCTGCCATAAGCAGACCAGAAACCACACACTGGAGTGACACAATTGAGAATATCAGACTACTAGGGTCTGATGGTGTGGAACCTACAGGTGTTCTCCAGGGGTTTTCTCCCCCGTGAGCACATGGGTGAGCTGGTGGTGAGTCCGTTCACATCTTGCATCAGGTCTAGGATGGAAGGCTTGGGGAAGTGTCTTCAGTTCAAAGTCAAAGTGCTGGGAGATGCTACACAATTGAGACTTGGGGAGCACAGGGTCCCTAAGTGTTGAGACCCAGGGCTCAGCCCACGCCAACTCTGTGCACCCGCTGTCCAGGTATTCTGGCAGCTCTCAGACCCTTTCTGCTTCTGGCACACTGTCCCCTAGAGATTGATCGGTGGTTTACATTCTTCCACCTGTTGGAACTTCCTGTCCCGAAGGTCCAGGACTGCAGCTGATGACACCTTCTCAGCCCTCAGCTGTTGAGGCTGACAGAAGTGGAGCCCACTGGAGATGACAGTTGACAGTCTCTCTCTCTCTCTCTCTCTCTCTCTCTCTCTCTCTCTCTATATATATATATATATATATATATATATATATATATATATATATGCAGAACATTCTAGAACCTCCCAGAAAATGGCACAACTAGACAAAGCAGCTGGCAGATATACAGTGGGTTTACACCTCTGCCCTTTTCTCCTGCTCTGCCTGGGACCCCAGGACCCAGATCTCCTTGTTTTCCAGCCACTGCTGACCACTGGAGAAGCAAGTCTGTGTTCCTTTCCCTGGTCCTAGAGAGTCCTAATAATGTCCTCAGCCCCGGTCCCTGTCTCACTCTGGTCATATTGGCCATGTCATAGGGTTGAGCAGCTTTTGAGTTTTCCGTGTCCATTTTCAGTTCTGGACTTAATGTTTTACCTAGAACATCTTCAGCCCTAACCTTGACAACAACATCTCTCCAGGAGCCAGATGCTTTTCTTTCATTCTCAGTCTCTGATTCACCCTGAGCATGGTCAAACTCCTGGATCTAAGGCACACTCTCCCCGCCCCCTCCCTACCTAGCGTGGCACTCATTTCTCCTGCTGCCAAGCTCATTGAGGAGACCTGTCTCCTTGTCTGTCATGGTTGGCCCTATCAAATCTTGCTCCTCTACCCCTCCACCCCCACCCTGCCACTGTCATTGGAGTTGCTGACTCTCCACTACCCCCCTGTTCACCCTCCCTCTGGTCATTTGTTCTAGCCAGCCCTGGCCTGTTTCCTGTCCCTGCCGTTCCCTTGAAATCCGGCACACTTGCTGAGCCTTGACACCTGCCTTCAGTCACCTCTGCCCTGGACAACGTGCCAGCCCTGCCAGCCAGGCTCCGGCAGGATACCCACTGCCGTGCGGACTCTACCCACGCGAAGTGCTCTCAGCCTGTGTCAGAGAGGGTCTCCGGAGAGATGGGGTCCCACACCCCTACTTCAGGAGACCCTAGATTTACAGTTGTGAGACATTCCACCACCGCTGTGCAGTTTCTGATTTACCTGGGATTGGATTCGGGTGTTCCCTGGGACTTCTCACCATCCCTTCCGCTGGGATTGACTCCCCCCACCATCCCTTGTCCACGCTGGAAGGGAACTCGGTTCCCCTCCTCCAACCCTCCACAGGTCGGTTCTTGTCCTTGGTCATCGGGAAGCTGTGTGGGCTCACCTCCAGTGGCCTCCTGTCCTGTGTGATCTCACAGATGAGGAGGTGGTCTTTCTGGGGTCACCAGGAGCTTTGTTTCTGTTCAGCAGTGGCCCTCATCTGCACGTGTCCATGTGTACATATGCAGCCCTTCCAAAGCCCCGTGAAGGAATCCGTTCTTGTTTTCCATTCTCCCAGTGGAAAGGGTCTAAAAGCCGTTGCACTTTTCACGTGTGGAAGACTTGGTTTTTTTCTCGTGTATGGTACCTTGTCCCCCTTTCCCATGCTGTGCCACGTGTACTGCAGGCAATAGCGTGTGTGAGGAGAGGGTGAATGGACATGGTGTTTCCTCACTTAGAATGCCACCCTTTCCCCTCTCTACCCCATAACTATCTCCTCACTTTTTCTGCTTTCGTATTGGCTTGCTTTCTCTGTGCTAAATTATTCAAGTGCGTGACTCAATGGATGATCAAAGACCAACAATTCATCTAACTAATTAATCATAACTCACAGACACCATCAGTCTCTGTCCTTGGCATTCTGGTGAGGCTGACTGCGATGTCTTCAAACTTAGTTTGGGTAGGCACTTGAGTTGGAACTTCGGGCCTCATACTTGATAGACTAGCACTCCACGATTGAGCCACACATCCAGCCCTGCATTTTGCTTGTTTTGGAGATGGCAATCTAGTGAATTTTTCTACCTGAGCTGACATGGAATCACAGTCTTCCAGATCGCAGCATCCAGAGTAGCTAGGATTATAGGCTTTCTTGTTCAATTTGATAACCTCAGGTAAAGGTGATTTTCTGTAATTTCAGGAGAAGAGATGACCAATAAATGTTAATGAATACTCATTTCAGTGGAAGAAGTAAATGCATCTCACCTATCTATGTTTATTGCTTATGTCCTTGGGTGTGTATCTCTGTAATAGCTCTTACATGTCAGTGTGTGTCCTATGCCAGGCACCGTGGGAATTCTGCAGAGGATGGGCACGTCAAAGACAAGCCTTCCACAAACACATGACTGACAGGAGGTGGAGTGGCTCAGGAGTGATGGAGGGTGCTGGACACAGTATTCACACACGGGTTCCCAAAGTCACAGAAATGTACTCCTTCTGTTCTGGAGGCCAAAAATAAAAACTCAGGGTGACTGCAAGATTCTATTTCCTCCAAGAACTCTAGCAGTGGAGGAAAACTCCTTCCTTCCAGCCAGCTTTGGGTGTTTGTCCGCACGCCCTGGCTCAGATCTCTGCACGTGGGGTTGCACTGCCTCCAATGTGTGATTGGTTCCCACTTTGGGTGAACACAGTTGTAGGCAGGGCCACCCAAAGGCCCAGCGGGGAAGCTTCTCTTCCAAGCCTTGGCTGATCTTTTCCTCTTTCACCCTAAAAGCTGGCCATTGATTCTGGACCTTGGTGCACACTGTTTAGACCCCTCCGCTCTGTTGGTGAACTTCACGCCGTGCAGTCTGTGCTTGGAGAAATGAGTGCTGGCAGGGCTGCCCATCCCTCACCTGAGCTTTTGATGGAGCCAGAAACCCTACTTCTTGCTCTCCTGGGCCTGTTTGTCTTTCTAATAATTCTGGGAATTAAAGTGAGAACATTTCTGAATGTTCTTCCATAAGAAAATATTGAAAGTTGAGGTTTATAAAGTCAACCTGGGCTTCTGTGCCAGTTCCAGACATTTCATGTTTATTTCTCACTTTCTCATTTCTGTTCAGAGATTAGCCTTCGTACCTCCCCAAATCTCACTATTACTCAACTTTGACTTTTGTGGGGGAAAGGACAGGGGTTCAGTCCTAGGCTTGAACTTACAGCCTGGGTGCTGTCCCTGGACATTATTTTTTTTATTTACTCAATCATTTGAGCCACAGCTCCACTTGTGGTTTTCTCTGAGATAAGAGTCTCACAGACTTTCCAGTTCTGGCTGGCTTTGAACTACAATCCTCAGATCTCAACCTCTTGAGCAGCTAGGATTACAGGCG